>NC_066325.1:6582386-7782386 GCF_022539315.1 Serinus canaria | reverse complement strand
AGGAATTCCCCTCTGCTTAACCAGTGATAAAGAGATGATGGTCCATTTAACCACAAAGGCCTCTCTACCAGCTGCCTCTGTATTTATTAGCACAGATTCTATAACACGAGAATAATTTATAGTACAACACCATATCTGATTACACAAGTGTTTTGTGATATTTTCTGCTTCTTGTGAATTGTTTAATATAAGGCAGCCATGCAGAAATGCTTGGATGTGTGAAGCTAGTGAGGCATTTAATTAAGTTGCAAGAGCCAATGCACTCACAAATGGAATATTGAACATACCACTTATTTCATTCATGGAACAAGATTGCTCGTGGATCTGAAGATGAAAAGACTTGCAGGCAGGCATGTTTGTCTGAATTCTAGAGGTATCATAACTGGTCTGCACTTTGGGTTTGATTTGTAAATGTCCTAAAGTGGGGATTTGTGCTTTAACGAGTTTAATAAAGCAAATCCTTCCAGCAAATCCACTCTTGACTTTGCATCAGCTGGACCAAAAAAAATGCAAATCTCTTCCTTTCTCTTTGCAATTAAAGTATGCTATGCTTAAAAAAAAAAAAAGTTTTGTGTGAGTTTGCTTTTTGGGTGGGCATATCTTAATTTTGGGTGGAAGGTGTATTTTGGAGGGGGTAGGTTTGGGGTTTTTTGGGAGGGTGCTTTTTGTTATCATCATGTGGGGTTTCTTTGAGAGAGAAGGGACTCTTGGCTATTCCTGTTGCCTACAAAAGTGCCATGTGTGGGGTTTGAGTTCACACAAACTGGGTTAATCTGGGACTGCCATAAAGGGCATATGGCCTTGCAGGGAGCATATGGTCTGAAAGAAGTCATCCATTGTAGTGCCCCAGAACCTTCCCAGCTGGTTTGTCCATGGGGTACCCTGAAGTGTTCACTGGGGAGGACTCCACCTTACCTGGGGAGGCAGTATCAGATTTCATTACTTGAGCCAGGATACACAGTTCCCATCGTAATCTATTTACTGGAACTGTTTTCCCTCAAAAAATAGCTCAGGAATTAAAGAAAAATCTTGGCACAGAGATCATCTTTGGAAATAATCCATGTAACAGTGAAATTGCTATTTAGGAAGCTTATAGCCTCATGAATTTCATTAACAGTGTCTATTAAATACTCTAAAATTATACTTGAATATCATAGGCCATTTTTCCAGTTCCACAGATGTTATTCAGCTGACCTTAACAGGATTACATGCTTGTTTGGTTTTTTAAAGTTTGGAGAAAATTGTCTCCATGGCTGAACTTTTTCCACTAAATGTATTATTGAAGAGGCTGATGATGTTTGCTGTGATTGTGCACATTAGTTCTGTTTGGCCCATTGTTTGCCTACTCAATGGCAAACATAAGGTTTTGAATAAGAAAATAGAATAGAATTTCATTTGTAGGATCAAGGCAGCAATCTAAAGATCCATGGTTTTTCAGGGCTTGTAAAGTTCTAAGCATAAACACAAATTACTTGGATATTTTTTGTCTCCATCTACAGTAACTTACATCTCTTCAAATGCTTATGCAGAGTCCTTGAACAGTGATGTATCTATATAAACAAAATGCAGTGTGGCCTTAGGGATCCTTCTGTATTGGTAGACTTTATAGCTGTATATATGCAAATTAGGATTCAAGATTCCCCAGAAACACAGTAACTGTGAAAATCTACTGTTATTGAAGCAAAAATAAGGCTCCAAGCTTGTGTGGCAGACCCCAAGATAATTTTCCAGAACACTCTTTTGATAAGAGGTGTAGAAGAAAAGGAATTCCTCATGTGTAGCTATGAGAATTTTGATATGAAAATTCTTCTTTCCATGAATATGAATATTAGTAGGAGGATTTTTAATTTTCTTTGGCTTTATCAGTTCTCATGTTCCTTACATGCTCTGCAGTGAATGCTTTTGTGAATTCTAATAATGTTTAATAGAAGATCTTAAATTTCTTATATTGTCCCTGCTGTTACATTTGGTTAACAACTAGTGCAAGATAGGGCCCAAATTTGCTTACTAAGGCAATATAATCCCAGATCAATCTGAGTCAGAAAGGACCTCAGGACATTACCTAGTCCAGGCTCTTACTGAAAGCAGGGTCAGCTACAAGATCAACTTGTTCAGAGCCTTACTCTGCTGGGTCTTTAAAACCCCCAAGAACTGAGACAAGGCTCCTTGTTCCACTGCCCAGCTGTGCTCATGACCCAAAGAGTCTGTCCTCAAATCTATCTGCCTCTCTCCTGATTCAATTTGTCCTTTATCTCTCATCCTTGCTCCACACATTGGTGTGAGGAACCTGCTTCTGTCTCCCTGATCATCTCCCTGTAGGTGCTGGGGAACTGCTGCCCTGTCTGCCCAAAGGCTTTGCTGCTCCCAGCTGTGTCAGGGCTCTTGGCTCTGGCTTCAACAAGTGCCAGGTCCAGGGAGGACAATCCCTTCCCTGGATCTGCACAGCTCAGGGTGCTGCAGGACAATCCCTTCCCTGGATCTGCACAGCTCAGGGTGCTGCAGGACAATCCCAGCTGCTGGAGCACACTGTGGGTTTATGTTCAGCTTGTTGGGAACCAGGATCCAGCTCCTTCCCAGCACAGCTGCTCACAGCCAGCCACTCCTCACTTTGAGTTCTTCCACAGGGTTGTTCCATCCCAATTGCAGGACCCTGCTCTTGCCCTTCTTGGATGAGGACCCTGTTCTTGTCATTGAATTTCAGAAGCTTTGTGCTGACTCAAGCCACCAGCCTGTCTGAAGTCCCTCTGGATTCATTCAAGTCTCTTAACTGGTTTCACCCAGTTTAGACACACCAACCAAACTGCCAATTTGGGGGGGGGGGGGGGGGCGTAAAGCTGAATTTTTTTAAGCTAAGCTTATAATGAATTTGAAAATACCTAAGAGCTTTCTCATTATGATTTTGGTCTATGGAAGTGCATGTTTGGATGGTGGAAATGCTTTCTGAAACTCTTTAAGGAAGTTAAAGTTAGTGCAGCAAAACGTGGGTTGAGAAGTGTGACGTGTTTCCGTGCAGGAGCAATTAAACCACAGCAGGTTTTGGTGGGATCATCTTTGCATGTTGTTTTGCTGTGTGCACATTAGTTGGTACCCAGAATTGCAGACACAAAACATCTCTCATATATTTTGTGTGAAGGAAATGATCTTCCTCTGCAGCATTTCAATTTCATCTGGCATTTTCAGAACAGCCAGGACGTGTAAAACAGCCAGGATGTGTAAGAGCCTCTACATTCCAGTCTTTTGGCAACAGAAAATCCTGCCAAGGAAAACTAGCTAGATACCTAAGCAGAACAAGTCAACAGGAAATAGCCCATGAAAAGGTTTCCAACAGAAAGCCATTGGGGTTTCTTAGCAGAGTGAGTACAAATTTCACAGATTATATGCTTGTTTAGTCATCAAGGTAAATCTGGGGAAGACAAGATCTCTTAACACTAACACAATTAGCAAATGGTATGGAATTGATCAGTGTATTACCATTTTGCTTTTAATTTTTTCAGATGTTCTTTGCCTGTTAAAGTGCATGTAGCACATTTGCTAATTAACTCCATCTGCTGAAAGTCTGGTCTGGTAGTTTAATAATATAATGAGTTCCTTTATTAAAAAATTGTGCTTGAATGTGCTACTGCTGGTCTAAACAAAGAGAATTAAAGGTGAATATATCTTGGAAATATCTTTATTGAGCAGGTGATGTCAACATATCTTAACCTATTTTATCTGTAGTTCTCCACATTTGAAATTTATAGGAAATGGTATGCCATGCATTCATTATGCAAAACATTAAATTTAACAGAATAATCTTGATCACACCAGTCTTTCTATGTAGATCATGTTAAGAAATTTAAATAATCCCACTGAAAGCATGAATGGGCTTGAATTTTGCAGCTTTGAAACTTAATTGATAATATTGAATCCCAAGCAAATTTCTGACTTATTTTTAACTCTGGCTTCTTCATTACATGTCTTAATTGTAAATCAGAAGTACATTTTTAAATACTGAATGTTTACTATTCAAGGAATCTCTGTGCCTGCTCCTGCAGAAGTCACAAGCTTTCTACCATGCTCATAATTAGTCTCATGCTGTTGTGTTGTTAATAAATAGAATTATATTGCACTTCAATGGAGTTTATAGCCAAGCACTAGATTGTATAGCCTGACATGTGGACCACAGGCAATTGTAGTTCACCTAATAATCTGATGGTTGTCCTAGGGTTCAGCTTTTTGCATCCTGGGACACTAAATGCAGCAGATAGAGAATTAGGAGAGAGGATGCCATGATGACCCAATGAGTGAGTGGCTAGGTGAGGGATCCTTCTGCCACCCATGCTGATAAAAATGTTTATCAAAACCAATGGAACCCCACTGGTAGGAAATACTGACTTTTTCTTGCATCCATATCTGGTTTTCAGCAGAAGTGAAAAGCACTTTTTCTAATCTAAGTAAATACCTATGCTTAGAAATTGTCACCTATCAAAATTTTCTTCAACAAAACTGAGGTTTGTTAACCTTCTTCCTGCTGTGCCACTGTTGTGCCATAAGCTTTCCAAAATATTTTTACATTTGAAGAGAAGCTCTCTTTCCGAACATTTGCAGATGTCAAGTGTTTCTACTTGATATTCTTGTGTAGAAATATGCAAAAATCCGTGGTAAAGACCTGCTGAAGGAATCCAGTTATTAATGTGGGTGTTGCAGACCCTTTGCATTACAAGGCTGCACAAAGAGCTGAGCTGTGCTAGTTGCAATGACCCTCAGGTCTTCCTGTCACTTGCTGCTTTTCAGGATGGCTTCTGTCTTCACCATACATTTTGTGTCCTTCCTTCTTCCTTCCTGCATATCTTGTAATGCAGTCAGTGTTAGGAATATTCAATATGACCACCAAACCACATATTCAACATCATTATTGGAACTTGCCATCCTATGAAGTTATTGGCAGTAAAGATTTTGCACAACTCTTTAGATTGCCTACATGAGTATGAACAGCAGGGTCCAAGAATGGATCACCTGGTAACCTGAAGGTGTTGGGAGTTGTTTTTAAAATCTATTGTCACCCTGCTTTTAGTCCTTTTATTAGTATTTAATAGCATTGTCCCTATTCCAAACAGAATATGTTATATACATATATCTCACATATAGATATGTCATATATATATTTGTATACATAATAAATGAAATGCTCTTCTACACACAGGGTAAAATACAATTGCCTTTACCACTGGTGTTGTCCCCTATGAATTACACAAACTTATTTGTCAGGATCTAATCTTTCTAACTGAATGGAAATCTGACACTGGCAGGGTGTGAAGACTAGCAGTACTTGCAACAAAATAAGTAGAAGTTGGTGACAAGCACAAAATGTTCTCTCACAAAACTACCTGCTATCTGCTCTTAGGAGTTTATGATTAATCTACCTAATTCAAATTGCTCCTTAATCACTGCCTGAGTTCATTAAAAACATACTTAAGCTTAAAAAAACCTATATCTGCAATAATTTATTAATCTCTAATTAATAAAAAATAACTAAACCTTGGGGAGCTGACCTGGACTGTAACCATTAAGAAAATCCTGTCTGTAAGTAGATGCAGCTGTAACTTCTTTCGTTTCACTGAAAGTGCCTGGATGGAAAATAAACTCAGCCTATGCAGTTGAGCTTGAGGAGATCATTAGGTTGAAAGTCATAGAGCAGATTAAAAATAAGACCCACAGGTTCCTTATATCTGATGTAGCCTGGCTGTATCTGTATACACCTGCCCTAATGTCCTTTTGTTTCCTGGGAATACAATCCTTTTTATCAAAAACATGAGTAATTTATATGTTACACCCAGACAATCTCTATTGACTTCTTTAAAGTCACACAGAGAATACATCTGGGTATCCTCTGCTTCAGAAGATGTTTGTCTCTTCTTAAAAGTATAATCCACAGCATTAGCTACCACAATGGATTGTAAACATGCAATTTATCCGGACCACTCTAGCTCATTGAAAATTCTGGCTATAAATATATTTCTGGTAACTGAATATTCAGATATATACATAATGGAATTTTCAGAAGTGCCTAACTGGCTCCTTCCCATTGATGTCAAAGGAAAACAAGTGCTTTTGGAGCACTACCCTTCTGCCAGAAGTTTTTATTGTTAATTGAAAACAGCTCAGGTTATATATCATGAGCACATTTCAGTTTGGCTTCCCAAAGTGTCTCCATAATGTCCAGGCAATATTTATTTGGCTTGACAGAGTTAAAAGGGATTGCACAACCTGAGTAATTTACTGCTTTAACGGGTGCTTAGCAAAGGGTGTGTTGTCTGGCACAGGTTCAAACAGGCACTAATTAGAAAACAATGTGAGGGCCAAGGTGATGGCTGAAAAGGCCTTACTTTGCTAAGCTCCATCATGCATTGCTTAATTTTGTCAGGCTTTAAAGAGACTTTTAGAACACTATGAGAACATGTATGGTCAAAATGGTCTTTCAGGGGGAATTTTAACATCTCAAAACAAAGCAGCTGGATTTTAAGCAACTGGGAAGAAATTAGAGTATTCAACTTAATAAAATTGCAAAGTAAAGGAAATTCTCTGTGTGCCCAAGGTAAGATCACAATGCTCTGACTAATGATTATTAGTTTAAATAGGAAAACTAATTGTGAGGGCGAAAAAGTTACTTACCCAGAGCTGGTTTGCATTGTAGATAGTCAGAAATGACAGTTCCTACAGTTGGCTTGTGCCTTCTCTATAACATGCAATATTACTTCTTCTAATTCATCATTAATCTCATCATTTTTATCTTGGTATTTTGTTATCTGGTTGTTTATAATAAAAAGCACACTGAGCTATGACCAGGATAATTGAAGGAATCTTTAAGATATCTATGTGGGTTGTTCAATCACTTTTGTTGTGCAATCTGATTGAAGGGAGAAAAGGGGATTTGTGCTGATTGTAAACTTCATCAGTTTTAATGTTAAACATCTAAGGAATCCTAGAAACCAAAAACATAAAGGCTTTTTTTTTTGTTCATTTTTCCTGTTAGTGCACAGGTCTTTGATTGTTGAGTTCTATATTACAAACTGCAACATTGCTTTGCTTTTCACAGTTACTTACAGAGAGTTAGAAGTTCTTGGGTAGGGTCTTTTGGATGGTGGCTGATTTTGTCATGTCAAATGTGACACATAATTGTGTGAGAATGCTGAGTAAATTTTTCTTTTGGATTACTGCAGCTGCTTTCTTCAGATATGGGTGTGATTTTTTGCTTTAGGCTTTTTGTAAAGCAATTGTAGCTTGGGTCCTTTTGGAGCTGTTTCAGCCCTGCTGAATGATTTGAAGGAAAACTATTGACAAAACTGTATTTCTTAAGAATAGCCTCAGCCTGAGGTCTGAGTGAAACCTCCAATCCTTTCCAAGTTGAATGATACTGAAAGGACAAACAAAAAGAAAGAGGGAAGAGGGGGAAGTGCTCAGAAACTACAATATTTATCTGTGTCCTTTGCATGGTTCTGGCTTTGGAAAATGTAATCCCCTGACCAGACTTGCCCAGTGGGCTCTCAAGACATTGGATCTTTCCTTCTCCTTTTGCCTTTTACTATAAGAAAAAGCAACAGGGCAGCATCCTGCATGTTAAATCAGTGCACAGACCAGTAAAGCTCAGAACAATACATGGGCAGAAGGCTCTGGGAGTGCAGCACTGACAAATGAGGAAGAAAAATATTAATACTCAAGACAAAGCAGGTTTCCATGGGAAATGGCAGTTGTGCTGCTTTTTCAGCTCTCTGTAAACCTGGCAGAAGTTTGGCATGCCCTGAAAGGGGACTGAGCAGCAATCTAGGGAGGGTACAATAGTACAGCAGAAACATGGTGAATAAATGTGTAAGGTGTCTCTTGCTCTCTAGGGGAGCACAACACTTTTTCATGTCTGTATATATCAGCCCTGTGATTTTTTTTTTCCTAGTGGCTTCAGTTGGTAAGAGTGAGATCAGTAGGTTTTGTCCCACGTTTGAGGAATTTAAATATTGGTTGAAATATTTGGTTTCCTTCAGTGCATTCCACTGCAGAGCATCTTGTTTTGCTTCTGCCTCTCCCACTTCCTTTCAGAATTGTACCAGCAGCCTACAGGCTTGTTCAGCATTTCAAAGGGGCAATATGATTCCAGACCAGAATGGTGTCAACAGGAGACAGTCTGCCCAGTGTCAGGTTTTTTGTAAGTTGTTTCTTTGTTTACGCTGTGAAATGAGAAGGGGGAAAAAAATCAAATTGTGCACAATTGGCTCCAGTAAATGCCAAGAGACAGTAAATGCCTTGTTTATTGCCTGGGGAAGGCTGGTAACTTGCTGACTTTCCATCGAGGCTCCTCGGTAAAGATCTCCCTTGGAGCTGGTTATGCAATTGATGGGGCAGGGTTTTGGCTTCAGGAGCAGCAGGCTTGCATAACAGAGTTTATAATCCAGCACTCCCTTCCCAGCCTGAAAGGACCTTTTTCATAAGACATTTTCTATAACAAAAAACTTCTTCCACATTTCTACACAATTGCTGAAATAATGGTACCCTGACTCAAAAAAACACATTCTACAAGAGATTTTTTTACTTGATCTCTTTGTATATAGGCCCTTTTTAAAAAATGAATCATTTATTCAGTTTTTTTTCATACTATGAAGGCTACTTTGTATTTTATTAGCAGAATTCTTGTTGTTACAACACTGAAGAAATTGAATTATGCCAACTAAGCACTTCTTGGAGGCCTTAACACAAATAGGCTGGTTTCTGAGAGCTTAATGTAGCTTACATGACCTACATTTGAAATCATAGGTGACCAAACCTGCAACCAGAAGGTTCTGTCTGTGTAGCTGGGAGAGGGAGGCCTGCATAGCATGAGATTAATGCCACAAAGATGCTGTCTGTGGAGAGGGCTGCAGTGGTTACTTAAGGACAATGGGAATTGGGATGTCTTGTTCTTTATTGCAGCCTAGGGGCACACATTCTTCTTCCTCTAACAAGAAACTTCCATCTATTATTCTTCTCCTTCCTTCATAACATACACTGCCCATCTCCAGATGCTGGATTGCTGTGTGCATGTTTCTGTCCTCACAGGAATGTATGGATCTCCCTGTCAGCCTGGTGAGAATTCCAGGGCAGCTGATGGGTGGTTGTGTGTCACAGCCTAGGTCCTCCCTGCTTCATGGCCTGTCTGGGCAACTTTAAATGTCAGTATGAGGACCCATGCAGCACAAACTGACCTAAATATTTATATCACTACTTTGTCTTGCAGGTTCTAGGGCAAAAAGCAGAAATGTAGGAAAAAATGTGTAAATGAAGTCTTTGGGAATTGGAAGTGGGAAATCTAATATCCTTTCCCTTCTGTCACTGAATCCTCATGCTCAGCAAGAGGAATGCTCTAGCTTGTTACAAAGGTGGAGGTTCTCAGGGTACTCATCAGCTATGAACGGGGACTTGGAAAGAGTAACTTGTTACTTTGGAAGTTACAAATGCATCTCACATCATTGTCAGCTGTAAGTGCAGATGACTGGTCTTGCTGAAAATAACTTTGGGGGTGAAGATGTGGTACTGCTATTTCAGACAACAGCAATCAGAATGACTTACGTGACATCTCATGAAATCTGTTATTAAGATGTCTGTAGCAGTCATTACTTGCTTTCCTTCCATGAAAGCAGATATGAAAGATGAAACTAAGAAAGGTATTTAAATATTACCAGTTTAAGTTTTTGGATGAAATTACTGAGAATTCTAAATCTGGTTGCTGAAGTCCTTATTCACTAGAGGAGCAGTATGGACAGCAGAACTGGAGGCTTTATAACTGTTGCACAAATATGAGTTGTCATACATTTATGCATTTTTAACCCACTGTCCTCAGGAATTGGACCCTGCCAGCAACATTAGCAGGAAAAGGTTCTTAATGGAAAGCATCCACTGCAGGAAAATTGTTTCTCAACTCTCCATTGTTCCTCTGCTGCCACTACCACTGTCACCATTATTCTGCTGTTTCATCACACAAATTAATTTCCTTTTCCAATATCTAGATTGTCCCCAGTGAGGTGGTAATCAGAGGGGCTGCTGGGTTTGTCTAGTGGATTCTCTGACACCCTGGGAGATGATTATTGGATCAATCACAGTACCAGGATATTTTCATTTACATCTCTTGGATTCACTAAGCATGGTCAGTTTGGATGTGAATGGCAGGAAAATTGTTCTTCAGTGTCCACTTCTTTCAGCTCCCTAAAACAAAAGAAAACCTCTGAGATGTGACATGGGCAAATGGAAGTGAATTCTGAGATTATTTTGGATTTTATTATTGAAATGCTTTTGTAATATCCGCTGCATATAAATCAGGAAGTGTGTTTGGAGGTTATTCATGACAGTTAAATCTTTTATGAGGAACTGTGCATTTATAATTTGGGGCTACCTAAAAGGCAAACTGTGAGTCCCTGTACACAACCTGGCTGCCCTCCACTAAGCAGCCCTAGAGTTAAATCTGTGAGAACTGGAACCAAGCAAACATTCTGTTTATGCAATCTATGTTATTTAATGAGCTACTCACTCTGGGGTTATTTGATCTTTGACAGTTTAGGGGTGGGGATGGGAGGTAAAGTTGCATTCTCACTGGAAAAATCCACATTAATTTCAGAGTTTTCAGCTGAGAGAAATGTGGGGTCTAGACTGTTGTATAGCAACACATTCACTAAATTGTGCATGATTGCTAGTCCAGTTCTTACAGTAAAAACAAGGAAAGTTATATGAACTCAATTTTAAATTCAGCCTTTCATGTTCTGGAAGAGTCTGGAAAAGCTAATCATGAAACCAAAACCTATATCTGAAACTCTGAAATATCAAATAAGTTTCCATAGACAGGACTTATTGAACAAGAGAACTTTTAGCTTCACTCCTTTAAAAGCCTTCAGCTCTGTTTGTCTGGCTCTTCAGGCAAAAAATGAAAACATTTCCACTCATCTCTCCTTGAAGTTGTTCCATTGAGCTCAGGAGCAAGGCCAGAGGGGAGCAGAAGGCATGCAGCTCTAGAATGACAGCTGTGAATTAAACTAGAAACACGTTATGGATATTACAATATTTATACTCTATACTAGCATTTTTTATGGACACCACTATTAATGACTGCAAAACAATATTTTTTTTTCCTTAGCTATGGGGTAAAACCCTTTCTGTAGACTCAGTAAATATTTCTGTGAGGGTAACATTAATCTAGAACAGCTACAGCCTTGCAAGGAGCTCACATCATGTCCCTGAGTGTTCAGCTGCCCAGCTGTCAGCGTGCCCTGTCTGTGGATTTGTGTCAGTGCAGCCCCCTGAGCACACACACCTCCTCCTTTGCTACCTAAGATGTACTACTGCTGTATAAATCAGTCAAAAGCATAAACTGTGTTTATTAAAAAATCACTTTACATTCATCATGGTATGTAGTGGATGCTTTGAATGAAGGTTATGTGAAACAAACAAAATTTGTCTTATCAGGTTATCTGGTTATGTAGCAATCTGGGATAATTCGTTGCAAGCAGAAAAGCATCATAATGGGGAAAGTTTTCTGTTTATTGGAAAAAAATCAAATTAGCAGCTTCAGAAATAGCCCTGAGTCAGACAGCTAGCTCTATTATTATGTTACTTAGAAGCTAATGTATTATGAACAAGTGCCAAATATTTCTGTGTAATGCAGAAGAGATTAAATGGAAGCTTCTATTTTTGAGATCTGCTTTGTAGCATACATGTAATCAACAGAAAGTCCTAGATAACAAGTAGTACACAGATAGCCCTGCTAATTATGAATAATTATGTAAATGGTTATAATCTCAGAATAGTACTTATCTGAGAGATTAACACATACCAATCAACAGAAAAGTTTTGAAAATCAGTTAACCAAAAGTCAGTTATAAGTTTATTTTTAAATGGTGATGGGGGAGCATAACTCAGCTATGTAGTTTTGTTTAAAGTCACATTCCTGGCCCGAGGAAGGAGAAAACTCCCTGAGAGGCCTGGACTGCACAAGTACATCAGGTTTTGAGCCTGCTCAGCTAACTTGCACAGTACTTGGTTGTCAGAGACGACAAAAGTTGTGAGTTTCTGAACACACTTCTGTGCAACTCTTGGCCAGCTCAGTCTGGTTTTATACTTTCTGTATTATTTCTTTGCTGGAAAGGTCACTGTGAAGGGTTGCAGAGTCAGATAGGGTAAGAGTAGTTTCTCCAGTTAATACATTGCAGAGGCAACTCCAAAACAACTGTTCATGCAAATATCCTCATTTCTGAGAAAAATGTCAAAAGTAATTTCAAAGATCTCTCTGCTCAGATCTAGTTGGCACTGTGCACAGCATTGTCAGTTCAGGGGGTCAAACTGATCTGCTTTATTTTGAAACTAGGATGCAGTTCTTACTGTTTAGAAATGCTTAGGACTCAGCACAAGTGTCTAGAGTGAGTTGCACAGGAATGGGCTTATTTTAAAAATTCTCATCCAGAGCAAGTAGATGGCCTAGTTTTGAGTGAGAAAAAGCTGCAGCAAGAGTTGACTCACTCAAAACTGACCTCCTGTCTTTCTAATTCTGTGCTTGTGGAGCCAGGGCAGAAACAACATCAGGGAATTTAGACTTTCAGCATGGACTTGCAGGCTCTGAATATATTTGTGTTCTCTGAATAGTTATGCATTGTTTAGCTTTGGGTGTGTAAAGATGTTGCTGAGTTTGCAGGTGATGGTGTGAGCTTTAGTGGGCAGCAGCAGTCCCTGCAGGTGATGGGGTGAGCTTTAGTGGCAGCAGCAGTCCCTGCAGGTGATGGGGTGAGCTTTAGTGGGCAGCAGCAGTCCCTGCAGGTGATGGGGTGAGCTTTAGTGGCAGCAGCAGTCCCTGCAGGTGATGGGGTGAGCTTTAGTGGGCAGCAGCAGCAGTCCCTGCAGGTGATGGGGTGAGCTTTAGTGGCAGCAGCAGTCCCTGCAGGTGATGGGGTGAGCTTTAGTGGGCAGCATCAGTCCTGCAGGTGATGGGGTGAGCTTTAGTGGGCAGCAGCAGTCCCTGCAGATGATGGGGTGAGCTTTAGTGGGCAGCAGCAGCAGTCCCTGCAGGTGATGGGGTGAGCTTTAGTGGGCAGCAGCAGTCCCTGCCCTGCACAGCTCCAAGTGCCCAGGGAAGGCTCCAGAGAGCCCTCCCAGCAGGACCCCGCCCTGCAGGGCTCTCTTTGGAGATCAGAGGGGCTGTGCCCACCGGAGGAAGCAATAATGAAGGTCCTGGGAGAAGGAGGGCTGCATTTCACAGCTTCCCAGCAGAGCGGCAAGCGTGGTACACATTGCTGATTTGAAGAGAGCCCCGAAGGCAATTACTGCTGCCTCGTTAAAAGGATTAAAACCACCTTCTCTTAAGACTCAGAACCTTTTCTGTGTTGGCTCTGCAGGTTTTCTGAAAGTGGTTGAACAAGAAATCAAGTTGTGTTTTAGTTTAGCTTTTGTAAGAGTACTACTTTAAAAGGCCCTGCTTCTAAATCAGAAAAAAAAACCCTGCCTTTTCAATAGGTATTGTTGTTAATTGTGAAGTAAAATGTACAGAGACACCTTGTTCCTATTGGCTTTCAAATGTTTCCATGCTATTTAAAAAAAGAATACTTGGAAGCTGAAGCAAGTTCAATTAGGAAGCCTTTGAAAGAATCTTTCTGCAAGTGGTATTAAATTTACTGAGATTTTTTTTCCTTTATGCTATCAAACACTTTATTCTTCAAGGGTTAAATTCTAAAACTTACTTTCACTTGGGCAAATTCAGTTTTGGTTTTAATGATGAAGTAGCTTCAGTTTAGCTCCAAGTTTTGAAATTCAAAATGCACCATATTAAATGATGTGGTAGTAGCAAATACAAGATGATAATTATGCTATTGCTAAATCTTTTTATTTTGATAGATGAAAGTTCTGGAGTTTTTGCTTCTACCACACAATCTTGGTGTTAGATATCAGTTTTCCCTCAATATGCATTTACACCATTTCCTCATTTGAGTAATCACTACCTCATTTGAATGAAACTTTAAAATTGCATAAGGCTGTCTCTGAAATTCTGTAAAAGCCAATATTCATTTGAAATTGACTCTCAAATTCTTACCAGATGGTTGGATAAAGTTTATATTTATGGACAGTCTATTCATGAGTAGGAAATCCTCATGTGATCACTATGGGGATGAGGCTTTTGGGGTGTTCCAGGAGTGTGCCAGCATTGATCCACAGCAGCCCACTGGGAGCTAGTGTGTGATAGGGACAGACCATGCCTTCAAGGAGCCTAACTCAACATTAACTCTGTGAGAAGTGGTAACAGGCAGAAGAGGCGGTTCTGAGGAAAGCCTCACTAAAAAATGATTCTCAGAAACTTTTCACAGCCATTTCAAGTGCTTAGCTGAGGGAAACAGGGTGTTAATCGGCCCAGGTTTAGGGGGATTTCTTGTTTCCTCTCTGAAAGGAGAGGATGTAGAGTTTATGTTTTACTGGAGCTATTCTCACACTGAGTGAGTCTCTGGTTTTGTTCATAAGGCTTTACATAAAGGACCACAAATAAGGATGCACATTGTGAAAATAATGCTTTTTCTGTTCCTACCTGCTTCTCCTTTGTTTGGGGCACCAGGAGGAGTTCCACTGCCTATGTCTCCCAGGAGGGCCCTGTGCCCATTCCAGCACATCTGCCAGAGGCTGTGCTGGTCCTTTCTGCACACTGAGAGGATCTGACATGGAACTGGCTCAGGGAAACCCTCCAGGGGATTCCCAAGGGGTGACATGCTCCCTGAGCTGCCCATTTATCTGAGCACAGTGACTGAGCCACATCAGTGCTGTCACTGAGCAGCCACTGCCTGCCAGGCCAGGAAGGACCATCTGGGAGAGCTCTGCAGATGCCTTCCAGGGCTTTGATTAGGGACTGGGAGGGGCCCTGAAGCAATGCTCTTTGTTCAGCACTCACTGTCTAGGGGTAATTGCAGCTGAGCTTGTTTCCTCCTGTTTTTAACAGGGTTTGTTATTTGGAGTTCAAACTGGCTGTGACATTGATTCCTCCCTGGTGGCAGCTCTGCTCTTTACCAACAGGAAGTTTGCCTCTTGTGTGGTTGTTATCCACCAGCATGATTTCCTTCTCCAGAGGACTGTGCACACTAAACATGTTCTCTAGATGTGTCTTCTGTCATCAGCCCTGTGCTTGAATTGCTCTTTATCCTGTCTTATGTAACTGATGGGGCTTTTCAGATTGTGTCTGAGCCAAGTTCACAGCTCCATGGATTGTGGGAGCCATGCTTGGTGAAATACAGCTTTCCCCACTGGTGATGCTTGGCTAAACAGTCTTGCTGTTACATGGATTAAATTTACACAACATCTTGTCTTCCAAGGTTTTTTCATTCATTTGGTGACAAGGCACAGTAGTTAATAGATCAAACCACAGCTACACTGAGGGTGGAATTTCAGTCTCTGAAATGCTAAGACAACAGCTGTGCTCCCATGGGACAATGTAGATCACAAAGTCCTGGATAAAGTTTTTTTCATTTAAGTGCTTCTGGCTTAGAAACATGCTTCCAGGCCTGATTAAACCCAGACACTGAACATCTTTGGGAACTTCTGCAAATTATCTTTATGGAAAAACTCTTCTTACTGCTGGAATTACATCTGGATACCAGCTTCAGCCCAAGGAAACCCAGACAGCACCAAATAACTGTTTTGAGGGGAAAAAATTATATTTTTAAAGTAAAGGTGTCTCAAACCTTTAGTTTCTCAAGAGAGACAGATGGCAAAGATTTTTATGGAATATGCTTTGGACTTTACTAATTCTGACATAGAAAATATTCAGACACTACAATGGTAGATGAAAGCAAAGCAAATATGCTCAGAGGTCCTAAGAAATTACAGCTGGTTGGTTGTTTCAGGATCTGACCCAGCAAAGACTGCAAACCAATCAGGAAATCAGAACTTTGGGTTTTACAGCCAAATCAATCTAATATTTTAAATTTTTATCAAAGCCTAAGGGTCCTAGAGGTAAAGCTGATTTTTCTGGTGGTATCAGGATTTTTATATTTAATTTGCCTGCAAGTGTGTGCCCAAATCTGCTTTTTTTTTTTTTTTTTAACATAAATTCTTTGTTTTCACCCCCCCCCCTAGTTTCTGTGTGGTAATGAAAACACTGCTAGATGGTCTAACCTCCAGATATCTTTCCTTAGTGACAGCTGGAAAATATGCTCTCCAAGAAGTACTAGGCATAACAATAACCCAAAAGAGCTCCAGCTAAAAGGAATGTAGAAGTTTACAGCTACAAGCATGTTTTCAAGTGCAATCTAAGTAGGAGGCTACCAACTGTTGCTTTTTTTGTGAAGTTAATTTCCATGGCAGAAGGAGGATGTCCGAGTGGACTGAAAATGTCCTAACATATGTAAAAGAAAATATAGCTACAGGAGGAAAGAAAGTAGACTGGTTTTTAGTCTGTCCAAGCAAACTAAGGCAGAGCAGGCCACAGATTCAGGGGCTGGCCCTTGGTCATCCTTGCTGGTTAACTGCTGTGGCCTGAGCCCAGAGTGAAGGGATGGCTGGGAATTCCTTTTTTCCTACTTGGACAGATCAAGAATCTCTGAAGTCGTCAGGATTTTTGCTTAATGTCTGTTTCTTAAAAAATAATTTAAAATTACTGGGTCATCTACTGTTCTTGTTTTGTTTACAGGCTGCAAGTGCTTATCTAGACTGAAAAGCTAAAATAAGCTTTCTTCTCTTGTCTCCCTCAGCATTAAAGGTACCAAGAATTAATGGTCAGGATAAGATATTTTGATCTAAAAATATTAAGCTCTTTTTCCTACTAAAGCACCTGCATAAATACAGACAAATCCAGACTCAAGAGATGATATAAATGTTATATGATGTGACTCAGCAAAAGCACAGATGTCAGATCATAGGTGAATACTTTAATTCTAACCACTTTTTGTCTGTCATATAGATAAGTGTCCTTACTAGCAAAGTCAGAAATTGTTTGCTTTGCCCTTTTTCACTATTTATTCCGTATTTTCAGTTCAGTTGTGAGCAGCTGTAAAAACTTTTCATGAGTGAAGGTGTGGGAATGTGTGTGGTACAATCCTGTTACTTTTATTCTGTAGCACTTGCAGACCTTAAGCAAAGTCAGTACCTTGTTTCTCTGCAATTCTCAGTCCATTATCTAAGTTGCAAATGGAAACATTTCAAAAATGCTATAAATTATTCTCTGGAACTAAATATGAATGAAAATTATCTAAACACCAATGTTTGGCATGGCTACCTTGTGCTTTAAGCATCCTTTCTTTGATTGCTTTACAATGTGAAGTTATTGGGGGAAAAAAATTATAGGACAGATCCTGTTACTTTATTTAAAAGATATGGCATTTGAAGCCAGATTTGATAATTTGGAAGCAAGCAATAGCTGCAATTTAAAAGGAGTGGTATTATCTGTCCCTGACTACAGTTTTGGAACAGATCTAAAATAATTAGAAGCTTCCATGGAAATACATTGGGAACCTGAGTGCATGACCCCCTTAAACTAATGGGCCAGGGTCCTCAGGGGAGGAGAGGGGCCTGGAGGGAGTGAACTGTAATCCAGTTTTTATAGATTTGGTACTGCAGTTCCCTCTGTAGTGTCAGGATTCCCTCCTGGAAGCTGCTGTTTTTCTGTCAGCAGTGAGGGACACAAGTCTGCCTTCAAACTAAAAGGTGGGGCTAAATCTTGCTCTCCAAATGGAATAAAGGTGGAATATTTTCAGTGACTCCACCCATCAGTGTAGGGCAGGGAAGAGCCCTCTCTGTGCCATCTCTTCCATGTGTTAGTCCAGCTCTGGACATTTTTGTGCTGACATGCTCAGGATCTCATTTCAGTAACTGATATGAAATTCAAGTAGAAGGGGAGGGAGCAGCCATGTGTGTGCCTATGGGCCAGCAGGGTGTCAGCCTCTCACCCTGGGGAGTTCTGAGGGAAGTCCCTGGTAGCCAACCCAAAAGCAAGACTAGAAACTCTCCCTCTTCCATCAGTGCCTGTTTCAGTGTGCTCGAGTGCTGCTGCAGAGGAGATCGAGGAATTTGGATTCCTCACGTACTTTTAGGTTGCAAAATTAATTTGATACCTTCTCCTGCCTTTGACACCAGATAGGGTCTGAAAAGGGCTTCACCATCTGTGTTTGTGTTGGCTTGGTCTTTGCATGTCTGGTGGGTTAGTCCCACAAGTATTTCTCTGTGGATTTTACTTAAGAGCCTTAGCTGATGCATTTTTGCTTGTTCCATTGTCTCTTCCCATGGCAAATGCACTGAAAGCCTTAACAAGTCCCAGATATTTTCATCTCTTGTTTTAGGGAAATCCAAAACAGGATGGTAAAACTCTCCAGTCTATCTGATATTGCTGAGCATTCTTTGAACTTAGTAGTAGCTCCACACAGCATTTATGGACAGACAAAAATGCTCCAGAACCATATGTGCCTTACGTAGAATTTCAGCTTCTCTATCTATATATTGCATTCTAACAGATATTTAACATAAACAGTTTTCCTGGTTACAAAACTGTACAAAACCAGGTTTCCTGGTTCCAAACTTCTCTTGAAGTCTCAGGACAAGCTTCTATTCTATGATAAAGCCACATTTAACCTTTTTTTTTTTTTTTTTTTGGTAAATATTCCTGGTAAGTCAGGAGGCAGGAGATTCATTGCATGCAAAATGGTTGCAACAACTGACACAGAGAAGGGAGGTGAGATTTGTCAGAGAAAAGTTTTGAGGAAGAAAGAAATTTGTGCATGGAATCTTAGCAATGAAGTAGTTTTCCTCACTAAACACCCAGTGGCACTTCAGGATAAGACTTCTGCCTAGGAGAGGAATGGGCATTCTCAGCCTTCAAGAACAGGAGCCAGGTCTGTACTTGGACCAGGGCAGATACAAGTTGGTAAGTGCATTTAGGAAATGGAAATAAAAACGAATAAATATTTAACACACATTTTTAATCACCAAAATACTTTCTAGTATTAAAATGGACAATAAGTTTACTTTCTGCAGGTTGTAAGTTCCTAATGAAGTAAATCAAGAAGGAAGCTGAAACCCAGGTGGGAGTCTCACACCACCTTGCTGTATGCTTGAATTTGCTGAAAATTAATATAGTTTCTTGACCTGCTGTTGAGTTCTCACAGGTCAACTTCACACTGATTTCTATGAAATCTAGAGTTTAGATTTGGATGTGTACAAGCTGCAGACACAAGTAAACTCTGTTTAGACAGCATCAGGTAATTTTCCCAAGAAATGTAAAGATGAAATGCCTTTCCAGGAATTTCCTGTTAAATAGTAGCCTCTCTATGAATTTAAACTTCAAGAGCTGGTACCCTGTTGAATAGGGTTATATTGTTATGGGGACAAAATGGTGGGCAACTGAAGCAGCTTTAAAATGTAAATGTAGCTTTTCTTTTATGTCCAGATCTCTCCTCAAAGATATCAGATTTATGTGTTGCAAAAATAAAACTACAACAACTAAGTTACATTTATTGGGGGGGAAGGGGGGGAAGGAAAAACAAAATTGGAACCATATGTTCAGAACTAAGTTATTGCTCCTTTCACAAATGGTTTGTTGTACAGCTTTATCAGAATTATCCCAGATAAGTATTCTGTTGATGACAAGTTGGAATTAAATTAGGATAATACACCCTGCATTATTAAAAAAAAAAGTAAAATAAACAAAAGTATCTTTCTGGCTAAAGGTTAGTTGTCACCTTAAAGAATTTTTGGTTTAGCTTATTAAAGCACTCAATAATGATTGGCTGCCCCTGGGAGACATTTGTAATATTTTATTCCATGTAAGCATATGGATTCAATTTACTCAAAGGACATTGTGAGTGAAAGCTGGCCTCTCTCCAATGCACTGCAATAGGTGTCTAGAGGTTTGAATACTTCGTTTGCATTACTCTTATGAGATAAAAATTACCATCAATCCAACTAATTGAGACCCAGTAAGTGCCCTTTAATACTAAGAATCATAAGAAAAAATTGAAAATTAAATTCAAGTTCATGTGCAAAATGCTGCTGCAGTGTAATAATCATAGGATTTGCAAGAGAGGTGTACAAAACCTTTTCAGGAATCACTCTGCACAGATATGGCAATGAAATAATTTCTAATTCAGACTAGTGGAAGTTTTCACTCTGAATTGATTGTTGGGTTTCGCCATTTGATATCATAACAGAAATATGTTAAGCTGCTTTGTACCTTTCACAAATGTCTGATTTATTTTCTTCAAGAGTAAATGAATTTGGACCTTTATGACCAAGCCAAGGCAGCACCAATCATCTCCTTTTGAGGTACCAAATACCCCACCAAACATCAATGCTGTCACAAATCCATGAAGAAAAACATCCCTTGATAACCATAATATTTATGGTTTTGGCTATGAGCATCAGTAACCAAGAAAGACATCAATATTGTTGATTAGTTAGTGAACAAATTTAATTCCTGAGATATAGCTGTAACTTCAAAGTGATGGGTCTTCTTGATTGAATTTAAGTTTCATGGTCAAGTCACATTTATTTTGCAATTTATAACAACCCAGATGCAAGAAAAGCCTTTTGAGGAGCAGGGAGCTGGGTGGGGAGAGCTTGAACTGAGCTCATGCACTCCAGCCTGCATTCACCTTCTCTGGCTTTCAGCAGAAATTTTCTGTCCTGGATTCCTTGCAATTTTGCAGTACTTGGTATTAAGGAAATCAAATAATTGCATTTTGATTTGTAAAATTACCACATGCCAATAGCTTACAGGTTATAAAGATTAACTCAGTAAGTTAATCTTTATTAAGGTATTACTCAGGTTTGATTAAGCACTGTTACATCCTTGTAAGGTGTGCAGCTCCCACTGTGCAGCTGCTTCAGCTTGGGGCACAAATCCTGCATGCTCTCACCTACTTCCCCTGGGGTTTGGAACTGCATTAATCAGTTGTCAAAACATAAATGTCCACTATCATTGTGATGATTCAAGATATTTAACTTCTGCTCTGGCTTCCCTTTCATAAGGCATAGATTTTCTCAGAGATGTTCTCTGTTAGATTGAAATAAACTTTTAAAACAATTTGAAGCAGGATATGTTTCACAATCTTTGTAAACATTAAATGCTATAGGTGTGGTCCTAAGACCCTATCTCAGAGGGATCCTTCTGAGCCAGCTGGTGGATCAGGCCAACCTCTGACATATTGGCTCAGATGTGCTCTCTGACTTTCACTTCAAAATTCTGACATTAGGGGGAATTGTAGAATATTTGCTAACTGGAAAGAAAGTGAAAATAAAAAAATGTTCAGAAATCAAACAGTAAATGTTCATGCAAAGGGCTCCATATTGGAGTATTTACAATATCTTTTAAAGTTTTCTGGTATAGCAGTAGGGATGTGCAGAACATGGACACAATATTCATTCCATGTGCACCAACTGTCTGAATATCCCTTGCCATGGATCTTATGAGGGGTTTTCCTTGAGATTCTGTTTACAAAAATGATCAGTCCAGATTTTTGAAGCATAGAATACACTCACTTTTTGACTGTCCCTCTGCAATTTTCCATGGCTTGGTAGAAAATACAGCCATCAAAGCAAGTGGAAAGGTTGTTCTTGGCCTCCTTCCCAGTTTGCAGTAGGTGAAGGTCCATGAAACTTTGGTATCCAGATCCTTGGGGGGGATGGGGGTGCATACATGGACTATATAAACCCTAATAAATCACTTCTTTTAAACATAGTTGGTCCTTTTTCTTAGCATCTAAATGACTGAGATTGTGCTGTATTTATTTTGTCTCTTCCTAAATGTTGTATTGAAAAGGAACAGATTCTTCCCTGCCCATTTCCTCCTATGAATTCATTTCAGTATTTTTATTTCTAAGCCTTTTTCAGGTTATCCAGAGGTATAATGGGCTAAGTTTCCAAAGCAGTATAACCATTCTTTCACTGATTTTCCAATTATATGGTATAGAAGCTCCACCAATCATACTGATCAGCATCCATAGCAGGCTGGAGTATTACACGTGCCACTAACATTTTATTCCCCAAAAGTTAAGGGCAGAAACTAAGAATGCAAACAAGCACTAAATATAAGCTGAAGGAAATGACACCAACTGCTGTAATAGTGAGATTTGAATGTGACAGCTGCCTGGCAATACCATGGCAGAAAACTCTACAACATTATTGGTGACAAAGAAAATCAAGTGCTGGTTGAAGCACAGCACAAAGTGGTGGAAATTACAACTTTTCTGATGTTTCCTTAAGTACAAATGGAAAAAGAGCAAACGGTCAGAGATTCTTTGCAAGTCAAGTCATTTCCAGCTATAGTCTTGCTTCCCTGTATTTTGTAAAGGTACTTGAATTCCTCAGTTCAGGGGATTGCCCGAGTCATGCAAGTACTTGTTACGGAAAGACAACGCTTCTGTTTACACTGCTTTGACTTTCAACAAAGGTCAGTGGCTTCCACCAAGCTGTACCTTTTCATACAAGGAGTTTGCAGGAGTTCTGTGAGTCTTGTCACTGTGAACTTGTAGCCTTGGTGCTCTGCCAGGGGCTGGGAATCTTATGTGTGAGCTGAAACTCTGTGCAGAACCTTGCAAAAATCAAACATAAAGCATTTTGTTGCCTGCAGACAGACTGAGGAACTCACTGGATTAGATCTCACTTCCTTCTCACTAGACAAGCCACTGTCATTTTCAGGTCCTATGGAACTTCCTGATTGCAGCACTCCCTCTCTGACAGTGAATAAAACAGTATTTAGCACACGATGTCTGAATAGCTCAGTGTCTAATTTTAAATATGTTTTTCACTGCCATTTTTGTGTCTCTGTTTTTTCAGTGGCTTGAATGAGGTCAAAGTCTTTGTGGCATTTGTACAATGCAGGCTGATATAGCTGAGTAATCTAGTCATCAATTTGATAAGGGATTTAGGAGAGGTCTTCAGTCCCCATTTTGCCTCCAGGTGTCCACTGGTTAAAAAAAACCACAAAAGAAAGAAAGCCACAAAACTGTTTGAAAGCTCTATTTCTGGCTGAGTGCACATTTTAGCAGGCTCCTGATTTATTTATTGTGTTTGACCTGGCTGGCTGCTGGAGCTATGGAGATACTATGAGTGCTGTAGGAAATCAGCTGCAGAAAATGTCAGGCATTCTGCTTGTCTCGGACAGATGCAGGTGCAGGATTACACAGGGATCTGTGCCTGGTTTTCCTGGGATGGAGCAGTGTTTGCTCCAGCCACTTGCTCACGTGAGGCTGGTGCAGCCTCTCCCCTCTGTTGGCATGTGCCTCTTTGGAACTGTGCTTTTCCAGGTTTGCTGGGAGCAGGAGAAAGTTTGGTTCATTTGTCTTCTGTCAATATTAACCCAGAGGAGGCTGATCTTTGCACCAACTTTCTTTTTCAAGCACAGAATCCTCAATTGTCCTCTATCCTCTTATGTATTTTTGAGGTGATGTAATCCCTATGCTGTTATTTTTCTATAAATGAGTTGCACTTTGAAAGAATCATGGTTTCTAAAAGTGGGTTAAGGTATCACTTTAAGATCTTTGCAAGATCTCTCTGTTTGGAGGTTTAAATTTAGAAACCTGTGCTGTCATTAAAAAAAAAAAAAAAAAAAGAAGTTGCTTTTCATCTGCTTTCCCTCTGGCTCCCAGGAGCCAGTCTCGATGTAGCAGACACTTCATTGCTATTTCCTTTTCAAATCTAGGACAGTGAAGCTGTGACACTTTTCAAAGTCCCAATGTCCTTGTTAATATTTCTTTGTGCTGTGAGTGAAGGTAAAGCTTATGCAGGAAGTGTCCTAGTTTCCAGTTCCTAATTCCAGCAGAAAAACTTTAGAAAACAGAAGTTTGACAGCTTCTTGTATTGCTGTATATTAAATCATGTATATTGTAGTGTGCAAAAGCTTTGTGCAATATGGAGCAGATGAAATGTAAAAGTATGACAGTTTATGATCACTTGTAAAATATTTTATGGCTACTTTTGTGAGAGTTTCAAACTCTCACAATCCTTTAACTGAGATGCAACTGTCTGGTACGTGAGCACTTCTGAATGGCTCTCTAGCACCAGGAAGATGTTTTCATACTGGAGGTAATTCAACAAAAGACCACTAAGATTACCAGGGAATTGAAGTACATGGTACACAAAGAGAGGCTGAGAAAATTTGGTTATTTGAGCCTGAAGGAGAGAGAGTGAAGGGGAAACCTCATTGTTCTCTTCATCTGTTTGATAGGAAAGTGCAGAGGGTGACTCTTCCCAGGGGGCAGAGCTGTAGGATGAGAGACAAAGCATGTAAACTGGATCACAGTACATTTCAGTTTCACAGGAAATGTTTTCATTGTGAGGGTGCTCAAACACTGGAACAGATGATCAGAGAAGTCCTGGGATCTTTGTCTTGGAGAGCTGGACAGGATAAAACTCAGTTCCACCAGATCTAATTGCACCTGCTTGGAAAAGGGATTGGACCCAAGTTGTTTTCTTTCTATGACTGAGCAAAGCATCTGGTGCTGGCTTTATCACAAGAATAAGGCAGCATGTCTTTCATATAAAAGCTTAAATACTTTTAGAGTTGCAGTGAAAATGGGGAACTCCAGATGCACCAGCTCTGGTCACACTTTCTTGTCCTCTCCCTTCCCTGTACTCAGCAGCATTAACAGAAATTGGACAAATAATACAGGAACAATCAACAGGCTAAGGCCATAATGCCTTTGCAAAGGGTTTGACCTGGCCAGCAGAGCGTGTTAAAACCCTGTTTGTGTGTGACTTTTGGTCCATGCTGAGGAACAGTGGGGTCATGAGTGACAGTGTTTTGAATTCAGCAGAGGAAAGCTCCAATGAGATTGGAGTTTTTAACCACCAATGATAGGAATGTGTGCCTCACACAGAAATTCCTGCTTTCAGCTGTTTTATATTACCCCATAAAAATTGCTCAGAAATATAAATATGCCCATACACACTTATTTTGTTAAATTTAATCTCAACAATGTTTCAAATTGTTGCTGGAGCAGAGACTTAATTCAAGAAATGAAAGTGAATACAAAGGAAATGAAATCCAACATTCTGATCCCTATGCTCCTAGTTTTATCCTCTCACCAGTCCAAATCAGTTATTTCCTCTACTGCTGTGAGAAGCAAAGCTGGGATACTGATGGCCCTTCCCCACTGACTGCATTATGTTTTCAACTCATGCTAGAGGGGAAAAAATTCTTCAAGAGTCTAAACCATTATAGCTTTTGCTTTCTGAAATGAAAGATTAGTGGCTCCTACTTTCTTCCTATAAACCTTTTAATTCTTCTCTGGTATAGGAATTTTCTTCACTTTTTCTGCCACTTGGCAGGAGGCAAAGTTTTGTACAGTATCTGTAAGACTTCTGGACAATCAGCAAATCCTACTAAAGTTTATTTGAAGAAAACTGAGTGTTTCTTGTAAGAAGGATTGATTATCCATAGTGGGGACATTTCTGCTATGGGACAAATACTGTTTTCCTATATGTTCACTGACTTTGGTGGGACTGCCAGTGTGCTACTGAGCTCCTCAGGAGAAGATATGACTGAATATTGAAGTTATCCATAAGTGCTGTATATATAAAAGGCTAGATTCTAACCTGTCCTGTAATTATTCTCTGTCCTTATCTATGTAACTTAGGAACTCAGGATGGGGTAGGAACAGAAAGAGGAGGAAAGGGTAATCATTTCTGAGTAAAGCAGGTGTTTAGAAGATGGCAGTGATATTAAAAATGAGAGTATAAGAAACTTATCCCTTTGAAGGGGTAGCATCTACATGGCATGCTGCAGGTTTTTGGCTTTAAAACTAACTGGCAGTACTGGCAGTGGGGAAAAAAGACAGTGTACTAATCAGGTAGTCTTGGGAGGTTTGTCTTTCTTCTGTACAATTTCAAAATAGAGATGAACACATCACTGAGTTCCATAAACCAAATACCCTTCTGTGCAAACCCAGTAAATCAGCAGAATTGCATCATGATCTAGTTACCTCTGCAATTTGGACTACATGACATTGAGTTCAAGGTGCTCATATATCAGGGGAATAGATATGCCACCCTTGGAAGATATTGGCATGTCAACTAGTTTGCTTCAGGGTCATAAGTTGATGTGGAACACTATTTGGAAGGCCTTCCTTTGGGAAACTCCCTCCTGAGTATGTGAGTTCAAAAGGAAATATTAATAAATGTGAATACTGAGAGGGGAGGACATATTCTGCAGTTCTGCAAAATGAGAAATAAAGGGAGATCTATCAGTTCCTGAGAAAGAATGTATTGGGAATAATGTTACATGCCATTTATTAGGCATCATATAAATACCCCTTCTCTGAAGCAAACTGTACTGATATTCCCTGGAACAAATTCTGAGGAGAAGGAATGTGGCTGAAATAAACAATTTTAAAGTTCTGAAGGTAAAATGCACAGAGCAGGATCTACTCAGACAAGATGGTAAGTGGGGTGGACAGAGCCTTTGCTGTGATTTGGGACAATGCAGCTTAAAGCAGGGTGCAGCTTGGGAGTGTGGCCATGCTGACACACAAAGGATCCCAATGCCCAGGGTCTCTCTGTTCCAGCACTGAGTTGCTCTTGAAAGCAAAGTGGAGGAAGAAAGCAGGTGTGGTTCCACCATCTGTAAACCAGTCCACTCCTTAGGGCCAACCAATCCAACGGGAGGGACTTCTGCTGTGTGTGACATTTCCCTGGTACATAAACTGGAGTTGCATTTTCCTGTGCACCTTCCATCCCTGTGCACCTGCAGGACATTTCTGGCTGTGTCAGTGGGCTCTGACCCACCCACACTCTGCATCCTGACCTTTGCACCAGCTGGGCACAAAGAAATTAAACTAGACTGTGTATTCAGCTTTTCTGGCCCCTGGCATGGGTCAAGATCAGTTTAGTGGCTGCAGCAGGCTGAGCTCAGGTTCTCTGAGGGGAGTGCGAGGCCAGCAGGGGAAGAATGGTGGGAAGCTGAAGCACAGTTGGCATATGTTTTTCAAGAGAAATCAAAGGTGCTCTGGCAACACCTGGAAGTCCTGAAATCTCTGAAAAATAAATCTAAGTAAACTCTAGGCTTTAAGCTTCCTTTGCAGTGGCCTGTAGAAGCACAGTGTGTTAAAGATAGCAGGCATTCTCATCGTTCTCATTTTTATCCTGTGTGTATCACATTATACAGCTGTCTGCAGTTGGTGATATGAGCAGAATATATTGAATACATTTATTTATGAAGCATATAAAGTTAAAATGTTTGATCTCATCACTAACTTTTAGCTTACATTGTCTTCATGCTTGCTAGAAAGCATTTGATATCTAGATTGATAAATATTGCTCTTCTTAAATCCCAATTCACAATACAATATCTTGATGGCATAATAATTTACATTAGGACCTGTTATTTATTCTGCTCCTCTTTCCAGTTAAAGGGGTTTGATGAGATCCTGCCCCCTTGACAATTCGACCTGATGCTCAAACTGCCAGCTTTCTCACTGCTGTCCAGTTTCTAGCAAAAGGTGAGGGTAGGATGTTTTCTTATAAGTGATCAGATGGCACAAGAGCTTAAATTCCAGTCCTGATTGGTTTCACTGCACATAGAGTGCATGTTTGTGGGTAATCATGTTTGCTTGTCATACCACTGAAACAGCCAATCTCACTGTACTAAGTGTAGAAGTATAGCTAATATAAGTTGCAAATTATTCTGTGGTGTTACAGCTCAGCCTTTCTTTCTTAATGGACTTAGCCTTGCTAGGGCTAAATCTTCACTAATGATGTAATCTTTGCTAATGAGGTTTCAAAAATACCTAGCCAAATAGTGCAAGATCTTACATAAATAATTGTGAATAATCTGAGGTAGCTAGCAGTTCATTATGGCATGGCAGGAGCTTGATGGAGTGCTGACAAATGGGCTGCAAAAATGACAGGCAATGTTTCCAGAAAATGTGAAGTGGTGACATTGTTTTCCATTGTGGATTTGACTCAGAAGATTGGAACTTGACTTCTGGCCTTCATATCCAACACTTTTTGGCAGCATATCACTGTGTAAATAAACCTGTTTAGTTCTTTTATTATGGTTAGTTTCCCAGGTCATGTCAAAGTACATGAAATACTTTTAAAAATTAAATTACCTTCTCTCTGGAACATTTTAATTGTTATTATGTCAATATTCTTCATTCTGACATGTAAAATGTAGAAATATGTTTTTGATATTGTTATATTTGTGTTAATCAAGCCCTTGTACTTTCTGTGGGAAACAATGGGAAAGGTTATCTGTATCATAACACAGCTGAATATTTCTGCTTTGTATGATGCTGTGAGATTAGGTGTTCCTGCATGGCAGACTTGAATCTATCCTGCCTAACAGTTTGAACCCTTGACACCACAAAAAGAATGCTGGAAAAATACAGGAGATGTACAAGTGGTATTTTGGGGGAAAATCAGAACTATGAGAAGTGATCCAGAGATTTTGAGGAGAGATGGGCAGAGCAAGTTGACTTGTAGGCATTTTTTGTTCTCTGGATTGTAATACAATACATTGGCAATCTTATAAATTTCTACTGTGGAGCAATATATTAATGACAGGACATGAGATGTTCACATATCTCTCGACTACTGAGAGAGAAAGATGTTGATTATAACAAATCAATACAGACAGATAAATAAAGAGGACAGCAAGGAATATAATGCTCACAAAGTCTTTGTCAGGATAGATGCAGCCCCCATGTTCCCTTGAAGGCTTAAGAGAGGACGCCTTTTGTTCTTGTACAGGAAAACTCTGACTTGTGTTTAAAGATTCATGTTATGGTCATCGTGTGTGGGATGAATTTGTTGGTATGACAGAGGTGTTCTTTGAAACATCACTGAGCTGCTCCCCAAGAAGTTACTCATTGGTATTGTGAGCTGTTCCATCGTTCCACAATGGAATCAGAAAGTTCTGGAACTGTTAAAATAGAGAATCTGTTCACTAGAGTGGGAAGTTATTACATTTACCATAATCTCATCTTCCTGTGTGAGCTATATAAAAACATTCCCTCCATTCCCCATGATTAATTTGCAGATGTGCAGTATATTTTATGTCTGTAATAATGAAATTATTTCAGATCTTACTGTGGATGGAATTAGATCATGGTCACTGGAAAGGAGACCACATTCTTGTCATATGAAGTCCAAAAGCTTATTATTTAATCACTTGCAAGTTCTTCAATTGTGTTTCTAAGGGTATTACTTTCTTGTTTAAGTTATCTTCTAGGCAAGAGGTGCAGATGCTTTCACTGCTCTCTGTTCCTCAAGAGATGAATCTAAAGCAGATTTGCATCAAGTTGAAGAGAGGTCTTAGACCAGGCACTCTCTCTATTCTGTTCTGCACCATGTCTTGCTTCAGTTTAGAAAGTCCCTTCTGATTGTGTAGACTCTCATGCACAATTCTTCAAACAGGAACTTGTCATATTGAGGTTAGTCAGGTAAAGTGAATACCTGGATGTTGATGACGAATTTCAATTCCTGCTGTGATATCCAGATATAAGTGTTAATGGTCCTTTCTATTTCTTCACAAGTTCTCTTTGTTTCCCTTTTATTTAGTCAGGCTCTTCAGTAAAACGCTGAGGGAAAGAGAAGAAAAATATGATGGATTATGCAGTAAATGAGCAAGTTAATTCATAGCCACTTAAATGCACAGCTTTAAATTATATTTTTCCCTTTCTTATCCTTTACTTCATTCCTGTAGAAAATTAAGAGTAATCAGTTAAATTACAGGTAGCAATCTCTTTCCAGCTGAGAAATTTGAAGGCTTGAGCAATCAGTCTGCCTGTTAGGCTCAAATCACTCAAGCTAGGGAGACACTAACACAGGCTTTGTTAGAAACTCTCCTGCAAATGGAAAAGGTTTGAAGCAGTCACCTCACCCATGTTTCTGCAGGAATATTATACAATCCAATTTTTCCTGAGGATTGTCAACAAGTACCAGGGGAGTTCCTTGCAGATCTGAGGCAAATTGCACCTGTGTTGATGGAGGACAGACAGAGTCAGTGCCCAAAACTACTGAGGAAAATTGTAAAATAGCTTCACACTTTCAGCCCTCCTCTAGCAACCATTGAAACCTATGGGAGATTTTTCATGAATTATAGCTCAGAATGCTGGCAGATATGTGCAAAATAATTATGGCAACAGTTTCCACTCCCTCCATGAAATTTTAAATAGGATGCAGAATATCCATGCAGTTTTTTCTCTACCAATGCACTACCATGAGAGGGACAAAACTATTCATTTTAAATGCATTGTATGAATTAGCCTGGGAGATCCAGCTAGCTATAGCTCAGCTCTTCATGCTCAGCCCCCAAATCTTTCTGCTTCTCTGGTGTGTAGACAGTAAAGGGCTGTGCTCCCACAGCACAAACAGGGTCCAAATCTTTCCTGCCATTCACATCATTCTGATAGCATGGGGATTTGGGGCCTGTTATAAGTTTTATACTTTTGTAAGTATACTTTTACGCTTTTGTAAGCTTTTATAAGTTACATACATTCTTCATGCATGTAACTCTGGTTATAGAAGCATGAGGCATATGAAGCTCTTCTTTGGAAGATGGAACTCAGCCTAAGACACTCAGGGAATGGACAAGGCCTCACAGTTTCTTCCTGAGGCCAGAGGTACACCAGAAGAAATATCCTAATCCTTTCCCAAAACAGACAGACATCTTCCTGATAAAACAGGCCTTTCTTAAGGAAGGTCTTTCAGACACCAAGCATGAAAATTGCTCCTTTTTAGCAGAGGAATACAACAAAGGCAGCAGATATTCTGTGCCTCTGAATAGAAAGTAACAAAGAGGAAATGGCAGAACCCAGAGGAAACAGAAGCCTAATCTTAGTAAAAAACAGTGAAGAAAATCCAGTAGGTTTTCTCTGTAAGAGATGTTCTGATGTGGGCACCTCATGAAAAATGGAGAGTGTGTAAGTGAACTGTGTGTAAGCCAGTGGTGATGCCAGGGGATTCTTCTGTTTGAACTTGAAGCTGTCAAATGTGAAATGTTTTCCAAAACCACACTGAGGATTGATTCTTAGTACTGTAATTAGTACTGACTTCTCAACAAATACACAAAGAAAAAAAAAAAGCTGTATTTCTAAGATTCTATATCTGTGCTTGATAGTAAATGAACATGTATGCACAGACTAAATGTTCATGTAGATAAACATTCTGATACTTCCCTCTGCTGATGCCTGTCTTGCTAAAATTGGGATTTTCTCCCTAGACATTGCCTTGGAGAACATGATCCCTTTCTGAGATCATCTGCTTCTGTTCTGCACACTGCACCAAGCAAACAAACCACGCTCTCTCTCATATCCATTCACAGCCCCCCTGCCAATGTCTGTCAACTCTCAATGGTCCTGAATGGTTAAATCCTTTTTCCAAAACCTCAACATAGTAGGATCATTGCCTTTTTAGTAACTTAATTCAAATGTTCATGTCTTACTTATGCCTCTCCTCATGCTTCGAATGAGAATTTTTGCAAACCTGCAAATCTGTTGTTTTCATTCAAATACCAGCAAACATTTGTCCCTCTTATTTTTTGTCATACCTACAAACAAAAGATAAACATCAGGGTGTCACATACTGTGCTACTCCCTATATTGCTTGCTTTTGTGGTCCTGCCACTTTCTTTTGTCTCTATGCTCTTTTCTGTCTTCCATCTTATACAAAAGTATGTGTGGGACAGGAGCGTCCTCCTAACTTTATATTCAATGAACAACTGGCACACTGAAGCCCTGGCTTGTGATTAGGATTCATAGGCATGGTGCCTGTGAAAAAAAAAAAAAAAGGTAAAAAAATAAACAAAAGAAAATTTTAAAAATTAAAAATCTATATAATTTAGGCTGGTGTGAAACTGGAATTAATACTGTTAAGGCTCTGTAAAGAGATCTAAGACTAAAGATATCTGAAAATCCAATTGCATTTTTTTACCTAATTCATTTTCATGTCTTGTAATTTGAAGGAGTGTCCAGTTGCAGTCTGGATAGTAGAAAGAATTAAATTCAGTCTTCCATCACAAAAACTGAAGGTGGTGTGGGCTTAGCATGTACATCTTACTCAGGGGGTTTGCTTGTAAGTAACTTCTGTGACATCAGAAGGGGAAGTGTCCATCAGCATTCTAATGTCCTCATTGTTCAAAAGGGTTACTCCATGAATTGTGGTTATGAGGACTTGGATTTTTCATGTTCCTTTTGTAGGAATTGTAAGAAGTGCACATCAAACATACCAGGCTTTTTTTCTTATGCACAAATGAAGACAAAAATTGCAATTGAGAAGTGCAGGGGCTACTCCAACATCCCCCAGGCCAACACAGAATCTGCTGATGGAAATAGAGACACAGGATTTCATGTCCTATTTTGCTCTTCTTGTTAATTGTCTGAATTTGGGCTATCCTAGAATATGGAAGATTGGTAATGTTTTATTAAATATGTGCAAAAGGAGATGTATCAGAGCATTCACAGGTTATGCCTGTCTAGATGAAACTTGGTTTTTCAGACTGCTAAAACAGTGTAATGCATACATTACTCATAGTTTATGTTGTAGATAACATAATCCTTTTGATGTAGGAAATAACATCTGTCAGCAAATGATATTTTTTTTAGATTAGCCTTGTAACTCATCTGTATGAGTAATAATGTGTGTTACAGCACTTGGTCTAAGCTAGTCTCTGCTGGTGAACCAAAAACACCCCATCACACTGGAGCTCATTTAAAAGGCAGAGAAACAGCATTGCTTTGCCTACTGGCTGAAATTAGTTAGTTGTTTAGTGTTTTAACTGTGTTAAGACAGATCACATCTTTACACCTTGATGTCACTGCAATGGCAGTTCAAAACTCAAGGCAAAAACATGAAAAACTGGGAATGGCTCAGAAAAAGGTCCCAGACCTAGAATTGGTTGCTTTTTCCTCCATCAGCACAAGAGATGCAATTGATAACTTCTGTGCTTAATTTGTAATGATAATGTGCAGAGATTAATTTCCTTCCTAGGATCAGCCTTGCCACTGTCCTCTTTGGGGTAAGTGGTTTTTGGGGACAGTATTTTAAATATGGTTATGGGCTTGACACACAAGCTTAGGCTGCTGGGACCATGTATTTAGTGGTACTGACAACACCAGGTACCTCCCCACCACCCTGTCCCTGTTTGTGTTGGTTTTAGTTTATATTGTGTAAAATCATGCTGGAAAAGGTTTTGCATAGTAAGAAGGGGTTTGTTATGGTTTCATTAAGCACCATGTCATAACAAAGTTACAGAACCAGAAAGCTACAAAGATAAATGAAATTTAAAATAGTTTGTGAGGATTTATGTAAGCATGTACATAGTTCAGAAGGCCTCTGGCACTAATAAACCCCAGTGTCTATCCTCTAACAAGATTAAATTCATTTCCATTAGAATTCAGCAGATGCAGCAGCCAGGGGTTGTTTTTCATTCCCAGGGGGTACCTTCTCCTTGATGGAAACTCCAGATACCCTTTTGCTTTCAGTGTCTAATTGGTAGACAGCAATCAGGAAGGTGACAATAAAACTGAGCTTATGGTAAACACTGGTTAAAAAAAGGAGGAAAGAGTTGAAGTGGACATGGCTTCAAGTAGTTTCTAAATGGACTTCACAACTAAAATGAAAAAGGAAGATTTGAAACTGTGGAAAACACAATGCCCATTCAAAAATTTGAACCCGGACAGCAGAATAAAACAATTGCAGAGAGAACAGCCATTGTAAAAGATACTAAATTGTCAAAATGAAACCAGAGAGGAGGAGAGGTGGCAGATTAAGTAGTTGGAATCAAGAGGTTCATTCCTGTTTTCCAGGAATATGCTGAAATTTATCTCTGTCTCAAAAAAACCTCCACAACAAAACCCCAAAACTTTGAATGCAGCCCTGTAGGAACTCTGCAGTCAACAATGACAAGAAATTTGATAGGGTAAAATAGTTGGATTTTCTGAATGAACTCTAATTCCTTGCTAAAAGCAGTTTTACAGCTGCTTTGATGTGCAGCTGGAGAAGATTCTGCTGTGGTCAGTTACCAGGATAGGTCACATTCCAGACCTTCCCATTGTAATACTCTTCTAAGGACCATTTATTGGAAGCCCATGGATGAAATTTATTGATTGTGAAAATTATTGTCTGTAATGTGATGACTGAAGGGACATGTTTGTTGAAACTATTGGAGTCACTTTGAGATTTGTCCCTGAAAAATGTAGTTTAGAAAACATACAGAGAGAATTGATTTTATTGCCATTTATTTTATGGCAGTAGATTTCCCTACCACCCATCCAAACTTTCTGAATGTGTAGGATGGCTAACAGCAAGAACAGCTCTGCAGCAAGAAATTCCCATGTCCTGGAGTTTAAGCTCTTCTAAACAAATCAGGGGTTTTTGCATTAGCTCTCTTTTCAGAATTTTTAAGGAAGCATGTGTTACAATAATAAATTAAGAAATAATATGAGACTGTGCAGATCTCTGCTTGATATGATACAGCTCCAGTGGCATATTATTCAAAGTAAGGAGATGGTGTTCCTGCAGGTTTCCCAGGTGCTGTATGTAAGGCTGAGCAGGCAGACAGGGCTGTAGTATTTTATCATGTCTTCAAGTGCCTCCCTGGGGTGGGCCTGCTGGAATGCAATCCTGTCTGCAGCATCCCTGTGGTAACAAATGCACTGTGCAGTGCTTCTCCTTATCCCCACTGGGCCAGCCAGGACAGAGTTTGCTCCATAATTATGAAAAAGGATGTGTGTTTCACTGTGCAGATGTTCAAATGATGTACTTGCCTTCTTCCATTTAGAGAGAAATAAACTTTTTAGCAGTATCACAGTGAACACAGGCACAGCTTGCAAAGGATTTCTGTTTAATATCTTATTGAATGTTGTTACCATGTCACCCAAAAATACTTTGGAAGATGATATCTTTCTGCAGCTGACAAGCTATAAATTTTCTCTCAGGCAGCTCTGCAAATGTGTGATCTTCCCAAGAGCTTTTCATTTTAAGCAAATGTGCAAAATAATCAAAAGAAGTAGGGATTTATTTATAACTACCTAAGAGATTTTACATTCAGTTTTGGGCTTACTTTGGTGTAAATGCCTAATTTTTAATGAATCAAGTCTAATAATTTCACAAAAGCCTTTCACCTTAGCCAGGGAGCTGTCCTCTCCATACAACTGAGAGAAAAAACCCACCCCCAAAACCCAAACCAACAAGCAGTAACAGGAATTAAACCCCCAACATTTTCAGTAGGGAAGACTACAGTGACATTATTGATGGTTAGTGTCACCATTCTAATAAGGATGGTGAACCTTTTCTTGTCATATGACATTTTTTTAATTGTTCTGTTGCAAACCAGACTGTTTTAATTATGTTTTCCCTTTTTCTTACAACACTGTTAAAACAGCCCTGTTGAATAAAAAGAAGCCTGTGCCTCAAAATCTTTCATGTGCAGCACCAGCAATCCATGGGGAGGCTGGAAACAGAGGTGCCACAATGGTAAATGATATGACAGTAGGCAGGAAAAAAGATGTGTGCAGTATGAATGAGGCATTTATATCAAAGAACATTATAATGCCTGGAGCTTCCTCTGTAGTCAGGTGTGAAAAACAGAATGTTATCTCTTGTAATTTTCCCCCTCCTCTGGTAAATCAGAAGTGTCAGGGATAATGCATGTAATCAGATTTCTTTGAGGCTGACAGCTTCCTCAGTGCTTCACCCACTCTGATTTTATAATCCTCATTACACTCTGGGGTGTCTGCTTGGACTATCTCCCAGTAAAATTAACAGGAATGTTGAATGACAAAGGATACCTGGCAATAAAGATCCTTACTTTGCACTGTTCCCAAAGCACCTAATGTAAGGTGTTATATTTATACAATACATGATTTGCTGATGTATTTCTGGTGATAAGTCTTCATTGACATTGATAATGTTTTTAAAACCTATTTTAAACAGAAATAGGAATGGGAATAAAGCTGACCCTTACTGTATTGTATGATCTTGCTGCATTTGCACCTTGGTGACCATGAGAACTCTGCTGAAAAATTACTAACAAGAGGAAAATTCAGAAGTCTCCAGTCACCCATCAATGAAAGCTGAAAGCAAACCTTTCTTCTTTGTCCAGGCTTCCCCATGGTAGTGCTCCCATTCTTACTGATTCATGCAGAAAATGAAAACCAGGAGACTTTTTGTCCCTGTTTGTATGGCTAGAGGAAGAAAAGAGGGAAAAAGAGTGGAAGCATGACCATTTTCTTTGGAGGTGTTCTCAAAATGCTCCTTTTCTGGCAAATGCTTGTGCCTGTGCTCAGTCACGGGCCTGAGTGCAGTCAATAAGTAAAGGCTGAACAGGAGAACAATGAAACATTTATGTGTACTGAGAGAGCTGGAACCAGTAGGAGCTGGTAGACCAGGCAGGATCTGAGCAAGGTGTTAATCATGTGCCTTGGGAGACTGGCTGCAAGTACAGAAATGGGGATTAGTGCCTCTTTTCTCATCAGAAAACTTGAAGAGAAGCCATCAGCCTCTGTCAGAGGCATTTCACAAAAGCAAAAATGGGATTTGCAAGCAAGGAAAGTGATGCCACTTTCTTTTTCTCTCTAATATGTTCATTGCATATTTCACAAATAAGCTTATGACAAAGACATACCTAAATCCTATACAGGTCTCTCCTTTTAGGAATACTCAAACTGCTGGCTCTTTGCCTGAGCAATGAGCAACAGTACAATGAAACAACCTTTATGATTTTAGAGAAAAACTACCTCTAATGTGCTTGGTATGGGACTATACCTCAGCAAATTTACTTATTTGTGCCAGCTACAGGTATTTCTATGCAGTTTGCTGTTTGTTTCTGTATTAAACTAAAGATGTGTTGAGTGTGGCAGAGAACTTTTTTTAATACAATGTTTAGCTTTAGCTGGCACCTGATTATTTGCATGTAGAGACCATCTGTCAAAGTAATTCACATCTGGTAATAGTCCCAGATTTAAAACAAAACAACAAAACATATCCACCAAAAAAAACAACCTGTTTAATGGATGACTTATTACTTTCTATTGTTTCTAATTACATATGACTCGCCAGTATTGTTGTTCCTCATGTCATGGTGCAAGACTAATTTCTTCCATCCAGCCATAACCCCCGAGGAAGCTTACCAAAAGAAAATCCTCAAAAAACCCTTGTTCAGTCTTACAGGCATGGAAATTTCAAAAGTGGTAAAGTTATTATATATGTTTTTCACTATTTTAAAATATTTTTTTATCCTATAGTTGGCTTAATGAATTGACATGTAGTTATGAACCAATTTCTACATAGTATTATGTGATCACAGAATTCCTCCAATGCTATTTAGTGCTATATAATTACGAATCTCATTTTTCACTCAGAAGAATTTAAATGAAGCCTGCATATTTACATAGTAAGACCTGGATGATTCAGGAAATTTTAATTGGTTTTAAAGGCTTTTAAATTTAGTTATCTGGAATCTAAAATAGGTCAGGGTTGATTGGAATTTTATTTTTTCTAATGACTAGTTATAGATTTTCGCAAAATAACTGGATGGTGCTCAGCCTCTCCTCGGATTCATACTGATCCTCAGGAGGGCTGGCTCTTTGAGTGGCTAAGAGTGTACTCCTGCTGCCTTGAAAATCAGAGCTTGCTTTAAGACAGGATTTAGATTAATTATGTCACCCACACTGACACACAGTCACCTGCTTCCCTCCTAAAACTGGAAGGCAATAATTGCCTAAAAGAAGCTGACCACAGATATTTCTGTGGAGCTCGATGACCCCAGCTGGTACATCAGGACCATCAAATCCAACAAGTCTAACATAACATGAGCTTCCAAATGAAACATTTATTACTTAAGATACTAAGAGTGGGATTCTATTTACCTTCTGAAACTTTAGGTCTTCTCAAAATTTTGTTTGTTCCCTTATTTTAGGGGAATCCAAATTTGAGGGAATTGCTTGCATACTGCAGATGTTAGAGGCAGCTTTGCAGGAAAAAATCCCCAAGACTTCTGTCACATGAGTATTTACCAGTAAAATTAATGGTGACAACCATCCTGTGCATGCCCAAGGCTGTGCAGGTCAAGAGTGGGATATCACAGGTGTTTCAGAGATGTTCATTACCTTCTTACAAACTAGGTTTAGTTCAACAGTTTATACCAGATGGTATTCAATGTATCCAAAACTGCTTTTTTGTGGAGTTCTTCTTAGCTCAGAAATTTATTGCTATGCAAAATGTGCAGTTCAAGCACACATATGAAACAGCTATTGATGTTTCTCTGTAAAAATGGTTCTTTTTTAATTAGCTGCTTTAAGTAGCTGTGCCATTCTTTCACTTTCTTGTTGCCAGAAGGTCCCTAAATAAAGAGTTTGGGAATACTGATGTTTAGCAGGCATCCCACTGCAGAATGAAGAGATCAGTAGAGATCTTAGATGTCCTTCTGTAATATGTGTAATCACTAATTTTTAATTAGTGTACTGTTACCTTTGGGTACTTCAATTAGGCAAGCCTCAAAAATAAGTGTGTTTTGTTGGACACTGTACTCAGTTTTCTTAATGGCCCAATGTTCTGATTTTGATATATAATAAAAAAGTAGTTAGGATAGGACTGGGTAAAAATGAATTCATTGCTTTTAAAGACTTTTAAAAGCTGTAAGTAGAAAATCACTTAAGCATGTGTATTTTTTCTTGCTTCAGTGTTGTTACAGACAAGCTTAGAATTGAGTTTATGTTTGGGTGCTTTGCTTAGGGTGTAGGCATTTAGCTCCCAGGACTGAGTGTTACTCTGACTGATCAGAAACAGTTCTTCTGCCTAAGAAATCAAATCCAGATAAACATTTGAGCAGCCAATTTATCCTCTGATAATCATATTTCATCTCAAGAAAAAGCTATGTATTGCTGTTACTTTCTTCATTTGTGAAGCAAAAATGGGTTTTACAGAAACATAATATAATCACCAATGACTTTTCATATAAAAATTCATGTATCCTATAATAATGTATGAACTTAGTAAAATGCTACAGAAACTCATATAAGTAGTGTGAACCAGTTTATCCCTTTTACTAAATAGATGTGAAATAAAAGGGCTTTTAAGGATGAGGACACTGTCTACAATTTAAAGGAGAGAAATAGTATTTTATTATAAAAATGAAATGAAGACTTACAGACATTATTGTCAAATAAGAAAACACAGTAAGGCCATTCAACTATGGGACAACATACCCCTAGAACTTCAAGGACAGTGGTATTATACACTTCCACACAGACAGTAGGTACATTTCTAGTAAACAATGCACACAAAAGTAAAGTCAATAAATTAGTAAAACTTGATGTTAAAACTACTGAATTCAGTTTGAAATTATTATATTAACAGATACTGCTAATTTAATGGCTTCCCCATAGAGTCAGCCTTTATTACCCAGCATTTAGCAGGGCCTCAGATGGAGTGCTGGGCCCAGTTGCCAGAACTATGGTCAATAATAATGAAAGAAGCAGTTATGGAGTATGCAGAGAGCAAAACCAAGAATGATCAGAGGCCTTGCAGTGGTCATCTATAGATGGAAAGGAATTGATGTAATGTACTGAAGAGGACATTATCCTGAAGAGGAGCTATTCAAAAACAGGAAAGTGAAAAAAAAAGTTTCAGTGCTCACAGAAGTGTTTCAAGAATGAGCTGAAATTATAATGGGAGATTTAGATTATTTATCACAGGGTGAACCAAGTAATAGTAAGGACAGGCAAACATCAGAAGAGGTTTAAACATTTCTGCTGTGGGAGGACTTTTATGAGCTTCTTAAACAAATACCTGGTAGGAACAACAAAGGTATGGCTGATCCTACCTTGCAGCAGCAGCATGGACCAGATGATGCATCTTTGAGCCCTTTTAGCCCTCATTTCCTACAGTGATGAAGGCTGTGCCACCTTGCCATGGGGTCTGTTCCAGCCTTCCCTCACTACTCACTCTCACCCTGTGGCTAATGACGGCCCAGTTCCAGGGAGGAATGAGGCTCAAAGACTCCGAAGTTCCTTGCAAAGTATGGAGGAAAAACTGAGCTAAGTGGTGGTGGTGCTGCTGACTCCGGTGTGCTGGAAGGGCTGGAAGTGTGGGCTGGGTGAGGGAGCAGTGCTGGGAGCACAGCAGCTGCCTTGGCTGTTCCCTCTGGAGCACCTGCAGCCACAGGCACCGTGAGCTCTGGTGCCACCGGGTTAGGGCAGGTGGGCAAGCTGGAACATGGGAATGAATTGGGAGGTTCCTGTGGCAAAGGAGAAGAAAATCCCATTAGAAACGGGGTTTAATTACCTTCACTGCTCAAGAAACCAGTTTCACTCAGGGAAAAGCCAGTGTTTGTTTGTATGCTGTTGTTTCATAGTGACCAACCAGCAAGGCATTGATCTGATACAGGACTTGTCTTTTTTTAGCAAAAGTGTGTGTTTCCAGGATCAAAGTGTTAACCACAGAGATACTTTGTACAAAACCACACAGATTACCGGAACTGATAAGCATTGTGGTTCTCATCTCTAAAAATATCAACTGCTACTATTATAGCTGCTTTTTCCCTTGCTCTCTATAGGATGGGACCTTTTTAGAAGCTTCCACTGGTGAATAGACCTCCATATGTTTAAAAATACATCAAATGATTACCCTACTCGGTACTAAAATCGAAGGTGGGGAAAAAAACTTTAATATTGAAAATATGTTCCTTCAGGATTGTATCCTTTCTATCCAGGACAAAAATAATATTTTACTTAATCATATCTCTTTAAGTATTCAATAAGTCAGCCCAACTATGAGTTGGCAGTCATTGCCATGTGTATCACCCCTCATGAATACTTAAAGCAAAAGGCTTAATAACCACTGCATAGCTACAAGGTGTGCAGGGAGAAATTATGTGCAAAGAAGTTAAACTCTTGCAGTTGGCCATCCTTTGACAATAAATAATTGATATTATCTATACTTGGGAGAATTCTTAAAGAGTGCATTTGGTACATATTGCACTGCATCGCTACAGTGATGGTTTTCTGAGAATCTGCCTTAAAATTAATCACAATATTCTCTGAATAGGAGCAGACTTGGCAGATTCAACATGGGAATGTTATACAAAAAGAAGTGCTTTACTGGTCATCAAAAGGAATGAGGACGATATTGAGAACCATCTGGATAATCAATTAAACTGGCCAAGAAAATGCTTCAGTCATTCGGAAAATGGAAATAAGACAGCAAATACATATTTTTAAATATTTTACTGAAAATAAAATAAACAGTGTCTCTCCTCTGGCAAACCTCTGAATAGCTTCAGTAAATGAGCATGGTCCTAATCCAACAAAGCATATGCAAGCACAATGGTAATTACATTTATTTCATCCAGCTTACGTGTTGAAAGTTACATTTGTATTTAGGGCATTGCCGGATGGGGACCTAACCTGAATTATGCGAAGTCTTTGAACAGAGACTGGAGGAGGGGTTTGTTTTTAGCAGTCCATTAAAAGCACCAGAATGCCCCCGTGCCGGACGTTCCCGGCCTCTCTGCGAGAGGCCCCTTTGCGGGCTCTTTCCTTTTCTAAAACACAACCCCGAGCCCTTGTGACAGTCCCAGCGTGGCCCCGGCGGTGCGAAGCCCGCGGCTGCCGCGGTGCCCGACCCTCGCCGCCCGGGCACGGCGGGGCCGCCTCGACGGCGGGGCCGCCTCGACCGCGGGGCCGCGGCAGCGCCCGGGGCCCGAGCGGGTTGAGAGGGGCCCGTGTGGCCCCGCGGCGGCGCAGGTGAGAGGCGGCCGTGCCGTGCCGTGCCGTGCCGTGCCGTGCCACGCAGCGGTGCCGGGGGCGCGGAGGGCAGCGCGGCCTTTGTTCCCGGCCGGGCGCGGGGCAGAGCGCGGCCCGCGGGTGCGCGTGCGCGGGAGGGGGGGCGCTGACGGGAGCGCGCCCGTGGAGCGTGCGCGCGCGGAGGCGGCGGCAGGATCGCTCAGGCACAGCCGGCGCGTGCCCGCGGCGCAGGGAGCGAGCGAGTGAGGGAGGCGGGGAGCGCGCGGTGGGCTCGGGCCGCGCACGGAGCGTCTCGGCCGGAGCGGCGCAGCGCAGTCGGCCCGCACGGAGCCGCCATCGGGGGAGCCAAGGCCGCCTCAGCGGGTCCCGCCCTGCCCGGCGCCCACAGGTGAGCGCCGTGGGGAGAGCGAGGGGCAGCGGGAGCGGCCGGCCCCGCGCGGCCCTCAGCCCCCGCCCGGGCCCCGCCGCCGCCGCCGCCCGCGGGAGGCCCCGGCGCGGCCGCGGGGCTGTCTCGGGACAAGGCCCCTGCGCGGCCTAAGCGCGGCCCGGGCGGGCGGTGCTGTGTGGCGGCCGCGGCTCGGGGGAGCGGGGCGCGGCGGGGTCGGCGGCGAGCGGCGGCCCCGAGCCCTTCCGCCGGGCCATTGTGTGCAGGCGGAGGCGGCGGCCCGGGCCGGGCCTGCGCCGCCCGGGCCGGGGCTGCCCCTTTGTGGGCTCGGCCTCGGCCCCGCCGCGCTTTGTGCTCGGGGAGCGCCGCGGGCTCGGCGCGGCCCGGGAAGGCGGCCTGGCCCCTGAGAGCTCCCGGCGGGCCCGGCCGCGGCAGGAACGGGCTGCCAGGGAAAATGTGCCGCTGGGTGCCCCTCGCTGACATTACCGAGAGAGCTGCTCGCTCTTACCTAATCCGGTGAGAGCAACGAGGGAGGGAGATTTTTGCCCATCCTACAGCTTCCCTTTAAAGTTGAAAAGGCTGGGGACCTTCGTGCCTTCCCCTTCTCCACGGTTTTAAAAGGTCGGGAGAAAACAGCGTTTGTTGTGAAAGGCAAAGCATCTACAGTATTTCTTCAGGCGAAGAACCAAGTTTCTTTTCCAGTGGTGAGCTGGTGGCATTTTTATTTTATGCTTACATTAATACGATATCTCTCCAGTATTCTCCTTGAGCCCTCCTTTTTAGCTAGTCTGGGTGAATATTGCCTTGTCTCTGTAATGGGCAGTCTACTCATAGTCTAAATAAATGGATAAAATGATTTAATTTGTTTTAGGTGGCACATGGCTGTCTGTTAGGAAGCTCATAGCTGATTGGACTAGGTCATGAAGGACATGGGATATTCCACACTCGGGACATAGTTTCAGTTGTCTGTTTATCTCCCTTCTAAACTGAGACTAGCACGGTGCATTCCAGAGGGGGAGGGAAAAATGGAAGGGACTCTTCTCAACCCTGATTTAATCAAACTGGTGTGCAAGAAGATTTGAGTTACTGGAGTGCAGGTACACTAATACAGAGGTTTTTGGGATAAAGCTTGGATCTCTGGATTATTAATTCCTTGCAGAAAATTACTTTGAGGAGTATACCTGAAATAAAAATCAAGTGCTAAAAATTAAGTTCTTTTCAATGGAAACTAATGTCCTTAAATAGCCTTCTTCCTTTTCACAGCAGTGAAAAATCATAGAGGAAAGCACAAGAATAAGACCTATCCATCAGTGATACAATTTTAGAAATCTGTTGTCACCTAAGAATTCTGATGAAATGATGCCTGAAAGTGCATGTCCAGATGAAGTAGCTGAACTGTTACTGTGCCATTTCTATTGATAAGGTTTTAATGTCATAGTCCAATTAGACTGTAGTAGAGGAGTTAGCTCAGAAATTCAGTGGCTCCAGCTAAGTAGGTGTGAACTCAGGAAAGGGAATGCTTTAAATAACAAGAGTACTTTTCATACTTAGGTTAGAGTAGAGTTGCTGCTCTTTGCTTTGTGTGAATTGAGAAAGAAATCCTGCTAAAATGTCAGACACCTGCCTCTAATGTGGAAAAGGTTAGCATATGCTCAAATTCATGGGAGAAGCAACTCTTTGGTCAGAAAATTCAGAGAAATCAAATAGGACAGTTTTATGAACTCTGGTCTTCAGATGAAACATTCTGGAGGACTGTGCACGTAAGTGCTATTAGAAATAGGGTGTTGTTAATTTTAAGTTAGAATCACTTTGCTTTATTTTTCTTCTGTAGTAGTGCTTTTAGTCTTGTAACTTTCAGCTTTGAAAGGTGGACTGCGTTTTGCCAAATGGATTATTAGTGTCTTTTTTGCTTTAATGATTGTCATATTTTTAGGAGCTAAACTGAAGCAGAAAAGTCAAGATAAATAAATTATATTTGAAATTCTTGACACATAAAGAACTCAGTTCTGCAGTTGCAGTGCATGAGCCAGTCTGCAGAAGGCCAGAGTGTGCTGTGTGTTTGCAGCTGCTGGTTGTGGTTACCTGAATTCCTGCTCAGTGTTCTTGGTGCTACCTGCTGCAGAAAGCAGCTGCACTGGAGTGAGGATGTTGGCAGGCTCGAGTTCATCTCAGCCATCACGTGGTGCCTGAAGCTCAGGATCTCAGCTCCAGAGTTTACACAGTCTTAAATGTCATGAACATTGTAGATGCAGGTTTTTAGGTTTTTTTTTTTTTTTTGCCTTTCAGTTGCTTTGGTTTTTGAATGGAAATCAGGATTTAAAAAAAGGAAAACTAGTTGTAGTTAAAAAAATAGTAAGAGGTATTTGGATTTTTTGTGTTTTTACTTTGACAAAATACACAACAGAGACAAGTTGTTGCCTTAATAAAATGCTTTCATTGATAAGAAAACTTTGTTGTAAGCAGGTTACTCTCTTTGAAAGTGTACATACTGTTCCTTTCCTAAATGTTCAATGGCACGGTAAAAATGTAATTTTGATGTGTGTTTTCTGTGTACAGTATCACGTTGTGGGCTAGAAGTTGGGAGATGTGCATTAGTACTGTGTTGATATCATGAGCTGTTACTTCAGGTGTACCTGAGATTTTGCTGTTAGCACTTAAATGCATGTAAGCAAAAATCTTCCTAAGTCAGTGACCTGGGGTTATTTGATATGCCAGGGTACATTCAGCTGTTAACTTTACAGTGGAGTTAAGGAACACAAAAGCCAGTGTTAATGCTCCATTTAATAGTCTTTAAGTTTTGTACCACTGGAGAGGGAGAGAAAGATTCTAATTCTAATCCAAACTGCATACCATGTTTCTGTAATGGCCAGTACGACTGTTATACATATATGCCTGTTCGAGTGACTGTATAAAATGATGATTCTTTGTGCTATCATACGAGTAATGAGAGATTTGGTTACTAATTCCACAATACTTTAATCAGATAAAGTGCTAGATAATTACAGCTAACCAAATGGTCCACTTCTGATTTTAACTTGTTTTTCTTTATAGAAGCTGAATATGAAAAGTAAGGTTGTCTGTGTTTTCAGGGAAGAAGTTAAATGATAAAATCTGTATTTGTCCTCTTGCACCTGGAAAATTACCATGGGTATATTCCAGGGCAATTGATAAAAGAAGAGCAGTAAATTGCTCTACAGACAGTTGATGACCTTTTCCCTTTTTTGGTCTGCCTAATTCAGAAACACATTTTTATCTCTTCTCGTAGCAATTGATGACCTTGCTGGATGTGAAGAAAAACAAAGAGAGTGTAGTGATAACTTGGCTGCTTAAAAAATTACTCATCCACTCCTTAAAAGTGAAAGAGAAGTTCTTTGAAGTGTGGTTTGTGTGGCTGGGGTGGTTTAACCCCAGCTGGCAGCTCAGTACCACACAGCCTCTCTCTTCACTTCCCCACCTGCGGGATCAAGGAGAGAACTGCAAGAGTAAAAGCAAAAAAACCTTTTGGATTGAGATAATAACAGTGTAATAGGTAAAGGAAGAGCTGCACACACCAGCAAAGCAAATCAAGGAATTCTTTCACAACTTCCCAGGTGCAAGGCAGGTGTTTAGCCATGCCCAGTAGAGCAGGGCTCCATCATGCTTGGTGGTTACCTGGGGACACAACTGCCATCAGTCCAGACATCCCCCCTTCCTCTTCTTCCCCCAGTTTGATCTGCTGAGTATGACGCCAGATAGTCTGGAACATCCCACTGGTCAGCTGGAGTCACCTGTCCTGGCTGTGTCCCCTCTCAAGGTGTTGTGCCCCCTCCAGCCTCCCCACTGCTGGGCTGGCGTGAGAAGCAGGAAAGGCCTTGACTGTGTGCAGGCACAGCAATAGCAAAACCATCTGTATTTATCAGCACTGCTTCCAGCACAAACCCAAAATAGCCCTGTCCCAGCCACTGCAAACAAAATGAACTCTACCCAAAGCAAAAGCAGCATAGTGGCATGAAGTCTTTAAATATTCTAAGGTTCTTTTCTAAAATTCTTGCACATAGTATTGAACAGAGCAAAAAGCAATTTAGTCTTTGAAGAAAGACAACAGTCACTTTTCAAGATTTTTTTTTTAATGCTGTCAAGGAGGACCATTAGAATGCCACGCTTGTAAGAGTTACTTTGAAATACACGTTCAGATGAGGTATGTTGAAGGAAAATTATTCTTAAAATTTTGCTAATGTATGGATTGTGCGAAGGTTTTAAGTGGAGTAGGAGTATTTTAAAGCAATTTGGTGCTAAACTGCAAGAAGAAAGCTTGAAAATAAATGGCATAAAAATTTCTAGAATTGGTGTCTAGCTTAGAAATGTGCATGTGTTAAAAGGCTTATCTTTGTTGTTTGTTTGCTCTGTGTTACAGATCTTTCATGAGGGAAAGTTATATGTCTTATATATTTTACAAGGGGATGACAACTGCAATACAAGGCATCTGTTTTGTACATCTTGGTACAAGTTGCTTTCTGCTGAAGTGTGATGTAGGTATTAGTTTGAAGTGGGGTTTAAAAGTTTTTTTTCCCTATTTTTTTTCAAAAGTCAGTGTTATTCCTAAAAAGTGTGGTTAGTTGTTGTTAACACTTGAGTGTTAGGAAGGAGAAATCATAGAAGATGTAGCACCACACAGGCTATGGCACATCCAGGATGCAGTTCCTGCTGGGCTGCCAGCATTAACTTGCAGTGTTGCTGCTCCCCATGGGAATGTGAAATGGAGCAGTTTCAGTCCCAAGTTCAGTTGCAAAGTGAACCTGTGAGGAGAGGGTGACTGTTCCCTGGTGCCCTTCCCAGGGCAGCTGGCACCATGGGACTGTGAGTTCAGCCCTGCTGCAGGAGGTGCCACCCTCTGTTACTGCCGCTGCACTCGGGTTCCTGTCAGGGCAGGCTTAGAGCTAAGAAAGAGTGGCTGGGCCTTCCATTGCCACTTGGGTTTGGTGCTTCCTGGGGTGCCAGGGGAGCTGCTCAGGTGCTTATGCATGGCTGGTCTTGCTGAATCCATTACATCGAGAGAAAGAAAACCAGTGGGTAAAAAGCAGGGAGCACAACCGCTCCGTTTGGTGGCAGCCTGTTTTTGTTTGTTGTGGAAATGGTGGAACTGCGCTCCAGCATCCTCTGTGTGTGTGCCTGGTGTCATGGTACCTGCATCTGGTGAGTCATTCTTCATCCTATAGATAAACCATTTTCTTGTGGTGTTGTGTGAAAGCTCTTAAGAAATATTGTAACTGAGCAGTTTTCTTAGAAGTGCTATTAAAATATTTAAGAACCTGTAAAATATGGCATGTTGCTACTTTGAGAGGTAGTGACTTTAACTCCTTTTTGTAAAAATGGACTCTTTTTTTTTTTTGATACCTCATTACCATCTTTTTATTTTATCTTTTTTTTTTTTTTTTTTTTTTTTTTACCAACAGGGGTCTGCTACAGTTTTATCTTTTAATCTTCTTTAATACCTAATGTTGTTTTGGAAGTCATGTGGTAAACATACTTTGATTTGCATTTTTTTTTGTTGATACCTGTATGACCCCAGTTTAAGGTGTAAAAGAGAAATTTCTCATGTTTAAAGCTGGTCACTTCTGCCTATATTAGAGCCTTAAATCTTGCTCCCTTCTGTCTCACAAGGTGCATGTGCAATTGTCTTCTTGTAAAAGTTGTAAAAATGCTCTGCTCAACTAGCATTTTGGTTTCTGAATGACTGTTTATTTTGAAATATATATGCACATGTATTTATATAAAAGTCTTTAGAGTCATAAAACTGCTTTCATTCATAGGAATTTTCCTCCTTTTTGTGCAGGAAGGCATCAACACAGTTGGGAGTTAATTTGTATAGGGTTCATCTCTCCATGGTCGATATCTGTGTGATTGCACAAGTGCCCTAAGGATGTAATTTGGAGACTGGTTGCACAGGTGTGACTAGGGAATCATTTGGATGGCAGATGTTGATGGTGTACTATGAAATTTTAGTGTGGCTTTGTGCTGGGTCAAATCTAATTATTCAGAAAGGAAATTTTACAGATAAAAAAAAAATGCATTCCATAATAGAAGCTAAGATGGACAACATTCTTCCAAAGCAGCACCTGTAAAACAGTAATTTTAAGAGCACTTTTGCTCATATTAAAAACAGCTGCTGACCTAAACAGTTTTGTTTAAAAATAATGTGTTCTGCTTAAACAAAAGTTATTGTTCCTTGTACAGTCATAATTCTTCCATGGATGTAAAGGTGCTCATCTACTTATGGAGATGAGTGTAGGGAAAAAGAGGATTTCATTGAAAGCTGTTCTATAATGTGCATATGGGGAAGTAGATGTAAGGTTGCCTACCAAACTTTAATTTTTTTATTTCCCATTTTTTGAATGCTTGATCTTCCAGCCTATTCTGTTTTTGTAATATTCATGTAAAAGAAAAAGGCTAAAAAGTACTGAATTTTACAACTGCTTTAGACAGTGGTTCATGGCTAAGAGTTGATGTTAGAGATTCAGCACTGTAACAAACTCAAGTTTTGATTTTGAATACCTAACAGAAGAGAGGACAGTTTTTTGCAGAGAAAGACAGTGACAGGTCTTGAATTTAGAAAGTGCAGATAAAGAGAACATGAAGTAGCAGAAAAATATATCTACTCCTGTCATTTCCAAACCGTTTATAATATCTTGTGTTTTAACTTCTGGTGCAGACTCAGGCCTGACTTCAGAGTGATTATGACAGAATTTTAATTTTGTATGCCGTGAAGCAATTCTCAGGCAATACAAATAAGTGAGATAGTGTGTACATTTTACTTGGCATTTGAGATGTACCTGATCAGAATTTAATGGCAATAAAAGAACATGTAATTCTCTTGCCCAAGAGGTTTTTTTTGCTTCTGAATTTAAATAACTTGCTTGACAATCTGGATACTTTGAGATTCACAAAAGCAGCTGAGGGATTTTTTTTTTTTTTTTTTTAGGTAATTCAAGGATCCCTCTAAAGAAAGGTTACTTTACTTTTCATAAAATCAGGAGGACCTTCGGATTAGATACAGTAGAGGTAGTGAGAAGGGTGTTGCCAATGTTTTCATAATTTGTGTCTTTGATGTACAAAATACTGGAATGAGTAGAGAGCAGTTATCCATATGTGAGCAGGAGTTTGAAAGTAAACAGTGATTGAAGTCTGATGATTGTGGACTACAAAAACTGAGATGTTAAATAATTTAACAGTGTCTTTTAGTGTGTAATGATATTCAGTTATTACTAACCTAAAGTAAATTTGAATAGGGTTTTACAGGGTTAACTTGGTATCCTTATCAAGTAATTTCTTTCATTTTTGCATTAATGGGTCAGACTCACAGCTAATTGTGGTAGTTTAAAACCTGTAAAAGGCAGGGAAGTACTTGCCTGTGGTGACTCAGAAACTCGTGACAAAACAGGAACAAGCCCCAGGTCTCCCTTGCCACAGACTGGTGCTCTGCACCACTAATCGTGGGTTTGGTTGGCTTTTTTTTAAAGGTTTCAAGGAATGCTCAGTCTTTTCATGCAACATGGGGTGCTGTGACGTCAGCAGCCCCACCCAACGCTGCTGTATGCTCAGGTTGGACATTTCCTGGGAAACTGCTCTTGTTTGTGAGTTAAAGCTGCATTTCAGACCTGAGGGTTTGATGAGGAGCTGTAGAACTGTTGCTCTTCACAGCAGTGTAACCAGACTTGGCTGCAGAGTTGTCAGTAGCCGAGTTTGAGAATTTGATTAACATTTTAATAACGATTTAAAAAATATTAATTATTGCGGCAATTGAATTTTCATGAATAATATTACAAGAAAGAGTTGATTCAGAATTGATGAGTGGGGAAAAGCTAAGTCACTGCAATAAAACAGAATTGGTTCTAATGGAGACACATGGGCTTCAAAGAATAGGTTCCAGAAACACAAGGCATGCAGAAAATGGGAGTTTAAAGAAATGAAGTACTGAAAAGTGTGGAACCATCAGAAATGCAGAAGTCCCACTGTAGTTTTGTACTTCTTTTACTAAGATCTTACAGAGTCTTAAGCTCAGTTCTTTCTGTTTTCTACCTGTGGTATATCAACAAATTAAAAGACTGTGGCCCACGTTACATTGCCACAGCTTTCTTTTTGAATTAGTATGCATAGTAGGAAAATTTTAGTTCCAAAATTCATAGATGTCCATTTTAAAAATACAGACTTTATCCTTTACTTTTAAATGTTGTGTGTTTTATTCTCCTTGTGGTGTGTGATAAAATAAATGCATTATCTTTATCAGGCATTCTTCTAAAAGTTCATGCTTTTGAAGATTATTTTAAAAAACCAGATTTGTAAAAACTGTCACTCAGACTAGGGATTCTGTAGTTTAGTACCAGAGGTTCTGAAAAATTAATAATTTCTGAGGTGTTAATAGTTAGACTTCCAGTGCCACTAGAGTGTGTTCTGTGATGCTGGATGTGTTTATGTAGGATCCATATCTGACATACCTTGTGGCACCAAGGTCTGTACTCTGCAATAAGCATCTCGAGTCTCCAAGCCCTCCCGTACATATTTGCCCTCCTGAGTTTAGACTGCCATACTTTACTCAGGCTCCACTGTCATCAGGGCTGCTGCATACAGGAATACGGAACAAGTGAAGGATCCCAAGAAGAAGTGATTATTTAAAATTAAAGTTTGTACAAACATAAGGAATTAACAAGATGGAGGCATCTTTATAAAAGTAGTCAATGTATGTCATCCTGTCCTGACTTCCTACAGAGGGGCTTTCTGTGTCATGGGTCAGTCTCCTGTCAGGCAGTCTTAATTTGTAGGTCTCTTTGATGAGGTCTAGTTATTTTGATGGTCTGCTCCCTACTACTGTTAGGTTATGCAGGAAGAATATTTAGCATAAAATAGGTCTTGAATTTGAATTGGAATAGTTATCACAGAAATACTTGGTAAGTGAAGACACATCAAAGTACAGGTACTTCTTTTAGCTGAGCCTTACTGAATTCAGGTAAGTGCTTCCATGCCACACCCTCCTCCTCCCTGTGTCTGCCACAGACACAGGAATGGTGATGCAATATTGCGTGGCAATTACAGTATGCTCTGAAGAGTATAGGGTTTGCAAAATCAGACTGAGGAAAGAAACACAGCCCCCAAGTTGTCACACATGGTAGGATTTGCTGTTAATATTTATAGAGGGGGCTGTTTTTTTTTTTTTTCTTTCTGTTTTAAAAAAATTCTAATAGAGTGTAATTGTATACAGAGCCCATCTATGATGCCTTGTAGAACAATTGAGTGCTTCCTGTTTAGAGACTTCTGAATGGCAATTTGTGTTAGAGCATGAAAAATACCTTGCTTTCCTCTTTTCTGTTGCTCGTACTAGTTCACTCTGTAGGTGATCCTTCTGTGTGCCTGCCTTGCTTTTTGTTGCAGCATTGAATATCCAGAACTTTTTAAAGGGTAGCTGTCTCCCTGTGTTCATAGATATTACTGGGCTGAACTGTTGAAGGATGATTCTGATACAGCTCAATTCAGTGTGTTCTGTGCACAGTGAACAGAAACTAGATTACTGCTAAAAATAAAATAAAAATCTTTTCCCTGTTAGTTTTCTTAGAGTTACCTGTATTTTCAGATGAAGTTTTCTTTATTTTCTTATATTCTCTGGTTTCTGCTATCTTAATTTTGAGACCAGTGCGCAGAGCACAGCAGGCTGCAGACAGGCACGCTCTGTTGGGTTTCTTAGAGGGCTCCTGGGGCACAGGTGCCAGGTTGGGTCCATCCCATGTTTTATGGTGCTGTGGGGTCCCTGTGGGGGCAGCTCTGGCTGGCCTGTGGCCAGGAGAGCTCTGGCTGCCTGCTGATCCTAGCACTGGGGATACAGAGCTGGGGAAGGAGGGAAGAGAAGGCTCTTGTCAGACAGCACCACCAGGTGCAGTGCAGGAGCGTGCAGGATACAGCCTGGAGCAGCGTTTCTCCATCACCAGCTTCATACCTCTCTGCTAGGTGGGATTTGGCAGTGTCACAGCAAGACGAGTTATTTGCTTGTTTTTAAAAAGGAAAATTTGGTCAAGTCCAATGTGGAAGTGGTCCATGATCTTTTTAATGCAAGTGTTTGGTTTTGCTTTGTATTTAAAGAGTGGTTTTCCCCTGTATTTTGATTTAGCTGTATATAGTTTCACTAGCTAGTTTGCTAGCTAGTGAAACTATATACTAGCTAGTTTGCTAGCTAGTGAATTTCAGAATGAAATTTGGGGGCTTATCAGTTTTTTTTTTGCAGAGCATTGTTCCTCAGCTTGTCTTCCTTCACAAGGTTGGAGTACCATAGCAGTGTGGGCTCCAGTATTCTGTACAAAGGTAGGAGTTGAAGCTCTGTTTGAGTGGAGAACAGGTTATTCACTTGTTGGAATTGATGGAGTTCTTTGTTGCATTTAAAATTGAACACTTCAGTCATAGTAGTTGGTTACTAAAGTGATTTTGATGTGGTCATTGTATGTCTTCTACAGGATACTGTTCCTTCCTAATTTTACGTCCTAAAGTTGTTGGAAAGAAAATGTTTAACAGCTAGGGAAAAACCTCTCCTGGGCTGATGTTGAATATTCCAGCATATCTCCACAGGAGAAGTAGTGAGCAACAGCAATGAGGCAGAAGTCAAACAGCACTGCCAAAGTCAGGTGTTTGCACTGAGGTAGAAATAGGTCACTCTGATTTGGTGGGTGTAACAATGCTGTTGGTGTTTCCATGGCTGCGTTTGTGTCTGCATCTGCCACGTGGGGTGCACTGAACTCAGAGAAGGTCGGATGGGCACTCTCATGGCTCCATTGGGGATGGTGAGGGAACACGTGTGGGACACATCAGAAATGTGGGGTGTCAGGGACTGGGGACTCACTGCAGTGGTGGCCACAAAGACAATTCCATGGTTACATAAATCTGTTGGGATTTCCCTTCCTGGTGGTTGGAAAAATGGGGATGGTAGGGAATATCTTGAGGTGCAAGAAGAAAGCTGCCTGCAGTTTCAGGCAGACTGGGTCACTGCAAGGTAGAGGGAAGTGGTCTAATTGTGTATGAAAAGAGATGAACTCGACAGATGACATTTTGGCAAAGGAAATCGAGTCTTGACTCAATTTTGTATATTTATTTTGGTCTCATTTTATAATATTCTCTTCCATTGGATTGATCTAGCTTTTGCTTGTTATGCAGGAAAAGAGAAGCCCTGAGGTGTCTGAAAAAACAAATAGCATAGTTAAGGGCACCAAAGAAAAGAGTACCTGCAAGGGTTGAAGAAAATCCTAATTCATTAGTCAAAACCAGAGTGTATAGGGACTAAATTGTATTATATAGTTGATTAATAATTTATGTAATGAACTGTCTTCTAAAAATTTTGAAGTAGGCCAGCAGGTCCAGAGGCTGTGTCTGAGCAGGGGTGCACATGTCTGTCCAGGCCTGCATTTGATCCTCACCACTCCAGGCCCTTGGGATCCAACATCTCCTGAGAGCTGGGAAAGAGAAACTGATATACTGCAAAAGGCAAAGCCTTGGGCCCTAAAATGTCTTTGAAATGAAATAAAATTAAAAATACTAGTTTCTGCAAAAATATTGGCCAGACTTTCTCTGTTATGTTTTATGTTTAATGAGTATTTTCCACCTTTCATTTAGCTTTTGGGTTTTGACATTCTTTGGTTTATGTCACATCTTGAAAAAAGTGACTTGTCAGTGTTTTTCACAACTTCGTCCTATTCTCATTTCCAGTTCTCTCTAGCAGTATTGTGTGTAAAAAAGTCTTTTTCTCAAATATGAGTGTACTGTTGAAAAAGATGAAAGATTTTATATTACTTTGTTGGTGGCTGTAATGCATTAAGAGTGCATTTTGAATGGAAGTTTCTGAACTCAGTTTTGAAATGTTGTAGAAAAAATTATGTTGTTGCATCACATACAGACAATTGTGATAAATTTTTTTCTGTCCTTTTATTACTCTTATATGAGACTTTTTCCCTTCCAGCCATTAACATGACTATACAGAACTTTTGTGTGTTTTTTTCCCCACAAACTAATATTCAGTTATCTTTTCAAAAGCTAGCAAAAATGCTAAACTCAAGTCTAATCTATTTTATATGGGTGAGGATATGAGAGAAGATGTGCTATTTGATATGAGAGAAGTGGATGATGCTAAGTTGAATTTGTCAAAGGTGCCCTGTATTCCAGTGAAGCACAAATGTGATTTTTAAAATGTGTCTGGAGCCAACACCTTGGTGAGGTGAGAAGGTGGAAGAGTTTCAGTCTAGTCCTGTTTATCATTGATAACTCCGTGGCACATGAGGCACACGATCTTTTTCATCTTTTTCAGACTACTTTCTGTGCACCTGTGCCTCAGCAGAGCTTTTTAACCAGTGTTTTGGTTGTGCCTTCCCATTCCCACAGGATTTTGGTTCTGTGTCCGGGTCTCAAAGGCTTTGTCCCCGAGGCACTGTGCAGCCAGCCAAGCATGGGCAGCAGCAGCTGTCGCCTGGCCAGGGGACGGTGGGTGTGCTCTGGGGACGCTGCCACACGAGGGGTGGCCTAGGGCATGTTTCACACACCTTGCAGCATGCTCTTAGTTCCTCAAAAGCTGTTTCTTTCAAGTTTTTCTTCCGTGTTTCTGTTCTGCTTGTAAACTTTCTTGACTCATACCTGCTGGGGTGCTGTATATTGCGCATTTGCGGGTGAGACTGAAGGAAGCCTTGTATCAAGTGGGCAGGTTTTCTTTGTGGCACTTGGGCATTATTTGCAGTGCTGACGAAAGTCTTCTTGAAAAGGACTTGGATTTCAAAAAGTAGGAAAGTATTTTTAAAGATAATTATCTTTACTCAGATTTTGTAGCCTTTCTTTTTATGTGACCACAACAGTTTATCTCCGTGTGTTTGTTCTGTTGCTTCCGCTGAAACTCGTTACTTCCGTGACCTTACCATTCATTACATCAGCCTTCCATAATGTCTAAGCTTTTCTGAGCAAAGTGCGTGCATCACGCAAGGGTCTTGGCTTGGCTTCCAACTGCTTTATCCTTTCACCTGTTCTATTTTTTTTAATAGTCGAAGTAGATAATCAAATATGCCACATTGTTTTAGTTCTTTGGTCATTTCCTTGAGATTATGCTTTTGCTTAATCGAATAATAGTTATACAAATAGAGTAAATTCCTGTTGAATAGGACTTTACAGATCCACAGTGAAAAATGCTCATCTGAGGAACATCCTTGAAATAGGAGGAAGTGATTTTCATGTCTTAGAGTTTTGAATGGAAGCTCTAGCTTTTTCAAAGCAGTTATTTCGGGGGAGGCAGAGGGCTTTCTCCGTGCGCACATGTGAGGCACGGCCGGGCCGCGGGCATGCGGGGGAGCGGCGTGGGGCGGCTGGGCCGGGCGGGAGGGGCCGGATCTCGGTCCCATGGTGGGGCGGGGCCGGCTCCCGGTTCCGCGGGAAGGGCGGGGCCGGCTCCCGGTTCAGCGGGCGGGGCCGAGCCGCGTCCTCCCCCGGAGGCGGCGGCGGGCGGGGCGGGGCGGGGCCGTCCCGCGCCGGCAGTGCCGGGGGAAGCTCGGGGAACCATTTTGGGGCGCGGGGCCGGAGCGCGGCCTCACATGGGGGCGGTGGGTCCCTCCCGGGGCGGTGACATCCGGGCGCCGCGCGGGGCCCCCCGGGCGTGGCGGGAGCTTTCGCCGCGGTCACCGCCCGGCCCGCGGCCCGAGCCCGCCTGTGCTCTGCGGACGCGCCATGAGCTCCTCCGCGCCCCATGACGGGCAGATCTGCCTCCAGCGGGCCGTATTCCTGGAAGGGCGTCTGGTCTGCGTGCTTGCCGGGGAGTAAAACCTGCAAGGGGAAAGGTAGCGCCGTTTAAATTGCCTTATGCGCAATATTTAAAGGTGGGCTTGTAGGAGCTGTTGAGTTGCGTCCCACAGGTCTCGGTAACCTGTGCATGCAGCTTTTCCGAGAACAGTGTCGAGAATGCTTTTAGCAACAGGTCGGTGTGTTCTAGATGTTACCAGGAGCAGCTTTTCTTGATTTAAAACTAGGAAATCTTAAGATGCGTTTTCCCCTTTTCACTCTTACTGTTGGGTAAATATTTTTGAATTTGAACAGTCTTTTTGATAATGGAGTTAAAGGACCTAATACTCTTGAAAATGACACCTTAGTGTTCCTTAGTTTGCCCCTGTTGCTTAGAAACTTGTTCCTAACGTGTGCAAATAAAGATAATGAATAGCAAATATTGCATATAAGTGTTTTTACCTGTAGTAAAGGGTTTGTAACTAAAAATATATTTAAACTTTAACTCCAGCTCTGTAGTTATTTTTCCTTGGTTTGTAATTGTATGGTTTTCATAGTTTGGTGGGTTAAATGTAAAACTGTTAAAACTGTTGTTTGTGATTAACTTGTAACTTTTGAGATAGCCATAAAAGGTGTATTCATCTTTGTGTTAACAAGAGTGATGAAAATGTAGGCTTTGGGCAGGTTTAGGCTTGGTAAATTACAGCTTATAGCCTTATGCAGTGTCTTACCTGCATGCTAATCCCAGTGGTCTGGTTCAGAGATTCCTCCTCGTTTCCAGTGCCGCTCCTGTGAGTGTTGTGGAAGGTTTGTGTGAAGGCTGCTCACACGGGAGCACTGGTAACACACTTCTGTTCTCCAGTGCTTCTGTACCTTAGAAAACTCAAGTGGGAAGTGCGTCTGTGCACAAGGTCTTTCACAGAGTTTGTAGGTTGCTTCATTTAACTGTTGCATGGGCTCAGCGAGGTGTAATTAAAGACAGCAGAGCTCACCCAGCTTGTCAGGCTGCCCAGGGAACTGGTCTGACACAGTGGTTTTCACCAGCATTATCTACAGGTTATGGAGGATCCCTGGATCAGGATGTACACGGTCAGGCAAGAGGAAGCACACACAGACTTTCTGAAATGTGTGTGTTTGCAATATTTGAAGGGAGACTTCTTCCAGAATTTGACATATGAATATGCTTGTTTCTAAGCTCTTCCCGAGGGAACAGTGTGATCAGCATTGGCTCTCCCGTGTCCGATGGTTTGTTCCAGAGCACAGAACTGCAGGGTGCCCCCCACCTGCAGCTGCTGGGACACAGAGCAGGGCAGCTGGCAGAGGCCTTGCTGTTCCAGTCCCCTGGCTGGTGCAGCATCACTTCCCCAGGACACATGCTTGATTTGTCACAGACATCCTAAACTTCTCATCTAAGCTGGAATGCCTTGTAGAGGGAAGATAAAGCCAAAAGACACAAACATTCTTGTCATATCTCTACGGGATCAGTTATGGCTCAGCACTGAAAACTGCTGCATGGATGTTTTTCCCAAGGTATTTCTGGACCACCAAGACTGAAATGGAGGAAGAGTTTGGTGGGTTAGGAAGATGCTGTCAGTGGGATTAGCGAGACGCATAAAATCAGTGTCTGAGAATCTTATCTTAGACACTCATACTTTTCTACCTCTGGGGAGAGGTACTTCTGTAGAGGAATTTGGACTTGTCTGTCTCTTGTTACTATTTAGGTGTCAAGGACTAAGTCATTTTGCTAGTAGGAATCTCTTAGTTCCTCTGCTTTGTGCCCTGAACAGTGCATGTCTTGCAAAAGCATGCACAGTATGCTGCTCTGAGCTGTCTGGTCCAAGTATGAGTAAGTTTGTGGGTGAAATGATGCTAAATATGGGAAGCTTGCCTATTGCCTAATATTCCCATGTCAAATAGCAAGGAGATTAAAGATGAGGTTTATTTTGAGAGCTTTATACGTACGTGACAGATCCAGAGCTGGTTGTACTCGCAGAGAGGCACTTAGGGTGGCTGAGAATTGTACTGTGTAACAGAAGCCAGTTTTGGATAGCATTTTATTTAACTGCCCTTTACCTACAAAGGTATGGTTTATTTTTTCAAAACTGTGTTTATTTTTTCAGATAGTGCTAGTAATTTCTTTTTCACAAGAAGGAGGAGAGTTAGGAGTGCAGGAAAACATAACATGTTAAGAAATATGGTTGGTACTTGTTCCACATCTGTGGAATGCTTGAGCAAGCTGTTTGGTCAGTCAGCTGTCACCTTTGTCTGGAGACATTGGAGAGGACAGAACTTCAGTGGGAGCTCCACTGAATATAGAACTTCATCAAGAGGGACTGAAAATGTCTGAGTATTTACATGGTACAATGAATTCTCAAATTTGACAAGTGAACTTCAGTCTTATTCAGAAAATTAAGTAAAGTGATTGCTTTGGGGTTTTTTTCTGGTATCCTCACAAATGGTTTAGTTAAGGAAGCTGAAGCAGTGGGCTGTACTTTACAATCCGTGGGCCTCAGTAGCAGAGTAATGAAAATGAAGAGTCACTGTCCTATCCTGAGTAAAAAGCAGGATAGTAATTGTCTGAGCTGTGTTTTTCAACTTTTTAAAATAAATTACACTGTAAGCATGATTACTGAGAAGGTCACATGCAGAAGATAGTTTTTTTCATTAAAAATGCCTCGTTTCTCATACACAGCAACTTAGAATTGTTCCATACACAGAGTTGATACAAGTGATCTGGGTGAAGCATTTCATAAATACAATATTAAACAAACCAACAACAACAAATGCCTCATTTCTAGCATGTTTTTACTCCCCTCATTTGCAGCTTCCAGTAGATAAATGCCACTTTAGAACAATGAGCAGAACTTTGTCACTTGTTCGGCTTCCATGTCATGTGAGTGTCGGTGCCGTATGTGCACAGCTGATCTACACATACCAATATGCAGTTTGTAGTACATGGGGGGGTTTTGCTTTCATTTGTATCTTACTGTCTCTTGAAGCTTTGTGAGTCAAGAAATGCTGCGTGCCTGGCAGTGAAGTGTGGTTAGATCTGAACTGTGTGTTCTGTGTTCTGTTGCAGAAATGAGCCGTCAGACCGCTACAGCACTACCCACAGGTACCTCCAAGTGCACGCCGTCGCAGAGGGTGCCCGCGCTGACGGGCACCACAGCTTCCAACAATGACTTGGCCAGTCTCTTTGAGTGTCCCGTGTGCTTTGACTATGTGCTGCCACCGATCCTGCAATGTCAGAGTGGCCATCTGGTCTGTAGCAACTGTCGCCCCAAACTCACGTGCTGCCCCACTTGCCGAGGCCCGCTGGGCTCCATCCGTAACCTGGCCATGGAGAAAGTTGCCAATTCCGTACTATTCCCATGTAAATACGCCTCTTCCGGCTGCGAGATAACTTTGCCACACACAGAAAAAGCAGACCATGAGGAGCTGTGTGAGTTTAGGCCTTACTCCTGTCCCTGTCCCGGTGCTTCGTGTAAATGGCAAGGCTCTCTGGATGCTGTAATGCCGCACCTGATGCATCAGCATAAGTCAATTACAACGCTGCAGGGAGAAGATATAGTGTTCCTGGCCACGGACATTAATCTTCCTGGTGCTGTTGACTGGGTTATGATGCAGTCTTGTTTTGGCTTTCATTTCATGCTAGTGTTGGAGAAACAGGAAAAGTATGATGGTCACCAGCAGTTCTTTGCAATTGTACAGCTGATAGGAACACGCAAGCAAGCAGAAAACTTTGCTTATCGACTCGAGCTAAACGGGCATAGGCGGCGATTGACTTGGGAAGCGACTCCTCGATCCATTCATGAGGGAATTGCAACAGCCATTATGAATAGTGACTGTCTAGTCTTTGACACCAGCATTGCACAGCTCTTTGCAGAAAATGGCAATTTAGGCATCAACGTAACTATATCCATGTGTTGAAATGGCAATCAAACCTCTTCAGGCCAGTGTTTAAAACCGTTGCATTTAATTTAGCAGAAATAGGGTAACCATCTTTGACTGTCAGACAAATTATTTGGTAGATGGAGGGTAGACATAAATGAAGGTAAATAAAAGGAAAGGCTGTTAAATTACAAGAAGCAGTTGCATGTAGTAACTAATATATTTAAAATAAGTCAACAGTAAACCACTGAAAATATATATACACCCAAAATGGGCATCTTTTGTATTAAGAATTGATTCTACAGGAAATGTTGTAAAATAATTCTAAAACTCGTTTGTAGATTGATTGTACTGTTGAAAAGGATACTGTTTCGTGTTTTTGTTTGTGTTTTTTCCCTCCCCCTTTGACTGACAAGCCATGTTGAGCGGTCTGGTCTCTGGCCGCTGCTTCCCCTCCTCCTCCCCACCCCCCCCTTTGTAAGTCACTACATAGTATTGCTGCTGTTTGTGTATATTTTTTGTGTATTTGCTAATTTTTATTAACTTCTAGTTTTTCATTAAATAAATATGACTTTCTTTTCTGTAATTCAGGTTTTTCTCTTTTTTGTATCTTTTTAAGATTAATTACAGGTGTCATCTTTTGATATGCATAATTGCTATGGTAAAACTTATATTTCTGTATGTTTGGTAAATTTTGTCTCTTTCCAGTAGTCAATTCATTGGTGATACTGTTCTTAATTGAGCTATTTGTGAATGTACTGAACTCGAAAGGAGTGCTTATGTTCAAAGATGTGTCAGGAAAGACAGCTCCTTTAAAAACAGGTCTAGATGTTGTTGTACTTTGAGTTATCTTCTAACAAAAATGAAACATTTATTAAAAACTTTCCGAATTTAAAAAAAAATAGCAATTCACATTTCAAATTTAGAGATGCTTAGAAAATTGGTTGCATCCTTGTATTTGTCAGTTTGCAGTACAAAGGAAGTATTGTATTACACAATAGTTGTAATTATAAAAGCAGACCATTTGTCAAAAAAAAAAAAAAAAGGCAGTCAGAGTGAGATGTTTTCAGTCTTTTTATATTTGTCATTAAAAGATTACCTGGCAAATGAAAAAAAAACACAGCCAACTTCTGCTTTTTGCTTTAGCTCAAAGTTTGACACATTGATGCTCTTGCTCAGTTTCTTGTCTTCATGTCTTTTGGTTGTTACTAAAGCAACTGTCTGGAACTGACTTTTGTATCTCATTTTGGTGACATGATCCACATGACAATGCAGATAAATCTCTTCCAGGTGTGACTGACCAGCCCTAAAGGCTGGGATACTGGGCTTTATGCAGACTGCCTGTATGTGCAAACCTGAACCACGAATGTAAATGGGATTTGTGTTACAAAACAGACCCAGACAAGAGCAGGGAAAACTCTTCCACCTGGAGCAGGAAGGAAACCTTTGTCAAAGCGAGTGGTAGCGGCCGTGTCAGGGAGCTGCTCTGGCTGTTGACTACTTTTGTAACACATTAAAATACAGTTTATTTACTGTGCACTGTCTTAACTTTCTTATCAGAAGTTGATCTTGTTCTTACTATTTTTGATGCATGATGAGGTAAGTAGTTCTACAGGTAAGGAACATAAAATCCATTGGGTTGGATTAATACTACAGAAACAGTTGGCTTCATGTAGTAAAGTTTCACTCTGAAAATTTGATACTTAAGACTGAACTGTGCACAGATGTGATTTAAAAGATGTACTGGGACCTTGTGACAGTAGATAAATGCTTCCAAAACTCCTGCAATCTAGCATTTTTTTTTCTTTTTGAATATACAGCCAACTGTTTGCAGTTTTCTAAGTTCAGTAATTATTCTCACCTAATTAATCTTGTCTGTATTTACCTCCAGTTTGTCTTCAGCAGAAAGTTGGCTAAATACTCTTTTGAGAGGAGCCCCCATCTCCCTTGCCTCCCTGGTGCCTGCCTGGCTGAGCTGAGCCATTCCAGCCCTGGCTGTGCTAAGGGAAGGTGGTGGAGAATGTGTGTGGCCCCTGAGAGGCCAGGGCTGTGCAGGGTTGGTCACTGCTGCTGTTTGGGAGGGTTCAGCTGGGGCTGTGTCCGCAGGAGCACTGTCACCTCTGAACCCTTGTGCTGAGCTGCAGTGGTTTGATTGAGCTACAGTGGGCTGAAGGTCAGGGCTGCGCCCTGGAAGGGCCTTCAGGAATGGCCTTTGCAGTGAGTCTGCTGTGCTCAGACAGGTTTGTTCATGTTTCACAGAGGACGAGAGCTATAGCATAACTACTGTATGCTGACTTACTGTAATGTAAATTAGTATTGCTCCATTTGTGTTAAATAATTGTATAAAACCTTTAATATCCATCATCAGATGGAATTATGAAATTACCCTTGGGCCCAGATCCTCAACAGTATTAAAAGCCTAAAGAGTGTGAGGATCTGGTCAGTCAACTACACTGTTATATATGAAAAAAAAGAAACCATACTAGAAGTCTGTACAGTTCACTACCTTATCTAAAATAAATGGTGTATTAAAGCCTGGCATTGTCTTAACATTAGCTGTTTATTTTAGAAAGTGCTGTTTTACTTTGCTGTATTGGGAGGAGTATTCAAATTTGTCTCTAAACAATGAAACACAGTAGATCTTGCATTTGTCTGCTAGCACTACCTCCATGGTTTTTCATTGCCCTTTTGAAAAAAAAAAAAAGGCCTTAAAATGTTTGACAAATGTGGATGTAAATATTTTGATTTTGTTGTGACAGTTCCTGCTAGTTCTTGTTTGCAGTAGTGGTTTAAAATTAAAGCAGGTGAATGGTTTTGTATTGCTGCCTGTCCTGTTGTTTTACCCAGAATCTTTTCCAAGCTGCTGTGATTAAAGCAGGAATCGTTCTAGTGGGATAGTTACTATCTGTAGCAGTTTACAGTGTGGATAGAGGAAAAGAGCTACCACTGCTTTCACTTTTGACAAGCTTCAGCTATTTTGGGGTATTTTTCTGAGGGACACAAGTTGAATCTCTGCTCTATCTAACTGTCCCTAAGCAGATACTCCCCAGGGTATTGCCATCCCTTCAGTTCTGCACTGCTCTGGCTCACTGCAGCACAGGATTACTGTGCTCAGTGGAAGCAAAAGGCACCAAAGTGTGGCTGTAGTGTCTGCTGTAGTGGGTAGTGCTTATGTTGGTTCAGAAAAATCTCAACTCAGTAACACAACCTCCTCAGCTCTGGCAGCAGGGACAGGAAGAGCTGGCACTGAATGCCTGACATTATCTTCAGAGTGCCGTTAAACCCCTCACCCTTAGGTGCAGTCCATGGGGATGAGGCTTAGGAGTTGGAGTGATGTGTCAGACAGAAAGTCATCCTTTAACTTTCTGGGGAGCAGCTCCCTGTTGACCATGCTGGAAACTTTTTTTAGTAGTCCTTATTATTTTCTAAAAAAAATGCAGATTTGTTTTGTCCTTGTGTAAACAGACTGTGTTGGAATTCCAAGCATGTCATTGCTCTCACAGTGCAGAGCAGTGCAGGATTGTTTCTCCATCTGTTTGGTAAAGGATTTTTCCCTCCTGGTTTGATCAAAAGCAAAGCAGCAGCACAGAGGTACCAGGCTGGGGTTGTACCCAGGGGGAAGGTTCTTTGCACTTCTTCCCTGCACATTTCTCATGAGGCAGAACATGTTCTGAGACTGGGGCTGTTGTCTGTAGTCTCAGAACATACGTGTGAGTGACTAAGAGTACAGCTCTTTAAATATTGACACAGAAGCAGGTTTTATTTTTATAATTTTATTAGATTAAGTCTTTTGTCAAAGTTGTAAAATCTTTTGTAAAATAGATGTTGAAATTCCCACTGAATTGATTTCAATCAGTGCTGTTCTATTCCAGGTAAATCAGCTTTGTTATCTACAAAAATGAAAGCAAAGCAAAGTCCTTACTTTTGAGTTTTAGGCAGCTTCTAGAATAGGCTGTTGTGACTGGTACAGCTTGTGTTTCATAAGCACTTTGGGGGTTGTTTCAGAACCAGTGAGCAAGAGAAGGATGTGACAACACCCAGGATTTGGTTGTGGGGCTGCCTCTGGAATAAAGAATGCCAAGGGCCCCAATCACACACTGAAGTACAGTCCTCACTGAGGTTCAAGGGGAGGTAAGACACAAAGCTATCAAAGGACAGGGAGGCTGCCAGACTTCTTGAACCTTACATTATTCACACTGAATAAAGATTCAGACTTCTCTTGGCATTGTTCAAATGGATTTAATTTCCACAGGTGAACCTCCAAGCATTGGCATCCCAGAACCAAGTGGGTTTGTAGTGGGCAGGAATGAAGGACATGCACTCTGCCCCTCCAAAACATTCCTGGGTTTTTTCATTAAGGCCTCATGCACACTCCACCCCCCCCTGCTGCTGCAGGGACAGCTGTGCAGATGGGAACTGATGTGTTCTCTCCCTTCCTACACAACAATTCCTACACTTCTGTTCTGGCATTGCTTCCTGTATTTGAAAAATAGAACAAACTAGAACCAAGTGCTAAAAGAACTTCCTAACTTCATTTATTAGGCCATAGTGCTTCTCTTCAGATGCCTTAAGCGTATTGTTTTAGATTTCAAAAACCTTATTTTCCCCAGATACTGCTGCTCCTTAGCACATCATTATTCATTATTATTACAGATATTTTGTAAATGAGTAAGCCTGCACTAAATCACTTTGCTTTTTGTAACAACCCCACCTATGACCCCCCCCTCCTGCTGCACATTATTCCCTCTTTAAGGATGTGACCAGCTGCTGCCATGTACACACCTAGGTGCCAGACAGGCTAAGGAATTCTTTCTCATGCTCAAATCCATCAGGAAATGAGATTCAAGATTCTTTGCTGATTAAAAAGCAGCAAACGCCCCTAAAGTGCAGTTCCAGGTTGGTAACTGCAGCAGCATCTTCCTTTTGATGGCACTGACCCCCCATTCAAACCCATTTAGCTCATAGTTGTACCTGATACCTAAATGTAGCTGAAAGAGATCAAGAACTATGGAACTGCAGAGAGAAGTAACCTCAGGCTGCCTGCCTAAAGTTTGCTGTTCAAGTGCTCCAGGCTGGCCTTGACTGCGAAGCCGCCGTCGAAGGCGGCGTTCAGCACCTCGTCCAGGCAGGCGGCCAGCACAAAGGTCAGCTCCTGGCGCACGTGCGCCGCGATCTCCTCCAGATCCTTCTCGTTCCTCTGAGGAAGGATAATTCTCTTCAGGCCAGCTCGGTGTGCTGCCAGCACTTTGTCTTTAATTCCCCCAACCTAAGGAGGAGAAGAGATACATGTAAAAAACCAACTTAATAAAATAATTATTGTAACATCACATCAGGAGTTAAATTTTGAGGAAAGCTTCTGCCTCCCTCAGTCATTAGGAAAGCAATTAAAAATGCAGTCAGAGTTGTAGCTCATCATATGCTTAATGAGGGAAATATGTTAATATGCTACAGTATTCTTTCTGTAACAGCTAATAACCAGAGAGAAATACATTTAGGAGTGAGGTACGAGAGAATCAATAGTGGAAAAGTCATTGCTTTTCAGGAATTTCTATAACAAAAATGGCCTTCGCTCTGTTTTTTTTATATCACATGCTGAAATCCTGCACCTGCATTAGAACAGAAGATTTTTCAGATGAAGGCAGTGTTAGATTTAGAGGGAATGGAGTCCTAAGGCAGCAATGTCCCATGAAAATAACTTGAGCTGTACAACAAAATATGCACAGCAAAGCAAACCTGTGTTCCAGGAGTGGAGAGGCACTGCTCTACTGATCCTACTGGTTGAGTTGTTAATGAGATGTAAATGGGGGTTAAATTGGTTTTTCTTAAAGCCGTAGCTTCTTCCCCCAAACTCCTTTCTATTCCTAAAGACCACCTTAGAGCAGAAGCTTGTCATTTTACAATGCTTTAGAGAGAGGAAGGAGCTGTACTACAGTACAAAGGGCAAAGCCTGGCTGCTGTGACACGGGGCAGAGGTGACCCGTGATCCTCACGTGACCCACAGGTCCGGGCAGTGCTGCACACTCAGCAGCAAGGGCAGCCCCTGGCACAGCCCTGGCAATTCAGTCACTGATAACAGCAAGATTCCAGACTACCTTGGGAAAGGAGGAAAATGTGGTTTAATATTTACAGGTACCTTATCTCTGCAGCAGGCACAGTTAGGACAGGGTGGCTGCAGGGCTAAACTGGCTCCCACCAGTTGCTGCAGGGTGCTCCAGAACCCTGGACAATGGCCTGTCCTGTCACTCTCTGCCCCCAGAGCCTCCCAGGCCACTGCCTGCCATGGTACCTCTGGTTCTGTCTCCTCTGCAGGAAACAAAATCCTGTCCCTGATTTCCAGCTTCATCCTCCTCCTGTCCATGTGGTATGAGATGACAACTCCCCTACTGGCTTCAGCACCTGTGCCAGGCCCCACTGACACTTTGAACTAAACTCTGTTTGTCTGAATGCCTTCTCTGCCTTCATGCTTAGACAAAGCTTTATGGAAACCCCATTTGGCTGAGCTACATCCAAGGATCAACATTTAAGACAAACCTAAAGTAGATCCATGGATTCAGGAGTAACCTGTATGCAGCTACTGTGAGAGCTTAAAGTCACAACTTTTCAAAGACACCAGAAGTAGCTCTGTACCAACAGTCTGAGGAAGCTCATTTAGAAACTGCAGCGCAGACTCAGAGCCACCTTGCATTTTAGGACTTTGAGGTTTCCTTTCTAAGACATTTTAATGTATTTTCCCAAAAAGCCATATCAAGGCTGGCTTTAGCTTGAAAGGCAAAGCAGAGGAGTGGGGCAGTCCTGCAGCAGCCTGGCCTCTTCCCACTGCACCAGCAGAGACCACATTGTTGCTAAGGAATGATCCAGCAAGGCTCTGGATCCACTTTTCTGAGTGGCTATAAACAGATTTTATATCCAAAATAGGGAGCATTAATACAACTTAGCTCTTTTTTCCAATGATGCTTACTGGAAGAACAAGGCCTCTTAGTGTAATCTCTCCTGTCATGGCTACATCTGAGCACACCAGCCGCCCACTGAAGAGTGAAGCAAGGCAGGTTACTATGGTAACACCAGCAGATGGTCCATCTTTTGTGACAGCTCCAGCTGGGAAGTGCAGATGGATGTCAGTGTTGTCAAGGAGATCAAAACTTCCAGAAGCTTAAGGAAAAAAAGAATGGTTTGAATGTTAAAAATCTAAACCCATTTTGTTCCTGGTCTTTATTCTAAAAGCCCACCAAGAACTAAAAGCCTTGGCACTATTTACTAACAGTAGGCTGAAAAAACAACACAATATTGCAGAGGCCCTAGGAAAAAACAACAAAGAAATCCCAACGAGCTTTCCCACATCCAGATTCCTAGAAAAAACTGTAACATGATAACCAATGAGCTTGGCACTTGCATGCATTGGGAAATTGAGAGTAGGGATTAATGTGGAAACCAAGGAATTTCCACATTGAATTTTTATGTCCCAAACCATCAACATCTATGTTCAGAGAACACTTCACAGAAACTCAGATTTATAAAATCAAGTGGAACTCTTATTTATGACCTTTCACCTGCTATGGAGTACATGGAGTGTAAACCAGAGAGGTAAACATGCACACAGGTAATGCCTGCAGTGTTTCATACATTAATTACATTTTGGTTTTTAACCTATCTAAACTTACACAAATAGTGGAAGATACTGGTCAGTTATTTGCCTGATCAGCAGATGATCAATCTAGAAAGCACATTTCTACAAGTCCTGGGAGGTTCAGACAAAAAAACAGTTAAAATGTTCTTCTCCAGAGCCCTATTGCACTGCAGTTCTACAGCTGCCATACAAACCCAACACTCTCAAAATACTAAAACTTAGACTAAAAAACCTTTTAACAGAACCTGTCAGAGAAAAGCTACAGACTTCCATATCTGTCTCCATCATGAAAATACTGCTGGAAAGCTTGAGTGTAAAAATGAGTCAGAGGCAGTGTCTGCCACAACCAAGGAGAAGCACCTTGGCACTGAGGCTGCCCCCCAACCTTCCAGGCTAGGGCAGGGAGACACAACTCATGTTCTGCCAGGCCACAACCACCTCGGCTTGGCAGCAACTGGGAAAGAGCTGCACAAAGGCAAGCGGGAGCTGATCTCATCTCCAGGGTAGTGCTGCTGGCTGAAACCCTTTCCCTGTTCCATGTGCACAGGCAGAGCTCCAGGGTGACTCAGCAGTGTCCCTGTCCCTCACCGTTGGTGAGCTGGTATCTCTTGGCGTTGCTGCGCAGCCAACTGATGGCCAGGTGAGCCGACTCCTTCATGACGTCCCCCAGCTGCCCGGTCAGTGTCAGCTGGCCCTCCCCATCCATCCTGCTGGCTTCCACAAACATGATCTCCCCTCCCAGGGGTGTCCAGGCCAGCCCTATGGCCACCCCGGGCTGGTTGAGGCGCTCAGACACCTGGAGGGAAACACAGGAAACAGTTTAGGAAACAGCCATTAAAAAAACTGCAAAAACAGTTCAAAAGTTGGCTTTGAAACAACTGTACCCATCAAAGCACTAAAGTTAAGCCAAGTGTCTGATCTCTTATATTTTAATTTATTATTTAATGCAGCAGTAGTTCTGGATGTGTGTAAACACTAATTATACAACAGGAGCTGTATGTGGCAGCTTAGCTTAAGGCCATGGCAAACATCTAGGCGTGTCATTCTTGAAACCTTCCCTGCCCCCAAAACACAATAAGAATCTTTCTCCTCAAAGGATCTGAAGTATTCAGTCAATCCTGACTGAATGTTTATGTGACTTAACCCATCTGCTGGAGTGTGCTTGCCCTGTTACTCCTGTGACAAAGCCAGTTTTGCTCCCCAGTGTTCCCCACAGGCCTTTCAAAGGTGGTGGCACTGCCTGAGCTTGGCCAGCCAAGCCCCATGTTGTTCCCTACAGACATTTACAAACACTTTGGAACAGCAGAAATGTCAATGTGTTCCCAGGCCAGGCAGAGGGGACACCTGACAGAGCCCCTTTGGGAGTTACAGGCAGCCAAGCCATCAGCAGCTGCACCAAAGCCAAGGAACACAGCCCCTCCTCCTGGCTCTCCTGGGGCTCTCCCTTACCTGTGCACTGGCAGCAGCACCCTGCCATTTGCTTTCATGAGCATGATTTGGCTACTAAGGCCCTTTCTTTTTTCAGCATTTAAGAAAATTGTACAGAACTGTGTGTTTCACTTTTATGGTATCAAAATACCTCACCAAGCATTTTCATCCTTGCTAACATCAGTTCCTATACCTATTCCCTGTGTGTTATTTGTTACAGTGATTTACCCTGATCATTTTAGTAACTGCTTAGTAGCTCAGGTTAACAAAGTTAGTTCATCCTGCTCACACTGAAGACCAACAACGCTGGAACATTCCCCTTTGCACTGGAGACAATGCTATTTTGGCACACCATTGAAGGTGAGATGAACACAATTCACTGTCCACACCCTCTCTCAGCCCAAAGCAGCTGTCAACAAGGTTTATTGATCTGGGGGTTTTGTTTCAGTTCTTTTAGACTGTACTCTGCATCAACTGGAAACAGTTTAGAGACTGTTTGAGAGCTCTGGGGCAGAACACAGCAAATGGGACAACAAATCAAAACCCAAATGGTTCTAACAGACTCATCACTCAGCACAGGCTCCCTCCTCTATCCTCAGACTAGGCAGGTACCTCCTCCTGCTTTCACAGGTCAGTTGAGATCTGATAGGAGAAACTGCCTGTGCAGTAGGTGTTGATCACCTTTGGACTGTTGCTCCTTGCCAAGCAACCTCTCCTGCTGTCCTGGAGAGAGACTGGACCACCCCTGCTGCACCCTGAGCCTTTACTGAGCCTGCTAACAGGCACACGTGGCAACTGCCCTGGCAGCTCGGAGCTGTGGCTGCAGAAAAGCCCCTTGGAAACCCCCCCACACAGCCAGAGCCACAGAACCCCCAACACTCAGAGGAAAGCACACTGGACTACGGGAGAGACCCACGAGACTGAATCACTCCTGGCACCTCTGAATAATTTCTTCTCACCAAAAGTAATGATTTATTCCAATTTAGATTCATCTTTCTTACACTTTCTAAAACAGCCTCAATTAAAAATGACCATTTGAATCAGCTGATGGCTGGTGATGTCTGTCAGGTGATGAAGATGCCACTGAGCAAAGGAGTCTTGGGGTTTGAAAGTTTTAGTAGATGAGACCAAACCAGCTGTGATTTAGCTGTACCCTGAGTACATCAACATGCTGTCAGATGCATTTTAGCTGCCTGGACACTGCAAAATTTAAGTCTTAACATTCAGCACAGTCATTTATTTTAGAGTATTTCAGGTTATCATCTGCACTTTTGGAGCTACACCAAGTCAGTGCAATGGACAAGAAGCTGGTAAGTCCCTGATTCTCAATGGGAAGATCAGAACCAGTTCAGTCACTTGCTGGCCTTGAGCACATTTGTTTTCCTTCCACAGGCTCTCCCAGACTGACTGAACCAACTTTTTTCCTTCTCTTCTGATTCATTCCCTGGCAAATCACTGCTGGCAAAGCACATTAACAGTGGCTTCCCTCTGAGGGAGGAGGATTTCCCAGAAATATCACCACAAGACTGACAGTTCTTAGACAAATATGCCCATCTAAACCTGTACTTTGGACAGGTTTTGCTTCTGAAAGACACCCTGATGTTTTTCCCTGATTAGAATTGTGCATGTCCCATGAAACAGAGCCATTCTTTTATGGCATCTGCACTTTCATTTCCTAGAACAGGCCACCTCCCTGACCTGCAGTTGAAGTCCCTTCAACTTCACTCAGGTTATGAGGATATAAACCAATCCTGATGAGCCAACAACCTTTGTTACTCAAGCAGAATTAAGGGTTGAAAGAAAAAAAAAAAAAGCTAAAAATCCCCTAATACATCAACTAAAATCCAAGCCAAAAATACAAATAGTTTGTTATAAACCCACTGGATATCTTAGAAACCCTTTCCCCCAAAAGTGTGCTGTGCTGAAACATTTCATTAAATCTTCTGCAATTTAACCTGATGAGATTATTCTTTCAAAGCCTCACTATGTGATTAATTCCAACATTTGTTCTGTAGGGAGACACATAAGATTATTTATTTGTGATAAACAAATTAATCCAGCAAGTAGGAGCTGAGTATTCTGTCACATCTTCCTGCTGGGAGAGCTGTGCAGACAATAGCCAAGCAATGCCCTGGAAAGGTGAAAGATGAGTCCCTGGGTCAGGAATTCCCTGAAGGGCAACAGATCAATTAAGTCATGTCATGTTTTCAGTTCCATTTGCTCAGCCTCATGCAGGTACTGACACAGTGGCTGCCTCATTGTGTCTTTGTTTCAGCTGCTGATAAATGACAAAATGCAGGCCCAGAGTGAAGCTCTCAGGCCAGACCCAGAGAGGAGAGACCCAGCCTGTGACTACAGAGCAGAGCCCACAGCAGCCAAGCTCAGAGCAGAAACTCTGCTCCTCCAAAGAACCTTGGGGGGACTTGAGAAAATTCTAAGGAATAACACATTAGTTGGGAAAATTCCTTAAAATAGAAGTTATGTTGTTATCTGAGCAATTTACATGGAAAAAACCCAAGTGTGTACTGAAAAATATTCACTCAATCAATACAGCAAAGAGTACATGAAAAGAAATCCTGGGCTGCTTGGGGAACTGATCAGTGTGGATTCATCTCTACTTCTATTTATGCCTTCTAAATATGGAAATGTTAAAAAAACCTTTTGAAACAGAAGTCACAAGCTTCAATCAGTCTTATTTCAGTTTAGAGGCCAGCAGATCCATGAAATGCTCATTTGCAAATTTATGGCATCTATTGTGGACCCCACAACAAATAAACAAAAACCCACCAAAGATAACCCCCAGCTAGCACTCCTGTATTTGTACACTTGAAATTAAGAACCACACTTTTATTACTTAATCCTACAGAAAAGACAAAATAGCAGAAATTCTTTTCCAACACAGCCACACTACCAAATTGAAATGAATAATCAACTCCAGAAACAAAACTGACACCAGGTGGAACACCTAAGAAAAGCCCCACATTAGCACTGAATTCTTACATTTGTGTCATCTTCCTGCTGGGTACAGAGACTTCTGAGGGTTGGAAAGAACAAATGTAAGCTGCTGACAATTCAGTCATTTGCATAAAGAGTAGATTATTCTAATTTCCTAAAGTAAAAGAATAGATCACCAAAGAACCCATGGGAATGCCCTCAGCCCAGAGTCACCAGCACTGGCCCCTTGGTCATTGATCTTCCCTGCCTCCCACTGCTCCCATCTCCATCCTCTGCCACAACCAGTGGCACTGCCTCCTTCCAGTCTGTTTCCTCTTTTCTGTCTCTTCCTTAAGAATCTCTTCCATGATAAAATCTTCATATCCAAAAGGCTCAGTTCAAGTCTAAAAACGGATTCATTCCTTAACAATCATTCATTTTCTCCTGCTATCCCAATCACCTTGCCCCCTTTTTGTTCTTCTGGTCCTCTGATTTAGGAGAAAAGAATTGTAAGAAGAAAGTTCTCAGGAACAGAGAACAACTGTCAGTGTCACTGTCACTGGTGAAATGAGAATCCCAAACTAACAAACTACTTTAACTGATGGCATTTCCACAGAATGGAGCAAAATACAGATGGGGGAAAGCAAAAAATCTGAAATATACCTATTGAGGAGCAGAGCTGGGGTGCCTGACTGATCGTAAAACATTTTAATAGCCAAGAGTCACATTAACCTAAAGAATGTCTGAGAACTTCTGGTGCAAACTGAAGTGGTTTTAATACCCAAAAATGCTGCCTGGCTTTAAGGAGGTATGAGGAACAGTCCTTAGCACAGCTGCTGCAGAGACAGGATTCCTGGGTTCTACTTTTGGCTTCTTTCCCAAGACCACCAAACATCCCCCAAACAAAAGCAAAATTGTTTCAAACTGAAAAAACATCACCACATTCTTCAGCACTGCTGCAGGAACCTTTGCTAACAGAAAAGTCAGGGCATTATGTCATTTATGTACCCTGAATTAAAAGAAAAGAAAAGCTTTAGGTGAAAACACACTTTGTGGAACATAAAGAAACAGTGCTGTTATTAACATATTTTGAAGTTCTTACCATTGTACAGACTCAGTCAATAGCAATAACCATATCAGCCAGAAACAGCATCAAACAGAAACAAATGAGGATGTTACCTCCATGTCATACATGGGGGGCCCCAGGATATCTTTCAGAGCGTGGAAATCAATTAAAATTGGCATTTCAGGTGGCAGAGCCAGGTCAGCTGTGTCACTGATGGATTCTGGTTTGGCATCTTCTGTGACATGTTCTTTGCAATCTAAGGGAAGAAAATCTAATTTAGCATTTGTAATGGTCTTTCCTAGACAGAGGATTGTTTTTGAAATCATGACAGAGAAGAATAAAACATGCAATGAAATGGTCAGTAAGTTCAGAAAATGTGCTCAAACCATCTCTCACAAAAATCTCATCAAATTAAAGATTATATGGCATGAAATGTAATTATTAAGCTTAAATATGTTCTAACAGTTCATCAAAGATAAAATTAAATCTAGAGCACTGACAGAGATGGAACTTACCAGCTTAAGTGCATTTCAAACTAATTCAAACAGCAAAACACATTAGGCTCACTTAAGACTTTACATTTTTCACCAGATTTGTGCAGAAAACCAGTATTTCACAGAATCAGAACAGTTTGGACTGTAAAGGACCTTAAAGCTGATCTTGCTTTAAGGTCTTGCAGGGACACCTTCCACCATCGCAGGTGCTCAGAGCCCTGTCCAACCTGGCCTTGGACACTTTCAAGGGATGGGGCAGGCACAGCTTCTCTGGGAGCCTGTGCCAGGGCCTGCCCACCCTCCCAGGGAAGGGTTTGTTCCTGCAGGAGGAATCCTGGGCAGGGTGGTGTAACAGAGAATGTGCAGCTGAACAGGGCAATTCTGACAGCACAGGAACTCCTGTTCTTTTCCTGAGTGTTTACAACTGTGCCCCAGCACAGAGCATCTCCAGGGCAGCACAGGCTCTAATGTGACACTTCTCATGTTGATTTTTGTCTTCTATGACTTTTATGGCTTTGCTCAATCATAGAAGGGTTTGGGTTGGAAGGGCCCTTAAAGATCATCAGCCCAACTCCCCACCACACACAGGGACACCTTCCACCTTCTCAGGCTGCTTAACTCACAAAACTGCCATCTCCTGTCTGTTCAACAGCCAGCTCAGAACACAACACCTACAGGCCTTGTTCAGTGGAGAAATCTCAATTTTGGTGTAACAGCCTGTGGCTTTTGTCTTGAAATACTACACACACAGAAGGCTCTGTTCTTTCTGGAAGGAGATATTGCTAAGGTGCCATACTCAATAACCAGTAGCAGCAAAAAATTCCTCCAAGGTCCAATTACCAGACATTCTCAGAAACACCTACAGGCATGATATACTCTTGAGGAAGGGCTATAAACCCCAGCAGCCTGACACTTTTGAATGCAGTATACTCAAAGTGTCACCCAGGAGGGGCCACACAATTAAAGCAACAGTTCTGGGCTCAGGAAGGGGCTCTTCCCTTCCTTCACTCACAGCATGAGTGGATTTATTACCTGTACAGTGGCTTCCTAAGCAGAATTGCCTACAAATTTCTGTTTTCTCTTTTTATACAGAAGTGAACTGTAATGGGAACCATGTCAGTGCCAAAGTCTCACACTCAGCCTGCAGGGGAGCTGTTTGCATGATTGAGATCAAGAACTGGCAGTCCCTGGCAGGGCCTGACACTGCACAGGTACCCAGGGCCTAAGAGCAGAGGGACAATGCAAGCAGGGAATCATTTCCCCTCAGAATCTGATCCAGGTGCAAGAGGCTTACCAGCATTTCTCAAGAGCCCTAAGCAGTGTTTTAGTGAAACATCTATCAGAGAAGTGAAGAATGCTTGGACAATCCAGCTGTCCCTAAGGCTCTGCAGCACTCCCTGCCCTGGGGCTGTCCTGCACACAAAGTGAAGACTTTTGTTCCCACCCCAAACCCCAGGCTAACACACATCTGAAGTCTGTATTACACAGCAGTGTACACTAAGCTTCAGGACTCCTGCACCACATTTTGGATCCAAATATGGGTTGTTTACTTTCTTTGACTTCTTTCTAATTTTAGTTTGAAAAGGAGCTTTCTGGTTCTTCTTCTGCACATCAATGCATGCACAGTAACTGCAGATCCAAGAGTTCAAACAAGTACAGAAAACCACAAATCACTGATCTAATCTATTTACTAAAACATGAAGAGGTGGTCAGTGGTGCAAAAGCAATTCTCAGAAGGGATGAATGAGGATGTCTCTTTTCACAAGATACAAACTATCCTCTTATTAATCCTGAGACATAAAGACCTTTTTACAGATAATTTTGTGACTGTACAATTCTCACTAATGCCTTAACAGAGCATCAAGGAAAACATTCCACATCACTATTAACATGACAGCAGCACCTCAGCTTTCTTTCAGGACTCCAATCTAACAGTTCTTATCCAACAGCCACTAATCTTTCCATTGTAGGACTCACTGCTCCATGGCTAAATCCCATTTCTTTACTGCAAACGCTGCCTTAGTCAGATGCCTCCTGTTGTTCCAGCATGTCTCTGCTTTTGTTAAACTACTATTTTTGTACATAATAAATTTAAATAAATACTGGCAAGTCTAGGAAACTTGACCCTGCATGCTATTCTTGCAATTCAGACTTGTTTGATAATCTGAGATACAATCCATATTTCAAAACAAAATTGAGTTTAAAACCAGCTGCTTTTGTTCTGTACCAAGATTTTACTGCCTAACAAACACAAAAGTATTTATTTCACTTAGCTCTGTATACAGGAGAAGAAACAAACTCCTCGTAAACAATCAGGGAAGTTGAGGCCACCTGCCCCATTAAAAGAATCAGAAACTCTTTTCTTTGAGTTTATCTGATCTAATGAGTAGATCCCATTTTATGATCTGTGACAATAACAAGCTCCAGACTTTTTCTGAAAATGTTAAACTAAATTCTGGCATTATCTAATTTTCTGTAAAAGCATACGGTGATGTCCCCAAATGTAATTACAAACTCTAACTTTTTCTTTGAAGGAAAAAGCCATCTCCATTTATCATCTTTAAACAGGTGCTGACTATGAGGAATCCATGCAGACACAAGTAATTAAGATTTCCACTAACAATGACAAATTGTGTTCCTTACCTTCCCCAGACTAACAGCCATAAACCACAGTACAAGCTAAATGGCATATTTATCTAAAACAAGATACTTAAATTCAGGTTTCCAGAAACAGAACTTCTCATTAGGACAGCAGCTTAATCATCTTACAGTTTGAGACAAGCTGGCAAAATAAACTAAAAGGTCAAAAAGTGCCCTCAGCAGAGCTGCAAACTGCACTAGAGGAACCACCTGCTGCTCTGCTATTACATGTCTGCTTACACAAAAGCAGCACGGTATTGAGTTGTTTTAATATTTTTAAATTGTAATACTAAAAATAAACAACACATAGCCCTCCCCAAGTAGTCAAAAATAAGTTCAAAAAACAACCAACCAAAAAAAGATTGTTTGTAAAATTTTCCAAGCAGACTCTGCAGCTACTCCAAGATCACAATGTTCTTCAGGAATCTGTCTTTGCAAGTTCCCAAAATAAAACAAAGCCTCACATGTAAATAATAGATTTGTAAGAAAATGGACTCCTAAGTAAACATACTAATCATTAAATGTAAATAAAGATTTAATGTTAATAGACATTTCATGGCACAAAGATTTTAAAAAACAAGACTGCTACCTTCTACAGATGTAATAAAAATGAGAGAATACTAAAGTCTAAAACTTCCTCAACACGTAGCAATTTCTCATCTCCTCATAGAACAGATTTAAATTAAGCACTAGCAACACAAGTCTTAAACCCAAAGATTTCTAGCCACACTTACTGACCAAGATGGAAAAATAGAAGCCTAACATTTTAAAGTAGTTTTTAACAGAACACATACTGACTTGCTGAATTGCTACAGAGATATAAAAAATAACATCAGCATGATGGACAAGGTTTCAAGTCTGTGGCAATTAAAAAGATAGTAACATTCTTTCTCATCTGACTTAGCAGCAGATGCTTCAGCACACAACAGACAGACTCAATTCTTTTAGCCCCTCCAAACTAAAAACCCCCCAAAACTGCATTTAGGTAGAAAAGGATGGGATTGCTTCTGCTGACAACAGTTCACATTCAAAGCCAGCCATAACACGAAACTGCACCCTAAAAGCAACATTCCACTGTCAAATCTTATGCACCAAGCTATTAGGAAGTGTTTCTTCAGGAAGGGAACAATTTCCTGGGACCCTAATCCTGTTTACATTTACTTATATGCTTAAATTTAATGCTATGTGCATTTCTCCCTACAGCACCAGAAAAGTTCTCTTTCCACAAAATAATTGCATTCCATCATTTGTGACCTACAATAACAATGTGTACTTGAAACACTTGAAGGTGAGATGCTCATGCAGGAATATTTAGATAAATTAACATGGAAAAAATAACACTTTAAAAATTAATTTGTATTCAAGCCAAACTTCTCATCACACTTAAGCCTTTTTGACCTCCTACAGAGAAGTCATTCCAAGGAATTTTCAGAAATTTCAGCAAAAGGCCCACACTGCAGCCTGTAGAGCTGGAAGCTCTCTAAGGTCAGCAGAGCTCAGACCTGAGTACCTGCAGTCACTCCACCCTGGGACTGATGCTCGGCAGGTTTCAGGTGTCAGTTCACACTGACCACTTTGGTCAAACTTGCATTTAATTTAAAACCAAGTGTTTCATCCACTAGGAGGGTAACAGACTGCTCAGTATTGCTGGGTTATGGAAATACTTAAGTATGCTTAAAGCCTTGCTTTCAACATAAATACAATCCTCATTTCATCACTTTTAGTTATGAAATATTACCTGTCCTAAATCTCCCTTTGGGTCTGAATTAAACAAATTGTTTTTTACTCAGGGTTTCAACTGCTGTATCAGGATATGATGCCTTAGTGCACAGTTGCTGCATTGTATTCTCAAGGCACTTGCACTAAAATAGGAAGGAGAGTTTCACATATTTTTGTGACTTCTAGAATTTCTTGTAGTGTCAAAAGACTTGAGGAGTGTCTCATAAATCTGAGCTAGTGTTTCAGTGAAATATCAGCCAGCATTGCTGTGCACAGGGACGACTCCCCAGAGAGCTCTGAAAAATGCTGAAGTTCCCTGTGCAAAGTCAACAACTGACACAAACCAACATTCCTGCACTCACCAACTTCTCCAGAAAGCTCAGGAATCACAGGAGCAAGGAAGGCACTACAAGCTGCCCGTGCATTTGTGGTGCATTTCTGGGAAGTGCTGAACCCAGCCTGAGAGAGTCTCCAGCTCTGCTAGGGCAGTGCCCTCCCTTCCCAGAGCCCACTGCCAAACAGTGGCAAAAGCCTCAACTTTACAAAGCCTTGAAAACAGGTGCTCTCCCTGGAGGTAATGATCTGATTTAACCAATGTAATGGTGGAAAGCCTGTGATTCTACCACCTAGTGTCCTTAACTCTTACTACAACCCCAGCCAGAGGCACTCAGCTGAATAAACACAACAACACCATGGCAGGGCTTGGCTATGCTCTGGATCAGGTAGAAATTCTGTTTTAGCAAGCAAGGCAAGCCTGCCCTCTCCTAGCCACAGCTCAAGGCATACCAATGCATTAAACTGCAGAGTATCAGTCTCACATCAGCAACACACAAATGCAGGAAGCAAAAATGACTTCTAGGAATTTTTATAGAGATAAAGAAAAATAAATTCCAGAAATTATTCTAAATGAAACTATTAAGGAATGAGAACTTGATTAACTAATCTCCCAGAGTCATTCACTATATGAAATAAAAAGTCATTATCATGATGCACAACTGCACAAATGTCCACTAATCGACAGGAGAAAAAAATGCCAAAGAAATCAATTTAGACTACAAGTCCCATTATTTGCACCAGCTTGCAAGTATTTGGAGATATTTACAAGCTTTGTTTTGAACACTTAGTTGTTTCCAACCTACAGAATGAAAATAAAAGTATTTTTTGAAAGGCTCCTACTCTCATACACTCCCAGCAAAGGACACACTGTAAAAACACACCTGGGTGTAAGCACAGTATTAGTACAAAATAAAACCCACTTTGCAGATTGCACCACTCTATACAAGTCTTAACAACAGCAAAGTTTCACTGAAGAGACACCTGTCCCTCAGACTCCTTTTTATTAATACAGCTTTTTCTTATGGACAGTTTTCACTTCAGAAGTACAAGGCAACTCTTCACAGCTCATTTCTTTAACTCCAAACTGGGTCAACCAAAAATGCCAGCATTTTGCTCCCTTCTGAAGCACTTGGGCTGCTATTTTCACTTAGCTTTGGTAAGTTGCAAGTCCAGAACTAATTTTAACAGTGTATAATTTTAACAGTGTAAATACCTCAGTTGCAAACACAGTGCTAATTTTAACATGGTAAATAACTCTCTCACTGGATAGAGATGTCTAATACAGATCCTTTTTGTTACCTGCCTTAATAATATAGTGTTTCTTCTTACAGTACCATGAGTTGTGCTCTGAACCTACCTCTTGTCTATTTTACCAGAATGCTTGAAGAGCAGAACATCTTTTTTTATTCAGCAGCAGCATTAGACCTCTGAAACACATTTTAGCCACAGCTACCTACTTTGCAAATATGACTTGTCAAAGTTACCATCCAGAAGGTGCAGCAGCCAGGACACCAGATACTGCCTGGGGCTGGTGAGCTGGGCCAGCACAGCCAAAGGCCTCAACAAGAAGCATCAACAAGTCAGTGTTTGATTTCAAAGTCCATCAGAGCACAGAAGGTAAAGAACACACACACAATATAAAAAGGAAAGCAATGGTAGATGTCTTAAAACCTCTGTCTTTTAATGTAGATGGGATGATTTGAACTGCAGGATGGCTCATGGATTCAGTCACTGCTGCTGTGAGAGCTCACTGCCTGTAAGCCAGTTCAGAGAAAACCAAGCTGAACCTGCCTAACCAAACACTGCCACATTCAATGTTCTTATGTTACAGTTTTCACAGACATTTCAGTGATCCTGGAACACTCAACTCACTTCATCCTCTCCTATTTCCAGACTAGAAAGAGGACTGCCTTTACTGGTGAAGCAGTTACCTGGGTATTTTTGCTATTTGAGAGTTTTGTGTTTAGTTTTCTTTCAGTCTGTTTGATGACTGGAAATGATAAAACACTGTCTGTACACAAGGGAAACAAGAGCAGACTAAGTGAGGCTGAGAAGTTACTAAAGCTTCTAGAGACTTTGAATAAGACTCTCTTAAGACTTTGGTCTTAAAAGGCACATAAAACAATTCTAATTTCAGAACCCTTCAAGCAGACAATTTTTTTAGTGTACAACAAAATAACCAGACTGAGTTCTGAGCTAGTAGGAACCACAGCCATGCTTAGAGAGGAAGTGAAAGATTTGCATTAAAAAACCCAGGAAGACATACACAAATTATAACTGCATCCCTAAGACATAAAACAGATGCACTGAACTTGTCAATAACCAACTCAGCAGGCTGAAACTACTCAACTTATGTCCTAAGTCATAATTCAGCACTAAAACTGTAGATATTAATATTGTCACACTATCTGCCAGGCTTTTGAAAACAAGAGTCCTTCAAGAAGAATAAAACAGGAGAAAAGTTGCTGTATTAGCTTCTTAGTGACCACATCAGAAGTTCTCTTTTAACAAAACATGCCAAAGATACACACCTTCTCCTTCCCCCACCTCAGCACGATCTGGCTTTGCTTCTTTGTGCTGCCCTTCTGCCACTTTCACAGCCACTGCTCTGCAAATGGCTCCCAGCTTCCGATCCAGGGCCCGCACTCCTGCCTCCCTCGTGTACCTGGGAGAGACAACAGCTGGGCTGGGCTTGGCAAGCCAGAGCTCTTTGCAATGGAAACACACTCCTCACTGAACACACAGCCACAGGAAATGGCATGGCAAATGTACCAAAACCTTGGGCTACTCTAGTACATAGGAAAAAAAGAATTTGTTTTTATCAAAATAATTGTGGTTGCCGATAAAACTGCAGACAAATTACTGAGTGGGAAGACATGACTAAGAGCTGGTGCCAAACCTTCATGAAATGCTAAGTACTGTCCAACAGCACTGAGCTCTTCTCAGATGCATAAAAATTAAAAGGAAAAATTATTTTAAAACTTAAAATATATAGCTCACTGGAAGTTGAGGAACTGGCCATAAAAGAGTATTTTGTTTTAGTCTATGAACTAAAAATAAGCACCAAGCAGTAACACTACACAAAACAGCCAAAATACTGGTGACAAAATACTTCAATTCATTGAATCAGTACACTTTTTCCATTGCAAAGAGCTGGTTTCAAGTTCCAAAGATGTTTTGATCAATACATTTGCTGTCATGTCTAACAAAAACCCCAGTTCTAATGAATAGAAGCTATTTAAAAATCCTGTATTTTAATTTTTTATGCCTAATTCAAAATTTAGACAAATGTACCCATCAAGTCAAAGGAAAAAAAGGAAGCCTAATTTCCATTTTTTGTATGAAAATGATAGAAATATAACATGGTTCTTTAAACTACATGTTGTCTGCTGCCAAGGCTATGGCTTCACACAGTGCAGCCACACCAGCCTCAGGTGTTCCTGCTTATTCACAGGGCCTTGGCAATTGTGTCAGCACAACTGACTGTGAGCCACACCTGGAGAGCAAGAGCAAGGAACTCTCTACAGAAAGGATGTTCTCTAGAGAAGGCAAGAGCTAGGGAAAGAACAATTCCATAAGCTACCAGCTGTTGAACTGCTGAAGCCATTAAGGACAATACATATTAAGATATATTTGTATTACCACTTCATAAACTGATTTATGAAAGAAGGAATTTAAACTGAAAGCAATGAACAGATTTACCTGGTAATTATGCCCAAAGTGGTTACTTGGGGAATCTGTATTTGCTGTGGAGTCAGACCATGTAGTTCAAGCTGTTTAGGAATCAAATGTCTATGTGCAATTTCAATTTTTTCTTCTTGTGTGTATCCTTCAAAATAAAAAAAAGGCAAGTATTTATTAATGATCTTTTTGCTTACACACTACAATATAATCAAATCTCTTATCTTTAACAATTCTACCTGATTGAATTTCAGAAAAAACCTCCCCCAGCTATCATTTACAAGGCTGTTGGTATGATCCTTTGTGGCTATTCATAACTTCAAGCACACAAGAAGAGAATTTTAGTGTTTTAAAGACCCCTTCCTCCATTGGAATCTTAAAAAGATGCATCAGGGAACTGACCATTAGAATACAAACTAATCAATGAAGGAAAATATCATTACAGAATGATATTACAGGTGATCCATGTATCACCACAGACCTGGAACTGATTTTTTTCTGAGTGCTAAATACTTTAAAATCATTTTCTTGAGTGCTAATACAATGCTAAATACTATTCTTGTGACAGAGGCCACAGCAGAGGCATCCTGCCTTGTCCCTTTTAATGACCCCAGCCATGCACTCCAGATACCTGGCAGGCTTTCCTTAAGGAGTTGCTTTTCATTTCAGCAAGAACACCCCAACCTTGTTTAAGGACCTGCAACAGCCATGTCATGAAGGCACTGCAGTGTTACCTGGCACCTGGATAACCTCCATTCTGTCCAGCAGGGCAGGTGGGATTGTGGCTGTAGTGTTGGCTGTAGCTATGAAAAGCACTTGGGACAGGTCAAAGGCTACATTTAGGTAGTGGTCAGTGAAGCTGTGATTTTGTTCTGGATCCAAGACCTTCACAAGAGTGAACACAAAAACCACACAATTGTTCATTGAGAAGTAAACAAAATATGCACATTTTTATTATATTCCATTTGGAGCTGTCAAATCTGACTTTACAGTAATGAAATACATTATGGATATCACTAAATCCTGGCCTTGCCTGGATTACTCTGTGATTACATGTCACATCACAGGTACAGTTCAAAAAGCCACTTCCCCATGAGTTGTTGCTGCCCTTTTCTAGAGGTGCTGCAGCATTTCTCCAGCCATCAAGCACCTCTCCCCTAAGCTGCATCTCCATGACCTTTCACACCTGGTAGTGTCCCTTGAAGGACTCACAGCAACCTTGGAAAAGCAGCCCATGTGGTCCCATGGAACAAGGAGAATTCTCCCTAGTAATCCCTAACCCCAACCCTCACCTGCTGCTGGCAGCTCTTCTTACTCTAAGCTTCTTACTCTCACACCAGCCTGTGAGATCTCTCTTGTGAGACCAAAGGGAAGAACATAATCCCAGCCTTAGCTGCTGTCACAAAATCACCTGCCCCTCTCTTTCTGCTTTGCCCAGTCTTTATTACTAAAGGAGGAGGACAAGCTCTTATTGCCAAGACATCCCAGGCAAGCTCTGACCCTTGGTGAGCCCTGGCCTTCCCAACACAATCATTTTTCTTTTTGTTCCAAAACAACTGAGACAAAACTGAACAAGCTGCAGAACAAAAACACAGTGTGACCAACCTCAAAAATCTACTGAGCAACTAGAACTAGGGCTTTAATAACTGTGTTGTCTCCCTATCGTTTTTAGTACAACTTATGTGTGCTAATGCAACACTTGCCTAGATTTAAGATTAGGTGATAAATATTCAATACATATATGGAACACAAGGGTACTGAGATGCTGTCTTGTAGATTTTTTAACAATGCCACAAGTGGGAAGTTCATTGTACACAGCAAAGTACTCCTGGCTTCTGTATCATCTGAGAACCACCTTTGCTTTACATCCCCCTGAAGTGCAGCCACACTCTTCCTTCCCACGTGATGAATGATCAATGCTACACCCCCACAAATAATTCTCATGTCACAACTAATGGGACCCATTTATCTCCTGAGAAACAGCACTCCACTGTCAAAATAACTTATCTGCCTACACCCAAATGAATGCATACAACCTGAATTATAGCCAAGAACAGTGTTGATATTTAAAAAAAACAACTGAATTTGAGGACTTATTTCATAGTTAAAAAATAAACAATTATGAATTTTCATTACTCTTCAACTCTCCTCAGGCTTTGAAAAGTGAAAAATCTGTTCAAAAAATTAATGATCAGAACAAACTTTAAAAGTTCTTCTATTACAGAATGCCAGAATCACAGGTGACTTTCCTAAAAAACAGAATAAATTTCTATTTTGTTTTGAAGTGCTGCACAGATTTAAGAGCAGTTACACTTCCCCTTAATAGTGAAATCTTAAAACATACTGAAGCATATGCTTGAATTCTGAACCTAGGGCTGGAACACAGTGAATGCCACTGTGCACTGGCTCTAAGCTATTCAAAAGCTTTTCTTACCCTCTTCAGCAAGAAGCTGCTGTCATTTACTCCCTTCTTTACAAAGGCAAAGGCCTGGAGGTATCCTGACAAGCCAAGTCCACTGATGCATAATTCAGAGATGTGCCTTACCCCAGCCGGCCCCAAACCATAGGGAGACACACCAGGCAGGGAATGCAAGCACAGCAGCTCTAAACTGGCTTCAAAACAAGCAGGTCTATACCAAATATTAGCTTCCCGCTCAAAGTCTACTCTTGCAAATTATTCTAAACTGTCTTAAACAGCTAATCCTAATTCAACTTACTCCTTTTTTTTTTTTAATACTGATATCTCCACAGAATTCTAGTCTATCAGGTGAAGTGTTTGCAAGTCATTCCAAAGCTGCTGAAAAACAATGTATTCTAGCAGACCAAACTGGCATTTTGACACATTTATTTACATGCATGTTTCTCTCTCCTTCTAGACTGCAACTAGAAATCCTTATGAACTCTGCTAAATGCCAAGCTGGTGATTAGAATGTTATTTATGAAGATATACAAAATATTGATGATGTACTCACATGCAAAAAATACTATCCAGTAAAGATAAAGAAAACTGTAATCCAAACCAACTCAGAGTATATCTAAAAATGTGAATTATCTGAGATTTTTTTACAAGGGCTGGAGATCCTCTGGACTCATAATTCCTTGTCATGGTAACTGTTTTTTAGAATAAGATACAAAGCAATGTCCTGTCTATGTATTTCAAACAGACTTTCCAAAGCAAATAGAACTGTTCTTCAGTTAGGTATCTGTGCTGAAGTTCAAGCTCAAAAGTTTTCCAAGATACTCAACTAATACAGAAATATGAAGTACAAAAAGCACATTCAGTGCACAAAGTATCTTGGCTAATTTATGACAGATAGCTCACATGCATACAAAGGCTTCTCTGTAACAGCTTTTTATTACCACAAAATCCAGAATAAATTCCATGGACATTTAATTGCCTGGCTATGCTCCTGGTCTAATTTCCCTGCATACAAATAGTCACTATCAGGCACTTGGATCCCTTTCTGTTTTCTTCTGTTTTTAACAGAGGTCATCTAAATTTAGACTAAAATATTCCTTTGTTAATGAAGAGTAACTGCAAATAGGAAGACATTCTGTCTTGCTGAAGCAACAGCTCTGCAGAAGCATTAGAACTAAACACATACCCAGCAATTAGAAAGCACCAAGCTTTGCTCCCAAGCTCACAGGGATGGCAATTTTCTTCCTGAATATGCCCTGTTGTGGACAGCAAGAATTTAACACACCTACACATTAAGGAATAAAGGATGTGCCTTTCATACTTAATGATGGCACTTACCAGACAAGCAGCAGTGTGAACAGCAAATGCAGCAGTTAGGTGAGCACTGACTATTGTTTGCTCTCCAGCATTACACCCACCTCTGCTCACTCCAGATGGACCTTCCAAGCACACAAACCACGAGAAGCAGATGAAAATGAAGCTATTACGTCCAGCCATGAGACATCTGTCCATTAGAAGAGGTAAAGCACCTGCTTTGGGATGTTTAGCCAGCAGCAGTGAGATACAAAGATCTCACAGGGGAGCAGCCCAGCCATGGTTAATAGAGCAATTACTTCTCCAGATGCAACTAATGGGCAATTAGCAGGGCTTACATAAAGCCTGCAGCCCAGCCAGGCAGTGGGAAGTGAACCTTATGAGGCTTAGCTGGAAAAATCTGTGACAGTGACAAGAGCAAAGCTGAATATCCCTGAGAATGTGGTTTTAAAAGATGGAAAACAGAAACATCTCAAAGCAGCAACAAAGTACCAGACTTCAAACATAACCAATTAAACAGGTATTAATTAAATTTGTCTGCCTTCACAAATGACACAATAGAAAACCACAATTGTTCTCTACTGAAGGGCAGGGAATGAAAAAAAATTATAAGACCCAGTAAAGGTTGAATAAAATTACCAATATTAATATACAGATCTAGATTAATGATTGGAACACTCTTTCCAAAAAATCCCAAATCATTGTGTCTGCATAGCAAACAGCCAGCTAAATAGAAAAAAAATGACTTTCAGGTATTTTTATCCATTTTTTGACTAGAATTAGGACAGCTTAGTTCAAGTATCTAAAAGACAAATGACAAGAGAGGTATCAGCAAACTTAGAAACAGAAAGCATTACACTTTCAGCAAAGTGTAAATAAAATCCCTCAGAAGAATAGCACAAGGAATAATGTATTTATTACACTTCTCTGTTTGTTTTCTTTGCACTTTGAGGCCCTTCATACACCCTAAAAAAGTGTACTACACAGTTGAGAAATGCACAAGTAAAGGACCATAACTGTCATTTTTAAAAGCTAAAGAAGTGAAGCCACGCTATTTTCTAGCACATTTAAATTACTACTAGTTCATGTTAACATGCAAAGATCAAAACAGAGCTCTCAAACCACAGCCTGTTCATACACTGATTTTCAAAGAACTCGTTGGCCTTGTCAAAACAGTAATTTTCCACTATCTAGCAGGAAGAAAATAATGACGTTTGTAGGAAGTCAATTGACACTTCATTTGCAGAATGCCATACAGCATCCAGATGAGCTCATGACACCTTAATTTAAGTAGCATTTTTCATATTTAAATCACTGCATTAAGCACTGTCAGTCAAGAGAGTCATTAGAATGACTCTGTAGGCAAATACTATCAGAACCACTTTCACCCCCACCTCCTAAAGCTACCACATCTCAGGTCTGCCAACTGAGATGCTTCTAGGATTATGCCCTAACTCACTTCTGTGAAAGCCAGCCAGGCTTAAGAAAATGTGGGTATTTTTTACTAATGCCTCTCCTCTTGACTGAAACAGGTACAGAATCATGCCAGAAGCAGTGCAGCTGCAACAGTGGGAACATGGCAGCCCCTAGGGCAGAGAGAACACAAAAGAGAAGGCAGAGTGTAAAACTACAGCAGTACAAGGAATCTCTAAGCATGCACAATACTAAAACCATCACATGCATCAGTGCTGCATCTGCCCTGGCAGCCTCAATAATTCAGCCTGGCCCAGCCCTGCTGTGCCAGCACCTCCCTCATTCTCTCCTTTGCCAGCCGTGCTGGCACAGGAAGATGCACACAGCCTTCTTTCTGCCCAGGAAAGGGCAATGCTTTGTCTCTTCCCCACACCTGAGGACATGCTCCTTCCTCTCTCCAGCAAACTGCTAGAATAAAAGCCCTGAATATGCACAAATCAGTGGAAAAGGGAATTGTAATAGGATATCACATCACACTCCAAAAAAAGGAAATTGGATGAAGGTTCTGACAACTCCTTACTGCTGTCTGCTACATGATACATGAAGCTTGCAAGGCACAGGTCTCAATTTATCTTCCTCATGATCACTCCAGTTTTTGCCTTCTGGAAGTCCAACTAACCTAATTAATAGTATCTCAACACTTGATGAGATTTACAAAATATTCCAACAGTATCTCATTCACCAAAGTCATCAATTGTATCTCTGGAATGTTGTGTATTTAAGCAAATCAACTTTGACAACTCTAAAACCTTTGTGATAAAATAACTGTAATATGTGCTTCAAAATTAGAGTAATTCATATTTGAGTGCCAGAAGTTCAGAAAAAATGCACTCATGGAAAACCTGACTCTCATGGAAAGCTAACACTCATCACACCATAATCAGCCAAACACTCATCACAACATAATCAGTCAAGGAGTGGGAATCTGTGACTTACATGAAAAATCCAAGTTCAGAAAGTTAATTACAACACTAATTAAAGAAATGCTCCTAAAAGAACATGCATCTAGTTCATTATGCACTGGGTAAACTGCTTAGCTCCAATACAAGCTGGTACCATCAAGAGCTTCAAAAATATATAAAAGTTGTTCCAAGAAAGAAATGGAAAACTTGAAGAAGTCTAGTTACTGTCTAGATCCTCTACAGTTCTTTCTTAGCTAACAACATTGATCATTAAAAATCAATGTCTTGAAGTCCTAAATAAGTGATGTTCAGGACTTGAACACTATGTAAATACAGAAAACACCCAAAAATCTACCCTTGTGTTCAAGTACAGCTCACTGAGATTTCTATGTTACTTAGCCACTGTGTAACAGCATGTTCCTGGGCCCAAGGAACTGACAGAAACCCACTCATGTCAGAATCTAGCAGCTGATATTGGAATAACAGACCTGGCACTCTTAGGCCTTCTTTTGTCCACTGAATCTTCTGAGTCTAGTTTAATTCTTTTAAAATCAAATGAAACAGTGCTTGCATTTTAACACCTCTTACCTCAAGCAAGGCTGCTGCAGGATCCCCCTGCAAGCTCTTTGCCAGCTTATCCACCTCATCCAAGAGGAAAACAGGATTGTTCACCCCGACAGTCTTCAGCCCATTGATGATCCTGCCAGGCATGCTGCCCACGTACGTGCGCCTGGAAAGGAAAGGGGATGGGGAAATAGTGGTGACACGGGAAACAGGAGGAGCAACACCAAAAATATCACAAATAAAACTCCAGGCAAAATAGAAGAACAAGGAGCATTTCAACAATGCTTGCTTTTTTTCCAAAAATTGCAGAATACTTGATAAAAATATGGAATATACAACAGAGCTAATACAAGCAACTGTAAGAGCAGATGAAAATTTGAGTTCCATGGTGAACTAGCTTGTCTGCAAAGGTAATACTTTGCATTAAAGTGTATCCAATCTTTATAGCTTGTGGACATCTTAACATGTTCCAGTACCAGCATCCTTGTACTGTAAGAACAAGCAGAAGCAGATTTGGGAACCTCATCAATAAAAACATTTTCATAATTACAATGCCGGGATTTTGTCATCACAACTGAGTTCACAAAGCATGTTACAAAAGAGAGCAAAATTCCAATTATGAACTGTCCCCTTGACAGCATGGTTTAATAAACACCCACCGAAAAGAACAGTATTTACTGTCATTTCAATAGAAAATGAAAAGCTAAGCACCGCAATGAAACAAAAAAAATGATGAGTTTGAATTTATTTAGCAAATCGGTAAAACCTTTTTTCAGTAACACACACAGAGCAAACTACATTTTACAGATGTATATAACCCCTGTTTGCTGCATTTATCACACTCATTTCTGCTTGTGCCATAACTACTCAGAACACTGTAATTAAGAGCGTGAAATTCCAAGAAGAAAGAGATACATTAAGTGCTGAATTACAGTATCTGGCTCATGACCCTCACAAAGCAGACAAGCAGAACAGGCCTGCTTTGCCATATGATCTGGTTCACTACTGTCCAAAATAAACAGTATGACATTTACAAACATGAAACCAAAAATACCACAGGACTAATTTCAAAAAATACTAGAGATGACTTTAAATATATAAAAAACCCCCGAAAACCAACAAAAACAGAACCCAAACCACATAGCAATGGTGTCAGTTCCATGTAACATTTAACCACTGAGGAAACAAATTGCAGTAAATAAAATTTGATTTTAATTTAATTCTAGATCTGACAGTAAATTAAAGGCTTCAAGCTCCTCTAAACAGCCAGCAATGCAGGAGAAATTCAGTTTGCCTGTTACCACCTTCCTGAGGCAGCTGCTAAAGACTGAAGCAGCCAGCAGGCAACAGTTCCTCACTTCAGTGCTTTTGTGCAGTCTCAATGTGCAGCAAGGGAGGGGACTGCTCTCAGGAGGGCTGTGCTGTGGAATGTTCATTACAGATCAGCACTCTACACGGGGAGCTATTCCACAGCCAGCCTGCCTCCTCCTCCTCCATCTGCACACCCACAGCCTTGCCAAGACAGGGAAAGCATCCCATGGAGTGCATTCAGAAAATGAGGAGACTCAGTCAGAGCTGGAGTTCACACAAGGGAATCACTTACCAGTGTAAATAAATGTGTCACTGTAGCAGTTTGGACATTCCTTTGGTTTTGGGGGGATTTGGGTTCTTTTCTTTTTGTGGTTTTGGGTTTTGTTTGTAGGTGGTAGTTTTGTTCTTCTCTGGGTTGTTTTTACCACAAGGTACTCAATGCACTTGAGAATAATTTTATATGCTTCAGAGACAATGCAGGCTGTTTCAATATTCTGATTATGGTAGTAATGGGGTAACAAAATTAGGTAAACATCAAACATTCTTTGTTCTTGCTTGCTACATTATTCTCAAGTGCATGCTTTAAAACATTGCACTTTTTTAATGCATGTTTGTGTTTTTAGATACACAGTTTTACTTGGTCCTTTTGAATCCCATAAAGATTTGAGCTATCCATGTTCCACTGAGTTTTAAGAAAGAGGCTGGTTTATAAACTAAATGAAGGCAAACAGCTGCAATAGTCTAAATCTGTAGTAATAATCTAAATCTGTAGTACCTCTTCATTTATTAGACATAGACCAACACATATTTTATTATACTAATAATCAAATGCTTGAGCTCTCTAAAGTTATTAGGGGAACACATATCAACAAAAGAATCCTTGGTAAGGCAGGCCCTGCAGGTATTTACATATAAAACCAGCCAGAATATATTAAAATTACAAGCAGATATGGCCATTTATCAGTCTGGATGTTAACCTTTGCCTTGTAAGATGTGAAACTAAATGTTTATGTTTAGGAACACTATCACTGAATGTGATGTTGATTTCATTACTTTTGCTACGGTTGAAAGGAGGTTAAACAAAATCCTACATTGATTTGCTCATTTTTTGATGCAGTTTCTTTCCCTGCATTAAACCCAGGGGACAGTCAGCTTTCCCCACTCAAAACAGGAAGCACAGAGCAGGTTTCCTACTTATCTCAGGGGTGTAGCAACACTTAAAAAACCCAACCCCTTGAGAGCTCCAGGCAGAGGTCTGCAACTTAGTCATCTTTTTATATCGAGTGAAAAAGTACCTTTAAACAAAACACTAGAGTGGTAATGTATGTCATCAGGCACTATGTATCCTAGAAAATGTAAAAAAAACCAGCTGAGAAATCCAACCTTCTTGGTTCTCCCAGAGTAAACTGGGAAAGCCTAGGAAATAGAACCCTTAAAGCAGTGGTAATATTATTGAAAGAAAGAAACAGGACTCACTTTCTTCACAGTGATCTCAAGACAAGTACTTTTAAATAATTTTTAACTGCAGGGCCTTGCACAAGGTCACAGCCTTTTTGGGGTTTTGGGGGGTTTTTTTTGCATCCACTAAAGGGCTTTACAAATCTATCTCTGCCTTGTACTTGTCTAACAAAGCCCATTCCTCTCATGGGTGAAGCTGTTTGAAGTTCGTTTCTCTCTGGTGCAACAAGGCCTGTGGGGGAAGTTCTGCCAGCACAGCTGTCCTGGTGAGGAATCCCACCTCTCCTCAAAGAGGTGCACCTAAACAAGTCTTCAGCAAAGGCCTAAGGCAGAAGTGAACAGTCCAAGCTTCTGAAACTGCAAAGCAGTGGTAATACAGGAAGGAGTGCTTCACATGAAGGTGAGAAACCAGAACTTCACACTTACCTCACCAGCACCACTATAAATAAATGGCACAATTACATCTTTCCTTTCCAGAAAAAGAAAAAACACACAACAGAGAAGATCATACACTTCCTGTGTGATACAAAATATCAATACTGAGGGGATTTAAAAAGCCCTGAACTTCTTGGAAAAAAGTTTTAAGTAATTCTTCAGAATGGTCTGTGAGGTTATTCTCTTTTTTCATTTTTTTAAATACAAGTAAATGACAAATATAAACCAACATACTTTAACACATGGTATAGATGAGTGGTAAATGCAGACAACAGCTGAAGGATGTCTGACCAAGGAGTTCTGGTTTGGTACCAAGAGGATGATTTCATTTCAGGAATGCAAAGCAATGCTTGCCACTCTTCACTCAGTCAGTGAAGGATTCCCAAGCTCCAGGTGCAGGCACATGATCCCCAGTGGAATGGCCAAACCTGGGCAGTTCCAACTGCCACATTCACACATCAGGTGGGACAGCACAGTTACTGAGACAGCCCAGCCCAGCCTGCTGCTCTTCCAGAGCTTGGTCTGCTGAATCTCTCAGTCTGCACCTTTCACCAAAGTGGCCAAGTGAAAGCTATTTCAGGCACTGTTTGCTTGCAAGTCAAGCTGAAACAGTTCCTTTTGAATGTTCTAGTACATTTGGTACATTTTTCTACATGTTCAGTACATCAGTAGGCACATACAGTACTGTTCTCCTGCAATGTTAATGGAATTCTTAAGCCCCAAAGCCTAATAAGGAGCTTTTAGGAGAAAAACAAATCTAAGTCTTCTAAGGTGTAATATTAGAAAATCAGGCTGCTCAACAGTGAAACTCAGAAAACAACAGTCTGTGTCTCCTCCACTTCCAGACCACCTCCCTCTGACTGCCACCAGACTGCCAACGTAGATTCACCTGACTGGGAGTAACTTGAAGGATTTATTCACACAAAAGGACACTACAGAGCTCTACAGAAAAGCAAATATTTCCCGTTGGCTAATTTAATACACTTTTTAATATGAAATTTGTAACAGTTAGCCTCTAACCTGAATTAATAACAATGCTCTCAAAAATGTGTGACAGCAAGGAACACCTGAATTAAAAAGCTTTTTAGAGACTCTCTCATATGACTCTCCCTGTCTCTACTCTTTATGAGGTCTAAGCACAAGATCGGAAGTTTGACTTTTGTTCATAATGTCAAGCTCAAGATGTGGTTTCCCTGTTACAAAGGATTGAGTCTTGCTCTGCTGGAAAAGTTACTTTCCATAATGCTGAGTATTCCACAGCCTCTAGTGGCTTCACTTCGAATAGCACATGTTGTTGAGTCACATTTTAAGTTGTTTTTAGGACATTCTATTTTAGGTGTATCCTACTGAGAGTAGCTGCATAGCCACTGGGCAAAATAAACTGTTAGATGACATCAAAAAAATAACTGATAGCTTTAATTCACAGTATTCACCTACTGCTATAAGAAGAAATTTTATTCAATAACATGACTTAAAAAAGAAAACCTGACTAAAATTCATTATTCCAGATTTCCTACACCACAGGCAGTAAGCATAAAATATGTGTAATGGAAACAAAAATGCTGCAGAGATGCTTGGCAGTTATCTATCACTATTGCCCATTCATTATGCCTCCAGGTGCAAGGATTGAGCAATGGACTAACACAAATTTAAAATACTAAATAGTAGATACATAAAGAACCCAACATCAAAAACAGTCCTAAGGAATGTCATCCAAAAAAATCTCCTTTGAAACCTCCCAGCTTAGGTGTTCTTGCATAAATGTCCTTTTGAAACAGGAAAACAGTGCACAAACAAGTCCTCTAGCACCTTTCATGTATCACTCCAAAATTCCCCCTCATCTTTTAGCAGCAAACACGGTTATGAAGGAATGTATTGCTGCCACAGGTTATACTGGATAATTAAATCTTTACATCACTCTTAAAAAGCAGAAAAATCAAGAGTTTGCATTAAACTTTCTACAGAATTTTACTTCAAAGTGCTAAAATAACTGAAGATGAAATCCATTCCCTATGAAAATAAAAGGCAGCAGCAGGAGGAAAGAATAAAGGCTGTACTGCAGCACTAAACATCCATTCCCATTAAAATGCTCTCCCAAGTAATACCACTGAATACCAAGGAAAATCAATAAAAACCTACCATTGTTTCATAGAAGAAAATTTTCTCTGTACTGGCTGAACAGTGAAAACAATCAATATATTCTGCAAAGAAAAAACTGCAATTAGGAAAAGAAGACGAAATTACCTGTGGCCTCGAATATCAGACTGATCACAGACTCCTCCTAAAGCAATTCTGTGGAATTCTCGACCCAAAGTCTTTGCAATTGATCTTCCAACACTGGTTTTACCAACTCCTGGGGGCCCCACAAAGCAAAGGATGGGTCCCTTGAGGTTGTTTTTAAGCTGTCGCACAGCCAAGTACTCCAACACTCTCTTCTTCAACTTCTCCATGGCATAATGGTCATTGTCCAAAACAATGCGAGCTGCTCGGATCTCCAGGCGATCTGGCACGGACAACAGCACAGGGATCAGCACATCTACCTCAGGAATGGATCAACTGATCCTACAGGAGCAACAGATCCCTTCAGCAGGGCAATCCCCAAGTCACACATAGCACAGACAATGCTTTTCTAAAATAGAGGTATTAAAGTTCTTTAATTTCCTTCTTTAATAAAGAAATTAGACCTTAGCCAGACAGATTATAGTACTGAAAATGACACAGTACTGATAACAACATCCAAGGCTAAAATAATCAGCATGATTTTCTATCTGTATTCATGTGTGTTTTTATTCACTGTAGCTGCAGAGTTCAAAGTAGCAATCACATGGGTCACACTCCCAAACTTTGCTTAAAGTAAAAACACCAGACTTCACATGACAGCATAATTTTACAAGATCAAAGAGCAACTTCCACTGAAAAAACATTCTGCTAGGACATGACTGTCAACAAACATTTTACTATTTGGGGATTCTTTGAATAATACTGCAAAGTAAACGTAGGCAGCTCTTTTTACAATTTCATGATTAAAGAAAATATTTACAAAATTTGTAAACAGCCAGGGCTTTATTTCAAACCAGCAACAATTCTTCACTACAAATATCACCAGAAGGGTAGAGATGGACATGCAGGTGTGTTAAGTCCACCTTGCACAAAGTAATTTTGCCCACTTGACTTACTTGTGCTGGTCAGGAGATGTCTGTTGGTCATGTTTGGTTTCCTACTCTTCCCTCACTCTCCATTTTTGCACACTGTATCTGTATTAATAGTATCACCCTCTACTCACAACTCCAAAAACTATGGTACGAAGCAGACCACAACTCAGTTTTTTACTGCACCCCAAGCTGCAATTATTAAAATTAACTGCAGTTGTGCTTTTTAATCCTTTTGTTTCTTACCACACTTAGTTAAGGTAAACCACAATCTTCTTCAGAAAGACCAACGTTACAAAAATTTCCAAAAGGGCTTTTTTTCTGGTATATAAAAAATAATTAGATGCTCAGCTCTTTGATACATACTGGCACAAATTGTAATTAGTGACACCTTCATTTTTTAATGACACTATTCTTAACACTTTTTAAATCCACATTCTTAGATATACAACTGAGCTACACAAGCTATTCAGAGTACAGCTCTCACTGAAGTCTAATGGTTTACCTGGCTTACAGTAACTTATTAACAATGTTTTTACAAGACAGAATTAATTCACAGTGTTTACATGATAGTTACTAAAATCATCCTAAAATGTTTGTGCACCAGAATCACTACAAAGAGAAGGGTCTACCTTTTGTACTCTTGTTCCATGGCAATTCTACCATCAGTTCCAAGTAATTTCTTGTCAAAGCATATTCTGGCATTGACTGAGGCATCTTCTTTAATCTGGAAATATAAGTACAGAATTCAAAAGGCCAACCAGAAATGAAAAGCAAAGGAATTCTCTACTGCACCACAAGGCAGCGATTGCTGCCTGAGGTTTAAAATCATTTCAAAAACACAACCAACATGAACATGCATCAAACAGGAAAAGGTCTGCAAGATTTGTTTTAAATTTAAAAAGAAACCACCATTTAAAAGCCTCCTACCTTTTTATTTCTTTAAGACAAACTTTAAGAGCTTGTTCTGACATACTGGATGTTCTAATCTTTTTTTCTAGCATGACAACATCATCATGATCTTCCTCTTCCTCCTCATCTTCTGTGATGCTTCCATGACTGATTCTTCTATTAGGACGAATAGCTACAACCTGTACAATGGAAACAAGAGACACAGAATTGCACCAGGTCTTGGTTTTCAAATAAGCTGTGTACTTTGCCTTTGAATGAAAATCACGGCAAAAACAGGTAAGGTGCACAGAAGAATTCACACCTCCACAAAGTTTTAACTCCAGAAACTAACTTCAAAAAGTGTTATTGGTGCTCTTTTAAAAAGTTACAGTTCTTCATATATTTCCTAAGTAAGTTTATCATATATCCTAAACTCCCAAATAACACAAAACAAGAACAAAACTGAAAGGAGCTATTTGTGCTATTTCAAGCACTGCAGCCCATAATATTAAGCAGAAAATTGAGTATATCTCTCTTATCTTTTTTCAATTCTCAATGACTTTCCATTTACTAAACTATTTAAGTGCAGTTAGATGCAGCAAAACTGAACAAACTCTATTTTACAACACCCCTTCTTTATCTGTAGTTCAAAAGCTGCCACTCATCTGCAATGCCCTCAGTAATCAATATACTTTATATATATCAAAATATTATATCAAAAACATTAAAATAAAGCCTAGGCAGTTTTAAACAAATATTTTTTATTTTGTGTATCTACACAGCCAAAGTTGCCAGCTATGGCTACACATTAAAAATACACAGATTAAAATCATGCATTCATTAGCCTGTTTAAAAAGTGCATCTTAGTACTTATTTAGAATGTTTAAGTATTCCACATTTAAGCTCCATACCCTTTTATCATCATCCTGTTTGGACTTTCTTGTTTTCTGAAGCAGCTTCAAGCCTTCAATCTGTCTAACAAGCAATGGTATGGTCATCTTGAACCGTTCTTCCAGCCTAACAGCATCTAAAATCTAAGAGCAGGGAGTTGTAAGCAGACACCAAGTTCATAGTGATGAATCCTCACACAGAGGTACTGCTACTGTCTTTTGACCAGAGGTACAGAATAGATGGATTTAGGAAAACAGGTAGCAAGAAAAGCAAGGAGAATACAGCACACAAAATCTAACCCTCAAGGGGATGGATGCCTGAACTACAAAGCACTTCAAACTGGAGAAAATTCTCTTACCCTGTCTAGTTTTAAAACATCTTAATATTTCAGTTGCATTTTCTGTGGCAAACATCTATCAATGTTCTATTTTTCAATTACTGGGCCTCAGCAAAGAGATGGCCCTGTTAAAAAAGTTACAGCATCATCTCCTTGGGTAACCCGGGGGGGAAAAAAACACTTTGTGCCTTAAGGTTTTCATTCAGAGATTTGTTTATTTTGCCTTTTAATATTTTGTTCACAATTTCATTTTCATGTTAAATGAAGTTAATGTGTGGAAATGGGTAGAATTCTGCTCCTCTATATTTCCACAACTTCCACCAGCTGCTCTTTTCTTTAGAACTTCTAACAATGAAAAAGTGATACACTAATACCTAACATACCTTCCTCCAGCAGGATATTCAGCTATAGTACACCTTCCTTCAAATTATGCTGCATTAATTTCTACTTGTGGTGCTCTGAAAGAACCTAACACACACTCAAGTCCAGGTGCAGCATAAGCAGTTAGAGAAGACAAGGAACAACTTCCAAAACACAGCAAGTAAATACAGAGATCAGATGAATAAGAACCAAGCCATAAAGATAATTTTTGCACAGATTTACTTTGACATATGATAGAAATTTAACCACAGTCTTGATGGTTAAAGAAAACCCAGACTTCAAAATGTTTTTAAAAATAGTTAAATCTAAGACTAAAAGTATTTTAATTCAGAAGTTACTAGTATTAAGATATGTATAATATCAGTCAGCTGGGATAAATATGCAAAGTTTCAACACAACCTGAAGAAAGATTTATCATCTTTACTATGAGAAGTCCATGCTGTACTTATTTAAGTTTAATAAAGTGAACCATTTCCAAGATTTCCCAACTAGATCTATTTACCTTAGGCAAGTTCTGCCACATGCATATATAAACACTTTAAACAACACCATCAAACCATTTTGCAAGCATTCATGGTCAGCTGTAACACAAATCCCCACTGACATAATGGTATCACTGTACAGTCACAAGTGTAAGCAATTCCAAAATTGCCTAAAAGTGAGTGACTCTAAAAGACAGCCCACCTAAGTAGCACTAAAAGTGCTGAAGAAGACGATACCTGCAGCTTCTCTTGGTTGGTAGTTCGGATGATAGAGGTCAGGATATCTGGCAGAGCTTCCCTGGGCAGATTGTCCAGGAGGCGCCGGAGCTTTGCGACTGCAGGCACGGACATATCCAGCATCTCAACCAGCTACAACACACAAGGAACAACACTAATGGCTGCTGGCTTCCTTTTGGAATGATCTCAGTGCCTCTCTAACCTAAACACAACTGTGTCTTTTAGTGTGAAGCACGTCTAGGTAGTTTGCCAAAAAGCTACTGGGATAAGTTCACCAGAAGTTCACCGATGAGGCACTAACTCAGCATAGAGCACCAAGACTTTGAGCTTTCTGCTTGTTTCAGAAGTTCAAAAGCATCATTATTGTTTGCAGCATCTTTTTCAGTACATACACCTCCTATTTCCCCCACATACCCAGATTAAAAACTTCCCCATGACTGTTTTTCAATACATCCTTTAAATTCTGATTCACTATACTTCTGTCATATATATTTTCTTGTAACCCTGTAAAAATCAATCAAATCTTTTACTATATGTGTATCTACAGTATTGCTATCTAAAATATTACTAGAACGTAGCTATAGTGTTGCTACAGATGAACACAAGCAGTTGCACAAGATTCAGCTGCAATGAGCTGTGTAGACACCCTGGAACTTGGTACAGAAACCTCAACCTTTAGCAGTAACATTTATTTTGCAACAGAAATATTGAAACTCTACTAGTCACTGAAAAATATGGAAGTGCAGAAACAGAAGAGCAGATAGAAAACAAGTACAGAGCCTAAGTATACCCACAGGTTATGTGACAGACAAGAATAAAATAAACTACCTGTACTGCATACTTGTAGAATTGTTCTGACAGCTCTCCAAGCTCCTCCTTAGATTTATGGCCATTAGTGAACTGCTCCAGTCGATCCAGCTGCTGCACCTCAGCAACAGGATAGGGCTTCTCCTTCAGCAGCTGCAGGATCTGGAACCGGCACAGGCCTGTCACCAGCAACGTGTAATGGGGCTTGGGCCAGTTGCTACCAACCACCTGAACTGCCAAGGCAGCAGTGCCAATCCTAAAAACAGATCAAATCCTTCTATTATCTGCCACCTTCCACAGAACATTTTGTGTGCTCCCTATCAGATGTAACCAAGCTGTAGGTTGCAAGACCCTGATGGGTCATAGTTCCTATTGTGAAATTAAATTCAATTATCTGATTCCCTTTGTAACACAGATTACAAAACCAAACCCTAAAACCTGAACACAAATGAGTTAACTGAAAAATAAAGTAAGGTACTGTAATATCAGTCTTGCAATTTAGAAACATATGTAATTTTTTCATAATGGATCTGGCTGTGGACAGGCTCACTGACACTTCGGCTTAAGCAATACGCACTGGGAAATGGGAGTGTCTGTAAATTGTAGTTCTTCCCAGCCCTGAACTAAATCAATATTTTAGATCACCGGACTTACTGAAGCAGATTTACAACAGAAGTTATTTTCTTGCAACATCTGACTAAGTCCACTGATACGATAAAGTTCAGAGGGTAAGCGTTACATCATGTTAGTTTCACCAGACACAAAAACAATTTGTTTTTATGTTATGTGAACTAAGCTAATAGCCGTGTTACCCATTATGTGAAAAATCCTAAGGTTATCAGCTGCGACAGCCCTAGAGCTGCGTTCTTTCGCCTTATTTTGCTGGGCCACCTCAGCCTCTTTTCAAACTTCCCCTCCGGCCAGCCCGTCCCCGGCAGCTCGCCCGCTGGGTCGGTTGTGCGAACAGGCTTCTGCGAGGGCAGAGGCGTTTCCCGGGGGCGGCAGAGCCGGGCGGCCCCGGGGGTGAACCCACGGTGAGCCCCGGCCGGGGAGGCCGGGCCGGGCTCCGGGGGAGGCCCGCAGGCCGCGAGGGCGGCAGGAGAGCCGGGCCGAGCCGCACCTGTGCAGGTTGGGCAGGTCGTCGCAGTCGGAGGTGGGATCGCTGGTGTTGGGGATGACGCCGATGATGGTGCTCCGCAGCGAGGTGCCCTTCAGCAGCCGGCTGCGCACCAGCTGCATGTTGCGCGGCGAGTCCACGCTGGTGCGCATGGTAGAGCCGGGCAGTAGCACGCTCTCGTGCGTGAGCAGCAGCGGCAGCCGGGTGGGGATCTGGATAGCGCTGCCCGCCGCCATGGCTGCTCGCGACCCTCACCCTACCTGCGATCCTCACGCCGGCCCCGCCGCCATGGCAGTCCGGCCCCTCGAGGGCCGCGGCCCCGCCCCCTACGGGCACCGGCAGGGACCGGCCGCGCGCGCCCCGCCCGCTGCGCCCCCTGGTGGCGGCAGGCGCGCTGCCCCCGGCCCGGGCCCGGCTCCGGCCCCGAATCGCCCCCATCGCTCCAGAATCGGTCCCGCCGGCTCCGAATCGATCCCGCCGCTCGCGAGGCGCTCCCGCCGCTCCTACTGCCGCTGCCAGGGCCTCTCGGGTCCGGTCTCCTTACAAACAGCGAGCCGAGCCGTTCCCCTTCAGTCCCCCCGAGGCCGCTGGGCCACCGGCAGGTGTCAGGCTGGCACTGGCAATGGGGGTGGCCTGAGCGCTCTGAACGAGTGCTGGGGGCTCCGACATTCTATCGTCTGTAAAGTGGGACGGCTACGAAGTGAAAATCCGTTTTGTTTTTACACAAATCTGCCCTCCTGCATCCGCACTCCGGCTTAAGGGCTCGGCATCCTGGTTCAGCGTTCCAGAATCGTTCGGGCTGGAAGAGGCTCTGGAGATCACCCAGTCCCACCCCCTGCCAAGGCAGGGTCACCTGCCGCAGGTGACACGGGAACGCCCCCGGTGGGTTGGAAATATCTCCAGAGGGGGACACCCCACGCCCTCCTTGGGCTGCTGTTCCAGGGCTCTGCCCTCCATGGGAAGCAGTTCCTCCTGCTGAGGAAGGGCAGGTGAGCACAGGAGTCCTTCCACGTGCTCTGGGAGCAGAGGGAGGAGGTGCAGGACCCGACAGAGCCCCAAGGGCAGCGAGCAGCAAAGCCCATCAGGTGCTCCCCGCTCCCAGCCTGGCTGCCTGCGGAGGCCTCGCTCACACCCGGGAATTCCGCAGCCCTGGAGGCACCAGCCAGGTCACAGCTCACTGGGACAGTGAGCCAAAACAGCCCAGGTAAAAGGGCTCCAAGCACTGAGGCCCTATGGAAAGTTCAGACAAAAATGTGGGGTTTAGAAACTTTCCTATTCATATTTTTCCCCGTTGGTAACAAAGGTGCAATATCAAAATTGCGTAATGCAGTGAACTACGTTAGCCAATCTCTTGTTAATCACTGCCTTGTGTGATTCCTGCTGAACAAAGGTAATCCTGTACAGAGGGGAAATCACAGTAGCAGCAAACTGACAATTTGAAATGAAAAAGGATAGCTGCAGTTAAAACCTGGCTTAATCATGGGGTTTATTAAAACCTTCATCTGCTGGTTTACCAGAAAATGCAAGGTAATAGGTTATATGGAAATACCACCAGTATATTTAAATGCAAGAAGTTATTACAGCTGAGAAAAATATCTTCTAAAGCTACCACCTCAGGTACCCTTAGAAAGAAGCTGGAATTTAATATACTATTCAACATGACATTTAGAAAACATTAATATAAAAGGGCACATAACACATGTGGAAAGTGGTTTGTGAATTTCCCAATGTAAATATAACTACTCTGTAAACATATGTTCAACACTTACAAATGTTTAAGCATCTCTAACTATATTTGTTTGGAATGTGAACACAAACTAAACCTAAAGGTTAAATATTTGCTCATCATGTTTATTGAGTAATTTTCTCAGTTTGAGTATTCTGATTAAAAAGAATCTACAAATGGCATCATGTTTATTCTTCAGACTACCATTTTCTACTTCCTTCAGAGATGACTGGTATCTGTGGTCATTAACAATAGTTTCTTAATTAATTCTGGAGCTATATAAAAAAAAATCTCTATTATAATTCATTTTAAATTCCTTTCAGTTTCTCCTGAACAACTCTTAATACCCAGGGCTGTGTTTTACTGTGTGTTCTAAGCAATACTACAGGGTCACATCCTGATTATGATGTTGAGATAGCACTGGATCCCCCAAATTGTATTTTGCTTAAATACAAATAGATCACATTTGAGCAACAGTCTTTCAGAATGTTTTTGTAGACTAGCTGAACATTTCTTGACACCTAGAGAAGCAGTGTAGCAGTAAGTATTTAGGTATGCCTCCAACTTGGGGAATATAAGATTAAAAGGGACAATTGCCACATGGTCTGTCCTTCTCTAACTCTCATCAGCAACTTCTGCATCAAGTCCATAGTTTTTGACTTACACTGTATCTCAAAGGCTGAATGCCTACCCACCTCTATGGCTGTGCTGTTCAGTAGTTGATTACCTGGTTAAAATTTGCACCTCACAAATTTTACTTGTTCTCTTGGCTTCCAGAGACTGGCTTCTGTTGTATCCAACAGAATGAAAAGCTGCCTACTATAATAAAATTCATTCCTCAGTGACCACAACCAGTGCTCCATGATTGAGTCATGGCTTCACTTTGAGCTTCTCTTTCTCAGTTTTTAAATAAAGTCTCATCCTCCTTAAAATGTGGGTAGTCTATAACTGCAGTAATCATCTTGCAGATATATAAATGTCATATAATATCCTCTTTGTGTTTGCATTCAGTGTTCCCTGCCTGTGAAATCCTGTGTGAAGGTTGTTTGGCTGCAGCCCCATTTCACACAGCTCAGGTTAGTCCTGCTTTGGACTGGGTGCAGCACAAGCCTGGCTGAAGGAGATGGGTGTCAGTGCAATGGGGTAAAGACAGAGACCACTCTACCAGATGGTGTAGTGCACTGTGCTCCCAGTTCATAAATCTGTGTCCTGCAGGGTCCCCTGCTTCCCCTCTCTGAAGCTGGAGTTACACAACAGCTGGACCCCACAGAATTTTCATTGATAGAACAGCTGGGCACTGGTTTAGGTCCAAGTTAAGCCTGTAAGTAGTGGTGTTCATTTTGTGTGCTTCAGAGACTGACAGGATAGCCGTGCTCTTCCTGAGCTCCTTGGAAGACCATACTAAGGATTTTGCAATAATGATCTCCTCAAGAGCTAATTCTTTAAAAAGGATTGTAATTCACAGATAGCTACATTTTATGCCTGTAAAACTCATATACATTTTCCTCTTCCCCCACCTCTGCATTATTTCTTCTGTTTACACAAACAGAAGAGAGCTCAGTATTTCCAAAACCCAAGACCAAGCTATCTCACAGTGAAGACTTGAGGTTAACATATTTGAGATTAAAGCTCAGTAATTTTCTCCTAAGATGTGCACACACTTCTCTTCTGCCCCCTCACTGGCACTCTTTAAAGCTCTCAAGCCCTCTGCAGCTATTTTATAAAACAAGATTCTCAGTCTGTCATCAGACTTTCCCTTTCTCATACTGCTTCTATTTTGTACTCACAGATTGTTTGATGCAGTGATGTTCTTTAGGAACTATCTCTCCAGTCTCAACTGCCATGTCTAAAATCAAAGAGAAAAATGTTTTCCCATTTTCTTTTCAAATTCCCTCTCTACTCTGGGAAAACTTAAGAGCCCCTCTTAACAATGACATAATCTGGCTCTAAATCCAACAAAACAATTTTTCTTAAAGATGTGTGAAAATATGCTTTGAAATGACTCAAGGTCATTTCAAACTCAACTATATAACAGTTAATATGAGCTATCCAATAAGGACTATACAAGCTTGGTGCAATATGAAGAATTAACTGTCAGGGTTTCAAAATGCATGTTATGATAAAACATGCATTTTGTGTCTTCTGAGGTGAGATTATGTGGATGCATGGTCTGTGCACAGGTGGACTTCATAACTTCTCTGTTCATCAGATTATTTTCCTCAATAATATTTCCTCCAACCCAGATGCTTCCTCCCACCTTGGCCTGCATCACAAATACCTCAAAATCTTTAAAATAACATAATTAGGAAGGAGATGTATGTAAGGCTATTGAAAGGATGCAATAATATAACTGAACTGCATTTTAGCATTTTAAAGTGCATTTATTTTCATGTCCAACTTTTCTACTCAATGTAAGGTTGAAGTGGAAGTTTTAAAATTCATTTTTAAATGTAGTCTTTGTTATTATTTGTATCCTCAATCATTCCTCCTTTGCACAAAAGAATTTTGGTTTTTTTCAGATCCTGATTGATTAAAAAGCTCCAGTTGGTTATGTAAGAACAGCACATGGAGCACACACCAGGAGCTGCTGGCAGCACTCTACTGACTAACAGAGTGAGAGACCTTTCAGACATTGCTGAAGCTCTGTGTAGGATTCTTTATGGCAACTGTAAAATGTGTTTTAGGAGTAAGTGCTAACAGACCTCACCAGAGCAGCTGAACTTAAAGGATTAATCTTTTATTCAAAAGTAGAGAGAACTCCAAGAAAGGGACAGGGGGAGGTACACAGGAAGAGGAATTCAAAATTACTGTTAAAAATTGAAACTTGAACTAGAATAGGGCAGAGAGAGCTCTCACCTGCCTTGCCTAACCAGATTTTCACACCAGATTTATCCATACCACAAAAAGATTCAGAGGAACTTCTAAAGGACAGAAAATATCCATGGGAAATTAAAGAAATGCCATCAGTAGAGCTGTGCTGGTGAGGATACAGCTGAAGGAATTGAAAAGGAATTTCACTCACTTAGTTTTGCTGCACACAATACCATACTACCTGGAATATATTTATTTTTTTCTCTTTAATCTGCATCCTGCCAAATCAGCCTTTTTAGAGAACTGCTACTAAGAGATAAAAATATGTTCCCTTGGTATAATGCAACTGAATGAAAGAGCTGAAAAGGCTACATTTGAGGCTCAGATATATTTGGTAAGGTTTTGTAAGCCTAAACCTCCTTTTTTTAACCTCAAAGTGGAAAAAATTTTGCCACCAAAGAAATGTGGAAAATAGCAGAGTTATTGCCACAGCTTACTGAAATAAATACTTTTCCAAGTCAAACTCAATCATATTTTAGTGAAGCAACATTTTGAAGGAACTGCAGAAACACATTTTTATGTCCCTCTTACCCAAGGGAGCATTTCCTCTCCCATTGTTCAAATGAAATTTGCTGACACCTAAAAAATGCATGCAAATGTTCTGAAATAATTTCAGGGCTTGACCTTACAGAAAGTCCACACAGACTGCGGGATAGAGCCCAGAATTATTCCATAGACATAAGCACAGTAGAGATTGGGAATGAACAGGAGTTTTGCTTTTTCTCCTTAGCAACTAAATAGACTGCCTGGTCTGAATTTAGTTACTCTTCTGTGTTTCCAACAGTTTGAGAGGATATTAACTGCACACTGTAGGTCAATCAATTTAAGAATGTTTTCCTACCTGATCCCTTTCAAATCTGCAGGATAATGATTCTCGACATGAACCATGACCTACTCTGCTTTCAGTTATTCAAACAAATTTTATCAGCGTTATTCAATTGTTCAGAGGCAAAACCCTTTAAAATTAAATAGAAGCAATTACCTATCTCTGAATTAGCAAAATAATCCTTCTCACTCTTTGCTGTTGTACCTGCACTCTGCCATTTGGCAGGGGCTGTGTTACACAGTCACCCAACCCTTCAGTGCCAGTTTGACCTGATACAAACTGAAGGGAGTCATTAGCCAAAATGCTATCCACCATTTCATCTTCAAAAATATTTTCAAGCTGCCAAATACTATAAATATTGTTCCAGCCACTGATTTAAAGCCACTGACTAATCATAACTGTGTACTCCCTGAGGATGGTCCAGGAAATTATATACTAGAACCAATTTCCTCTCTAATATAGTTGTGGAAATTCAGGTCAGGTAGCCACTGACCTCATTGTCTGAAATTCTGAAATCTCCACAGCACAAACATATAATGTGTACATGGCAACAACACTGCTGTGTTGTCTTGGATGACTCGAGTTCTATCATCATCATAGTACAAGGATTTCATATTATCACAGCTTCATACCTTCTTGATGTTGCTCACAGGCAGCTCCTCTACACACTGACTGTTCCAGATCATCACAGCAACCCGACCCTCCTCACTCCTCTTTCCTTACTCTTATCTAGCACTAGTTCTTATTGTTTACAGGTGTGGCCTGTAAAGATCAGGCCCACCTCCAATCTTCAGCAACTGACCCAGCTGCAACTCATTGAGTGACAAGCTCACCCTCTACACTGCTGCTTTGTGCTGATTCCTCTAATGTACATAAACCAACTTAAACCAATCATATTTTTGATAGAAATTATTGTGTTAGCTAAGCACACCAGCATCCAGAGTTCTACATTTTTCCCCTGCTGGCCCTCCTGTAGAATATTATGATAGAGAAAATACAAAACATGGCAGATAAAGGTACATTTATTTTTTACCTACTGCCTCTTTGTAAAACTTTCATGTGTACAAACTTATTTTCATTACATATTATAAAAACTAAAAATTCTTACTAGTTCCAAAAATCCTGGGAGCCTTGCCAAAAACTGCTGTAAATAAAAACACAGATAAAAGAAAGACAGGAATCTTAGACATAATAAAGTCTATAATAAATAGCTGAGAATGTTTTGTGCTTTACAAATATGAGATTTACTAAGTCACTGTGATGTGCAGAATTTTCTTGAACTGGACAGATATTACAGCTTCATGATGAAGCATGAGCACACTTCAGAATTGGCCTCAGTGAAGAGTCTTCCATTTAATTAGCAGTTTCTCTGGTGCCATATGAGGCAGTGAGACATGTTACCAAAATGACTTCTGTCTCTAATTCAATAATTTATTATTATTTATTATTATTTATTTTGTGATTATTTCTTCAGGGTAGGAAGAAGAAAACACAATCCTGAATGCATTTCAAAACGGACTACAGATTAAGAGATGAAAAAACAACCTTGATTTCCCCACACCTCTGCATAAATCTTGACATTTTACTCCATTTTGTTCTCCTCACAATCATTTGCTTTTATGGCCTCTTTTGCCAGAGAGACAAACAATCTCTGTTGATTTATCTAGTCACCTCTGGAAAGCATTAATATTGATAGGGTGAAAACATGTCAAGCAGGTTCCTTTCCACATAAGGAATCTTCCTCTGAATTATGGAAATGCAAAAGAGGATAGACAGAAATGCTGGACTTTTTGTGTTCATGTACAAGCTGTTTAGGAGGGGAGGAGCACATTTCTGTCAACTGCACTGGAGAAAGCCCAGCAGGTTCAATTGTGGCATGCAAATGTTAATGGCAGCATGGCTTTGTTCTCATCCACCCAGTGCAGAGCAGATGAAATGGCTGTGCACATTCCAGAGGAATGCAAGAGCTCAGCACTGAGAACTCTCACCCAGCACTGCCTGCTCTGCAGCTGCCACTGATCACCAAGACTCTGTTGCTAAATAAAAATGTCTAATAATGGACTTCTGGTTAGCTTTTTAAAATTTAGACACAGATTAATATCCCTCTTTGCTACCAACCTCTTGTTTGTTGGTTGGGGTTTTTTTTAGGAAATGTTTAGAATTTATATTTGAATTTTTAAAAAGTAGTTTTCACATAGAAACAGGTGAAAAGCCTGACTGTTCTATTGCAAATGCAGGGAGTATTCTCTTCAGCCTCATCTCTTTCAACATAAATATTTATAAATAATACCTGTACTAGATTAATAAATATAGTTATAATATGAATCAAAATGTCCAACAGTAGGTGGCACATGTATTATGTGCAGTGTATTTCACTATCTTTCTCTCACATTTAATTCCACAATGGGTTTAAAAGCATTTACAGCACAATTGGTGAAAAGCAAACACTTGACATAATTTAAGGGGATAATTATTTTTAATTCTAAATTGCTACATGTAGGAAGAACAGAAGAAACAGCAACCAAGCTTCTCAGGAAATATTAGGCTATACAAAATGATCTGGCAAAACATGGTGACAGCAGATACATTACAAATGCATAATTTAAAAATTACCCAAACTTACATGTTTTGATTCTTTCTTGCCTCTTGATTTTTGGTTTGATCAGCTATTTCAAATAAGTAGCTGTACTAGGCTGATGATTTTAATCTCAGCCTCCACAATTTCAAGTGGAATAGAATCTTCACATGGGAACAAAAATGAGGCCACAAATAAAAACTAATACAATCAGGTCCTATGAACATTAATAGGAAAAAAAAAAAAAAAGAAAAAGAAAGAACAAAAGATAGCAGTGTTTTCCTATTTCATCTAGGAAATATTTTATTTGGGAAATTGAGGTCTCAAGATGGAATATTCAAATATCTTTTGTTATCAGAAAGTCTCAAACCTGCTTCACCAAAGACACCCTCACATTTATTTATTGCATAGTCAGTTTTTTTATCTGTTGCATCAAGGGCTTTGTTCAAATGTCTATTGTCTGGTCTGTTCCATGAAACAGAAATCTTTCAGACATGCTGCATTTCTAGGTTTCAGGAGCATTTTATCACTTAAAACTTGGTAGAAAAAGACAAGAGGCAGGATTTCTTGTCAAACACTTTGATTATAATGCTGGGACCATGAGAGTTCTTTATACTTTTCTTCAGAATGGTGATTTAGTGAAAATAATCTGACAGGTTTTTTGAATATTTGAAAACCAGTTAAATATGTGAAAATTGTAACACTTCAAAATAAACAGCATAAACAGCGAAAAAGTAAACAGTACAGGCATTAATATCCTGACTTTTCCCCATCCTACTATAATTTACATGTTCTGATGTAAATTAATGTCAGTTTGGCAATAAAAATACCAAGTCCAGTGCCATAGGTGGGATGAAATTCCCAGAATAGAAAGTGTGATCAGGTGGGGTTTTTTCCCTTCCCAGTGATGACATTCCTTCACTACATCCTAAACTACTCAAAGACCAAGTTCCAGGGCCAGCAGCCTTTGAACTGCAGAGTAAGCTCAGCTTTGAGCACAATAATTCTCAGCTCTTGTGCTGAGAATCATTGTTCTCCAAACCAGAAATTTGCTGCAGAAATGTTATCAGTGGCTTCAACATAGCTCAACAAATCTCTTTAAAGGAGAAAGAATGATGTGACTTGAACATGAATTTAGCAGTCTGAAACACATAATTGGCTCCTGGACCATTACCATAACAATTATAAATGGCACAATATTAACTGGAAGGAAATGTCTGGATATGTGCTCTCAGAGTCACCAACACTAGATCTCCTTCAATAAATATTTAATATTTGAATTTTAATTATGATTTACTATTCGATTTAATATTTAATAACATTATTAATATTTATGAAGGCTGGAAGAAAGAGCTGTATTGTGCCTTTATCAAATATTCAGGTGATCTAAAACGCTGTGGAGGGAAAGGATATGGGACTTGATGCAACTGAATTATGGTGACAGGGATGCACATAGAACCAGCTACGAAGAGTGGGATTTCTGCACTGTTTGGAAATACAGGTGTGTGTATGTCTAGATCATGATGAACCCACTGTTTGTATACATACACACACCTACATACCTGCATGCATGCACAAATTAACTATTAAAATACAGCTGTGGCACAAGTTGACCCGAATTACAGTTTAAAGACTCTTGAGCAGAGAATTCTGCCTAAACAAATGAGGTAATATAAGTGAAATAAAAAGGCTGGGGGCTTGATTCCAAAGCAGTAATGGGAAAAAAATCTCACTGATTCCAGTTAGAATCTACACAACCCAGACACTGAAGGAATGTTTTTAGGCATAGTGAGGTGGAGCAAAACACAGAAAGGTAAGAGAGACAGGAAATAAGGAGATCTCACTGATCAGTGAGATGTGGAGGGAAAGGGAAAACTCTTTTGGCAGAGGGAAAGTGGCGGGCAAGCGCCGCTGGGCTCGACCTTTCCCAGGAACAGCGGGAAGGCAGGAGCTTGTGGAGCAGCTCTGGCAGCAGAATGTGGCAATGTCTGGCACTGCCTGGGAGCCGCGGCCCCTCGGTGCGAGGCTGCCCCGGAGCCATGGCGGTGTCTGTGCGGGGTCGGTGCTGCCGCCCGCTGCCCTCTGCAGCCACGCGCGGGTTCCATCGCTGCCGGCGCGGCCGTTCCCGGCCCGTTGGGCTGCGGGGGAAGAACCGGCCTCGGCCGGCACCGAAAGCGCCCCAGCAGCTCGGGCCCCAGCTGCCCACAGGCCTTGTGAAATTCACCCGGGAATTCGGCTTCTCGGGCGGCTGCTGCTGCCATCGAAAACACGCCCAGAGCAAGCCCCTGCCAGCGGCAAGCCAGAGAAGCGTGTGCCGCTTGCTGCCGCAGCTCTGGCCGCACGAGGGAAAGGTGGGAGCGCGCAGCCTGCGGCCTTAAAGAGCATAAAAATTCATTTCCTAACATGTGGCCCTGTGAAAATGTGCTCTGTATGTTACTTCTAAAGGCGTCTTCCAATAAACCAGGTAACAGTGCAAGAAATACATTTCATTTCTTAATTTGCTTCCTATAAAAATGTATGTCACTTTTGAAACAAGGGAAATTGATTTAAGATTCTAGCACCTTAAAAAACTACAGCTTGCAAACATTGAACCAAAACAAAGGTTTAATTGAGTAAAAAGAATTTAATTGAGTAAAGGACTATGGACATTACAAAGAACAAGACTTTTAGAGGATATAATAACACATTTAGATAGCATTACATTTTCTACTTAAGATAGCTCTCAGTTCTACATCCTATTTATGAACAATTTGACTAATATTCTTTTTTTATTAAGATATTCTTAACAGGGTTCTTTACAATATTCTTTTATTCTATACTTAAAAGAAAAACTTCTTAAACATCTAAAATACAATCTGCATTTGCAAAGGTAAAACATTCAGTCTAGCAATGAATACTACTCTATTCCCCTGGCTGCAGCCCTGTGGTGCACATTTAGTTGGCATTACATTTGCTACTTTAATAGATCTACATCCTATTTATGAACAATTTTACTAATATTCCTATATAATTTTACTTATATTCCTAGAAATATTCCTCTTCTCTATACATAAAATGAAAACTTCCTAAACATTTAAAATACAATCTGGTTTTGGGAAGGTAAAAACATACAGCCTGGGAACGAATACTAGTGTATTCCCTGGATGCAGTTCTGTCCCAAGGTTTCTTGTGGGAAGGGCTTGGCAGATGTATTGACCATCTCTTTTATCCCCTCCTCTTCTGAATTCTGCATGTCCCTCCACTCGAGACACTGATCCGGGAGCCTGACTTCATCCAGCCTGTCACTGCACTCTGCTGTGGCATGCATCCTCTTCCTCCTCCTCCTCCTCCTCTTCCTTCCGGGCACTGCTGGACTTTCTCCGTAGGCTGAGCTGTCGTAGCCAGAGCTGCCCTGCCTGGGCAGCCAGTAGAAGGCAAAGAGCATGAGGAGCATCTCTGCAGAGGCCCAGAACCACCAGTGCTGGCAGGCCAAGAGCCACGTGGGCACCTCCTGCATGCTGCGCTCCATCTCCAGCAGCAGGGCCATCTCCTGGCTGCGCTGCTCCTCGTGCTGCTGCAGGAGCTCCTCAGCCACCTTCAAGGCATGGTCGGCCACCTTCAAGGTCTCGTCAGCCACCTTCAAGGTCTGGTCAGACACCTTCAAGGTCTGGTCATTCACCATGAACAGGAGCACGCCCAGCATCATCGCGATTTGGGTGAAGGTCCCACCCATGGTCTGGAGGGAGAGGGACAGAAGGGGCTCAGCAGGGCTGGGAGGGAGATGGCTCCTGGGGTAGTGGGGCAGGACATGCAGGGTCCTGGGAATGGATGGGAGAGGTAGCTCAAGGGAAAGCTCAAGCCACATCCCTGCAGCCCCACTGCAGGTGACACCTGCTCTGCCCAAGGTGGCCCCAACACCCTCACCCCAGCCCCAAAGCCCCCCATGGCAGCCAGTCCTGCTGGCCCAGGCCTTGTCCAGCAGAGCCTTCCTCCCGCCTGCCGCACTCACCGCTGCCTCGAGCCGCAGTGAGAGTCAGCGCTGCCGGCCGCTGTCCTGGAGCTCCGCCGTGATGTCACCAGCCATGGAACCCAACGGTACAGCCTGGCCATGGAGCCCAACAGCACAGCCTGGCCATGGCCCTTGTCCCTGGCTCTGCACCAGGCAAGGGCACAGAGCACCTGAAATCAGCCATCCATGTACCCTGAGAGTCCTCAAGGCACCTTCTAGTGCCTCTATTACTCCTGTCTCTAACAACTCAAAACATGTAGGATAAAATCCAGAAATTTTTACAGCTGTCTCATATGTCTATGCATCATTTCATCTCTGTGTGTAATAAACACAGTGTCTTTATAAAAACTGAGAGTATTTCAGCTAGAGAAATTTTATTTATTTATCCAGTAGCAAAGGGATGTTTTTAGGCATAGTGAGGTGGAGCAAAACACAGAAAGGTAAGAGAGACAGGAAATAAGGACATCTCACTGATCAATGAGATGTGGAGGGAAAGGGAAAACTCTTTTGGCAGAGGGAAAGTGGCGGGCAAGCGCCGCTGGGCTCGACCTTTCCCAGGAACAGCGGGAAGGCAGGAGCTTGTGGAGCAGCTCTGGCAGCAGAATGTGGCAATGTCTGGCACTGCCTGGGAGCCGCGGCCCCTCGGTGCGAGGCTGCCCCGGAGCCATGGCGGTGTCTGTGCGGGGTCGGTGCTGCCGCCCGCTGCCCTCTGCAGCCACGCGCGGGTTCCATCGCTGCCGGCGCGGCCGTTCCCGGCCCGTTGGGCTGCGGGGGAAGAACCGGCCTCGGCCGGCACCGAAAGCGCCCCAGCAGCTCGGGCCCCAGCTGCTCACAGGCCTTGTGAAATTCACCCGGGAATTCGGCTTCTCGGGCGGCTGCTGCTGCCATCGAAAACACGCCCAGAGCAAGCCCCTGCCAGCGGCAAGCCAGAGAAGCGTGTGCCGCTTGCTGCCGCAGCTCTGGCCGCACGAGCGAAAGGTGGGAGCGCGCAGCCTGCGGCCTTAAAGAGCATAAAAATTCATTTCCTAACATGTGGCCCTGTGAAAATGTGCTCTGTATGTTACTTCTAAAGGCGTCTTCCAATAAACCAGGTATCAGTGCAAGAAATACATTTCATTTCTTAATTTGCTTCCTATAAAAATGTATGTCACTTTTGAAACAAGGGAAATTGATTTAAGATTCTAGCACCTTAAAAAACTACAGCTTGCAAACATTGAACCAAAACAAAGGTTTAATTGAGTAAAAAGAATTTAATTGAGTAAAGTACTATGGACATTACAAAGAACAGGACTTTTACATAGCTCGAAGTTCTACATCCTATTTATGAACAATTTGACAAATGTTCCTATATAATTTTACTTATATTCCTAGAAATATTCCTCTTCTCTATACATAAAATGAAAACTTCCTAAACATTTAAAATACAATCTGGTTTTGGGAAGGTAAAAACATACAGCCTGGGAATGAATACTAATGTATTCCCTGGATGCAGTTCTGTCCCACGGTTTCTTGTGGGAAGGGCTTGGCAGATGTATTGACCATCTCTTTTATCCCCTCCTCTTCTGAATTCTGCATGTCCCTCCACTCGAGACACTGATCCGGGAGCCTGACTTCATCCAGCTTGTCACTGTAGTCTTTGTTGTGGCATGCACCACCATTCCTTCTATCTCCTCCTCCTCCGAATTCTCCACGTCCTTCCACTCAAGACACAGATCTGGAAACCTGACTTCATCCGGCTTGTCACGGCACTCTGCTGTGGCATGCATCCTCTTCCTCCTCCTCCTCCTCCTCTTCCTTCCGGGCACTGCTGGACTTTCTCCGTAGGCTGAGCTGTCGTAGCCAGAGCTGCCCTGCCTGGGCAGCCAGTAGAAGGCAAAGAGCATGAGGAGCATCTCTGCAGAGGCCCAGAACCACCAGTGCTGGCAGGCCAAGAGCCATGCGGGCACCTCCTGCATGCTGCGCTCCATCTCCAGCAGCAGGGCCATCTCCTGGCTGCGCTGCTCCTCGTGCTGCTGCAGGAGCTCCTCTGCCACCTTCAAGGCATGGTCGGCCACCTTCAAGGTCTCGTCAGCCACCTTCAGGGTCTGGTCAGCCACCTTCAAGGTCTGGTCAGACACCTTCAAGGTCTGGTCATTCACCTGCACCATGAACTGGAGCACGCCCAGCATCATCGCGATTTGGGTGAAGGTCCCACCCATGGTCTGGAGGGAGAGGGACAGAAGGGGCTCAGCAGGGCTGGGAGGGAGATGGCTCCTGGGGTAGTGGGGCAGGACATGCAGGGCTCTGGGAATGGATGGGAAAGGGAGCTCAAGGGAAAGCTCAGGCCACATCCCTGCAGCCACTGCAGGTGACACCTGCTCTGCCCAAGCTGGCCCCAACACCCTCACCCCAGCCCCAAAGCCCCCATGGCAGCCAGTCCTGCTGGCCCAGGCCTTGTCCAGCAGAGCCTTCCTCCCGCCTGCCGCACTCACCGCTGCCTCGAGCCGCAGTGAGAGTCAGCGCTGCCGGCCGCTGTCCTGGAGCTCCGCCGTGATGTCACCAGCCATGGAACCCAACGGTACAGCCTGGCCATGGCCTTGTCCCTGGCTCTGCACCAGGCAAGGGCACAGAGCACCTGAAATCAGCCATCCATGTACCCTGAGAGTCCTCAAGGCACCTTCTAGTGCCTCTATTACTCCTGTCTCTAACAACTCAAAACATGTAGGATAAAATCCAAAAATTTTTACAGCTGTCTCATATGTCTTTGCATCATTTCATCTCTGTGTGTAATAAACACAGTGTCTTTATAAAAACTGAGAGTATTTCAGCTAGAGAAATTTTATTTATTTATCCAGTAGCAAAGGGATGTTTTTAGGCATAGTGAGGTGGAGCAAAACACAGAAAGGTAAGAGAGACAGGAAATAAGGAGATCTCACTGATCAGTGAGATGTGGAGGGAAAGGGAAAACTCTTTTGGCAGAGGGAAAGTGGCGGGCAAGCGCCGCTGGGCTCGACCTTTCCCAGGAACAGCGGGAAGGCAGGAGCTTGTGGAGCAGCTCTGGCAGCAGAATGTGGCAATGTCTGGCACTGCCTGGGAGCCGCGGCCCCTCGGTGCGAGGCTGCCCCGGAGCCATGGCGGTGTCTGTGCGGGGTCGGTGCTGCCGCCCGCTGCCCTCTGCAGCCACGCGCGGGTTCCATCGCTGCCGGCGCGGCCGTTCCCGGCCCGTTGGGCTGCGGGGGAAGAACCGGCCTCGGCCGGCACCGAAAGCGCCCCAGCAGCTCGGGCCCCAGCTGCCCACAGGCCTTGTGAAATTCACCCGGGAATTCGGCTTCTCGGGCGGCTGCTGCTGCCATCGAAAACACGCCCAGAGCAAGCCCCTGCCAGCGGCAAGCCAGAGAAGCGTGTGCCGCGTGCTGCCGCAGCTCTGGCCGCACGAGGGAAAGGTGGGAGCGCGCAGCCTGCGGCCTTAAAGAGCATAAAAATTCATTTCCTAACATGTGGCCCTGTGAAAATGTGCTCTGTATGTTACTTCTAAAGGCGTCTTCCAATAAACCAGGTAACAGTGCAAGAAATACATTTTATTTCTTAATTTGCTTCCTATTAAAATGTATGTCACTTTTGAAACAAGGGAAATTGATTTAAGATTCTAGCACCCTAAAAAACTACAGCTTGCAAACATTCAACCAAAACAAAGGTTTAATTGAGTAAAAAGAATTTAATTGAGTAAAGTACTATGGACATTACAAAGAACAGGACTTTTACATAGCTCGAAGTTCTACATCCTATTTATGAACAATTTGACTACTATTCCTATATAATTTTACTTCTATTCCTAGAAATATTCCTCTTCTCTATACATAAAATGAAAACTTCCTAAACATTTAAAATACAATCTGGTTTTGGGAAGGTAAAAATATACAGCCTGGGAATGAATACTAATGTATTCCCTGGATGCAGTTCTGTCCCAAGGTTTCTTCTGGGAAGGGCTTGGCAGATGTATTGACCATCTCTTTTATCCCCTCCTCTTCTGAATTCTGCATGTCCCTCCACTCGAGACACTGATCCGGGAGCCTGACTTCATCCAGCTTCTCACTGTAGTCTTTGTTGTGGCATGCACCACCATTCCTTCTATCTCCTCCTCCTCCGAATTCTCCACGTCCTTCCACTCAAGACACAGATCTGGAAACCTGACTTCATCCGGCTTGTCACGGCACTCTGCTGTGGCATGCATCCTCTTCCTCCTCCTCCTCCTCCTCTTCCTTCCGGGCACTGCTGGACTTTCTCCGTAGGCTGAGCTGTCGTAGCCAGAGCTGCCCTGCCTGGGCAGCCAGTAGAAGGCAAAGAGCATGAGGAGCATCTCTGCAGAGGCCCAGAACCACCAGTGCTGGCAGGCCAAGAGCCACGCGGGCACCTCCTGCATGCTGCGCTCCATCTCCAGCAGCAGGGCCATCTCCTGGCTGCGCTGCTCCTCGTGCTGCTGCAGGAGCTCCTCTGCCACCTTCAAGGCATGGTCGGCCACCTTCAAGGTCTCGTCAGCCACCTTCAAGGTCTGGTCAGACACCTTCAAGGTCTGGTCATTCACCATGAACAGGAGCACGCCCAGCATCATCGCGATTTGGGTGAAGGTCCCACCCATGGTCTGGAGGGAGAGGGACAGAAGGGGCTCAGCAGGGCTGGGAGGGAGATGGCTCCTGGGGTAGTGGGGCAGGACATGCAGGGCTCTGGGAATGGATGGGAAAGGGAGCTCAAGGGAAAGCTCAGGCCACATCCCTGCAGCCACTGCAGGTGACACCTGCTCTGCCCAAGGTGGCCCCAACACCCTCACCCCAGCCCCAAAGCCCCCCATGGCAGCCAGTCCTGCTGGCCCAGGCCTTGTCCAGCAGAGCCTTCCTCCCGCCTGCCGCACTCACCGCTGCCTCGAGCCGCAGTGAGAGTCAGCGCTGCCGGCCGCTGTCCTGGAGCTCCCGGGGACGGTTCCATGGCTTGGCCGCCGTGATGTCACCAGCCATGGAACCCAACGGTACAGCCTGGCCATGGAGCCCAACAGCACAGCCTGGCCATGGCCCTTGTCCCTGGCTCTGCACCAGGCAAGGGCACAGAGCACCTGAAATCAGCCATCCATGTACCCTGAGAGTCCTCAAGGCACCTTCTAGTGCCTCTATTACTCCTGTCTCTAACAACTCAAAACATGTAGGATAAAATCCAAGAAATTTTTACAGCTGTCTCATATGTCTTTGCATCATTTCATCTCTGTGTGTAATAAACACAGTGTCTTTATAAAAACTGAGAGTATTTCAGCTAGAGAAATTTTATTTATTTATCCAGTAGCAAAGGGATGTTTTTAGGCATAGTGAGGTGGAGCAAAACACAGAAAGGTAAGAGAGACAGGAAATAAGGACATCTCACTGATCAGTGAGATGTGGAGGGAAAGGGAAAACTCTTTTGGCAGAGGGAAAGTGGCGGGCAAGCGCCGCTGGGCTCGACCTTTCCCAGGAACAGCGGGAAGGCAGGAGCTTGTGGAGCAGCTCTGGCAGCAGAATGTGGCAATGTCTGGCACTGCCTGGGAGCCGCGGCCCCTCGGTGCGAGGCTGCCCCGGAGCCATGGCGGTGTCTGTGCGGGGTCGGTGCTGCCGCCCGCTGCCCTCTGCAGCCACGCGCGGGTTCCATCGCTGCCGGCGCGGCCGTTCCCGGCCCGTTGGGCTGCGGGGGAAGAACCGGCCTCGGCCGGCACCGAAAGCGCCCCAGCAGCTCGGGCCCCAGCTGCCCACAGGCCTTGTGAAATTCACCCGGGAATTCGGCTTCTCGGGCGGCTGCTGCTGCCATCGAAAACACGCCCAGAGCAAGCCCCTGCCAGCGGCAAGCCAGAGAAGCGTGTGCCGCGTGCTGCCGCAGCTCTGGCCGCACGAGGGAAAGGTGGGAGCGCGCAGCCTGCGGCCTTAAAGAGCATAAAAATTCATTTCCTAACATGTGGCCCTGTGAAAATGTGCTCTGTATGTTACTTCTAAAGGCGTCTTCCAATAAACCAGGTAACAGTGCAAGAAATACATTTTATTTCTTAATTTGCTTCCTATTAAAATGTATGTCACTTTTGAAACAAGGGAAATTGATTTAAGATTCTAGCACCCTAAAAAACTACAGCTTGCAAACATTCAACCAAAACAAAGGTTTAATTGAGTAAAAAGAATTTAATTGAGTAAAGTACTATGGACATTACAAAGAACAAGACTTTTACATAGCTCGAAGTTCTACATCCTATTTATGAACAATTTGACTACTATTCCTATATAATTTTACTTATATTCCTAGAAATATTCCTCTTCTCTATACATAAAATGAAAACTTCCTAAACATTTAAAATACAATCTGGTTTTTGGAAGGTAAAAATATACAGCCTGGGAATGAATACTAATGTATTCCCTGGATGCAGTTCTGTCCCAAGGTTTCTTCTGGGAAGGGCTTGGCAGATGTATTGACCATCTCTTTTATCCCCTTCTCTTCTGAATTCTGCATGTCCCTCCACTCGAGACACTGATCTGGGAGCCTGACTTCATCCAGCTTCTCACTGTAGTCTTTGTTGTGGCATGCACCACCATTCCTTCTATCTCCTCCTCCTCCGAATTCTCCACGTCCTTCCACTCAAGACACAGATCTGGAAACCTGACTTCATCCGGCTTGTCACGGCACTCTGCTGTGGCATGCATCCTCTTCCTCCTCCTCCTCTTCCTTCCGGGCACTGCTGGACTTTCTCCGTAGGCTGAGCTGTCGTAGCCAGAGCTGCCCTGCCTGGGCAGCCAGTAGAAGGCAAAGAGCATGAGGAGCATCTCTGCAGAGGCCCAGAACCACCAGTGCTGGCAGGCCAAGAGCCACGCGGGCACCTCCTGCATGCTGCGCTCCATCTCCAGCAGCAGGGCCATCTCCTGGCTGCGCTGCTCCTCGTGCTGCTGCAGGAGCTCCTCTGCCACCTTCAAGGCATGGTCGGCCACCTTCAAGGTCTCTTCAGTCACCTTCAGGGTCTGGTCAGCCACCTTCAAGGTCTGGTCAGACACCTTCAAGGTCTGGTCATTCACCTGCACCATGAACTGGAGCACGCCCAGCATCATCGCGATTTGGGTGAAGGTCCCACCCATGGTCTGGAGGGAGAGGGACAGAAGGGGCTCAGCAGGGCTGGGAGGGAGATGGCTCCTGGGGTAGTGGGGCAGGACATGCAGGGTCCTGGGAATGGATGGGAAAGGGAGCTCAAGGGAAAGCTCAAGCCACATCCGTGCAGCCCCACTGGAGGTGGCAACTGCTCTGCCCAAGGTGGCCCCAACACCCTCACCCCAGCCCCAAAGCCCCCATGGCAGCCAGTCCTGCTGGCCCAGGCCTTGTCCAGGAGAGCCTTCCTCCCGCCTGCCGCACTCACCGCTGCCTCGAGCCGCAGTGAGAGTCAGCGCTGCCGGCCGCTGTCCTGGAGCTCCCGGGGACGGTTCCATGGCTTGGCCGCCGTGATGTCACCAGCCATGGAACCCAACAGTACAGCCTGGCCATGGAGCCCAACAGCACAGCCTGGCCATGGCCCTTGTCCCTGGCTCTGCACCAGGCAAGGGCACAGAGCACCTGAAATCAGCCATCCATGTACCCTGAGAGTCCTCAAGGCACCTTCTAGTGCCTCTATTACTCCTGTCTCTAACAACTCAAAACATGTAGGATAATATCCAAAAAATCCAAAGGACAAAATCCAAGGAAATTCTAGAACACACAGGAGAACTTATCATGCAAAGAATCCCTTTCACTTTTCAGTAGCTCTGCTTCTGTAGGTTTATATATATCTATATCTATATATCTTAGGAATGTGTAATGTATTTCATCAATATATAAAAATACATTTATATTCTTATTCAAGCAGTTTTTAGCATGCAGCTCTTTCATTAAACAAGACTTTTTAATTCTTAAAGCTTTTTTCCCCATGTTCCATCGCTTGCATACAGCAATGATTATAAAAAGGGAAACTTGACTATTTCTTAGTGAGCAACAGTGTGCTGAAAGAAAAAATAAAATGTAATAGAAGTCACAGGAACAAATAAATATTCAGTGATTACATTTGGAGCACTTATGCTTGGAAAAATATGCATAAAAGGAACTATCACAAATATCACTTTTAAAAGTGCAGCACGAGGTTCACAACATTTCTACTTTGTAACACTCATGTCCAATTATCTTTTTTATGTTATTTTTTTGTCAGATATTTTAGTATAAACGAAATATTTCAACAAGACTTTTACAGCTTTATTGTAGATGAAGATGGCTAAATTCACAACTGAATTTCAATGAGCAGCAATTTCATTAACTGCTAAGTGCACCCAAATAAAGAATGAGATTTTAACATGCATTAAATTGATTACAATGTACTATTGGGAAACAGCTTTTGAAACAACCACCTAAGGCATAAAAAACTGTGATTCAAATAGTGAACACAACTGTAATTGTGGGTTTTTTCCCAGTATCAGTTCACAGAAACAAGAAGAATTAATGTAGTTTCTGAAACATTTTATAAAGAAGGATCTTTATATATTCCTCTTCTGAGATCTCTCTACTAATAAAAGACAAAGGGAACAAAACATCAGAAATAATCTCAAGAGAGTAGTATTGTTTTGCTCCATCCCAGAGGAACAGAAGGCCTCTGTAAAAGATCTAGAGATTCAGATTTCTTTTCACAGTCCTATTCCTCCGAATTTATTTTTCCTAAATCGCTGGGGGCTTTTAAAAATCTGTTACAGTTTTGTAACAAAATGAAACCAAACAAAACCTAAAAAGAAAACCAAGCCAAAACACTGATCTGAGTTTTGCTAATGCTTTCTCAGTGCAGGCTTTTCCCCATTATCTGGTACCTGATTCACATCCAGTTCAAATGTTCCAAGCATCTAAACTCATTATATTCATAATTCCAACAATTTTAAAATCCAGACTCTGTCTTAACAACCATGACAGACAAATGATAAATAGTCTCAAAATCACATGGTTCTTCAGAGACTTTGAATTTTGTAACTGATCTTGGAGCATGCTAAAGCTTACATGTGCTGACCTTTAAAACCTGTAAAGACTTTATTATTTGTACCATTATTCTCTCTCTGATTTTCAGATACTTGCGAAAACCCCAAACCTGCTTCTTTTCTTTATTCTAGTCAAGTGACTGATAGTCCCTTAATAATTCTACTCACAATCTCTTTGCTAAAGATATAATCTTTTTGTTAAAGATATGTAGACCTTTATGAAAAACTCAGATGTTTCTTTAAGTCACACATATTTAACTCAATCTTTTCTCATAAATTATTCCCTTATTCTCCAAGTAACTTTTCATGCAGTTTTTTAAACTCATTCCAATTTCTCTGATAAGCATCAGTCTTGAAATGTTGATAGAAAGATAGATAAGGAGAAACAGTCTTATGAGACATATAGAACTGGCTACCACGCCCATGCTGGCTTGAGATAATTATCAAGAGTAACAGTATCTGTCAAAATGGGATGAAAAAGGGGCAAATAATTCACCTGATAAACCTGTAACCCCAATGTCAGGGCAAAATGGCCTATCACAGGAAAAAAACTCCTGTACATTGTATATACTAAGTAAAAGCTTATGCCAAGTCAATAACTTGTTGGTTTGTAAGTGCTCAAAATTTCAAAGAGTGCTGCTTGTCCAAAATGTAAGCTAGAAAGTATAAAAATTTATCTCCTCATATAATCTGTAATTTTAGAACTAAAGAGAATACTACAGGTCTCACAGTAGGGAACAACTGCAATTTTACAAAGAACACATAAAAGCACAAAGAAGGACTGAACCTTAGTCATGGAGCTGTATGGTTCAGAGCACACATACTACAATTAAAAATGCACTAAATTTTATTCAGATGGGGAAAAATAAATACTGAAGCCGTACTTTGAGATACAATTATGTAGCCTATATACAGCCTGGAGTTAGGTATGGAAATTCTTCCTCATGGAGCTACAACTGAAATATTACAATTCATACACAAATGCATCCAATTAGATTGCCATTTAAGAAAAAGAGAGAAAAAATAAAAGAGAAAGAGTAGATTTGAAATTGCTTATTTTTTTTAAGAGAACAAAAAACTGGATTGTAGAAGCAATCCTATTGTAGTACATTTATTAATAAACTTAACCCTAAGAAGAAAAGTCTTCAAATATAGCCACTTACTTTGTGTCTCAGCATTTCTTTCACACGCTTATGTTTCTAAAAATTCTGCAGAGCAGCACATGTTTAGTTGCACTCCAGTCTGTTTCAGATGTGAGTTTGTAGCCTGTCAGAATCCTCCCAAGATTGGAAGCATGAGGATCCAACATGCCCTTGGTTGTATCCATGTGCTCTCCTAAGCACAATCATCTTTGGGATATATTCTCCTTATACTGCTGGATTTGCCTCAAGTAACCTCAAATAAACTGTGCAGTATGTACTCCTTTTGGAAGTACTGGTACTTATAAATAGCTCTATGTTTTACCATCTTTTAATTTTTTCTTCTCCTGCTAATAAAGTTACATCACATCCTGTCAGATTTAGCAATCAAGCTGGTAAAACAATGAAATAGAGAGAGGTTCACTGAGCATCTTCATAAAGAAATTCTCATTAACAGGCTCAGGAGAATGATTGTGTTCCCTTCTGCCATTTCAGTGTGGTGACTGCCTGAGAGTCATTTATAGTCCATTAACAAGGGCCAGTGTCTCAGCTGGGGTAGACTGAAGTGAATGAAGCTCTATTATATTATAGCTGCTAAGCATCTGTTACTGAATGTTACAGTCAGTTTCCAAATGGTGAATGAAGTGCAGAATTTTTCCTGTTTTTCTCTGACCATGCATTTTAGAGCAAACATTCTGAAATGTTTTGAAATTAGGCATATTTTATAAGTGACTAATCCCTGATCTGCATTAAGGGATTCAATATGCAAATGAAAAATTATGGTATGACTGATTAAACTAATCCAGCTACTACAGAGGCATGCATTTCAATTTATATAGTTGCTCCTAATAATCAGAGCAAATGCTAATGTGATCAGTCACAAAAGTGATACAATCAGAGCAGCCTGGTACACAGCTACTTTGTTCCCCTTAAGATTTCATCCTTCTCTTGCAAAAAACTTGAAATGAGAATGACCCACATTCCAAACTGCACAAGAGGAGACCTCTCTGTGCCAGTTTATAATAGATCAGTTATTCCCTGACCTGACCTGTGCTGAGAAAGGTCTTTTCCTTGGCTGGAGAAGTAGCTGTCAGAAGGATACATTTAAACAGAAGTGTTATATATTGATATATCTCTCAACTCACACTGAAGGTCATGTATTAATTTCTCCAAGTGTACAATCTGGCTGAAACAGTTGATAAATGCAACTTTTGTTTCAAGTTTGGGAAAGACAGGACTACAGCCTTCAGAAAGATTTGGAATCAAATGCTGTGCTGTAGCCCAAAAAAAAAAGTTAAATCTGGGGGGCAGCTGAAATCATAAAGGACCTTTCTACCCATTTTCCATCTGCCCCTTTTACTACCTGCTGATCATCTCTGAAAAGTACTGATTGGCTTAACCATTTTGAAAATTAAAAGAAATCTCATGTGATTCATCTGAGTCAGATAAAGAACAATATGCAGAATTTTAGTAAATATGCAGCACTTTGCCTGAGCAATACCATTTCGTAGAATGCTATGAAGTAATTTTGAATGCAAGTTACTAATACCCACAAGATTGAATGCTACCTTTTCTTTTTTCCTTCCCTTTAGCAGCTTTAAACAGCCACAACCCCCTTTTTTTTTTCAGATTTCCCTGCATTGATATGTCTTTTTCTATTAAAAATTGTAATTTTAGAGACTCTTGGACTGAAGATGGAACAGCTGAAGTAGCAAATGACATAAAATTGAAGTCTAAATTTGCTGCAAATTTTCTTAAGTTTTGGGATTATGTCTGTGAGGTTATGCCTAGCTCTGTGAGGGAATAATTTCTTACAATATTAGCATAATCAGCAAAGATCAGGAGACAGGTGGCAATGCTCTTTTATGAAGATGTAAAATGTGAAAATCAGCAATGCAACACTAACAGCAAAAAAAGAAACAAAGGCACATAATAAGCGTCACAAAATTGGTGTGGGATTTAATGGTTATGCTCCACGGAATGCTAAAACTATATCAGGTAAGCAAATCCTCATCTGATTATGAACACAGCCTTATAATCATGGATCAGCTGTAAATATGCTGTACCAGCGTTTTGTCTTGGTATCCATCCTCCAATTTGTGTACTTCCCCCTGGATAGATGAAAGAGGTCTGGTGACCAACAACAAGGATCATCTTTGTGCTCGTTGTTTATGCCAAAAAAGATATTTCTTTGTTGGATGATCCCCTACCAGCAGTTAATGCACATGTTGGAAAGCTTCTTTTGGAACAAGGCATAAAAGCTGCCCTTAAATAAAAAATAATAATAAATGAAAACAATACTGTTGGCAATGCTTCGACTACAGGAGGTAAATAGGGGTCTTTTTCTTTCACTTATGAATGCTGTGGTATAAAATATGCTATGTATTTTCATAAAATAGTAACGATTCTTCAAAAAATGTATGCAAATAAGTATCAGAGAGATACCACCTTCCCTTTAGAAATAGAACAGAAAGCAAACAGTACATCTGAAGATTGCTGTAGTGCAGGTACAAGAGAGGGAGTAACAGGTAAATACAAAGCATTTGAGTTTTCAAGGGGAGAGAGAGTTTTGTGACAAATTCACTATCAAGATCAATAACAAGATAATATTACATTAAAAACTGATTTTTACTTCATGTTTATTACCTGTTGAAATGAACCCAGCTTATTAGTTCTGTCAGTCTCATCTCAAGAAAAGACCAATTTTCATGGCTTCACATTTGTTTCTTTTGATTTTGAGTATTTTTCATGGCCTTTGTTTGCAAAAGAGCAAGTGCCTTTCAGAAAGTAAAAGAACTGTCCCTAAAAAAAATTTAGCTGATGTACAAATGTTCAAGTGCCCAACTGTTTTGAAATATAAATCATTAAATAAAAAGAACATAAATCATTAAATAACAAGAACATTTTCTTTTTTGTGTGGTTTTTTTTTTTTTTGGCAAGCTAACTGTCTTGGCTCACCAAGGTAAAATAAGGATTCTAAATGAGAGCTAATATTTACCAGTTGTATCACCTCTGTGTGTTCTGTCCACTGATCATTCCAGAACAGTTTAAACAAAAGCTTAAGCTGTCTGTCTTCACTGACAACTCATTTCTTTGAACTTGTACACTAGCTTGACCCGATTCCTGGTTTGCCCCAAGACAATCCTGGAACCTGATATTCCTGCAGTTTCAATAAACAGGCAGAAGCACACTTCCACTTCATCACCTCCCATGGCAAAAAAACCCCTCACAAGTCTTTATGAGATCAAAAATATTTTAGCATTCCATCAATGACAGAGGTTATGGTGGAGAGTTTACCTAATTGAAGGCCCTATTAAGCAATTCCCTAACTAATTGTAGTTTCTGAGTATTCTGTAGTCTATGAAATCTGTAGATTTCTTCCTCTTGAACGTGCCCAGCCTGCCTTTGGAGCTACATAGAGCACAGACAGTAAATTCCAGAGATTTACTGCCTATGCTATAAAGAACCCATCACCTTTGGCTCAGAAAAGTTTTAGGCATCCCAATTATCACTGACCCTCTAATTCCTACCCATCTTGTTTAGTTTGTTCTCATTTCTTCAGATCTCTCTTACATCATCCCTTAGCAATTTTCTTTATAGCTTGAAGTTTCATTTCAAGATGAAAAACCACTTTTTATCTATAAAAATTCTGCCCTGCCAGTTCAATTCAGAAAAATAGAAAAGGGGAAGGCAGAGGGGGAAATGGATCTATAACTACTTTTTCATGGAACAAAATTTGGCTTTTGCATTTCTTCCTATTGACATTTTGTTTTGTCAAGGATGAGAAGGGGGAAAATGGAATATCAATGCAGTTCTGTATGCAGACCTACTCATCATTTCAAGTAAGTACATATAATTTATTATAATTTGTTAGTCAGTCAATAAGAGCTACAAAATGGAAGGAGTATTTACCATACAGCACCGTTTAGCAAAGGCAAGGACTCTGTATGAATAAGTACATTTGAAAAAAGTTCCTGTCAAACAGCTAACACAAAGGCACTTTTATGTGGTTATTGTGCTAAAGTATGCTTAATACTGGCAGATATTAGCACAAGAAATGACCACATCTTGTTCTACAAAGCATTTTGTATTGCAGCTGCTGTACACTACCTGGAACAAGCAGCTCCTGGCTCCTCAGCACAAGGAAGTCATGGGCCTGTTGGAACTGGTCCAGAAGGGTCAAAAAACAGTTCAGAGGGATGTAACACCTCTCCTATAGGCAAGAGTTGAGAAAATTGGGGCCTGGAAGGGAAAAGGCTCCAGGGAGACTTTACTGTAGTCTTGCAAGACTTGAAGGAGGCCTATAGGAAAGACGGGGACAGACATTTTAGCACTGCCTGCAGTAACAGGACAAGGGGCAATGCTATCAAACTAAAGAAGGGTAAATTCAGAGTAAATGTAAGGAAGGGGTTTTTTTATGATGAGGGTTGTAAAACACTGGCATATGTTGCCCAGAGAGGTGGGAGATGTCCTATCCCTTGAACAATTCAAGGTCAGGTTGGGTGGAGCTCTGAGCAACCTGATCTAATTGAAGATGTCCCTACTCATTCCAGAAGAGTTGGATTGGATGAGCTTTAAATGTCCCTTCCAACCCTAAACTACTTCATGATTCTATATAACTTGACAAATGCATAGGGGGCATATAAAACTAAAGGAAAGGAAGGAAGAGATGTAGCAACAGGACTAGCAACTGCAGACATCTACATTATGGATACCTGAAGCAGATAAAATGAATCACAGCCTTTTACATCAGGTTTGCTATTACAATACAAAAAGTACCACCTATAAAAGCTCTTACTCAGTTAATCTTCATAAAATGTCTGAAAGCCTTTAACAGGGTGTCTCAGTGAAGCCATCACTCTGTGTAACCTCAGTCTGTAAAAGCATCTCTAATCTGCTTTCACTCATGTTGCTGTTATTTGTGTACAAGACACAGAGCTAAGTGGAGTAGTAGATTTTGCTATGAAATTATCAAATCCTTGATATCCTGACTCTAATGCTTTTCTTTATTTTTCCTGATTTATAAAAGCAACAGAAGATTTTCAGACTTGAAGAAATTTATTTTCCTTTCAAAAGCATTACTTAAGAAGGTGCTTTATAAATATTCATATTGTAAAAGCTGTAATAATTTTCTGCTATAATTTTTAAACTCTACCATCTGATTCTGTTCTTTCCCATTATCCACAGATTTTACAGAGTCCAGTGAGTTTCTCTGATACAATTCCCACTGGCAGTCTAATGAACCATTTCTGCTAATAATACACATGAATTGGATGTGAGCCTTCCGTCTCACACTGAGATTTTTTTGCAGCAGTTTGAAACCATTTTTATTCTAGTCAAAATAGCTCTTGTTTTTCTTTTTCTGCTAACTGCAGTTGCTATCATAGATATCAGTTTGGGGTTTGTTTATACTGTTTAAGTAAGTCGATGTACTATTCCTTCAAGATATTTTTAGTGGTTTGAATTGTCCTTTTTGTTTGACCTATAGAAATTTACAGCACATGCTTTTGATTTTTAGCCTTAATCTTCAATTCTTTTGTAAAGGCTTATCAGAAGCTGAGAACAGTAGAACCAAGTATCTTCTATAGTAAGCACATTCAGCATGGCAAGCTATCAACTATTGTCTGCTTTTTGCACAAAGGGCTCTGGTTAAACCATTTTTTCTGATGTAGTCAAGTCTCTCCATGTGTGCAGAGTGTGATTACAAAGGTTGGTGTCCAGCACTGCTGCCTGTTCACCCCGAGTCCTGCAGCCATCCACAAAGATCCACAAATAGGCTGGGTTAGAATGGCAGACTGAAGTGGCTGGAAATTCACTGCTGAAGCACATGGTAGAGAGCACCCAGCAAAGCAAGAATTTAGAAAATTCAAAGATAATTTATCCCATTCAGTCATCACTCCAGAAAATACAGGTGTCCTCTTTTGAAGAGTCTATTCTTGATTAGGTGTGCTGCTATTCTTCAAGTGTCTGTCCCCTTCTGACAATATCTATTAAAGCATTTTCACCCTTTTTCTTGTATGTTTTGCCACACTTCAATATTCCCAAAACAGCACTATTGAAAGGACACAAAATAATGTAAGAGAGGTTTGCAAGGGAAAAGATCTTGCATTATTTTGTTATTAGCGTATTAAGAGTATTGAAACATGACAGGAGATTGTGATTACAAAAAAGGTATTAGTAACATTCTTCTATGCTAAAAGCTTCAGGGGGGACATGGGGACAAAGGAGACAGAAGTAGCAAGTGCAGACAGAGTTTTCAACTGACCTGAGCTAACCTGAAGGGAACCAATTCAAGTGCTGGTAGCTACTCCCTTAAACAGGTTTTTGAAGGCATCCTAAGATAGATGTGTTAAAACTGCGAGTTGTAAGGCTGTCCTAACTCTCCATGTGCCAAACCTACATAAAACTGTCACTCTGCACAGTGACAGAGAGACTACCTTCTTCCTTCTTGCAGATTGCTGAGGGTGCAGGGTATGTTAAAACTAAATTTTTCACTAAAATTAAAGCAGAGCTCAGATGGTAAGGAAAACCAAAGCAGAGGCCAGAAGAACATGTAGAGTTCTGCATTCTTGGGATATTCAGGCAAAATTATAGAGCACAAATGAGCAGAGAGCTGTCACTCTGCACACAGTGCAACATTTCAGTTCAGATCACCTGCATGAGACAGTGTCATTAACAAATTATCAGCTGTGCTTTACAGCCAGGAGTTTACTGGCACATACTGTTAGTACAGTTTGCACTTCTACTGTTTCACTTTTTTTCTGAGAACTATCTAAGAACTAAGGAGAATGAAAACCAGCAGATCTCCACTGCTGTCCAATACAGACTCCTCTGTGCAAGGTCTCACTGTAATTCATGCTATGAAAAAATGACGACTCTATAAATTAGCAAGACAAATACAGTTTAATTCTGTATTTCATTTTTGCCCTAATTTAGATAGGCAATGCTGACTTTAAATTCTGCTGATTGTGGATACTCTAGGCTGATAACACCATTCAACAGACTGCTAGAACACAGTTTTTCCATCACCATGCTACACAAGCTGCAACAATCCTGGAGCTTTTTATTTTACAAATCGAGCAGTAACACCAATGCTACCAATTTCCACTACAGCCCTTCAGTAGAATTTAGCACCATGAAATCCAGTCTCACTTTGCCAATCTTTAAACATAGCATATATTTCTACCTTTGAGTTTTAAGCAACCTTTGAAAACGTTTCAAAGAGAGAAGGTTCAGGGATCATTAGAGGGATCAGATGCTGCTAACACATATCCTCACAAAAGCTCTCCTAAGGTTTGACCAGACCCAGCATGCACAGGAGTAGAGAATTCACTGCAGTTCATTGGCGCCCAGTGATCCATCAGGCCAATTAAAACAGGCTGATCTAGCAGGGTTCCAAACAGGGAGACAGCAATATAGGGCAGACCAGAGGTGCTCTCATTGTCAGACAGAAATTGTAAATGGGATGGTTCCCACCACACAGAGGTTTGATACTCAGAAATACACAATTTCAGCAAGAAAGGATAATCCTCCTCAAACTCTGCATCTCCAGAGTTCCTTGACTAATCTTTTGTCTAATCTGTAGACAGAGACATACATATAAAACTACATGCATAATTCTCTTTTCTACATTTGAGCAGAATTTAGCTTCAATTTCCATGCTTGCAGAGGATTTCTTTCACTGAGTTTACTGAAGAAATTTTACACATCAATCTGCCAGACTTAGTAAACAACAGGTAATATTACCATATTAAATGTTATTCCTTTATATTCAGTAAATAGAAAAAAACCAAGTATGTCCCAAGAAAATGCTTCTCAAAGTGACAAACATTCCATTGGCAACACAGGGCATCTTCCTGTACCTTGGAAAAGGATGTTTGTTGTTCAACACAGTATTGCATGTGGCTAAACTGTGTGCCATTATTACTGAATATGGATTTCATCTCAAATAAATGCCCTTCTATAACATATCAAACTTGCTTTTAATGTCTTCTTAAAATGAGCTTGGAACTATTCCTCTAAAGGCAAAGCATAGGCTGTATTTTCTTTCTGTATCTGTACCCTATTTAGTACAGGATGTCCCAAATCTGATTACTTTCTTTGAGTGCTGGTAAAAAAATCAACAAAAATCCCAAAAAAACTCTGGGTGTTTAGGATGCATAAACATAACTCAATTTTGTCAGAATGCATTAGAAGGAATGAATCTCAATTTGCTTCATTTCATAAAAGGAATTAGAATGGCTTTCCTCATTATAAGTAGAAGTGTGTTACTACTGTCTTATCATCATTGTGCAATCTTAGGTTAGTGCCTCAGTTGGAGGAAGAGATGTTCCGTTTTTGGGGAGTTTTGTTCTTAAATAGTGTTTCAGTCTGCAAAAAATTTCAAATCCAAATAAGACCCTAACATGCAATAAATATTTTTTTCCATCTTAGCCTTTTTCAACTCAGTCTGAATTCTATTTAAGTTTAAAAGTTAGATATCTACTAAAAAGAAACTTAGAGAAATAAACTCACTTCAGTAGCATTTACTATTTGATTGTTAGTGTTGCTTCTATATGCATTTCGTTTTAAAATTCATGCTAAATGTTCTGTTAATTGCCTTTTAATAACTACATGATACGTCCTTAAAGCAAGAAGGGACGCCAGAAAAACACAAGATTTTACATCAAACTGAAAAATATTTTTCTAGCTACTGCAGTTTGGCAGTCTCCACAGGCAGTTCTAATAGCCTGGAAATTGCCCTGGGCTCTGTTGTTAAATTCTGTTGTTGATGAGCTTTTGTATTGCTTCACTCTTAAGCAGCCTTTTTCTTAGATTAGTCATTTTTCTTTCCTCAGCAGAGCTATTAGAGTTAAGATGAAGAAAGAGTGATTTTCCAATAATTGTATCAGATTTTTTTTTCTCCTTAAATTATAGCTGAGTTGTCTTCTCCAGGTGTGAAAACAGGAACTGAAACAAACAAACAAAATCTACGTCACTTGAGAGATAATGGATTATGCCTTCTGTAAATATGGCAGCAAGACTCCAGCTTGCACAGACACTTTAAATTCTGTTAAAAAGTCACAGTAGTGTTAAAAGCACTGTGCATGCATTACATGATAGACTTTTCCCCACTATTTCTGAGACATATTCCTGATACCCCAAAACACTGGGTCACTGAACTCTCCAGGCTGGCCAAGTCAAGTAGAAAATACATTTAAAGGTTATCAAATCAAATACAGAGAAAACAGTTCTAGGATTCTGCTAGAATACATATAAAAATGTAGGGTTTTCTTTAAAAATCTAGCCAGTTGTTATGGTTCCCAAAATGTTAAAATTTAGACAATGGGAGAGCAGGTCCTTTAATCCCCTAGTAGGTTCTGTATTTGGGTGCAGAAAAGTAGAAAAAATGTTAATGAAAATAATGTATTATTGAAGTACAGTGCATAGTTATGGTTATTTTAAATAATTGGTAATAATCTGATTTTACTACCTTGCATTTTGCCTTTTCAAAGGTTATCTCTTTGTCTTTCAGCTACAAATTAGATACTTTCCGCAGCTGTAGAGATGATCAGATCTGGTAAGCACTTGAAACAACTTTTATGAAAGACACAGAATGTACTTTGAGGTTTCAGTCTGTTTCCTGATAAAAGCACTAAAATTAATTATGACATATAATTATCATGAAGGCTATCACAGCAATGCTAAATGACTGCCCTCAAGAGAGCCAGTGTGCTACAACCAGAACCTGCCCTGCTCCTCTCACTTCCCTGTGTGTGGCATAATACAGCCAGAGACACCTGACACGAGTGTAAAATCACACAAATGCACAGTGGAGCACAGTCAGTATAAGGAATATAAGAAAAGCATTGCTTTCTGGTTTTTTAACCACCTCCAGATGTTAAAACTGCCAGGAAACCTGTAAGCAGCTACAGAAAATGGATGGGCACAGCAGCTACCCTGCATGGCAGGAGCACCGCCTCAAAATTCAGAACTAATTGAAATTAATGTAGTTGAGTAAGAAATATGATCACTGTAATTATCTGAAACTTCAAGTCAAATTCCAAATCAATGTGGCATATAATTCCACAGGTTAATGACACTGAGAGGTGTGAAGTGTTGAATTACTAGTCATACCTCATATATAGTATTTTTCTTATACTGTGTTAATTATGTAGGATTGAAATTATATTGTACAAGCTGCTTAAATACAGAAATTATTTAATCAAAGTGAAATTCACTGCTGATAGCTCAAAATTCAATTATTGCTTCCAGATGCCAATATTTGCCCAGCCTCCTTTACAGAAGGAATCCATGGATTACCAGCCAAGCCCCATCAGCTGCACTGACAGTCATAGTCATACTCTGAGCAGCTACCAAGAGAGTTCACAGGAGGACCAGGTTTAGCAAAGGCTCTCTAGGGTTTCTCATTTATTTGCAGGACATTTGTTCAACCAAACTGGCACACACAGACCAGCAAAGCCTCCAAGTATCCTCCCTCCAAGCAGCTGTGCAGCCTTTAAACTCCATGCAAACAGAACCATTATTATATTTCTTCTCCTGACTTTTGCTTATCCTCCCTCAGGGCTACTCAGACCCTTTTCAAGTTTTGAGCCTGAGCAGACAGCCTGAAAGAGGATCAGGGAGGCCTCTTCCACTGAAAAGCTGAAATCTTCTGACATTTAGTACTTCAGCCCAAAACACAGCTTCTCCCAGTGGGGTTGGCTGGCAAACGCTGCTTGGTGCAGCCAGCTCCAGGAACCAGCCAGTGGCTCATTTTCTCACTTAGCAGCCCCATTTCAGCCTCACAGCAAATCTGTGTTGCTGGATACTGAGCAGCAGGTGGTGTGCAAGGAATAGAGATTTTTATTTTATTTTTTATTTAAGATTTAATCTTTTCTAATTCTGTCTCTGAACTATAATAAGGATGTGGAGGCAATCTTTTTAGGTGGCCATTGTACCTTCTAAATATCAAAAGCCAGAAGTTTTGTTTTAATGGAGATATGGAAGAGAAATGCAGCTTCAACAAAATGAACATTCCTCAATTAAAAAATCAACAGCCCAAAGATGTGAACATAAATGTTCCTGCTGCCTGTATCTAGACTGAAGAGGTCAGACTGCACACAGATAATATCTCAGATATTACTGACGGGATTTGCCGTTTATAGGCTTGAATCCTGCTCACACACAGAGATGCATTTCTGTACCAATTTTATAACAACAACCAGACCAGTTCTCTGCCTTAGTTTACATGCCTAGAATTTGACAAATAGCACAGACCAGATTTATTAAAGTCCATTCCCAAATATCCAGAATGCAGAGTCCTTTGCTTTCCCATGGATGATCATTCTCCACATTTCAGATTCTAAGCAGTTCCTGTGGGCAGAGATTCTCAACAGCTAAATCTGAGGCAATGTCTCACAACAAAACACTGGCACAGCTACTCTGAACATCCAAGCCTCTCCTACTGTTCACAGTGCTCTTTGGTTTTCCTCTGCTTACATTCAAACTGGACAGCTTCCCCTACTCCGTACTCCCAGTAACACAAGGCCAGCTAGCCACAAGCCATGAAAAAAATCTGCTCCAATTAATTTTTAAGGCAGGTTTGTTGCCTTATCCCTGATTTCCCCAAGATCTCAGATATGTAAAAGTCAGTTACTGTTTAGCTCTGTGTTTGTTATCAGTATTGTAGTACAAATACAAAGGGGCTGGAACAGTGTGCAGCCTTTTCTTTTACAAATAAACAAATACCCATTCCTTTATGAGGTAGAGAGTCTTTCATTCACTAACGTCACTTGACCAGAATAATTGGCATAAAAATTACACATATCTGTGCTCAGCTCCATTTGAATAAATGTGAGCAATGTCAGTGTTAATTAAGTGTAGATCAAGAGCTATCGTTCCACTATTCAAAATGTAAATTCCCTCCAAAAGAGCTGTAAATAAGCAGTCACTGCTTTACACTGCACAAAACTGGAACCACAGAGCCAATGTCAAAGAGCCTTTGACAAATCAGTTGGGCTAAAGATGGAAACAGATTAGTAGATTCAGATATGCTCATTTTTTCCTTATTAACAGTCCTTCCTTAGCAAATTAATTTCAGAGAGGCATCAATTGCAGCCCCCAAACCCTTTCTTGATTCTAGTTTTTCACAAGTGTCCAGATTTTCAAAATTGCTCATACCTATGTTCATGTAGATACAACTGGAAAGGATTGGGAGGCAAATCCCTCAGTTCCAGCTTTAACATTTAAATGAAGCTAAACTTCCACAACTCATCAGCTGCCATTGTGATAGTCAATGCCAGTTTTTAACAGTTCAGAATGATTTTTCTGAGTTTTTTTTTTTTTTTTTGTTAAATAAAGGAAGGCTATTCTTAGCCCTGTATCCTGCTGAAGTGCTAGAAGCTTCCAAACAGACTGAAATGGCCTTGCTTTTTGCTTTTACAAGTTATTACACTAAAATCTACAGGGCTCTCTACAGCCTCAAGCAGGGTAAAAGCTCTGCCATCCAAGATAAAAGTAGAAAATAGAGGAATAGGATACGAATGACATTTTCTAGTTCTTCCACCAGTACAGCTATCTAAATTCATCCCAAGCTCATGAGAGATACACAGTGACTGAATTCCAGTGCAGAAACTATGTGCAACAACTTACAAGGTGTTTCTCTTCAATGCAAAGAGGGATAATATCCAGAGAGACAGACAAGCCTCTAGATTTTAATACCATTGTAACCAAATCAGAGAAGATTGCTCCAGGTTTGGAGTGAATACTGGTTTCTAAATAGAAACATAGCCGTTGTATAAATAATATTTAATATTTAAACATCAAATCTTCTGATTTTTTCTACATAAATTAGTTTTAAATCTTAAACTATGTTCAGCATCCTGATGAGCATCTGCAACTTTTTATTCATTTTTTAGTTTCACAGACTTCAAAGAGCTTCCCAGCTGTATCAGGTCTGTTCCCACAGAGATTCTGAGCTGAAGATTCCATGAGACTTATATTGGTGTTTGCAATCAAATTGCATTTAAGGTACTTCAGCAGAAAATATTATGTAAATTACTGTAGCATTTAACTGAGTCATAGTAATTGTGCAGTCATTGCTATGGAATTATGCCATGCATGATCAGAAAGTCTCTGTCTCCTACTCACCAAACACCCAGACCCTGCTCCTTTTCAGGAGCTGATGTTTTTCAGCCACTGGGTGCTGCTCTCGTTAGAGAAAACAGAACAGAACACTGAAAAGAAAACTCAGGGATCATTTCATGACATGAATGTGCAGTTCCACCAGTCTCTACCATATCAGCTTTCTCCTTTGTAAAACAGCTTTTTAAAAAACTTTACCCAGGTCTAGCACAGAGGTTGTTCTACTGGTTTCTTTTACTGTGGGCTGTGACAGATCTTCCTTGAGATGCTAAGAATGATAACAGGAAACCTGATTGGGCTCTAACACTTTCTTGTTTTCTTACATTGCAACATGTAAAACCAGGCTAAAAATCTTTATCTTGATATTGAATTTACACATATTAAAGGATTCAGCAATTTCTTATATTTTTACCCCCCAAAATGTGCTTGGTCAGCATTTTCATAGATGATATAACTTCATTTTTTTAAAAAGTAAGTACTGTTAAGTAGCTTCTTATCTCCTACCAGTTTCAATTTTTATGTAAATTCAATGGAAGTCTTATTCAATGGGAGTCATTCCAGCTTTTTCATTTTCTCATCACAAAATCTTCCCTGCTAGAATTCAGTGTACATAGAAAAAATTATTTCTTTGCTAAATCATAAGACTAAAGGAATGTACAGAAAAATGACAGATTTAATAATTTGGAGAGAGCATAGGGAATGCAACATTTGTTTCTGGAATAAAATCACTGTATAATAAAAAAAACCCAGATAAATGTCTGTTATTGTCTTCCTGATATGTCCAAATAAAATGAATTCTCTCTTTGGAAGAAGAATCTTCACATACTTGTCCCACACAAGAAGTACAGTTTAAAGCCAAATAAGCTCTTTTTTCCTATATGCAATTACCAGCCAGCATTCATATCTCAAAAATCAAACTCCAAACTTGCCATTGAGATGAAAATCACCTATCTCAATAATAATTTCAGAGAAAGTATTTACCTCTCTTTAAAGAAAACAAATAAATATACTTTAACAGAATAAAACATGCAAAATAAACCTAGGACTTTGTCCTGGACCCAAAATACACTATTTCTGCTTTTTATAACACAAATAATATTACACCTCTGTGGGATCAGTGAGACTTCTCCTGTTTATAGACAAAACTGAGTTCTACCATTACAGACTTAAATTACTGGTCATAACAAATCTGACACCCAAATGGGGCTGCATCAGTACAAACATACGTGTAGATATATCTGCACAGACCCTCATCATAACATGTACACCTATAAATAGGTAGATCACATGTATCAGAAGAGACACCTCAGGTTAATGAAATAAGAAGAGAATGTGAATTTCACAGCCTCTGCATTGGAAATAAGTGTTCCTTGGGGCTTAGACTGCATCTTGCTCTGTATACATTTTGTGTGGAAAAACAAACCAAAAATACACTACAACAAGAGGAAATTCCTATTATTATTTGATTAATTGCACTCTAAATCCAGACTGTAATACAGTCATCTGTAGGCTGTTCCATCTCCTCTAAATCTACTCTTCATTGGAACAAAATGGAAGGACCTGTTTCTAGACTGAGGTGGCACTGTATGGCAGGACTTGGCAATAGCAAGGGGACTGCTCCTGCCCAAAGAACTACAGTCTAAACCAGCAGAGAAAAGGATAAGACAAAATAAAACACAGAGTTAAAGTAAGCGGCCAAAAATCACCTTAAAGTTTAGCAATCAAACACTTTTGCAATTTTCTTTATTTCTATGTTTTTCTACTGTCTATTGCCCCACCTTGCATTTTCCCAGGAGTTAAACACCCAGATATTTTTTGCTGATTATGTAGATATAGCCACACTGTAATATTCTAGGATTACAGAGTAGGAAATACAGTAACTTTTTCCACTGCCACTCAAAGTAAAACCGTGCTATGGTTTGTTTGTTCCAGAAGAGTTTGTGCATGTCACCAGGGCAAGCCTGAGTTTGGGGTTTAGGAGTAGAAAATGTCAGCTGGCAGCCAGCCAAGCATGAGGAGTAAGTAGAAATAACAGTAACAGGAGGAGCAGTCAATGAGGACACAGTGTAAGTCATCGTGCATGGAAACCACATTGAGTGTCCTTGTTGCTCCATGGAAGCAAAGGGAGGACTTGGGACACAAATCCAGGACACAGCAAGGAGGTTTCAGATACACTGTTCCCAGATTTTTGTCTCATTTCAAGCTGCTAAAATGAATTAACATTTGGTAACGCCCGAGCAGCTCTTTGATATACAACAGAAGTAAAACATGTCTCTCTAATTCACTTTTGATTGATGTTGCTGAGCCTATGGGAATAGGAACTGTACAGCTGTGGCTGCAGACAGCTTTATTACTTTATTTATCCCTGTTCATTATGGTGAAGTGACAGAGAGAAAATGGGAAAGAGCTGTTTGGGATTCCTTTAAGTGTTTCCCTTCCTAACCCCCATGTCCCTCCCTGCAAAGGACTCCTCAGAGGGGTCTGTCCTGATCTCATATCCATACAGCAATAAACCTGTTTAAGAGCATGACAATAAAATAAACGAGCATGTCAGAGCTCTGTTGGGAAAAAGCCTCACTCTTCTCCTGGCTGCTTCACCAAATACAGAACAATGTGGAGTTTGAGATTTAATCCCATCACTTCCTTGGGGCTTTTGTTTGTTTGCTTTAAAAATACCACAACTCCAGAAGAATGGCCTTCTTTGCATCTCATACTCTATCCCCAATCCCCTGAGCCCATCTTATTTGACAGAAGTTCATTCCACATTGAATCTCTGAAAGAACCATTTGCTGCTTCCAGGATTCTCTATGTAAAATAATAAAAGCTGAAAGCAAGAGCTTTTGTCACGACTGACCTCATGCATTTTACAGACTTCATTAGTGCCCACAGTCAAACTGGTCAGTATTTCCCTGTCACCAGTTACTGCCACCTGAGCTGCATGAACTGGATTGAAATACATGATCTGATTTGACTTTAAGGATTTTTGTTGTTGCTGCTTTTGAGTGCAAGAACATGATGAGAAAAAAATGAAGCTGCCACAATGAGCTGATTCAGTAGCTAATTGTGGGCTCTTCAAAGGCTCAGTAACAAATAAGAAAGCATAGAAACATCACTGGAAGTGATCTGCAACTGCTGATGTCCACTTGTAACTCAAGAGTTTCACCTCACCTATCTACATGTTTACTTCACCTATCCACATTTTCTAACATTTTCCTATGATGAGCACACACAAAAAAGCATGGAAGAGCACAGGCAGCAGAGACACAAGACTTTTTTGAACAGTGACACCATTCACAGACATGAGTGAAGTAATTTCATCTAAATGTAGGTGTCTCCTATTATGTCAAATTAAATGTTACAAGCTATTATAAAGCCTTCCTAAATAGTAATCTAACAAATTAATATTTGTACATCTAAGATCCAGAAATCCTACCATTTCAGAATTTTCTTTACTCTTTGCAATGTTGTGCAAATTGCAAGAACTAGGACACATTTAGACCATTAACATTCATTTTGTACCCCTTAAATGTAGAATTAGTTCCTCAGCCGCGCTGCATCTGTAACAGTCCATGAAACACAAAAAGGTGGTTTTCTTGTGCTTCACTGGGGAAAGAAAAGGTCAGAAGAGGTGTTTTACTCTTATTTCTTGCAGAGTAGATGAGCACACAAACAGAGTACAATCTCATTATTATTTCTCATAGGTTAAAGCATTGGAAGATGCAGATTGTCAGCAGCTGAGCTTTTTCTGAGCAGCTGGTATCTCTACAAATGCCTTGCTTGGGGTGGTAAGGGTGTGGAGATGAGAATCTGGACATTAATACCAGATGAATTTATTATGATCATGTTCTGTCAGTGAAAAGAGTGCATCCAAATGATTTAGTGTTGCCATGGATAACTCAAAATGTCCAGTCAACCCCAACGTTGTTCATTTCAGATGGGAAGGGTCAACACTTCTGTACTCCAGAATGCTGGTTTTAATTCAAGTTAAATTATATACTCAGACTTTCTTGTTATAATGATTTCTTCCTTTTAAACTACTTTGACCTCCATAAAGTCTGTGCACATCTCAGGAAGCTGACTAGCTGGAGGCAGCAGCCAGAGCATCGTTTGTAAAATGTAAAAAGGGAAGCAATTTAAAGAAGATATTTCGCCTAATCTCCCATACTCCATTGAAAAGATCCAGTAAGTTACCAATAAGCCTGAGATTAGTTTCAAGTGAAGTATCCCACATCACTGTTGCCAGTGGAATTGCTTGGTTACTTTTCTTTATCACACAAAAGAAATTCAAATCCCCCCAGACTTTCCTTACAGTTATCCTGAACCATAGAAAAATAATTTACCCACCACACAGCTCGTTACACTTTTGGAGATAACTTAAAAATCTCTTTTTAAAATTCTACATAATGTTGAAAACATCACATTAAAACACTACTGGAGAATTCTATTTCAAACACCAATTTGCTTTGATGTTAGGAACAGTTAAGCTAAATCATGAGCTTTCCAATGTGCTCCCAGATCTCTTGTCCTCACTGTGTTTGCCAGGCCATATTGCTTTGAAGTCTGGGTGTGTGACTATTTGGAAGGTAAAGCTCTGCTTAGTGGTAGGATTTATAGCAGAATCCACTTTGGGATAAATCAAACTACACAGTGATTCATTTTTAAACCAGCCATGCAAAGTAATGAGACATCACAATCCATTCCACACCCTGAGACAGGCAAAGACTGAACAGAGGATCACAGGATCATTAAGGATGGAAAAGACCTCCAAGGCCACTGAGCCCAGCTGTTAACCCAGCACCACCATGTTCACCACTAAACCAAATGCCACATCCACACATCTGGACATTTCCAAGGGTAGTGATTCAGCCACTTCCCTGGGCAGCCTGCTCCATTCTACAAACAAGTAGAAAGAGCTGCAATGGGATATGTTCAAAGTATCAGGCACAAGCATGATCCAAGATAGATAAATCGTTAAATATTTGTATTTCTATTGCTTCCTGATGCTCCTTTATAGTTTAGAACTACAGTATCACTGAAAATATATTCAAAACACTTCACTGGGCATGTGTGTCTATGTTTCCTGCTGGATTTATCACAACAGGCTAAGTATTATAGTAAAGGGATAAAGCATGTTTTTTCCAGGATTATTTATGTAGGCTGTACCAGCCCAGCACTAGAAAATTCACACTCAGTGTAATGGTATAAATAATGATCCCCCTAAAAGACCCTACAAGTGCAGCTGGACTAACCTGCAGCTATAGAAATTTCTGATACCTGCAATAGCCAGCTGAAATCACTGTTTACTACCCAACATCTGCATCCTTCTGTAGCTGGAATGGTAGGTGGTACCAGAAACCAGGCTCTGGAGAACAAAAAAGGTGGCCTAGCTCTTTCTTTGATGCTGGTCCCAAATTAGACTCATAAGAGCAACTACCTGAGAGAAATAGTCTCCTAAAATACATCATAAATACTCACTGGTTTTAATTTGCATCAGGCTGCCATTTACATACTTCATACACTGCTTGAACAGCTTTCTTTGGCCTTCAGGGAACACAAACCCAAGAGGTAAAAACAACACAGCCCACAACAGAGCCATTAATTTGCAACATTCCTGAAACACATCAGAGAAATGAGAAATACATAAGTCCAGATTTTGCCTTGGAGTGTGTGCACAAACTTCCTATAAAGCCATTAAAAGTTAGATGTAAGCAAGCAGAAACAACTAGGAGATATTTATAAAATAAAGAATTCATATTCCATTTTATATCACTGAAGCTTCATCTTAATTGGCAGAATACCAGAGCTCCTACCCAGGGAACACAAATCACTGTCTCTGGTGCTGTGTCTTCTCATTCAGAGTCACTGCATAACAGGCTAGAGCAAATTAAAAAAACAAAACCAACAACACTATTTCAACCTGCCTTTGCACATGTCCACAGCATTCTGGAGAGTGAAGGAAAAAATCTGGGGCTGAGTTCCTTGTATTTAGATATTATCAGGATGGGCCTTTTGTGGCTCTAAAAATAGAGAGCCTGGAGTAGACTGTACCCATTTTATTTCCAGCACCTTATCTGCCAGTTCCTGTGCCAGAAATTTGTGTCTTCCTCCTCTATCCCTGTCTTGTCCCTCAGCAAGGAGCTCTACAGCCCCAGTGCAGGAAGACAAAAATCCAAGGCACAGAAAAGTCAATGGTCTGTGCTCTGAAAACTGCACAGTCCTTTCAGGTCAGACAAAGAGGCTGGACAATTGATAAAATGTGAAGAGCTGGTCAGATAAAGAACACAGAGAGCAACTTGGTGGAGAAAGGATTCTAGACACATACACAATTTTAAACATGGCCCTTTGCCATCAGTTTTCACTTTTAAATGTTGGAGGGACGGCAGGTGGGGAGAAATGAGGGACAACACACAAGCTTGTGTGAACCTGAAAGCTGTGAAGGACAAAACTGAACCCAAGTTTGTTTGCTAAACAAAGGCTTGATTGGATTTTCTGGTTATTTGCAGGAAAAAAATGACACATCTGCATGTGTGTATTTCAACACACTGTCTCACAAATAACCATTTCTTCAGTTCTGTGTTCAAAAAGAAGAATGACAAATGTATTCTGAAAATAAGATGTGGTCCCCACATGAAGAAAAAGGAGGGAAAGGATGAATCACAATCATGAAATAGGATCCTACAGTGAGAGTCAAAGAGTTTTTAGCTGTGTTCTTGAAAAGGAGAGGCATGAAAGCAGTGAAACCATTAACAATTACTTCTACGTACCCACTGCAAAGCCAGTATAAATGATAAGTTAACAGGGAGGCACATAAAACTTGATTTAAAATGCAGTTCCAGCAAAGAGACTTGTAAAAAAAATAGCTTTTTAGAAATACTGAGGATAATAGGAACTGTAGGTGGATTCACAACATTATGTTCAATCACATTTCTGAAAAGCTTAAGATGAATTTCAAAAAGTTATCTTATATACCAAAGACCTTTCAAATCAAAAAGAAGGAAAAAGTTAATTTTCAGGGAACTTCTCAAAGTCAATCACTAACAATGGATGAGATTGTTAACAACCGAAGAATTTGTTCATGATCTGGATTTTTCCATTTGTTATTTCAATTATTAAAAAATCATTGATAAAGAAGTTAATTTCTTCAGTGTCATTCCCAACTCCTATATTTCAAAATTGTCTCTCTTGCAGGACACCACTTGGCAATAAAACTGAATATTCAACAGTACGTTGTACACGAGGAGGACTGGAGGTCATCACCTAGATCTTAATAAACAATGGAATATCCCATAACTTACATTTAACACCCACCAGTCAGTCCCTTCTGGAAAATACATGACAAGCTCTACTGATTGTATCAATAAAAACAGCCATTCCCAGCTTTCCATCATGCAAAACTGACATCTCTAAATTTCATGTAGGAAATAAGGTAGCAAGGTCAGGATTGGAAAACACTTTTTACTTTTGGAAATAATATGTTCTGTTCTAAAACACCTGAGTGATCTAAAATACAAAAGGACCAATACAGAGTTCTTCTTCCTGATGTTCTTAACAGCAGTAAGGAAATTGCATAAAGTTTCTTATCTTTTTACTGAAATGTTTGACATCAAACATCAACTCAATGAGTAAGAGATCTCAAATAAAATTTTTTTGTCCCTTGTATTTTTGCCTACATTGCTCTTCCTCTCCCATTTTTCTTTCCTTTCTTTGCATCTCCTAGTGGTTTCTAGCACCTACTGGATATTTTCTATACTCTCCACCCATTCCTCATGTTACCTCCTTCACCTTATTTCAGTTTTTCTTTCCCCCGAATATAGATACACCTCTTGTGTGGTACCCAGTGTGGCCACATTACTGCTGATCACAACAGAAATTACATTTTGGCCCAAATATATGATGCACATATCTCTTGTGGGAGATAAAAAAATGTAGTGCATATGTCTTAATACAGGCAGTCAAAAGTTTTTTTAAAAATCCATACAGTTCCTTTACAGCAGAAAGGAGAATGCTTTCTACATTTTAAGCAATGTAAGTTGGGGATAATTTAATCCCTTTTAGACTTTAACACCTCAGATTTCTACAAGTCCAAAGTATATTTGTGTATCTTTTGAAGAGGAGGATTTTACTGCAAAGCATCTGGGTTTGACTGCTGGACATATTTAAATCTAGAATTCTGTGAATGAATCTTCTATCTCCAAGATTTTTACTATTTCTTGACATTTCTCTCTTTGACAGCTACACACTTTACCTTTATGAAAAACAGTGCATCAGAAAAAAAGAAGCAAATTCAGAAACTCTCACTCTCAAGCATTGTTTCACATATACATTTATTTCAATTTTATATATTATTAGAAGTTTTGATATTTTGCTTTCCTTCATGATGGGACTGATCATGTCCTTGTCCAAAGCAGGGAGGCTGGAATTAGGTGATCTTTAAAAGTCCCTTCCAACCATCCTATGATTAAGTAAACCAAACAAGGACACTTGATTTAATATGACATGGTAGGACAGATCTAATATTTTTCAAGTGCAAAACTAATATTTAGTGTGGTAATAGAAATCCTAAGTAAGATGCAAAGATAAATAACATGCTAAGGAAATATCTTACTGTTTAACGTGTCTAAGTGCATTTCAATACCTGATGCAATCATACTACCTGGTGAATTCCCTTTGCAGCTGTTCTCAAGCTGGACAACAGAATAGCAGATGAACACACAAAATGCTGAAGTCTCTAAAGCTGTGATCTTCCCATAGGTGTAGCAGAGGTCAAATAAAAACTCTGAGTGTGCATAAATTACTTTGCAATAAAGCAAATACCAGTCAGAGAAAATGGTACATTTCAAAAGCAACAAAAATGCAAAACAAGCAAATACTTCATTAGCCACCAGCAATACTTTTAATGTAGCCAACAACAGAAATTTATGGAACATCTATTTCACTTTATTTTACCTTATAGACTACACAATTTTCATCAATTTAGACTGCGGTTAAATTCTGAGGATGAGATTTTTCTAAAATGTGATGTGCCATTTTAAGAACCAACCATAAATAACACCTATTTGAATAAAACACTGCAATTACATGAAATTATTCTGCCAGTTTTCCAGTCACTATAATTTTAAATGCAAAGTACAAGTTAGAATTAAAAAATATATAAATAAGCAAAAAAGCCTTCACTTAATTCATGCTTCTGTTCATGCTCAGGGAAAAAGAGCTCTGTGAAATTCAAGTCAGTCACATATAAATCAAAACAAAATTGAAAGCAAATAGTGAAATTTTATATGGCAGTTGAACACATGTATTGCCTTTGTAATAGTGAACTGTTTCAGATACAAGGCATGGAAAAAGGAGAAGGTCAAATTGTCAATAGATCCGACATGTATGGGCTGACAACAAAACTGTAAATATTACTGAATTCACAAGAAAAGGAATTATTTGGAAGAGAGCAGGAGGACCCAGGTCTATGGATATTCAAGCCCACTACAGTGAGAGCAGATCAGAGTAAGAGAACAGAATGCAGCACTTTCAGCCAATGCAGCACCAGCCAGAAACGGTGTTTCCAATTTAGCCAAGTCCTAAACCCCAGCTCAGCAAGGCTCCATATAAAACTCAGGGTCAGCATTTTCTTAAGCATGGCTGCATAGTTGCAGTTTGCACCTGGAGAGCTGGAAGGTCAGACAGAGCAGCCAGCATTTGCCTTCAAATATCACATACATGTACTCCTTGATTAACATAACCCATCATGGTTAGGTCTGCAGTCAAACTAGACCAAGCTGATAGCCAAAGTCTAGCCTTAACTCTAGTCTGGCCTAGGGAAAAATTCCTGTAGAGTCTTAGTAATAGTCAGGCCTGTTAATATTGAATGCTTTATATTGTAGTGATTGTCTTCATGAGAAAACAGCTACTGCAGAACCAGACCAAATTAGATAAAAGATTTAAGTTCAAAAATAGGTTACCTACAAAGTGTTTGCCCTTCCAATTAGCAACCCCCCTCCCACACACACTAATTTCTTGGCAGTTTGCTGTAGGCTGGAATAGGACATGCTTGATTCATTATCACGGGACTTAAAAATTAGGTTTATATTCAATAACCCTTAAAAGAGTAAGGGAGAAGAAAAGAGGAAGGAGTCTTAACAGACTGACTAAACAGAATACACATCCTTTATTCTGGCATAAGAAATCTCATCTACAATTTATCATGAAAAAATTCATTAAGAATACCCCACAGCTAGAAAAAACTCAAGCTGGTGCTAGGTTTTGATTACAGAGGAATAGAGCAGCTGTTTGTAGAAGGAAAATGAGAATACTTTGCTATTCTGTTCTTTTTCATTTTGCCAATAATATAGCTACATTTTCACCTCCAGATTGGTAAAAATCAAAACCAACAAGCAGGTCAGTAACTACATTTCTGTAGTATTTTTTTTAATTTAACAGAAAAGCCTACTGAAATTCTGCCCAGTCACCTCAAACTCCCTTTGTCCTTGTTCCAATGTACTCGATCCATTCAAATCTCACGAAACCTTGGTTTGTTTTGCTCAAAGACACAATTTAAGTGTTCTCTGTACACTTTGGAGATGAAAACCAAGTCTATACTTGTTTTTTTCTTGCCCTTTTTTCCTAAAACCATCGGAACTGCCTTAAGAGGAAAAACAAAAGCATGTATCTTAGTTCCCCAAACCAGCCACTTCCCTCAATTTGATTATTTTCATTTCATTACTTCTCAACATTGTGAAGTCTGATTTTCCCGAATCCAAGAATAAGAAATGGCTGGAGGGTTGGCAGGGAGCACTGAAGAGAAAAGCACTTCCAGATGTTAATAAAGACTATAATTGGGATGTTCTTGTTATATATTCCCACCTTTTTCCACAGAACTTAGCTCTTCTACTGAGTGCTGTACTGTTCTCCATATTCACATATCCTCTCAGATTGCTGTGTGCTGCATCCCCTGCTTCTCCTGTTGGTTTCACTCCTTGTTTTCACAAATCTCTACCTTTTTCCATCCACACCGGTTTAGCCAGGATATTTTTGGAGATAGCTATCTTCACTGTTATTCAATTCTTTTCTGTGTGCAGACCTCTGCATATTTACTGACAGAAAGCTGGGTCCTAGCAAGTGAAATGAAGACTGAGAGGAATATGTTTTGTCACATTTTGAAACAGAGCACGAACACCCCTTCTTGTGGGGCCTCTAAACACATTCTTAAAGAATAGAAGCAGCAAAAAGTGCTCCTGGCTTGGTCAGCAGTTTGCTGGGTTACTTTTTTAACCTTTTTCTCCTTTGGATTTTTCCTTACAAAATGCAGAGGCAGTTCTGCACTCACAGCTGTCATGGTTATTATATAAATGAAGTTTAAAATGCTCTGTGCCTTTTAGATTAAAGGTGCTAATGAGATGAGAAGAGCAATCATCATCTCAAGCCCGGCCTGTTGCACTTAAACTGTTCATCCTTTGCTTTGATTACACAAAGCTTTATCAATGAAGTTTCTCTCTGGCTGTAGCAGCAGTAAGAGCAGAGGCACATGCAGAGAAGCACACTGCACATCAAGTGTCTGATTTTTAAAATGCATGTCTAATTTTCACAGGCCAAAGCCTTCCCATGAACTACTGTTCAGCTGCCTGAATAATGCATACAAATGAGACAGGACTGCAAACCTAACGATTTTAAAATCAGGTGTTATATGCAGAACATATAAAAACTTTCCCATCTTAGACTGCAGAGCTGTCAAAACCCAGCTTTAGTTACTCTCAGTATAACAATATGAGTGTACCTGGTTGAAAATCTGAAACTCTGGAAATTTTTCTCAAATTATCAAATGATCAATGAGAACAGGCTGCTACTCTTGACTTGATTGTTCTCTCTCTGCCTGTCACATTCTTGCCATGACTGAATTCCAGGACACGTTCTCTGGCATGCAGCCCCTTCTTGTCTGCATTCAATTTCAACCCACTCATAGCCAGATTATTTTAGATGATTATCATAGAATAGATTGGGTTGAAAAGAACCTTAAAAGTCATCTAATTCCAATCCCCCTGCCAGGAGCAGGGACACTTTGAACAATTTATCTCACAACTCCAGTGCTGATCACTTATTGGGGCTGTAATACTCAATTTCTTGTTCAGGAACTGGATTATTTGGGAAGATGCAGGGTCCACCTTCTGTGGGTAGACACAGACAGAATACCTTGGCCACTGATCACCACCAAGATCACAAGAGCTGCTGGGCTAGAAATAATAATAATATAATAACAAAAACAATAATAATAAAGTAATGAATCAAACAGAGTCATAAGTCTTATTTTCTGGACCATGAGCAGAATCACTTCCTAAAACACCTCAGGAAATCTCTCTCTAGAGCAGTATCTAGGAATTTTTTTTTTTTTTTTTTTGTTAGCTTGTAAGGTAATTAAGTGTGTGGAAAACCCTGATTTAAATCATATCCACTTACACCTGGGTCTTTTCTATATATTAGACATTTGCTGTGATATGTATGTGACACTTGCACATGATAGGAATGCTGGTCTGCAATTTCTGCTGTTCTAGAAACATCAAAAAGCATTTTGTTACCTAGAAACACACTAACCAACCTGTAATTTACTGCATGACTTTTCTGAATGCTTGTCTCTGTTTTTCATGTTCAAATCATGGGGCAATCACATCTCTAAACAATCTATGAAAATACCCACATACAATGGATGATTATATATGTAAGTATATATAAATAAGGATATATAGGATCCAGGTAAAGTAATAATACCTTTTTCACTGTGTCATTGTGCAGAAATATTTCACAATAAACTAAAATCAAGCTCCTTAGTGCAGCTGGCTTTCAGCCCCATGAAATACCTTTGCACTGCCTCAGACATTTTTTTTTTTAACTGATCAATGTATGGGTTAGCTCCTTGATTCTGAAATGAGCATAAAGTGTTTGTTCAGAGGAGAAAAACAGCCAGTGGGGAATGTTCAGAGAGGAAGTATTACAAGACCTTAGTAAACAGATATTAAAGTACAGCTTGAGGTAAGATTTTAGACAGCCACAGCAATAATAATGCTCTAAAAGGAAGCAAAACAAGATTTAGAGATACTGTGAATATAGATTTTAGAGCAAAGAAAATACAGACAAAAATGGAAGGAAGCCTTATGAAATGCAGAAATGCTGGAACTCCAGAGGTCACACATTATAAAAGAGCCATGGGAACTGTGTGAATGGCAGGAGGAAATGAGAGTGAGCAGTGATGACAGCTGTGAGTCAGTAATGCCTTTAGCCACAAGGGTAATGCAGGCACATGCAGGGAAGGCATTTTTAATCAATAGCTCCAAGATCATGGAAGCAGCAATCTGATCCTAGGCCAGCAAAGGGAAATGTTAACAAGGTTCTCAAAATAAGCAGAAGGTGTGCTATTCAGTCAAAAACCTAAAATACACACTTTCTGAAATACAGGTTCACTTTACTTCCCTGTAATGCCCAAGAATTTGCCTGCTTTAAAAAATTTATGGATGAAACCTTGATAGCTCATGCAAAGCATTGGGAAAATTTGTGTTGATTAACAGTCAGGAAGAACTGAAGAGTATATGACTTTGTTCCACTCTTTACACATGTATGTGTAAAGATATATCCCTAGCAAGTGTCTAGCTTCTGCAACTCCAAATATCTTCAGTTGTTCTCTGAAAGTCAGTAAATTCATGTTGGGACATTAAAACCACCAAGACTGCAGTCTTCATAATTCTCTTAACAAAATACTGCTGCTGGATTATTTCTCAGCCTTATCTTGTTAAGCAAGAATGGAGGGTAGTTTCTCAAATCCACACTTATGTATTCATTGTCTTCTATTGCTCTTTCAAAGCTTGTTTTGTACCTAATCTGCATTTAGATATCCCTGTACACATATGGCTTTTATAAAACATAGAAATCTGAGACACCACCAAGACCTTCCTTTGCCTAAATGATACAGTAAGTGGGGGCAAAAAAACCCCCACAACCAAAAGATTTACCAAAAGACAAATAAATAAAGCAAAATTTTGAAGTGATAGCATGTTTTAATAACTGTGTTTTGCTTCAATTTTTTCATTGTTGGTAGAGAGAAGCTATCAAATAAAATGTAATTATCTCAGGAGTGAAGAAAAAAAATCCAACATTTTTCCCTGGACATTCCAAATGAGTACAAATCTGTTTTCTTTGAATCTTTCAGGTCAGAGGGGACCTTAGAAGAGGATCTAAGTCCAACATTTTTCTTGAAACAGGAGAAGCATTGAATTCTGACTAAGTTGCTTAGATCTGTGTGTAAACAGGTCAGAAAAATTCCCAAGACAGAGATTCCACAACCTTTCAGGGCAATGTGTTCCCACCTTCCCCAGTCTCCAACCTTCCCAACATCTACAGCTTGGCAAATCTAACAGAGAAAAGCTTTGCAATGACATCTGCCAGTTCTCTCAGCTCTTTCAAACACATCCCTTTTGGTTCTAGAGACACATGTAGCTAAAGCTCAACAAATCCCCACTGAGTCCCTGAAACACAACTACCTTTTTCAGGAAAAAGTAGTCCTGGGTGATACAGCGACCTGATGGAGCAAAGAATCATATTAAAAATTCATTTTCTCTCACTAAAATATAAAAACCCTTTTGAGCAGAGGGAGAAACCTTTTAGCCCCTTTGTAGCTAACAAAACAGCATCCCATCAACAATTTGTCAAAACAAAGGACATGAGCTATTTCAGCAAGGCAGAAACTTATATATCCATCTGTAAGTTCAAGACCACTTGCATTTGTAAGCATTTTAGGCTGATATTTCTAACACTAGGTGCTGATTTTGAAGATCAAGTTTGTTCTTAATAAATACTATTATTTGGAGATAGTGCTTAGAGCCCATATTTGCAGATGAAACATCTACTTTAGCTGTAGCTGAAACAACAGTAAAGAAAGGATAGCCCTAAGAATTGTACTAGTTCAGTATTTAATAAAACATGAAATAACAGAAAGTAGATACTGAGAAGCTCTAATAATGATGATGATGATCCACATAAGTTATGGCAGTTTTATATCAACATAATTGCAGACAAATGCAACTATCAAATGAGAGTCAATTGATTTCAGTATCCCTTCAAATGTTATCAGTCTAATAAAGCTAGATCCATTCTCAGTATCCGAAGTGCTTAAAATATCCCATATATTCTGACATTTCTTTTGTGCAGCAGGATCTTCTGTGTAGTCTACTGAAAGAATAAAACCAGTATCCATATCCACTTCCGTGGATACATTTATTTCAGAGAGCAACAGGCCATGAAAAGCTTCATTTACCATTTTTACCAAACAAAGATAGGATTAAACAGAGAAAGTTTAGGGTTTGCACCTCTGATTTGACTATTACAAGATGTACTTACATACATATAAAAATGTTACAAATCTCTAAATGACCACATTATTTTGCCTGCCCTGGTCTGTCTTGTTATTGGAACCTCTCCAAAATACTGCAAAATGAAGGCTTTCACAAAAGCCACGCTAAAGGTACAGCTGATAGCAGACTCCAGGATGAAGGGGTGAAGAAAACTCCCCAGAGCACATCTTACACTGAATCACTTTTCCTTAGTGACACCATCTAGAAAGGAAACAATTAGGGGTGTAAGCAGGAGATGGAATGCATAGGCCTGAATTTTGATGACAAGGCTTAGACTTGTCCTTGTACAGTTTTAGTACAGAGTTTCAGTTTAGGTAGAACCCAAGACAGAGGTAATGGATTTTGTTATTAGTCTGTATCACTAAAGCCCGCTACATAGGCTGAGGTGCCTCCATGTGTTAAATTTTTAAGGCAGTTAGTTTTACTATAAACTATATCTGGCAGGAGGCAAGCAACCTCTCTTTGTGGCAGTCATGGCCTATTTTGTTTTGTTGATCTAAAAATAGTTGAAACTATTTATTATCATTTTCAGACAATAAATTACATCCACATATTACGTGTACAAATTCACTTTTCTGAAGGCAGTGTGAAGTCAATGTCAACAGCAAGAGATCCTGACTGAATCCCTACAGCAGCCAATACTTCATATCTGCTGCAATAGAAAAATAACCCATCCAGAACCACAAGTTGCTATTTGTCTTACAGCTATAACTTAAAATAGTGTCTTTAAATTAAAGCTGACGCACAAGCAAAAAACCCGCAGAGAAACAAACCCCCAAAACATGAACACTGGGAGTGACAGCATCAACAGCACCACCAAGAGCTGATGGAATAAAGATATCTGTAGATTTTCTGGCAAAGTGAAAATACTATGAAAAAAAAAAATCACCCAAAAAATGTAAATACCATGCAGGACAAACACTGGACTTTATTTTTTTCATGTTATAACTGCCTCCAAGACTAGTAATTGATGTGTGACCCACAGTAACAAATGCTGTATAAGCACATAGCGAGATGCAGCTCCTTTATGAATTTGTTTACTAGTCCACGTGGAAAGCAGAGATATAAAAAGGGAAAGAAAAAGGAAAAGACTGTACCATAAGCTAAAGGGGTAAAGGTCTCCTACTGCCATGTTAGTGCTGCAGGTCACTGCTCACTTCGTATGCTAATGTGCTTCAAATTTTCAATGGAGTTCTGACAGAGGATGCTGGAATGGAAAGAGAACACAAGACAAAGATTTGATGGACAAAAAAGCTTGACCATAAACAAAGAATTAAACCATCTCCTAAGCTGCCACTTCAGATGCTGTTGTGATTTTCCCACTCTTCCCCTTCCAGTGTGTTCTGAGGTGATGGCACAGCCTGCAGCACTTCCACTGGGATGACTGAAACCTCCTCCCAGCCTTTGACCACAATGACAACTCCTCACAGATAGGGGCAGGCTGCAAAGTCAGTGATGAACTCCAGTGGGGAGTTTGTGTAAAAGAATAAAAGACTCTGCAAATAAGGCAAAACTGAGGGATACAAAAACCATACCTGCCCCCTATCAGGCTTAGAAAAACTTCCTCTTTTGGTACTCAAAAATAACATTTAAAGCAGATGATTTTTTATTTAACAGCTATTCACTTATTCATTTTTTTTCTCTTTCTCCTCACATTTCTTCCCTTTCAGCAAGTCCACCACCTCAGTATGTGTAAGTCCTCAGGAGTCATTTTCAGTGGGAAAGGCCAAGCAATTACTCATGAAAGGGAAAAGATCTCAGTGTAGTACAAGTACAAAAAAGAAAAACAGAACTCCCAAGTGATGAAGCTAAACCAAATAAATTTTTAGGGCTTACCATACTCACTTAGAGGCACATTAACTCATCTCTAACATCACTTTGGTTTTTTCAGGAGATTCCTAGAAGCTGACCTACAAGACACAATATGGGAAAAATTAAGCTGTCTTGGACCTTTAAGAAATCAGACATCAGTAACTGAAATACAGAATGAATCTCCAGATAGCAAGCACTACAGTAAAACTACAATAAAACAATTCAGAATGTAAGAAGTCTTACAGATGGCATGAAGATAATTTTGACATGTAATCCAACATAGCATAAAACTAAATTAGATCTGTGGGACTTGGAAATTATAGTTCCATATGGCTGCCGTTACACTGAACCACAAGAGATTACTACCAAGTTTGTCAAGATACTTAAAATAAAAATTTATTTTCTAAACAAGTAGGTTATAATAATTCTTCAGCAAAGACCCTGGTAAGGTAGTTGAAATACAATGTTTAACATTTGCTGTGTTACTAAGAATATATGACTGACACTTTTATAAGTCAACATCATTAAAAGATAATGTAGAAACTGATAAAAACATTGGAATCATATAAAATGGATGTTGTGCATCAGCACTGCATAAACAGGGACAAAGGAGCAAAAGATGCTAAAATTAGCATGCAAAGGCACTCATGTGTTCTGGGTACCAACAAACTGTGGGCACCAGCTCCTTCACAAATGCATTCTATGCCTAAGCATGTGATGATTTTTCCACAACAGAAATTACTATCAGACCCATTTGGAAATAAAAACATTTGACATTGCTTTTCTTTGATCAGTAAATAGGCCTTAAAAATCCCAAAAGCCGCAAAAGGGGAGATGATTTCAGGATGCTTGTGTTGCCCAAGCCTTTTGGGAGAGAAGAAGAGACCCAAGCAGATACTTCTGACAGCACTAATATGTAGAAAATATTGCAGGCAACTGCTTTTCTCTAGAAGATGCAAGTAGATGACAGGGCTATAAAGTCTGCTGTGAGAACAGCAGATGGAAAACTGTTACATTTTTTACAGTGCATTCTAGAGTATGTGTTAAATGGAAGCAGCAGGTCACCAACAAGATGTGCAAACAAAACCCAGCCAAGTGATTCGGTCTGACCTAGAAAGTGAAAATTCACAGTAAATTTGTCACATCTGAGTGCCATGTGCTGAATCAGCAGTAGGATTTCATACTTCCTATCTTTCCTGTCTTTCCTCCTCTTAACAGACCACATTCTAGCTGGTTTTGCTATCTAAATGACCACATATTTTCACCAGCAAATCTTTTTCATTTGATCCATCCAGCCATCTCCAGCAATTTATCAACAGCTACTTTGGTTTTTCTTCTTTTTAAATTTCCTTTATTAAGAAGATTGAAGCATATTAAAAAATGCTTTAGATGCCCAGTCTCACCCAAGTATTTTAAAAATACAGCTACACAAACTGCAAAGGAGGTGCCACAAGTTAATTGTCTTGGCTTCCCATGTTGCCAAACAAAAGTGGCATTACATAACACATTTTCTCTCAACAGTTACACTGTCATCTTGCTTTTTTAACTAAAAGCTGGAGTAACAGGAATAGTATGATGTGGTCTAAAATATACAGTAGCTATAAAATGCCACCTTGATGATTTACTATAGCATTTTCAGACATTTGGGTGTATTTCCACAAAGAGTAACTAAAAATTCACCTGTATCAAGCCAACAGCTTGAAAAACACATGGAAGACATGAGTAAGCAATTGTAGACTGCAACTTCTCAGCACTGAAGAACACAATCCTCCAGTCAGACAACCTGAATATGCATTCAGAGGAGCAGTCATAATTATGTCAAAAAAACAAGGTTGAGTCCTATAAATTATTCACCACCAGCTATTTCCCCAGCCAGTCCTCGTGTTTCACACCTCTTTCCTTTCAGCAGAGGGAGCTGAAATGCAGCTCTGAGACCATCTGTACAGCCAAAAAGAGGTTTGAAGATGCTTTCAGGTCTAATATGCAGTAAAGGAGGAAAATACTCTCACAGCACTATTTTGGCTCTTCATGTGACTTGCCAATCTCTCCAGACTCCTGCAGCATTCATGGAAAACGAGGAACATCTAGAGAGGAAGGCTGAATCAGGGTCTTAATCACCATTCACATCCTCTCTGTCTTCTACACTGGCTGTAAAGCAAGTCTGTGAAACCCACCTGGCTAAGTTAAAGCCAAACAGCTGGACAGCAGAGCAACTTTCCAAAATGTCCACCCAAGATACACACAGAGCAACCACCACTTCAAGTGATAGCATTTAATTATGGACAGAAAAATATGGTGCATGAAGATCTGCTCAGATGCTCTGCAAAGCACTGCAGGGATACTGAAGAACCCAACAACTGAAGACACACAAATGTGACATTGCTTTGCTATCACAAATCTAGACACATCCTGAACACCTTGTATTTGGTGTCCAATATGCTGGGAAATTAAAAGCACCATAATACTGCAATAATTAATTAATGTTTTATAATTTATCTATAGCTATAGAAATGCAACTGTACTAACTGAAACAGTATGATTTCTGTTGTTATAATTAATTAGTTCATCTACCAATCTACAGCATATTTCATGGTCTCTGTTAAATGCTCCTCCAGGATGAAAAGATCCCACTGTCATGGTAATTGACTTTTGAAAAAAAAGACCCAAAGAACCAAACCAAAGCAAAACCAATCTGAAATATATCACACACACCACAAAGTAAAGTCTTGCTAAGACAGTGTTAAATTGCTTGGACATCTTTTATACATGAGAAAAACAGGGGAAAAACAAATGAGGAAGTTAAATTAACCAGAATGTACTCTTCTTGCTACTCAGAGCAGCAACCACAAAATTCATAGACTGAATAACTACTTCAGAAGTTTCTGACAGAAATGTAACTCATGGTAACATGGAGTACAAATGCAAGTTCTAAGCTGTACTTTAAATTCTCGAGTTCTTCTCTTAAACACACGTGGCAAGAATGGAAGTGGTTGAGAAGTGATTGGTTCACTTATTTTTCCTGCAAGATGTTCTTTACATTCCAAAGTCTTGCTGCAGGGCAAGGAACCAAACTGACATGAGATGACACCAATTGCCCACGTGACAGAGCAGACACACACCAAATTTCAGAGATCATTATGTGCTGGATGCTGATTACTTGCCTGCTGAGCCTGATATCACTTAACTGTTGCATTGTGCACTCTGATCAGGAAAAGTGTTGGCAATTTGTTGAATCACTTTTTATTGAGAAACTGTCAAGACTGCTGTTCAGAACTATAAATTCTGCTTGCTTCTCAACTATAATTTCTGTTCCCAACTCTAGAACAATGACTAACACATAAGGGTCATAAAATGCAATAGGCAAGAATCAGATTTATTTCCTTTTTGTAATTATTTTTAAAAAGCCAAGCCCGGGATGCCAGAGACAATTCTCCCTGCATTCTCCCTGGATTAATCTTACTTTCTTTTTTTTTTTTTTAATTTCAAAGCAAATGTTCAATTTAATGTCTCAGACTAGACAATATCTCCCCTGTTCCTCTCCAGGCTCCTTGACACACAGACAGCAGCTTATTTTCTTTGGTACAAACTCAACTTCGAATGCTCAACTTGATGTGCTTCAGTCACTCTGCCTGCTCTGTTAAATCCTGTGGGTACAGCAGGGTGAAGATCGCTGGGTTAAGAGGTGGAGGACCATACTTGGATGACAGTTCTAATGTTCTCTCACTAGCAGTCCTTTGGTGCAGTGCTAAGTGCCTTTCCTGAACAGAATGACATTAAAAGTACAATAAAAAGTTGCTCTCAGACAGGCTCTAGAATAGTCATTGAAATATTACATTTAATAGCTCTAGCAATTGGATACAAACATATCCTTAATGTCTCAACCAGTATTAGTGCTGATAAACCAGAAAGAGAAACTGGCATGAACACAGGACTATATAAAATTTAAAAAAAAAAAAAAAAAAAGAAACTAGCTCATAAGCAAGAAAATCCAGCCCATATTTAACTAGCTTCTCGGAAATCTCTAATTCCATAACGAAAGTTGGAAAAATAGAGTCTGCTACATGGAGAGGAGCTTAAAGGAAAGATGATATTAATCTGTCCCATTAGTAGCTGAATGACTTCAAATGCTCATTATGACTTGATAGACAGAGAGTCAACAATATCATGTAGATTCTTTTGTTTCCATTTTGGTTCTGTTTGCTCCATTTATATGGAACCTTAACTGCTACGCAGCTATTTAAAGGAATTCTAGTGGAGTTAAATTCCCTGACACAATTCACTTAGAAATATACTGATAGCAAGCATCTATTCTATTCAAGAAATTAAGCTGTGTTTCACTGAATCTTGTATCAGCAGTGGTGGGGCCAGCAGGACCAGGGCAGTGATTGTCCCCCTGTGCTGGTACTGATGAGGACACACCTCAAACACTGGGTTCATTTTTGGCCCCTCTCTGCAAAAGGCACTAAAGGCTGGAGCATGTCCAGAGAAGGGCAACAAAGGTGGGGAAGCTGCTGGAGCAGAAGTCTGATGTGCAGCTGGGAAAGCTGGGGGTGTTTAGTCTGGAGAAAAGGCTCAGGAGGACCTTATTGCTCTCTAAAACTTCCTGGCAGGAGTTTTTGGTGATGTGGGAGTTGGCCTCTTCCCCCAGGTAACAAGCAACAGGACAAGAGGAAATGGCCTCTCAAGTTGCATCAGAGGAGGTTTAGATTGGATATTAGGGGAAAATTATTCACTGAAAGGATTGTCAAGCATTGCTACAGGCTGCCCAGGGAAGTGGTGGAGTCACCATCCCAGAGGTCCTTAGCAGGCACAGATGGGGCAATCAGGGCCATGGTTTAGCTGTGGCCTTGGCACTGCTGGGTTAAATGATTCTGTGATTCTGTATCCACTCTACACCATCATGAGGCTGCAGTGATCGCTCAGACAGTGACAGAATACTGAAACATCAGAGAGCAATAATAATAGAAATGCCAAAGTAGTTTCTCTGCCTAAAAGGAAGTAATCAGTTTTGAAGCTCTTTCAAATTTGTCTTTATAAATTTATAGGGAATGGATGTTATTATATACAAGTGTTTCAAAAATTACCTAATATGGAGAGAACATATTACTCTTCAGTGAGATAAGTGTTAAATGATAAACTGCTCCAGTGCTGACACAACATAAATATGCAGTATCCATCAATCCATAAATCTGAAAAGAGCTAATGTAAAAGCTGTGGATAAGAACTTTAGGAATAGTCAGTTTATGTCTCCAGTGATTAATATTGCCATGTATTACATGAACATAAACATGTCTGTCTCCATGGATACACAATGCAATGCAAGTTGCAAGTCTGCTTGTAGAATACCACTGATAAATTTTCACTGAAATGAACAGGAATACTTACATGAAAGACTCAAAAGAATGCTGGCAAAGGTATTTTTTCTGTAACTGAGCAAAACTGATTCTACCAGCAATATCAAGATTCTTTACCTCCTCTTCAGCAGCCAAACCAGTTAATTTTCAATAGTTCATCATGAATATTAATACTCAGTTATGGAACATTGTCATCAACCTATTAGCCATAGAAAGAAAAATATTTAACTTGTTCTGAAAATTCTCTGTAATCATTTTTCCCCTCTCTTTCTTTCCTCCTCTCTGGTTCCCCTCATTGCTTGAAGAAGATCCTCGACTGTAACTAAAAACAATATAGAGAGGGAGAGAGGAATAAGTAAACCTTTCCTATTTTTTCATCTTCTGATTCTGAATCACACTGTTTGTCCCCAGTAGTTACAGCCTTTAAGCAGGCTAAGCATGCCTGTTCAAATCACAGCTCAGGAGGGTGGGATGACAGGTACTGAGAACAAGGGCAGAGGATGTTGTACATCTCCACTTTATCAAGAGCTGACAGACTCCTTATCCCCAATTAGTGACTTGCCAGCTGGGTGAGTGGACAGCAATGTGCATTGAAAATTGTATGGTCTGAGTGCCAGGCACAAGGTCCAGCTGGCAGCCAGTCACAAACAGCAACAGATCCCCAGGGACCTGTGGAACATCTTCATTAACAGCCTGGATGACTGTCCAGAAGGCATTCTCTGCAAGAGTGTGGGCAAGCACAAACAAGGGTCAGTACCCAGGGGTGCAGGGCTGCCTCTGAGAGCAACCTGGGGGGCATGGCAAAATGTGGTGACAAGAACATTGAGGTTCAACAAAATCAAGAGCAATTTTTTTCACAAAACTATTGAATGGTTTGGGTTGAAAGGGACATTAAAGAACCAATGTTGTTGTTGGTTATAGTTCCAACCACCTGCCATGGGCAGGGGGACCTTCCACTAAGCAAGGTTGTTCAAAGATCATCCCACATGGCCTTGAACACCTTCAAGGATGGGGCATCCACAACTTCACTGGACAATGTGCTCCAGTGCCTCACTGCCCTCACAGTGAAGAATAGCCCATGTAGAATGCAGTCAGTCCATGAACAATACAGCTGGGGACTGAGCAGCAGGCAGCTCTGCAGAAGAAACCTGGGCGTCCTGGTGGATGCAGAGGTGAACACAAGCAACAAACACACCCTTGCAGAAGAAAACAAGCCTCCTGCAGCCCAGGCTGAGGGAGCTGGAAGGGCCAGGGAAGGTTTTCCCTCCTTTTTTATTTGGTACTTGTGAGTCTGAATCTGGGGTTCTGTGTCCAGCTCTGGCTTTGCAGAACCAGACACATCAGAGTGTGTTCAGTGGAGAGTCAGGGACACAAGGACCTGGCAGAAGGATGCAAAGAAGACAGAGACCCTTCTTGGAGGTGTACAACAACAGTAGGACAAAGATGTGCAAAGTTGGAAGAGCAGAAATTCCTTTTTTTAATAATTTTTTTAAAAATCAGATGGGTCAAATACTAGGACAATCACACCAAGAGTTTATGGAATTGCCATCCTTGAAGGTGTTTAAAAACAAGCTGAAAAATTTTTCTGTGCAGCCTGATCTAACTCAATCTGCTTTAAGCAAGGGGTTAGAACAGATGGGGAACTCTGGAGGTCTCTTCTAACTTCAAATGTTACACATCCAGACTCCTGTATAAAAAAATCTTATCTTGTAATTGATTCTACACTCACTGGAACCCTTCACAGAATCCCAGCCCCTAAGTATCACTTCTGGCTGCTTTCCTCAAGTACCTTGTGATTTCAGATTGCGCATTTTATCCACTTTTGAGGGAGAACAGTCAATTAGAACACAGACATTAAATTCTCCCAAGGACTCCCAGGTCTCTAACTTCAAACCAGGGTGACTCCCAAATGAAACAAAGACCCCTACAGCCTGAAATGTATCCGACAGACTATAAAATGAAATTGAATTTACCATGCCTCTCTAAAGGCTATGGCTTAGTTTTCCTTTCCAGATTCAAAACCTACCAAAATTAATGAGAAATTACAAAGGTCCAGTAATCCTTTGTATAAGTAAGTCATAGCCTGAGTCTAAGGGATGACCTGATGTCAGTGAATATATAAACCACGATGAAGGAATTTTATAGTAACAAAAGAGTGTGAATATAGCAGAAAGGGATTGTTGCCAGAGAAACAGAGATAAGCAAGGATGGCGTTGCCATAGCAACTGGGTGACATCAGAGTTTTCCTATTCAGTGCACTAGGTGATAATGAAGTGGTGAAACAGCAGCTTCTCTCTCTGCCGACTCCTGGGAGGTGGGCAGAACCCCAAGTTTGATTGTTTCACACTTAAGACATGTCTAATTAGGAGGTTTACAGGGTTTTTGACATCACTATGTTAGATCCTCTAATGTCTAGTTCCTGTGTGGGAGTCCAAAGAGAGTCACATTCATTCCAAAACAAAAGAATAGCCATTTCTCTGTCCCTCAGGAGCTAAAAGAGAATTCTAAAAGAGAATGAGAATAGTCAAGGAAAAGATGGAAATATGGTCCACAGCACAGCACTGTGCCTCTCAGGCATCATCAGGCCACAGCTGATCAGCCAGCTGCACAATGAAATTTAGTACAGGATAAAGTAAATTAGGTTAAAACTCCTGCCAAATCAATGCTTATTTTTAAGCTTGTACATTTTCCAAGGATAATGGTGTCTTCCTGGACCACCTTGCACCATAATGGAGAATGCTTTAAAGACAGTTATTTTAAACTTTTTCTTTAACCTTGGAAAAACCTCTATGTTGGAGGAATAAAATGTTCTCAGTATTGTAGAGGGAGAGTAAATGGAAAAGTATTTGTGATAATATAAATAGACATTTAAAAACGCTTCATATAACCCTATTCATAAAATGAAAAAAAAAACCAAACAATATTTTTATTTCAAATAATAAACACATCCCCAAGCAGGGACTTTTATCAGTTTAGTCTGTTCCAAGGACTGAAAAAGCTGTGGTTTCATAGCTGTTGCAGAGAAATCCACAATATGACTTGACATTTACTCTGCAAGAGGGACTACTGAATCTGCAATAAAACCCCACACTTTCCATCCACCTAAGCCTGGGATATAACTCCTCTTTATTAAGTACACAGCAATAAGCAAGGTCTGGACTTCATACATTGATAAGTTGAGAGCTTTGTTCAATGAAATTGTGCAGGCTGCTTAGGCACCAGCAGCCAAGTAGCTACAGGATCAGACCCCTCACTGCAAACTGCAAAACCTCTCAAGGAGCTGAATAAATACCCAAAGAACTCACAGTGAGTTTCTAGCTGCAATGCTGCCAGTGAGACAGACAGATTGACAGACACCCAGGACATACACCCACACGCAGTCTGGCCTGGCAGAGCTGTGTCACAGCAATGCCCACATCACAGACATCCAGGTAAGAGAGCCCTGGCATGAAGAATTTATATTACGACAGGATGAAAAACAGGAGACAGTTTCATAGAACTGAATGAAAGTTCTTGGTAAAGCAAGGAACAATATAAATGTTTCTAAATCATTCTATTATTTAGATTGTGATAATACCTGGCATTATCTAAACTTCTGAAATGTTTAATATGCTTGATTTCTGTAAAGTTCTATAAATGCAGATCAATTTGCATAATTTCTTGGTATTTGCAACAGCAAAGAGGGAAAAAGGAATAATACAGAAGGAAAAGTATCTGACAAGTTTTGACTTCTGATCTTTGATCTCTGAGTTCTGCCTGGTAAGGAAGTAATTATCTGCAGCCAGAACTGAATTTCATTCTTGATCCAAAGGTGACAGTCCTGGTGGATGTGACATGAATATCTAATGAGAAGTCCATGTGTTTAAACACTGCCTGGTGGCAGAAATACCATCTTGGGTCAAGACCCTCCTTGGATCTGACTACCCTGTGACAAGAATATCTTGCCATATCAAGTGGGTAATCAAGGCATAATTATCTCCTATATAAAACAACAAACAAGTAAAAAGGGCTTTGCAATATAAAAAGTTCAAAGCATCACAACCAAGGCAATTTCAGTTCAAACAAACTTAGAATATGGAAAGATAAAGAGCTTAGCAGAGATAAATATTACTCAGCAAATCTCAGTGTGCTAATACAGAGTTAGATGTATCCAGCTGCAGTAGGGGACTGAAATCCATTTCTTGAGTGGCATTTTTAGGATTCAGATACCAGTAGGGATGGCTGTAGATGGCTCAGTTCCTAAGGGAAAAATCCAGGAGACAGACTTTCAATATTCCATGTCTGTCTTTGTAGGATACTACAACCACTTAATAATCATGCCATAGGTATTTAGCAGTCATTTAAAGAATTTTTTTCCTCCTTTTAAGTGTCCTTTGCTGATACTAAGGAGTCGTTTCACTGCCAAAGAGCTGGACCCTGCCAGCCCACATTAAAAGGAACAATGCAATGCTGAGGTTTAAAGGCCATGCTGAATCATACACCAATGAATTCTGCAAAGTGAGGTCTTCCAGGCAGTGGCAATTTTGGATACAAAAAAGATAACAAAACAAATAATGTAATCAATATTGCAACTAACTAACTTTTAAAATGCCATTTTAAAACAGGAAACCTTTCTGGTAAATCTGAGCAGTGCCCTGAATAGAAGTCTGGAGGTACACAAGGACTGGGTTTATATTTTCTAGATCACTTTTCAAGAAATGCAGCCAACTCTGGATAGCAATTCCTTCCTCCCACTTTACCTTGCTTATAAATTCACATCTGATAAGCAACATATCTAAACACATTTCCTTTGTATGAAACACAACTAAAATGGAAATTGTTTTGTCTTGGGAAATGAAGTGAGGACTCAGATACAATAGCTTTCAGTCTTCTTCCTCCCCCTGCCTCCAGAGAGAGAGGAAATCTCATTGGAATTCTGTCACCACCAATACATAGATACAGTCACTGATTTAAGGATCTAAAAGGTACATAGAATGCCCAGCTATTTCAATGAAGGACTCTGCTGAAGAGGATTTTCATGTATCCTTCATGCCTTTTGGACCAAGTGATTTATCAATTTGTGAAGGAGGAGGTTGAGCATGAGGGAGGGTTTTCCCCAGGACTGGGGGCAGGAGAGAAATGGGACAATCAGAGGAAAATCACATAAAATGACTTGTTTAGACAGACATCTCTCCTGAAGACAATGTTTGCACACAGTTCTGAATATATCCACTACTACACTAGTTGCTCTGTGAAGTAATTAGCAAGATCAAAAACCAGTGGAATTTATGTGGAGTCTTTCAGTTACACCAACAGGCCCCACAGCTTCTTTCTTTTGTCAAACAGGTGACACATTGAGCAATTTAGAGAAGACGAAGCCTGGCATTCCCCACCTGCAAACCATCTGTATCTAATTATCACAACACTAATTAGAATCATTATCAAGAGAGACTGAAGCAACAAAACCTCACTCTTACAGTACACTTTGCTCTTTTGGAAAGACAAGGGGAGTTGCAATGCAGTTTAAAGGAATTTGTTTCAGTTACCTCTTACATCTGACTTCAGCTGCGTAAGTGGCAATTGTCCTGTGCCATGGCATCTTGAATTTTTTATTGAAAAAATACTATACAAGCTGGGAGGAAAAAAAAGTTTTAAAAAATAAGTACCTAGCGAACTACATCATAATTTCTGATAGTCATATGCACCAAAAGGAAAATGTTGATTTTCTACATGAAAAATATAGTACAAGATATGTCTTTGGGAGTTGTTCAGTGAGAGATATTCTATGCATGATAAGGTTCATTCTGTGCACATTATAATATTTTCCTCAGCCTTTTTGACTGAGGAAACTCTGTAAAATCAAAGATGATGTCTCATTTATAAAGTACAGGTTGATAATTTCTTGAAATTGTTCAGGTATGTACAAGCACATTCAAATAGAACCCATGAGGAAACATAAATACTTTCTCAACAGACTCATTAATAGTGTTCTGGGATAACTGATCATGTTTCTTTCTGCATAGGTATGGAAAAGTATTCCACTGGTTAGCTCTGAAAAAACCACTGTATAGCATTTCTCATGCATTCAACACAGATGTATGCAATATTTCCTTTCTAATAAAGCCTTGTTTTCTGATGATATGCTAATTTCATTTTCATTAGCTTCTCTGGAACTAGTAAGTACTTAGGAGTTCATCTTTATTCAAATTTTTCCAATAAGATGCCCAGTACTTCTCAGAACAAAAAATTTGATGCAGCTGGAATGAATCAAAATATTTCTAATGACCTGATTCATGCCAGCTTCTACAGAGAGCAATGCTGAAAGCACAATTTCTTAATAAACATCAGATCAATAGACAATACATGGCAACATTAAGCAATTACTCACTAGTAGAGCAGATTAGAAAAATTTAATTGGACTTTTAAATTTATACTTTCAAATTTCTTCTTTACTTCTGTACATATTTTGTTAAGAGATAATATACACTACACTTCCACTGTACTTTTTCCAAAGGAAATAATGTCTTTAGGATATTTGACTTTTTTTTTCTGTAAGCTTTTATTATTTGGCATCACAAATTTCTTATTTGCAATAACCAAGTTCTGTCTTGCAGATAAAGCACTGGACAGGGACTTTTTAAGATACCAATTACCATTTCAAAGCTTTGTCTTCACTTGTGTATGTAAAGCCAGCAGTGCCTGTGTCCCAGTCCCAAGCCTATGAGACTTCAAAAATGATGTTTGAGAGCAGTGCAATGGAGGTGCCTTTCTAAGCAACTTCCCAGAGGAGCATCCTGAGCAGCCAGCTCAGCTCCCAGCTGCTCCCTCTAGGAGCATGGGACCAGCAACGTTCAGCTGAAAACTGAGAGCACAGCTATGTCCAAGACACTGTAAACCAAATAAAACCAAAGGAAGTGAAGTTCCAGTGCCAAATCCTCCTGACACTCCCCTTTTTCTTGAACTCCTAAGAACCTCTGTAGTCCCACAAGCAGGCTCTTGTTTAAATCATCAAAATCCTGAAGTAATGATTGTGCAAGCTGAGTAATGCCATATGAAACAGTGAGAAGCAGGATCATAACTAGCCTTGCTTTTTATGGAATATTTTTCTCTGTTATGTGATTCTTTCTGACTTGGACAGTAAGTGACCAGAGCAGCCTGTGGCTAAAATCATTATTGTTACCTTTGAAGCACCATTTCCTTGCTTTATAAGTTACCTCTAGAATTCTTATAAATATGGTTGCACCAAATATGAATTTTAGGAGTTATAACTGAATAAAGTCAAGTAAGCCTACTAATTTTTCAGGTTATCTAGATATTCATCAGATCAAGCTGAATATGGAATCACTGAGTAAGTAATTATGGTGTGTGATCATCACATGAACAGCCAGTTTTGTTTCCCAGATCAATCACAAAAACATAAATATCATAGTTCTGTTCCTCCCCTTTTCCTTGTTCCTTCCTCTCTTCCTTCTGGACATGAGCTGTGATGACACAAGAACCATTTCTGAGTACTCAGGGAAAGCAACCCAACTGCTTCCCCTGTAGTTAGGTGATCCTCATCCTCTACCCAAAACGGCTCCATCTCAAAAAAAAGCCTCTTGTCTAATAGAAACCATCCCAATCTAAAGTGTTCTTCTATAAGAAAACAAAATTACTTCTCAGATGCTACAAAAAACCTCATCTCTGTGTGAAAGTTCTTTCTACTTAGAGGGAGAGGAAAAAATAAATCATCATTTGATTCTTCTCTTTCCCACAGGGAAAGCAAAACATGCTCAGTGAAGGTCATTTTTCACTTTCTCCTTTGATTTACCACACAATTAATCCAAATGTGAGGTTTGATTTTAGTTCTGGGTTCCTTATGGCCGTATTACTAAAAATTTTAATAGACTTACTATAAGAATTTTTTTACAGTTCTTGAATTCCATTTGCAGGGCCATGTAATGTACTTAATAAAGCACCAGTCAAGCCTCTGACCCCAGTACAAATTCACTCAAGTGAACAGAAAAACTGGAGAAAGACAACAAGCAAATTTTCATTTTAATCTGGAAAAATAATAATTAAAAAATCTGGTTTTTTATGATAAATACATTCTTACTACAGCTCCATTTCTTTTTCAGTTTAAATTCTTTGGTCTTCCATATCTTTAAAGAGAAAACTTTTGTCAAGTGGTCTTTTACCGCTTTTGTCCTTTCCAAAAGAGTGGGGTTTTTTAACCTGTATTACAATAAATAAATCCATCAAAATTGCAGAATAAACATTGTTGAATCTTTCACAAAGGTGGAAAGTTACAGATGTTGCAATGACTCTAGCAGTAAAATGTTTCCTTTGGAACCAGCAGTGCACAGAAGAGGGAGCTGAGGAAAGAGGGAATCAGCTGTGGGCACTGGCAGGAGACAGTGGGAATGTGTGAACCTGAGCCCCAGATCCCTCGGTGTACCTTGCACTCCTTCAGGAAGAATAACAAAGCAAAGGCAAAGTATTCTGCAAGCACTGACAGGCACCAGGCAGATCCTGGCCATTTGGAGCCTTCAAAAAGGCTCTTCCCTCCATTTGTAGTACAAAATCCACCTCTCTAAACCATAGGTTTTTTTAAACTTGATTCCTTTACAAACACTAACTCTCTTACTACTGTGCATCCTGCTGTTCCCATGACCTTTCATTTCCTTCCTTATACAGTTTTTGACGTGTCCCTACCAAACCATTTTGTTGCACATCTGTCTTGTGCTATTCAGTGATGTTTAACAGTGAACCCATGCGAGAACAGTGGACCCATGTGTTGTCCATCCATACATCCAGCCCCAGGTGTCACACGGCCCATAACCCACGTGAGAACCTTGTCCATCCATACATCCAGGTGTCACACGGCCCATAACCCACGTGAGAACCTAGTCCATCCATACATCCAGGTGTCACACAGCCCATAACGCACGTGAGAACCTAGTCCATCCATACATCCAGGTGTCCACACGGCCCATAACCCACGTGAGAACCTAGTCCATCCATACATCCAGGTGTCACACGGCCCATAACCCACGTGAGAACCTAGTCCATCCATACATCCAGGTGTCACACAGCCCATAACCCACGTGAGAACCTTGTCCATCCATACATCCAGGTGTCACACAGCCCATAACGCACGTGAGAACCTAGTCCATCCATACATCCAGGTGTCACACAGCCCATGCCAAGCCTGGAGAAAATGGAAGCTTTTTTAGGCTGCTTTAGGTAACCTGAGGAAAACCAGTTCAGAAGCCTTATTAAGACTTGCCAAGTCCTACAGAAATTGCTGGTATGTCTTATTAGGCCCCACTTTACAGACAGATTTATAGAATTATGGTGTTTTCTCTCAGTTGACAGGTGCCACAGAATCCTAAATTCAGGAGCAAAAACATTTCATGTAATTTGAGCAACCTCACTCCAGTGTGATTAAATAATTATCAAAGTAACCTGGTAGAAAGAGCACAATTCTAAACCTTGTGAAAGCATCCCTGAATAACCTTGGGTAAATTACTATCTGCTTTGGTCTCAATAAAATAGAGATAATGGTATTTCCTTTCACCTAGGGATACTGCTCACCTGAATGGAGGCCCTCAGAGAATAAGTATAGGCCACAGGAGTGCCACTTCTAGAACACAAATGTTAGACAAGTTCCTTTGAAAAGTCACATTGTTGAAGGCTGTAACAGACAAGCTGTGAAGCACTGTGACTGACAAGAAGTTAAATGCTTTGCATATAGTCTAATGCCTATGGTTATTAGCAGTTTTCAATGTCTTCAAATCACCCACAGGAACAGAAACATTCACTTAAAAGATGAATTAACACAAATAAAAAGGACAAAGAACTAAAATTATGGTAAAACTAATTTTTCACAAGCATAGCAACAAAGACGAGCATTTCATTGAATACAATGTCTTTGTTCTTTTGTGTCTTTTTTGTGAGCCTCTTAAATTGTAAGGCTAAATATATGGTGTTTAGCACTCTTTACTGAAAGTTGGTTGTAGTTAAGCACAAAACTCATTCAAAATCACTTTCAGACAGTACAATATGGTTCTTAGTCAGTATTTTGTGCAGTATGCCTTTTGACTACTGGATTGCATTACTCTCATTCACAATAAATCTAAAATAAAAAGGAAAAAACAACTGGACCTAGATTTATCAGGTACAGCAAGAATTTAAGGACAGTAACTACAAAACTACCCTGTGAAAAGCAGCAAGTTCCATTGAATAAAGGCTTTTTTTATTTTTTGAACGCCAGAAACCATACATATAATTAAAAAACCTTTTTTTTTTATAACAACACTCAATATAGTATCACTTAAATACAGAAAAAGTTATTTGTGAAGCTAGCCTTTATGGTATTTTTTTCAAAACTCTAGTATTGTTCAGAGATCTTTCCCAATGCTGACAACTTAACAGTCTCCAATATGTAGAGAAAAACCCCTCAGAGAAACTCTGAGCTCTTGGGTGCTTAACACTTCACAGATGGGGCCATAGCTGAAATAAAACTGCATTTTACTGCAGAGCATCAGAAGCAAACATCTGTTTCTAGATTTCATCTTAAATCTTGCTATATTAAACAAAAAAAAAAAAAGTGGGGGGGAGGGGGGAGGGAAGACCACTACAGTAGTTATGGAACACAGTCATATCCATAAAATGTTAACATACATTCAGATTCACAGAACTACCAGGAGTAATTTTTTTTTTATAACTGGTACTATACTGATGCAAAAAAATTTCTAAATCTGCTAGAACAGAGTATAGAGCTGTTACATAATGGTTAAGAGGTATTGTAAAAGGTTTTGGATTAAATGAATTATCTACATGGCTAAACACCAGCCAAATTTTACAATATTTCCCAGTTCTTCCAGGCATATTTTCAAAAATCCCAAATTCTGCAACTACATCTATATACAGTCCTGGGGTACAATTCCACAGTGACACATCTTTCTTTTAATGACAAGGCTTTGATTGAGACCTCTTATGGCAAGGATCATTTCCTTCAAGTTTAGATGATATTCAAATCAAATAATGTTTTGAAGGGGGAGCAAAGAAAACAGAAGAAATAAATTCATTTTTGTAGAAACAGATGGAGAAAATGCAGAACATTGTTATATTTCATGAAACTGCTGTCTGTGTAAGAAATGAAGCACAATTTATTACGTATTCATTTTGCCCATCTGCTAAGTGTATCATTAAGACAATGAATTCAGTTCATTTCCTTCACTCCCCAGCTAAGCAGTGCAATTAGAGTTTTAGAACACAGCTTCTGATAAAAGGAACTTTTTTCCATTATTGTCTTTATTCCAAGTATTCTATCATTAAATAGCTTGAAAGGCTTTCTTCCCCTCTCTTATTTTCTCTTCTAGTCTTACCAACTTCTCTTCCATGTTTTCAGACATTCTGAGTTGTAGGGTTCAATGCCCTTTGGGGCACTCTTTTTTTCCAGCTGCATTTCTAGCCACATTAGAACATTTCACTCATAGTACCACAAAAAAGTCAGTTCTGAATTGCTGAAGTTTTTTCCTTATTTTTAAGAAACAGTTCAATTTTCTGTAAAATATAACACTTTGGAAATGATAATGTCAATGGTGAAGTATGATAACTCAGTAAGATGGGGCTCTCTATTGGTACTACTCTATCACTGTCACGGAGGTGAGAGGTTGTGGGTAGTAAACCATAAAAAATTATAAATGTCTCCTCCTCAGCGTGGAATCTCAAGGGCTCAAGGCATCACAGTATGGCAAGAACCAGGATCTTACCTGCTCCAACACTGGCAGTATAAGCAGCTGGAATAGAGGATGGGAGGGGAACGTCACATCATCTGAGTGGCTTTAGGGAGCAGCACAAGAGTTCCACAGAGCTGGTGTCACTGGCAGTGATGAACATCAAGCCAAAATAGAGGCAAGCTGGGCCCATCTACAATTTTCTTCTGCCCTTTTTATTGTTTTAACAGCATTACAACACTTAAAATAGTAGGGATATTTAGTTTTATGTGGGTGAGGTATAAAAACCCCCAAGAACAGACTTCAAAGCTACCAAGATAAGATCTTTAGCACCATGATTTCTGCTATTCAAAGTCTTGGGTCTTGCTCACTTTGTAATGTCTCATCTTGATCTGTGTGTGGATCACTTAGCACAGATCCAAGAGGGCTGTAATTAGCAGCTTCAACACATCCCTATTTTTGGTAGTGTAGAGCAAGCAGCTTTTGTCAGCACAGTTATGTTGGACACCAATTATCCCTCAGATGCCACAGTCGTGTTCGTAGAAGCGTGGTTTGGACACCAAGCCAGATCATCCAGCTTCTCAGCAATCCTGTTTTGGCAGGCACCCTGATAGTTAAAGCTCTATCTTTGACAGTTCTGACTTTAGCTTTACTGCCAGGCATTAAATATGTTATTTCATTAACTCCCTGTGCAAGTTCTCCAGCAATAAAGGCTTTAGATGTAAAAGTACTTGCAACAAAGTGATCAGGTGGTCTACTTCCACAAAAATCCCAAACAAGCAACAAAACAAACAAATTGTAAAAATCCAACCACCAAAAAAAAAATGCAAAACAAAAACAATTTGAAAAAAATCAATACAAACCTTACATAGTAACATACAAAAAGCACATCGTTCTCTCAGGATAATGTGCTCCATATGGCTAAAACATTAAGGATGCCAATCTTTGTATATCAAGAAAATTGTTCAACAGAATTCAAATATACTGCTACTGACAAATGATTCACATGAAATCATTTTCAGCGGAAGTTCCAACTAATATATGCTAGCCACAAAGTTTTCTAATTGTAATCAATGTGCACTACATCAATTTAGCTCAGATGCACTCTTTGTTCAGCTCTCTAGCTGTTCTGACAAAATCCCTTCAAAAAAGAACTCAAATAAGACAATTCAAAATTGTGCTAAATGTCCTTTTCCTCAGTACTTACATCTCTAATCAACAGTTATCTTTACAGATGTAAGAGCAGCAGTGATCTCTTTAAACAAAAACAATATTCACAAAAGCAAGAAAATTCCTAATTAAGGTCGATATTTCCAATTAATCCTATCCACCCTAGTGCCACTGCTTTCAGAGCCTGCCAAGTCTGAAGACTGAAGCTGCACCACGGGATTCAATAGGAACTGAGAACAAGCTGGTTTGGAGTCCTCATGCTTTGAAATGGACTTGAAATTATATCAATCAGTAGTGGCTCCTGTGACACTTAAGATTTGCTTCTCAGTGAATTGGTTTTCTTTTCACAGTATCCAAAATGTCCTTCTGCACTAACAACAGATTTAAACTCTGATTTCATGCAGATGTTTGCCCTGACTCCATTACTAGGGCTGCATCTCGTGCATGAACTCCTCCTTCTCATCAGGTACCTCACTCACTGCTGAGGACTGAACAGTGTCCTTAGAATTCAGCAAAGCAGACAGCAAAGCTACTCTGAGTGAAACCATTTTAAGAAATCTGATAGCAATAACTGTGGTTTTTTTCCAGGAAGAGATGACATTTTTCAGGCAGCCTGATTACACCTAGATTTTTCCAAATATTCTTAAAGCCACTGAAGACTGAAGCAAGCAATGTTTTAGTCAAGATGAAGCATTCCATTGTATTTATCTATTTGTGATGGATTAATTAGACACTTTTTTCAGAATTCAAATTAAAAACTCGGGGGGGGGGGAAAATCAGGAGATTCTCAGGTTTATGTAATACCCATTAAATGTTTAGGCAGAAAAAGTATTTTGACATTAAGAAAAAAAAAAAGGACACACTCCTCACGGCTTCCCTCATTTCTTTGTATTGTTCCACCATACTGATCAATGGAAGTTAAGAAAAAAACTTGGATCAAGACTGAAGTTATTTGAGAGCATTCCTTGCACCAAAGAGGGGGAAATATAGCAGGGAAAAGTCAGGTGAGGTTAGAAACTGCAGGCTCAAGCCTTGGTTTTACAGTTCTAAATATCTGGTTTAGGAGTTGAATGCCTGGAGCTAAGAAATGGTAGGAAAGGATATGCTTATGTAAAGACAAAAATCAATATAAATATGGCTTGCCTTTGTCAAAAGGCAGGGAAAATACAGAACTGAATAGTGAGGTCATCTTGTTTACATCAAAGTGCTGCATGGCTTTACTGATTAAACTGGTGAATATGAAACTGGCACGAGTTGTGATAAATCCAAAAAAGCAAGACCATTACTTCAAACAGGTAAAATATCAAAGCATTCATTCACCTAATAGAATTTCTACACAAAAATTTCACAAGCCAGCATCTTTAAATTTTGCTGAACTGCAGCACAGAGTATGAAAGAATGGAATCCCACAGTCCCATTACCTAAAGACAGCTCATCCATCAGACAGAGAATTGTTTATCACTGGGGTAATTGTTTGAATTATTCCCAGATCCCATGGCAAAACAGGATGCCCAGATCTAATTTTTATTATGCAAAATAAATTCTCCTCTGGAATTTTGCTATAAAAGAAGTTTTTCTGGAGCCAAAACTGTCACATCTTAACATAACTTGGGATTACAGTCTAAAACCTTTCTTCTTAGGGGAGGCCAAACAGGATTTCCCAATAAAGTAAAACTATTTCTGATAAATTAATAAAGAGAAATTATGGGTTTATTGACTCTTGAACTTCTGCACTATGGTCATGCCCAGTGGCTGTCAGACATTCCCAGCACAAACTGACCAATACAATCCACTCGTGGGGTGCAGTATGTTCATCCCATGACTGTAAAAGGGGTATTTGTGCATATAAAACCTCATCATGAGGAAAAAGGTTTTATTGAAGCAGGAGTATCAAGATGTTAATGAAGCTGAAGCAGGCAACTCATTCAGGATTAAAGGATATTTTCCCTTATTTCCTAAAAGACAATTATCCAGTGTTAAAAGTGACAAAGTGTTAAAACCTGGAGCTCCAAGTGAGGAGTGTGGACTCCCTGATCCTCAGCTTCCCCAGGGATGGGCCAGCTGGAGGGGATGAGCACAGGATGGAGTCGCCACACGAGCACACCCTTCTCCTCATTCTTGAAAAACAATGTGAATTTTGCTGCAGTGAGAGCTCATTAAAACAGGTCACTTATCCAAGGAGAAGCACTAAATATCAGTAGCCTGGAACAGAACTAAAGCAGAACTGCCCTAGCATGGTTACAATTCTGTGAAAATATTTAGTGTATACACTTTTCTCAAACTGTTCTATTGCTTTATAAATTAAAACAGATTCATGAAAGGTTCTGCTAGAATACTGATGAGCACACAATGAATATTACTTTCTGGTTCATTTCTTGATATTAAAATATTCCCCACAAAGCAAAAGAGATCTTTAAATGACCCCTGAAAGAATATGCTGTTTTCCAGGTATCAGTAAACAAATGTGGTTGTGCCATTTGGAAGTGCTGATTTCTGAAGCAGATCTCCAGCACCTTCATCACTACAGACCTGACTGCATTTTCCTTCTTATCCCTTCAGACACAATGATTTTTGGTTTGGTTTTTTTTGAGCTGGAAATCAATCAATTAATCCTTGGCATGACAAATAGTTTACTTGCACTGTTTCAGTGCTGATGGAAGCAAGCCATTAAAATCAGAATTCTCTTTTTATATGTGAGGTATCTTTACAGCTTTGGTTTCCAGCAAATAACACCAGAGCTGAGAATCACATTTCCCCCCTTTTTCCTTCCACTGGCAACAGCTTTCTGTTATTACTTTTATCCACTAATGTTTTCTGAGTCACTTTGTTTTGCTGACAAGTATGCTCCCTCCCATAATGAGAAGATGTGCAATCTATTGTTCACTAGAGCCATTTTGGTTTTGACAATGACAAAATACCTACTTTATGTCATGTCCTACTGCATGGCTAACAAGAATACAATATTTGAGCCGTACATCTGTATTCTTAAAGCCTCAAATTAGCACTATTTTTAATATAACAATAATCCTATTAGCCTAATTTCTCTGCTGTCAAACGATAACACACTCAAGTTAATTTAAATGGTTGAAATTATAGACTTTTATAGATCATTAAGACTATTAAAGAGACCCAGCTAGCCCATTCTCGATCCAAAATTACATATCAGTCACCCTTAGTATGGTTTGAATACAGACCCAAATATTCTAATGTAATTTTTTTCTAATTGTTTCCAATTTGCTCAGTTCTACTCCTTTGCAGTTTTGTAATCTCCACATTATTATATCTGCTGCAACCACAAATGTTTTACACAGGGCAGCTGATATTAAAGAACTGTACAAACATCTTTGGTTCAGTAAAACCTGTTGTAAGCATTCACAAAAAGCTTTGGCAATTACAGTCTGATAATGCACTTTGAACGTGTCATAGACAATTTTGAAAAAAGTTATGCTGATGAATATCACTGAAACTGATATTTAAGTCAAATAACTCAAATACTTTTAGTTATATGTTTATATCCTTTAAATGAAATATGTTAAGTGCTTTTCTTTCCTGGAGTGTCCAAAGTGGAAAGCACAAACATCAACTTTTTTGGGGAATTGCAGCATTTTAGAGCATTTGTCTTAAAGCATCAGCATTTTGTTGTGCAAGATTTCTGCCATGACAAAATCGTAAATGTAGACACTATGTAAGAATAGGATGGATGTTACTTCAACCACTCTCAATGATTTAGCAGAAATAACTGGGGGCTATGGAAATAAACAGGTATCTTAATTAATTGCTGAAAGAATACAAACCTTGAAAAAGAACATTCTTCAAAGAAATAAATTTTTATTCTTTAGTATTAGTAATTTATTTCTTTGTCCAGCATACTTTCATGCAAAAAAACCCTGTCTTCTCTCCCTTCCATTAGCAGGTGCTTACTTTGTCCTTGCAATTTGAGTTATTATTGCCAAATTGCTATTCCTTAGCAAGAGAAGACTCCTTATCTTCTGTACTCTTCGGTTTTGGGGATCTTTAGGGTTTTGTTGGGTTTTTTTTCAGAATCTGGTATTATAAACAGGCATAAATTTTTGTCCTCTGACAATTATTAGATTGCTGCTTTTGGCCAGACAAGAACTGAATGAGTTCAAAAGAGTGGGTTGTGAATCTGGTTTTTGCTTAGGTGAGCCATGGTAGAAGTGGAGAATGCTACTGGCCCTCAAAGCTGCAAAATCGAGGCAAGAATATTCTGGACTTGCTAAACTTAAAATATCTAATTCATGTGACAAACCCTCATTAAATTTTCCCGTGGTGATTCAAGTCATTTGGATAAAAGGTATACCTGCTGTGCTTTAGATTACAGCAGAAGAACTCTTCACTTTGAAAAGTTTGGAATTCAAGACCTACTACTCAAAGACTGTGATCCAAGTCTCAAAATAATGAAACCAACTTGTTCCAGACAATTCCATTTAAATAATTAGTAATTCAGTGTTGTAGGAGTTATTTTAGTCTATAAAGTTCTCACAATTCTAACTTCAAGAGTTTGTGAATAGATAAAGAAAAAAATAACTTATTTGAGTATTATTATAGTATTTAATATTTTAGTATTAGTTGACAGTGCTCACCAAATAGCCTGAAAGAACTCATTTGTATGAAGCTCTGAAAAGGTGTTTTGAAAGACTGGGTGAAATGTTCAGGCTTTCCTAACTGTCAGGTTTCATATTTGGTACTCAGATGTACAAATGAGTAATACAGCTGTTGGAACTGAAATTTGTAAAGAAAAAAATGAGCATGCTCTAGAACACACAAGCAAGGAAAGAGGTGAGTGTGCCAGTGCAGAGTACTTGTGCTCAGTGAGCCCACCTGGGAGCTAACTGAAGTGTCAGGGCTTTTGCTGCCTTGCAAACAGTTTGCTTTTAATGTTAAGCAATGTCAGTGCAGTAACTGGCTTTAGGAATTAGTCATGGAAGTTAAATATGACCTGAAAAGAAAGTAGTAACCTTTTGTCCAGAATGTGGACTTTGTCCTAAATAAATGACTGCTGTCCTTGCTGACGCCTTGAAGAATTTTCCTTCATGGGGATATTACATTCCCCTACCCTTCTTTCACATCTTGTTATGCAAGATGTTTATCTGTATTAGAGTGGCTGACATTATAGGTTGTGTAAATAGATAACACAAATAATGAGTAACACAGATAGAAAATAAGAAAATGAAGCTCCAGACAAGGCAGTAATGGCTGCGGAACCATTATGTAGAACACAGCAAGTAAATACAATTTTTTTAATTATTGTAATTTTCTTTCAAATCCATCCACGGCACTCATTCCATATTATTCTTTCTCAAAGACAGAATGCTTCTCTCTTTTCTCCTAATTCCATTGTTCTTACCTGTACTTCTGTGATGAGCAGGTTTTTATAGTCAGCTTTGAGACACAAAGAGTAGGTGCAGCTAGAAAATGAACTTGAACAGAATGAAAGGACTGAAGTTGAAGCAGGTATGAAGTTGGATGTACAACTCCAAGCTCTGCTTCTGTGCATGTGTAGAGCTGTGCTTGGCATTAAGGACCCTTTGCTGCTTATCTCACTGCTAAGCCTGATAAATATCCCTAAAGTAGCCATTTTTCTGCCTAAATCCAACATACAAAATCAGTAAGTGTTGAAAAGCACACTGAGGTTGTGCCAGCAGGAGTGGTTGGTGCACAAAACCCAAAAGCATTCTTATTCAAAGAATAAGGCGTCTTATATTAAATTTGTGTAGAGGGCAAAAAGATCAGACCTCCACTACCAGATGAATTTTTAAGTTTGGTGACTCAGATTGCTCTAAGGAAGACCTAGTTTCGAAATTAACAAACAAAACCCAACCAACCAAATGAAAACAAACAAAAAAGTCAACCCCCAAGAGCCACAAAAGCACCAAATATTTCATTCCTAAGGGAATGTTTGGCTTATGTAAGATTGCACCAAGTGCAGAGAGGGGAAAGAAATAAAATAAACCTGCTACAGGTGTTTCTATGGGTGCCATTTCTTCCATCCCTCTGACTGGTAGAGGTGGAGATATTATTCTAAAACACTGCACAGATATTTAAGAAACGACTAGGAGTAATGTTTGCAGACAAAATTAAGAAAATAAGGTGGGAGGGAGGTGGTCATAACTTCAGAAAAGCTTTTAGCCCTCTAGAACTGGTGGATTCTCTTTATCAAAATACCAGGAAAAGGTTAACAAAGCAATCATAATCAAAGTTTTAGTCTCTTTTTGCTGATGCTTGAGTGTTATTTTCTTTGAGCTAGCTGTGCATTTCTCCTTCTGTCTCCTTGTAGTTGATGCATAACAATTTTTAATTTTAAAATATTACATCCCCTCAGTCTGTAAATAGCAGTTTGGCACCTGCGGCTTTTCCAGGACTAATTATGGAGTTTTATTTCCTGATGCTTTAATTAATCTTGTGCAAGCTGTAAATGTCAGTACACAGTTTTACAGCATCTTTGCTGTTGGGAAGTCAAACAGTTGAAGGATTTTCTAACAGAATAACTTCCTCTTCCCTTTCAATTTCCTGGGTCTAAATTTATGGCAAAATGCATCTGCCTGAAATGACTGCAGTGATTTTAGTTTAGTTCTGCATTTCTAAGCTCTGTTTCTTTGCATGCTGTCACTCACTGTTTTGTCTGTGCTCCACTGGCATCCAAGTGATCTGTGTTTGTTCAGACTCTATATCCTCTTACCTTTAGTTGCAATGCCTCCAGGCTGGAGTTGCCCTTCTGATGTTGATGTAACCTAAAGTTTTTCTACTCCAGAAATAAAAATAATGCTTCTGCCCAGTCACAGTTGGAACAGTTGTTAGCCAGAGAACTGCATAAGAAGCAATTTCCAAACTTCTGTCTCCTCTGGCCATGTAATATCAGAATTATGAGAACCTAATGGCTAATAATGAGCTGCCTGTATTTAATGAAAACTATGTGCCAGTCTCACTGATAGCTCTTCCCTGTCCTTTTGCCAAAGAGTTTCGGCCCCATTATATTCTAGACAAAGCTTTCAAAATCTACCCAGTGTGCTTTTGATCTCTTCTTCTCAGGCACAATCCATGGAGTGTTACATTTTCTGGGAATTGTTATAGCAGAAATGTCACTGTCTGAACTACTGGCAATCAATTCCTAGTTAACTTTCAAAGTTTATAGTACTCTGTCATCCCAGCAATTCTTTGCTGGTTTAGAGCTGATTTGCATTTGAGGGCTGGGCTTGTTGGTTTGGGGGTTTCCTCCTTTGTATTGCTATTGCCACACAAGCAGTTCTGTTTGGTTGCTTCATGCAGTTTACTGAAGTTTTGTGATGAAACCTGAGGTAAAATTAGAGCAAGGTAAACACAAAGATTTTGCTTTCAGGTCCTGGGTAGTAAATAACTTGTGGCCACACCTGGAAGCAGCTTGCCAGAAACAGCTGCACATCCAAATGATGCCAGCAGCATTTTCCTGGTTATGGAAACAGTGATCTGACAAAAGATCCCTGGACTTTAGATGTTGAGATCAAAACATCTTTGCCAACCAAGTATTGTAACATCCATGATAAGCAGATCTGAATTTAACAGTTTGTTCAAGTCCTCTAGTAAAATACTCTACCAAAGCACTCAACTTGTTTCATGTTTTTGTGTGTTCAAGGGGATTTTTGGAGAACATTGCTGTATAAACAAATATGTTAACATCAAATATTTCAGAAGCAATAGGGACTCATGGGAATAAGATCAAAGATTACTTTTTGATGTCTTGAGATAGAAGCTAGACAAGGATTTATGGTTCATGTCATCAGTAGGAAAAACATGGCAGAAACTAAACATGAAAAGCTGTTGTCTGGTCTGACTGCTTTGAAATGGAACACACCAAGACCTCTCAGTGAGCTGCATTGTAAAGTTACAGGGGCCATTGAGCCTTTTTCATGTGTGTGAAGCTAAAAGTAGTTTTGCTTTTCATTTTGCTTCTCTCTGTGAGTCCTACAATATGCACTTGCACTGATACATTCACAATGTCCAACATAGTTTTAAATAAAATGGATTTACATTGTAAAATCTGAGAATTGCTGAGAAAGGTGCTCACTTGCTATTTTTAAAAAACAGCATGTCTGCGAATAAGTTTAGGTTTGAAATGTTACTTTCTGCTTCAGTTTCTCCTGTTTTTTTTAAATTTTGTGGTATCCAAGCGTCTGTACATCATTTATTTTCTACCACATTTTTTCCATTTAGTGCTGGTTTTATCTCTTTTCTGCTTCTCTCTTAATTTTTCTTTAGGATTTTCTCAAGTGATTGATTTTCATACCAGTCTACTTTTAAAGCAGTGGTTTATAGCACTGTGTTGCCATACAGAAACATCTTTCTTTTCCCTTCCCTGCTATGTTTTATCAGCTGTGCTGGCAGAGATGTGTGTGAGTGAGGCAGTGGTTTAAATCAGGCAGCAGCCTGAGGGGACAGCCAAGGTGGCACTTCCACATCAGGATCAGGATGGGCCCTTGCTACAAGAGGGGCAGGGGGCACTGGGCTCCTCTGCTCCCTTGGTCTCACCTGGGGGAGAGTGTCAGTAGAGTCAATAGTTACAGATTTTTTTGCTGGACTGCTGCATTAAATTGTGTGGAGAGTGGGGAGTGCTGTGACCTAACCCCCGACAGAAATGAGGAGCAGAAGAGCAGAGTAGAACAGAGCCATTTTGGGGCTCAGAAGCTGTTATGCTCCTTGCTGACTCCTCTACTGGAGCCTCCTGCTTTTGGGTGTAGTGTCAAAAAATGTCTGAACTGATGCAGTGGTTTGCTACCAGGGAGAGCAGAACCACCTCTCACATGGATTGACTTTAGTAGCTGTAATTAGGAGCCAATTTGGCTCATTAAATGTCCTCATGAGAATCTTAGGGAAATATAATGAGCCCATGAAGAAGTGTCTTGTGGAATCTTCTTTTTGCCTTTTTCCTTATAATGGGGTCATGTAGTACTGTGTCTTTAGCAGCACCACTGGTTCATGTCAATTGACTGACATCATTAACTTCACCATCACCAAGGGTGACAGATTAAGGGCACTCTGGCAATCTGTACAGGCTGAAATGGGTGTGAAAATGCTGCATGCACTCTTTGTATATTAAGGTTTTAGTTTCATATATATATATATATATATATATATATATATATGAGTTCTATGACTGTCAGTGTATTAACTATAAATGCAGATACACAAGCCTTGGGAGCAAATATTGATTTGTTTCACTTTAAGAAACTTAAAAATTCTGTTCGGTGTGATGCTGATGGGATCTAAGTACTTGGTCACAATAGAGTAAAAGGGGTGGAAATCTGTTTCTAACTGAGCTTTCCATGTGTGATCGATGATGTTGTTGATGTGTATTCATAAATCCTTGGCCCTGGATTATGCATGAACTAATACATAGAGCCAAAATGTCAGCTGAACTGGTGTGGAATTTATTTCCCCCTGTGCAGGAGAATGGCCATGATGGTAATGCAGTTGCACTGTTTAGAGAATGCAGGTGTCAATGAAGTGTTTTATTTGGTAGTGGTTTTTCCTCAGGTATTAAAAAATAAGCTGATGTTAAAAATAAAATATGTTTCATGTCACTGCAGCATTAGAGAAGTGCTTTTTCAGATTTTACAGAGGACAGCTCAGGTTCTGTTAAGTCAGGATGGATTGTGTCAGCCCCTCTCTGTTACATAACAGGATATGAGTGATAAAAACTGACAGTGTGCTGTGGATGGGAAATAAAATCTAGTTTCCTCAAACCTGGAATAGAATGAATGCAAATTCTCATGAAGCATTTTGGTACTCTTCTTGACATGGAGAGAGCTCTTAAGCAGAAATAACTCTGCTGATGTCTTGGAACTGGTTCTCTGCTCTGTACACCAAGTACTGCTCAATGCAAATAATTCTGCTACAGTGGTGCTAACAAGAGTTTTGTTTTGCTAGAGCCTCTTTTGGCTCTGTATGAAAAAAAAAAATCATTTATACTCTCTTTTTCACCAGATACCTTTCATATATGAAAGCTATTAAATGTTCCTTTCTTTCCCTCCCCCAAATTCTTTTTAGTTTGCTTATGAAATATGCTGGCCTAGGTACTCCTAGCAGATTTTTCTAGATATATTTATTAGATACCTGACTGTGTTTCCACTGAAAGCTACAAACATAACAAATTATATTTTCATGGTAACACTACAACATTGACTCTCAGTGGAACTCTCTGAAAATATGCATGAAATTAACTGTTTTTTTTACATTAAAATAATTGTATTATAGGATCGTTACAAGTCAAATTTGAGAAGAAGAATAAAAAAAAAATAATGTAAAACTTTTCTTGCAAAACTCCATAGAACACAAATCTAATGCTTGCCCAAAAACCTGCATTAATGCATTAAGGGCCTTAGCATCCCAGTTCAAGAGAAATTATTGTAATGTAATGGAAGAGAATAACTGAGATGGACATGACCCCAGATTAGTGCACTTTCATTGAATATTATATACTGTTGACTTAGTCTGAGAAATTCATTTTCCAGCTTTAATGGGTTTTATGTTCCAGGACATAGTGGACTTGAGGGTTCATCCTTGTTGCTAAAGGGCAGAAGACCATTAAGGTTGTCATATGATTTTTGTATCAATGTCATATTTTCCCTTGTGAAGTCTTGAGGGCTTGCCAGCAAGATTCCAGAGTCTGTGCTTTGGGAACAGGGTACAGTAAAGCTTTTGGAAGTGTATGTCTCTGCAAATGGTGCTGTTTTAATGTGGATCTCGGAGAAACATTTTGGCATTAGGAGAAGATCTGACTAAAGGCAGGTTTGATACTAAATGGACTCAAATTCCTTAAGTATCTTGGATCAGGATAATCTTTTCAGGATAATTGCACCCCATTTTTTCTTGTGCACAAGAATATTTAATGTGATCTTCATAAAAAATTAGTCACCAAAGTTGTAGAGTGGGGCTAAAAGTTCACCTCAGATATTGTAAAAAAACCAATGAATTAAAAAAAAAAAAAAAGAGAGAACCTTAATGCCTTACTAATTATCCTAAAATTGTTCCCATTATCAGGGAATTACAAAATCGGTGAGTTAATTATCCTGGATAAGGGCAAATGGAAACTTCCAAGGGTAGCTGAGGTATTTTTAGATACAGAATGTGCCACATCTGAGATTGAGGAGAGATTTGTTGTTCTGCAGAGTATATTTTGCTGAAGCAGGAAGAGCTGTGATTGCCTCAGCTTGGGAAATAAAGGGGGATATCCATCCTGGAGAGCTGGTTGTGTTTGGGAAAGGTCTGGCTTCTGCTGACTCACTGTGGGGGAAGGAGAAATTACTGCAGCTTTCTGGTTGGTTCTCGATGGAAGCTTCTTTAATTACTTGGTAGCACTTCCTGAGTGTTCCACCCTGGGGAAACAGAAGCTGTTCCCCGCAGTTTCCAGAGGCTTAACGGGAGTCGCTGAGGATGGAGCTGGATTGAGCCCAGCTTTACAGAGTTAGTCAGAGAGCTGGATATAGTATTTACCCTCCCAAAATTCAGATTGTGCAGTTTGCCTTTAGGCACATTGGTCCTGCAGACCAAAAAGCAGAACCAGATCCTGCAGCAGAGGCTGTTCCATGGACAGGGCAAAAGGCAGAGGCTGTTTACCCTGTGCACTCATAAATTTGTGCCCAGCTGTGCATGGATACACACACACATGTGGAGCACAGCACAGGGGCATGACTGAAGGCTGTGGTGGGTGTGCTTTTGCAACCCATGCTTTGAGCACCATACTCCTCAGCATTAACATTTTCCTCTTTCTGCAGGGGCTGAGACACGGTTTGTGGAAATCAGACCCTGACCTGCTCTCATGTTTAAATGAATCCTGGGAATTGGGGGAGGATGTGAAGTGTCCAGGTCAAGATGTAGATTATTAAACTTTCTTGTTTAGTGTGAAAGGCTTTTCTTTTGCTGTGTTTTGCAAATATCTGTGTGAGAGTGGGGTGCCATTGATCAGCAATGAATCTGAAATACATGTTGGGTCTTCTTTTGACTGACATAAATGATTTAATGATGCAGGTTAAACCTGGCCTCTTTTCACTTACAACTTACAATTTTTAGTGTCAAAACCGTTTGTACTTTGTATGGAAACCATAAAACAACTAATATGTCTTGTAGGATATGAAAACAATTCTTGCCTGTTGAGGCATTGGAAAAATGAACAGATGCAATACATGCCATCAAACTAATTTTTTGGAAGTAGTGGGAACCCTCTGCACTTCTGGGTTACATTGCCTGGCAGAAGCGCTGTTGATGCCCAGCTTTCCTCTTATTCCCATAACATTTTATGTTACACTACATTAAAAAGCTCACTGGAAGAAGTAATAAACAATCAAAATTTTCATGAGTTAAGCTTTGACTCCTCCATTTATCTAACTGATATAGCCTGGATGTTTACTGATATAGCATTCCATGAGAGACAAATTGTCCTTATGTGCTTCTAGGTATCCCCAGAAATCTGTAATAGCAAGCTTTATAGTGATAGCAAGCTAGAACATAGTGTGTGGCAGGATTATACAGGGAAAGCTATCTAACAGAAATAAATTCTGCTTCCCCAGAATAGCTGATGCTATTTCAGTCTTTAAATCATTTCATTTAAATAGTTCCTGTCTTGAATTGTTGACAGTCTCCACATTAATGCCTTAGGTTTTTTTAAACCTTGTCATGTAGACTTCTGATGAATATGTATTTATGTCCCCTGCCCTCTGGTGATGGAGTGAGACACTAATAAACATCCACTAGTCTTTACTTAATTTTCAAAGCTTTCTTTAATCTGTTCTTAGACTAACTTTTGTGGCACATAATTCGGATTGGTCCTTTTCCAGTGGCCTAGCTCTCTCCTCCTTTATCAAAAGAAAAGGAGAGATGTAAACTTGCCTGGTTAAGCTGTAGAGACAGGAAAAGAAAATACAGGAGTGCCAGTGAAGCTGTGCCATTTTCTGGTGGATTTTGTCATTTTTTCCATTTTCCCATAATCCTTCATTCCTGTTTTCCTTCTGCTGGTCCTTGCTGACTCTCATTCATAGTGAATATAGGGAAAGCTATTTTATAGGGGAACCTGAACAGTCCTTTTTCTTTAAAAACAAATCATGTTTGAACTGCTTTGCCATTCCAGGATTAGGATTTCACATTTCCCTTCTTCTATCCTAATCATTATGTTGTGGTTTTGTGGTTCCCTTTGAAGTGTAGAGCAGGAGGATTGTTTTGGTTTTGTGGAACTTCCTTTGGATTTGGGATAGACTGCTGTTCATTCCTAGTAGAAAATTTTGGTGCAGTCAGACAGCAGAGATTTGGGTGGAAATCTTTATGGAATGGGGTGGTGGGAACAAGCACCAGGTTTGCAATGTAAATAGCAAGAGTCACCAATTGTACCTTGAGCTCTGAAAAGAGGAGGCACAAAAATCTTCTGAACTGGAGCTGTTGAGTGCAGCTGCCTTCCTAGTTCTAAGACCCCAGAGGAAAAGTAAAGCAGGTGCAGGATGATTCCAGGTGCTCCCCATTCCTGCTCTCTCCAGGGTGGGCTGTGTGCTCTGGAGTGGTGCAGGGCTGGAGGCTGGGGACAGGAGGGAAGGGTGCCAGCCCTGTCCCTGCTCTCTCTGGTGTCCCACACTAACAAATGGAAGGGCTTGGTTTGCATCAACATTCGGTTCCCTCTCTCTGATATCTGAGTCTAGCATAACTTCTAAATCTAATTTGTCTCCTTATTTAGTATGAGACATTCAGTCTTTAAATTTGCAAGCTGTGAGAGTCACTGAAACCCAGTTGTGGCACAGTCAGTTGACTGTGTGCTCTCTGGTGTAAACGCTGCCTGTTTGCCCATCAAAGAATCCAGAGAGTGCTTTGTGGAAAATGTACAAAGTGTCTGAGGGTAGAACACTCTGAGAGGGAGTTTAGTTTAAGTGTTGCTAGTCCTTCAGTTGGGAGAACTCAGAGAAATCTGAAACCACTAGTACAAAAAAGTTATTTGATGTAATAATAAAAAAAAAGTAATTAATACCCACAATATATTGCACTTTCAATTTAAAGAGATAATTACAACCTTGGTTTTGGCTGGTTAATGGATATAGGCTTTGAATTTCTGAGTTATTAATGCTTTTAAATCATGGAAGAATTAATAACACTCATAAAGGATCTCAACACAACAGCTCTTCTCAGAGGATTTAATAATTAATATCAAATCTGTAAGAGGAAGTTGTTTGTGGTTCAAAATAAATTATGGAAGAAATCAACAGAGAAATCTCTCCTGGCAAACTTTGTGTATTTATTTATGTCTGTAAAAACAGTGCCTGATAGAAGGGAATCCAAACTTTCTTCCTTGCATTTAGTCATGTTTTCCTGCATCTTCAAGAAGGTTGAGCTCTTTAGCTGGCTTCCCACTAGAAACAGAAGGCATTAGATTTGTTACCCAGTGATACAGAAACCACTGTGGATGTCTAAAATGAGACCCCTTGGACACACCAAAGGTAGCAAAGCTTCTGACAAACTGTCTTGGTTACCCAAGATTCTTCTTGTTTTGAGATTTTTCTTCAGCCTTCTATCTTTACAGGTTACCTGCTTGCAGTCTCATTGCATATTCCTATAACTGGCTTCAGTGTATTAAGGATTTCCAGTTGGTTTAATAATATTTTTTTTTTTGGCTTGGCTCAGGATTTATGTTTGTATCATATTTTGAGATCAGCACAAACAAGTTGGGTGTATTTGCAAAGCTCATTTTGCAGTTCTCCTAAAAGCACATACAGCTTCTCTGTTGGTGTTGTTGGTTTGGTTTGGTTTGATTTCCCCACCCTGGAAAAGAAGGTGAGCTTCTGTCTAAATTTTGTTGGTATTGCAAAAACACCTATGTAACTGGAAATAATTTTTTAGTAAATATTAATAATAATAATCTTTCCTTCACCATGTAGTCTTCCTCATCTAAAATGAGAAGGTAAAATGTTGGATTTATTTCCTTCTCTTATACAACCTTTATTTTAACAGTATTGCCTCAGTGGGTGGACTTCCAACTAAAAAATTTCAGTATTTTTAACATGTCTATTGTCACCAGGATTTTTGTGCAAGAGGGTGATGTAAAATACTATTCATTTGAAAATTTCAGCTGCTTTGTTTGTGCTGATCTAATTGTTGTATCCATGGAAACTGGAGGGCTAATTCCAGACAGCTGCCGAGTTCTCTTCTAAAATGTTATTGAAGTTTGTCAGTACAAAACTTCATGGGCCAGTTGCCAATGTGCAGGCTTGGATATTGGAGATTTTCTGAATGATTATCTAAAAGGCATGATGAATATTCTAAAGTAGTTTTTTGTTTCATATCCCCCCATAGACTGTTATTGAACAAACGGAAAATTGGAGCTGAAAGCATTGAACACGTAATGCTGTAACCTCTGGAACAGCTGGATGGAGCAAGGAGCAGAGAGGAATCAGTGGCAGCCTCAGGGGAAAGAAAATATGGGTAACACTTGGGGAATTGTAGATTATTCACTCAGACACTAATGGACACTTTACCATTGATATAGCAGAGAGCAGCATCCCACAGTTCAAGTGAATGCAATTGAAAATCCTGTCCAAAAATAGCCCCCCTTGCTGGCCTGGTGCTAGGGTGCATTTTTAATAAAAGTAGTTTAGTAGTGCTGTAGTAAAACTTGTGAATTTTTTGTAATTTCATGGGAGAAGTTTTTTTACTAGAAATAAGTAGAATTTGATGTCTTGAAATACTGCCATGAACAGGCTGTAGTGGATTTCTGCATTACAGAACTGTCTGGGTCTGGCTAATACGTTAGTATAGGTGTGGCTTTATTCTTGAGCTGTCCTAACTGAATCTCTGTTGCCAGGGCTCCTCTAAGAGAGGATCTAAAACAAAGCTTGTATCAGTTTTCACTTGACTCTTTGATCAAAACCACTGTAGATTTCAGAGGAAGTGTATTTTCTGTTGAAATTTTACATTGAAAGTGATTTGTCAGTGAGATTGTATTGGAGTCACCTTTCTGTACAAGGTCTGTTTTCAGCAATCTAAAATTGATTCCAGTTCATCTGGTAGGAAGCTCTGAGTAAATTAATCTTACTGCCTTAACAGATCCCTGACTGAGATGCAAATGAAATACTCCCCATCCTGTCAGTGGAATGAACACAGGAATTGTTTGTCTAAAAGTCCAGGAAAATTTGAAGCTCAGATTCTGTACCTATGAAAGTTCTATATGAATAGAATACAAATAACTTCCTATACATCAACTCTGTCAGGTTTGAACAGCAAATGAAAGAAGACTCAGTCCTGCAATGACACCTTTGTGGGGTTTTTTGCTTCCCTGTCTTGCACTGAGCCTATTTTCTTTGGAGGCCTCTGTACTGATGACAAAATCCTCTGCAAAAGCTCTTTTCAGGAGAGAGCTGGGGATGGAGCTCTGGTTTGGGGTGAAGCCCATAACAGGGTTTGGAAAACAGACTAAGTCTCCCCTGTAGGGTATCTACAGGGGAATAATGTAACAGCAAGTTACAGTAGTGTAATTTGCTTATGAGTGCAGTGACAAGGGAAATACTGCTTACATTATGCCAAAGTGGTATTTTTTCTTCATGGAGGTGTCATTCCATCTTCCAGAAGTCATTATAAAGCATTAATGTTGGAACTAGTGGCTCTAGTTGGCAGTGCCATGGAACAATCTGCTCAGAAACACAGCATAATACTGGTACAGCTTTGAGGGTGGGCTGCACAAAGGTTTGTGCCAGCTCAGGGCACAATGACTTTGGTCATGTAAACAATGGGGGGCTACATTCCACAAAAGGCATTTTGGCTGTGTCTGCTCCTGTCTTTGTAGGAAGTCAAATGTTTTGGTATCAGCTTTAAATATTTGCATGTAAAAATTATATGTATGGAATTTGCAAGCCCAGAAACTGTATGTGTAGAACTAAAACTCAGCTTAAAGGTGTACAGGAATGCAGAACAGGTGTTTTCTGGTTTTTTGAATGTTGCAAATTTGAGTCTTTTATGCTGCTTTTTAGTCTCTTGATATTGATTTCAGTCACTTAGTGATGGTTTGGCTGTCAGTTAAGGCATAGGTGATTCTATTCAAAAGCAATGGCAGCAAAAATCTTAAAATGATTGGAAAGAATGAATGGCAATGGCCTGTGCAATGTAAGGACAGGTAAGCAGTTCCTTATTTGTCCTTGTCCTCCATCTTCTCTCTTACATAACATCTTCCACCTCAAATCCTTGCTTTGCAAGGAACTGCAAAATATTTGTTAAGCAATAATTTCTGTAACTGAAGCTTGGTTCAGAACAGCATTCCAGTCTGACAGGTCATTTAGGTACAGAGGAAATAATAATGTATCATGATGGACTAGAAGAGCTTGCTGACACCCCATGGACAAATATTTACCTCTGCATTTTTGGCTGGGTTACATCAAAATTAATGAACTGCCGCTGTCTTTGAAGGTTTCTCCTTTTCTGTATGCAAATTGCAGTGTCATTAGAGCAGTTCCACTGCAGTCTGTGTGAGGGGGGTGGTGTCAATGACCACAGAACATCCACTCCAGCTGTCTCTTAACCTCTGTTATTTATATCCCAAAATGTGCAAATTCTGTGCATTTTGTTTTATTTTTGCATGACACGTAAAATGTTCTAAAACAAAAGCATTTAAAGCAAACCAGAGTCAGGTCCAATACAAGACTTGATATTGTAACTGGGTAAAGAATTTTTTTAGTCAGTTGAGGCAATGGGATATTTAATATAAAGTCTTCAAGATACAAATGAGTTCTCATGAGCACACAATTAACCTGATCTAAGGTAATGAATGCTCCAGTGCTGGGAGGAAGATAGCATTAAGGTGAAAAAATAAATATCCAGAAGCACTAAATTAATTTTGTCACTTGAGGCTTGATCCAAAGCTTGTGTGAATCATGGAACTGAAACAGAGGCTGACAGCACTGAATCTGAAACCTGCATTGTGAAGAAAGCTTAATTTGAGAAGAGTTGATGAGCTTTCTCTCTCTTGGCCAATACCTCAAAGGACAAGAAGGACATTACAATTTCTGCATGATGAGAGGATTTTGGAAACATTTAAAAGATAAATGAAATCCAAATACTATTACTTGTTTTCATATTCTCATATCTCACTATAATTTTTTTTATACATCTAACAAAAAAAAAAAAAACTTTCAAGGCTAAGTTCCCAATATATTTACATTTTAAAATATATATATATTAAAATATTCCAATACTTTTTGTTTATATGTGGCATAAAAGGTGTTAGCAGAAAATACACAGGAGGAGGGGTCTGTAGCCTCCCCAAACATGGTACTTAAGCAGTTGCCTTCCTACTCATAAAGGAGAGGCACAGGAACCTGCCAGGACTCTAGAGCAAAAGTCTCTTGCATCTTTGCTGTAAAACACCTATGCTTTGGAGAGAGAGCATTTATTGCAGCTCAAAATACAACATATTTAACTGGATTCTGTGAGGGCAGTGATCTGTTGTTCGGTTGGTTGGGAGAAGAAAAATTTCTAACCATGCATCAGGTTCTCTCCAGCAGAGATCAAAAAATCAGACTGCCAACCTAGACTTCTCATTTTGAAGGATTCTTGTGAATCCGATAATTTACCATTTCCAGCAGCACATCAGTGTACAGTCTTTGGGGAATATTTTTGATGTTACTGCTTTGGCTGAGTAAAATCGGGCACAGGAACGTGCCCAGAATGAGGCTGATGAGCAGCAGCCTCTGCTGTCTGCGTGTCCAGGACCAGCTTATGAAGTATCCTCTGATCCTGCCCAAAATCTCGTGGCCTCCCAGCCAAGAGGAAGCATCATGGGGGTTTGTCAGCCCAAGCCTCCAGTGCAGATCTGGCTGCTAACAATGCTGGGAGTGCACACAGGTGAGGGTGAGGTGAGACTGGTCATTGATATCTTCACTGTCAAATCTTGTGGATGTGCTCTGAAATGGCCAGGAAGCAGGCTTGAAAATTGATTTCCCTGTGTGTGGTGCTTGCAGGGTTTACAGCAGCCATGCTCAGCCATGTGACAAAAACCCCTTCTTGAGTTCCTTTGCCTGGCTCTCTGTGCATCTCTTTTTTCTCATTTTACGTTTGTGTCTTCTACATCCTTGGAGAAGAGGAAATCCCCAAAAGTAAAACCAAAGTACAGCAAGCACTTAGATAATTTCACTTGTATTAAAACCTCTGAGGTCCCTAGCACTGCAGAGAAAACAACATTGTGGGGAAGGATATTTGTTCACAAAGAAAAGCATTTTGGATTTAGTTACCTAGCTCAGTCTGGAGACCTGGCATGAAACCGTAGGGGTTCCTTTCTGCATTCTTAAAGGCAGTTTCCTTTTTTCTTGCAACACATTTATGTCCTAGCCAGCAATGTTAAACACCTTCCAAGTACATGAGAATCTTGTTACCATTTTCTTTCTGGTTTGTTTTTATTACTCACCATCGATTATAGAGAGAATGCACAAACACTCAGGTTAGCAGAAAGTGCTACAATCTTCTCTAAGCACGTGGTTAATGTTTCCTTTAAAAATGTTGCAGCATAATTTATCTTAGGCAGTGCAAATTCAGCTGTGCAGCCCAGCTGACTAAACACACCTAGCCTGTCACTGGAACCCAGAAATCTGTTGGGTTTGCTCCCCCACAACTCAGTCACCTCCTGTGAGGCTCTGAATGCAGCCAGGTGACCCCTCCATGAGCAGTACGAGGAATTCCAGCTTTCCTGGCTCAGCTGGCAGCCCTGCTGCAGGGACCACTGACTGATACAGGAGCCTCAACAAGCAAAGCAGGAACTTGAGATGCTTGTAGGCAGCTTGGGCAACAATGTCAAAAAATATACACTTGAACAGATAATCCCAGTTCTGTTCAAAGGGGAGTCATGTTTTAGTTTTTGGAACATAACCCAGGGGGCCATCCACATATTATTCTTCAGTGATGGGGTAGAAAGTGGGTTTAGGAGGTGTTATTTACTTGCAAGTTCTTCTTTAGTAAATTGTGTTTCCTGCCAGAAGGGAGTGATGCAGGGTTTAGGTCTGTGGTGCAGATACAAACCAGCATGGTGCCCTCTCCTCATACAGCCCCTTGCACCTGAATGGATTTCCTCATGTGGCAAGGCACAGAGACCTCCTTCTTTTGTTTCACTAGGGTGAAAATTAGGTAAAAAATCATTCCTACATAACTTTTATTTTCCTCCTATGCATGATGTCACCCTTCCCCTCTTTCTGTCTGGCCTCAAATTCCCTAAAAACATCAACTGTGACATTCTTTGTGGGCTTTCTGAGCTTCCTGCTGCTTTCCCAAAAGGACAAGGCTGAGGTGAGATTGGTCCTTACTGTTGGGTGGTAGCAGGACCCTCTGTTCCAAAGAACATCTCTTTTGTCTCAAAAGGCTGTTATTTTAGGAAATGAGAAATTTAATTCTTGACCTGATCTGAAAAAGGTAGCAATTACCCTGAATGTATTTATGTGAAGAGGGGAAGTTTTTAGTTCCTGTCTCCCTCCCCTTCTCAGAAACATGCACTGTTATGGAAGGTTACATAAGGAACCCTTGCAAGCCTTTTAGGAGACTGATTCAGGAAAGACCCACCACATGCAGACTTTTATATTCCTTAGATCTGTTTTTTCTGCATTTGTTTTTGTTCCAGCTCCTGCCAATGTGCAAGAGGGAAAAGCATGTTCCATTGATAGTTCCTAAAGTCAGAGTGCTGCATGGCTAAATGAAAAGAATGCACATTCCTTATTCCACTCCCAAAAACAAACCCTTAGGGGAAATCCTTTAACTTCTCTCCACCCAAGACCCCAGCTGAGTTTCCTTCTTCCCTTCTCCCCATATTCACACATTCCCATGAACTGAGGGTGGAAGGAGCAGAGCTAGGTATGGACAGTGGATATAACCCTGCACATTTCCTGTAGGCTCTCAGATGTGTTTTCCAACATTGTTGCATTTTGTGTTTGTAGCATAGCAAAGATTTCCTTGCTCATTTAATTTTCTCTTCCCATGCTGCAAGGCTTAGTTCATTAGCTTAAAAATCTGTCACGCTTCTGGAGAACAGAATATATTTGGCAGGAGTGGATAGTAATTATCTAAAAATTCAATCAAGCCATTTTTTTGATTGATTTTTGGGATGAGATATATAGGCTTCAGTGGAATTGATTGCATCCTAGTATTTTTTAAATTTATGTTTTAAGCATCAGATTGCCCCACCACTCCCACTTTCTTTGGTACATTTATTTTTTCCTCTTACCAATAGACACAAAGTCTCTTGTAGGTAAATGCTCTGACTGTATTGATTTTTTTTAAAATTAAATATGTCTTCCACTTCCAGTGATATTAGTGTTGTAACACCCATGTACCTGGAAAGAATTTTTACAGAAGGATAATTTTCAGTCTTAAAAATGCCACTGGCCAAGCAAGTAGACTTTCTTGAAAACTGCAGAAGGTATGTGAACATAAAATAACACTGATTCTGACTGGTGACCATTTCTTAAGGAATTTGTTTTCATGACATGAACTTAATGTATAAGGCTTAAGGAAGTATTTTAAATAGGAGTGAAAACAAAAAATATGAGACCTAAATTACAAAAGTAGAATGGTATTACGACAGTAATGCTAAAGCTGCTGTTATCACACTGCTTGCTGATGAACCTTGATGAGAAAACATTGCTCAGAAAATGCCCCATCAGTGTTGTGATACCATCACATCCCCTGCTCCAGGGCTGAGCCAAAAAAAGCCTGTTCAGATCTGCATCTCTTGCTACATTTTCAGCTGTGATGAAGAGGATTTCTCAGAGACTGATTTATTATTAACCTCGTTGTGCATTATTTTCTGTATCTTTTCTATATCAGTTGCACAGACTGATTTGAAGAGAGTAAGAGTGCAAATTCATGTGGAGGAAGCAACAAAGCCAACAGCAAAAATGCCAAGAAAGCCTTGAACTGCTTGTGTCACCTTCTTCCCTCCTGAATTCTCCTGAGGACTCGTGCAGTCTGAAATGTCTGATGCATTGGGAACATGACACCAATTAAGGGGCACAGGAATCCAGTGTGAAGACTGGTTTTGGTACAGTTGAAGGTGACTGACCTTGGGGGTGGAGAGGGGAGTGGGGTTATGTGTGTTTAAATCAGGAGTTGATACTGGAGATTGGTGTATTCCTTTTTCTAATAGCAGCGGGATTTTTTTTTCTGATGGTTTGCTTAACTAAAATAATTTGGTCTTCTCAAGAGTATCTGATCGAGGAATCTGGAAAAAAAGTGCTAAAACCAACCTGCATTTATTCCACAGCTGAACTTTAAGTTTTACGGCTGTTGTTTTCCCATTGTTTTAATGGATCTTACTTTCCCTGTAAGCAGAATGGGTTTTCAGGTTGTGGAGCACTGTGAAGGTGTATAATAAGGGAACTGAATGGTCTGAACCCTTTGGGACTTTTATTTCTTTAATACCTGAAGCAACTCTATTGCCAGTAGATCTTCCAAGTACACAGGGCACTGTGGTGACTGCTGCACTGTAGTTACTAGTTTGTAACCCCAAAGGCATCTCCTTCCTCATCCTTTTGAGGCAGAATGTTTTTAATAAAGACTTTAGTTTCTATTCCAATTATCTTGTGTTATCTTATAAAGCTGAAATTTAAAAGGCAGGTTCTGTGAGAGCCATGTGTGTCAAGCTCCTGTGTTTTTATCCTACTTCACCAAGAGAAAAATTAATGGTATTGTCCCTTCAGATTCAAGAACCTTTTTCAGAGAATACAGACTCTGCTGGATTTTGGTATCTTCATTTTCTCATTTATCCTTATTTTGTAGCAGCTGAAAAACTGTCCCAATCATCATTTCATAAACCATGTGTTCAAGGCTATAAAGGAAATCAGGAACAGTTTGCATGGATTTTCATTCCAGGTTTGTATAAGCATGAATGGTCACTGGCATTTTCATTCATTTGCAGTTCTAAAGTTCAGACCAAGATCAGCAAACCTGAGGCTTACCAATAACTGCTAATGGAACAAGAGGGAAGGAGAAGGTAGAAGTAAGAATTGAGTTACACTTTAAATCCTGTGCAATTGCAAAACCAGAACCCAAGGTACTGTCTAAGAAACTGCCAGTGCTCCTGGAGTCATGTGGAGGGTCTGTATGTAAAGGATTGTTTCCTTTCAATAGGACTTACAGGTTGTAGAAAAGAGCTGTGTTCTGGATTGTGTGGCCAATATGTTCATTGCAAATATTATTGTTAAAACCTGCTAGAAGCAGAGATCTTGCTATTCATGTGATCACTGAGCCACGGCCAGCTGCAGGGCTGCAGGCACCCTTGGACAGAAAGGACAAGTGGAGTCCATTGTACTTGGTAGCTCCCAGGGCAGTAATGCAGTAAAAATCTGAGGTCCTGTTGCACTGCTGGAAGCAGTGGCTGAGCCAGTGTTCAGCACTGCTGCCAGCTGGGGCTGCTGCTGAGCTGTCCCCTCCTTGCTGCAGCCAGGGCAGTGCTGCAGCCCTGCAGCAAGGAACAGACACTCCCCAGGCCCACCCTGAGTCTCGGGGATGTCCTCAGGATCTGCTTCCCTGTGCCCCTGGCAGCCCCACTGTGCTTGCCCGGGGAAATGTTACAGCAGGGGCAGCAGCAGGACCAGGGGCACCTGCCTGTGACAGCAGTGTGCAACAGCTCCTTCACAGCTGAGTGCAGCTCCTCACCCTCAGGTTAATTAGCAAACGGTTTAAGGATCTGTTCTAGAGCTTAAGTGTGTTTTGTGCTGCTAGAAGTGGCACTTCAGTGCTGCAGGGTGCTTTGAGTAGCAGGTCAAAGGTTGCCACTACAGTCAGCAGGCACTTAGAGTATTTTTGACAGGTTTTTCCTTTTTACAAGCATTTGCTTTTTATTATTTTCACCAAAATAAAGCATATAGCATACAGTGTTTTCACACATTTAGGAGATACACTTATTTATCTCGAATTCTTTAATACCGTGATAACATATGTAATACAAAGTTATTTCTTCATTGATTTTAATTTAAATACAGCTTGTTTGCCTCTTCTTAAAAAACAAACTTTTATTGTGTCACCATACATTTCCCTTGTTAACTTACAGATGTTTAAATAACAACTGGGAAAATACAGTGATGTTTTGCTAGAGATAAAAAGTTGCTCTGTTAGGATGAAACCTGTATATCAAGTTACCAGCCTGTAAATTAAAAAACCCAACACATTAAATGAACGCTGTCACTTGAACTGATAAAGAAAACCTTCAGAGATAACAAATACTTCACCTCCAATTTGTTTGTAGAATAATAAGAAAATAATCCAGTTTTTGTATTTCCACACTGATTGGTATGCATATTAATTTATCTTCTACTTGTTTGCAATTATAAATAAATAGAGGTATAAAGACAAAATCTTGTACTGCCATTCCCTTGAATTTACCAGCTACAGTAAATGCCTATTTTAAGGTCATAAATACATTCCCATTCAACTTAATCAAATACCATAGGACTAACTTCATGTGCTCAGTTTCATGCTGCATAGCTGAGAAAGGAAAAAATCTGGTGGCACTTGGTATATTTAATGGCACTTCTTTCAGCAAAGGATAGGATGCATTTGTGTCACTAGCCAGGGTTACCCTTCAAACCACTCCCTTAGAATTGGCTTGAAAAATACATGGAGCACTAAGTAAAGCAACAATTCCTGTGCTATATGCCAGGCTTTAGCTAATGGTGCAAGGATCATCGTGGCTTGATTTCATTTCCCCTTCCAGCAGCAAAGTGATCACAGCCTTGCTCAAGTAGCTGCACGTTCCCTTTTTTCCAAGTGGGTGGGTGTTGTAGAAGGCAGTCATGTCACTCTGCAGAGAGGGAACAGAGGCTGCCATTAGTGTGAATGTGGAAAGCAGCCACACACAGGGAAACGAGCAACATCAGATATGTTAAAAATGCAAATGTGCTTTTTGGACTCTAGAGAATAATTCTGCTCAATTTTCACAAATCTGCCATATGTACTTACCTGCATCTATTTCTTCACTGAGTTTTCCAGGATGGCACAGACACCACCTTCTTAACATTTTTTAAAATGTCATAGCTGTCAGAGAACAACTGCTCTCCTAAAACATGCAGCTGTGTGATGCCTGTGTGGTAGAATGGTGAGCCAGGGCCTTGGGTGTACATGAGGTGTAAAATGACTGAAGATTTATTCAGAAGGAAAAAATCCAAGATCCAAACCACAGGTAGCATATGAACTCATTCATTAATCAGATCACCAAAATAGGTGTCCTTCATTGAACACCTGTTTTTCACAGTTAGTGACATTAAAACACCTGCTTACTCTCAAATTATGTATTAGCTGCTCTAAAAAAGGTTTATTGCCTTAACTCAGGAAATTGGTTACTTTTATTAAATCAAGGGCAGAAGACTTTTGTAGTTTTAGGCTGTATCTGAACTTACTAGAATAAATACTTTTGATATTTATTACATGTTAACAGAGAATCAGCAAAGTTCAAAATATTTGCAAATCCATTTAAGGGAAGACCATAGTTCAGACAAATCAGGAGTGGTAGGAAACCTTGAGACAGCACCCTAAGAACAATCCCAGACAGGGTTACTGTTACTGCCAGCTGGCATCTACCTGGCAATATGGGAGAGCCAGGTTCCCAAAAATTTTAATGCAAGGAGCTGAATTTCCAACAACAATCTTAAATATTACTCAGAACTCTGAATCAGGGGCTCTTTCTAAGAGACAAAAAGGCATTATTCTAAGTAGGTCTGGGCTTGGAGAAAAAAAAAATTCATCACTTCAACAGAAGCTAGGGCAGCACCAGTAAAAACTGGGGTTTGCATGGAATTTCCCTGTCTGTTTGTAGCCATTGGGGATTTGAAGCTAGTCACAAAAGTCAGCAGCAAATTCCAGGTGCTGTGTGGAGCTGGCATTTGAGAGCCATTTGTGTGGATGATGGGTGGTTTTGCTATGGCCACAGAGTCTCTGCCCTTCAAGATGGACCAAAAGGATCATAATTGCCAGGAAACTGTGTTCTTTTCTAAACAAAGGTATTGTGCAAATTGACACACTGCTGGGGCTGCCTGACTGGCTTGCTTTCAAATCTTAGTACAAAAAAATCAGTGGCACAAGAGTGAACATTGAAACATTTGAAAGAGTTCTTAAGCAGCACATCCTTCCTTTTTTAAAGGAACTAAAAATTCAGCAAGAGGAAGGGCTGTTGCATGTCAGTGTTATGTATCAATAGATTCTTTGGAGCTAGCACAGATAGCTTCAAATATATGGGCCACAATAAAATGCCAGCTGCAGTGAGGAGGATCATCCTCAGTCACTCTGGGACTTTTCCACTGTTCTGCTCTTATGTCCTCCTTCAACCAGGCCAATAAACCTGGCTTTATTACAGAATTTTAGAGCTTCGAGGCACCAAAACTTGTACTGAGACTATTTCAGAGATCTTTAAAGCATAAAACCTGTAATTCTAGTGAAGAAAATATTAACACCATTTATTCCTTTATTTGCATTTTAGCCAAACTTTTGCCAGTTCATGAATGCAAATATAACAGAAAAATCAGTAACTAAGAACAGTTCTGTATCTCAAGTTCTTACTTTAATACTGTCAATATGAATTCTTTGGTTATTAAAGTTTTCTTTGTCTCTGTCTTCATAAGATCTTAAGTTCACACTTCCTCACTGAACTTTAGTTTCTTTTGTTATTTTTAACTCTTCTCTGTTCTAGTGCCCCTCCTTAATGAATCCTTTCCCCTTTGAGGAGAACTCTTCCAGCCCACTGAGAGTCCTATTTCAGAGCCATGGAGCACACTGTATTCTCCTTACTGTAACATTTTGAATTTACAACTCAGCAATAAAGTGCACCTCTTTCATCTCTGCTTAGAGGCTCTTTGCAGACCTAGGCAGTGCTTGGGTATATTAATTTCTTATTTGTGTTCCATTCTGAACTTCTGTCAATTGCTTTTTACTCTGAACTGCACTGAATTAACATTTAGAACTTCAACAGGAATGGTAAATTTGGTAAGACAGCAATATTTTACTCACTTGATTTTCAGCTCCCTTTGGACTGCTGTGATCTTTCTGAAAGTCATGAAATGCTTCTTGCACCACCTTGTCCAAGTCCACTTTGTCCTGGAACTCTAGCTCAGGATTTCTCTCCAGAATAACAGATATAACCATCAGCAACTAGAAGGCAGAAAAAGACTGTAAGACTTGAAATTTCATTTTTTAAAATTCAGGTTACATAATAGCACTGCTAGTAATTGCATATGCCTCTTTCAAAGCAGGAAGCCATTTAATAATGGCACAGGAAATAGTGCACAGATAATAGAATCCTGACTTTGATAAAAGAATCACTGAAAAGCAGGCTTTTATGAAAGGTTACAATTGCTGGTGACTGCCTTGGTAAGGGCATGGTGTAAATGATTGACATTAACATCCAACTTGGCTGGGAGCCAGGGAAGTTATTTTCCATTTTATTCAGTTCACTCTGTGGCTGCACAAATCCTGTGGAGAGAGTGAAAGGCAGCAAACACTGAACCTCAGCATTTGGTGTTCTGAGGCACAATCACAGATGCTAAAATTCTGTTATGACAAAGTTTATCAAAACCATAGAGAAAAGCCAGCAGTAAAGCCTCAGCTCATCAGAACTGACACTACTTACATCTGAAAAGGGTTTAAAATAGGAAGGTGAACTTGATGAGTGTCCTGTTGTAGCATCTGCAAGTAAGCAGTGGAGTGTGCACTGGTCTCCTTGGCTTTAGTAATTTTGTTATCTGTTAGCAAAAACTGGAGGTGCTCCAGCAAGCTGCCTGAGCCTGAGCTGTGAGTAGAATTTGGGGGAGTTGGGTGTTCCTGGGGAGGAGCACTCACAAACACCAGGGGCACAGGCTTGGGACTAGCAGTGAATGCTGCTGACAGCACAGATCCAGGTACCAACAGAGCAGCTGCTCCTGATCTGTTCTAAGAGCAAACTTTGTGTGCAGTGGGGGGAAGGATTTAAACAGCCTCTTGCTTTCCTGTGAGGATGAGGAGCACAAGGAAATGGGAAGGTGGCTGATTCAGTAGTGTAAACTGCTCACTAGGCAGCCTCAGCAAAAGGGGAAAGAAGAATCATTCAGAGGGCAAGCTGGTTATTTTAGAGCAGTTTTCCTTACATCTAGGAAATTGTAAGGAAAAGGCATGGGCTAAGGACTTGAAGGAAGGCTGCACTGGAATTATCAGATTTTTACCTCCTCTGACCTAATTGTATTGCTAGTGTCATTAATACTTGCTGAAGGGGAAGAACATCATGAACTCACTCTGTTCTGAACATGTAACAGGAACCTGTTTAATCAGAAAAACCAATGGAGAAACCTCTGAAGCAAATGTTTATACAGAAAATGCTATTTCTTCAAATATTTGAGTCTAGGCTTTTTTTTTGTTTTAGGCTGTAATATACTAATGCACAGTATAAAATGTCATGAATTATTTGCCACAGACCTCCACAATGATCTGCCTGTATTGGGGCTGGTCAATGTTTTGCAGCATATCTTCAACTAGGAGGGAGAAGTTCATTTCATACATGGTCATATCCGATAAGGTTGGTTGCTGAAAAACAAATCATACTTTCATTAAAAGACCACATGCATTAAATCAAACCCAGCCCCAGGCACAGCCTACTTGATTGCTGAACAAATAATACTCAACTAAGAAATAATAACCTTTCTGTAGGATCAAAAAGGGAGCAGATTTCAGAGTTCATGACTTGGAAAGGATCTTCTACACTTACAGTTTTATAAATGTGCTTTAATAGAAATTATTTGCTTTCATTCTATTCTAATTGTATTTTACTCCAAATGAAATAGAAAATTTGAATTTTTTTTTCCCAATTAACAAGTTACTCTAAGTAAAACATGATGGCATAAATAGCCATTAATGATAAGGTCTGTGACCTTTACTGGTCAGGTGGAAGAGCAGTACCTGAGCCTGTCTGTGGCATTACCTGGGGCAGGAACCTCCCTGCCACGATGAGGCCATTGGGGGTTCTCTCCAGGATCTGCCACACGCGGTCGTAGAAGCCTGCAGGAGTTCTGTTCAGGGAGCCATCCAGCTGCCTCCTGTTCAGCCAGCTCCTGTGGGCACAGCACAGGAGGGGACAGCTCAGCACACCTGGCACTCACAGCCCTGGGAGCCAGGCAGGTGAGCAGTACAGGCAGCTCTGCTGCACACACAGCCCAGGCTGTGCTCTCTGCTGAGGGGCACCTGAAGCAAACACAGGGGCTCAGCGGGCAGAGAGCACAGGGTCACCCCTGGGGGGGGTCTGTGTGTTATGGAGCTGCAGAAGCAGCAGCAACTCCAAAATCCACCCAGTGCAGGCCAGTAACAGGAGCAGATCAAATTCATCAGGTCTAATCATATAAGAAAAATGCATTTCAGCAGAATTGTTGAAGGCAGGGGTTTTTCCTGATGGTCTGTAGAAAACAAGTGGCCTGCAAATTTAGAAAATTCAACAGAATGGTTTTCTAAAACTAAGGCTTTGAGCAAACTGAGTCACATTCTTCATGAATCACAAAACCTGTTTGCCTTCAGAAGTATACCAGCTTTTTTCTTTTTTACTTAAAACCATCAAGTATGCAATTTAATTTTCCTATTTTTTCTTCTTAGTGTTACTCTAGGAATGGGGCTTTAGCAAAAGTGTTTAAAACACCAGCAATGGAACTTGAAGAAGTGGCATCCATGGGTATGAATTAATTGCTGGATTCACAAGACAGATTTAAGTCTTGTGTGGGTGTCCTGAACATATTTGACAGAGAGGACTTCCTCAAGTTCCTTAGTCCTTAGCTGCTTTTTGAATTTTAAGTAGAAAAATCAACACACACATTATTTTTTAGAAAAACTACTATTAAATTACTGCTTTGCAACATGCTTCCTGCCTTTCTGTATTTCTAAGACCTGGTTTTGGTAGGCTGCTTGAAAAGAAAAGAAAAAGGGAAATTCCCTGGTCAACTTGAACAATGTTGTTTTGCAGACCTTTCTCAGCCTGGCTCAAATTAATTCAGCACTAATAAGTTTGGGGGTTTAGTTTTTGCTCCATATGTATTGGTAGGTTAACATGACATGCTTAGAATAAAAAAACTTGTCTATAAAATGACCTGTTCTTGCAGACACCAGTGTGCTGGATGAAATGGCTAAAATATGTTGCATTAAAAACTCTTAAATACTGGAAAAATGGTGAGAATTCCTTCTGAGATACAACCAGTAAAGAAAACACTAATTCTGACAACTGCATGCATGGTTTTACACTTAAGTTTCTTAGTGTAGCTCAGTCCCAGCTACACCACAAGACAAAGCAGACAGAGTGTTGGTTTGGGTTTTTTCTGTTTTGTTTTTTGGTTTTGGTTTTTTTTTTAAGAATAATAATTTTTTCCTAGGTGGTGCATTTTCTGAGCAGGTTTGAGCTCTAGGTAATTGGGATCCACTTTCAGAGAACAAAGGAGATGTTTAAAGTTAACCCTATGAAGCCAGGGCTAAGCCAACATGCAATGTGGCTCTTTTCCTCTATAACTGTATTGGATAAACTTGGCAAGGTAAGAAAAGATTTCTCATAAACCACTTCTCAATTAAACACTAAACTACCAAAAAGTCGTGTCTACTATGGCAGTTTCATCTTATTCTCTGTACAGCTCTGTCCTTGGATTAGGATAAGAAAACTTCCATAAAAGCAAAAAGACCAGTGGTGTGGTAAAAATAACAAGTTGTTTTCTTAATTAAAAAAAAAAGTAGTAATTGAAGATTTCAAAAATGCTCTGACCCACCTACATTAATAGGGTCAGGAAGAGAGTCTTGCAAACAGAATAAGCAAAATGAGTTTCAGAACTGTTTGGACCATTAAAAGAACAAGGCTCCACTTAAAAAGAGTTTCTTGCAATCTTGTGACCTACATAAATAGATGAAAAAGTGTAATCTGTGGAGTCTGTGCTTGCAAAAATGTCTCCTATGAAAACTTGGAGAGAGGTTAGTTGTGGAGAGACTGTTAGGGAGGTAAATAGACCATTAGCCCTTTCTGTATGACAAATTAATTGGCAGTGAGCTATGGTATCACATTACTGGAGATTTTTTTTTTTTATAATAACATCACAAGAGTAGGAAAAGCTGTCCTCAAAAAGAAAGAAAATAAAAAGGAGGAAAAAAAAAGGAGTATTCTGTATTTCCTGGCAGGAAGAAAACTTTTAAAAACAAGTCACTAATGGGCAAGGAAAAACAAGTTAGCAATACTGTACAGGAAGAAGTTAGAAAAGAAGGTAGAAGATTGAAAGATTTGAGGGATATGCTGGTGAGTTTTTGTACTCAGATAACGCAAAAAAAATTCCTCAGAGACTCAAGCCAAGTGCCCTTCAGTGACCTACCCATCCTATGTGACAGGCATCAAAAGCAGCAGCTGCTGTGGCAAGACAGTAAAATCTCTGACAAAAGGTGGTGCTTGAATTCCTTACTGAGATTGACCAAGTGCTTCCTAAAGAGCATTACTATTGAATGGGAAATGCTGCAAAGGCTTGTTCTGCTATGGTTTCACAGGACAATGTCAGCACCAACGTGAGCAGGGACAGCAGCTGAACAACAAGAACTGCTCAGCACAGCCAAGGCTCTGAAAAGCATCTGGGAGATGCAGAACAGAGCCAGTGGGGCTGAGAGATGAGGCAGTGACTGAAGGGACTCTTTTCTCAGGGATTACAGATTGGGGAAAAAAAGAGGTGTGTTTTGAATGATGCAGGAACATAAACAGCAGGATGTGTGGTGTAATTCCTCTTTGCTGAGAGGAAAAGCCCATCACCCATTCAGTCAAGGACTATGGAAATTATCAGCAATATTATGTGCCAAAGTTTAACTTAACTAGAAGTAAAACCAAGAGGAAGAGTTTTGACTTCACTCTTATCAATAAAGTTAAATAGGAATATTGCAATTTTAACTTTTGTCTTGCATACTTGGTATCACAATGAATGTTCTTTTTGGCAGCTGGTTACAGCTTGGAGAAAAGAGTCCAACTTTCAGGCAGTACCACTATCTTTTAAGAATTCTAGAGAACATCTGCTCTTACTCATAATAACCTAGAAGAAAGCAGGCACTGAACAGCAGATAAACTGTTCCTACAAGTCACTTAAGTGGAGGTATTGGGTAATTTTTGGCTTCTTTCCCCACATCAAAGAGTGTAACAGTTCACATTATAGTAGACAGATCTCTTTTCTGTGGCAGTAAAGAGATTTCCACAAAGATAAAGCTGAAAAGGGAATATGCAATAGTAAAGAAACAATTCTATAACCTGGGCCCATGTGAAAGAATGAAAAAGTGCATTTTTGCTATCTTCCCTTAAAAAATTACATTACTGATTACAGATGCATGGTGATTTCAGGTGCCCATGAAGCAGTTCAGGAATGAAATGTACTTGAACATCTCTGAATGAAATCAGGAGCCCCAGCCCCACCCCTCGTTACCTGCCCGGCTGCTGAGGCTGCAGGATGTCCAGCAGGAGCTGCTTCACCTCACTGGGGGACATCTGGTACAAGTCCTTGGGTGGCATGTCCCCAGCTCTGATCTTCAGTTCATACTTCATAGCATGGATAATCCATCTACATGAGGGGAGGAATAGATTTAGTCATTAAATACAAAGTTTCCAAATAGGAAAAATTAGTCTAATAAAACAGCTCATAAGAATTCCACACAATCCTGCTATTTGGCTGTCAGGATGTGCATAAAATATCAGACAATACTCTCCTACTCTTCCTGTTTGATTGGAACATGATACAAGCTGAAAGGGATAATGCAATTAAGAAATGTGTTGTGGACTGTGTTTTCCATAGAGAAGATTGAGTGGACTACATTCCCTGTATTCTTGTTCATTAAGACCAACATTAACCTGCCTTTTGATGTTAAAATTCCCACTCAGAATTATGCTCTGCTTATATATGCATTTTTCTGATGAGTTTCAAAAAGCCATAAAATTTACAATATTTTACATTTACAAAGACTTCAGGGCTTATTTCTAGTTTTAGCCTTTGAAATTCATTTTTGCAGTCTATCACACTTTCTTTTTCTACTCCTTTTGGAAAAAAAAAAATGATTCAATAAAAATATAGCAACAGTGAAGATTTTTAGCCTGAGGTATCAGAGGGGCAGAACTTGGCAAAGTGTTGAAAGAAAATGTTGAGTTTTATTGTGCATATTATGTAAAACCAGTGCTCCAGCCTCAGATGCAATATCAAAGATGAAATAAGGTACAGGAACATCAGAAGCCAGATAAGCACAGAACTCAGCCTCTTACCCTCTACACTGGTTCAGTTCCAGCAGGCATTACTAACAAAAGGAAACTGAACTAGTTTTTCTTCAGATAGTCCATAACACCTATCAAGGCTTGGGTACATCAGAGCCTTTCTGTGGCAGTGAGAGATTCAGGCTGTCATCTCCACAGCCATTCTGTGGTCATTTACCTGTTTAGCTAACCAGGTGCAGAATGTTTCTGCTTACAAAAGTCAAGTCACACTCCTTTCTAGGGAGTTCTTAGTAACCACACAGAATTTGGAGATGCCTGGCCAGCTGATCCAGTGTTGCTTTACATCTGAGGCTTCCAGCACCATGCAATGGAGGTGCTGGATACCAAGGAGTATTAGGGTCCATTACATTAGCAGAATGCTACTTTCATTTAATTTAGGTTGAGTCCTCTTGTTACTAAGATTAACAACACAGCTGGCTCAGGAATTCTTTCCCCACTCATGGCTCAGATGTGTCTGTGTGTGAGTCCCTCGCTGGTATTTTCTCTTTGCAGTGGCCTGCAAGCCACACCAAAGTCAAGAGTGGACCTTCTGCTGAGCTCTTCACTGATAAGAGGTGAATTCAAGTCAGCTGGCTGGGAGTTTTTACAGTAATAGGGCTGTCAGAAACTTGATCTATTTCAACATGAAACCCTGAAAACAAATCAATAACAAGACACTAAATCAAATCATTATCAAACTGGAACGGCATTTCTGTGAGAAGGTTAATTTTGCTCACTGGAGTGGGTGATAACACTGAAATAAAGGAAATTGAATCTCTAGCATTAACCTTGGGAGAAAGAAAAAAAAAATTGCAAAAAGAATTAGCTACAGAGAATAAGGAAGGGGAGGAAAGAGGAGTAACATGGATCTGTGGAAGGGACAAAAAAGCATTTAAGTGCAAAAGGATACTTCCAGTTAAATGTAATACAGGCAGATTTTTCTTTTATGATGACTGGAATGTACTGCTGAAGAAGAAATATGAATCTTGTATGCTAGAAAACAGGCTGCTGGTATCTACCTCCAGTGCTGAAATGCTGTATTTTTCTCTATGGAAAAAAACATGGAAGATTAAACACTTAAGTTCTGATTCTCAAGCGTGCTCACTGATTCAGTAAATCTCAGTCAGTAGCACCTGGCCTCTTCAAAGAAGTGCTTATTCAAATGCATGTCTCTTCCTAAATGTGAAAAAAATAATTAACTTCTGTGGGTAGCAAAGTAAACGCAGATACCATAGAATATGACAACACTCCAGCACAGCCTGTTTGTAGGTCACCTTGTCAAAGAACAAAAGAGAACAGGTGGGAGGTAAATGATGTTTTAACCTTGATTCAGGTTTGTGGTTCTCTGAAGTCTACATTCCCCTGCAATCCCACAGGTATTTTACTGACCCAATCCGTATCTTCAGCATTCCACTGAAGAGTTCTGGGGAATTGGAGATGATCCAGCCAATGTGGATGACCAGTTCCTGCTGCAGCACAGCTTCCCTTTCATCTTGCAGTCGGCATTTATCATAGAGCATGTCCTTAATCACTGCGGGTGATAAGGGGTTAGAGATAACTGCTTCCTCCTGGCCAAAAGCTCCCAGCGTCACCTGTGGCACAGGGAAAACAATTCAGAGGATAGGGATGGCAAAAAAAGCACTGCAAAGCAATTCAGAAACTAAACTGCACCAACTTTGCTTTGCTTGTTAAAATTTTCACAATACAAGGGTAATTTTACGTCAATGGCTGATGCTTGTTAATACTGTTAATTGGATGCTATTGAAGTAATAAACTTCACTAACAACCAGAGTGAATATGGAATCTATTTTTCCAAATTAAAATAAAAATACAAGACCACTGCTTTATAATCAGGTTATAATCAGGACTGTACATTAGGTTAAGACAGTTACATAATTTCATACATTTCAGCTGTAGAACTCAATTAAAATTCAGAATTAAATTTATGTTTTTGTTTTCTTATTTCTATTTTTCTTATTTCTACTAGCATGCTAAAAGGTACAGCCTTAATTTTAAGAAATATATTGCTGGTACCAGATTGTTTAACCACAAGAAAGGAATTTTATTCAAATTCTGTTTTGTTTTTAATCTACTGTCAGTAAGACAGCAACACTAGTTTTTCTGCTATAATAAAGATCAAGGAAGGGATGTTAGGTTAAAAAGTTGCCAATAGCCTCAAATTATGCTGCATGCAGGTGTAGCCTTCTCTACAGCTGAGCAGCATCATAAGCACAAACTCAGACCTCAGTCTGGAGTAAGACAACAACATTGCATGTAAGCAGGTATACACATAGACATATTTAATACAAAAATACAAAAATATTCAATTTGTATTATTTAGAAGGAACTATTCATGAATTTAATTAAAAGAATTGTGCTGGGGAAGAAAACAATGTTCTCCTTAGGAAAGGTAAAAACACAATTAAACTTTCTTTGAAACAGAAAACCCTGACAGACTTTTTGCTCTGCTGCAACCCACATGTTGTATTATGCTCAATCACACAGAGAATGATTTCATTTTCATTAAAGAAGTCTTTCAAAAGATGCCTTTATACTTCACTCCATCTACTTCTGTCAAGTAAGAGGGCATATAGATAAAATCACAGAAAGGTTTGGGTGGGAAGGGACCTTAAAGTTCATCTTGTTACAACATTCCTGCTCCAAACCCCATCCAACCTGAACACTCCCAGGGATGGGGCAGCCACAGCTTCTCTGGGCAGCCTGTGCCAGGCTCTGTGCCAGGCTCTCCTCACTCTCACAGAGAAGAGTTTCTTCCTAAGATCTAATCTGAACCTGCCCTATTTCATTTTAAACTATTTCCCTCTTGTCCTGTCTCTACACATCCTTGTCAAAAGTCCCTCTCCAGCTCCACTGGAGCCTTTTCATGCACTGGAAGGGTTTGCAAGGTCTCCCCAGAGACCTTAAACCCAAGGAGTTTCAGAAATCATGCCCCTTCCTGTCTTCCATAAATGCTGAACTGTCTTCTCAGTCTTACTCTTTCATTAATTTAAATCATTATTCAATTCCCAATACAATTATTAAACGTGTCTTTATTTTCTCTGGATTTCTCTTCTTTGGGAAGGTTTTTTTTAAGCCATTGCATACTTTTAAAAGAAGCATCAGAGGCCTTGAAAATGAACAAGCCATTTGTTTAGTTTCTGTTATCATTCCTTAATGCATTTCTGAGGAGCAAAGACTTACCTGCTTGCCCTGAACTAAAACATTAGTAATAGATGGTGCAAGGCTGTCCACTAGTTTACCTAAAAGACTTGCTGCGAAGCGCACAACAGACCTGAGGGCAGAAAACAGAGCAATCCCACTACATATCACATGCTAGTTTAATGAATTCAGATAGAAAGCTGAAGTCTGCCACAGCAGAATCTCAAAATTAACTCAGTGAATTCATACATTATATACAAAGTGGAATTTGGATCAGATTTTATGCAATCTTCTGTAGGTTCTCATTTTTTAGTTCAGGTTTGGGTTAATGGATAAAAAATACATTTAGTTAGAACTCATTAAACTACCAGTTCCATAAAAAGCTTCTTGTTCTCTTCTCAACACCATCTTAAACAAAGGCAGGTAAGAAATGCCAGCTCCTCTTTTATGACATTTTCATCATTTTTGCAAGATAACCCTGGTAATTTTTAAATCTATTTGAGGAAGAGTCAGAAAGATTTTGCAAGAGAAAGTATAACACATAACACCAAAGCCTTGCTGTGTGTTCCATGCTGAGGTAATATTTTGCATGTGCAGCATGAAAAGAAGAGATTTGTGTCACCTGCCAGGTTAAAAACAAGCTGTAACTTCTAAGAACCACATTTTTCCATGTATGCAGTAGGTGGTTAAAGATACGAATACATTTAATAATAATTTCCTGACAAAATACAAACCTAACAGAACTGTAATTGAGCTTTTTAAGCATAGGTTTTGAGGCTACTAAGAGTCATTTATTCACAGAGATGAGGAAAAAGCTGTAATATTCTATGGTGTTAGTAAAAAACTCAAACAGTTGATGTTGATTCCTGTGAAAACTGCTACACACTCCTTAAGATCAAGAGCAAAGCATTTCAAAAATGCATTAGCTGATACTATCAAAATGCAAATAAGCAAAAAAAATATCTCACAGAGCTGCACTTCAGATTTCTGGGCACTTTACCTGTTTCCCATGTACCAGTAAAGTAGTAATATGTGGGGTTATAGAAGAAGAAAATTTCTGTGCAAATGCAGCACTGTAGCGCAACACCAACCTATATGTGTGTCACATGGCAATCAGGGAAGAGAAATGAAAAACAGTTTACATATTTTGTTCCTAAAAATACTTCTGATTTTTATTAATTACAAAAAATACCACCAAGGTATTTTGGGTCTACCTCATTATTGGCAGAGGCCCATTTAACGGAAAACATATTTGTATTTACTGACCTGTTAAGAACAGTTACACAGTGAGAGAACAGAGTTCAGGACAGGCTTGACTTTGATAAAAAGAAATTAAACTTCTACTGAGCTTCAGGGCAAAGAAATTAATAAACAACATGTAAATATCAACCTACTTGCTGAAACCTTTTAAAGTTATTGTGTCAATTCAGGCTCAAAGCAAATTACTTCAGGGCAATAAATCTGAGTTAGTGCATCACCTTAAATGATTTATATCTTATCACCAGCCTTCCTACACAGAGCTATTGACAATATTTTATCATGCCCTGTAAGAAATAAGAATATTAACATTCTTCTCACCTTATTGCAATATAATGGGGCCTGTGTGTTGGCAATAGCAGTCAGTGCAAAACCAGCCTATTGCTTTTCTATTTTAAAAGACAACAGTAAGAAACTGCTTCTTAATTTTTTTAAAGCCTATTAAACCAGACCTTCAGCTGCCATGCACCAAGACAACTGTCAGGAAAGCTGCCACTTTCCCCCCTTTAAGTGTGTGAGAATCCAGCCTTACTTTCTATAAAAACATTAGGAAAACAAAACTGGTGTAAGCCAGGAGAAACATGATATTTGTATACAAACCAGAGCTTTCTGCTGCCAGCTCGTCTGTAGATTCTTTCAATGTGCTCAGCAACAGTTCCTAAGGGGATTGAACAAAGGAAAGAAAAACAAAACACAAGAAAAAAAAGATGCACAGATTTTCATTTAACAGTAGTAAGGCAAGTTTGATGAGACCAGTTAATTCTGAAGGTGCTTTAGTAAAGCACTTATCTATTATGCTCTACATCTAAAATTCAGATGCAATCAAGTCTCCTGTCTCCCAGTGTATGTTGTTATGAAAAAGCCAAACGAGATTTCAGCTGAATTTGCTGCTCATGCTGTAGAGACACCTATAATATCACCTGTTCTTGCAATACATTGGGGAAAATTAATCTACATATAGAGGTACAACCCATCACAAGGTACATCCTCAAACTGCAGAACCTGAAGTTCTTCAGCCTCTGTTTTTGGATTTATGTTTTATTGATTGGGTGATTACCAATGTCAGTCTCAGGAGTCTCCATGCAGAGAACTCTTCATCAGTGACTCACACCATGCAATCCAAGGTGCATGTTAAAAAGGTTATCATCACCACCATTTCATGTGGGATGGCACTGAGAGGTCTGTACAAGTTAGCTCTGAACACTCAGAGGCACAACTGCACTTTTTTTGGACCTAATTGATTTCAACAGCATTTTTAAATTCATCGTCATGATCCAGTGGTTGTAATGGTAACACTGCTTGCTTACAGAGGCCTCTGTAGGGACTCTGCCCTGAGCTGTTTCTGGAGCAAAGAACACAACCTACAAAGGACTAAAGAAAGCTCCTGAGGCTCCCAGGGCATCACATCACTACAAGTGACTGCTGGAAAAGGCCACCTCAGAGCCCACATGGCCTAATGTGCACACTGCAGCCACAACAATGCACTGGGTTATCAGCCAAGGGGTTTATTGCACTTGAGGTGCCTTTCCAGTCCTGTGTTCAGTCTTGGGCACCACAACAGAGGAAAAATAGAAAGATATTAGAAAGTATCCAAAGGAAACACAGGAAGATGATGAAGGATTTAGCAGGGAAGCCATGTGAGGAGTGGCTGAGGTGACTTGGCTTGTTGAGCCCGGAGCAGAGGAGACTGAGGAGAGACCTCTCTGGGGTCTGCAGCATCCTCACCTCCTCTGTGGCAGCAGAGGGGCAGGAACAGAACAGATCTCCTCACTCTGGTGACCAATGACAGGACTCAAGGAGATGGCTGGAGCTGAGGCAGGGGAGGTTTAGGTGAGGTATCAGGAAAAGGTTCCTCACCAGAGGGTGGTTGGGCACTGACCAGGCCCCCCAGGGCAGTGGGCACAGCACCAGCCTGGCAGAGCTCAGGACGCTCTCAGGCACATGGGTGTGCTGTGAAGGATGATGATCCTTGTGGGTCCCTTCCAACTCAGAATATCCTATAGATTCTATGACCTTTTTAACATAGCAATGCAGATATAATGCCTGTTTATGTCAATATGACAGCTCTTCTCCACATCAAGCAGCCATCTCATACCAAAATTAAGAAGCAGGGCTCTGTAACAGAAGGTGGGAAGTCCCACTGCTTGATGAGTAACTAAGAGTATATTATTTGATTTGAATAGCCCTCCTTTTTCTGAGTAGTCATATATAAAAAAGCAACTAAAGAGCAATCTTTGGGAAAAAAAGACAAAACACCAAACTTTGCAGCACAAAATCATAAAGCCTCAGTAGCCTTCTCAGAATAATATTACAGGAATTTAGACACTCAACTCTAAAACAAAGCCATAATACAAAACCAGAGCTTCACAAACACATTGAACTGAAGTGAGATTACATCAAAGCAGAATAAAAATTCAGTATAAAGCCTCATACAGTACAGACTGTTGCAGACATTTAGACTTGTCTTTTGTTTCTGTTTTCTTTGTAAGGGCAAATCCTGTATTTTTTTCTAATCTATGCATTCAAAATTACAACCAGATACATCACTGGCCTACAAACAGTCTAAAAGCATTCATATATCCAGCAGCTCATTCCCCACCACACCATCAATTTCCATCTCCTATTTAATGCAGAAATTGCTCTAAATGGCAGAGAAAAGAGCTGCACAACTGCTGGCATGCACAGCTATTATTCATGTTCATGGCAACTAAACATAGAGCTGCTTCCTCAGAACAGTCACATGGCAGAAGCTCTTACCTTCCTTGGTGATGAAATTCGGCCCTTCCCTTTTCAGCAATATACTTGAGAGTAACACTTGACTGGCCAGGCAACTGCAGTCCTTAAATAAAAAACAGCAACAACAGGACCATAAACAGCCTTCAGATTGGCACTGAAGCAAAGCCAGAAGAGTTGTTAAAAATTTCAGGTGAAACCAAAGGGCTTTTTCTTCTTTTCAATTTAAGGAAAAGTATAATTATTTTATTTTCAATGGGATTTCACAATTCTTCCATACCCTGTGTATGCTGTATCCTTGCCACTGCTGCTTGCAGAGCCTTCTCTGTGGGTCATATTAAGCTGTAATAATTTGACCTTGGAAAAGTTTCCTGATTTTTCATTCTCAAGTCCTTTAATTTACAACAGAAATGCTTGTAATGAAATAGGGAACCAAGCAGAACACTTGGTGTGTTTGTATCAACCCTAGATCTAGCACAGTCACTGGTAGTTTTCCTCTAGGTACAGGAAACAAGTGGCAGACTGGAACTATCCCTGATGCCATTATGAAGTTCCCAGTCCATCCAAGTGAATACCCACTGCTCAAGTCTTTTAACTTGCAGTTTGTCAATAAAATATCTGTTCTTAGGACACATGGCAAAGGATGATTGGGGCAGCTGGGAGAACTGAGAGCCAGCAGTTACACATGAAGGGCTGGGGAGCTCTGTGATGAGATAAAGAGGAAGATTCCCTGAGTATGGAGAGGAATATCAGATATTTCATGTTATTAGCTGTGCCCCAACACTGATCATGCTGATCTAAGTAGGCTGCTGGTAAAAAGAATATCAGCACAGAATTTCTTATTTTACAAGAATAAAGTTACACTGTACTTTTATCAAGTTTCCTTACATTAAGTTTCTGCAGGATCTCATATGTTGACTTGTTTTTCCAGTCATTAATATTTACATCTGGTTGCTGCTCAAGTTCAGAAGCATTGGGAGTACTAGATTGTCTCTTGACTTTTGAATGTTTTGGAAGATCCAGCTCCTCCAGACTCTTAAATACAGGAGCCCTGAAAAATAAGTATTTAATTTCTTCATGGTTCAGAAAGTATTTTAATAGTCACATAAATCATCAGTACTATTTACACATAGCCTTACTCTTCTGTTTCAGTGATGCTTAGGAAGTCAAGTTGTTCAACAACTGCTCCAGATATTAATGTCTGCAATGAAAAATTGAAAACAATTTTTAAATATATACATAACTATATAGGTGTCTTTTAATCTCAGTATGTTGCTGGTGGTTTCCATTGAGAAAGTAGTTTCTTTATTTTACACTTTCAGAGTATTTTTGCTCTTTCATGAGGAAAAAGAGCTTAAGGCAGCAGAAGTCTCTTGGGGCTGCTCTTTCCTTTTTGCTCATGTTCCATTGTTCTTTTGCCCTGCCAGCTTCATCAAGCACTGCCCACCCCAAAGCCAGGGCTGATGAAAACACTGAGACTGAGGATTTGCCTTCCTCAAAGTCCTGCACATTCCCCACATTCTGGAGCCCAAAGCTTATTATTCCAGGGATGGCTGAAGGCCAGGAAGTTTTCCTGTCAGCCTCACTGATGTTTCAGGCAAACACTTCAAAGAGCATTCCCACTCTGTACTCATTCCCTAATCCAAGCATGCCTGGCCTAAGTTTGCACATCAAATGCAGCTTACAAATACTTCCATCTCAAAAGATTACATAGCTGAAACTCAGTGCTGCATTTATCTGATGCAGTCATTACAATTCATTCACTCTGAATTTATAGGAATTCCCCATTTATCTACTGCCACAGGAAAAGTATTGTACTACAGCATTTTTAAGACTGCTTTTGATTGTTCTCATTAGCTAAATAAAACTGAGTGTGTTTTGTGAACTTTTATATTCCATTTTCATTTTACATGAATTGCAGTAAAACATTGATCTGTTACACTGTGAGATGACAGAATATAAAAACCCTGCTTTGCTTTTATTACTGGTGCCATTCATTCCTTGCCTTGCACATCTGCTTGAACACATGATGACAATGAAGGTAAAAAATCATAAAAGAGCTATAAAACTTCTGAGCATACAAAATTTTAAATTAAATCAGATTTGATATACTTTACAGGAGAAAAAGACCATTCACCCAATTAGAGATACACATTCTCTTTTAGGCATGTTTAACATGTGCACCTAAATGAAGCAGCTGAATGCAACTGACAAAGATCAATATATATTTTGTTGGGATAAATGAATTATTCAAGAAAACACCAGGAATTAGACATGTCCCTTGTTCTTTTCCCAAATCCTCCCCTATAATGAAACAAGACTGTTAATAAAATGCCAACTGTGCAGTAAGACAGAGATTCCAACTCCTTGCTGCAGCAGGCACAGGGTGTTCCAGCAGGAAAGGCACCCACCACCATCTCCACTGGCCTTCAAGTCAGACAAACATTTGTTTGTAGTCTTCCCATGTGCTCTGTTTAATGGCTAACAAATAAAGCAAAGACCAGTGACTGTCACCATCTTAAACCCTTTAAAACAAGTCCTTACTTTTTATATTGGAGAAAGAATCTTTCCAGAAGGTCAGTGAGAATGGAAGGCATTACTCCCCAATGGCTGTCCAGTGTAGTACTTAGAATAAGGACACAGGGAGATGGAGAAATTTTTTGTCTGATAAATCTTTCTTGCAAGGCAAGAAAGTCAGTGCAGTTAAATAAAAAAAAAAAAAACAAACCAAAAAAAACCCAAAAAAACCACTAAACCACAACAACAACAATCCTGTAGCCAAATAAAAGGTTTTCCATGGGCAGTAATAGCATTTGCTATAGGAAGAGTCAGTGGTACCAGAAGAGACCTGCATGTGAGCAGGAGAAATACATAAATACTTAAAGATTCCAAGGATATCTTAAACCATCACAGCTAGAAGCATTTCCTTTCCCAATAACCAAGCTTACCTGTACTCTGTCAACGTGAACCTTCACTCCTCCAACAAGTCCCTTTCTAAAGGCTGCCAGCATATCTAATATGGGACTGAATCTGCTCCCTCTGAAATTTGAAACAGAACTCCATTAATCTGGCACTCAGATAAACCCCACTCTGCAAATCCTGCTTTCCTCCCTCCCTACCTGATGTTGTCCTCCCGGATGAGCACCACGAACAGGGGTCGGCCGTGCATTTTCCAGTACTGCTTAATGAACTGCAGGGCATTCTGGGCAAGGAGGAACCTCAGTCACAAAACATCCCAAAGAACACAGCAAGCACAGCCTACCACAACACTGTACAAGACAGCAGAGCACCTACAGCCCTGAAAACCCCAGCAGCTTAAAAACACCTCAGCTACTAAAGCGCCAACAGATTTCTGCAACAGGCACAAGCTGCTGTCAGGCCCTGCTATTTCCTAAGTGTTCTGAAAATTCTCCTAAGCAAATGTAATCATGGAGCAAAGCATGAGACAGTGCAGTGCTCTGAACAGGCAACTACCTAGAAAATGTGGGGAGGATCCAGGGCTTGAATCCCAGCCACTGGGATGGAAGCACCAGGGCCACCTTCTGTGCACATGGTGAGTGAGCTCTGAGCTGCTGTCAACCTTACAGGCAGGGAAGGGGAGCAGGTTTTAATATTTGTGCAAAATCAGGTAGTGTGTCCTCCATGTAAGGCTTTCATATCTCCTGTAAACACCAGTCTTGTTTCTTTTTCAGGCAAGAACATTTGTTCTCCCAAAGAAACAAATGATAATTTGCTTGTTGCCCTACAGCATTCCCAATCACTTTGGGGGCAGGTTTTTTTGCCACAGAGAGATATTCACTAGAATTCATACTGGGCTGACAGGATATTTGTCTCAATACACTTTCTAGCTGCAGGTTTGTTTTTGTATTATAATAATACACACTGTACTGCTGTGTTCCCCTTTCAGGCTTTTGTTTCATCAGACTGCACAGTTTATTCTTCTATAGACTATTTTTGTCAGTTACTCAAATGAAAAGTTACAAATACCTTAATGTCATCAATCAACATCATAACATCCTGAGACATGTAGAAATCACTGAGATCAAAAATGATCGAGTAGCAAACTACAGTCTTGCCCAGTATTCGATAAATCTGTTGAGAAAGAAAACTTCCATTAATCTTTTCTTGAAAACATCCATCAGAGCCAAATATCAGGACTTGAAAGTCATAAAATATGCATAAAATAACATTACATTTCAATTCCAGTTAACATCACACAGACTAAATGTTTATCTGCAATATTTATCAATAATGAGAATATAAACTTTTCTTGTAATAACCTTTGACGTTCCAAGGCATCCTACGGGTCTGTCCGGTCTTCCAGATAATCCCAATTTCTCATTGACTCCCAAGTGGAAGTAAGCCTGTGAAAAAGTTATGAAAACTGATAAAAACCCAGATACCAGCCTTTCTCATCTCCTGCCACATCTCACAAAGAAGGCTGTGTGCAGTCTGCTTTGATTAGAAAATGATTCAGAAAATGTGGCTGCTATTGCTGTTCAGGGTTGTGTTTTCTAAAAAAACACTTGTTGTTCCTATAATAGGTCTTCTTTTTAACTTCTTGCTCTGATTACTTTTTTATTCTATATAAGTAAAATATTTATTGATTTTTTCAAATTGCTTATTGAAATAATTTTTAAAGGATCTTTTGCATTCTAGCCAAATCTGCCTTCTGTAATGCTTTTCCAGAGTGGATACAAAAGTAAAAGAGTAATACAGGAACACTTTAAACATCTCTGTACAAATTTGTAAAATTAATGCATCAGCAACACAAGCAAGAGGGAATTATCTCATTATTACCAGCTTGATTCTTATTAGTTATGTATACCTGTGATTCAACTGATACAATTTTTGCAAAAATAATCTTCACTTATTACATTGTATGAGTATAAAACCATAAGAAAACAACTAATCTGTGAGCAATACAGTATAAATGCATCAGTTAAACCTGAAAGATGTCATTTTTCCTTTCTTGGCCTGTTTTAGGTAAGGAACCCACCATTACTGCAGAATATTCAGAATTGTGAACATTTTCCGAAGTTCAATCTTTCTTTGTGTTATAGGAAGATAATTCAGAAGCAAATGAAAGCAAACACTTCAACAAACATTACACTCAATAGCTTTCTATGGCTGTCAGCTTGGGGCCTTCCTGATCCTGCCCACGTTTCTGCACTAATACCAAGAGCTATTTAAAAAAGAAAATGAACACAATTACCTACAAGACCTGTTCCATCCAGAGTAAGGAAGTGGATTCAAGTGGGGAAGGATGGAGACATCAGAACACTGATAGCCTCAAATAACCCACCTGTGCATAACAAACAATGCTGAACCTCTGCTTGTGGTAAATAAGGGAGACTGGAAGAATGGCAGTAGACAGGGCCAGGTAATGCTAAAAGGACCTTCATTGGCTGGAATGCAGAACATGAAATGCTTTCTTAACAAAAGCAGAACTGCATTAGCATTGCAATGTTGTCTGTTTCCTTGAGGACTCTGTAGCTTGAGGCCCCGTGCTGGCACAGAGGCTACTGCAGCAGTTTCTTCCTCTAGTGAGAGTTCTCCATCCTGATCTGTTACAATCAAAGCTCAGATGCAGCACCAGGCATAATTCATTCAAGTCCAGCTGCTTCAAGCACCTTTGGGTTTTTTTATTAAAAAGCCCTTCAATTCTGGATTATTAAGCTGCTAATAGCAAGAAATGGCTGTGAAAGCAGACTGGGCTGTGGGGTTGATTTATGAGCATGACCCAAAATGCAGCTGTCTTGCACACCATCTGCTTCTGTGCTCCCTCTCCTCCTCTCAGTCCATGCCCAGGGGTGTTCTGCTTCTCTCCTGTGCTGTACTTTCATTCCACAGATCCTTTTTTCCTATGTATTACATGTATCTTGTCCCATTTCATTGTTTATCTCATTGTTCTCTTTTCCCCACTGCCCCCACTTTGTGGATATCTTTACATGACTTCAAGTTCTACTTTCAGTCCCCATCCATTTGTTTGACAGCACTTTTTTGGACACATGCCTGTTAACAAGTCTAGAGATTTAAACTGTTATCATGTGCTACTACAGCAGTTCAGAAGTTTCTGATTAAATACTCTTTAGAACTGACAGCATCAGAGTAGGAAATATTGAGATCCATATTTTCCACAGATCAACCTTCTATTCCCCAAAATACATTAACTATTCCACTGTTGGCTTCCTTTCCCCTCAAAGGATGACAAATACTGCCAGGAGCTTTTGTTTGTTTGCTTTTTGGTTCATTTTGGTTATTGGCATAAGCCCCAAGATCAAACCCCAGTTCTCATAACATCCCAAACACTCTTTTTACTTCACAGCTCTGGCAGAGCTTTTATTAGAAGCCCATTAGGAAGATATTTTGTGTCAGGTGAATTAATATTTTCATGGTACTCCTTTACAAAGTAAGTTTTGATGAGGCAGCTGTACCTACCCATCATAAGGATAAAGGAAGTGTCAGAATTGCCAGATGTCTCAACAGCTTTAGAAAAATAAATCCTAACACAGCCTTTTCCATAGATAGGAATTTAAGTGATAATAATAAAACTTAATGAAGGTCTCATCTTTTTGGCAGGGAAACCAAAAACGTGATGGATGACAGAGAGACAATGTATATCTCTATAGTAAAGTTATGGAGTATTCATTTGTTAAACCAAAGTTTCAGTAGAGAATTTCAGAACAGATATAGACCAAGAGAACATATTTTGGAATATATTAGCATGAAAGCTAGTGAGTAAAAATGGGTTCAGAAATGAACAAGACTGAATGGAAACACAGATTTTTCTCTTCTCCCTGTTGTAGTCCTTCTCAGGTGTTAGTGGCTGCCATTATTTGGGGTAAGCATTTTTCTGAATAAGCCACAGCCACGTTCAGCACATCCTTCATCCTCACAAACTTAAGAAACCTAAAACATGTTGCTATATTCTCTATTTTTGCGTTGACTTTTTTTCTTTTGTCCTACAGACTCCTGACAGAGATCATGGCATTGGCCATGTGACCTGATTTCTGAGGGAGAGCCCTACACAGTGATCTGTTCTACAGCAGGGACCTGGGGCTGACAGACAGAATTTGTCACTGCACTGCCCCAGACATTCATCACTCTCGTGTGGGACCATTTGCACAACACAGGGTCAGACAGGAGCTTTGTGTCTGATCTACAGCCAGGACTGGCAGGACCAGCCCAGGCCTGTAAGGATGTGGTATCCCTCAGGAGACTCCTTGCCCCAGTAGAAAACAGATTCTTCAGGGAGGATGAAGGGGATGCTGAAGATGATCGTTCATCCCAGTAATTTCTGACTGTGGTATGTTAAATGTGCTCAGCTAAAGGGGCAGACCAAAAAGGATTTCAAACCCAAACCTTCCTGGGTATAGTCAGTCCAAGGGAAACCAGTGACAGAGCTGTGGACATTGCCTGTTACAGGGGCTGCACTATGAAATCCTATGATGGTTTATGCCTACTGCCTTAAACCATTTCTTTCAGTATTGCTCATTTGCTTGTTTCTCCATCAAGATTCATTCAGTTTACCAAGCTACTAATGCTATTAAAATTTTATGATTCATTCATTATACTTTTAAAGTGGCTCAGGCAATAAGCCTAATCAGATAATACAGAACATGTGGGCTCCTACATTTCCCTGAAAGCTGAAGGAATCTGTAACTTCCAGTGCCAGCACACCTTGCAACTGCTTTAGGAGGACAGAAATATGTAGACAACAGCTTAGGGAGATGCAAGGCTAATAGCTTGATATAAATCCTTGTTTTTACAAAAGAAACACACAGATGGATAAATAATTTTAAATGCAGAATTCCTTACTTTGACAAGTTCTTTCTGAGCCCATATCTGAATTGGTTCCACCTGCTGGGGGGTTTGAGTTTGGATTCCATATGTGTTCAGAAAAACTTGCAGGCTACAAATGAAACACAGACACAGTTAATGACCACTCACATAATGGCAGCAGATGTATACAAGTAGCAGCATTTTATTCTACACCATTTCAGATGTATTGTTCAACCCCTCCTTAATACACAGGTACTCAACTAAAGTAAATACATACCGCTGGCTTTCTGCTATCAGGGCCACATGTACCACCAAATCATTTTCTAAGGGACCCTGGAAAACAATGACAAAATCATTACTGGCATTGCTAACTAAAGATTTTATTCAATGTAGCATGACCAAGGACAATGGCTATTCAAACAATCCACAACTATGACAGACAGCACTGTCTGCATTGCTTTTTCTTGGGGTGGGAACAAATTGAAAGATTTATAAATCTTAAGACTCCAGGAAGCCTGTCCTACCAATAATACTCTGCAAAACACATTTTGGAGAATTAGTAATAAACAGATTTTTGGTAATCATTACACTGCTTGAATTAGTTTGGGGGTTTCTTTAATTAAGAAGAACTACATAGAGAAGGCATTTTATTTTGTACAAAAATTTGGAATTTATCCAATCAATATATCCCCTATATGCCTGATATGACCTAATATTTTGATAAATATTTCTGTAATGAGCAAAATTATTCAGCTTTTTGGGTAAACAATAAAATTCACTTGGAAATAATGACCTGATGATTTCAAACCTTTGCTCTGAAAAACTGTCATCACACAGCTGCTCTTTAGTGACATGAAAGACATATTACATTTACTGGAGACAGCTCCATTTCCTTGCACTGTTTATTGCACTGACATTTCATGTTTGAAATAAATACATCAGGAAACCATGCAAATAGGAGTGAATTCAACATGTTGGGTGAAATCATTGACTTGACTCCCTGGGTCTCAATCTGGCAATTCACCTTTGCTGTCTCTGGCAGAATGAGCTATGGACAACCCCCCTGGTCCTTGTTCACTCCTCTGGCATTCACTGACTGCAGAACAACACAACTAAGAGCAGCTCACATTTTCATTGCTAAAATGCTTTTGTCTAGAAACTACCAGAACATGAATGACAGAAGTTAAACACATCTTCTATCGATTGTATAAAGAGACAGCATTTTTTGTGATGATAGAGGGATAGACATTGATTTAAAGTGAGAAGTTCAGAGGGAACACTTGCTTGCTCAGGCAGCTGTGGGCCTTCATATCAATAAAGATCTTAGGGATTTGCAGAAGAATTCTTGGTAACTTTTTCCCAGAAGTCTGTCAGCACTACATTTGCGCTAAAAATTCTGGACTTTTTGCCACATGAAATAAGTTTCTGATGAAAGTATGTGCACAAAGAGACTACAGGAAGAAGTTCAAGTGATATCAGATTTTCCTGCTCAGAATAAGATCATTGTGCTATCACTTGTATTTATACAAACAGTAGGAAAACTCAACCCAAAAGTCAGCCATAATCATTGTGTATAAAACAAAAAGCAGAAGCCCCCCCAACCTGAAAATGAGAGAGCCCTTCCAAGACTAATGATTTGCAGACAGCCTGTGATCTAACCTGGGCAGTGGTCTTTGAGCTAAGACTCAGTTACCCTCTCACTGAAGAACTGAGCAGGACTGTGCAAGCACAGCCTGTAAATTGTACATAACCCATGAGTGCTGCCTCTCACACACAACCAAGGACAGGATTCATTCACAGCAGCCAATAAATGGTGGTTCTGACACAGGCCAGAACTACATAAATGCAGCTACAGCACAACTGGCACAACACAAAATCTGTGTGAAAAACTACTAGACCTTTTAAATATTGTGGAAAAAAATAACTATCATTGCAGTACAACTACAGGATTGCTGCAACATTAAACAGAAAGTTACTGTTACTGTCATTTGACATGTCACAGCCTGGAGGATCACAAGTAGTGACCTAAAGAAACACAGGTCAAAACAACAGAGAAAACACTCAAAAAAAAGAAGTCACCCTTTCCAGTGATGATTGTGGTATGTAGTATTTGCTGTGTATTTTAAAATATGAGATATGGAAAAGCATTAAACTGCTAAATATTCCACTAAATAAATCTTCTTGTTAAAAAATCCATTTTAATGTCTTGGCTTTCTCATTTCTAATAAGTCCAGCTCAGGTATTGTTCCCACAACATCCATCACTGTCTCCCCAAGACACCAGGACAGGCCCCCTGCCCAGGCTCCCCCTCCTGCCTTGTGTTGCCACCTTGGATCTTTGGCAGAAGGGTTGGTTTCAGCTGTATTCTGCATGCTGTGCAGATGATAAATATACTTCAGAAGAACAAGATAAAAGACTGATTAGTTGTTCTTCCTCTCCAAAAAGGAGAATAAAAAAAAACACTAAAAAAAAATTCACAGTTTTTAACAAGGTTATAAACTGCTGGAGGTAGGATAAAGGGAAAAATCCCTGACTCCGTTCCTGGCACAAGCAGAGAATGCAGCTCAGTATCAGCCTCTCACTGCACAGATGTTATCACTGTGCCTTTCTGCTTACACTGCCAGGAGACCTCAGAACTCTGAAAAAACCCCATTCATTGAGCATGTCAGAAAGGGGACAAAGCATTGAAGAGCCCCAGTGGAAATGGCACCCACTGGGCATCCCAAGCACACAGAGCGAGAGAGGCAAACGGGAGCAGCTCACAACAGGACAGGCTGCACTGCACCCCATGACCCCTGGTTGCCCCTGAGCCACAGACCAGCTGTCCCAGGGCTGCCTGGCAGCACTGACCACTGCTGACCACCCTGTGCCCACTGGCACTGAGCTCCTGGCAGCACTGACCACCCTGTGCCCACTGGCACTGAGCTCCTGGCAGCACTGACCACCCTGTGCCCACTGGCACAGCCACAGCAGCCCCCTGAAAGCAAACACAGCACACATGTGTACCTCAATTTCCAAACCAGCTTTTGGCAGGTTTAGAACTGTGTTAACTGTGGTAGGCAATTGTATTAAAGGGAATGAAAGCAAGAACATGTTTACAATTAACATGACAAAACAAATCATCCAATATGGCTCCATCCAAATTAGACATGCTCTAATCCTAAACATAAAAATCTTAAAATATCTCAGTCTATCTACAAGTAATAATTTTAGTTCCTTATTTACATGCTATCTATTTCCCTGAATAAATAAAAGAAGCAGTCTATTATTTTGACTACTCTCTTCCCAATTTTCTTCATCACTAGGCATTAATCTTAATTCCCTGTACCTGAAATGAAATCCTTACAAATGCTTATTAACTCTACACAGCAAAACATTAAAAGAATACAGTCATCACCTGCAGAGAATCCAGTTAATTAATTGTAACCATAAACACATATTTCAGCTTAACTTAAAACATAAAATAATCCTACTCTGTCAATTTAGTCAGATTATGATTTTTTGTTAAAGATGAAATTAAACACAAAACAGCAATAAATCATCTTTCACATGTGCCAGTAAAACACAAAACAATTCCAGAAAACCCCCACCCTACCTCACTCTCAAATGTTATTGTTACCATCTAGACCCTCTTCTACACTACACCCTCCAAAAGAGAATGCAACAATCCAAACTGAGTTAGACTCTCCCCTGAATCTGGAGGCACTAAAAGGAGTCTCAAAAGAAGCTCTTCTAAGGAATCCACTTCTAAAGAGTCTCCCTGAACAAGAATCCCTGCAGTATCTCCTTTCAACGTAAAGAGAGTATGGATGGTTCCATTTCTTTGCAGCTCCTGAATGGGCTCTGACCTGACTGTCAGGGTTGCAAAGCAGAGGAGGAAGAACACAGAGTGTCCCAGCGTGCTCTGGAACACAGACTGAGCCCAGCAAACACAGCCCTGCCCCAGCACCACACTGGCACTCCCCCAAGAAAGAACATATGGACACAGCCTCCTCAAAGTGGGAAATAACAGGTTCTGGCATTGAATTAGGTGAAAAAACATTTCCTTCAAACTATAAACAGACAAAATGAGTACTTGTAGCCATTATGTTTTTGTTGTACTGCTCATTTGAGACCTCAGTTTTCTACAAGGAATGAGACTGTCCTTGATCTGATTTTCTGATGCACTCCCAGCTATAATTATACATAGTTATATGCACAGTTTTCATAGCTCTTTTACCTTTGAAGGTCTATATTACCTTACTTTCCTTTACCTAATTCTTCATTGATGCTTCTAAGCTGCAAAAATAAGGTTGGAATATTTGAAATACTTTCCATTGCTTGCTTAAATCTACACTATTATGTGGGTATCAGACATATTTTTGTAGTGGGACCAAAGCCACAAATATATTAAATTATCACATTTTTCAGTGGCAAGTGTTTAGAGTTTATAATCAATGCAACCACAAAATGAAAACATGCCTATGTGGAAAACACATTTCTTGAAGAAATATTTACTTAGCACAGAGCTTCAAAAAAAATTTTAAATCCCTTCTTTTTGGTATATCTCCTTTCAAAACACAGTATCACAACAAAATTTATATACACAGGCCTCTGAAATTTTTACATTGTTTATTGCTTACAGGAATAAAATTTAATATAAATGAGAATAGATTTCTGTTCAATTTAACTGAATAATTCTTTAGCTATATGGAAAAGAGAAGACATCATTAAAGAGAAGAAACTACTTTTGATTTGTAAAGACATCATTAAGATGTGCTGTGTTCTCATTTTGTATGGTATTTTTAGTCATTTTCCCTGCACTTTAAGGCAAATATGATACTGATTTTGCATAAATTAGCTCAATTAGATAAAATGGCATCATCAAATATTCAGACAAACTGGTTAAGCAAATCTAAAACATGGATTAAAAAAGCCAAACTCAAGATTCTTATCTGGAACTTGAAGACCTTTGCTGGTACAGCTCCCCTGAGTCATGTCAGGGCATCTTTAATCTTCTCTTAACAAAGACCCATTTGACATCTGCATGAAGGAACATTTTGCTCTGATACTGTAGCAGTAAAATCACCCAAAACACTGCAGCAGCTGTTTCATTACAAACTCTCCCAAAGAAATCCCACAACCTCCTGGCTGCAATGCCAAAGGCCTGATGCCACAGTTTTCATTTCCCACTAATTCAGAAGGGCCTCCCTTCCTTCTAACCCCACTGGGTACCACATCTTGGATAGTTTTGGCATTTGCATCCACAGTCATCTATGGCAAAGGAGCATCATGACTGGGAAGAACACAGCTATAAGCAGACCTAGGCATGACCAGAATTTCCTTCCTTCTTCATGCACTGTCTGAAGATGAAGTAAAATATCAAAATGCAGCTGTTATTCTCAATGCATTCAACACTGTTGACTTTTAAAGTCCCTACTGCATTGCTGAATTTTACTGGGTAGCTGCATTATACTAAGTTCTTTAGTGACTCACTAAGTGGCCCTCAACATCTAAGTCATGAGGAAAGAAATTATCATTGCATTATTTATTATCACTTTTGGGAAGCTCTTGGAGCAGGGGCTATTTCTCTCTGAAGATCTGGAAACTGCCTATCACATACTGGATACCCCAAATAGTTGTAAAAGTGCTTTTCCACTAAGACACTTCCTGATGAGTCAGAGTGCCTTTAGAAAAAAGCCTCATCTTCAAAGTGCTCAGCTGTGGTACATTAAAACTGACTGGTTTGAAGAATCAAAGAAAGAGGAATCAGATGGGCTGACTCAACACAGGCCCCTCCTGAGGGCACCCCAAAAAGGCCAGCAGCTCCCAGGTTCTGTCACATTCATAATCCCATGATGCAGAACAAACAAAGAAACCAGGAACAAATGACATCACTGAGCTTTCATTATGTCACAGGCACATGGCAAGTGCTGCATTGTGAGCAATGAAAGTCTGCTTAAAAATGAACCAACAGCCAGGCACATGGATTACCTTGGTAACAGGAAATAGTAGCAAACTGAAGGGATAAGCAGCATTTGGATAGAACAAGAAAAACATTGTTCAGATCTGAACTTGGAGTGAATCTTAAGAGAAATACTTCATTTCTTATGCCTCAATAACAAATTCACAATGCTGAACAAGGAACTCCTTAAATATACATTTCTCATACAAGAAATAAAAAGGCTGAAACACATCTTTGAGCTGCACATTTCCATAGACACAGTTCTTACCTCTTTAACTAAAGGAGTTCCCACACAGACATGGACTTATCTTCCTGGCCCATTCACTACAGATTTGAATTACCATGTTTCAAGCATTCCCCATCCCTGGTCACTCATTCCTAATGTGCATTTAATCCAAATACAGGAGCACATGGAGTCACAGAATCATTAAAGGGCCTTTACAGTCATCGAGTCCAACCACTGAGCCAGCACTCCTAAACCCAGACTGAACCCTGTCCCTAAATGCCACAGCTGCACATCTTTTAAATACCTCCAGGGATGGTGTATCAACCATACAAAAAACTACCTCATTCTTATGGCTCTTAGGAGCTCTAAATACAAAAAATATTAATATATTGCCGTTGAAATGACTTTGAAGGAATAAGAAAAGCAGGTTCATTCTTGCCTTCCTGACATAACTTAAAACTCAACACACATGCCTGTTTATTAGCAGTTATTTATATTTACATTTTATCTATCATTTTGACTGCATCACTTAATTTGAAGGCAAATGTTCATCACGTCCTCAAAACTGAAGATGTTATAATTTCCTTCTAAAAGCAATCCTCTATCAATTCAGAAAATATACACCATTGAATATTTTCCTTGCACTTTAGCTGCAAAGTAAGAGGAGCATGCACAGAACTCAGATGACAATTTTTCAATGACAATACAGTAACAGCAAGCTAATGCTGACCTGGTTGGAGAACCTCATGCTGACGTTGCGCTGGTCCTGGGGAGCCACGTACCGGCCAATGGGGTCCAGATCTTTAGGACTCACTAATTTATCAGCTGAAAGGAAATGAGAATAGAAATACAGAATGACTTCAGTACTTTCTGCAGCTTTTGTGAAGAAGCCATGTCAGCTTTTGTGTTTAGTTGGTTCTGCTTTGTTTTAGATCAATGATTTATAAAAGCACATTCTGAAAAATTCAGAATTCTATTAATTTTAAAATGGATGACTCAAGCTTTGTTCTTGCTACAGCTAATTACAACACTGTAGTATAAAACCCAAGCCTTTATTTGCTCACAAAGATATGTTAATAGATTATATGCAGACAACAGACTCCACAACACAAGTCACTTAAAAAGCCCTTAATCCACAACCATGGAATTATTCTAAAGCTTCACCTATAAATTCAATAACCAGCAAAAATTTTTTAGCTTTGCAGAAGAGCAGACAGCCTCTATCTCAAAGTAATCACATGACTTGAATCCTGGAAAGAACAAAAGATATCAAAAGTACCTCTCAATAGATTAATTCAGGAAGAAATTGTGAAAAAACCTAATTAAAAATATTTGAAATCTAGCAGTTTCTACATGGAATTTTTTTTACATGGGAGAGGAAAACCCCATCAAACTTAAGATCCCAGTATTTTAGCCTTCACCTGAAAAAGCACTCCAATAAAAATACACTATTAAAAGCTTTCAAAAAAATTCCTTGAATACAGGTTCATAATCTGAGCTATTATACCCTTAAAATAAGCTTTCTCCTACCAAAATTGTATTTTGACAGGAAACTGTCCAAACTCGATCTAATTTCTAACACAGAGTAAGTCACAATATATTTTCATTTCTTCTATCTCAAAGTCAACAATTTTGCAGCTATTCTTAAAAGCCCCAACAGAAGGGAATAAGGTATTAATCTAAACCAGAAGTGACTCATGGCTGCACTCAGCTCCAAGAGAAAACCAGCACTGATCAGAATGTCTCTGAGCACTACACCATGGAGTAAATGGAGGCAGCAGCTTTAAACTTTAAACCTGCCTGAAGGTTGCCTGGGCTAGGCCAGCTCAGAGTGATGGGGCAGTGGGGGACAAACCCTGGGCAGCACTGAAGGGCTGGGCAGGACAGGGAAACCCTGCTGGAGCCTTCTGCTGCAGGGCGCTGCCAGCCCTGGATGCTGTGCTGGCCTCAGCCTCCTGCTGGGACCAGGCAGCTGCACTGCAGCCAGGAAAGGAGCCTGCTCCTGGCTCTGCTCTGCCCCTGCAGGGCCACCATCCATGGACACAAAGCTGAGCAGAGCTGGATGACAAAAGATCACTATGGACAGCTGATTAACATAGTGACACGGGTTACCAAAGCAAAGCACTCATCTAAGCTCCAGTCCACAGAGAATTCCTACCCCAGCTAAAGGATTGAAAGCTACTTGAATTATGTGAAGTAGTGCTAATGCAATAATATGAATTACCCAAATGATTTCAAGATCACTGGGCTCTGCCTCATAGTTTAAAAACAAGAGAGGTTTCCAGAATGTGTGTTCTATTCCCACTGGTTTTAACACTGATTTACATTGCTCAGGAATTAAAATATATGGTCAGAATAATTTCATATTTAAACGAATAGACTAATATAAAACTTAAGCTAACTGCTAGTGAATATTCATCACCATTATCACAAGTACAAATGTACTGGACTCAAAAGCAAATTATTTTGTTAGTTCCCTATCTGCATCAGCAGCAGCTGACAACATTTAATCCATTGGTCTATAAAAATATTGCTAAAATTCTTAGTTCTAGGCAGCACTGAATCCACAGAACAAGATACAAGAATTCTAAGAAAAAACAAAGCATTGTGAGCTACTAAACAAAAGACTGAATGAATTTTCAGTTGCATGAAACAACTGAATACCTGGGACTCCTTTCCCTTGCTCCAAAATGGGGACCTTAACATAAAGGTTTTACAAAGCTCCTCATCCAAAGCAAGAAGGAAATTCTGTGGAAAACAGTATCACCACCTGCAAAACACATGCTTTTTTCCTTCATAAACAATTTTTTCAGTTGCATAAATGTGCCCTCCAACAGTGACACACAGGCACTTTCACTCTGTAACTCAGCACTTGTAAGCAGGATCAAGATTTTGACTTCCCTATTTCTGTTTGCCCCTCTGTGGGAGGGTAAGAATTGACTCAGGCTCATGTTGCTGCATTTAGAAATATTTGGACCTTGAGAGGCAGAGCCCAGGCCCAGAGGCAGCAGCAGGGGCTACAAAGGTGGTACTGTGTGCTGCCTACACAGCAGGAGCAAGGAGGCTGAACAAACACAGATTAATTGATACCCTGGAGGCAACACAATGATTTCTGAATGGATAATGAAATGGGAAACCAATACCTTCCCAGATATCAAAGTACTTGGAGCCAGGCTTCCACTTAATTAGCAATCACCAACAAGCAAAGTAAGACACACAAACACTTTCACCAAGGACAAGATTGTTATTCAGGTAGGTTTTCACCAGTAAGGAGCAAAATTGAATGCACCAACTCTAAATTAGCAGGAATAAACGGAGTTCCTGATATTACAACCTCTGATGAACACATTGCTGTAAGGCCTCCAAACCCTGTTTGTAAGGAGAGAAGCAGGAAGAAATTACTCTGAAATTCTGAATATTTTGAAAAAAAATTTTTCAAACAAATAAAATAAAATAGTAGTGTGTAAGAATGTTCAGCAAAGAACTGAAACAAAAGAATGTTTATGTTACACAAACAACAGTTAGCAAACTATAAATATAACTTATTTAACCAGCATTCTGCAGGTACAGAAACACACAAGCATCAGTACAAGATCAATACCAGCAGAACTACTGCAGCAACCTACACACACACACTGGAGGATTACTTGGCTAATAGTCTTAAAAGATAATAGTGAGATTGCCTGCATTTACTTTGAAGTATTGGCAAAAAGAGGAATTTTGCAAGGAATACAGCAAAACCAAACAGGTGGAGTACCAGACAGACTGTCCCTCTATACCTAAAGATACATTTACTATTCTTGCCAACTGCTGAATTTTTAAACTCCTCTTAAATTTTTCTCATTTTTATTACCAACAACTTGTTTTCCTTCTGTGTTAACAGAAAAATAGTTTCCAGAACTCCATCTACTAGGTAACGGCTGATCATGTTAAAATAAAGTAATATATCTTTCTCCTGAAAGAAATACTAAAGAAAAAACCCAACTGTGAAGATTTTTCTGGATTAACCATTCTTTTTGCATTAGCCTATAAAATCATTCCAAGTGAGACTGAGAGTTTGTGACTGAAATTCACCATAACAACCTTCAATGGTCAAACTTTGACATACACATTCAATTGCTCATACAATTGAAAAAGGGTAAAAGTAACAGAGATGAATGAATCATTGCCTTTCTCTGAGACTGCAGCTACTCAGTTTCAACTGAGTAGAAACTAAAAGTTTCAACTTGTCTTGCTTAAGCAGTCAATAGTTTGAATTAAATGCTATAAATCATTTACAAACATCACTGTACAGATGAAGCTGATAGCATCACATTAATGTATTCGGTCATGAAGAAAAGGAAATAAGAGGGAAAGCCAGAAAAAAAAGAAAACCATCATCATGTTTAGATTTTCAGTACTCTATGAAATATTCCACTAAGCTTTATAGTATGCAACATAAAACCAAGAAGACCGCGAAGCAATTTTTATTGTCACAGATGTACCAAAGCAGGGGACACATGGGCCACTCAAGGACCATCCCAAACCCAAGGCAATGCTAGTTTGGATTCAGGAGGAGCACAGGACAAAGCTGAAGGAGCCCAGCTCTCACCCAGCAGCTTGGCAATGATGTACATGGCCTGGCCCCACAGGAACAGCTTCCCGTCCCGCCCGCTGTTACTGGGGAACCGCCGCTGGCTGCCCGGGCTCCTCTTCTCCAGCTCCACAAAGTCAGCAGGCACGTAGTAATACTTGGGGACAACAGGGCACCCTGGAGACAGCAAGCACAACCAGAGAGTAAATATCACTGCCATCACTGGATTGGAGTCCCCTAAGAAAGCTGAAGTGGATCCAGACCAGGAAATATTGCACACCAGTAACAGTTTGAACAGAGATTGTCATTCCTTGTTATCTCAGTGAGAATGCCAGTGCAATGTTAAACTACTTTGAATTTCACCAAACATTTCCTCACAATTTCTTCCCAGAACAGGTATGTTGTCTATGCAGCACCTTCTGTGCAAACTGAAACTAAGAGAAGTCACCTGAAGGAAAATGCAGTAAGCCTCAACCAAAAGCCATGAAAGCTGGGTTCCAGTGAAACACTCAGGGTGTTGTGCCCCCCAGTTAACACAGGCTCAATACCAGACAACTCCTCCTAACTAAAACTCCTGCTCAAAAAAGAGTCAGCTTGGTTTTAGATAATTTTATTCATCAAATGTTTAAAACGAGCCCTTGAATCTTGAAACATCATGAAAGAAAATGGCATAACTTGTCTATTAGAAGATACATACCTTGGATCTAGAATTATGCCATAGGTATTGCTGATCATTTTAAACTTTATTTCAGAACTTTTTAAGTGGACATGTATCAGGAATTTAGAGACATGATTACAAATGATTGACCTAATTATATGAAATTGAAAAGCAAATTAATATGCTTCCTGCATAATTAAATTCCACCTTACTATTGCTCTACTCTTGAACTGATTTGGATAAACAACAGGTGATAAACAGAATAAAGCAGTAGTGTCTATTTGCTTAGAAAAATAAAAACAAATTACTGGGAAGAAGCAGAGGAAAAAAAAGGAAAAGCAACAGTTATTTAGAGATACTGGATTCAAATGAGTGAGGCACCAAAATACACCCAGAAATTTTAAGATGTGACTTTTGTGATGACATACAACAAAAGAAACCACAAGATTAATTTAGTGTCCACGAACCTTCACATACTCATTATTAATCAGAGAAAAGACACAACCAGCAGGAAAATTTTGCTATATAATGCAAATTTGCTAAGGGAATGTTTGACTGCCTTACAGAAATTAGTTCACTTCAAAAAGTTTAAAGAACAAGGCATTTTCTGCATGCACTTGTGTAACTGTACCACAGATGTAAGAACAGGTGACTAAAATGCTGAGTTTTAAAATTGGATTGCTCTGTTCTCAGGCCATTTCTTTTCCTCCCACTCAAACTTATGGCCTTTTTCTTTTTTTAAGCTGAAGTTTGGATGGCTGTGCCTGTAGGCCATCACTAGCCTTTTCTGCAGTGCCACAGAAATTCTGAAGTGCCCAATTTAAATAAGAGAACACTTATAATAAAATTATTATGTAGCCACTTTCCCAGTTCTAAGGTAGAAACAATTTCACATGCATATACCAAATTATTTTTTAGAGCTTGCAAAATTAAGTGACAATGAATGATGAGAGTAATTCTCAGCTGGGTCCAGGTGGGACACTGAAACAACCTGACTGCTGGTATAGTTAATATTTGCCTGAAAAGGAGAAATGAACTTTGTAAACAATGAAGCAGAGGTGGAGGAGGGGAGGAACGAGTGGCCACAGTGTAAATCTTACTTTAAGATCACATCAATTGTGATAATTAAAGCAACATTTTTCTGGAAAAATGCTACTGATGTTTCCAGAAAAATGTTACTTTTATTATCACAATTTATGATGCAATGTATCTACATAAAATAGGTTATTTTAGAATTAGTATTTTTTCACTAGGAAACATGTTGATGTCCTTACTTCTCATTTGTTCTGACCACAATATACATTAGGGAAGTAATTAAAACATTAATAGGAAAGTCAGGATTTTTACAATTTCAGGTCAATAAAAAGCTACAATTGTTTCAGAAGTACAATTTCCAGATAATACCTTCAGGTGTATGTTGAAGCAAAGGGTCCAGAAGATCCTGATATTCCTTTACTTGTGTAGGATTTCCTCTAAAAATGCCTAAAAATAACCAAACAATAATGGATTTAATGGAAGAAATAATTTTTCCATGACCTCAAGGTTCATAAAAGAGGACGAAAAAAGTCCAGTGTTTACTTTTCAAAACTAACTATTAAGTGCCTACACACTAAATAGCTCACAAAAAGGAAAAGACTGAGTTGTAGATCACAACAGTCAACTGCTGCTTTTGGGGAGACACTGATATGTTTGGGACTACCAGTCCCTTAAAAGTTGTTTTAGCAGAACATCCCAAGATGAATCTGATGAATACTAGCATGAGTAATGTTCAGTTCATGGAAAGTTCTTAAATGAAAATATATATTAACAATACAAAACCATTTTCTGTTCATCAAAGTGCTCAAGCAAGGTGATATTTTAAAGTAGAATATTTTTTAACATTCAAAGGGGAACGAGCTAGATGAAAACTTGGCATTATAAATCTTATACTAACATTCCCTTCTTCAACCACCACCAAAATTTTTTTCTTTCCATTGCTCTTTAACACTCCATCCAAACTCAAAGGTTGATAAGCATTGTTCACCATATTTTCAAAATCTTCCTTACTATATACACAGGAATATTTACAGTTACCAAGAGACACAAATGCAAGCAAAGCTTGCACACAAAAAGATGTTTGAAGTGACACACTGGGCATTTCAAAACACTCGAGGATACTCATGACATAGGAGCAATTTCTGCTCCTCCCACATCCTTGTCTTTTTGCCATTGCTGTGGACACACTTCAGATTTTGCATTAAGGAAGCTTGTGGATTTGCAGATATTTGCACAAAATCTACCAACAGAATTGTTCTATTTCCTGAAAGTGTGGCCCAGGCAAAAAGGACAAGGACAGTATGTGCAAAGTATGTAATTTTTAGGGTTTTTTGGACACAAGAAGTGTAAAATGCTTTTTCTATTCTTTTGTTAACCTCAGTTGAAGATGACTCTCTTTTTGTTCTCAAAACTGCAAGTGGGCAGCATTAAATGTCAGTGCCTTTCTCCTCAGTTTTGGGCCTCAGTCTTTGAAAAATGTCAAACGTTTCTTTAGCAATATCAATTGTGAAACCTTATTATATCTTCAAACACAGCATTTTAATCTGTGGGTGGCCACAGAGGAGTTGGGGCTGATGGCAGATTTCTGTGCCCTTCACTGTCTTTATCTGCAAACTATTCAACGTGCTAGAAAAGATGGACAGATTTGAATCCATTTAGAAATCTTTTTGACAATTGTAACCCTACTCATGTTCTTATTCAGACTTCTGTTCTATGCAAGTTCCAGCTTCCATCCTGAGATCACCCCTTGAACTTCTTTGGTGTGTCCCCTGTCCTCACATCAAGATCGAGGCAGTGTTATTTCTGTTGGTTTTGTTTTGAGTTTTTTATTTTGTTTCATTATTCAATCAGGCTGACTACGTGAAAAATTGTGGCTAGAAGGAAACTAAACCTTTCCTGGTTCCCTTTCTTGTCTTCTGAATTCTGATTGAATTGCCACACAATGCTCAACCTGAGAAGCCCTGGTGCACATTGAGTGTGGCAGCGTGTTCTCCCTCCTTTTTCTTTCCTGTGCTGCTGTGAAGTTCTGATACATCTGAAAGTTTTTCAGGCTTAAAAGGCAATGCAGGACAATGCCACAGATTGAAGCTTTTAACAAACTCTGATTAAAGTTATATTCTAAAAAAAGTTCACATTAGAAATGCTGAAATCTAGCGGGTTGGGATGCTTGGGGTTTTGTAAGGCAGGAGGCAGAACTCTCAATGAGAGATTTAGTGTCACTGCATTATAGTTTATTTTGGCAGGAGAGGAAAATAATTTTGTATCTTTCCTCTAAAAGCTCATTTCTCTTATGCCTTTAAGGAACAGGAATGTAAAGCTATACTTACCATCAATTATCATGAAAATAAAAAAAAGAGGGAATTCACACTCAATGCCATCAAAAAGCTGCAAAGAAGAAAAGTTCATCAGACATTTCGTCATTTTCATTTAAGTAAATATATATCTAAATAATCCTGCAGAGTAATTTCCTAGCAACAAATGGCAAATTTGAATGCAAAAATATTTTAGTACATTTAGTATCACTTAATTCTACGGGCATTTTAACCATGCCTCTACATCTGCTGTGGCTCGTTCTCATGCAGAATATTTAAACAATCTACTTTTCATTTTTCAGAGCAAAACTATGGGAGAAAATATAAATAAATTTTCATTTAGATAACCTTAACTGATAAATACTGTGATCAAAAGCAAAATTGTTTTCCACACACTCAGACTGTAGTCAGCTGTGAAATTAAATGAAATGATAAATAATTTTCTTATTTGTTATGTGAAATCAACTGTACCCTAAATGCAAATGAAAGCACATTCATTACAATACAACCCAATGACTCAATGCTGACTTAGCAATCTCTGAAAACTGCACATGCAAATTACAGAAGGCTTCTGCTTTGCCTTGGAGGCTTTAGGAATCCCTGAGCAGTCTGGCTGCAGGAGCTGAAGGTGTCGGGGGGCAGGACCTTACCTTGATCTCTGCTGGTTTATAGTAACGCCGTGTCCTGTCCTCCAGCGCCGTCCTGTAGCCGTCCCTCAGAAATCTCTTAAACCCGTATTTGCCTTTCAACTTCCTGATAATTTTATCTAGTGTTTGACCAAACAGAACCTCATCATCCAAAGCAAATCCAGGATAACTAAGGCAGGGCAGAAGAGCTGCATCAGTATTCTGTAGGAGGGGCAGAAATAGGACATTACAAAATTTAATTAGATCCCTGACAATTATTTGATGCACAAACAAAGACTGTTTAACTTACTAAGTGAAATATACATTTGGAACATTATCTTATCAAAATCATTGTGCTAATATAGAAAATAGTGTGCAAAATAAGACTTCTTAGGAAGTATCAGGATAAACTACAAACCAAATGTGCAGATATATAATTTAGAAGATCTCATTTAACTCAGAATGTCACCTGTTTTACAGCTGATAATGTGCAGGCACATTTGAAAACATTATAAAGCTTTGTGTTTTGGGATTTTTTTGTTTGTTTTTTAAATACATTTTCCAGATTATTCCTGGAGGAAACACAAATGTTTGGGTGTCATATGCTCAAAAAGAAGCAAAAATATTTCATAAAGGTGCAATGCTGAGAAGTATCTGTGATTAAATCATCATTTCTGAACAGCTTTTTCAGAAACATTCTTAAGGTGCTGGAACAAACAAGCCTATCTGATTTACAATTCAGAAGATAAGGGAATAATTCCAGGAAAAAAATATAAGAAACCTTCTCAGGAACCATGTGGATCTCTTATGAATTAAAAACACTAGAAAACTTACTAACTAGTGCATCACCTCTACAGGTAAGCTTCCAGAAACAAACAGAAAAGTATCATTTTCTGCTGATATAGTCAAGATATTTAACCATTTAAAATTTCTGCCAATATGACTGATACGAACCCAACAAAGGAGGAAAAGAACACAAAGATTTATATGGGATAAATTATAAAATCAGCTCCTGTTGGAGTATTTCAAGTCTCCAGCAAATAACAAACAGCAAGTGTTCAAAAAGACCATTTGACTATAAAAAAAGTAGCTGACAGTGCCTTTTATTCTAATTATCCAGCACTACAACTCTGCTATAATTCTTCTACACAATAAGCAAACTATTAATGTTTAAGATTAATAGCCAGTTTCATGAACAAAAGTGCTATTATATTCCAGAATGAATAAAAAAGCAGAATGCTATTATCAGTCACTTTAAATTACTAATTCTCTACCACCAAATTTACCTTTGATGCTAGCACTGAAATAGATGTTTTTTTAACTAATCTATATTTATGTCATTTAAATTTACTCACTAAGGAAATACATTTGTAATGGTAGTTTATAACAACAAGAAATTGTTCATATTCAGCAGTTTATGATAAGCCAAGCTTAAAGGCTTTTTTCCTAGACAAAGGAAGAATTAAACCCTAAAACAAAGGGTTTCAAAAGTGCAGACACTGTGTATAGTAGAAACTAGGCCAAAAGAAAAACAAATCTCCAAGGCTGCAAATCTCACTTAAGTTATTTCAAATTCTATTTTAAAATTGTCCGGAAAGCTACCAAGAGGTTATCTTTTTAATCTAAGTATTAAAAAAATAAAGAGGATCATATAAATTCCATATTAACTACATCACAGTTACACTTAAAAAGCAAAAATTTAACAACTTCCCAGCAAATTTCACATTCATCCAGCAGATCAGAAGGTCATATGCACTTGTTTCCTCCACACTCTGTTGAGGTGAATTTCTTTCCATGACTTACATGGGACCTTGACTCCCGGGGCAGCAAGGAGCACAGGGTCTGTCTGTTCCGGTTATGGGCATCAAAATCCACAAAGATGACAGACCAAGAGCAGCCCTGGAACACAACATTGCATTTGTTTAAGGCAAAGGGAAGAAGCTTGGTGCATCCTGCTGAAACTCACTGTTCTGTGATTCATTTAGGTTATGTTGTCATTGCTGAAAATTCTAATCAGAAAACACAGCACAACATCAAGTCGAAAATATTTTGATTTTTCAATATACTGAAGTATAGCCAAAATTAGATGGCTTTATCACTGATTAGTAATTATATGATTCATTCAAGCTATTAACTCTTCTATTAATACTTGAAAAATGAGGCCTGTATTAAGGACAAACAAAAAAGAGTAGTTGTTCTTCCCTGTGAACACAGGAAATGTTCTAAACAGTGATGCTGAATATTTCATTACAAGTCAATTAGAACACAAATAATTGGATATTCAGCACAGGTACTTCTTTGGAAAAGGACTTTCATAGCAAATAAAAATGGTCTGCTTTTCAGTTACTGTAAGGTCTGCATTATCAACATCTACTCCTTGGTAAAATCTACTTCCTAATAAAATCAGTAATTTCACACTGTATTTCTCTGTCAACTTCTTAATACTTCCTGAAACACTAAAAAAAAAAAAAAAAAAAGCCCTGGCTAAGATAGAGTTTAAATAGAATCAATATAATTTAGAACTATTACCAGTAGGCAACTTGCAAATTCATGTTTGCTAATGAACAGGTATCTTCATGTATGTTGCAACTGATAATGAATCTCAGAATCACTCCCCCACTGGAAGACAGTCCATGTGAATTCATTCCACTAATGGTCATAAATCCCAGAAATTATCATAAATCCACCAAATTTCTCCTAAACAGCAGCCAGTTTCTTTGGTATACTACTGTCCTAGGAAAATTGTTCCAGAGCCCACCAGTCTAATTATTAAAAACTTCAATTTACAGTTTCTACATAAATACCTCACCACCCTTCTTTGTGTGCCAGCACAAACATCCACTGAGATGCTTCTCCAAAGGGTTTCATTCTTACTTACACTTTACTGCACTCTAGTTATATATAGATATAAAAATACACAGTTTTTACTTTACTAGGGTAAACAAAACCCTAAACAATTTTTTCCACTGTCGCCATGGAAAATAATCTGTTTCCTCAGTCATTCTAGCAAGATATACACTGACTAGTGCTGCAACAAGGATGTACACAAAGAATCACATTGGCTTTAATGGTTTTAACTTTCTTCTCAATGCAGATTCTGATTATTCACAATTCTCTAAACTCACCTACAAACTCTGAACACAACGTGCCTACACGTGCAGTTCCAAAGTCTGTGCTGCAGGGAAGGATTCTCTGGGGGTTCAGGAGCAGCTCATTTGCATTCCCTAAACCCACAAGCACCTTGTTTGACAAATGAACTATTTTTCACTTTTCTAAAGACTGTAAACTTCTGGAGTAAGAACACCTTACAGAGACTTGATTTATGAAAAAAAAAAAAAAATTAGAATTGTTTGTGCCCAACCCAATGGAGGGCATGCAGCTCATACACAAACAACTCTGCCCAGGTCAGCCTTTAATGTGCTTCTCTTGCTGTGAGCAGTGCTCCCCCAGCAGTGATTTCTGCAGGTTGTACCTGTGCAGCTGCAGGTGCAAACAAGTCTCTTGAGGGGTTCAAGGGGATTTCTCAAAGCCACTGGAACACAGCTGGAGCTAAGCACAAAGGCAAACTGCACAGACTGAAGGTCAAACTGGGTTCTGTTAATGCCAACTACAGATCTCGGAAATAAACTCTCATAGCATTTAAATGGGTCTTGCTTCATCCTTTTCAGAATTCAGAAAAAAAAAAAAAAGCCTCAACAGCCACATTTACTGGTGCTTGAATCTGTTGGGAAGGTAAAGATTATAGATAAATGTCATTTCTGAAAGAGTAACAATGCACATAGAGTGTCTGATCATTATTGAAGATCCTTACTACCTCCCAACAATTGACATCAGCTTTTAAAATGCATGGCATCTCTCTTCCATTTATACTATAATATATATTTTTTTTCTAAGCCATTAATTTGGAAGAATATTCTTTTATTTTAGCTGCAGACCACTGTAGGTATAGCACCAAAGAGAAAGATGCGCATAGGAGGGGAATACACAGCAGATATAAAAGTCTCTGGAAAGGCTTGCTTCCCTAATTGATGCAAGCCACAAAAAGGATGAGAAAAGACTTTACAGATGTGCAACACACTGAAATTAAAAACAGGTTAAAAAGTGGGATTATATAAAAGCAGCTTGTTTAAAGTCTTGATCAAAAGGCACAAGAAGGAAGCAGACAAAATGAAGGCAATGCTTGAAGAGGGAAGTATATTCTGGTATCAGCAACAGATACAGTTCTGAAGGAAAAAAAAACATTTTGGCAATAAAATTCTTTTTCAGACTAAGCTACAACCACTTGAGAATTCTTCCAAGGAAAAATCCCAAGTGATTCTTGACATAAAGGGCACTAATGATTTTATCAGATAAATTCTGTACCTGAAAGCAGCAACCAGTTTGCTGACTTTCTTTAAAGCTGGAATCTAACAAACTGTGTTAGATACTTCTAAATATCCTCTGATCCACCCTGTAAATCATTATTGCTAACAACAAAGGAGGGAAAACAAACACTTCTATTACCTGATTTCCAAAGAGATTGAAACCATTAATTGCTTCTAAAGCTGCTTTTGCCAGTCCCACGGAGCTGAGGAAAAAGCAAAACAAAACCCAGAGGTATCACAATTCAAGCCCAGGCTAAAACTTACACACACTTGACAGCTTTCAGTGCCATGATCTTTTCTGGATTTGAATTTCATGCTTAACCTTTATGTCACTAAAATGATGATGCAGCAGATTTGGGGTTGTTTTGGTGGTAGGTTGGTTTTTTTTCTCTGAAGTACAACTCAGCAATTTTATTTGTCTTCAAATGTCAGAGACCATCTCACAAAAGAACTTCTGTTCTCACCTTGCTATCAGACATTGGTATTATGCATTTCAAGGTCTTGCTAACAGCACAGAGAAAGAGGATTTAATTCAGCACAATTTTTCAAACCAGCTCTCAAGCATTAAATTTTAAAGACTGATTTCTAGCTTTCAATATAATAAAAGAGCTCATCAATCTGAATTTCCAACAGAAGGATTTTCTCATGTCAACCATATAGTGACACATCTTTTATTTCACTTCATCACAAAGAAAACATGACCCAGAAATTCCATCAACAAGCCTTCCAGTTAGCACTCACATTTTAAGACACTATGGATTAAAATCACTAATAATTATATAATTTAAAAATCAAATTCTATATTACACAGGAAATACTGAAAATAATGAAAATAATTCAATGCAGTTCCAGAATTTGGTTTTTTAAACTATTACTTTACCTGTGTTGGTTCTAATATTAGAAATACTTTAGACTGATTTCACACTTTATCATTTATAAACCTCCATGTTCCTTTCTGAAACACTGCCAGAAATAATACTGCTGGGTTCCAGTTCTAATTATTCAACAAGAGAAGGCTGACCAGCTTAACCACAGCCTGCTCTGAGCAGCTGCCTCTGCTTGGTGTCTTCTGCTGCTGAAAGCTTTGAGAGCTGGAGAATGAGATGAAGAAATAAACTGACTCAGAAGAGCTGGGAATGTAATTATTTTTCTGGCTTTGTTTCAAATACCTAAAAAAAAACGGTAATTGTTCTAGAAATCGCTTTATTCTAATTATCACCTAGCTATTGATCAAATAAATTGACATGATGACTCAGAATAGAACTTTTCAGAGGAATTCAGTATTACCAAAATGCATATACTGAAGGTAAAAATCAGAGAAATCCTGCAAACTGGAGGTTGTATCACATGTTAAAATCTCACCTTTTCCTTTCAACTAACAGTCCTAATATAAACATTATATATTTTCAGAGTGAGAAAAAAGTTACCGATAAAAGGCAGAGAAGTAATAAATGTTCAACTGGTATTCAGATAACATAAAACTACTCAATCTGTCTGCAAAATAGGATGATACTGCTTGAATGAAATTCAAGGCAAACATGTATTCCTTCCCTGAAATCATCTCTACTTTGCAGACTCAGTCATTATTCTACAATAAGACTAATTTAGTAATTTACTGTAATTTATCAGCATTTTTCTACCTCTAGTTATTGAAAGCCCCTGGAAACTTCATTACTGTCACAATTACTTGCCAGTGACCATATAAACATCCCAACATTGTCACTCTCTTCACCACACACACAAAAGTTATCAAAAGTTTTATGGGTAAATGACAGCAGGAAGTCCTTTAAAAGAAAAAAGAAGTCTCTGAAGAGCCTTTGTATCAAGTGTGTCTTTACAAGAGTGAACAATCACAGCACAGCACTCTTCAGGACTGTGATCACACTTCACACTCATTTCATTGCTACTGATTAATGCCTTCCTGTTGGGAAAATTGCTAAAGAGGTTCTGTAATAAACATTACGCTTGTGTCTTTGTATAGAAAATACATTCCTCATACTCTACAATTTAGTAACAAAAGAAATGGAGTGCCTTAACAGAATGAATGAATGGCAAAATGTATTTTAATAAATGTGTTCCTTCCTCCACTCATTAATCCATTATGAACAGACTGTACTGACCTGTGGGACTCTGCCTGGAGAAAAAGGTGCTTACTTGGAGATGGGCCCAAAACCAAACCTCACCCAAAGCCTCTTAAAATAGTCCTCTAAAAATTTCACAGGATCATGAAGTCATTGGCCAGAAGGGACATATGGAACTCATCTAGCCCAACACAAAACCTCACTCGAAGCCCAATATCTAACAAAGACCAATTTAAGTAAACCACAGCCTATATCAGACAAGTCTCACAAACCTCCAAGGATGGAGATTCTGTTTTGAGCATCCTGCTCTTTCCTTCTCTGTGCTTCAAATGAAAATGTTTCTTAATGCCCCCACTGAACCTCACCAGGTACAACCCTTAGATATTACTAGAGCTGCCAATTATTTTAATGTGTCAAGGATTATCATGAGCAGCCTTGCAATCATAATGCCCCTGGGTAACGTTTGACCTTGAGCCATATTTAGGGTAGGGGAAGATGAGACTAACCTAGAGAAACCACTTCCAGCTTGCCAAAAGAGATTAAGTAAACACACTTAAACAACATTCCTAACTCTCATTACTTTTTAATTGTTGGATTTGACCCCTCAGTAAAACACCTAAGGGCAAACACTAAAATTTGCACATTTTTAGCAAATGTAAATCAAAATACATCTTGAAGTATATCCACCCTTAATCCTGCTCCTGTTCAATTTCTTGCCTCCATCTGAATGCTGTGCACTTCAACTGGAACATCAAGCAGATGCGAAAAATCAGCAAACGAGAAAAAAATTTCTAGATCACTAATAATTTTTTAACTCTATAACCCAAAAAAGAGCAAGGAAGCACAGAACTATAGCAATGTGCTATATACTCCAGAGAAGAGCAAGGCAGAGGCCCTGCAGCTCCAGATTTGGAATATGAGGATGCTGCACTTTGGTAATTTCCTGATTCTCAGGGTGCATACGGGAGGTGTCAGAGGCACTTTGCACAGCAACTCAGCAGATGCCTGCAGAGCAGCTGGATCAAACAGCTACAGGACAAATTAATTTCTGTCAAGTTCAGCTGTATGGGAAGGGATCACACTACAATAAAAGCTGTTACAAATCTTGCCTTTGAACCAATAAAAGACATCAATTTGCATACATCAGTGAAGACGTGCTCCACGGAGTGTTCTGCTATTTATCATTGAGCAGAAGTGTTTGGAGCTGTACTAAGAGAAAGAATACTGAGACTGTGAAGGCTTAAACTATCTGCATCTTTTAACATGGGCCATAATGTGCAGCTATTATTCACAGACTTCCAACTGTATAATATCTTCTTTGAACAGAAACTCTTTCAATAAAACACAAGAGTTACCTACTTATTCTGAAAGCAAACATCGCCTGTATGGAGACTTCCATCACAGAATTTAAGGGTCAGGAGAGCACCATCCTTAACACTGACCCTGAAGAGAGCATTTTGGGGTCCATAATCACAGGAGACCCACACACATCATTTGGGAGTAGACCTGATATTCATAATTGCTTCATCAATTTAAAACAAAAGGGGTTTTATAGCTCTCTTTGGTAGATACAATTGGAACATAAAGTATAAAGAATATTTCAGTGTACCCAGAGCTTTCCTCAATAATATCAAAAAATGCCTTTTGATGCATGTTGCCCTTCCATTTTTCCTGATTTATGAGAACCAGGGAAATTGCCTACCAGCTTTCTACAGTGAAGCAGAGTATCCACATGTACACAAAGAATGATAAATAGAGGCAATACTTGTTTCTGATGACCAAAGTCTACTTCTTAAATGAGGACCAAGCTCTGTGCTTCCCCTTATGCTAGCTCAATGATCTGTTAGATTGGCCCAGTCCATCTCACAAAACTTTACCCTTAGAAAAACCAACCTATAAATGTCAGTCTAGATTAAGACAAAACAACATGCCCATTTCCATCTGTTTAAAAGATGCTCAGTTTTCCCTGAAGAAAATTCACATATTGAATAGCCAGAATGCTGCAAACAGGAGACACAGGAGTTTCAGTGTTCCTTTTGCACATTTCTACAGGTGAGATCTGGAAGGAAGCATTTGTTTCTCTGTGTAGTCATGTAGCTCATGTAGTTTGGCATTTGACAATTTTACAGACACAGCAGGAGAAAAGAAAATCAGCAAAGTCATAAAGCAGATTATATAACAACAACTTGATTTTTTTTTTTTACTTTTTTTTTTTTTTTTTTTAGTTCTCATATTGATAAAAAGGTTCTATAAAAGCCCTGAAAAAAACCCCCGCATTAATAGTTTTGCTGCAAGGACATGTAAGTATATCTAAAGGTTAAAATATACATGCCTGCATGTGGGCTAAGAAAAATAACTTATTCTCAAATGACAAGACAGATTTCCTTGGCAATATTGAAGACTGGAAGCAATGTGTATTCTCTACGAGCCCTTGATAATAAGGATGATCAATAATGTTTTCAAAATCCAAAGATATCCAAGCTATAGCCATTTTTATGATTAATAAAACCTCAGAAGTCAAAAAGTGAAGGAAACAATAGTAACCCTGGAAGAATCAAGTTGTCAGATTACAGATTTGATCCTTCAAGGCAGAGAGCACATGAGTGATTCCACTGAGGTGAGCAGGACAACTCCAGCATTAAAATGCTACCAGGATTGCTCCCTGTCCCTGACAGGGCTCAGAACTTGCAGCATCCTGGAAGAACTTGGAAAAGATCTTGGCCCTAGGTTGCTTTCCAGGGTACAGCATCTTCTTCCCACCACAGTGCAGAAGAGAAAATCAAAACTCATGATTCTACACTTTTTTAAAGCAGGATATTCCTAACCAGTTTTCGAAATATGATTCCAATCCCACTGCACATACCTCAAGACCCTGAGCTGTTCTGAACACAAGTTTCAGAATTATATGCATGCAGCTGCACATAATTACTGGGATTTGAATACTCAAACAGCTAAGCATCCATGTGGTTATTTCAGCATGCATATCATGATGAAATTATCTCCACATTTTCCCAAAATACATCCCTCAGTCTTTAGAGAACCTTAATTTAGTTCAAACAGTATTTTCATGCAGTATTATTTTTAGCTTACCCCATTATGAATTCTTTCCATTCATTTACTTTGGCTATCACAGCTACATTTGCTCCCCTACCTTGAGTGCAGCTCTGGACTGCCATTGTTGTATTTGCTGCCTCTTTCCCAGACACCAAAGTCTGGTACACGATAGGCTCTCTCCACACAAAACACAAGATTCTGGATAAAGGACACCTATAGAAAAGAAAAGTGACTGAAGGAAAATGAAAGCACATCTTTTCTGGTTTTTCCAAAAGACAAACTTGCTATTCCTTGTAAGTGTTCTTTCCATCCTTTTCTGTTTCAACTCAAAGGATGATTTCTCAAGATTAAATATTCTCTTTAAAACCAGTTTTTAATTGCAATATGTTAAGAGCTGTCCCAACTGAGGTGCCAATGGGAATTTACACAGAAGTTGCAACAAAGGCAGGGATAAAAATGACTTCATATTCAAGATACATATTTGAAGAGCTCCAAAAAGGTGATATTTTGATCTTTTGAAAAAAAAAATTATCTTAACAACATCAGAAACCAACACAAAATTAGAACAGAGAAATCCTGATGCTTTTTTGTAATTAATTTTAAGAGAATTGATATGCCAAATTTTATTAAATAAGCTCCAGATAATTTATATTTTGCAGATTCAAACACACTCCTTTATAAACACAAATAAAACTCTAAATCAATTTATTATAATTAAAATCTCTTCTAGGACCAACACATTTCAACTGAATACTAAAGTACTGAAGGGTATTTTAAGGTATTTAAGATGTATTCAACTATAGCTGGGAACTTATTTAAACAGATCATTTTTTCCTGATTTACACTGTGGAAAGAGACATTTGGAGTTGCTTGACTGCAGAAAAATGAAATTGAGCATAAGTTTTATAGTTCACTTTAAAGAGAACCACATAGAATCAGCCACACAAAGCCCAACAGAAAGTGCAAGTCTGTGGTAAAAAATCTGAGTATGAATGTCCATAGAGCAGAGATTTAAAGGGAACAGTTGCTAGGAAAAGGACATCCTGACAGGGAAGAGGAGAATATCCACTGACTGGAGAGTCTATAAACATGCACTTTTTCTTCGGAATCTGTAATTAAATGCAAACATCTGGAGGATAACACAAATTATATATCAAGCTAATTACATACTTAATGATATACATTTGCCTCCTCACAGATATAAAGGCAGTTCAGAGGAAATAATATAGGCCTATCATGTGGTCTAAGAAAGAAGACATGTTGCAAAATTTAATTTTCCAATTATCTAAAAAAATAGATTACTGAATATATATGTTATAGAAAAATAATGCAAATTCACTATTACTGGAAAAAAAAATTTTAATAGTAGTACTGCAAGCACATTTAAGCTTTTTAAGGCAATACAGCAGCAACTATCAAACAGAACAGAGTAAATTTAAACAAATCCAGATTAAGAAAATTGGAGAAAAAAAAGAATTAAAAAAAGCATATACATCTGTGCTTTCTATTCCAGTTTCAAAACATAACCTCATTTTAGAACAGGCCAGCAGGTTGTCCTGACATGACTTGTAACTCAAGCCAAGGCTATTATTATCTTATTTACAGAAGAGTTAACTCTTTCTAGAAACATCTCTTACTATGATATAAAATGCTTCTATTTTCAATTAAAGATACAGCAAAAGTTCTTAACACCCATAGGTTCATATTTGATTGAAGAAAGCCCTGCAGGTTCCCTGAAAATTAACCCCAGTATTTATTATACTGAATTTTCATTGGACAGGGTGAACTGACTGAGAGTTTGAAATCATGTGAAAAGTGAGAGCAATGTTAAGTAGAAGTTAATTGTCCTAACATATTGGAACTCTGACCTTTTAATTCTTGACATTGCAGCTATGAGAAACAGCAGAGAACTAGAAAACTTTCAATGTCATGTTACATTTACTCTTTGCACATCTAACACTTTTTTAGCTATTACTTCACTATCCATTCATTCCATTACTTTTTCTGAGTTCCACTCAAAGCATAGAATACCTGCAGTGTATTTTCAGAACAGTTACTTTACAGTTGATAATGAAATAAAACCCAGAAAAACCACAAACAATTTGAAGCACGTTTTAGGACAGGAAATCAATTTGTACCTCATCTGTGTTGTAGATAATCTGCAGCCCCGAAGAGATCATCTCAACCAAATAGAGAAGAAATAATGACAAAGCATTGATCTGGAGCAATTAAACACAGAAAGGAAACTATAATTAACTTTATGTTTATTGGAGTCACATACACAAAATAAACATGGTATAATTCACTAGCAAAGATGGTCCCACTATAACACACTTCTGCTTCTTAAAAAAAGCCTGTATCTAATGATGTGGAAATAATCAATAGGAAAAGGTGGCACAAACAAGCCTTGTCCTCTAGAACTTCTGATGTTTTATGATTTTTTCATTTCAAACTGTGCTAGGAAAATGCTCTCCCTTAGGCACGCTGCTCTGACCCACAGTTAATGACTTTGGTCACAAGCTGCTTTCATGTTTACATATATGACAGCACACTAGCCAGCAGGTTACCAGCAAGGCAAGCAGTATATTGAATAGTGCACAGCACACCTAGAAAGCAAATCACTTCTGCCCTGGTGGGAATTTTGGCATTATCAGCTGACATGAGGAGAATTACAACATTCAGATATGATCAGATATTGAAAAATTGTATTTTTTAGTACTCATACACAGCATTTATTGTAAACAGTAATTGCCTTCAGCAGCTGTACAGATGAGTATCACAATGTCAACTCATTGAGGAATCAAAGGAAACTGCTGGTTTGGTTTTTATTACAGAACTTTCCTATACTTGAGAATTTGTATAACTTCAATAGAGAAACTAAGTTTATCACAGTATGAGGTATAAACCCACAATCTCATCACATGAAATTTAAAGAAATCATCTAGAACAAAAAAAAAGTGGACTCTTATCTGGAACAGAGCAGATAAAAAATTTGGTCCAAATTCTAGAAATCTATAAATATTTAAAGACAATTGACTCCAGTGTCTTAATACAAACTGAAAAGCACCAAATACAGCAATAAGGACTACATAATATATTCAATGTTTCCCAGCTGAGCCCTCTCAGTTACTCTGTACTCTTGTCTCCACAGAGCTGAAAACCCTCTAATTCTCGAGGTATGCAGATGACAGATGGGAATGTGCATTCATGTTTATGGGAAGGGTTGAGCTGCCACAAAAAACAGACTTTAAACTGTCATACAGTGCTCCCTAGGTCCCCAGATTGTCTCCTCTCAGAGATAAAACATGTGCCTTTTCATGAAATTTCCCATAGTCCAAAATGCTAACTTAAGATAACTCCATAAAGCATTTTCCCCAGAACATACAATTTCTGAATCCAACACATTCACCATACAAACTATTTAAGTAATACTGTCACCATGAAATGAAATAATCATCAACCACTGTGTCAGTTCTGAATAATTTCACTAGCAATTTCTGAGCTAAAAGGTGCGTGCAGACTTATGGAATGCAAAATAACAAGATCATGACAGCAAAGGTGGGTCTGAAAGTAAAGAGAACAGGAAATAAAAGGAGTAAAGATTAAAACTCTGGAAAATGAGAGACAATAAAACAGTTAGTTATGCAATTACTCTGACTAGGAAAAGCAGTGAACAATTCCTAACCACTGTCAGTGTACATTGAATGAATGAAAATTGCTCAAAACCATGGAAAATTAAACTGGGACTATTCACCATAAGATTACACTAAATCTTTCACTTTCCTGACTACAACATTCTTTTGCCAGGATTATTTATTGACAGCCATCTGTTGGTCTCAAAAAGAAGCAACTTTGTAAACAACCAACCATCTACCTCTACAATCTCCCAGTTATTTCAGTACCTTCTGACCAAAGCATACCAATCAGTTATGTTTCAAAACACTGTCTTTTTCAGCAGAAGATGCAAAAGACAACTGACGCAGTTTTACCACACAGAGCACATCTAACACAAATCTAACCAAACTGAGACAGCTGCAGTATGGAAGAATGAAGACAATGTTATTAAAAAATCAGCCAAACTTGGATTTACAACAACATGGATGTGTTACCTGAAGGTGTCCATACTCCTCATGGGAGAAGACCTCATCTCCAGTTTGTGCATTGAACACAGAATGCAGACATGCAGATGGTTTGGGGTCTTGTTTAAATTTCTGAACCTAAAGGTGAATGAAAGGCAAAACATAAAAGCAAAGGCAATAATTTCAGTGTGTTTGGCAACCACAAATTGACCATATACCTTATTTAAATTATTATTACTATTGTTATTATTTCCAAACTAAATTTTTTTTTTTTTTTTACTTAACCACCATATGTAAACCTTATCATCAACAGTGTATTTTCAGAACAATTACTTTATAGCTGGTAATTAAATGAAACCAAGGTAACTCCATAACTCTTCAAGTCATGCTTTGCTCTCCAACAAATTTTAAAATTTTCTAATCATCATCGTCAGTACCTGATCCACATTTCACTCAATGTTGAATGTATTTTCAACATGGATGCTACTTTAATAAGATTTTCTTCTCCACCAACAAAACACAGCACGTGCCTCAGAACGAGCAAACAAGTACTATACTGTGGAGTCTGCTCCACAAATACATTAAATATACTTCAGGTCATGACTCATATGTTCACTGGCAATAGAATGCAACATCTACATTTTTGCTAAAAGCAGCAGCACTTGCTCAAGTCACATCTTGAGCAAATATAACTTATATTGCTAAAAAATATCTTCCTTTTATGAGGGCACACACAGTCTCTCAGAATAAAGTCCAGCTTAACTTCTGTCTGTTAGCTACCAGTAACTGTTTATTACTACACTGTAGGAAGAGAAGAGCATCTGTAGTAAACAGGGCAAAAGCAGAGAAGCAGTGTGCCAGCAGTGGGACACTTCTGTTAATTTAATGCTCATTATTCTTATCTGGCACTCCTCATTTCCAAAACAAACAACTGCACATCAAAAACAACAGCTCAAATGTAACAAGATCAATTTAGGTCAAGATTATTTAAAGAGATGAGACTCTCAAGAAGCAATCCAACCCCCCAGAAAATATATGTCAGCATAGATACAAGTGGCAATACAATACTTGCTTATTATTATTGTTACTGATACCCCATACCTGTGGCCTTCCCATTTCAGTTTGTGTGCTCAGCTGTGAGGGAAGCTATGGACTTACAGGAAAACTATTTCTAATAACACAGTTAAGCCAGTGATCTGAAACTTCATACAAACTGAAACATGGAATATATGTATTTAACTACTTCTAGATCTGCTGCTAACCACTAGGCAAAATTTATCCACCATACCAAATTTTAATAAGAAGGCCTGAATATTCAGAGTATATTCACAAGAGAATTAAGGCTGAATAAATCTACTGTGTTGCAACATAAGCAGACTACTCTGTTTCCTTACTCAATTTGGAAATGTGTGCCTTTCTGAAGTTATGTCATTAAGTAAAATACTGCTGGAAAATGTTTGCTAAAGAAACCAAGCAAAAAATCAAAATGATCACCTAGGTAAAGAGAACAACTACAAACACAATAACCAAGATAACAGTGCAAAAAAACTCTCCAGCCTTAACAGAAAGTAGTTCTACATCTTTCCATTGAATCACAATAAAAAGACATAAACCCCCCCATAAGTACGAATGGTGTAATATTTAAATGGGACAAACAACTGCAAAATGAACACAAAGAAGCTTCCAGTGTACTCTGCACTTTCCTACCCAAAATGCTCACATCTTCTACTCCCCAAAACGATGCTGCAATAACAGTGAAGCAGCTGTTCTGAGCTGGGGCACCCCAGCACTGTGAATTTGATGTGTATTTAGGATTTGTTTCCCAGTTTAATTAATCCCTGGAGGGAGGCGAGTGCCGTGGCTGCAGCGCAGTCTCACCTTATCGGCCTGGCGCATATAGCAGTAGAGAATTCCTCTCATGCACTTTATGGCAGAGTGCTCCAGCTCGTGGGTCCTGCCCTTGTCATCATCAATGCGCCTGGGACACAGAGATAACTCATAAAACAAATTGCAAATGCAGCAGTGGGGGGAGAAAAAGGGAGACATTAATGCTTTGGAATATTAAATATTTAACTAATGCTGATGCATAGTGGTGCCCTCACTCGTATCTACATATTTACAGCCCTAGTCATCCTTTCTCATTAAAATAATAAAAAAATAAAAATAATAAAAGGTTTTTTGTCTGGCAATTTACACAAGCATTCCTCTTTCAAAATTTAAGAATTAAAATATCCTTCCTGATATTATAACATCTAGTCCCTTGCAAGTAAATGATTCTTAGTATCAGCAACAATCTTGCCAATGCCCTGAACTCTCCTACTAGATTTAAAAGTATCCCCTGAGTACAATTTGCCAGAAGAACCTCTATTTTTAGTAGCAGGCATTAATTCAACTGTAACAAATACTGGCACCAATTACATTCTATGAAAACATGTTTACTTACCAAAAGTAGAGTGACATTTTTAAACTAGCACCTACATAAATATTTTTACCCAGATTTGGAAATGCACCATTCTCTATGGGTTTACAAATCTATGTTTGATAAAGCCTCATCTTTTAAAATTTTTCCAAACTGAAAAAGAGAGGGAATGTAATGTGGCAGAGACATGAGGGTAGAAGTTATTCACCTGTAAGCAAGGGCCAATGCCCAGGCACAGGCAGCACAGTAAAGGCTATCATGGACTTTTGCCTTTTGGTTATTCCCAAAAGTCTTGGTAGGAAACAGACCTGTGGTTGGGCTTTGATAGACCAGCAACGTTGATTTAACTGGAAGAAGGAAAAATGAAAAAGATTGTTAACAACATTTATATTTCTTCCAGATTTTCAGGAACAGATCAAAGTGTAAACAACCTGTTAGAGCACGCACAAGATAAAATAAGGGAAAGAAAGGTAAGGAGAAACACACAAAAAATTTGTTACATTGTTTTTTTCAGACAAATTAGACCTTTTTACACAAAACCCCAGCAGTATTCAAAACTATTTCTATGACTCTGTTCTAGCACAACCCACTTTGTGCAGAATTTCTACAAAGCAATCCAGTAACTTCCTTTCTATGAAAACAAGAAAAAAGTGACTACAGTATGTCAACAGCCCCAATCAGTTAAATGCTTAAACTCTGCAGAACTCTACTAATTCATAAAAATTACATTTTTAACTCAGGCCTGATGATTGCATCAATATTTATATAAGTAGAAGAGAGTAAGCAAGGAGAAAGAACAGCTACAATTATTTAATTCAGTATCTTGATATGAAAATAGACTAAGACAGGAATTTTCAGGTTGCCAAAACCAAGTTAGAAAAAATACTAAATATTACTTTAGCTCTTCTAGTATTTCAATATTTTGCATTTTGGAAATTGTTTTTCCTAAGGTTTTATAATAACTGGAATGCTACAAGATTGAAACTGGGCTTAATGCCTTTAAACATGACCTTTCTAACAATAATCTCTTCAGCATAAAACAGGAAAGCATGCTTTTTCAACAGCTTGTTATCAAGTATCAATTTTAAGGCCTCTTAATTGTCTATATAGAACACTTAGAAACTAAGTATTCTAAATGAAGATTATAAGGTTTTACAGCCTTTTGCATTATATTCAGTGTCTTGATACATTATAACAAAAGCTTTGATAAAATATTACCTGAAACAATCAATACAGATTATTATAAATGAAGTATAAATTCAATAGTAGATTTTTACTGTGGCAGGAGCATAACTGCCTGAGATGAACAGCAAGCACCATCACAGATTTGTTGCTGCCAAGTTGAGCAGTCATCTCCTCTGTAAGAAAGCTAAAGGCAATGCACCTACAAAAAGCAACACATCTATGGATAGACCAGGCACAGATTTCACTTCAAAAAGCCATTTCAGTGAAGGGAGTCCCATCCCACATCTTTAGAATGATGGGGAAATTGTTCATTATTCTGTACCCTTGCCTGAGTAAAACTAAAATTTTAAACTGTCAATTGCACAGCCATTAAAGAGCCCTCATTTTAGAATCCAGGCAGGACTTCATTATAACACCAACCTCCTAAAATCCAAAGCAATCCAAATAAAACGTTGCTTCTTTCATGGTTTTGGCTTAAAATAACATCAAATGAAAAACACTACAGTTGACTTGAAATTAGCTAACAAAATTTCAGGACAAATATACATTATGGCACCATTAATATCAAAAAAGAACTGCCAGACTGTTCCAAGTACTACACAAAAGCTTTTGTCCATTGAAATTTTTCCTCAGCTGTATCTGGTCAATGCTACAATCCTAAGCCACCCCTTTTTCCAAAATAATTCTAAATTCAATCTTACAGCTAAACTGGATTTTCAACAGACATTTTGATTTACAGAAAGAAATGGAACTCAGCCCTCCTCTTTGCACCTCCCAAACTTCTAGAAGAAGTTTAGGAAATTATCCTTAAGTAGAAATAATGTAGAGCTGATATTTATCATGCAAATATGAATTCTAACTCACATCTGGGTTAGTTCAAGCATTATTAACTTACCAATTATATAGTAATGATTTAATTTATCCCACAGAGTTTCCCCCTCTGGCTTTGGAAGGTTAATACATTTAAGTGGCTCATAAATTGAACCTAAAATATGAAGAAAAAAGAATACCAAAATCAACATCAGAATCAGTTTCATAATTGTAATATTGCTAAAAATTACTGTGATAAGGTATTTCTTCATGTTTGTTATACAAAAGCACAACTTAGCAAATTTCAATTGAAACAAAAAAGTTCTTATCTCTACAGTCTCAGGGAATTTTTTCTACACTACCTGTCTACACAAAGCAGACCTCCACCTGTACCTCCAATGCCTTGTACTCACCTACAGCAAATGCTACTTAAGTGTAGAGTTAATTATTGAAGACAACTATTAAATGTTGAGAATTTTTTATGAACATTTTCTTAGAGCTAAAGTATGTTACAGAGAAAATTCCAGAAGATTTGTAGGAAAACAGAAGAGGGAGAAAATAGACCATGTTCAATTCTTACTGCCCTACCTGCCTTCTAAAATGGTGAAGATGCTCAACACCCTCAGTGTTCCACCTACCCCAACCTTGTTTGCACCTACCAGTCAGCCCAGCTGATGTCATGTCAGAATAAGGGTTGGCTTGTTCCCACATGCTGCTAAAGCTTAAATAAGTAATTCAACAGATAAAGCCCTCAAGTTACCAATGTTCCAGAGAAATACAATGCTGTCAAATCCCCACCTTTCATTGTCACTGTCCCATGTACTGACTGCTTCCCTATCTGCACCTGAAAAGTCACTTTTACTGAGAGCTGAAATGAGCTACCTATTCAAAATTATTGGTGTGAACAATTTCCAGCTTCTAATTTCAGAGTAACATCCTACTCTCCCTCTCAAATCACTCGGGCTTTATTCAGTGTTCTGGATGGCAAGATCTCCACAAGAGCCATGTGCTAACAAGAAGAATGAGAATTTTCCCTTTCCAGCCTGCACCCTGCCCTTTGGGAAAGCTCAGGGAATGCAGTGCCAGGGCAGCCCAACCAGCCAAGCAGTTCTGGCAGGACACAGCGAGTGCTCCTTTTCACAGAGCCTCTTTGGCAATCCCAGCACTCTCCCAAGCATCAGACTCGTGATTGTCCATATGCAGGACTCTCAGCCCCATGAAATCAAGAAAACAAAATGAAGAAAAACAAAAGTGTTCAAGAAACAACCGGATGTGGCACTCAGTGCCCTGTCCAGTTGCCAAGATGGTGTTTGGTCAAATGTTGGAGTTGATGACCTCAGAAGTCCTTTCCAACCTAACTGGGATGTTGCAGAATGGTGACAGAAGCTTTATGAATCAAGTCCTTTGGGGAGAAAGAAAATGTCTAGCCATTCTAGAATGCAAACCACACCCCAAATTAGATTGCCTTTGCTTTGCCAGCACAGGAGTGAAAAAAACCTCACCCCTCCCCAAGCAGAGCCCTGGGTGCCTGCTCTGCTTGGATGTCCTGGTGACACTTCCCACCCCATCTGAGCATACCCTATAGCCTTTCCTCATTGGGAGAGGTTAAATTATAAATAAACATCTGCATGTGGGAAAGGCCCTGAAAGGGAAGCACAGAGAGCCCCGTGTATTTGAACTACCTAAAGAAACAAAGTCAAAAGAAATGAAATTGTTCTGTAGTGGAAAAGAAAAACTTGTAACATATCACAGCTTTTGTATCTTATATTAAAATAAATAAATAATGAACGTTCTGAACCAATTTAAATAATTTTTTGAAGATATTTCGTTTTCCTACTTATTTTAGTCTATGAATCCCTGTCCATGAAATGATTAATAATTTATGCTGTTATACAATTAATTCAGTTATCTTGCAAAAGCACACAATACAGTGAGCTGCAGTAACTGTAATTTTGTACAGTGTTGTAGTGAAAGGACAGAATACACAAAAGAAAAAAATCTTCAGCAAGTCAGTGCATAATGAGCAGCAATTTTATGAGAAATTTACTTATAAATTTTCAAAGGCAAAATAATGATTCTAACTCTTAGATTAGACAACTGAATACCACATGCATCTCCACCATCCTTTGTGCGTGAAACAGGTTCAGAATGTCCACTTCCTGCAGGCTGCCAACCCCAGCATGGCACAGGACACACAGCTAAGCACCCACAGGCACATACACACAAGCCAAAAGTTCCTGAACTAGAATTGTTTTCATTTAAATACTCACCAGACAATCTGTGACCCTCTGTGGCCAACAGAGAAACAAAACAAAGGCATCAAGAACAAAAAGCAAGCATATTCTTCTTTTTCAGAGCATTCAAAGATTTCAATTTAGTGCAAAAAGAAGATTAAACAGAACAGAAAGCATGAAAATTTCAAAACATCACCACAAATTACATTATTCTAGATGTTTGAGACTTTATTACAAATATAGTAAAACAGTCAGAGTAGACTGTTGATGGAACAGAAAGGTGAAATGAATTCAAGTATTGAAAAACTGACAAAAATAGTTTTATGCTTTCCAAGTATTCCCTAAATTTACTCCTACTATAAGAAAGAGAACTTTCTTAAATCAAAGTTTTCCACATATTCTTCATTAATTCCTTATTAGCATCTATACAGTTTATGTTTTGCTTGGGTGTCTACAGCATTCTCCTGGAGAAATCATGTGGTAAATTACATTTCATTATTGTCACAACCTAATCAAAGCAAGGAACTGCCAGGACAAACACGAAGCTGCTCCTTCCTTGAGCTTTTGGAGAGAGCCCATAACACAGAGGAAGCTATTTTAAGGATGGCTAAAAAAAAAGCCTGTCTACAGTCTCATCCAAAATCTATTTGAGTTCATTTCAGCAAGATAAAAACCTGTCATAGGAAGCTATTTTCAATTACATATTTAAAATCAGTTTTCAAACTAAAGAAAAAAAAATTAAAGAGATAACAGCAAGACTGCAGCACTCCAAACATAACAGAGTGACATTTGCAAATGGGACCCTGGAGGTCTCACTTTGTACAGCAGCATTCAGAAGAAACAGAATGAGGACATTAATTTTAAACACGGTTTTTCATAAATACATCATTTTATTATAACCACACAGTGGGAGTTTTATTTTAGGCAAATAAGTAGGTATGCTAAGAAGAACATAAAAACCTGTTCTGTTGATTTACTATTTTGTCTGCTGTCTAGTGGTGTAACAACCCCATCCAACATTTAAATAGGTTATTTGGGAATTCAGCTTTTCTTCCCACAAAGAATGAAGTGTGCCCATTATTTCCTTACACAAGCACCTTGCTGCAGGCAGTACCTACTACAAAATCAGCAAAAAAGTGAACAAAAATCACAGTGTCACTTCCTGTGTTAATATAATTAATGTCTGATAAGAGAACACTCAAAGTGTTGATCCCAAGTCAAATTAAAACCCTGTTTTCAGACATTGCACTGACTAAACGCCTATATTCCTAATCTGAAGGAAAACTAATCCCCTTTCATTTCCAACCATCTACAGGTCCCAGAGTAATATGATTTCACCTCTCTTCAAGTTGAATAATCACTAAAAATGACAGAGATTCCTTTCAAAGTAATAGAGAAAAGGAAGAAATTTCAATCCTATGTATGTACAACCTCTGGACACTGAAAATACTGTGTCATCCTGATGCTACTTTCCCATCCACCTCATTCTTATTCCAGTTATACCTGAGATGAGCATTAACTGCTCTTCAGGGAAGAGATATGAACTGTCCAGACGTTTGGATTCAGAAGCTATGACCAAAATGGCTTTAAAACAACTCTGTTCCCAAATTTGTATATATATGGAAGCTTTGGGACACACACATCCTTGAAGATGGCAGTAATTGTGTATATTAAAGAAAAACAGGGATTAGAATGGAATTCTGTACTGAGTCTATGGATAAAGATTTGCATATTTCAACAAGGACAGTTTATTAAAATATTTCAAAGTACAGAATTAATATAAACAAACACTTCCACAAAGTTAATCCCAAACAAATGGAAGCAACGTGGCAAGAACTTTATTTCTAATATTTCACATGCCTGAATAAGAAAACATTGGTTTGCATAATTAAATCAGGCCAGGACTAAAGAAAAAAGCTGAGAACACAAGATTTCTTTGTAGATTTGATCAGAATGAAAACTGATCACAGCCTCTGATGTGACATTAGGTCTGGACATAATCAAACACTTGAGACAGAGGCAAGCCCTGGACCTCAGATCACTGAAACTTTCATTACCCAGCACCAGTAAGGGCAGAGGCAGCTTCATGTTACACAAGTCATTGGGACCAAAGAGGATTTTATTTCTACTCCAGCAAAGCTTAAGAAATGATACCACAAGGGAATTTTTAAACACTACATACAGGAGGAAACCAGGATCTCATGGTTGATCCTTCATTGAGCAAGAGGCTGGAGCAGGTGACATCCTGACAACCCTTCCAGACTGAACTGCTCTACAAAACAGGGTAAGGAAACACCAGGAGAAGAGCTTGGAGAGGCAGACAGAAAAGGTATTAAAGTATTCCTCTACCTGAATACACAACAGAAGTAAGCACAAAGTATAAATTGTTACCTTGGTTGAGTGACAATAACAAATTAGTAAAAATGAGTAAAATCTTGTAAAAGTTTCATTTAAACAGCGTTAAAGAAAAAAGCTTTAATTATAACTGACCAAGAAAAATCATGTGTTACACTGTGCAAGTAATTCAACTAGTATTTCATAGAGTCATGGAACATCCTGAGTTGGAAGAATCCACAAGGATTGTCAAGGTCCAGCTCCTGGCCCTGCACAGAACAAGCCCAGAATGGCACCCTGTGCCTGAGAGCATTGTCCAAACTCTTCCTGAGCTCTGTCAGGTTTGGTGCTGTGCCCACTGTCCTGGAGAACCTGTTCCAGTGCCCAGCCACCCTCTGGGTGAAGAACCTTTTCCTGATATCCAGTCTAAACCTCCCCTGACACAGCTCCAACCATTTCTTCAGAGCCTTTCACTGATCACCACAGGGGAAAAAGGAAAAAAAAACCAAACACCAATTTATTCTGTCCTTTCTCTATTCCCTAATCATCTGAAGGTAGCTCTTTGTCAAGTACATTATACTTAATGGAAACGACTGATTTCAGGATTTACAGTAATTAACAACACAAACAACAAAAGCTACTGGACACCAGAAATAAAATACTGACCATCGTGCCAGTACACAGGAGCTTCACATAACCAAAATGCCAAAGTCTACCACACAAGCCTTGTAAATGCTACAAGCAAGGCTGGAAACCACTCAGGATATTCAAGACAGGCATTGCCATTTCTGAGAATTCAAAACAATAGGTGTTAAAACTACTAAAAATGTTTATTTTGCATCATAACAAGAGAGACATCAAATATCTATAGAATAATTAGGAAAGAGTAATTTTTTTTTTAATGCTGTCAACACATCACATTTTTTGATGGTCAGAGAGGCAAAACTGAAAAGCCACCCAGTTGTGTCCCCTTACCTGGTCACTCTCACCAGCACTTGTACTGCTACTGAGTTTCAACAAGGACTACCCAAGAGTTTCCCCCATCACAGTGTCACATACGGATACATCTCATCCCAAACTCCCTTCAAAACACACAGGAATGGTCTTGACAGCTTCATATATTCCAGTTTCTGCTGTACCTGAGGAGAAGCTGTGCCAGGGGGCTTTACTTTGCTTCCACCTAATTTCCAAATGTCCAGCTTTGTAACCAATGACTGACTGACTGGAAATTTTACTTCCCTCTAAACCTGTCATGCTAGGGTTTTTTAGGAGTCAATTTCAAACAGCATTCTTAATGCACCTTTCACATGACTGTCATGTTAAAAGAGAAATTAGAGGTCAGAGATGGTTGCACCGAGGGATACTGACAGGAACACTAAACAAACAAAACAGGGAGATTTGATAGTAGATTTCAATCTAAGTAGATTACAGAAATTTTTACTGAAAGAGTTCAAATTTTTAAGTTCTGCTGTACAGTGCTAAAGAGCTACTAACACAGAACACTGCATGAAACAAAACATACAATTATTTTTTGTTGAATTAAATAGCCACAAACAAAAACAAAACACAGAACTGCACACTTACCAAATTTTAAAAAAGCAAGCGCAGAGGAGGCTCTGTCATCATCCAAACTGGCCATTTCAAATTGGTGCAGCTAATCACAAACGGCTCAGGCTAAGCTACAGTCATTTTCAAAACTGTTTAGTAAATGTTAAAGGCAATCAGCATTAAATTAAGTGAAAGCAATGTTAGTGGAGTTATTAACAGAGTGCACAGCACAAAGTTTTATTACATCTTATGTTTTCTTCTTATACAATGACCTCTTGGTTTTATTTTGCTTTTAGTTTCCATAAAACTTGTAGTTTACTCCATCTAAGTGAAAGGACACAGTTTACAAAAAAATCCACCTTTTGGATATTGACATGAGCTTTCTTATTCAACAGGAAATTTGCTACAAACACCAAGAGGTGATGAATACAATCTGATCTATTTCAAGATGAAATAAAAATACTGATTTAACTAGTGCACACTAAAGTGTGTGTAAGTGTGTAAGGAGCTAAAACTCTGCTCATGCATAGTGCTGCTTTCATTCCATGTGAAATCTACACCAGGATGTTTCCTGCAGTCATATACATTACTTATGGCACTGAATATCCCAGTTATTAGGGGTATGTCATCTTCCACTTTGGAACATACAATAGGAAAAATGTGTCTGCAATTATGATGACAAGTTTTTTCCAAATCTTTAAAGTTTATCTTTTTTACAGTAAGAAAAATTTTGGGGGCTTTAAACTAATCAACTACTATATTTAGAATCTGCTCCTAATGAAAGTAGCAACAAATGAAACAGTATTTTATTGCTTCAGGAAGGGAAATGAAAATTTCTGAATAAAATTTGGTTTTACTGGAAAAAAGTAATTCATCATTTAATACACATAAACATGAGGATACAAATTCCCTCCTACAGGATTTGAGTCTCACATGATCCACTGCTGCAGGCTATAAAACATGAGTCACTGGTGCACTTCAGGAACGTGTGTCTATACTCCACGTTTACTACATTTTACTCCAAGAAGCACACTAGTAAAAAAAACCCAAATCAAACAAAACAGTGCTGTCTGTGAGCTGGGACTCCAGCACAGGCCTCAGCCAAACCAGAAACATGTGGGGGACATTCAGTCACTTTCTATGATAATCCCAACCATGTCTCCTTCTGACCCTGCAGGGGATCCCCAAAGCCGTGTGCTCCCCGGGCAGGGGATCCCCAAAGCCCTGTGCTCCCCGAGGCCTGACCCTGCAGGGGATCCCCAAAGCCCTGTGCTCCCCGAGGCCTGACCCTGCAGGGGATCCCCAAAGCCCTGTGCTCCCCGAGGACTGACCCTGCAGGGGATCCCCAAAGCCCTGTGCTCCCCGAGGCCTGACCCTGCAGGGGATCCCCAAAGCCCTGTGCTCCCCGAGGCCTGACCCTGCAGGGGATCCCCAAAGCCCTGTGCTCCCTGGGGTCTGACCCTGCAGGGGATCCCCAAAGCCCTGTGCTCCCCGAGGCCTGACCCTGCAGGGGATCCCCAAAGCCCTGTGCTCCCTGGGGTCTGACCCTGCAGGGGATCCCCAAAGCCGTGTGCTCCCTGAGACCTGACCCTGCAGGGGATCCCCAAAGCCCTGTGCTCCCCCTGCAGGGGATCCCCAAAGCCCTGTGCTCCCTGGGGTCTGACCCTGCAGGGGATCCCCAAAGCCCTGTGCTCCCTGAGACCTGACCCTGCAGGGGATCCCCAAAGCCGTGTGCTCCCTGAGACCTGACCCTGCAGGGGATCCCCAAAGCCGTGTGCTCCCTGAGGCTCGGGATTCCCGACCAGCCGGAGCTGCACTGCCCGCCCCGGCTCCGCAGAGCCCCACGGCTCCGGCTGTCAGTGCCACCGTCGGCCCCTGTAATCGCAACCGGCCGCCAAGTAACACCTCCTTTAGCGGGCAGCCCTCAGCGAGGGACTGCCAATCAATCTATGCACAAACCGAACTTTTAAAGCCAAATTAATCGGACCAGACTTTAAATAATCAATTATTTAGAGCCCTCGTAAAGCCCCGTTTTGGTCTCACACTGTCTGGTCAGTTTCTAGCACAACAAAACTAACCAAACATGCAAATAAGCAACAACTGAGTGTTACAAGCATGTGTGGTGTATAAATAAACACAGGGATCCTCTGGAAACGTTTTTCCGTTAGAACAATTAAACGCCTGGTATGACTGTATTTTACTTCAAATAAAAAAAAAAATAAAATCAAAACTCCAAGTTTTTTTGAAGTTCAGAAATTCAGGCTAACTCGGCAAACATCACCCTTTGGTTTAGGCCAGAACGTAGCTGCCCCACGTTCAGAACACGAAATTCCCACGCTGGAAACAGTTACCTTCAGCTAAGAGAAACCTGCCAAGAGCTGGGAGTTTCCTCTAAACACTGTATCTGTTCCACAGCCGCAGCACGTTATACAGCTGTGGTGCTGAACACGCTGCCTTTGCTCCCCCGGGCACAGCTGACACCTGAGGGCACCGGGGGCTCTGCCCACCGAGGGCTCGGGCGAGGCTGCCACCCCCGGGTGTCCCCTGCGCCCCTAAGGGCCGGGCCCGCCCGGGCACCGCCACCCGCGAGAGAGGCGGCAGGGACGGGGAAACAGCCCCGGGCCGGGCCGGGAGCGGGGCTGGGCGTGCGGGAGTGGAGCGGTGAGTGACGGGAGGCACAGGGATCCCCGGAGCTCCTCCGGGGTAAGCCAAGAGGTCAGACCTGAGCGTTTGGAGCGAGCGCGCAGCTCCAGCATCTTCCAGCTCACGTCAGCCATGTGAGTCGCCGCCATGGCGGAGCGGTCCCGGAGAGCCCCCGGCGCGGGGACGCGGCACCGGGCGGGCCCTGCCTGGCTCCCGCCGTAAAGCGCTCGCGCAGGCTCCGCCGCCGCTGCCGCAAACCGCGGCTGCCGGGCCGGACCCGCCCCGCTGCCGTCAGAGCGCGGGCGGGGCGAGGCCGTGCGCGATGGGGGCCCGCGGGCCGTGCCCGCCGCTGGCCCCGGTGCTGGCCCTGGCCCTGCTGGTCCTGGCTGGGCCCGCCCGAGCCCTGCAGAATGTGACCGCCCAGCTCTTCGGGCCCGAGGCCCGCGGGACCCTGGCGGCCTTCGGCGACTTTAACTCGGACAAGCAGACGGACCTGTTCGTGCTGCGCGGCGGTGAGTGCGGGGCCAGCGGCGGGCCCGGGGGCTCCGGGGGCACGGGCGGTGTGAGCTGGGCTCCCTGTCCCTCGCAGCCGCGGGGGACAGCCGCGGGTGCCGCCGCCCCCGGGGCCCGGCAGCCCGTGCGGGGCGACGGCGGGGCTGGGGCTGCGGGGCAGCGCTGCCGGTGCGAGCTGCCCGGCCGGGAGAGGGATGGGCTCGCTGCTCCCGGGGCCTGGCTACCTGGTCCCTGCTGTCCCTGCGGTCTGTGCCTTACCGGCTGCTCGCTCGCTCTCTCCCCGAGCACGGCCTGAGCGCCCGGGGCTTGTGCTGCCAGGGCCGGCATGGTGAGCACAACGTTGTTTGCGGGATGAAACTGACACTTGCTTTGCTCCCAGGTATTTCCTGTATGGCATACGGTACTCAGTTTGTACTAAAATGCTTCACGTACGGCGCATTTGTCTTTAAAGTTGAATTTCTGGTTGTGAAATAATTTAGAGACTTCATCTTACAACTTGAATGTTCACAAATTGTTGTTTTGCTCCTGCTTTCACAATATGTTTGGAAACAAAGGTGGACATTTCACAGATGTGGAGGAAAAATTGCACATTGTCTTACTTTGAACATTAAAAAGTTAAAGTGCCATGGTAGCTGTCACCTGCCACAGGTTTCTCTTCAGGCTTCAGATGTGGGGAGACCTCAAATCAGGGCTTATTTTCAGTGGTCAGAGTTATTTGCAGACATTTATCTTAGAATATTTTACTTTCTTGAAGCACATTAAGATAGTAAATTTATTCTCAGATTCACCATTTTTTATTTCTTCCATCTCAGAAATGTTTTTCTAAGTAGCTTTGGTAAAGCATGAGTGATTTTTCCATCTAGTTGAGTTATTGAAATGCATGGCTCCCTGGAAATGCTCCACTGGCTCATCTACTGAAAAATGGTCAGATTTAATATGAATGTCTATGATAAGAGATTTAATTTTTAGTTTCTTATCTTTCAGATGACTGCATATAAAAATGCGAATAGTTATAATTTTCAGAAACTAGATTTGTGATTTCTTTGTGTCTCTTAGCACTTGATAAATCATTTTTCCTGTGTGATACTGTAAAAATCAGCTTGAAATAATATAGTTGAAAGCATTATTTTTCATAACATAAATCTTGGTGAAAAGTAACTACAGAATACTCTCAAAACAAAAGGCAGTAGTTCTAAATGGTGGGATTTATGGCAGCCAGTTGTAAACAGCATGAGGAGGTGAGCACTGGAGATGACACGAGACTTCGAGGAACAGGAGGCTGTAAAGCAGCCCAGTCCTAATAATCCTGACCCTTGTTAAAGAAATGGGGGTGATGTCTTGGACCTTTGGCTAGATATATATATATTATTTTTCTGATCTTGCCTTACTGCAGTTGAGTGAGAGTAATGTTCCATGTGCTCAGATACATAAAAGAAAATCAGATTGTGCTGGTAGCTTTGTAAGAAATAGTAAACTCTCTGAATGTAAGGGATAGTCCAGATCCAGAAGTATCCCATTGCAAGACCAATTCCAAAATACCAGTGGACTCTGGATTTAGTCACTTTTTGAAACTCAGAATGTACAAATCAATGGAATTGTGCATACACTTTCCTGTTTTGTGAGTCTATGCATGTAGCAGGTCAGTGGGGAAGCTGGTGCTGGTTGTTTTTTCATGTACCAGCTTCTGTCTATGCTTGATGCCACTGCTGGAAATACAGGGCAGTGAGTGAGCATTCCCCTGATCACCTGCAGCATTTCATTGGGAGATTTGGGAAACTTTTGTGGTATTTATTTCATATATACACCTATGTGTGTGTGTGTGATATATGTCACACAGATGCTCAGCCTGAAGACCTCCAATGTACATAATTGTTGTTTGTATGGAAACTGTTCCTGTTTTTCACACCCTCCAATGCACTGGCATTTTTCTTACTGTCCTCTTATCTCAAAAAGAATACAGAACTGCAAACAGCATTTAGGATTGATTGTAGTGGCATAGTAATTCTGTTTTCTGTTCATGTAATAAATAATTTTTAATAGTTAATTTGCTTTGAGCTGAAATTTTCATATCTCTATCTTTAATGACCAAAAATCTCATTTCTCAGTGTTGCAGCTAACTTGGAACCTGGTATGTGTAAAAACACATTTGCCTCTTCATCCTGGTCATTACTTTACCAAGTAACCAATAAAAAGGCAGGTGAGAGTGGGAGGTGTGAAATGGGAGCTCAGGTTCAGCAGGCAGCCCCCAGGTGAGCTGTTCCAAGCTGAGGCAGCTGCAGGCTCCTGGCCCTGCCCTGTGCCAGGCCTTTCCCTCACCCAGGAACGTGGCTGCAGCTCAGGCAGTGTTACTCTGTCCCTGAAAGGGCTCCTGGTCATGTACTCATTTGGTGGTGGATTCTCCTTCTCCTCAAGAGGTTTATGGCAGGAGCCTTGTATTCTCTGCTATTTCCCAGCTGTGAACTCTGCCACAAAACAATGCTCCTAAGAAGTGCTGTGATAGCTCAAGTTTTGAGCCTTAGAATTATTCTTTTATAGAGAATGATTTTGTGGTGCTGCAGTCCCAATGATTTTGGGTTTATTGGAGAATGAAACAAAGAAAAAAAATACAGTTGTTGCATTGTGAGCTATGTTTTACTTACAGAGGTGTGTATGTATTGTGGTTTACTGACTGAAAATTTTATTTCATCACTGAAGTTAAAATTTCTCTTTTCTTCCCCGAATTTCAGTTATTTCTGCAACATAAAATATGGGCTTTTATTTAGATTGTCCCGAAATAATTAAATGATACTTGTATTATTGCCTCTAAATGGGGAAGTGCTGCAGGGAACCAAATAAATTCTGAGTTTGCTTTAAAGTACTTTGGACAGCTGACATGGGAAAGCAGTATCAGATCCTACTATGTGAGACATAGTATTAAAAGAATTAATTTGAATTAGATGTTAAGCTTTAATTAGTTTTGTGGAGCTGCTGCCTACTACTTTTCCACGTGTAATATTTCTTAATTCATTACAGAAAGTTTTATTTTAAGCAATGTGATAAAAATAACAGAGGGAAAGTTCTAACACTAAACCCCCAAAGAAGATTTGTGATATTGGCATTCTTTCAGATGCAACTGACTTTGTGTTGAAGAACTGCTCCTTTTGCCTCTTTTTGGATGAGGAGGAAGTAGTGGTAGGAGATGTCTTAAAAGTTTTTGCTGTTGTGGGGAATGGTCATTTGTGGCAGTTGTTTAAATGTTGATTTTGTATATAAGCCATTTCCAGTCTTCCTCTGTTGCTCATGGTGTTGCTTGCCTTGGCAGGAAATGAGTTGGTGATCTTTTTGGCTGACCAGAAGGAGCCCTACTTTAAGCCCCGTGTTAAGCTACCAATGAAGTAAGTATGGCTATTCAGTGTTTGCCTTGGAAGGGCCTCTCTGCACTCAGTGGGACCTGCCTGCACTTGTCTGTGCTCTTGTTACCTCTTGGACTTGTTCAGCTTGCTCTCACAGCTCTAGCTCTTTGACCAACTTCCTGTTCTGTGTCCTGACATATATTTGTTTTGTTGGTCAGATGACAGAGTCTATGGAGATGAGTTGTGTCATTCATGTGTTTACTAATAAGTGTCACTTCCCAACACTTATGGAATATTTATGGTTTTGTCCTCAAATCCGTATTTAAAGTACCCATGTGTGTTGAAATATTTTTGCAGTTGATTTGGATCTTCAGGACTGTCTTTCCTAGTGAAGCAAACTGTCATTCCATAGCATGCATAGGTCTTTGTGGTGGGTAGGTGTAGTATCAATGCCAAGGCATGTTTTCAGGGAAATCAACCATTTGCTGTAGTTACTAATGGAATCCAGCCAATATAATCTGATTTAGAAGAGATATGAAAGATGGTGTTCTGGTATCTCTGTGTAGAGATGTTCCTTTCTCAACTTTACACGTGGCCTTTAAAAAAATATCAGTTTTTAATAAATGTAAACCAATCTGTTTATATATGCATATATATATGTCTAGCTTTAATATCCTGTTATATGATTATGGCTATTGCTTATGAATAATGCTAACCAATAGTATTATGTTTATTAAAAGTTAAAATGCTTTTATAGCTCAGCTTCATCTTCTGTATTCTACGTATTTTTATTTTTCCTTATTCCCTCCTGTCTGGGAAGGAACTAATTTGTTTAATGCATTAGAAAGGATCTACTTTTAATCCTCAATGTGACCTGTGTTTGTGTGTGTAAAGCAGAGTCTAAGTAGGTAAGCAAATAAAAAAAGATAGAATAAACAAAGGTAGGAAGGAATAGTAAGACGTGGCAGAAGGTAGGAGGAAATGGCATTGTCTTTTAAAAAATCTACCTCTTCCTGACTCCTGCTGTTTAAACAGCTCCTGTTGCCTTATGTTCTTGCTCTTGGAATGCAACCAAAAATCCTGCTCTCTGAAACACATTTTGGTTGACTGGTTCTAAACAAATGTGAGGATTTAATGAAGTGTAGGTAGCATTAACAGGATATGACTGAAGAATGTCTGATAGCTGAAGTATAGAGTTAAAATGTAATTTTTCTTTGACAAGGACAGCCTATCAGATGCCTGATTTTGAGATACTTTTGCAATAGGTAAGGACTTAATCCTAAACCAGGTTATTGAAGGGTAAGATTGTATTGGACCAACTAATAGGGCAGCCTTTGACTACACAAGTGCTTTTTACATGCACACCTTTTTACCATTATTTACATGTGGGGGGTTTTGTTTTTAATTCCAGATCCCTTGGTGTCACCATAACCAGTGTAGTTCCTGGAGATTATGATGGAGATTCCCAAATGGATGTCCTCCTCACTACCCAGTCCCCCAGCCATGGCAAAGATGAACTTTCAGTGTTTATTTTCTGGGGACACAACCAAACCTTAGGTGAGTTGCTGAGACTGGTTCTTAGTAAGATTGTTAGATTTCTTCATTCAAAGTATTGTCAAGAAGTTACAACTCATTTTTACAGTGTAATGATTGTTTTTAGCACTAAAATAGGGATTAGCAGCTATTCAGTTTCACACCCATATATTATCCTGCTGTTAAACTGTGTTCAATAATTAATGAAAGAGAACAATACTGGCAGTATATTATGCAACAGATATAACCAAACATTATTCTAATTTGGCAGTACCTATTAACTGAAGAGCTGCTTCTCATGGCTTCCCCATCATGCATGTCAGCTTCACAAAGACTATCTCAAAAGATTTATCTTCAGTTTAAAATGCACAGGGAACCTGCTGTGAACTTAAGTGCATCAGCTTTCAAAATCACATTTCTAAACCTACCACCAGTAATATAATATTTATGTTAAATGAAATTCTTTAAAGACAGTGACACACTAAAATGAGTATTGGAAGAAAGGTTTCTAGAGTCTCTATTGCTGAAAGTTTTCAAGACCTTTAGAACTGATTTTTCAGGAGTCTCTTAGCAGTGTTCAAGGTATAGCTGATTCTGTCTTGGGGTAGTTATGGATTGTGTGAACTCTTGGCATCTCCTCTGGTTTCTGTTGACTTTGCTAGGAAAGGGTTTGGGGAGGAATTTAGGGTTTGAACAAGCACACTTAAGCAAAAGAAAATACTCTTTAAACCACAAAAACTACTGAAGAATAATCACTATTGTAAACAACTGTGTCATGGCATAGTTACAGGTGAGACAAGTTTGCCTCAGACACCATTGCTTCTGGCTTTGATCAGAGCTGAAACAAGCAACCTGGAAAAGGGCAGTGGATCAGTATTAAGTGAATAGCAGGTCTCTCTAGCATTGGGAAGAATATGAGGACTTGGATTAAGTTATTCTGTTTTGTTTCAGAAAAAAAAACCCAAGTGTTGGGGGAAACACAGTGAGCATATGGGGCCTGAGGGAGGAGTCAGAGGTTAAACATTCAGGCAGTGGTTGTTATGTGCTGAGGCCACTGGCAAGGTATGGGGTGTCTCCTTGGTAATAGAAGTGTGACAGACAAGTCAGTAGGAGGGGGCTGTTGTATGAAATGTGGAAATTGTAAAGACAAACATTGTGGAGAGAGAAGAGAAATGGGAATAACCTGGCAAGGAGTTTGGATTACAAGTAAAAGTGAAGTCTAAGGTGATAACCTGATTGGAGCTTAGTCCTCACTTCCCATTTAGAAAGTCTACCTTGATTACTTATTTCAAATACTCAGTGTGTATAATTAAGAATGTTATTTAAACAGAAGTCTAACATACAATGAATCTTAAACTTTTAGCCTGTCTTCATTCCAACTGTTTCAGTTTTCCTGTATTTGTGTGATTGCAGTCCTACACAGAAATAGTTTTCACTAAGATCTACTTGGACTAATTTGTTGAGGAGTTTAGTGGAGAGGGGAAAAGCCTTCAGTATTTTAACTGTAGTTCACCTTTCCTGCAAAATTTCAGGGAGATATTTAGTTCTTTATATTAAGAGGTGCCTTTTTTATAAGTCATAAAACAGAGGGTTTTAAATTAATAGAAGAATTATGTCTTAGTTGAAAATGCAAATGTCAGAATATATTGGTAACTGAATCAAGTTAATATTTTCTGTTTTCAGATCTTAACCATAAAACTGTTTTAAATAAGACTTTTCATGATGAGCCTCTAGTAATGGAGTAAGTATGACCTACTTTTTTAGAAAACCACATTTATAATGGTGACTAAGAGCAACTTAAATATATTTTAATGCTAAAATTTGAAACACATGCTCATGTTCTTTATCTTTTAAGAACAGGGTGGTTTGTGTAATGTCAACTGATCCAACAAAAGATGATGAACCAAAATGCTTATCTTTACAATTCTTGTATATTATATTATCCTGGCAATAGTAACTGCATGATCTTTTAATTTCTTTCATTTCAGTACTGTGAGTATTCATTAAAAAAGCCATTCATTTCTCATTGAATTTTGTAAAGCAAAAACCTTACTGGCTTACCAAAATGAGCAAATGTCCCTTTCACAATGTGCTTGCCTGTGTGTGAAATGCTGAACAAAAGTGGAGGGAAGTAGGTCTGTAAGGCAAAGCACAGGCAGAGTGTGAAGCACTGACAGACCTTTACTGTTGCCAGCAGCTCAGACAGGAACCAAAATGCAGAGCCACAGCTGAGAGTTCTTCACAGCCCAGTGGGAAAATGTCCAAGTAGAGATGAGTTTAAGAACCAGTGGTCTGAACTCCTGTGGGGACTGAGGTGGCACTGACATTGTGTTCTATTTTCAGCTTCAATGGAGACTTGATTCCTGATGTGTTTGGTGTCACCAGTGACTCGAATAAGCCACAGATCCTGCTGGGAGGGTAAGCTGAGGGCTCGGGGGTCAGCACAGCTTTGGAACTTGGGCACTGTGTATCCACTTCCCACTAAAGTGTAGGCTTTGTGTGTCAGTCTTCTCTCTGTCCATGGCAAACATTCAGTGGCACTCTTCATCTGCTCTTTAAAGTGTTATTTTATAGGGCAAGTAGAAATTCCATGAGAGCTGAGAAAACAGAGCCACTGATAATAGACATCAGAAATAGGAAAATTGGTTCTTGCAACAATTAGTTCCAAGAAGTTATAGTCCCATTTGTTTAGTACACTTTTGATATTTAGTGTTATAATCTGTGTTATGGAACTTGTGCTGTAAAAAAGCTGCTTTCAGGTTGATGATGCAAGAACTATTGAAACAGATCTTATGATTAAAGGGGTGGCAAAAGAAAAATCTGCAAATGTTTGGGGTAAACTTAAAAAATACTCTCATTGGTCTGGGAAATGATTTGTAAAGGAGAGGAAATCAAAAGCACAGGAAGTACAGGATGTAAGAGTATTGAACTATATATATGGGGAGAATATAGAGGAAGAGGTTTCTGAAGGGACATAAAGTAGAGGTGACCAAGTAGCAGCACAAGTGTGCATACAAGTGATGTCTGTATCACATCCCTTGTGTTAAGGAGTGCCTCAGGCTACTCATGAGCAGATGGAAGTTGACTGAAGCCTTATGAGATGAAATTGCAGCAAAGGGGACTAAGTTTCATGATTTCTGCTAGCCCTGAAATTTCTAGAATGGGACTAGTTATCAAATACTGGAGTAAAAACAAATAGCATACTTAAATGCCCAACAAGGACTGTGAAAAGGGTTATTTTTAACTGGTTTGGATATGAATGCTGAAATAAAAGCATAACAAAAGATTGTGTCTCTACTGGCTCAGAAGAACCAGTCTGTAACCAAATAATATAGAGTAGCAATGTCTCTAGAATTGGGCAGGATGCCAAAGAACTTAAAGTCTATCATTTGAAAATAAAAAACCTTATACCTGTACTTCCTGTCTCTTTTCCTTTCCTAGGATAAATACATTGGAATGAGTCAGTGGAAGCTATGTCCTCTTGGCAGTGTGCTTTTGTTCATTAATCCCAACTTGAATTGTATCACCATACTTGTACTGGTGGCTTATGAAACACATTGCAGATTCACGAGGATGTTTCTGAACACTTTGTAATGATTATATATAAAATAAATTGTATGAGCTTTTGAAGAAATGGAAAAGTGGGAAAGAATTGTTGCATTTTGTTAAAGAAATTCTTTCAGGAGTTATAAGATACAAATAAACTTACTCATCATAGCTCAAAAGACTGAGTGCTATAGGTAATAGCATAAGCCATGTCTTGTTCATGGAAAACAGCCTTGTCATCTGCTTAGAAAAGCACTTTCATATTTTAATCCAAAATGTTTTAGGATTTATTCTAGAACTGTTTGACTAACTTCATTGGCAGTCTTCAAGACTGAATACATAGAAAGACCTAGAGAAAATACTTAATTATTTCTTTAAGATTGTGATGCATTTTAACATTTCTAAGACTTAGTTATGATCTTTGGGAAGTAATAGGAATATTATTTATTTTCTTACCATAAATTAGTCAAGGAAGATAAGGACTTCAGTAATAAGTCACTGGAATAAATAAAGCAGTTCCCAACTAGTAGCAGTAATATTTCTGCCTGCTGTTGTATAGTGCATGTTGAGATTTTTCTGAGTGTTTTAGCTAAGGGTTCTGAAAGTCATATATCTGATGATTCAGCCACTGTGACTTTTGAAGGATTTGTTGCACTTCAAATCACTGCTAATAGGCAAGTGTGCTGGAATTTCAGCCATTTTTAGAACAGAAACCAGCAGGGCATGTGTATTTATAAATAAATAAAGTATCACCTGCTTGGGAAATTACATAATTAGTTGATAGTCCATCATAATGTGAAAGTAACTTCATGTGTTGATTTTTAGGTGAGCTGAAACAGTGTATTTTCATGCAGCAGGCATGAGCTGCTCTAACAGCATGTGCTTACTTCTGCTCCTGTTTATTAATCAGAAAGTAAATTCCAGAAGTACTTGCAGAAGTAAAACTGCTTGAGGAAACTGAGGAGGGCAGGGATCAGTGTCTCAGGATTTGCAGTACAGGAGCCTTGGCACTAACTATAACTTTGTGGGTAGTGACACTGTTCTGTGCAAAACAAAAAAAAGTGGCTTTAGAAAAGTAATAAAATGGAACCGAAGCCCCTGTGCTATGAAATCATCACAGAACCTTCACAGATCCCTTCAAGCAATTACTGGAGTTATTTAGTATATTGTAAGCTAAGTAGGAATTTTGTCTTAGCATTGGGAGAATATGCTTTCTGTCCCATTCTATTTAAAGTTTCACTGGTTTTTAAGCTATATTATCATGATTAACAGTCCCTACACATTGATGAAATGTATTTTTATTCTTGTCTGTAGGAACTTGTCATGGCATCCTGCGCTGGAAACTCAAAGTAAAATGTATATACCACACTCTCATGCCTTTATAGACTTAAATAATGACTTCACTGCTGGTAAGTCATAGAAGTGTTAGATGCCATCCTAAAAATAATTATCACTGAGTGTCAATGTCATGTGTTGCAACTTCCTTCCATAATTATATGATTTTGCTGTTTCTGATTCGTGTTTTTCAGTTACTTAATTTTAAAATCTATCATTTGAAAATTCTGGGTTTTAAAAAACAACTTTGAAAATAAATATCATAATAGCATTTGCTACTTCTTGATGATAATCATAACTGCTGCTTGTTCTGAATGATGTTGTGTTCACCCTTAAAGTGGTGTTTCCTGCTCTTCACAATGCTGTACTCTAGTATTCGTGGCAACTGCATCGCGGCTGCAGTTTTTTATTTGAGTATGGAAATAGTTAGGTAGGTTGAGTCAGCAGAATGTTTTTAAGACTGGACTTAAAATTTGCTTTTGGAATTTCATTATGACTTCATTCTATTATGTTGCAGAGAACTGTGTTCTTCCTTTATTTTGTTGGGGTATTTTGTCAATGTGATTCAGTTACCATGGTGAATCTGTTTATCACTTACATACCTGGCTCATATTTCCAAGCACATTTAAATATTGTGATAAACTTAATTTCTTCACACACTAAATTAATTCTGAAGTGCTTTATCTTCTGCTAGATGTGCAATGTAGATCAATTCATATATGGTAATTTTGGAAAGAGAGCTTATCTTTTTCCTGTTTAGTTGCACGGGAATGAGAGAGGAACGAGTCCATAAATTTAATTAAGATGCTTATAAATGTTGGGGATTAAGTTAATTGCTTTAGTATGCAGTCAAACTTTAATATCCAGTTCTGGCACATTGCTATGTGAAGCTGTCAAGTAGAAATTCCAACTGGAAAATTAAATATATGGTTGCTTACCATAATCAGTGTCATGTAATAACGAGTTCTAACACACTTAGCTCTAAAAGCTTTCTGGAATTTTTTTTTAGTGGCATAAGCAGCATAGATGAGCATTCCAGGTAGCATTTTAGGTTGAGTACATTGAAATCTAAACTCAGAGGTGAGTAAAGGTAAGAACTCTAAGATTGTTACAATAATTGGTCACAGACTGATCAATTTTTCAAGGTTTTTGACAGCTGCCAGACTAAAGAATGTTCCAAGAGTTCTGGTTAGTGCTGCTGCTGTGGAAGCTTCTCTATTAAATAGAAATGAGAGTCAGGATCTTTGTGTGGGTAGTGCTGGGAGCTTTATAGAGTCACATCTATTTTTATATCTCAAGATGTGAGTGGAAGCTCCTGTGAAGCTCTTCCTATAAAGATCCTGACTTTTACTTTCTTGTAGCAGCAAGGCTGTGACACCTCGGGCTCAGGTACTACGTTAGGGTGTTATGTTTAGTGCTGTGGGAAGTGTTATGTTACAGGAACGTGGGGAAAATTGTAAGGAAAATAATTCATTCTGACAAGAAAACAGGAGAAAAAATTACAGTATTAATATTTTTTTAAAGTATTTTTTACTTCTAGGGTAGGAATGATAATTTTTTTTTTTACTGTCCCTATGAAGATGGGACTAACCAAGAATAAGACATGTTGCTGAAAAATAGTATCAATATATCTGATATTTCATGACTGGTGTGTTTTTCCAGGAGTGCTTCCTGCCAAAATGAAAAGTTGCCAGTTATCTAGTCCTGCCTGTGCACTTGTGGCAGTTCCCTGACATCAACTCTAGTAACTGCTTGGAACTGGGGCTGCTGAGGAGCACAGCTCATTGTCACTGGAGTTATTAAGTTGATCCAACTCACCATGCAGGATTGTCAGAGCAGATGTAAGCACAGGGAAAAGGTTGACTCCTCTTTTAGTAGCAGCAGTTGTAGGCTGCCTTTAACCAAGCATGAAATTGTACCTTGAGTCTCACTGTGCCTCTTCCAAAAAATACCTGTGCGGTGTTCTCACCACGTCTGCTCTAATTTGTGTGTCTGCACAGAGCTGGGCAAGTGACTCATAGGTAGTCATCAAAGTAGTCAGGTGATAGAAATTCAGGAGGAAAAAGGGCAAAACAGAAGCTGGAAGTGTGTGCAGGACTGGTGGGAAATGCACTGGGGCAGGCAGGGCACAGGCAGTGCTGGGTACCAGTGTTTCTCCATGGCCTGGCTCTGCTTGGTGAGGAGGAGAGCATTCCTGTGACTCAGTGTTCACCCACACAGCCACTCTTCAGTGGGAACAAAGCCTCATTAGGAGCAGGGCCTGATGCACATTAGAATCATATTAATTAAAAAGGAGGCATGAACAAGATGCAGGGGAATAATCTGCCTGCTGAAATCATGTGGCCCAAAACACTTAATAATCATGGGATTTGGTGCTGCTGTGGGACTTTTGGACTGAAATATTCAGGCTGTTTACTCACAGGCAATGCTGCTGTTCATGATTATAAGGATATAATTGCACCAAAAATGGATGGAGTGATTTTTGTTTACAAATAGATCACTAGGACATTCCATTTTACTTATTCTCCGTGGGGTTTTTTTGCAGGTATTTTTAAAGGTTTTTCTAATATTCTGCAATATTTTGGCACTCTTTGTATTCTGTAACAGATGCAGCCAATTTGATGATTTTTAGCTGGGCTATTTTTGGCAACTCTATCATTATAAACAGCTTAGGAGATTTAAAGTGTTCTTGACATAAAACAAAAATCCTCTCTGGGCTGAGAAGCTTTTTGCTAGTTTATTGCCTAACCCGTTTTCAACCTGCTGATATTAAACACTCAGAGCAGAGCTTTTAATTGCCACACTTCTCATGCTCTGGGTGAAATGAAGTTGAATTGTTATGATTTCATTATAGGAGAACTTGCTCATAAAGATGTGTTTAATCCCTAACAATGCTTCATGAAAGGCTAACAGTGTAAGGATTTTATAATCCAAAAATCCTCTAACCACAACAAAGATAATACTAATCTTTCTTGGTCAGAGATAAACTGGGCTGTTTCAGAGAGTAATGCTGCTGCTGTTTTTAAAGAAAGCATCCTCATGCAGAAGTCTCAGCTCCCTAGAATTATTAATTCAGTAAGGAATTCTGAGTTAGACTAGGGATTTCATTAAAACCATGCAAAAATTTGCAGTGTAAAACCTTTACCAAAGGGTCTGTATGTGCTTCATGGATAAACTAAATAGCAAACTTTCAAGTGTCCTTTGCATGCATATTAAGCATGTGTTGCTCCAGGGAGGAGTATCTGCTTCACAGAGTGGCTGAGCTGGGAGGGGATGTCTGGAAATGGGCTGCTCAGGCAGCCTCCCATCACTGGGACATGGCACTGAGGCTGCAAGGTGAGGAGCAAATGTGGTGGCCCTTGTTACAGCAGGGCTGCTGGGTGTCTAGTAATTCATACTCACACTTGGCATTAGTTCTTTTTCACAGCTGCCTTAGGAGAATAATCTCCAGCTAATAATAATAGGCTTGTCTGAACAGATTGATGTTAGGTGTATTTTACAAAGCCAACAGTCCAGGTGAGCATTTCCAAAGAAGGATTCTCAAGTAAAAGGCCTGTATTAAAAATACCACAGGAATTTTTAGGATAGTGATTATTTTGCTTTGTCATTTTTTTCTAATTAGACAACTTCATTACTTTTATTGTAAACATCCTACAATGTCAGCTATTCACTTAGTGCTAGTGCTGTCTTTCTAAACTTGGGGGGAAAAAGCCAGGACAATTAAACCATAAATTAGTTAGCATTCAGAAATACAGGTCTTCTACCAAGAAGTCAGGCCCTACAAACACTTTTAAAGTGCTCGAATGCATGAGACAAGCTGCCTTGGACTGTAACTTCATACTGTACATCTGTCAATGTATCCTTGAACGCTGTGAAAAATAGCTGATGTATTAAATACTCTGTGTGTCACTTGGATATGTGATTCCACAGTTTGGAAGTCCTGGTTTTACAGCTGATCTCATGTTGAACACTAGCACGTGGTGTGTAAAGTTGGAGATATTTCTGGAGCTGTTTATATAAAATGAAAGAAAAATTATAAATTTGGGTTTGGGAAAACTAAAGTGGAAAAATCATTAGTCAGAAACAGCTTGCTGTTAGCTAATTGCTAGTCTCTTTACTGATTTCTGGTGGTTAATTTTCTTATGTTGTTTTGCTTTGGGAATTTAGAAACCTAATGTACCAGAACGTTCGCAATGTGTTTTCTTTTTGATTCCCACTTAGTTTAAATGTATAAATGTAGATAGTTTTCTTCTTGCAAACCAGTCACTCAAATCATGGGTGATATTTCTGTTGTAGTCATTTAAACCTAGATTCTGAAAATAGTCTAAGGCTCAATGTCAGATTCTCTGGTCATATTTTCAGTGAGTTTGCTCTTCATGGAAGCTGCTCATCCCTCTGCAGCTCCTATTAGCAGCAGAACTGATTCTCTGCAGTAGAGCTGCATTTATTCACTATTCAAATCATTGGCAAACAAAGTATCTGGTGGCATTTTAAAACTTGGGTGGGGCATGGGGGTGTGTGTGCATATATTTGAAGTCAATTTGTGCTCTCTGGTTCTGCCCCCTCCCTTACATTTCTCCCCAAGCAAATATTCAGTAAAGCTGTGTCACTGTGTCATTTGTTGAACAGGTACAATTTTTTAAATTTCTGAACTGTTTTAGCTCTGATAGCAGAGCTTACCTCTGAGTTTATAGCAAATAACAGAGGCAAAAAATGTATCATGTAAGATAGACAGGATATATTTCAGAGGGCTTCAGTCTGTAAAGTTTTGTGGTTTTCATTACTTCTATTCCTTACGTGTTTGTAATGTCTAATTAAAAATGCTTTGGGTTATATGATCCCCTGTCACCCTCATTCCTCCACTTGCTTCTTCCCAGTGTTCAATCCCACAGGAAGTTCCAGCTCATAAAATCAAACCAGAGCTGGGTTTAGCTGCATCTCCTCCTGCTGCAGGGACTGGGCTGCTGTTGCCAATGGCTTCTCTTACTCACAGCTTTCCTTGCAGAGAGCACCAAACGATGGGTAGAGATCATTAGAGAAAAGAAACAGCTTTAGGTTTAACTTCTTTTTTCCTAATCTTTCTAGAGGAGCCCATTATCTCTGCTATCTGCTTAGCAGTTTTAATTTTAAAATTGCCATTATGAAAATAATGCTATTCTCAAAAGCTATTCCTTTTGCAATTTTTAATTATATGCTGTTATAGTTATATACACTGGGGAGTTATATTATATTTTTATGGGAATCAATAACTTAATACAGGTGAGAAGTAAATTGGTTCTGCCCCAAATAGCATTTTGTTGAGAAAACATGAATGTGAAAATGGGTTCTGAAAGCACTCTTGAGGGGCATTATTTTCTGTTCCTTGAAACAATGTTGTTGCCCATATTCTGAAAATAAAGAGCACTTTCTGTCTGAAATCTCATGTTTAAAAACAATTACCACATGTAGAGGGTTTCTCTACCTGAATGAAAAACTTAAAAACAGAAGCATGAAATTTGTAAGATTTTGTTTTCTATTTTGATGTAGTAAAGAAATAAAACTGATTATATCTAACTTTTTTGTATAAAATTAGGTTTGTGCATAGCAAAAGTATTGTCCAAAAATATTGCATAGTTACAACTTAAAAAATTGTAAGTAATGTTTGGTTTTAAATACTTTTTTCTTACCAGTGTTCAATCTGTAATGAAAATAGAGGAAAGTTATCTTTTATTTTGCCTTGGGTTTTAGGGCATTTAATGATTTTAATACAGTTGTTACATTACCATTCTATCAACACACTGCAAAGCAGAGATTTTTAGTTCAGCACATTATTTACATATAGATAAAGCAGGCACTTTCATCTCCAAAAGTAACTCCTGCTTAGAGAATATGCACAGACACTCCTGTTCTTCCACATTGATGAAATAATTTTTAGGCATGTTTGAAGTGTACACATAAATGTTCTAATTGGGTACTGCCTTGTCCATGGCAATAGTGTTTATACTAAGGGCCTCCCTCCTTTATCAACTTAAACTTCTGAAGTCAATGTGAAATCAAATAGTAACTTCATGTTGCTTCTATCCTGGTGGCTCCTCAAGACAGTCAGATGCTGGGGGATTTTATTCTGAAATAAAGCCCTCTGACATTAAACAGAAAGGTCAAAACAGTCATTAGTGAAATGAATGCTTCATCTAAAAATAGCACTATTTTTATAACACTCAAAAGTGACAGAAAATAACAAGGGTAATCAGAAGTGAACTTGGAGCAGGTTCTGTATAGTTAGGTTTTATTGCTATTTCTAGTTCTAGTAAGTAAAATCAGGGGAAGTAGGGTGAGACTGCCCTGTACTTGTTCACCCTGACCTGTTTTATTTACTATTGATTAAAAGATTCATTGAAGCTAACCAGTTTGAAGCAGGTTTCAGAATTAGCAGCTGGGGTGCTGTTGTTGCTGTTTTCCTCTCTAGCTCTTGCTCCTTTCTCAGCCAGCCATCAGTAGAGGCCAGGGATTCTGGAACCCTTCCCTTGCATTGTGCCTCTGGACTGGGGTCAGTGTTTGGGTGCTGAGCTGAGGGCAGGGGGCACAGGCAGGAATGGGTGCACAGGAGAGGGGAGGGGAAGGGAGGTGGAGAAGAAATCCAGGCTGAAGGCAGAGAATTTAGTTGGAGATGGTGAGGAGCAAACCCTGGATGATTTTCTGTAAAAGGAGTATGTTCATTTCAGATAGACTTGAAGTTCTTAGAGGAGGAGTGACCTAATGGTGTGTGGAGTAAGGGAAGCACAGCTGCATGAGGCTGGGTTGGGAGGAGTCTAAAAGTGGCTGTGTGAGAAAAACCATGGGATATGGATCAGGGCTGGACCTGCTGTTTGGTATGGAGGTGGGTGGTTGGAAACTGCCTATATGTTTGTTTCTGCAGCAAAAAGATTTGCAGGAAAAGTAGAAATGCTTTCATGTTTAACGCATTCAAATGCTGTCCTGCATTTTAATCTGTCTTGTTTATGGATTTCCTTTGTCAGGATCCATAAGCTGTTGCAATTATCACAGAGCTGTTTGGGTTAGAAGGTATCTTAAGATCTCATCCAGTTACAACCCCCTGCCATGGGCAGGGACACCTTCCACTATCCCAGGTTGTTCCAAGCCCCATTCAGCCTGGCCTTGGACACTGCCAGGGATGGGGCAGCCACAGCTTCTCTGGGCAGCCTGTGCAGGTCCTCACCACCCTGACAGGGAAGAATTTCTTCCTTATTTCTAAGCTAAACCTGCTCTCTTTCTAAGGCTAAACCTGCTCTCTGCCTAAGGCTACTCCCCCTTGCCCTGTCTCTGGATGTCCCTGTCCAAAGCCCTCCCCAGCTCTCTTTATGTCCTGGAAGGGGCTCTAGGGTTTCTCCTCCAGACTGACCAGCCCCCAGCGACCAGCCCATCTCCACAGGAGAGATGTTCCTGCCCTTGGATCAGTTTGGTCCAGGCACTGAGTTCTCAGCAGCTGCTTCTCCTCAGTGCAGGTCTCTGGTTCCCAAGCCCCATGGCACAAGTGCTGTTCTCCTGCTGCCCAGAATGGGCCACCACAGACAGTAGTAGTTGGGTAAGCTCCTTTAGGTACATTGCACAAATGTTGCCAAAAATGTAGCTAGCTCAAGATGGGATGTGCTGTGTTCAAATTACAATTTTAGTGTTTGTGGCTGTGTCTGGGGTGACTTGGACATTGATAGAGGGTAGTTCTAAATGCACTAAATAAACTCAATGCAGTCTAACCAGTCAAGTTTTGTGTTGCTTTTGGGGGAGATTTTTCAGTCTTCAGTGGGCCATATGTTGATACAGTGTCAAAATTCCCTGATCCTATCAAATAAAGATGGATGGTAGTGCTGTGCTTCCTCTGCAACAAGCTTTAGGTTCTTGAAGCTAGGAGCAAGCAGAAACATACATTCTAATAATCTCTTTTCTTTTTTTCTAAGAATGAATGCTGAATTCAGTATTTTTATATATATATATTAACTGGTGATCAGATGTAGCAGAGCTGGGATAGCAGCATCTCCTTACTAAGCCAGTTAAATTAAATTATAGCCAAATTCACTCACCAACTCACTTTTAAGGGTAAGCTGTGAGTAAAATGCTAATACACAGTGGTTTTGTGCTGCAGCATTATGAGATACCTTCTGTAGTAAGTGTCTGGTGTATATTTTAGTTGATTTTCAGTATTGTAGATCTAAAATGCTGGGTAACCTCCATGCTTCCTTATTGTATTCTCAGGCTGTTGAATTTTGTTGATGAATATTCCAATTACTTATGTTGTATTTATGTTAATCACTGGCTGGTAAATCCAAAGTAGGAAAGTGTATTTAAATGTGAACACACTTTGCATTTGTTTAAGAGAGGTTTCCTCTGAGGCAGGATTGCTTTTTACTTCTATCCATTCACTTAGGCCATAGATGCTACATCTCAGGAAATCTGCCTGAATCTAACAAGATCTTCCCCGATCCCAACTACTGAGTATTTTCCTGATCTTTGCTGCATCATGTCACAAATTAGGGATGCAAGAAATGCCCTGCAGGCTTAGTCTAGTGGTCCATCCAGCTAGCTTAATATTCTTTCCCTGGCAGCAACAGCAGCAGCAAAGTGGATTTTTTTCCTCTTCCTGTTTCATATTTCAATTTATATGTCTGCAGAATCTACAACTACCCTAGGCTGGTAAAGGTACCTCCTTGCCTGTTGTTTTTAGCATCCCTTCATGTACCTGTTGTGTGGTAAAATCATCACCTTTGTGTTTTGTAAAGAATTGCTTGTTGAGCTCAGATTAGTTGGTTTAATAACCTCAGGTTGGAAATATCTCTCACTATGCTGCCATTAGGGTCATAGGAATTTGAGCAGTCCTCAATACTTTGTGCTTTTTAAACTTAGAGATCTTTGTGGAATAGATTCGGTTTCTAACAGCTGAAATTGCAACCTGAACTGCCTTCCAAAGGCATTGTGCAGCATGTCTACAGACAAGTGACTTTTTCTGAGCATATTTAATAGGATAGGCATTCCTTGTAGGAACAAAGGGCTGAGTTTTCTTGATACAGCCAGAAACAAAACAGAAATGTTGCAGTTTTCAATGTGATTAGTATATTGTAATACAAAGAGTGTAGAAAAGAACTGTATTTGTCTTCATTACTGTGTAACCCTAGTACTGATCATACAGATATTAATGCATTTGTTGGCTCCATCTGTTCTCCTGCAGCTCTTACATATTTAGGAATTTAGTAATAATAGACATGGAAAGCAGTGACAGTGAGGTGGGAGATAGATTGTGGACACCATTCCTTTGGAAAGGAAACATTTGCAAGGATTCTTTGCTATGGCTGTTAGGTATTTCAAAAGTGCACAGATTCTTACTTGTTGCCTCTCTGACATGCTCTTGGGGTCAAAAACTTATATAATCAAACCAGAAAGAATCATAAAGTAAGGAAGGTTGAAAGTAACATTTGGGAGTTAACTGTTCTAGAACATTGTTCCAGACAGGGCTTGTGTTTTCTTACACATTTCTTTCACAAACCTGGGAGACAACACTTGTAATTCTGAACTATACAGATTTGTGAGGAGTTATTTCAGGTGTCTGAATTGCATCACCTTTTTATACTGCTCTTGCAAAGAAATGCTTTTGTTTTGCTTGGCTTGAAATTTCTGACATTCTTCATCCAAATGGATAATTACTTGTAAACATTGACAGTTTTACTTGGTTTCAGTGCAAGAGAGTTTAATCCCAGAATCATGCATGAGCATTTCAAACTTGTAGCTTCTAAGAAGGCCTAAGAATAAGAAAGAGGACAACTGGCAATAAGGTACCAGTGGAACTGGCTCAGAGGGCTCTAGAACTAGAGGTGGTGTTGTGCCTGTATTAAGCTGTCCTATGGGAAATCACAGCTTGTTCCTTTAATGCAGGAGCAGTGTGGCACCAGCTCCTCTACACTATTTTTAGAAGATTATCTGCTCTCTTAGCCTGCCTTTGCATTTTGCCAGTGCAGTGTGACATTACAGCAGCCTTGGAACTGCTCTGCTGTGTTGGTTCCATTTGTTCTGTACAGTGTTATGTGTCTGGAGTTGGGAAAAAGGAGATGGAGGAGTACATGGAGAGGGACAGAGAGCAAAAGTCATTTACTGACTTTAAAGAGAAGCTGGTTTGGGGGAGGGAGTTCAGTGCAAAACAGGAATGTTGCTGAATGGAATTGTCCGCAAGCTTCTGGGGAGAAAGGCAGTGCAGGGTCCTGCACCTGGGCAGGAACAACCCCAGCACCAGCACGGGCTGGGGGTGACCTGGAGCAGCTCTGAGAGGGGCCTGGGGGTCCTGGTGGACGGCAGAGCCAGCACTGTGTCCTTGTGACTGTGAGGCCAACGGGATCCTGGGGACTTTGAGAGGAGCACTGGAGCAGGTCAGGGAGGTGACCCTGCCCCTCTAGTCAGCCCTGGTGAGGATCACTGGAGTGCTGTGCCCAGTCCTCTCCTCAGTACCAGAGAGACCTGGGGCTCCTGGAGCAGGGCCAGCCAAGGGTGACACCGATGGTGAAGGGACAGGAGCATCTCTGGAAAGCTTGAGGGAGCTGGGGCAAGTTCTGGCACAGTGCCATTGGGTGAGTTCTGTCTGGTGTTGGCAGCTGTGCCACTTTGTCTCAGTCTGGGACAGAGTCCCAAAATGTGGGTAAAGAGCATTAGCAGAGGGAATGCTGAATTACTGCTGGCCAGGATCTCCTCTTGCACCGAGGACTGACTCAGCCCTGAGGGTGGGAGCTCAGCTCTGCAGTGAGAGATGGAGTCAGAGAGGTGCTGGGGAGAGCTTACAGAGCAGACAGAATGGCTGAGGGTCACCCAGCCTGCCCCAACTGCTCATCCTTGGCTGGGTATTTCAATAGAGCACTTCAGAGCCTGTTGTAGCATGACCTGGGAGCAGCAGAGCCCAGAGCTCAGAGTAAATTTCAGTACCAAGTGTACAGCAAGGACCCTACTTGAAATGATTATTTAAACCTCAAAAACATTTTTGTAAGAGATAGTGGCATTTTGACCTGTAAGAAAATTAGTTAAGGCTTCTGTTATTTCATGTTTCTCTTTCTGCCCCTGTGAACATACTGGATTTTTTTTATATTTTTCTGGCTTATATTGGTAGTAATGAACAGTATTGCACAAGCTTCCTTCTAGATGCAAAGTTAATATTTGAAAGTATATATAGAATTTTAAATTTATATTGTCTTCAGATTATTTTTATTACTTCAGTCTCACCTTCAGGAAGTCCTTAAGGATCACTGTAATTCATTCCAGTGAAGCACACACTGTCATGCTTTTCATGTGTATGCTGTAAAGGAAATAGCCATTTCAGATATTCAGAGGAATACAATTAAATGGTAAAGCTTTTAAGCTGTGGGGGGAGAGACATCTGTAAGGAGAATCTTTGTTGTTTTTTGTGTGTATGTGGGGTTTTTGTTTGGGTTTTGCTTGTTAGGTGTGGGGAGGTTTCTAGTTTTGTGGCTGTTGTTTGTTGCTGGGTTTTTTCCCCTGTAAGACAATATCCCTTCTTGTGCCATTTGAAATTCCCTGTACAGCCATCTACCTGCTTATTCAGTAAAACACCTCAGGGTAAAGCGTTAATATTCTCGTTTTTGTTTTTTTTTTTTTTTTTCTTTTTCCTGCAAAGTAACCATTGTGTTCAAGCTCAAAGAATGGCAGTTGAAATTGCAGGGAGGGAGGAGACAAAGAAAAAGAAAACAGGTGTTTAAATCTTAAGGAGGTCGGTTTTCCTAAATCTGGATTTCCTAACACTGGATTTAATTTTTAATTTTTTTTTTATTCCTCAACATCCACTTTTTTTTAATACAAGCTTTTTCTTCCCATTTTCCTCATTTGGGGACTTTTCTAAAAGGCAGTAAATAGGCTTCTCTTTAGGCCTTGCCAGATAAATCCTTTGAAGCTCTATTTTCACTGTTTTGATGTTTTAAAGAATTTTAGTGTATAGGAAGCCAGAATATTTCTCCATCTTTTCTTCCCTGTCAACAGTGTATCTGTTGCTTAATTCACCATATCCCAAATAAAAGACTAGTTGATATTTATTGATATCTATTTATACAGAAGAGTACAAGACATAAAAATAGTTTTGAGGGTTGTGGTTTTAGTCTTTCTTACTTAATATATCACTAGAATATAATGTATTTATAACTTCTAAAATATAGGTATTTTTTTAAAATTATATATATTTACTAAGTGATCAAATATTTGTGTGTGTATTCTACTGTTAAATATCTCCTTTCTCTTATATTTTCCTCACAGATTTGTTCCTTACCACATCGCCAAATTCCAAAACCATTCAGTTTGAGACATGGGTAAATAAGGTAAGAAAGAAAACACAAATAATCATTCTGTTGAAACACAGACAAGTTATATATCCCAAAGAGTTATCTTCTGACATTTATGGGGATTTATAGATAGACTGATCAGTTTAATTTTATTCTTGCTGTCTGAAAGATTTTTTTTTTTTTTAATTTTAAATGGGCTTTGTTAGATACATGACTCTAGGTCTTGGAGGAGATTTTCTGGGACAGAGGTTCAAAATGTCACTTCTGACTGTTACAATACATGTGCAAGTTACATTTGAGTTAATCCCAAATCCTGTTAACTAAATACCATAACTGAAATTCAGGGGTGAGGAGTAATAGATCAAGGGATTAATAATTTATTGAGATTCTGCTTTTGTATTGCCTAACCTGGCCAGGGGCATCCTTTGTACCTTGTTATCCAAAAGGACTAGAGCTATAAGTTCACTTTTTAATGATGATAGAAAGTGCTCAGTGTGTTTCTTATTAGTTAAAGGATGAGATTTTGCCTGAAAATGAATCCAGCAGATCACAGTGAGTCACTGCAGAACAGAGTCTTGTCTGAGATAACCTGGCCATCTTCTCCCAGGCAAGACTAATGAAAGCACTGAGTCATGAATCCTGTATTTACAGCTTTAGGTAGACTTTAAAAATCATTGGCTGTTGAGTGTTTGTAAGGACACAAGGTGTTTGTCCTGTTAGTGGGGTTTCTTTGAATTTTCTTACAAATTTTGAACTCGTATTCTAAATATAATCCTGCATTCTACATTTTGTATTGATAGATTTGCTTATCTTTAGAAAAATATGTATGAAACTACAAAACTCTTAACTGATCTATTAAAAGCTGGTAAACTGCTCTTTGCAGAAAAAAGAAATTTCCTTCATTGATGCACTATAAAATGCTTTTTAAATATTTGCCTACATGAGATCTGCTTGTAGGGCCAACTTAAGGGCCTCTTCTATTGCCCTGCATGGAAGTGCATCAATATTAATTTTTCTCATCAGAATCACTATGAATGATATGTCAAGGTAAAGATATGTAGGCAGACATGCAGTACAAACAGCACTAAATGTGTCCAGAGTTGCATTGGAGTCTGCAAACTAAAGATGATGTGAGTGCTGTTGGATATGGATAACTCTGCTCCATTCCCAAGCCTTTGGCTCTGTGCCTTGCTGGGCCTGTGTGTGCAGAGCACTGTGCTGAACTGATGGCAGTGACTGGGGAAGGGGGCCTTGCTCCTCTGACATGGCTGCAAAAACTCAGCACCTTCAGGTGGGTTTGTGCCACCTGTGATCCAGTTCTGTGATACACCAAGACCAAGCACTTTTTGTTTTTCTGGTTACATAATAGACTATGGTTTTCTCTAGGCCTAGATTTTAATAAAGGATAAATAAAACAAGTTCTAAGTCAGTTTATTTCCTAGATTTTAATAAAGGATAAATAAAACAAGTTCTAAGTCAGTTTATTTCCTAATAGGACCCTATTTTTAATTTTTATGCAGGTGTGTTGTTACACATTACATATGTCTATAAAATCACATGTTAATATGCAAAAAAATGCACAGTAGTATTCATAATCACTTAATTATCATTTAGATAATGTTGCTGAAATAATCCAATCTCTTCCTCATAGCATAGCAAAATTTATGGAAATTGTGTCTGCATATTACTATTGATGCATTTCCACAAGAATCCAGGAAGGATTAGAAATGCAAAAACTCAGTCCCAATTTTTGAAGAGAGCAGTTTTTTCTGTAGCTGAGATGTCTCTTATCTGCTAAAGCCCTTCACTAGTGATCTGTATTTTCTTTGGTTCAAAAGTGAGTTTTTATACTTTGCAATTCAATATTTCCATCATCCTTGTCCTGCTTCCTAGGATGGGAACTTCTCGAAAGTTGGAAAAAGTAAGGAAGTTCCCAGTGGTGCCAAAGTCGTTGGACAGTCTGTGTTTGCAGATTTTGGTGAGTTTGCTTCTTTTACACTGCCCTGAGTGTTGCTTTCTCTTGTTTTGGTTAGCTGCTTTACACCAGAGAACAAACCAAGGTGTTTAGCTCCAAATGGGGCTTTTATGTTTCTCTGCTTTTTCTCTTGAATGTGCTATATTTGTTTGTAAACCTTGAATTGTCTGGGAATAACTATTTACAAATTCAGATTTGGTTATCCCAGTACATTCTGCCTCACATGTATCTAATTTCTGTTGCTTTGAGGTGTGATACTACCCTAAACTTAATTTTATCAGACACTTATTTTATTTGTCATGATTTTAATTTTGTTTTCTCTAATCTTGTTCAGAAAATGTTATCTGATTAAATGTTTCTAAATTCTTCACTTGTACAAACTAATAAAGACTAAATGAAATAAAATTACTTGAATAAAAACTGCTGGAACATGGTAAAATCTTAATGGTTGTAATTGGAAATTCTGGAAGGCTTTTGGACAGGAGAAAAATGTAATTTATATGTAAATCTTTTTTTGCAAGGGTTAGTGAAAGCCTGTATTTTTCCATTAGAATGTACCTTTCCAGTCAATTGTGGCTTATCAGTGTTTTTGTCATGTTACAGAGAATGGGGCATGTTGGTTTTGTAGTGCAGAAAATACTGTTTTTCTATGCACTAAAATAGCAATTTTCCAACCAGAGGCAAAGTGGTGCAGGCCTGACTCTGCTGACATAATTGATTGTAAATAACATCTTAAAAAAATAATTTACTGTATTTTTTTACAAGTGTGTAACAACACACTTGTTACAATGAGACTGACCCTGTCTTCAAATGTTGAAACAAGGCTATTGTTTGACAACATTTCCTTCAAAAACTTATTTTAAAGAAAATGACAATTTTTAACTTCTTAGAGTGTGACTCAGTGGCTTGTGCTGCCTCTTACAAGGTTTGGAGGCTGACCTGTGAATGCAAGGCACCTCTGCTGGATGGGCAATGGTCCTTAGATCAGATCTCCAGGAAATGAACTCAGGTAGAGCCTGAACTGTGCCCCAGGCTCCTCTGTGAAGTGTTTGCCCTGTTTTCTAAAATCTTTGGCAAGGTTTTAATAAAATATTTTACTATTTATCTTCAAGTTTGAATACTTACCTATGTAATATATGAAGGAAAGAATAGAATAATACAGTTTTTGCAGTTAAAAAATTAAGTGTGCTGGGTCTTTTGTAATCATTTTCCAAGCTGATGTTCTGAATAATGTGTGTTAATAGGTACTAAATAGAAATTTTTGTATAAGTTTTTAACAATGGCAGTGTGAAGAGCTATCTTAATGTAGGATAATTTTATCTCTATGTTAGGTGGCTAATGAGCCCAAATGATAAATCATAATCTTAGAAATTCATAGTAATTAATGGAATTGTAATAAACCCTGGGATATCTTCACAAAGAGAAGTGGAACTGTTCCAATGTTAAAGTTAAAATTTTAACTGTGTGTCTAAATGGAGTGTGCAGTGCTATGGCAGGGCAGTGGTTTGGTACAGCTGAGCTTGGGAGGAAGGGCAGTGGCTCAGGGACTGCTGGGCTGGAGTTCCAGCACCCTTATTTAATGCCCTCACTGGTAATTATCATCAGATCCATTTGTTCTGCACCAGCCCAACAACAAAGGGGCAGCATCTCCCATGATGAGTGTGCTGCTCTGGCACAGTACCTGCATTTCCCCACTGTGCTATGTCTGCTCACATTTAGGTACTTCAGAATGCTGGCTTTGAGCATACAGCTGCTTGGGCTGAGCTGGAGTTACAGACAATGCATTACTAGAAATGGATTGTCAGACTTGAACCTCTCCTGTTTTCAGTTTTCCATTTCAAAACTGACAGAATAATGATTGTAAGTCAAAGGAAGTTGAGGTATGATGGTTTGCAGTTTGGAATAACGTGGCTATCTGTAATGGGGCTCACTGATTGCACAACAAATCAAAATACCACAATGAAATGGAAGGTGAGATCTATTAGTATGTGCTGCCTTCTACCTTTGGCAGGTTTTGCCAAGCTGTGCATGATGCAGAATGTGCTGTGCACTCATACTCTGCTGTGCCACAGGCATCCTGCTCTTGGCAGGGGGACACAGCCTCTGGCACTAAAAATGTTCAAAATACAGCACAAGCCTCTGACATTCTTACTTCTGGGTTGCCTGCCTCTATTTTTCTTCCCCTCCTTGACATTTTCTGTACCTCACAGCTGATGTGCCAGCTTTGCCATTTGCTAAAGGTCTCAGAGGGTTCTGTGTCTCTGTGCTTTCCCTCTGCCACTTGTCATGAATTAACTCTGTGCCTGTTGGGCTCTGCAGCGGTGTCAGGCCAGATGTGAGCTTGGGGCTCTGCCACTTGGGCTGCTGCCTTCCCTCTCACACCCACCTTTGTGCTTCTGCCTTCTTGCACTCCTGCAGTGCAAGGTTCTGATTTACTGATCACACCTGCCTCTTAACAAAACAAGCATTGTTGCAAAAGGTCACTTTGTCTAACGTTCTTTCATTGCTTCTAAAAATTTTATTTGAAGTACCCTTTCCAGCCCTGAGTATTTACCAGTCATTTGAAAAAAGGGGGGAGCTTTGTTTAAGATTCTGACTGAGAGCTTCCAAAAGCAACTAATTTGGGGTAAGATTTCCTTTCTTAAACTGATCACGTTGAACAACAGCTATCAAGTATAAATTATTTGGCTAAGTGGAGTTGGAAAAACCAGCAATTAGGTGACTCATGAGAAGCTGTCACAGATGTTGGTATAATCTTAGTACCAAGTGCTCCTGAAGTACTGAAAAAATAAAGATTTTTATTATTATTATTTAAAAATATGCAAATGTATGTTTGTATCTGAAAGTCCAGTGCATTTATATGTATGTGTGTGTGTGTATATATTTTAATGGAAAATTACATAGAAGGATGTGTGTATATATCAATACATTTATGGTAATGGAGTAGACCTTACACTTCATGGCTAAGTTGGAACCTCTGTAATAAGTAGTACTTCCCCTGTTACATGATAGCAGTGATTTGTACATCAATCTGATCAAAGGACAGAGAACAATTGAAAAATTTGTATTGCCCTTTTAAAAATAAATCAGAAATGCTTTTTGACATCTATTACAAATGGCATTTCAATTGATTAAGGTGAGCAGAGTTGGACGCTCGAGAATGCTGCACTTATTTAGTTGCCACGTTGCTCCAAACAAGTAAGAGCTCTTCATTATTACTTTTCCTATTCTTCTCATGTCACTATGGTAATTGCAGTGCAGTGGTTGCTATAGCAAAAATGATTAATCCTGCACTGTTGTTATCTGTGAGCTGGCAGAGGGGTTTTATAAGATCTGCTTGTATTGTCTTTAGAGGAAATCATAGATGTTGTCTAGAATCCTGATAAATACTTGCAAGTATATAGAGTTTTATTAAATGGCACTTAAATTACTAGGAAAATGTTATATTTTTAAAGAAATTGAAGGATTTCAGTGGGACAATCTGAAAATGACCAGTTTTTTTAGCATGAGATGAATGTGAACCATGTTTTGGACACAATAACCTGCTATTTTCTCATTAATTTAAAGATTAATGACATGTTTGAAGTAGTGAGTCAGAAATGATTAGCACAGGATATTGTGCTGATTATACAATCCATTAATTCATTTCTATAGGAAACTGGTGTTGTAATTGGTATTTAACTATGATTGGTTCAGTTGGATAGCAGAGATTTAAGATCATCCTTTGGTATCTGAGACTGTGAAAGTTTGATTAATCAGTCATTGATTTTGCTTAGTTAAGGCAAAGAACTTTGTTTTGGCCTGTATTAAAAGGAGAGTGAAAATGGCTTTTTGAAACCAAACTTGATCATGGTGTCCTCATAAGTAAATACAGCACAACTCCTCCTTTCTCTAGGTAGCTTTTAGCCAACCCAGTCCTTTATTTTTTAGTCACCATTTGATTTCTTAGCTATTGCTCTTTCTCTTCTCTAAGAAGTTTGCATTCACCCCTGCTCTGCACACTTTTTGAGCTATGCTATGCTTTTTGAGCAAATATGGGTTGGATTTGTTAAAGTTCCATCCAAGTCTTTTAGAGACCTGAACTCAATTTAAAATCCAGTGTTCCAACTAATAATCCTAAGAGAATCCTTTCTGTTCTCCCCCCTACCAAGTAATTGAACTATTTCATGTATGTTAACTACTTGTATGACATGTGGTAGTAATTAGCACTTTCCTTGTAGGAAATGATAGCTCATTATTGCCAATTAATTATGTTTAAAGAGGATGACATAGTGCCTAACCTTTGGGGATTTTTCAACCTTTCATTGTTCTGTGCCAATGCATTTTGTTGAAAGATTTTTTTTTTAAGTAGACCTTAATTATCCTGCAGCTGAATATACTTTAAATGCACTGCTTTTCTTCCTGCAGTTGCATTTTGATTTTGTACTTTTTAATTTTTGTCTGTCAACTTCATTCTAACATCTGAATTTCTTTTTTCCCTCAGAATGTTGCATCCTCAGTAGCAGTGTATCAAAGGGAAATTTTAATGGTACATTTTGGTAAATAACCCCTTAAGAAAAGCATTCTCCTTTGAGCATTATGTTGTGAAAATATTTAGTGCTTCTGTAGTCAGTGAAAGGATTCTCTTAGAACCTTAAGATGCAGGGTGACAATACTTCTGTGTGTGAAATGCTCTGCATATGAGGAAAGCTGGGTTTTCTGGGACCAGTTTGGGTGAAAAAGGTATGAAAGTTAATGGAAATGAGGCCTTCTGAGAGACTTTAGATATGGAAGGGATTATTTTAGCACCAGATGCACTTCTGAGACCACAGTGTATAGAGACATAGCAAGATAATTGACACTTGTGTTTTGAGTTGTGGAAGTGTTTTTAGGAGCTCAGTCTGTCTTCTTTGTGAATTTGTAACCAGCAATGCTCTTCAGTAATACCTCAATGTTTTAAATGTAGTTCCCAAACTGTCAATTTCTGAGGGGGGGAAAATCACGTTCCCATATTTTGCCAAGGTCTTTATCTCCCTGGAAGAACTGCTGTTGCTTCATATGAATTTTTGTCAAAGGGGTTTGAAACTTAAGAAGAACTTCTCTTTCTTTCCAACAATAAAATTGGTGTAGTGCTGCATGTGTCACTTGGTTATCTGTTCCTTGTTGACTGACTCCACAGGATTGAATTTTTCTTTGGCCCTGTTCATGGTTGGTACAAGAGGAGCTCTGGGCCCAGGCTGAGCTGACCCAAGGCAGTTCCACCAGTGGCTTGCCTTGCTTTGTGTTATCCATTCCTTCCTTTGGCAGCACCTGGAGCTTTGTTGCCATGGGAGCTTTGAACATGTGGAACATCGCAGAGCTCAAATGTACAGCCAGGCTTGGGAGTTTGTTTTAACAGGAAACAGGTGAAACAAGCAGCTTCCAGCAGAAACAGCCCAGGAGTTTTAGCAGTGATTTTGTGTGGTGTGGGGGCAGTTCACATTGTATTTGCTGCAGTTTCTTTTCCCCTTGGATCACAGCTAGTGCTGGAATTTCCATTTGAGGCAGAAGGCTGCACTGTTGGCTCTGGTGCAGCCTGGAAGTCTCACTGTGCAGTTTGCTGGCACGCTGTGTTTAAGTGCTTCTATGCAGTGGAGCTGTGAATATGCCTTCTTTGGAAGGACTTAAAATCAGAATTGATTTAGTGTGAAGAAGAGGGTTATGAGGATTTCTTTAATGTCCACAGAACTTTGAATCATCTGTAAAAGCTCTTTGCATCTCTTTTTTTTGAAGTTATGATTCACTTTTGCTCAAGGCAGCTGACATTGATTGTTTAAAAAATGTGTAATTATCTTAGTAATTTATTATAACTGCCTCTGTCATGGCCATCTCACTGAGCACCTAAAGGCACAGAGTGACAAAAGAATTCTAATGACTTAATTACTTGAGAAGATAAATTTAAGATAATCAGCTTTCAAACAAACCTTTATTTTATTTGAATATCAAACTCAGTTGTACTTATTGTAGGCTTCTTGCCTGCCCCAGAAGGGTATTGCTGTACTACAACCCTGGCAGGGCTTTTTTCTTCTTTTTCCTCTTATTGTTCTTCAGAACTGAAAATTGAAGACTCATGAGAGAGGATACTGAGAACTGGGCAAAGACAAGAGGAAGAGATGTATGAATGAGAACTTTGTGGTATATGAAGGTTCTTGTTTTTATGTTCAGAATTATGAAAGCTGACTTTCTTGGCCTGCATAGTTAACATATTTCCATTTCACCAACTAGTTAGGGTTAGAATGACCTCTACAGTTCATCAAGTCCAACCCCCAACTTGCTAGAAAACAACTTCTTTTCTATTTAACAGAACTTTAAGAAGTAACAATGATCAGTTTATGATCTCAGAATAACCCCAAAAAATTGATTCCATTTTTGTTTTTAAAGGAGCAGAAGATTACACTGCAGCAAAAGTACAGAGCATTTAAATTAAAAAGGTTTAGATCATACACCCACCAAAAGCTGTCTTGCTCTTCTTAGCTACAACTTTATCTTGCAGTATTATGAAACAGTTTTGGAGTGAGTGATCACAGAATTGTCATTTCCCCAGTGCCATTTTCTTTTCAGAGCCCATGTTGGAAAGTACATTGCACTAGCATGAATCTAACAGTCGTTGAACCTGGTGGCAAAAGGGCACTTTTGTGACACCTTTTTCTATGTTTGTTAAGGAATTAGAACATTGGGGTTGAGTGTCTTTTTGCCTAGGTTTACTCATGCTAAGTAAGTTACAAGTGTGTTTGTTTTATAAGCACCTCTCTGGTACCTCTGGGTTTGGGAAGAAGTTTCTTGTGTGGAGCTCCTTTGACCATTTACTATTGGTGAATTCAATTTAAAATGTGTTCTCAGACTGTAGTACCTTGGTATTGCTTTTGGAGCATCTAAAATAACATTCTAATAACATTTTTTTGTGTTTAATCTGATTGACAAGTTTTTTTCTGCTCTCCCCCATTCAAATTTCCTTTTAGAACACATTGAAAATACTTGATCTGTGTGAACATTGACAATCAATGTTAAAGCTCAGCAATGTCTCTCACACAGCCTGTCTGTGCAAGGTGTGCTCCCAGGGACTGCACAGGCAGTGGCTTTGGGGTGTTTGGATTGGGCTGCCAGCACTTGGCAAACATGGGCAAGGTGTTGGAAAGAGGGCTCTGTGTCCTGGCTCTTGTTAGAAATACAGCAAACAGGCAGTTGTAAGTAATGATTCTCACATGATTCCTAGGTGGAATAAGACTTCTAATTTTGTCTTTACATATTTAGACATAAGGAGAGGTTTGCAGGTGATGAGTAGGTAGGACTGTTCTTTTTCTAGACCTTTCCACTGCCTACAAGACTGATCTTTATTAACTATGGGGTTATGCTGGATCACAGTCAAGCCAGAATCATGTGCAGAGAACTTGCTCATTAACAGTTGAGTTTCTGTTTCTCTGTCAAAGGTGCCCCAAGCTGAGTGCCGCTAGCACAGGACATTTGGAGTCTGGAGTGTTTGGGTACATCTACTGCTGCAAATGATATTGAAAGTACAAATAAATTTTCCACCAGTTTGGAATGAGATTTCATTTTTAAATGAAAGGGACAGAGTAGCAGACCCCAGGAGTTGAGTGAAGATTACAGAGGGTCTCCATAACAGGTTTCCTAGGTAGACCTAGGCTGAAGGAGATCATTAAAGACATGTTATGCAAGGCATTTTTCATAAATGCTGGAAACCAGCGTAGGTGTGATGGGATCATCCAGCCATTGTCACCAGTGCATGTTTTGTCACCTGTGCATACCTAATTGCACTGATCAGTTGTGTTAATGATACTCCTTTGAATTTCTGTCTTCCTTTGTGGAGAAATCTAACTTCAAGAACAGAGTTTAAAACTGAAGGATGTTTATTTACATTGGGATTGAAACCACGCATGAAGATAGGAAGTGTTTCTTGGATCCAAGGTGAATTTGTTGTTAGTGAGTTAAAGCTCTTATGTTAGCAACTGCTGAGGGGGTTTTTTGTGTGGTCTTCAAGGTCAGTAGTTGGCATTCCAGCAGGTGCTTCCAAGATGGAATCATGTAAAGATGAAGAAGAAAATATTTTCTTTCAAAGCTGGAAAAGCTGCTGTATCGATTCAGTGGTTTCACAGTGTCTTTGAAAAAGCTTCAGAAATGCAGGAAACATTTTATTTCTGCTTATAAAAGATGGATCTTTACATTGTAAGATGTGCTTTAGAAATAAAAACTGGAAAAGAAATAAGATGTAATATTATGATAGAGATGAATAATGTTGGGCTTTTCTTCTTTTGATTGCTACTTTTCTGTAATATACTATTTGACTAAATGTGGATTTAAAATATTAAATAAAATATAAAATATTTTGCTACGACTCAGAAGAAATTCTTGCTTCAATGCTGTCCTATTTCCAGCTACATGTTCAATGCTGGAGCTTTACTTGAAACCTTTTAAGTTTAACATTTGTTCTGTCTGCCCTAAGTGCCGAATTAATGTTTTTATATCTCATCTTTGTGATCTTTAAATTCAGCTGAGCAGAGTGTAAAAGAGGAAAATAAAGACCAAACAAACAAAATCCAGGCTAACCAGTCCAGTCTGCACAGTATGGATACCTCTATCTGGGAAACTTTTGTAAGGTGGATACAACAATAATTTGAGTTATGTCAGCTTAAGAATGGCCTCTCATGATGTTTTCAGGATGTTTTTTGACAAAATTTATTTTTTAAATAATTTTATTTTTTTTCAAAACTGTGCCGTAAATTTTCAACAGATTTTTCTTTTATCCTGAACTTCATTTTTTAATTACTGGATTCTTAAATATCTGTTACATAGAACTGAAGAGAAATTGCAACTAAAAACATGGTCCTGTAGGAGAAATTATGTAAATGGCCATTTATCTTCTGGTCAAAGGAATTGAGGAACCTCTGGCCTTCCAATATGGAATAGATATCATAGCATTTTCATTTTGCAGGGACAAAGGCGTGGTGTTTGATGCATATTTGTATTTATTCATTCTTTTGATCATACTGGATATTTTAATCAAATCTTGAGCTTGTAATTTATCTACAGCACCTTCATGTGGAAGCTGATGGCTTTGTGTGTAATTGTGTGGCAGTTCTGTCCCTCCTGTCCTTTGGATTGGTTATTCCGCAAAGCTCCCAGGCTGTTTTCATCAATGTCCTGCCCTACTCTGAGCATTTCCTACCCACACTGTTGAACTGTTATTGGTATAACAAGATGAATGTTTGCAGTTTAAGTAGAATCAAACATTTTATATTCTCCTCTGCTCCATAGCATAATTTAAAATGAGAACATCCTTGTTCTTGTCCCTTTGTCAAACAGAGGAAGGTGGTTCTTTGTCCTTGTGTGTTATTGAAAAACTTCTAAAATCACTTCAGACTGAAACTTTTGTGGAAATGTATTTAAAATGTTAGGACTTAATTTGCATTTTATATTCAGAAAACATATATCTCTGCAACTTAAATAAATTTTAGCAAATCCTTCAATATTCCCATGGTTTATAATTTGCAAATTGAACACATTCTTCCATTAAAGTTTAGAAAAATTCTGCAGTACAACAGCGTTTTAATCTGTTCATGCAAGCAAAGATTCAAGATGATAACATGTTTTAATTCTTCTTGAATGATGCAGAAGGAAAACAGACAGCTTCAGAAGCTGGTGCTGATTTCAGACAGATTCAATAGTTGCTGTGTTGATTTCTCTGTTCAAGAATGGGAATTCCCTTTCCCATCTCTTTGGATGTGAACTTACTGGATTTCTATCACCTAGGCTGCTTCACATCCTGAATTCTCTATCCTGGAGATGAGAGCTGCCATGAGGATTTGGGAGGGCTTTGGTGGTGAGGTAAAGCAATTCATGAGACAGATGGGATGTAGGAAGCCACTAAAAGTTTGGCTTTATCACTTGGAGATATTTGGGGAAGTCTGATATTTTCATCACTCCTCCTCCCCTTATAACCCTCCTTTCCATCTCCCAGCTTGCTGATGAAATAAGGGAGGGACCCAGAAGTGCAGCTGCACAGCTATGGGTGTACACACACCCCAAAGGGGGTGCAGCTTCACTGAAGCATGGGCTGGGCAGGCTGAGGCAGCTTTCTTATGGTGCTGCTAAAGTATGACAGGACCTCTGGGCTGGGACCAGTTCTGGATTGGAAAATGAATAAGGGGTTCAGTGACAGGCAAATGATCTGGTTTTGGATATTAGCTCAGGAGATTTCATCAGGCAGTTTTACAAAATCCAGTTGCCTAAATAAGCTGGTTTGGATTTCTGCAAAGCCAAGCAGTAGATGTGCATGAGGCCCCTTGGTGCTCTCAGCACCTTTGTGGTTCATACAGAAATCTGTTTTGTAGCATGGTCATAAGCTGCATTTCTGAAACATCAGACCAGTACAAATTTCATTTTTTGTGGGATAGCCAAGCAGCTGTCAGGGAGCCAGACTGAGAGGATGTTTGTGGCTGTAACCTGCAATATTTTATAGGTGTAATATAGAATCCAATGGTGGAAATGATTCAAGTAATTAACGTGCCAGATGAGGACCTCTCTGTATTGCAGTGTTCACAATGAACACTGTGGTTATCTCAAATGAAACACCCAGCTCCTCAGAACTGCCCAGGCTAAGGGGCAAGTTGAAAAGGTGAATTGTTTTTGTTACACTGTGAGCTTTGATTCCATGGGCTGGAAAAGTGGATTGTCTGAAATGTGCTTGAGCTGGGGGTGCCATGTCCTGGCAGGGCAGCTGTGGCTCTGCTGGGGATGTGGCAGCCCAGACTCTCAGTGCAGTAGTTCTTGCTGCTGTCCCTTGGCACTCGTGTTCCTCTCCCTCTGTGCCCTCCCAGCCCTGCCAGGCAGCTGCCCCTGCTGGCCTGGGAGGAAGGCAGGGCTGCAAGGTCACCATGGCAACACAGAGATTTCTCCTGGAGTAGATAATGGACAGTAAATTATTACTTTTTTCCCCACTCTATGCTCTGTGTGTCAGAACTCTAGATGCAAATAGTCATTGCTTGTTTAAATATTAAAAGGTCATTATTCTACTAAAGGTTTTGGAAATACATGGATTAAAGGCTTTTAAAGAACATTTTTGAAAACCTGTAATTTACTCAAATTTACCTAATTCTGTAAGCCTGGGATTTATTAGCCATTGTGTTAATCAACTCCCCAGTGTTGTGTTTTGTGTGAAGTACAGATTAGGATATTACTTGTGAACTCATGACTCTTCCTAAAGTCTTGCTGAGAGTACGAGTGTTTAAAACTAGTTCAGAAAATTAAATACGTTTTTATGGTGGACTTGTAATGGTGGATTGGTATTAAAGGTAATTTTTTCCCAACTGAACACAGGGATTAAATTACTAAGGACTTACTTGTCTCATGTCAGTATGTCAGTAAAAATTCACATTCTCCCAATATTATGGGTCAAGATGAAAGTACATTAGCAAAGGCAATCTTCAAACAAAAGACATATATTATTAGGTTAAGGATTTTGAGCAGGTCTAGTTTATATCATGTAATTTTTCACATTTAAAAAAGGTGTAAATTATTCACAGCTGATTATTTCATATAAGCAAGGTTTCCTATTTTGCAGATACAAAGCTGACAGGCTTTTTTTTCTCTTTGACAGATGGGGATGGACAAAGTGAACATTTATTACCAGTCTGTGAAGATGAATCATGTCAAAGAAGTGCCATCTACCTAACCAAGCTGGGACTGGACCAGGTAATGTGAATTTGGAACAGCAAAGACAAAGCCAAATACTGTGTTTATAAAATTACATGAAATAGAAATTCTTCAGGAAAAAAGTGAAACCTCCTCACCTTTAATTATAGAATACAAGAGACTTGTACTCATTTACTTGTGTGTTCCCTATCTGAAAAAATATGGGTTTGGTGAAAGAGGTTCCTAGAATTTTTTGTAATGGATAATTCTGCTCAAAGAAATGATAGAGGCTCCTGAAGAGTCACTTTCTTGATTGCAAAACACTGTGTTCAAAGCACCATAACTGTTCCAGCATGAGATGAAAAACAAGGTTTGTGCTAAGAGCTGGAACAAATCTAATTCAAATGAGCTTGTTTAGTTTAACTTAGGGAGTTATTTTAGAGTAAAAATATATATGCACACACATATATCATTGAACCAGCCCACACTTCTTACCCCTGATTTCTACTTTGTCATTGTTTCTTGTTAATGAAATAAATTTCCAGGTGGTACAGAATACTTTTTTAGGTTGTGTGTCTTCAAGGCTGGATATCTGTTAAATTGTTGGAGGGTTCTTTGTTCATGACACTACTGGCTTTCAAAGACATGGTTATAATCCATGGAATAGATTATTATATGTTCATTTATTTAAGTATGTGATCATCTGGTTTAAGTATTTACAGTGCCCTGATTTATAATAAAGTTGCAGCATACAGTAAATTAGCCCCATATTTGTTGGATGGCTTAATAAGTGTTTTACTAAATTCATATTTTGCAATGTGAACCTAAAGGCCAAGGTTACATATAAAGTGCTTGTAGCTGACAGCAAAACCCACTGTAGGGCACTCAGAGAAAATTACAGTGTGTGCCATGCATGTTGCTAACCATGTTATGAATTACTGATTATTCCCTCACTGAAAATTTTTAAGTTGAATTTTGTGCTAAAAGTAGTACCCTCTCTAACCTAAAATTCATAATTTTTAGCTGAACTTGTTACAGTCTGTAGCCCAAGTTTAGAACACAGGCTGTAGCCCACTAGTGAGGAAAATCACTCTGTGTAGGAAAGGAAAGCACATAGCTCCCAGTCAGTGCAGGGGGGATGACTGGGATGGAACATGACATCAGAGTATGAAAGTATAACTCTAAATTTGGTAATTTCTGTCTTTCAGGCTTCTGAGCTCAGCAGCTCTGTTCTCAGAAGCCCCCTTTTGCTGTGCACACTGGTCGGTTGGTTGTGGGTTGTTGGTTTCTTGTTTTGGTTTGGATTTCTTTTTTTTACATTCATTCATCCCCTCTACACACAGAACACAGCCAATGGATTGGAGCATTGCTGGATGCTGGGGTACAGCAGAGTTTGAGTTCAGGGTCAGAGCCTTTGCACAAAGCAAGGGGATGCTCAGTTTGTGATCCTTGCATTGCTTCTGCTGTGGGAGAACCAGGATGTGGCCATGTGCAGGAACAGGGGAGGGGCTGGGCTGCTCCTTGGCAAAGGACAGCTGCACTTGAGCCCTCTGTTTACTTCCTTACTCTGGATAATATAAAAATGAAAAGAAATTTAAGTTTTGCTCCTCAAGTAATTTGAGACGAAGTTTCTAAATTATTTTCAGTGTAGAAAGCGAACCCCACACAAACAGCTGGAACCACTGGGAGTAGTGGGGTCTGAGGATCCTGCTGGTCAGGGTATGTTCCCAAAAGGAAGTGGTGCAGTAGTGGCAGAGGAAGGTGTGGGTCAGTTTGCATAATATCAGAATGTTTCAAGATAGTGTCTGTTGTAACCTGCTCTGAAGTAACATTGCATACAGCCAGTTTTTATCATGCTTCATAAGTTCATTTTTCTGACAATAAAAACTATTAGTTTGAATAAACTACTTAGTCGTAAATACCTCAGATATAACCTATATTTAATTTGTTTACTTAATTTAGTGATTTCACTGCTTAGTTTCAATTTGAAAAAAAAATCCAAGTGATAATGACTTTTTAGATAAAAATTAGGAGTTAAATATTGCCCCTTTATTTTAAACAGCAAAGAATCCTAAAGATTCTCACCCTGCTAGAAAAAAAGTATGAAAAGGTATTTGGACTTACCTAGAAACGTTAAAGCAATTTTCCCTCCCTATTTTTAGAATGACTTTAATTAAAAATGACAGTATCAAATGGCATGCAATAATGACTTATTCTGGTCTAACCTTTTAAAGAATTCTATCTGGAATACTCTTTTCTTGCACTCATCTGGAGGTGATGCAGCTTTTTTCTTTTGAAACTTTTTTCACTTCTGAAATAGTGAAAAGTATCGTGCAGCTTTTCCCATGTGTTGCATGCTTCCTTCGGGTAGAAATCTATTCCAATATGCCAATTCTTATATTTATTTGGAAGTAAAATGTCTCATTTCACTGAATTTGGTCATTGTGAGGTCAGATGATAAGCTTTGACTAAATCAGTTACTCTTCATGAGAAATAATAAATATAAACTTTGTGGCAACAGACTGGAATAGATTCTGTTTACCAATCACTTTACAGTTTGAGGGAAATAATAAGGGCCCTTGTAGTGGGCAGAATGTGTTTCAACAAGGGGATGGAATCCCTTGTGGAGCTGGTGGGGAATCTGTGGGAAAGTGACAAATTGCAAGACTATTATTGAAAAAATAGAAGACTCTGTATCTCCATTGTCTTTGTTCGGTTTTTGCTGTAGGGTTTTGTGGCTTATTTCTTTAGTTAAGGGTGTAGCAACAAATTCTTGTTTTCAGAATTCTTTTTTTTTTTAATAAGAAACTGATCTCAAATCTTTAAGACCTGAAATGAGATTACAGTCATAAAAAATACTTTGCCTATTGGGCCTGGTTCTGTCTTTCCTGTTTGTTTGTTGTAGCATTGATAAAACCAAATGAGAAACAGCTGCTGCAGTTCCATGATGGTGTGTGATGCTTTAGGATGAAATGCATAAAAGTCAGAAATACACACCTGTACAATTAGGGGCTCTAAAACTTACACTGAGGAGAGGCAGGCAATGGCATGTCAGGCTTTGGAGTTGTTCCAGTAAGATCCTGTCTGTCAGGATATTTCTCATGATGTCTTCGGCCCAACTGGATGGCTTCAGGAAAGGCAGGCCAAGCTAGGAGAATTATTTCAAGGATAACCTTCCATCATAGGTTTTAATTTATGTGATGCTGGTTGGGGGGGTTAAGTGTTAGGAATATCTCAGATTTTTTTCTTTCAGATGATGGAGCAGAAGTAAAGGCCAACAAAATACACATGAGCAGCTTTAGGAGATACAGACCTCCTAAGGTTTTAAAAGAATGTGAATGTTTCCATAGCAACAGCAGAATTGCTGTCAGATCCAAGTGGAATCCTATATGCTGTTTCAGATTGTGGCAGGTGTTAGGACACCTCAGACTTCTTTAAATTCACCTGCAATAGCTACAGTCTAATCTGGGAAATGTTTTGAAGTCCTTGTTACTGTTTAACGTAGGAACTCTAGATACTGTGATATTCTTAGAGATGACTAATTCTTCTTTAATTTTGCCAAGTATTCGGTATGATTTTTCATTTGTTTCCTGAGGCAAACACTATTATTTCAGTCCCTTCATCTGAAAGTTTCTTTGTGGGCTTGATGATTCTTAGAACCTTTTTCTGTACAATAGAAAGGTTATAGCTTTATTCCTCTTGGAAATGGAGCAGGTCTGGAGTAGAACACAGCAGTGCATCCTGCAGCAAAGCCCAGGTCTTCCTGGTGTCATTCTCTAGGCTAGAGAGGGAGGTGACAGCATCGATTATCAGCTGCACTCAGTCAGTGGCAGAAGTTTTTCTTCATTTCAGTGTAACAGTTTAAAGGGGGAAATGGATTCAGCTGCTGTAGATTTTATAAATGTCATATTCTGCAAGATTTTCTCATCATTTCTAAGTTGCTTCTCTTTCTGGAAGCAGCTGGGGGCTGTGAGCATTGAAAACATGACTTTTATTCCTTTGGTTACTTTTTTCTGTGATTCTGAACCAATGCTGTGGATTGTCACCTTCTGGGCTTTGAAGACCATAAGTTAATGGTGTAAAGCACAGTAATTTCCTCAGCTATTAAGGGATTCAGGTGCCCTTTCCATGTACTGAAAGCCAAATGCATGCTGAAATCCTGTGAGATATTTGTTGTGTGCAGCTGAACTGAGAGAGGGAGCCCTGAGGAAAGGACCTGTGGTGCTTTTGGTGCTGGGGCAGCTCTTTCAGGCCACTCCTGATGCTCATCTTTGGCATTCCCAGAAAATGTATTGGCCAGGAGGGGGCTACTAATTTCCCAACTTTGTGACTCACAGCTGGCTCCCTGCCTGTGTTCTGTGGCCTGGAAGCAGCAGCTGGCTGGGGTTGGGTTTTGTGCTTCCTGGGTTTCTGGCCATAATTTAAAAATGGAAACATGTTAATCCCACAGGTTGGGCTCAAAGACCAGCTCACAGGCTTTTGAGCAAGAGAAGTGCCTTCCCCAGTGTATGGCACAGTGTGGATTTTGTAAGAAATGAGCCCTTGACAGTGACTGCAGTGAGCTTTATATTTTTCTCAAATCCCCACATCTTTTTCAAAATGAAAATGTTGCTGTTTTCACAGAGCAGGAAAGCATTCTCCATTCTATTTCTTGAAAAACAAATGTTTGAAGAGTTTAAAATTTTCAAACACTTAAATATTTTTCCTGTATTATCCTACAAATCATTATTTGAACGATCCAAAATTTCTGTATAAATGTTTTCAATGATGTTAGCAGTGATGCTATGCAGAAGAATTCAACAGAAAAGGAAGAAGTTAATCTGATTTGTCTGACTGAATTTCATGTGTTCATTTAAAATTTCTTTTAAAAATACACTTACTCAAATTTTTTGTCTTTCTCATTTGAGCTGTGTAGGAGAAATCATATGATCAGAAAACTGGAAAGAATAGCTTCACGTGTCCTCATTATCCCCTCCTATTTCTATCTTAGAAATTAAAAAATTAGTTTTAGTCTTTTCCTAGTAACATAGTAACAGCAAATATGAAGCGTAAAGTAATTGTCTGGATTATCAAATACAAAATAAGCAGGAGATTTATATTGTTGACAAACACATTTTCATTTTTCTGCCTTTTGTACTTAACTATATGTCCTGAGGCACAGGAACAATTAATTTTGCATTACATTACACAATAGTGGAGTTTGCAGTGGAAATCTACAGAAGGAGTTCCACCAAAAGCATGGATTACTCTGAATTTAAACTGTCAGTAAGGCACAGCTGGTGCAGGGATGTGATCTAGTTATGCATCCAACAAGGCTGATGTTCTGGAATGTTACAGAGCTGCTTTTGGGAAAAGTCCCATGGCTGCTGCAGTGGCATGGATGGATTTGCTCTGTGGTGTCAATGGTACTGATGCTTGGTAGCAATAGGTGGTGTTGTGCTCACCTGTTTTTTGTATCTCATTGTAGACCTTGGGAATGTGAAATTGCATTCTATTAATCACTCTGAATAGAGTAAAAAGAGAAACAAATTTGTATTTGTACCTAAAAATGCATTTTTAATTTTGTCTCTTTAAGATAGTATTAACCATACCTGGGAACATTTAGAAATTATATGATGGATATAATTGGATTTTACTGCAATGACTGTGTGAATGATTCCATGTAAAGTAAAAGCTATATTATATTTCATGGTTCTGATTTCAATCATTGTTTTTCAAAATTGGACTATTTTGCAATAATATTGTTTCATCTGTCTTCTGCATGATAAGTGCGTGCTAAGAAATCCAACCCTCTAAAAAATTTCACTCAGGGTAAGAGTATTGTCCTTACTTTCTGTTTCTTAGATTTTTCCAAGCCTTCAGCAACTCCAAGTAATTAATTAGACATGTGCAGGTTGTGGGGTGTGAGGGTCCAAGTGTGTTTGATGTCAGGTTGGAGTTGGCAGCAGGTGTTGCAGGTCAGGGTTCAGCTCAGAGCCGTGGCACACACTGGGTGTGTGCAGTGACAGGCAGGACTGCCTGGGCTGCACACAGCACCCACCTCAGTGCCCTGCTGCAGCCATTCTGGGCACACAGCACCCACCTCAGTGCCCTGCTGCAGCCATTCTGGGCACACAGCACCCACCTCAGTGCCCTGCTGCAGCCATTCTGGGGGCTTCTCTCCTCTGCCTGTGGTTGGTTGTAATCCCAAGGGAGCAGTCAAGTGTCACACACAGTTACCATGTGGCAGGAATGTTGCTGACCACTGGATTGTGCAGCAAGGGAATCTTTCCATGGCAGGATATGATACTGTCATGATCTCATTCTGGTTCCTGAAACAGCTGAATTGAGGCTTGGGTGAGAGACGTGTAAGATCTGTTAAGTGCTTTTGATGCTGGTGGTAGTGATCCTTTAAGATGGCACCCCTCTGTCCTTTTGAAGGCATTGTCAGTTAATTGACATATAAAATTACTTCTGACTTTTAAAATGACACTGATTTTTTTTCTGTAGCATTGAAATGTTAACCCTGGAACTTCAGCTTCATACTAATTTGCAAAGTTACCTTGATTTTAATTAAGATAAATTTTATTTAGCACCTCGGCAGTACTTTGGAAAGTAAGTGCAGATGCATTCTATTTCCTGTCCTGGAGAAATTATACTTTGCATTTCTTTTGTAGTTTCAGTTTGATACTTTAATCTTAATTTCTTATCAAACAGTTCAGTATTTGATGCTTCTGGGGATATAAGAGAGGAATTGAAGCTCTTGAACTTCTAAACATCCATGAATAATAAAATTGTTCAAGCTGAAATGAACCTTAGGAGATCCAGCCTTGTGCTTTAAACAGGAGCAAACTGAATTCAGACAATGTTGTTTAGAGCTTTGCCCAGTCAGATTTTGAAAACCCCCAAGGACAAAGATCCTGCAAACTCTCAGGGCCTCGTTTGCTATTTAATTAGGTTGTTTATCTCTAGTCAGAACCTCCCTTGTGTCAGTCTGACCATTTTCTCTTACTCTTCTGCCATGTGTCACAGCAGAGAGCCTGGCTCCATTTCCTCAGCTGGCTCCTTGCAGGCATTGCAAGATTGCCTAAATCTTCTGCTCTCCAAACAGTCCCTGTGCCCTAGGCCTGTCCTCTGAGGAAATACTCAGTGCCTGACCATCTTGTTGACCCTTCTCTGAACACACTCAGCATTCTCAAATCCTTTGAGAGCTGTGGGTTGCAAAACTGTGCACAGAATCCAGATGCAGATGAACAAGTGCTGTATAAAAAGAAGTCCTGGGTCATCCTGAGCAGGAGCACAGGCAGCAGCTCCAGTGCAGAGCTGGTTTGCTGCCTGAGCTGCTGTGCCCAGCTTTACCTTCCTGCTCCCCAGGACCCTGCCCTCCCTCAGGTGAGCTGGTACCCAGCTGGGCACTGCCCAGCCTGTGCCAGTGCAGGGCTCTACCCCCCAGTGCAGGGTGTCTGTAGCTGAGTGTTTGCCCATTGCCTTTCTAGAGCCCCTCTGAATGGCCATCCTGTCCTGCATCATATGACAGTATCCAGCAATTTGGTGTTGGCTACATATCTAAAGAGCCTGCATCCATCCTCCAGCTTTAGTGATGCCTATTGCATTGCCTTGCAATTCCAGGGAAAAAAAGACTCAAGATCTCATGGGCCTGATGGTTTGGTCTTACCTACATTTAAAGATTAGTAGAAATTCCAGGCAAGCCTGAATTTCAGTTAAGGTGTTCCTGAATGTTTCTATATTCTGGTTGTATTCTTACAATCTTAACTGTTAATTTTCCTGTTCTGGAATAACTTCAGTGCATAAAAAATACTTCAGATTATTTTTTTCTTTTGATGACAGTTAGGAAATATACCTTACTTGTACAGATTTAAGAATCCTGATGAAGTGCTGTAAGCTGTTTTAAATAGAACTACATTGTTTAAATAAATAAAATTAATTTCTTTACCTAGTTCTTCTTTTTTTTTCTTTTCTTTTACAGTGGATTCCAGTTTTGCAAGACTTCAGAAATAAAGACACAGTCTGGGGCTTTGTACCATATCAAAATGACAAATCTTCAGCAGAAAATTCATTTCCAATTACACTTCACATTGGAGATTACAATATGGATGGCTACCCTGATGCACTTGCTATACTGAAGAACACTTCTGGAAGGTAATGCAAACCTAGAAATAAAGCTATCAGATTTGTGTTCAATCATCAGTCATAGAAATTACTAACTTTAGTGCATCTCATTCATTTTATCAAGTGAACAAGACTTTTGATCTCTGCTAAGTGTTTTCTGTTGAACCCAAGTGTGCATTTACATGCTACATTCAGAATGCATCCTTGTATAGGCTCAAACTGGGACTCTGGGTGGGGAATTCCATCAGAGACAGTACAAGGCAGCATCTTAGGCATTCCTCCCAGAGCTCAGGGGCTGATTCTCTCCCTTTCCTTTCCCACATCATCTTCTGTAAATTCCTGACTTCAGCTGTCAGTGCTGAGTAGTAACACCAGGCTGCTGAGAGCTGGGGAACCCGTTCCGTGCTGTCTCATGGAGTGAGCACTGACTGGTGACTGCTGGAAAATGCAGTCAGTAGTGGTTTGCCCTTTTTGAGGACCAGGAATTTACCAGTGATTTTTACATTGTCCAAGAGAACTGAAAATAAATAATTCGCACACACCCAAGCCCCTCAAAAAGGAACTTCTAACTCTTATTAAAATTTTCAGTGTAAAAATTTCTCATTTTCCTTTTTTTTTTTTTTTTTTAATTTATTTACTTTTTCTTCATTGCTTGCTTTCCCAATACTTTCTACTGTTACCATCTGGTGCTAGGTGGGAGAGGGCATGTGGGGATGCTCTCAGGGAGCCTGTTGTACACAGAGGAGTCAGTGATCCATGTAAGAGCTGACCTGAGTAGGTGCATTCCTGAGCTGCCGATCGGAACGGAGCAGCCTGTGGGCAGCTCCCACCTGGCACCTGGGGATGCTGCTGCTGGCATGTCCTTATCTTTACCTTGAAGTGCAGCAGCATGCTTGCATGTGAACATGCTTTTGCTTGACATGAGGGATGATGAATAGACTTGTTTACTTGGGAGAAAAGCTGAGAGCCCTAGAGACCACGCTGCCAGGGAAGCTCAGCAGAGCCAGGATGTGTGCATGTGAGTGCAGTCTGTTTGTGCTGCACAGCTGACTGCCATGTCTGCAGAGATGGAACCTTATCTGTGCTGGTCCTTTTTGCTTCATGTCATCACTCGTAAAAGGCATTTTAACCCGTGCTTTGTGGAGTCTTAATGTCTTCCTTACTTGACAAATACTTAGACTAATGCATTACAAAGTAGAATAAGTCTCTCATACAGGTGTATTTGTTGTCTTCCTCTATATGGAATGATCATTGAATGATCTTAGGTGCAGGTTCATAGTTTGAATGTATACTCAATATGCAAAACAAGTGAGGACCTCACTTTGATGCTCCTGATAGTACGAGAATTTGGTGCTGAAGTCCAAGAAGTCAATTCAGGTCTTCTAGTGGTTGCCTGAACATGAGTCACCCACTGACATTTTTGTGTTAAAATTCTTCAGATAGTGACACACCTAAAAATGACCCAGTTTGAAGAGTAGCGTGCCTGTGTTCAGCCTACATGATGTGATTCATGACAAGGCTGTGAGCAGCTGAGCTCTGTCTGTACCTCTGAGCCTTAAAATAACAGCAGAGCAGCTGTTTCTATTCAGACACGGCAGACAAGAAGGAGGTGATGCTGTTAGGGCCCAGAACTTGCCAGGCAAAGTTAAAGCACTCAGGCCCTGAATGTCAGGTGTTTCACTCCAGACTTTCCTCAGCTGAGACTTTGCCTCTTCTATTCAGCACTCATTGAACAGAGACTGCAGATAGTCTAGAGAGCAAGCTAGAACCAGCCTTCCCTTTGCCAAAGTAACACAGTGACGTGGGAACTGTAATGTTGCTGTCTTTCTTTTGCCTAAGCCTCAGAAATCCTGTGTTTTGAGGTGTACTATCATGTACATCCTGATAGCTGGTGCTCTTCAGAAGGGCTGCATGAAGGTGTATGGAGTTCAAAAATGTATTTGAAGGTGTTTTAAGTCTTAGGAGCCTCTGTCCTCTGGCTGGACTATAATTACAGCAATGTAATGTTGTGCAAAATCATTGAACAGTTTGTAAATAGTTACTCCTGTAGAAGCCCAGAAGTCGCCTGTGTTGTTGCAATGAACTACTGAGATACACTTTTATTCTCCTTGCTTCTGAATTTATTTGCTTATTCACTTGAGTGCATTCAAAATTATTTTTAAACTTGACATCAAAGTTGAGTGACACAATAAGGCATAAGGACTGAAAGTACTGGCAGATGATGTGACAAGCTATTAAAAAGGAGATTCAGAAAACTGAGGAATTGTGGCAAAACCAGAGTAAAGTAACCTAAAAATCAAGAGATACATTGCATGTTAACATTGTATCTATCCAGTATTTGTGGAGAAGTAATGGAAGCATGTTTTGTAGTTCGGAATGGGAGCAAAAGTCACTTTTTTTTACTCTCACTAAGAAATGTCACATTCAATAATAATTCATTGGTTCTGAGAGACTTAAGCAAATACTTTCTTTTAAAATGTATAAATGGGTCACTGATTAGAAAGAATTAAAACAGTGTGGGAATGAAATTAAAAGCTGTCCTTAAATTAGAGCAAATTAAAATGAAAACCTTATTTAATCGATTTTAAACACTTCTGGATCAAGCTGTTTATTTCTTTCTCTGAAGCCTTTCATGCTACATCTACAGATCTAATTTCAGTGATTGATTACTGTGATTAAATGATAAAAGCATTTTTGTAAACTCTTGACCTCAATCCGTGCTATCGTTTAGGAAGCCTGGTTTCTACTTGCTGTCTGTAATGTAAAGAAATTAAAGCAGGCAGAAACAATTTTGTTTATCTGAAGGTATACCAATACATGATAATGGAAGAAAAGGATTAAAATCAATTATATGCCTCTATCACAATTTAGGAAAGTAGTTTCAGATCAAATCCTTACAAATCCCTATAAAAGACTGAAATAAAGATACCACAGTTGGGCATTGTGTTGGTGAAGTGTCCTGCCCAGTGAACGTGTCAGGAAAATGATCAATGGCTTCAAGTATTGCCACAGCTGTTATAAGACTCTGCTTTTTCATCTCCTGCCATAATCCTTTGATTTTGAATTACTGTGTAATATTCTGACAGTGAAGAGACATTCCTTACCAGAAACAGCAAAAAGGAGTCTCACTTGTGCTTGCAGGTATTGGGGGAGGTTGAACCTTTTGAGCCTTTATTAAGACTCAATAAATTCCATCAGGTACTCAATAAAGTCCAACAGGTGAAGCTGCTAAATGCACTGTAGATCCTTACATATTTATCTGTTCAGTCTGAATTCTTGTAACTTCTGACTTGAGTCGAAACCTGCACATTAGAATTCAAGTCCGCTGGTTTTTCTTCAGGCTAGATATATACATGAATTCTGTATTAGAAATTGTGTGTGTATATAGAATAATAATAGATGAAGGGATTTTATCAGTAGTTAGTAATTGGTTCAGCTATACCTCCTGTCTTACCTAAATGAATTCATTTTTCACATGCTGATTTTAAATTGACTCTGGTAACATTGGAATTGTAAGTAATGCATGTGAGTTTATAAGCATCTCTCTCCCATCTAATTAGATGAAAGGAATTTTGTGTAACAATTGTTTCCAATTAGACACCAGTAATTGGCATCTGGCATTGCAAATACAAAATCTAAGTCTTTCAAATCCATTTTTTGTCAAAGGGAATGTTTTTCACTGGCCAAGTTGACTTTACTGTTGATAACAGTAAGTGAAACTTGGAGACAAAAAACAGCTGGATAGGGAAAGTTGAATAAAAAACTTCTAAGTATGATAGACTTCTAGAAAGTTTTCTAGGTGTTCATGCCCAGTTTTAAATTAATGTATATATATTAATCCTTTATATGGAAGGACTCCTATTCGACCAAATTATCTCTTCCTAAATCATTATTAGTTGTCACTTGTCAGAAGGAAGGTTGGATAGAGGACTTCTTTTAAATGAAGGATTGATGAGCACCTCGTAATTGAGCAAATCTAAAAAACCAGAGGCAAATTCAATTATTCTGAATGTCTGGAGTAAGATAGTGGTGATTTAGATGTCCCTGGTATTACTTTAAATGAACTACCCTAAAACTGACAGTATGAGAGATGTATGAAATTAGCAGTAAATATTTAATTCTAATTGCAAAGGAATATGTTAAAATAAAACTAAGATAAGTCTGCAGTCTTTCTTTGGTGTTAAGCCTTATTAAATCTCCCTTTCCTGCATAGATGACTTTGGTCAGAAGGTACCAAATTGGGATATAATGTACTTTGGAATAAAGCTGTAGGTAGTACACAATTTATCTGCAGCTGTGTATTGGTGTGTATAGCTCAGTATCTGAAGTGCTGTAAATGGCTTGTTAAGGGCAATAGGCTGGTCTTAGTTCAGAGTTCTTGTGCTCTCTCTTGTAGCATTGAAGCTGAATTGTTTGGTATTGACTGTTACACTTTGTAGAGCATTTTAGCATTGATTTTTTAGGTTTAACCATTACAGGAGTGTCTGTCTTTATAGGCTTTCAAGGACATTGCTTTGCCATTTTAAGGATGCAGATGATTATCTTTGTTACAGGGAGATTCTTTCTGATGGGAACTCTTCAAAATTTTGTTCACAATAACAGGAATGTCATAAGCTTGCACTTATTTATTATGGTATGTATCAGAAATGAAACATGGCAGTAGATACTTTGATTCTAGGGCTCCTTGTGTATCACAGGCCTAAATCATAGAAGAATTCAACTGGCAGCTCATAGGCCAAATCTAGTTGTCTCCCAGAAACAACCTGAGCAGCTGAGGAGGCAGACCACAGCAGGTTCTCTCCCCTCTGTAGAAAATCAGGGCCTGCAACTCCCTGTTCCTGCAGCATGGCCTGCACAGCAGCATTTCCTCCTCCCAGGCTGAGATGCAGCACATAGGACAGGGGATGCTACATCTATGAATTAATTCATTTCCTCTTCAAGAGAGCTCTCCCACAGTGCATTTCTTGGGTCTTCAGCATCTGTTTAGGGTTTGAGATTGCTTCTTTCTTCCTGCTGTTTGTCTTCTGTTTCTCTTGTAGATACAGAAGGGTGAAGGAAAGTGGCATTTCCAAACTCAGTGCCACTTTGATTAATTTTTTTCTTTTTTTTTCAGTTGTAAGGAAAGAAAATAAAAAGTTTCCTGTGGTTAATAAACTACTTGTGTCTCTATTCACAAGGCTTCTAGCTTAGACTTGAGTAGTGTGCAGAGTATAATGCAAACATGAGTCTTTCATCTTTCAATTATCATCTAAGTAATTTCTGACAATTTTAAAAAATCTGAATTAATCTTTGAGTCTTGAAATGAAAGAGACTTTGTAAAAATTTGTCCAAATTTTAAAAAGCTATGTTGAGATGATGAAAAAGAGAAACTGAAACAAACTGCTTAGCTCAGCTTGTCACCTTACCTTGGAGTTGGCTATTCTGATATAGTACTTAGGTAATGCATGAAATGAATGTGAGCACTTAAGAATTTCAAGTTGTGATTATGAGGTCTCAGATACAGATAATGCAGCACCTTAAACATTGCAGATGATCTCATTTCCCTTTGGCCATAGTTAATTCAATGATTTGCCTGAGGAGAAGTGCCTGTGTGTGCCTGTGCATCCTGGATGCTGCTGAGACACAGGAGCCACCTTGCTGTCCCCAGCAGCGTGTTCAGGGTCACACTGAGGACGTGGTTCTGGCTGTTGCCCTGGGCTCTGACAGCTGAGCTGCCTTTACAGAACACTGCTCTGCCTCCTGGCTCTGCCCCCAGAAGGAGAGGAGGAAACTTCATCTGTTTCCATTGCCGAGGCAATGAAGGATTTTAGCAGGCTCCCAGGATACAAACCTGCCTGAAGAGTTGGACTGGGGTTGGTAAAGTGTGAGGTTTTCCCAGTTCCAGAAGCACTGATACATTATCATGGAGAATGGGAACCCTGTGCCTCCCACTGACCCAGAGGCACCCATTGGATACTCTCAAGAGGGGAGATTTTTCTACACCTGCCCTGGCACTCTGCTTGGTTTCTACATTTCTTGTTTAGTTTTGCACCTGTCTTTGTGTTACATGTCAGCAAGTGCCTAACTTGGTTTGTATTGCCCTATTTTTACTGCACTTTAGCAGGTTGGGTTTTGTGATTGTATTTTGCTTGAAACAGTGGAAAACATACAGATAGAGGTTTGGTTTAATCTCAAATTTGTTTAAAACAGGCACTGTGTAAGAAAACGTATTAATGGAGCTGGGATGGGAAGAAGCTGTCATGCAATAATGAAAAAGCATGGACATGTTTTAAACAGTGTTTAAGCTGACAGACTGTGGAAGGGATTAAGGAAAATGGCAAATAAGTTCATTTGTAGTTTTTTTTCAGAATAAAGTAAGGATATGTTCAGTCCTTTGACTGAATGGTTAAGTTACTCCTGTTGGTTTGGATCCATTTATTTCATGTTTTCATTGTTATGTCAGGCATGACAATGATTGTAGTTCTGTCTGTAAAGTTCACATAAGTACTCAGGGATTTTTCAAGTACCCAGTAGCTGCTAGCTGAGCTTTTATTACATCTAACTCCAGAGCACTTAAACTATTTAATTACAATATTTTTAAATTTCTGTAATTTAGACTTCTCTCAAGTTGGTTTATGTATTATATATGTATGTTTTACAGCAATCAGCAAGCATTTTTACTAGAAAATGTCCCATGCAACAACGTGAGCTGCAAGAGCGTGCGGCGCATGTTCAGGGTGTTCTGGGAGCTCTCGGATCTCAATCAGATCAAGGACGCCGTGGTAGCCACCTTCTTTGACATCTATGAGGATGTAAGTGCAGCTCCTCAGCCCAGCCAACAGCTCTGGGTGTGGCTGTGCCCATCTCTGGGCCCTGCACAGACCTTGCCTGGGCAGTCTTGGATTGTCCTGCTGAGCTGTGGATGGCCATCTCCATCCCAAATTGATTTCCATTATATTCATAATGTTTGAAAGATATTAAAATAAATAGCAGAGGTGTAAACTTTGCTGCACAGCATTTTTCCCCAAGAGTAAATAAGCATCCTGATGTAAACTTGGGATTTTTTTCCTCTAGGGAATCTTGGATATCATTGTGCTAAGCAAAGGCTACTCCAACAAGGACTTTGCTATCCATACATTGAAAAATAACTTTGAAGCAGATGCCTATTTTGTTAAAGTTATTGGTAAGTTATCAATGCATAATGAAGTCAGAATGGGATATTGAGAAGGATGTGAATATTTGAGCCTTTGCCTATGAAAACCTTATGGTAATGTTCTGTACCTGTGCCATAGCAAGCCTGCTTTGCTGGAGTTCATGTGTGTGTGTCATGTGGGGATGATGCAGAATCCCCTTCCAAAGGGGCTGGTTTCATTTCAGGGACTCCTGGCATGGCGTGTTTTGCTTTCACTGCATGATCTGTTCTGAGGGTCACTTTGCATCCCTGTGGGAGTCAGTTCTGTGTTACCAGCCCAAATCCACATGGCACAAACCACACCTTACCCTGAGAGCACCGAGTGGCCATGAACATGGCCGGGGTGCTTGAATTAATGAGAGCTGGTTTAATAGGCTTAACTTAAATTACAATATTCATTATTAGGTTTATAACTGCATACCCTTCTGTGTTCTTCAACTGCAAAGGCATTGATCTTTGAGCTCATTTCTTGTCTGTCTTGCTTGATTTTTTGAGAATGAGTGAAAAATGAGGCTGTATGGGAGCCTATGGAGACAAAGCTCACTAGCAACAACTAGAGGTTGACCTTCAAAAATTGTATTTGCCTTCATGGTATTTAAATGCATCCAGTCCTCTAAAGCACACATTCTGCACACCATAAGAGAACAGAACTGCAGCTACTGCTGGGGGCTGATGCTATTATTACCTTGTCCACAGCCTGAGCTCTGTTCTCATCGTGATAGTGTTTAATCATTTATCATGTTGGTGGAAGCCTTCTTTTGAATAATACCATGTATCTGTAGTGTAATTCACTAAAGCATGCAGAAAATCCTCTGGGAAAATCTTACACTTCACAAAGCCATACCAGAACTATAATTGTGTGATATTTTAATGGGAAAGGGAGTAATTTGCAACATGATTTTTTTGATTCTCTCTGTGTAAATCTATCTTAAAAACTGGGGCAAGCCTTTTTTTAGCACCCTTTTAGGGTGTGAGTATTTTTGCATAGAAACCCCAGGAAATAGGAATTAATGAGGGTCTAAAAATATATTTTTACTGTGATACAGGGGAAAGTATTTCTACCAAAATGTGCTTTGTGTGATTTAGTGTATCAATAAATGCATTGTGTTCACTTATTTGGCATATGGACAATGAGAACAGCTTTGCTCATTATAACTGATGTCAAATGTACTTGGCCAGGTAATTTGTTCCAGGGGTGAAACTGAACAGCAAATTTCAGTGTGCCCTTTTGCATCAAAATGGGAAGAGTTGGATCCACTTGCATACTTACCTATGTTTAACAGATAAAATTAAAGCTGTAGTGTTAAAAGTCTATCTGTAGGTGCATATAGTCTTCAAATTCTGCTTTGCCACACACATTTGTCTTAACTGTTCAGATATTGGGGGGATTTGGATGGTATAAAATATTACATCTTACTGTATATAGAAATTTCAACATTTTGAAATCACAAGCAAAGAATGGTAATTTAGGAGTCTTGACAATTGGTAATACTCACACACAAATTATTAGAAAACTTCCTTGACTAGAGCAGTGCCATTTCTGACTCACACAGGGAGTGATTTCTAATCAGACTGTGAACATCTTACATGCACCTTTCAGTATTTCCCTGGTCCTAAACATTTTGTACCCTTAGCTCAGTGGACCCTTAAAGAAGACAGAAAATGCTTTAAGAAACTCCTGATGGTTAGGATGACCTGCTCTCAAATCTGGTCCAAATCTTCATTTTCTGTCTGCCATGCTTGCTTTGTGATACCATAATTCATGGAGCAGAAATGTTTTTCCCTGACTTCAGTACCTGGTGTGCATCCTCCTCCCTGCCCATAGCCATTACTGGCCTGCTGCTCAACCAAACTGTTGTCATTAGAAGTCCAAATTTTGCATCAGAATGGACCTTAGATTATTTCATGTGTGGGGCTTTTGTTGTTTTCTTCTAATACTCAGTGTGACAGGATGTCCTGGCTTACTGAACAGATGGCTTTCACTGTCCCTCATTACGTTTTTAACAGAGATTTCTGAATGTAACTGATTTTTCAAACTAGTAAGTTTTAAACAATTAATTGAAACAAATGTCACAGGCTTTAGATGTTAATTAGCATTATATACACCTGCTTATAATACTTTTGAATTAATAGGCTAAATTGGCAATGGGATTTTTGCTTATTACAGCTTCTGTGAATTGCTTTAAACCAAGTTCTAAAATGATGCTTTGTATAGAAGGAAAAGCCTTTATCTTTTATCAGGTAAAACAGTAAAGCTGAATCTCTGCCCATATTTTAAATGGTTAGAAATGAAGAATAATGAATAAATGTATAGTTCACTGTTTTTAAAATGTTTTAATTAAGAGCTTTTCTAACTGGGAAATCTGTCCTTTTGAAGCTGGTTAACCAGTGAGGTGGGGTAAAACAGAGATGAATTTCTGCCAAGTATGCTTCCAACTGATTACATTACCATAAAACACAAAGAAGATATTTATTTTCTTTGTGTTTTAATGGCTACCTGACACTATCACTAGGCTTTACCAGATTCCAAAGGTGGTGCTTTTAAGATGGTTTGTGAACATAAACACAACATGCTCACTTTTTGTTCTTGCAGTTCTCAGCGGCCTCTGTTCTAATGACTGTCCTCGGAAAATAACAGTAAGTGTAACCAGGGCCTTGTTTAGTATTTAGCCTCAAATAAGCTGAAATCTAATTATACCAAAAACTCTCAGCATATTAAAAGAGCTATTGACTGGAATAATGTGTAATCCAAGCCATGACTTACCACCTTCTGCTTCTGTGAGACCCCTAACTCTGGGCAGCTGCTGCTCAGAGCTGGAATCAATGGATTGTTGTGCAGGAGCTTTGTTACCCACACTGGGGGCTGGAATGTACCAGAGACAAGAGGAACTTGGTGCCCAAACTGTGAATTGTGCCAAGTCTTGGTGGGCACTTAGAAAGTCCAGGCAAAACTGACTGTGGGGTAGATCCAGCCACTTCTGGGCCCAACTCCAGCAGTGGGCACCAAGGAAGGAAGTGCACTGGGCTCTGATGATTCTGCAGACAGCCATACACATGTGGTGTTTTCTGTTTAGATTATTTTATTCGTCTCCAGAGACCTGCAACTCACCTACCAAACTGCCAATTAGCAAATTGTTTAGCAATGTTCACAGTGAAAGTTGGCCTGAAAGAGGAGCTTAGAGTAATCAGAGGTAGCAGTAGCACTTTAGCTCTGCAAACGTTTCACATTTAATTTTGACTTGAAAATAGAAAAACTGCTTCAAATGGGGCTAACCTTTGCTTCAAGCCTATTTTGAGACATGGGGTTTAATTTCTGTTGTAAAATAATGAGGTTTGATAGTATCATTAACTTAATTACAAAAATCAAGGGTTTGAAAAGCAAATCTTCACAGCAGAGGTTGGTGGAAATTTCATTAGTAAGATCACTGAAACACTATTGCTCCCATTGTAATAGGAGTTCTCTGACAAAGTAACATAAGGTACATTTTGCCAGAGTACAGCTATGTGGCACCAAAAAAAATTAAATTTCACCTTATTCACTCATATTTCATAGATCTGCATTAGCATCACCTCTGTGCGTCTCCTTAGTTTTCATTCTAATCCGTTATTATTTTCGGGCTTTGATCTCATCTGTCATCATTATCACTTATTCTCGTGGTTTAAACTTACTACTTTTTGAGGCATGGTGTGAAACTTGTCATCATCTCTTTTAGTGCTCCTTCTGTAACTTACTTGAAAGCTCTCTTTTGGATTTGATGTCCTAATATCAGCTCGAATTCAGCACTAGGAAAAAAAAAAAAAGAAAATCCCTTTAAAATCTGTTCTTGCAGTTGTCTCTCATCCTCTCGCTTCCCACCCTTTCTCACTTAGGTGCATTTCTATGGTTCATCAGTCAGTAATGTACAACTTCCTTGGATGTTTGTTTGTTTTATTTTCCTCATGATTGTACTTTGATGTTTAAGTACATTTTCTTCCTCTAGAAAATTTGCTTAAAATAGAAACCAATACTTGACAAGTAACTGTTCAATCACTTTCATTAATTAAATGATCCACTGCTAAATAATAATAAAAAAGGAAATTTGCGTAGTATTTTTCAATTCAATAATACCATCATGATAGTGCATTCTCTCGGTATCAAATGTTCTGCTTTTTCAGAATGTGCAGTTATTTCCTTGAATTTTTAGAGGGTTTAACTTTACTTATAGCTTCCAAGGAAACATTAAACCTTTTGCCAGAGGACTGAATAGTACAGCTTTCTTCATGAGAAACTAAACATTACTTAGCCAGCTCATTACTGTGATTTTGAAAATTGATTTCTACATAATGCTATGACCAAAGCAGTTGCAAGATTTTGAAGTTAAAATATAAAAAATAAATTCTTAATATAAAAAAATAGATTCTTAATGTAAAAACGTTTTTCTTCAGTTTACTGTTTAATTACTATAGCTTTTTCTGTTCCTAAAATGTTGCCTGCCTTTTTCTTTGATCCCTTGTAGCCCTTTGGAGTTAATCAGCCTGGTCCTTACATCATGTACACCACTGTAGATGCAAATGGGTACCTGAAAAATGGGTCAGGTAAGAGAAACTCACTGTGGGAATACCCAGGGCACAGTCTGGCTGTGTTTGTGCTTCTCAGCACCCTAAGGAGTTGGAAAGGTGGCAGAGGGAATGGGAATGGTTTCAATGGTGCCTCCAGTTTACAATGCCAAACCCCCCAATGTTCTCTTTCTTCTTTACAGATTGCATTTTTATTACAAACATTGCAATTGCATTATTTTTTCATTTGTCCTGTGCCAGTTAGGTTTGAACAGTTGGCTGTAGCAAAAAATTGTGGGTAAAATATCAGCAGCTTGTGAAATAGCATAAGCTTCTAATTGCTTCCTAAGCAATTATGTATTAAGAAACAGCAGTGGCCTTGAAATACCTCAATACAATCCTAGTAGCCAGATGACAAAGGATCAGGATAATATTCAGGACACACAGGATGTATTTGTCTGGAGTTGTTCACTACCACTGGCAGCTAACAAAATCAAGTGCTGAGTAGCCCAAGGAAGCTGGGGAGGGAATGCTTGTGTCCTTCCAGGTAATGCAGCAACTGCAGGGATCAATCCTCAGGTAACAGGGTGAAAATCAAGGGGAAGGGGTGCTTGGTGCAACTTGTATTGGAACTAAAGCTTTAATGGGCTGAGATGGGGCAGCTGCCACAGTTTGCAGGAGTCCAGAAACAAAGCAGCCAAAGAGACAATCGTGCATTAGGCTGTGCTCCAGGCAGTGCCTGATGTTAGAATATCCTGGGCTTTATGCTGCCTTCCTAGGGTCCTAGAAAACACAGGAGACTGTACAAAGTGGTTTGTTAGTCTCATTTATGACTGGTAATCTTAGGACTATAATGGACTAATTTCTTGCTTAGGCAAAAATCCCAAACTCATAAACTGATCATGATCAGTAAGTGCAGTCATCTGTAGCTGTCACTCCAGTCTCATTTCAAATTAAACTCAGATTTTAAAAAATGGTTCCAGTAGTTCCAGATTATATTCTGTATAACACTAACAATAAAGCAATAATTTAGAGGGGAAAATGCTGACATGTTAAGGTCCTGAGTCAATCTCAATCACTGGCAATGCTCTCACCATGAATAGTGTGCTCAGGACTGTTAATTCCACCTGGGAGAAATTAAAGAGAAAGAAGATGTCCTGAAATACAAACCAGATAGCTGCAAAAACATATCTTGATACTCCAGCATTTCTGCGTTTGTACATGCTTAAATAAAGACATTTTTCAAACTGTGTGTCATGGAACAATTTCCATCTTACAAATTGAATAAAACAAGCTTAAAATTTGGACCTATTCCATGTATCATTTTCCTAATTTTGTTTTTCTGTTTCTCTCTTCCAAGAACAAAAGCAAATGCATTTTCCTTAAACATTTTCTTTAGGGTTTGCTGAGTTTGGTTGGTTGTGGCTTTGTTGGTTTTTTGTTCATTTGTGTTTGGGGTGGGGGGGGCAGTTCTTCTAGAAATGCAATGTTTTTACTATTTACTCTAAGAAATAGTTATCAAATGTGATTTAATACTACTATATTCCCTTCACAGCTACCATATTTACAATAATAAAAACGTAACAGAGTCTAGGCATGATGAATTTCCTTTTCTGCTCTGACATTATGAAATAACAGTAATGAATTCCAAGTGTATTTATGACCCCAGCAGCATTGCTACAGGGAATTTTCTAATGCTGTCTTTGATCAGTTTCTCAACACTAATAAGTTAATAGATTTTTTTTGAGTGTGTATAATTCCTGCAAGAACTTTTGAAAGTCATGTTTTCTGAGGGTGTTACATTATATTTGTAGCTAGATTTTCTTCTCTTGCAAATGTTATGTTTAAGATTCAGTAAATGTTCTAACTAGAATTACTGGCCTGTACAGGCTGTTGTCTGGGAAAACAACCCATTACATCACAGTCCTCTTTTATTTGACTATCAGGATAGATCATTTGATATCTCAAATGATATCATCATCCTTTTGGGGCCATGTATAAACCTACAAAACATCTTTTCCACATTAAGCTTTTATTTGTGTAGCATCCATATGCTATTTTAAAACTAATTTAATTTTCATCAGCTTATCTGCCTTCCTTATGTAATATTACAGGACAATCCATACTTGAAGCTTTTAATTATCTGAAAGGAGTAATGAGCTAATCAAAATTTTAAAAAAATTAATCCCTTTCCCAAGAAATAACATGAGTAAAAACATAGTTCTTTTTCTGAGGAAAAGGAAACTCAGCATTCCTTTTCATGTCCCCCTCCAAAGTCAGCTGCTGTTATTTATTGCCTTTATGGCTGCACTCAGTGGGGGAACAGTTGTTGGCTGACCAGTGCAAACAATCACCTTAAGTTATCCCTCCAGCCCTGGGCTTAAGTACATCACAAAGTACTCAAAGCCATGGCCCCCACTCTGCTTCTGATCCCCTAAATCCTGCAGGACTTCAGTTGTGAGTTATGGCATCTTTCATATAGGCAATATTTGTGCAAGGAGTAAAATAAAAAGGCCCATATGGCTGTCCTTATCTAATTAATTTTAAGGTTCTTTGATCTGCCAAGCCTTAACTACAGGAAATTTGCATAATTATGAGGGTTTTCTTCAAAACATTGTTAGAATTGTTCTGTCTCCTATTAACATTCCAGTATGTTGTTAAAAGAGAGCAGAATAATAATTAGCATGTATTCTGTGCTTTTACTTTCACATTGCTCAATCCACTTGTAGTCTTACAAGAAATACTGTTAAATTAACTACAAGGAGTAGCAATTGCCAACATGGGCGTTAGAATGGAGAAGTTCTGGGCCTTACATCTGCAGTTAGTATCTCCACACACCTTCTCTTCCTGAGAGGAAAATCAACTTCTTCAAATATTTAAGGAATTTCATGCTTGAGATCAGACCAGGTCCAGTGTAAATCCAGGAGAAGTACACCAACTCAAATTTAAGTCATGCTTTCTGATCCATGTCCTGCAACTGCCTTTTCCCTTTTCTCTTAGAGTTATTATTTTAAGGCAATCCCACAGTTAAGTATTAGTGTCAGCCAGGATTTTCAGCTCTACATATACATTTTCAGGCTTTTTTTGGGAGAATATCTTCTGTGTTTCAGCCTGTGCTACGCACATCTAAATTTTCATTCCTGAAGTAAAAATATGATAGAGTTTGAAATAAATAGGCCCCTACTTGCAGCTTGTGTCTGCCAGACATTAATTCTGTGGGCCAGGAACAGGTGGCAGTAAATATCTCAGGTTTCCTTAAAGCTCCACATCCATAGGAAGATAAGAGTAGTTTCACTGAATGGCTGATATGGATCAAGTCATAATTTGTTTAAGCATCTGTATGAGTGAAGCTGTGTGGACTGATGGCCTCTGCAGCTCTCATTCCAGAGCTCTTTCATTTTGCTGCTTTTGCTTTGTTTTGTTTTAAACCTTCCATGGCAGAATGACCTTTCACATGCTGTGAAGTCATGCCCTTCTGGTTTTTTGAAATCTGCTTACTCTTCCCTGTTGTTGCATTGAGTTCTCCTGCTGTTTAACTAAATTGAATTGTGAGGTGAACACAAATGTCTAGCAGCTATTATGGTCGTGAATTTAAACATAAACATTGCAATATGTACCATAAAAAAAGCAAAATAAGCTTATTTTCAATGGCCATTTGACACTGCAAGGTTCATTGTGTTGAGTTCCACTACACAGAAGGAAGAGTGTATTCATGGAAAAAGCTGGAATAATTTAATAATTGAATAGCTGCATTCAGTGAGAGGGATTTTCTGTTTGCTGTAGGTAGGAGTAGCCTTCTAGTATGTTTTTCTGTATAACTCTCTTTTGTTTAGAAAGCTTACTTATACTTGTAGTGTTGCTTGCAATATAACCAAACCTTGGATATTTTGGCATTACAAATGAAGCAGCTTCCCCCTATCAGCAATATGATAATTTTATTTGATTATATAATTTGAGGGGTTTTTCAAGTTACCAGTTTTACTTCTATAATTTTATGGTGTAAAGGTATTTTTCATAAAAATACATATTCTGATAAAAATGCATCAGGTTTGGAGTTTGGGCTTGCAGAGGTGTCCCAAGTGTTGGCAGCACTGCAATCATCAGTGTCCAAGTCCCAAGAGTGCACTTTGAATTCCCTTTCCCATGTTATTTCTGGTACTCCAGAATAAGGTATTGCAGAAAAGGCTGAGAGGTGAAGCTGTGTTCTGCATTAATCTGGAATTTCCTATTAGGGGGACTAAGGAAAAGAGGCAGCCAGCTGAGGAAAACAGGGAAGCACTCCCAGCCCTTAGAAAAATGAAGTTACCATTGCATATTCTAAGCAGAAGAAGAACTCTTTGACCACTACATTTCTTCATTTCTTTTTTCCAACCAGTGACCCCCCAAAGGCAATATGAAAGGAACTGAAGTAAAGCTTTCAACTAAAGCCAAGCAATTCAATTTCTCCAACTTTCTATGAAGCTTCCAAGTTTGAAGTTGTTGGTTTTTTGTTAGATTAGTATTTTTCCTGCAAGCTTCTTTGTAAATTCTTAGGCATGTTCCATGGGTTTTTCATTACATCAGTTATATTTTCCCTTTCTCTTGCAGCAAGTGGTTGGCATATTTTCAAATAAAAGAAGGAGCTGCCAGCTTTAAAAAAAAGGGGAAATACTCAGTGCACTTTAGCCCAGTGCTGGTAATGGCAGCAGAGGAAGCATCACTGCAGTGCTCCAGCTGTGCAGGGGAGGGACACTCGGTCACTGTGACTGCACCCAAACCTCCACCTGCACCCAGCTGTGCAGCAATCCATGCAACCTCTGCATGGCAGTTTTGGACTAATTTTTACTTTTTCTAGGATGTATGTGTTTGTCTAATTGATATAAAAAGTCAGTCATGTGCTAACCTCTGTGTTCAGGTAGGTGATGGTTCAGAGTTTACATGCAAGTCTGAGACAAAAAGATACACTTTGGGAATCCTAAGTAGTGTTACTGAATTTTTAATTACAAAGAATGGCTTTTAATTGGCTAATTAAATGCAAATAGTATTTTGTTTTAAAAAGCATAATAAAAATAATTATAAGCAATGCTTCAGGAAATCACAAATTTGAAATCAGATTTTCCATTAGTCTTTCAGTTTTGTGTAGTGATCTTGCATGTTCTGCTGTTATTTCACAAAATAAGTTTATTTAAACTGCCTGAACACTGTCAGTATTGTGCATCTGTTTCTGTAGGTTCAATGAGGCTGCTCCTAAATCCATACCACGTGTTGTCAGTGCTGTTTAAACAAGAGAAGGCATTGCTCCCACACGTAACTGCAGCCACTTTCCCCTCACAAAGTTAAATTCTTCAGCCTGAAATAAGCTGTTGAGGACACTTCAGTTCAGCTCAGGGGAGAACAGGCTACCCTTGAGCTTTCAGCGAGTTTACATCAGGATAATGGAAACAGAAGGAAAATGACTTAATTCAGGTATAAACGAACAAGTGCTGGATCTGTCACAGACAACACATGGCTCTGCTTCTCAGACAAGACTTTAGAAAGGTTAATGATACGAATTGCTTCCAATTTTATATGCCAGACTTCAGAGGTAAGGAGATTGATTCCAAAAGATCCAGAATGGTTTCTGAATATCAAACTCTGCAAGATCTTCTGAGGTTTGACTGCCTAACATCATTAGCTTTCTCTTACAAATTTGATCTCCAAGAGGCTGAAACCACAGAAAACTGTGTCCTAAAATGTTGGGGATTTTTCTCTGCCCAAGGTTTTTTGAAGCAATAAACTTAATGATTTATGATTTAGAACAAGAATATATATACCACCACTAATACCAGTACCATAGCCCATGATATCTACGTGCTTTGAAATGGCATTTTTGAAACATGAAGCTTAAGGCAAAAGACGTAGTATTGAATAGTCTTAAAAGTAGTATTAAAAAGAAATTATGTGTAACATGATCAGAAGGTTACTGATCAAGTAAAACAAACTGTGAAGCAGCAGCCACTTCATCCATTTTGCCTACACTGACTTCCAAAAACCTAAAGAACAATTTGAATGTAAGAAATAAATCCCACTTCCCCTCTTGAAGATGTAAAACTATTTTCAGATTTTCTTGAAACAAGTAGAAGTTGTTTCCAGTAGTTTTACAACGGGGAAAATTGCTGTCGTTGCTATTTAATTAAATTGCTGTTGTTGCTATTTAATATTTTCCTAAGTAAATTAATTACCAGTGACTGGGAACTTCAGATAATGTCAATAAACTGTTGACAGTACTCTCTGTAATTTCTCTTTTTATTTTTCATCTTGTTTTGGGGCTTTTATGTTTCTCAGGTGAGCAGTTGGCATTCTTAATTACTTGGTTGCAATTCTGTGTGGAACTTTTCAGTAAGCATCAAACAGAATTTATGATAGATATAGGCTGAGGAAAGCAACGAAGAGTCTCAAAGTTCTCCTGTGCTTAGTCTGCTTTACTAAACTGGAACCTTCTACATGCTATCATCCTGCTTAGCTAATACCTCCCAATTTTAAAGACAAATTAAAAAAAAAAAAGGATGTGCACATTTCTGCCTGCTGTGCTGCTGTGTAGAAGAAAACATTCCTCTGTGACCTTTGCAAATGATCTATTTTACATCCTGAAGCGTAAGATTTTGTTATCCTTATCTTAGTAGGCATAACAACCAGCATTGAAATTATTCAGAGCTTTAAGAATTCTAGCTGCAGTATGTGACTCTCTAACCTCTTTAAGGCTGACTGCACACAGTATATGACATTTTCTTCTATTCTCTTTAATTTAGTTGACATTCATTTCATTTGTAAGATGAAAGAAAAAAGCAAGATCTTTGTTGCACTCTTCTCGTGATCCTAAATATTTCACTCAAAAGTAATTCTAAAAGCTTTTCAATGTTACAGCAGTACCTTGTTCTTTTGGGGAAAGTCCTTCAGCATGCAGCAGTAGTGGAAAAATTCTAAAAGAAAATCTTTTTTATGTTGCAGCATGATCAAGTAACACATCTGGTTTGTTTCTGTAACCAAATCAAATTAAATACACCCACCTTTGCTCCTTACTACTTGTATGTTGGTAACTGGAGGTGTCAGATATTAATCACTTTGAGAATTGCTCCTGTTTTAGATTTGGATACTGACACCTGGAGATTGAGCAGTTTAGCCAAGATCATGTTAGGGAAGTCACTGGCAAGGCAGGGACAGACTCAGGACTCAAATCCTATGCTGTCCTATCCTGTGTTCTCTCAACTTCCTGGCAAAATCCCTGTTCTTAAAGAGAAAAGCTGCTCAGTCAGTGCTTTGTGCCACATCTTCTGTAACTGAGAAATCTACCCAACAATGTGCACAGTACACCTTGTCCTCATAATAGAGACCTGAAAGTGCAAATTCAACTTCCTCGTCTCCTTGCTCATTACATGGTTCTACATGGGGAAAAAAATAAATCTAAACTGTGTATTATCTTTAGGAAGACCACTATTGTTTCTTTTTGCTAATAGCATTTTAGCTTAATAAAGAAATAACTGCATCAAGCTGATTTTTCAGATCTCAGTTGACATTCACTTTGCTGTTTAAGATATAGTCATTATAATTCTAAATGCACAATAATACAGAATATTTACCTCCTGATTAAACAGGCCTATCTCAAAACATGCCTGACAGCATAGGGCAAGTGGCTTCCTCAAGAGCTGGTAGGGGAAGGGAGGTTCACAGAAGCAGAACCATGAAGTAATCACTGGAATGAGCAGGGTTCAGAATCCCCAGCCTGCACTACCAGGAGAAGTTTGTCCCCAGAGGAGTGTAGAGGAGCTGAGGAGCTGCTGCTGGAAGTGGTGTCTTTGTTGTCCTTTGGTGAAGTGCTGCTGTGCTGTGGCCAATGCTTGCACTTCCTGGCATCTCCAGGATGCCAGGGGGCTGGGTTTGGTTTCTCTTGAAGGGATATTTGGCTTTGCCAAAGAAGTGGTGATGGTGAATTAGTTTTTCCTGCCCCTGTGCTCAGCACAACTATGCAGAATGTTTTATCACCAGTCTGGCCCACAGCTGCTGGGCTGAGGTCAAGTGCTGCCTCCTGAATCAAGCCTTGGATGGGAGTGTGGAGAGGTAAAAGGAGTTGGCTGTAAAGTCATTACAAAATATGGATTCCTGTTCTTTAATTCACATTCTGTTGCATTTTGTTGTTTAACTTATAATTTCCAGTTTCAGGCATAATCTCTTAGGGATCAAAGCTGAGAGAAATCTGATGTTCTAAAAATACTGACTAAATCACAGCCTTGTGAAAAGGTGTTTCTGTTGGTCACAGAAACCCATTTGTGGTTGTCAAGTGTCCCTTGCACTCATTCCTGTTTAATCTGGTGAAGGCTGAATTCACTGTGGTGCTTCTGAGGTGCTGATACTGTTCCTGCTGTGGGAGCAGCTCACTTGCTAAGAAAACAAAGAACCCACACAGGATCTGAATCTGTTGGCCAGAAATTAAACTATTAGAAGATATTTTTATTTAAATGGAATAAGTGTATACTTTGGGAATGGGATGCCAGTGAACTTGTTGATTACTGCAACACTTATCTGTTTCCCCACTGCCTTTTCAGGAAACCAAGAATCTTATTTTCCATCTACAGTTTCTGCTATAATTATTATTAACCTGCAACCACTGCAATCCTGTTTTCATTAAATTAATTTATTATTTGAAAATTCGTTCCTGAGAATTTACTTAGCTAATTTTGTGACAGTAGTAATTACAGTTTAACACTGACAAGAATTAAAGTGAACCTTCACATGTTGAGTCTAATCTTGTAAATCAGTGGGCAAGAAACTTGGTACTAATCATATAAAAATACATGCAGATAGTTGTTTTCTTCTCAACTTGTAACAAATAATGGAGATCTGAGTTAATATAGAAAGGGTACTCACAAGAATTGTCTTACCTAAATATGTAAATTATTTAAGCTCTTCTCCAAGTGGGTACTCACAGGTAATTTGGAAATGGTGGTCTGAGCTTTAAGAACTAAATAATCGCGCAATTGGTGAAAATTTGTAAACATTTTTATTACTGACTGGGAATGTGTACTTGTGTAGCAAGTTGGTAGTTTGGGGGTTGATTGATTGAGGTTTTTTTCCCTTAAAATACCTATTTGGGCTTCCTTTCTGCTTTCCTTGCAGCTGGCCAGCTCAGCCAGTCAGCACATTACGCTCTCCAGCTGCCCTACAACGTGCTGGGCTTGGGCCGCAGTGCCAACTTCCTCGACCACTTGTACGTGGGCATCCCTCGGCCCCTAGGGGAAAAGGTTGGTTGGCATTTAAGATTGTCAAGCTAATTGTTCATGGTGCTACCTTTCCTAAGAGACTTTGGATGGAAATACTGCTGGGACACTTATTTTTCATTTTCTGAAGTAAGAATATCAAAGAAATAAGTTTGCATACAGAAAGGCTTGCCCGAAAGAACCAGTTTGCCCAGGTTTTTGAGGAGTGTATAAACTCTGAAGCCAAAATAAAACCAAAAGATGACTGAAAGTGTCTATAAATGGCATTCAGTGCTTGTTTGTAGAGCAAATGGGTATTATGTCTGAGGGTCCAATTATTGTGGACTGCAGTAGCTGCAGGGCTTTCCCAGAGTTGCTCTGGTTGGGCTGGGGCTCATGTAATCCCTTCTGCCTCGGTGATAAAACCATGGGCACTGTCATGGTGGGGGGAGATTGCTGTGATTCTCTAATCTTCACATGAAACATAAAAGGGGGGGCCTCACCATTTTCAGTCTTTAAAGATCTGATGGTACTACTTTGAATAGTGAGGTACTCAAATGGGCCAAACTCTGGTTTGGATAATTGTTTTGCCTGCCTCCTTTGTAGAATCAGTTCTTTTCTTCTGGCCCTTTTATGTTGTTGCTTTGTACTTTTAAAGCAGAAGCTATGTTTCATGTCAGCAAAAGTTATTTTGCTTTTTACTTTTGGGGGGTGGGTTTTAAAGCATTTTGGAGCTTTCAGATTAACAGGCAACAAAGATAAAGGGATTAATCACTTATATTGAAAGTTTTTTTAAAAATCCACAACATTTTTATTTCTCCTATTGTATGTTTCAACAGAGACTTTCTTTGCTTGAAGCATGTTGGTTTTCTGGCAATTGACACAGCCTTTGTTTTTCTTTCAGTCCATAAGAAAACAAGAATGGACAGCTATCATACCAAACTCCCAGCTTATAGTCATTCCCTATCCTCACAATGTTCCTCGAAGGTAATGCCATCATTTGGATTTGCACTTCCCAAAATTACATTAATACACAGTGTAAATTAGGCATTATGTGTAGGTTTAGAAATAGTTATTTGTATAGAAAGTTACTGAAGAGCAAGGGCAGGGGGTCAGTGCTGAGCTGGAGCTGAAAATGCTGCTCAGGTATTTACACAGCCTCTCAGATGGTGCCCATAAACAATCTATTTAAAAAAAAACCCTATTACTGGCTCAGGCAAACAATCAAAATCTATTACTAGCTCCACTCTTGTAAATAATAACATACTTGCTAGATTTAACAGCATCCTCAGTGACAAATTATAAACATGGTAATGGTTGAATTAAGCATTTTTGTTTCACCAAACATGCAATTTCTGTCTGGTTCCATAGAAAAGCTTTGCTTCAGCCCTTCTGAATGCAGTAGCTGTTGCTACAGGAATTAATGTTTGCCTCTAAGTAAAGGTGAATGGATTGGTTGCATGAGAGCTTGAAAATAGAATTCACTTTGCAATTAAAATGTTTCTCCCAAAAAGAGAGCATGTGTCTCTTTTTGCTATTAGAGAAAACATTAGTCAAATATTCCAGCTGCATTTTGCCGCTTGATCTACCAGTGAGGTCAGCTGCATTTATCATGCAGAAATGATTCTGACATCAGTTCAGCAGTTAATTTTACTAGAGAACAAATAACAGTGGAGAAGTGATGTGATGCTTGAGTTGCTAATTAACAACCACAGAAATAACATCTGCCAGATGAAAATTTAGTTACAGTCTTGAGGTATTTAAAGGTATGTGTTATGCAAAACAATTTCTGTTACGGTATCCTTAAACTATTTTTGCTTTCATATGAAGTGGGTTTATGGACGTTGTAGAATAGCAGAGGATGGAATCCCCAGAAGAAATCTGATTTCATATTAAAAGCTTCTTAATTTATATATATTTTTAACATAGGTATGTGATTTCCTGAGAGGCCTCAACACAGAGCCTGCTGCTGACAGCTTTTCCATGATAGGAGACCTGTAGTACAAAAAGGGGGTTCCCTGAGCCTCAGGACCTCACATGATCTGAGAGATGTCTTCCAGGAGCCCTAAAGTGTTCCATTTTGTTGATCTTCAGCCATAATCAACTGCTTATGTTTAGAACTGCAGTTGTCCCTGAGTAAACTTCAGAAAAAGAGAACTGGGCCCATGAGCCTGTCCAAGAGGAGTTTCTCATGTGGTGGAAAAATCTTCCAGGGTTTTTTTCCCCTGCTGCTCTGTGTCCCCAGGCCCTAGAAATTCCTGTGAAAGGTTTTCTTATGCATTTTGCTTCATCCTAGGCAAGGGCAGGAGATAAATCTCCTAATGAGAAAAAGCTAATTCCCTGAGGATATCCATAGCATTCATGAAAAGTTAAACAGAAATTGTACTTAGGCATGGTCTTGCTCAAAAATAATTATATTAAGCTGTGTGTTTCCAAGTAAACATCATTAAGCTTCAGTCTCTAAATAGAGCTGCTCATTTCTGTAGACCAGGTTGTCACCTGTCTTACCCTAACAGGTTCTTTTCATCTTTGTAAGTAAAATCTGTTTTCTGCTTCTTCATGAAGGATATTAATGTTTCCTTGGATTCTCTTCTTTTGTATAGCTGGAGTGCCAAGCTGTATTTGACCCCAAGTAACATTGTACTGCTAACAGCTATAGCCTTAATTGGTGTCTGTGTTTTCATCCTGGCAATAATTGGCATATTACATTGGCAAGAAAAGGTAAGATAATTTACTAGAATATTTTATTTACCACTCCCTATTATTTTACAGACCTGTACATTGGGGTTTTTTTTACATTTTTCTACAGTATAGTAACTTCTGACAGAGACTGAATTGTTGCAAAAGGTGTTACTACTAATTCAATGTTTACCACAAGTTTAAAAATTGACATTATTTTAAGCTCTAAGACACTTGAGCTTGCCCACGTTGCTCTTCATTTCCTTTTTTCCATTAAGCTGTTACTTCCAGTTGAAATGAGCCATCTTTGTTTCATATCTAAGCTTTCCATTTTGCAGTTTTAAGGAGAACTGTTTTGGCAAATGGAACATAAACTCAGTTTACTTACCATGAGTTCTGCTGGTAATCTGAAAATAAGGAGTAAGTCTTTTTTGTGTAACTCTCTTTGTTGGTTGCACTGACATTAGCATTCAGGAACATATAGGGAGTCAATTGTGCATATTGGCTGCTTTGCTCTGTGGGTCTGAATTACACATGCAGGCTATAGAAATCCATTGATTGGAAGAAGCATTTTGAAAGGGGCCTTTCTTGTCACAAAAGAAATGCATTCCCACTTTTCTTAACTATGCTCAGTTCACAAGCATACCCAGCTGGCAGAGTTGCCAGTAAATGTTTCTACATACCCAAACCATAATCTTAGCTGTCAGATAAAATTACTGCATATTCTGACATGGTATAACTGTTTGTTTTTGTGATGGTGGAAATAAAATGACCTTGTTAAACATTCAGACAAGTTTGCTCATGCTTCATATTTAAATGTTATTTGTCTGTCAGTCTTCACTCTTCAAAATGTTAAATACAGTCTCCAACTAATAATAAAGCTGGGAATAAGACCCACAAAGCAAAGAAATACAAAGTTTATGATGGCTGTCATTAGCATGTCCTGCTGTACCAGGAAAGCACTGCTCACTTGTAGCTCATGGCTGGTCACTGCCTGGGTTTAATTCTCTGTCCAACGTATCTTTAGCAAACAAGAATAGCAGAAAAGGTACTTGGACTTTGAGCTGGGGAAGGATTACCTCTGTATAATTCCATCCGGAGAAATGGTGATTTAATGGCAACATTCAAAACAGTTTTTATACAATAATTCAAACACTGTAGTGTAAGGAAGGACTCAGCCCAGAGTGAGTGCTTTTAGAGCTGTTTTAAGTCCCAGGTGTGTGTGAATGAAGTGGTATATTGGTTATATTGTAAACTCATTTTCAACTCTGCAGCACAAAACAGGCACAAATATTTGGACAAATTGTGTGTATTTTCAGACCATTGTATAAACATGTGTTAATTCCAATATTCTTCCTATAGATTTTTACCTTCCCAATGTTTAGAAGTGGTCAGGATATTGAACAGATAAGAATGTCCCCCAGTGTTGTGCATCATTGACATGTGTAAAGTTAAACTCCAAACTTCCTTGTTTCTAAGCTTGTTCTTAGTTTACTGTCTCTCAACAATCCTCTCCTAAAAATACTGTCCTGGCTAAATGCCCTTCCCTTGCAGATCTCTGGAGTACATGTAGCAAAGAAAGACAGGGGAAATGAACTGGCACTTAAAATCTTTTCTTTCCCCCAGAGAATGCATGTGTCTGTAAGCTGCAGTGTTTTATTCAGCAGTTTAAATAAATCCTGGACTTTGACCTCTGCAGATAAATAGTAGCAGGAGCCCTTTGTCTACACTAGTTCTTACACACTCATCTGCCAGCCAGGTATTGGAGTACTGAAATAACTGTAGGGTTTCAGGGTAGGTATTGCTCTGTCTTGCCTTAGAAATTTTGAATGCATTGAAGAAAAAAAAGCTTTGAAATCTCAGTTACTAGATTTTAGTTTTGATACACCAAATGAAAGAGAAAATGAGAAAGAATTGACACCATTATTCATCTTACAACAAATACAACTTTGCTACATTTGCTATAGCCCTTGATAGTCCTTATTCTCATTCTTTAGAACTTGCTTTGGGGTCATGAGGCTGGTCATGGAAACACTACACAGTGATGGAAATACTGCTGGAGAGGGTTTGCTGGATCCAGCAGAGTATCAGTTACTGTCAATTTAAAGCAATAATTTTTTCAGGAAGCATACAAGAAATGGAGTAGAAATTGTTTTCTAAGTGGGACTATGAAATTTGGTGGAAAGTGACAAGCATTTCAGTGTAGGAAAGAGTGTGCCACTCCCTCCTTCCCACCCCTGTTTTGACATCCAGAATACTACTGACACTGATAAAGTCCCTGCCAAAAAAGCCACTCTGATATATCTTAAACCTCACTGACAGCTCTGCTGCTGCTACAAAATGCAGTAAAATCCATATTTAATCCAGTGGAGTTGCTATCACACATAAACATTGTGTAATGAGGAAATCTTTGGCCTTGAGCCAAAGCAGATGAACTCTCATGGCAGAAGATGGGCATGGATTTCTGCCACAATTGTTGTGTATTTTTATCAACTGAGACACAGTTCTGAATGCCCACGCAGCACCTACCGGAGAGGCTTTTCTTCATTTTACTCCTTAGGAAAAAAAAAAAGGAAGAACATGGGTCTGTGCAAGCTAAAAAGCATTTCAGTCTGCTTTGCCAAGTTCTCTCATGCTGGGATTTACACATACTGTCTGTCATGACACAAGCACAAGTTTGCACTGTGTGTTCAAGAATCTTGAAGAAATACTTCCATCCTCTGTTAAGTGCTTTAGCACACGAGAGGAGACGTGGGAGAGGACATGTTTTGACACATTACATGAATTCTAGGTGCAATTTAAATATGCTGCTTTTTTCCAAGCACCACCCAATTCACTCTTTCAGCAGGTCAGTGTGTGTTCTGCATAAATAAGCAGGGAAATGCATCCTACTCCCATTTTCATAATACAAACAAAAGACACAGAACATTTTTCACTTACTTGGTGCTGTTAGTTGTTGGTTGAAATGCTGTCTCGCTCTAAAGTTGTATTTAACGGAATGTTTTTTGAATGAGATTCTTCGTTCATGTAACGTAAATTACATTTACAGTTAGTCCAGAGTAATTTCATCTTATATTTATAATGTAGACAAAATGGATACCAGGAAACAGTCTTCAGGTTTGAATTATTCCTTTTAAAAAGCATTATTAGAAATAACTGAAAAGAATGGGTCGTAAATACTACAACAGCAGAGCATTAACAGCAGAAGCCAATTTTGCATTGATGATTGCTATTTCAAGCTGACATAATTTAAAAGTTAATTGTTGGGGCTTTTACTAAGTCTCTTTGCCTTTTGTCAAATGGCTTAAAAAAAATCAACCATTCTCTGACACTTGACAGCTCATTTCTGTAACAGTGTTGCTCTAGATTCCACAAAGTGTTTTTTTATTATTATTTTTCAGAAAGCAGATGACAGAGAGAAGCGACAGGAGGCTCATCGGTTCCATTTTGATGCTATGTGACATGCCTTAATATTTATGAAGGAGCTGCTACTCATTTGCTTAATTGAGAGACTAAATTCTGATTTTTAAAATTATTACCATGAAAGTAATGTTGGTGTGTTATTTGTAAATGTTGCATTATCTGGTATTTATTTGGAAAGTATTAAAATTAGACCTGAATGTCTCACAAGGCCTTTCAATTAAGAGACTGTATATAATAGCATTTGGCCTTTATTTAACAGAACTGTAAATTTATTTTTCTTAGTAAAGGTATCAGTTGCATGTACCATTGTTTATTAGTACCATCTTTAGTAATATTTGATGGAAAGAAAGATATGTAAATGAAGTGTAGCATTTCAGAAAGCAGAATACCTTGTATGACTTGAATTGGTCTTGTCCTTTGTTCATTCTGCAGAACAACCTGGTTTTTGAAAATTAAACTTGTGCAATTTCTCAGATGACTTAATCGTCAATTGTTTTGATTGTATTAAATGGTGCTTAACCTAAAGTATTCTGTATTTTTCTTTGTTTAAATCCATATGTGCAATAGTTAAAGAGCTTAGGAATTAGAGAACCAAAAGGAACCTGCAGTGTAATGTGAGTTCAGTCATCCTGGGATAGATGCAGTATTTATGTGTGCTACTTCTACGGAGAAGACAACGCATTAAAAAATTAAAATCATAAAAATGTATTACCATTACATAAACTGCTTTTATAAATAAACTACAACTACATTTGTTTTAGAAAGGCACAATGTTGTTATGAAAGTAACTATTTTTTTTAACAAAAGAAAGGTATGGGATTTTTTATTTGGTTTTGTCTTTCAAGTTAAAAGAAGCATTTTTGAGGAGAGACTGAGGATTGACACCCTAAAATGTACTGCTAAGTGATGAGATATGCAAAGATTAAATTAAGAATGAAATAGGGCATGCAGAATAATCAATGCACATTTTCTGTGTACACTGCTATGCCCAAATTTCATAAGGCTGTAATAATGATAGAAGATGTGTCACTCAACTTTAGATCTTTTAAGTGGTGGTAAAGTAATGGTTGCTCAGTGTACTTGGGATCCTGGAAGAATCTCTGAGAATGCTTTTATTTTACATGAGTTTACACTTTTAATTTTGCAGTTACATCAGTTAATTTGCATTCCTAATACTGTTTGATAACCTAGAACATCTTTCTCAGCAAACTGAAAGTGTTGGTTGTCAAGGCACTCTTGTGTGCAGGGGGTCCCTGCCCGGGGCTGGCACCTCCCTGGAACGCTCCCTATGCCTGGCAGGGCAGCCCCAGACAAGAAGGAACAGGTCCAAAGCTGGGCTGATGGTGCTCACCCTGAGTGCCAGGCAGACCCTGGGTTACCATGGCAGTGCTGAACACTGACCCATTCATACAGCAGCCTTGTGTGCTGAGTGTCCTGAGCTCTGAAGTTTCACTGGGTATTTCCAGTATGCACTGATCAGATGCCAGCACAAGAGACTCTCATGTCACATTGCTGTTATTATTCAGGATAGAATATTTCCTTCATGCACACCTTCAATTTTTCTCATAAAAAGCTTTTTCTTTTTTCTTTTTTTTTTTTTTTTTTTGATAAATACTTAAGGCTTTTGGTCTTTTTAAACTACATTGATAGAATTGGCTCCCACGAGCAAAAGAAATAACTGATTTCATGATTAGGAGGATCAACAGTTCAATATATTTTCCTGTCTTTTTCAGATGGATGGAGATTAATGCTAAATGCATAATGCACTGTGGCAGCAAAGTTGTCTTTTACCCTCCATCACAATATAATACACATAGATTAGCTTCCTTTTGTTTTTGAAAAAGCAATTAGGAATAAAATAACCTCATGCTGACATTTAAGCTGTTGTACAAAACAATGAACTTGGTATCTTTTGCTCTGAGGTGTTTTGCATGCTCAGTAGTGCATCATTGCATCACTATATACAATATAATAAAAGTTTACCCCAGGTTCTAAGTACTTGTAGCATGGCTCACAGTCTATGCATACTGTTTTGAATTAAGGCATTAAATATTGTTGAACCTGTCATCAGAGGTTTCATGTTTGGTTCTCTCTTCTATAAGCATTAAACCTATGTTTGGGTAAGGTTATTGCCCTTCTACCAGGAAGTTTAAGAAAGCAGCATTAGTTAGAAAGTTGTAGTTCCAGGTGATTGTCACAGTAACTGAGAAGTGAGAAATAGTTCGAGCTACATAAATTTTCAAATTGCAGCCACTCTAACACAGCCCTGGTGAGAAATGCTATTGGAAGCTTCCTCGGTGTGAAATTTCACCTATATAAAAACACTGTTGACAGGCCAACTGACAGATGGCTGTTGAAATACCATCTTTCTTTGTTCTCATTTTCCATGAGAAGCTTTAAGACTGAATCTTCCTACCAGATTTATCATTAATGCACTATAATCCCCCAACAAAAGAACCAACTTTTCTGCTGCAGATTAATAGGCATATTCTATATAGTATGATATTCCTCCTGTTCTGAGGCCATTGTGCTTAAGACAGAGACATTAAAAACACTACAGTTAATTGAGAAGTAAGCACTACAAATGCACTGAGTTTTGTCAATTCAGGGCTTCTATAGAATCACCAAATGGTTTGGGTTGGAAAAACTTTAAAGATTATCCAATTCCAACCCCCCTGCTATGGGCAGGGACACCTTCCACTATCCCAGGTTGCTCCAAGCCCCATTCAACCTGGCCTTCAACACTTTCAGGGATCCAGGGGCAGCCACAGTTTCTCTGGGCACCCTGTGCCCAGCCCTCATTGCCCTCACAGGGAAGAATTTATTCCTAACCATCTAAACCTCCTGCCTGCCAGTGTGCAGCCATTCCCCTGTGTCCTGTCCCTCCATCCCTTGTATATTGTTTCTCTCCATGTTTCTTTGTAGGCTCCTTTCAGGCACTGCAAGGCCACAGTGAGGTCACCCCAAAGCTTCTCCTCTCCAGGTGAACAATCCCAGCTCTCCCAGCCCTTCCTCCCAGCAGAGCTGCTCCATCCCTCTGCTCATCCTGGTGCCTCCTCTGGCCTGGCTCCAGCAGCTCCAGGTCCCTCCTGTGCTGGGCCCAGGGCTGGGGCAGCTCTGCAGGCGGGCTCTCACCTGAGCAGGGCAGAGGGGCAGAATCCCCCCTCCCTTACTGCCCCCCCAGATCCTTCTCTGCAGGTTTGCTCTTGACCTATTGATCCTTAGCCTGTGCCAATATTTGATAGTGAATTGATACCAATGGATTGTAATTGATATCTATAACTTCTTTCAAATGACACCAAAATAGAGAAGACAATCCATAAGCTTCTGCTATATTATAATCAACAGTGTAAAAGCATTAACTGTCTTGAAGGTATTAATAAACTTTTTTTTAAATTTAGAAAATACAATTATGCTTAAAATAATCTCATATTTTGCAAATATATACTGATTCTATAGGGATGGGCAAATGTTTTGTTCAAAGAATTATGTTAAGAAATCAAGAGCAGTAGAGGAGTTAAATCTGGCATTGCTGTGCTGCTCTAGTAACTCTACTATCCATTCTGGGAACAGGATCTAGTTGTTGGGCATTGGTAATATTGGCCTCCCTGCCACTTTGAAAATAATCAGCCACACAGCACTATTTTTATAATTAATTCCTGACTTCAGTGAAAAATGTGATCCCATCTATGACACAATCCATAACAATTATAACCTAATGTTCAAATTAATGAATTTTTCAACCTAAGCCAAAAAAGTCTGTAGGTATATTCTAACAGTCAGATCTAATTATATTACCTACCAAATAGAGAAGTGCACTGTAAGCTTTCTGAAGGCTATGAGTTTTCTTCTTGACTATTCCAAAGTCTGCAGTGTTCATTACTCAGTAGTAAATAACAAAGCCAACTGTGCATATTTATGTATGATTATGTATTACATATTGTAATGCAATTACAATTGTATTATAATACAATACTGAGGTACTTGCATCTTCTATAATTTTCTAATTATAGAAATTATATAATGAAATTGGGATTTATCAAAGGCACCTAAATGGTACTGACAAAACCAAGTACCAGAACAGTTAAAACATAACTCCTCATCTCCTTTCATAATTATTCACTTTTGACATCTATACTTTTGCAACCTCTTTTAAAAATAATGTCTAAATAGCTGCTGGTCTATGGGTTGGGTTTGTTTGGGTTGTACACTTTGCTATTCAAGAGCAGAAAATATTTTAGGTAAAATAAAGTTACAACTTCTCATAGAACAGCAAATCAAATGAAGTTTTAAGGAGGCAAACCCAGTTCTAATAATTCAAATGTAAGCCTTTAGATGCAGCAGAGCACTGTTGTGACTGACTCATTCCTCAGCTGCTCATGCAGGTGTTTACCTACATCAGAATGAGTCCCACTGCCTTCTCTGAACAACTGCTACTCAAAAATAGTCATGAGGATAAAGCATCAGACCAATACACAGCTTGCCTTCCAAAAGCTGTCTTCAACCTTTCTTGACTCCCAAACTTAAGTTTAATTAAGTGCAGCTTACTGCTGGCGTGACCCAGAGGCAGAGAGTCTTCCTCCCTGGAATTCTGCTCAGAAGACAAGAACTGAAAGCTACTTCCGACCTGTCACCAGTGAAAGCACCACCTGTGACAAGAACTCCAGCAAAACAAAGCAACAGGGATGTCCACAGGAGAAATGTCTCCGAAAGCAGCAGCAAACAGGGGCAAAATGTGCCCCAAATCTACAAATTGATGCTACTTCCTGCCTCTCCCACACTGACAGCTTGACACAGCCCTGGAAAGAGAGCAGGATGGAAAAGCTGTTCACTTCCCCAAGTGTGTAATAGCTCTGTTCAGCCTTCTAATGGACAAACCAGAAGTTGAGCTCTTCAGTTAAACTGACTGTAGCAGATTGGGTCTTTGCAATTACTACCCAAACTTGTACTGAGCACACAACATTACAAGGGTTTTCTCTTGGCTCTTTGGTGGGAGACAATTGACCACAAATAGTTCTCTTGAATGCAAATTCAGCCCAAGATCTAAGAATTGGGCCAGTTCTCATTTCTTATATCATCACAAGTAATAAAAATATCCAAGTCAAGTTTTGCCATGAGCTATACTGTGCATTCCAAAAAAAAGAAAAAGCAGGCAACCCCCTGTTTCCTAACAATCTGCACAACACAGTCAGATTTTAATTATGTACTTGCAGAGGATAAAAAACGTGAATGATGCCAGATACAGTAGTCTTGGATATTTTCTTGCTACAATATTTTATTACTACAGTAAACATTTTTGTTAATGAGAAGTAGATATGGCTATTGAGGACTTCTTTATGTATAGGAGTTTCCAGCATAGAACTTCACATTTCATCACACTGCTATAAATACATGGTTAAGAGGGGAACAGAGGAATCACTTTGTCCACTGCTGGAATGTAGCAGCTATTTCACAATTCACAGAAAAACTACGCTTGGAGGAGGACTGTATCATCTCTATTTGAAATTGAAAGGACAATTCAAGTAAGTAGAATAATATAATTATGTAACTTGGGATTTTGCCAGACATCAAGCTTAATACTTCATGAAGCTTCTTGCAACACTGAAATGGATCTTTAATATCCAGAAAAGCTCAGGACCTTTGCTGCGAGGTCTTGCCGGGGGTCTGGAAGGAGCTGCTGCCCTCCGCCCGGCTGCCCCGCGGGGCCCCGCGCCCGCTCCCTCCCGCTGCTCTCCGCTCACTTCTCCATTGAATTTGCCCTCGCTGACAATCACACTGACGTGAAGCGCCTGAAATATTTAACAGATAATCTGAAGCAAGAAAATGACCTTTTCTAACAGGATAGGCTGACCTTTGAACATTGTAGAAAGAATTTAACATTCAAATACACAGCACCTAACCACAAGGAAATCAGAGCTTCACCTCGCACACTCGTGTTAGACACTGTACTGAGCTGCCCTACTCCTTAAGCAGACGGACTCCCAAGTGGCAATTACGCATATAATTTACAGTTTGCAAAATCTGTTTGGTCTGGCGAGTGGGTTGCTTCCAAATTGCTTCCACAAAGTGCCTGCTCTGGGACAGCGGAGCTGCGCGTGGGGCACCTGGAGGTGCAGCCGTGCATCGCAGCGCAGGACCCGAGTGGGGACCACGACCTCCTCCGTCCTGGGAGCGGGGCCGGAGCAGCTCCCGGGCATGGCACCCCCGCGGCAGCTCCTGCGGGCCCGGGCGGGGCGGGGGGGCGGACATCTCCTGCCCCCTGCGCAAACTCTGCAACACGCACAGGTCCAAACATCTCCGCGTTCAGTACTCCTGGAGCCTGAGTGAAAGATCTCAGCCTCGCCTAATCGTCAGATCCAGGGAGGAGACATCCTGTAGGAAATGCCCAGCGATTCTTCAACCCGTATTGCTTATGTGAGATTTGAAAGCATCTCTAAGGGAGTACCGTGTTGCTCTCATTTTACACGTAGCCTATGGGCAGTACAGCCTTCCGCGGGCATGCCCCGGCTGTCCGGCACGGCCGCGACTCTCGCCCTCACGCATCTCCCTGGGCAGCTCGGAGGGGTCTGGCAGAACGGGAGTCCCCACGGCGGGATCTGCTGCCCTTCCCCCGACATCGCCACCTGCCTCCACCTCAGGCCCTTTCCCAAAGTAACATCTCCCCTCACAAGCGAACCCGATGTGATGGATAACCAGAGGGACGGGAGCCAGAGCAGGCAGCAGGCTAAGTGCGCCTTTTTATTAACTTCTTGTAAAGTAATAGCTCCATTTTAGCTGTCACTCTTGTCAAACAACAGCCGCACAATAGCGTGTGATGGGCTCTTCCCGGCGCCGGAGCTGCAGGCAGCACACTGCAGCCAGGCAGGCAGCTGGGCACGCCGCACTGCCGGAGCCGCGCGGGCTCCCTGCCACCAGCGAGGGGGCGAAGGGAGCCACGGAAGACCGAGGGAAGCACCGTATCCCTTTTACCCCATGGGGACCCACTCAGATCCCAAACAAAGCCGGGCAGCCGGAATTCAGGCTTATCCAAGCCACCGTGTGCTGGAGAGGGGCCGCACGGCTCGCCCCCGCCGCCGCGGGGTACGCTCTCCGGGCACCCAGCACCGCACACGGGGAAAGCCAGGCAGATGTGGGGCAGGATGGGCGTGGGGCGTGAGGCACGGCGGGGGCCGAGGTGCGGGACCGAGGCGAGGCGCTGCAACGGGGCCAGCCCGGCTCCCCGTGGGGACGGGGTGAGAACGGGTGCTGCTCCAGCGCTGTCGCCCCCGCTTCGGTGCCCGGCCGAGCGGGAGGAGCACAGAGGCCCCGCCGGCTGCGGCTGCTTGCGGGGCTCCGTCGGGGGCGGGCACATGCGTACAAGCAGCTCATCCAGGCAAACACCCCTCACATCTTAAATGAGCTTCATTTAGCAGCAGCCGCTTCAGTCGGGCTGGGAGCTGTCGGGCAGCGCTCCGAGCGCCGCGCGTGGAGCCCCCCGGGGCAGGCCAGCCTCGACGGAGCCCGCCGCGCCCCGCTCTCGATGGGACTGAGCGCGGCGACGGCTCCGCGCTCGGGCGGCGGAGGCTGAGCGCGCCCCGCGGGGGCGCCGGGCATGGCCGCGGGCGGGCGGGGGCCGAGCCGTAGCCGCGGGCACAGCGCCCTCGCGGGGGGCACCGCCGCGGCCATGGAGCGCCGCTGATCGCCGCCGCCGCCGGGAGACAATGGCCCTGCACAAACTCTGCTCGGTGCTGGAAGGTAGGAGCCGCCGGCGGCACGGAGCCCCGCTGGAGCGGGGACCGCGGTACCCCCGGCGGCGCCGCCCCTTCGGCTGCCCCGCGCTGCCCCCGGCGCCCTCCCTGAAACTTCGGAGCGGCGGTCGCGGGGGCTGCGCAGGGACGGCCGCCCCTCTTCTGCCGGGGCTGCTCTTCCCGGGCAGCTGCCGGCGCTCCGCACCTCCCCATCGCACCGCCCCACGGCCCCGCGTCCCTGCCCGGCGGCCGCCGCTCTCTGGCCTCGCTCTGCCCCACGCGAGACACAGCGCTGCGGCGCCGGCTCGGGGCCGCGGCTGCCGGAGCCTAGCGAGGGGCCGGGCCGGGGGCCTGCACCCATCCCGGGCTGCTCCCGGTCCCGCTAGTGCGGGCTGGCGGCGGAGACACCTCGGGCTTGGGAGGTTCCAGTGGCGGGGACACCTCGGCATCTCGGGTTTGGGGAGGGTCCCAGCGGCGGGGACACCTCGGCATCTCGGGTTTGGGGGATCCCGCCGTTAGGAACACCTCGGGTTCGGGAGGGTCCCAGCCTGCAGAAAGGTGGGTCACAGTGGCAGCGACTCTACCCCGGTGATCCGTACGTTCCCGAGACACACCGGCTGTATCCTACGCTCGTCTTTTCACAGTAAAAATACTCTTTGCTTTTGTGACTCTCCTGACGAGCTGCTCCACACTGTTCAGCTTATCGCACTTGTTATCGAGAACAAGGTCTGTTTTCACTAAGGTATTCATAAAATCAGTCACCCGAGTCACAAGCTACACCCTGACGGGTGTTTACCTGTGTTTTTCTTCTTGAGGCTTTTAAATCTTGTTTCTAACTTAATTCTGTTCAGAGGTAAACAACGGAGCAAGGCTCCTCATCCGAGAATTTCTTTGTGCTATTATTTATACAGCTCGACAATGGGCGAGGGGTTTCTGTTAGGAAAGAAATCTTGATGTGGCACTTAACCTTGTGCCTCAAGAGATTATTTCTAGCATTCTGCATCTTCTTGAGCAATAGCAGACTTGATGGGGATTCCAGTCTGTTTTGTTTTTTTAATGATGATTATTATTTTAAATTATTCTGTTAGGAGATGTGTGTGTGACTGCATGCATTATTGAAACCAACAAGGCACTACTGCAGAGTGGAGAATTGTTTAGTGTATACATTGATGTCTTCCCACAGTATGAAAGTTGTAAAGAAGTCTGTTTTATATCCAGAATGTTTCCACGGGCCATAAAATCCCATGTTCCTGGCATGAAGGACTTCTTTAGGGTTTCAAAAAATATTTCTCATTTATTAGTATCATAAATGAGAGACAGAAGATACTTGTTCTTAATAAATATCTGTCTCTATATTGTTAACCATCCACTGAGTTTAGACAACATAGGAACATATGGCCTACATGGGGAATACAAGGCATTTAGATTCTTTTTTCTACTGCCTCTTTTAAGTAACATATTTAAATATCAGAAGCCACTATAAAACAACCATAAAATACAACTGTTGTGTCTACTACTGAAATACTTTATACACATGCAGATTTAATTACATTTCAAAAATATGTGATTGCTGCAAAATTGACTGTACAGGTTTTCCACTGAACAGACCTGTATATTTTTTTATAATCACACTAGTGTCTGGATAAAAAGTCCCTCTACAGGAAGTTTTTTGTATTATTCATAATCCATAAATTGCACAAAGCCATTAGTCAATAAGCTGTTAGTATTCTAAACGCATCCCTTGCCATGACTACAGAAACAACCTATCATTACTTAGCATCATAAACTCCCTTTTAGCTTTGCTTCAATAGAAGTCCTTACATAGTCCCATTATTACACCTAATCAGAAACAAAAAAGTATGTTCCTGCAGATAGGTGTATAGATTCAGTTCCAGAAGGAAACTGCTGGGAATAAAATTTAAAGTAACCATCCATATTTTACAAATTGCAGCTTAAATTCTGCATGGAAGCCCTACCTATAGTGGCAGTAATTTTTTTTCTCCATAGCTTCTCACAAATAGCTTCATGTGCAGAACTGGGGCCATTCTGCTAAACCACATGCAAACTACCATGAAGCTTAGTGTATCATGAGAAGTCATATTTTATTTAATACTTTTTGGAAACATCTTCTGTCCTTACCATGGAATGCATGTATACATTTCTGTCATCCACAAAGACTCTATTTTGTGGCTGTTACCTCAGGGCAGAAAAGAGCCCCTCATACTTCGTGGCAGTTGGAATTTCTTGCACTAAGCTTGTTCAGAGCTATTCATCTGTTCTTCCTCAGCTATCAATATCAAGGACTATTTAAATAAAAACTTAATGTAATTCTTTGTCTCTGTAGTGTTCAGCAGAACTTTCAAAAGTCTCTTCCTGAGCCCATCATCCTGCCTGGATTCTTTGCTCTCCTCCTGCTCTCCCAGGCAGCAGTGCTGAGTGGCAGTGCTGGTGGAGCATGACAGCCCTGAGATTTCAGTGGCTGCAGCTTTTTGCTCAAGTGGAGCCCAGCCAATGCCCACCTGCTTTCTCAGTGGGCTCTGGAACCTCTTGGAGGCCAAGAGCTTGCTGCATTTGGGCTGTTGGAGGACAAAGCCTTTGCCTCCTTCAGTTCTCAATGACATCTTAAACACACTAGAATCCTTCCCAGAGACTGGCACAGCTTGCAAAATGCAACTGCTCTAGAGCAATAAAGCACCATAACCCTCCACGTTATGAGAGAGAAAAGCAGCTGCTTTCATAATGAAGCTATGCCCCTGTTAGGCTTAGGAAGTAAATATACTTACCTTGAATTTCCTCATACCTGGTGTTCCCCCAAAATGTGTTTGCTAAGAGCTTGTTACCATGCTTCAAATATGCTCCCTCTTTCATTTCCATATGCTGTTATTTGCTTTAAAAAACTGTACAAGCTGTCAGTTAAATCCTTCCTCTACATTAGTTTTGGTCTATTTCAGTTAATATATTGTATTAATTTAGAAAGCCAAAAAGAGAATTCTGTAGCTTCTGACCCAGTAATTCAACAAGCAGCCAGTGGTAGAACAATCTACTACTACATTCCCAACCTTCCAGTGGACTACAGAATTACTTCCAACTCCATCAGGTTGCAAGAATGTGGACTGCTATGATTTAACTTCCTGCCATTCTGCTCCAGCTCCTCATTTGCATTTTGGCATGATTTTAACAGTTAATTTCTCACAAACAAGTAGTGTTAGGAAGTAATGCTTCCTTTCACACAAAAGCTAGAAATTATGGCTGCCTGTTTCCAAAACCAAAAGGTGTAATAATGCCACAAAAAGCTGAAAACAAGCAGAAAGAAAGGTTATTCAAAAATCTCCTAATAGTTTCATGACTTGTTCATTGAAGCCAAAAGCAAAGGTACTGACTGTAGAAGCTACAGTGACCCTAGTGAAGGCAGTATCAAGTAAAGTCAGAATATTATTTTTACTTAAACAGTATCTACTTTCCACCTTTTCTGCTGCACTGAAAAAAAGTGAAGTTCCAAACTGCTTGCAGTGCTAAGCAGTTCAGCAGAAGTAACTCAAGTAACTGCAGAACAGGATTCAGAAAGCTGCTGTCTTAAAAACAAGGCCAGTGTTAGGTGGTGTGTATTACACCTTGCTCTTCATACACATCCAAAATTCATATTCAAAATGCACCACCCTGAAGCATAACTTCAAGTACATTAACTCCCTCTTTTTCCTAAGACATAGATGACTGTGACTGCTAAAATTTCTACAGAACAACTTGTTTACAATTACATTGATATTAATAGCAAATTTCAGTGGGTAAATCATGTACATGGCTGTAGCCAGAGTATAGAATAACCCTGGGTTGAAGCTAAAGGAGCTACTAAATTATGTATCCCTGTCTAATGAAAAAATTAAGATTTTCAGCATCTTCCTTAAGGTTTAATTCACAGGGAGAGATTAGACAGAAAAATTACCCTTGAAGTAAAACTTTATAAGCTATTCATCATTTATGAACCTGTCAGAAAGTCATAATTCACTGGAGAATTGAAGAGAGCTGCTAATTGCACACACTCTAGTACTTGTAGTTTACATACAAAACAAACCCAGCAGTAGGAGTATAACCTGTCTGGACTGAAGCAAAATTTTAGTTTCTTGGATTCAAGCTGGGATTCTAACACTGCATACAAGCTTGCTGCTTGTCTGCCTTGTACATTCCAATTTTGTTTTTTTTTAATGAAGCACTTCCAGTCTAGGACAACTTAAACAGCTTGCTACCTTTAAACAGCTTGCTACCTCTGTCAACATCAAACTGGCAACTTCCACCTCAAATACTGCAAGATATGGGGTTGGGTGAGTGTAAATTTTACAACAAAAACCAGCAAGTAACTTTTAATGAAAAAAAAAATCCACATTTCTTTCAGATTATCTTTGAGCTTCACTCAGTTTTCTGTTATTGCAAAACTGACTCCACTATGCAGCAGGAAAGAATGACCAATATGTTAAGAAATCATTTCACAAAACCTCCTTCTTTATCATATGGTAAGATTGATGAACACTAAATCCCTTTTTAAGGGACTGAGAGTGAAAAGCTGGAAAAGCAAAAGTTGTAGTCTGTGCATAAATTGTTACCAGACGTAAAAGAAGATAGCAGAAGAGAACTTTAAATATTCGTTTCGTAATAGGCATTCCAGAAATTATTTCCACTGAAAAATACAATATATTGCTACTAAATAAGAGAAGATAAAGAACTCAACTATAATCTGATCGATTTTTAAGTCAAAAGTATCACTATCCAATTTCTCTAGGAATAAGCTATTTCTGGGAAAAGTGTATTCAGAATAGTCATGTGCAGCAGGATTAGCTCTGTCAGCTAGAGGGAAGTCATCTGAACTTAGAAGTCAGTGTACATATTTTAATAAGGTTTTGAAACCCCTCATCAACATGGTTTGCACATGCAGTCTTCTCATCAGTCTCTTACTGCACACAGCTTGGAGATGAAAAAAAAAAGGCTCTTCCATATAAAAAGGAAAGTTTCTATTTTAAAAATGAAGGCTATCATTATTCTGGCAGAAGTTTTGCTGGCAGACAGACCCAGGGATGGATTATAAGTAACAGGATGTGGAGCAACTGGTAAAATGAAGCAGCCCACAGCTGCTTATACATTTCTAATGGAGGACAGGTTCAGAAACGTTAAATGTTTTTAGCCAACCTAGAGAGGACTCTGTCACAGATCCATCCAAGCATGAATTGTTCTGGAGATGATTTTTATCAAAGGGACATGGGAGAGCTACACTTACTTCCTGAATCAGTTAACCTGGTTTCTCTGCAGAGAGAGAGTCCCAATTTGTTTCTCTGGCAATCTTAAAGAGAGGAATCCCTACTGGAAACAGCTGGAGTGAGATGAAACTGTTATATCTGAGAATAGACCTGAGTGCATTCAGATATCCTGCTGGCAGTTAATGGCTAACAAGATTTGGATCTTAGAAGGCACCAGAGTCACTGTTAATAGCTGGTGAAGCCCACTTCTGCTATCAAGCTTCTGTGAGAAGGATTAAAAATGTGTTGGCAGCTCCACTAGCATGCTCTGGGTAAGACTTAAACCAGCTAAAATATGTCTTGCCTGATGCACACCTTCATCTCTGTAGTTTATTCTGTGACAATCCTGCTGTATGTTCCAATATGAGGAAACTACTGGAGCTGTTAATAGGATAAGTTGTAGGCAGCCACCTTAAATGCTCTCTGATACTCATTTTACCAATCTGCAAATGTTCTGTTGAGACTGCAATAGATTAAGGAATGTATACAGGCTATGAACTATAAAAATATTTGGGATTCAAAAACTGCCGTGTTTTCATCCTCAGCAACAGAATGGTTAGCCTTAAATACAGCAGCAACAGATGCAATTCAGTATTCCTTTTGTCAATTAAACATAGCAAATGCTAGGAAGAGAGAGAAAAATCTCATTCCTTGAAATTTAGTGTGTGTTTCTGAGCTAAAAATGGCTTGAATCCTAAAGCAGTTATAAGCTTTTTGAAAGAAAAGGAGGTGACCATGCACACAGAATTACATGAAATCCACAGTGTCTGGACACTTTACCTGTCTGTCTAAATTGCACAAGTTCTTTACAAGACCACCCACCAGTCAATTACTCACCTTGAATTTGTGCAGCAACTAATCCTTGATCAGAGTCCTTACAAGCAACCAAAACATGTAGTTAATGTTGGCCAGAGAATAGGATAGGATATAATAATCATAAATGTCCCCAGCACATTAATAGCTAATATTACTGTTTAGATGCATGAGTAAAAAATGGATATAAAACCTGAAATACCATGATGACCAGTTGCTGAAAGTAACATTAATTTTAGTACACAGGGCAAATGAGGAGCTAAGTTTAAGAAGAATACACAGAAAAGGAACCATTCCCATAAGGCAAAACAGAGTACATAATTAAGATCAAGCATTTGTTGCTCTAGGCTGTATCTGCCAGAAAGAAGCAGGCATCCTGGCAAGATCTTCCAACATGCATGACCCGTGAGTTGCCAGTTACCATCTCTGGACTGTGTGTGTCCAAGGTGCTGCCTAATCCAAGGAGCAGAGCACAGAGATCCAATGAATCCTGCTTTAAGCAAATCTGTCATCTTTATCCCTAGGATTCTGGCTACCACCATACTAAGAATGTGTAATACTCTAAATGATTAAGTCTTTATTTTTAAAAAAGGTGGAATGTTTCTCAGCTGTGCCTGACTGCTCCCCAGTTTGATATTCAGCTTTCCCTGTATGCATAGATCCCCCATTGTCATCACTGAAGACAGACACTGCTCTCAGCCACACAGCAAATCGAGTCTGTTGTCTCTGTGTGAAGATCCCTAGAGCATGCAGAAAGAGCAGGGGAAAGATATATCATAGGGAGCTCAGAGCTGAACTGCATCCCATGAAATCTGAAGAATGTGTTTTGCCATAAAGTACAAGCATATGTCAGATTTGCAGCCTAAAGCACTTGTTTATCTAAGCAACATGCTGATTTCTCAGTATTGGTTTGAGCACCCATTTACTGCAAAACTAACTATATTATTCTCATTTTTAAAGAGAAGTAGGAGCTACACATTTGTGAACCTCCCTATATATACTCCAATGCAGAAATTGCCTTCATTTTTCTTTTTTAGCTTAGATTTACGTAAAAAAATTTAGAAAATGACAACAAAGAACATCTTGACTTCTGCAAACAAAGCAGTTTATTACACCAGTTCAGGGGCTTCTTTTATGTTATTCTGTAAGCCTACTTCAGCAACAGAATAGTAAGAACTTGAATTGTATGTTTAATGTCTTCACTTTTCAAAATTTATAAAGCTATCTGCAGGCTATGTGGTCTAAAATATTTAATGCAAAGAAGCAAAGAAAATGAAAAATCCATTCTTTTTAAAACAGAAGCTGGCTGCTGCTTCTGTGTTTCTAGTTCATGCTCACACAGGTATAAACTATCAGAGCTCTAAATGGTAGTACAAGAGTGTGCACCATAATTCATGAAATACAAGTACAAATACCAGATTCATGAATAAAAGAAGCTCCTCAGTCTCTGCCTCGGTGTGCCTGCTGCTGTTGGCTTAAGGATGGCCTCTTCTGCAGGGTACAGAAGCTCACTGTAAGGTGCAGAAGCACTAATTTTATTACATTTATCACCTAAGTATCTCTAAGTTCATAAGGTCAGTGTCCCATAGCTCAGGCTCCTCTGGGAGAATTCTCATCATACTCCTCCAGTAAAAACAAAACACCCAGCTCTCCCCTTGAATCCCTTTGATATTCAGTGCAATCCTGCACTGTGCTGTTGCTTACATCAGCAAGCCATGTTCAAGTGGCATCTTTACTCACTACTTGTGCTTCCTGTACCATAATAGACTATGGAGCTAAGCCTAGACTTATCTTTCATCCACACTGAAGAATAGTCATGTCAGAGAGATCTGTAAGAGACTTTAGAAGAGGAAAAAAGCAGCAGAGGAATACTGTGTCCCATTTCAAGTTCAGGTGCACAATAACTATTTGAATTGCAGTTTATTAGAAATAAAAAGATCATTCTTCATTCTTCTGAAATGCTACAAGACTGTTAGTGAAAGTGGTTCAGTGTCTCATGTCTGTTCTAATTGCTGTGACTGTGTCCCTGCTGCAGTCCCAGGACAGTGGTTCAGCAATGGCTCTGTACTGCACCACCTTCCAGGATTTGTCCCTTCCCTAGACATCTTCCTCTTTATGCATTTGTACTGTCCAAATTAGTCTTTGAGATTTGAAATTATTTTTCCAGGAAGTAGTACGAATTTAGGACACCAAGAGATTGCTTGGTTGTTTTTAAAATGCACACAAAAATGGGTTAATGGAGACAGTCTGAAAGGTCTAAAAATATCCTGACTGATTATTTTTTGCCTTTTCTTTTCAACCTGAGTATTGATAGACCTTGTTTACAGCCCTTTTACTCCTGTTGGCTTTCCCACATTATCCTGTGTCATGTCAATGCACTCAGTTTAAGGCAAAACTACCTCAGGCAATCCTACCCAGTACTTTCAGGAAGAACAGGTAAGTCCTCTCCACCTTTTTGCCAGCAGTGTCTCACTGATGAAGACAGCACACATCCAGACCATTAGGTAGAGACACCTCTTTTCTTTACCATACAGTCACCCAGGATAAAAGTAGTGCCAAAGGAAAACCCTGGAACGTTTGCTACCTGGGCTACTGAATGCAGCTTAAGGGTTGTTGAGAGCATGAGGAGGATGGGCATTGCCAGGGAAAGGCAAGAACAAGGTGAAAGAATTTAAAACTGAAGAGGATGGAAAGGGCAGGGAACAAACAGAAGGTGGCCCATACCTTCCCAGTCATCCGTAAAACATGACAAAAGAATACAGTAAGACAAATATTCAACCCATATCTTCTGCAGTTGCCTGCATATCTATGCTGCTCTGCAAGGAAAGGCACTGTTTGTTTGCATTTACACACATACAGGACTATTTATAGAAACAGCTCAGCTCTAGTGAAAGCCAATCAGGCTTTCTGAAGTCCTTTCAGGGGGGTTGTTTCTTTATCCACATCAGCAAGAAGGGAAATCAATGGTTAGTGTAACACTAGTTGGTGTTAGTTAGTTCTTATGTTGTTTCCACCAGTACAATCACTGAAATAAATGCAGATGCATACTGAAATTTTTAAAAAATAGTGTATTGGAACGGTGGTAGCCATAGGAAAGAGCTGTACTAAATAAAAACCAAAGCAAACCAACAAACCCTCAATTTTTCACTGCTACTTGAAAGTTACTATTTGCATTAATTTTGTTAGTCACACGTTAATTTCACTCACATTTCTCTGTGTGTTTGCTTTAAGAAAAAAAGTCAAAGCTCTTTTTGCATTTTGAGAAGCAGCATAAGTTACACAGAGCTTGCTCTGTCCTTGCAAAACAGAAGGTGAGCATAGCACATCTTTTAAGAAAGGTGAATGCAATAGAACATACTGCCACATGATTTACACAGGATTGGGGAAACTGCCTTTACTTTAACAATAAAAGTTAACATTGAAGTGTTGCACCAAAACCAGAGTAAGAAAAGAGACTGACAACTTTATAACCACTGTCAAGATTCTCTGTTAGGGACAAGTGATCTCAGGAGTACAAATGCATTGGAAGTTCATGCAACTCATAAACTCAGATTTTTAAGTGTACAGTTTAAACAGAGAAGCTGCAAAAATAAACTGTAAATAATTGTGAAATAATATCTGTGCAAGGAATAGTAAAAACTAAAACCAGCTGAAAACTAATGTTTATCATATGTTAATAAAGATGGGATATTTGTTCATTTGCTTTAAAGACTAGTGAATATCCATAACTGAATACCAGTAATGGGTGCTAGATACTTTCTTCTGAAGGAGGAATTTTCAGTCTAGGGTGAGTCAGTAATGATTAGCAGCATCTGCTTTGTATTTGGATAATGACAGATAGTATATTTTTAAGTATATTAATATTGATGAAAATGCGGAATTATTGCAAAGATGAAAATTGAAAAACTACTTAAATCTTCACCTACTCTAACATAATCCATCCCTAAAAATCAAATAAGCTTCTAAGAACATAGCAGTTGTTTGCAAGACCCATATGGTATTTCAGAAAACACCCACAGTTATGAACTGACTTACACAGAAAAAAGCAGTTGTTGGTGAGGAAAGTTTCAGAATGAAACAGTCTACTTCAGTATGGGTACGGAGAAGAAAGGGCAGCAGAAACATACAAAATAAAAGATAAATGCTAGATGGACACTTTCAGGAGCAGACTTTGATTCCTTTAGTCTTTTCCCAAGATAATATATCCATGTCAGTGCTGGAAGAGCATCTGGATGAGTTGAGTCAAGATCACTGTGGTTCACAGTCAGTGCATGCTCACTCTGCAACTCCAAAGGGCTCAAAGTCCAACAGCAACACAGGGAAAAGCACAGATGGAAAAAATGCCATTTCAACTGAGCCACTGAAATGCCTGAGCAACAAGGCAGGAAGGCTGGGAAAATAAAATTATTTCCTGAAAGTGACAATAAAATTCCTGCTGAAATCTCTTTTTTGCCCTGCAGTGCTAAGGCCATGCCTGCATGACAAGTAGATTAAGAACATGGGAAGGGCCATACCAGGTCACATCAAAGGTCCATCTTGCTTGGTATCTTCTTTTACAGATATATAAAAACAGAATGAGTATAAAAATAGAGCAAATTATATTTGCCCCAAATACATCCCAGACTTCCAACAACTTATGGCTTAAGGGGTTTCTGAAACAGAATTTTCTGCCTCAAGGATTCATTATGAATTATGTGCATTTAAAAAAAAGAAAAAAGAAAAATCTTTGTTTAATTTCAACATGCCACCTGCTTGCTTTGTCTCACACCCCCTTGTTCTCTACTGAAAGAGACAAGCAGTAGTTGCTCAGTTCCCAATCTCAATGATGCTCGTGGTTTTGTAACTTGTGTCCTATCTCCCCTCAGCTGCCTTCTGTCCAGGGCAGTCCAGGCCTGCTTAGGTAGTTCTGTAAGAGATGTGGCCAGAATTTCTGAGATACTCCAGATGCAAGCAAATGAAAGATGTGAAGGGTGGCATATTAATTTACTCTATTTCATTCTCTTTCCCCCTCCTGGTAATCCTAAACAATTTGAAGTGACAAAGTTGACAAAGCATTTTAGGACAATCTAAACATTAAGGCTGCTTTAAAATTGCTGCTGCACTGCGGAATATGGAGTTCTTCATACGTGCTGTTCATATGGATGCTTCTTGGGTGCAGGGAATGTGTAAATGTAAGGGAAAGGCCAAAAGTAAAACAGCCAGAAAGGAAGGAAAGAAAGAGGGAGGCTGTCCATCTCCAGAAGGTGCATCTGCCCATTTTCTTCTGCCTCATCTTTTGCAGAAATCACTGGTATTGTGTGGCAGCATCACAACAGCCAGTCTTGCAGGCACAAATCTGTGAATGTATGGAGAGGTTAAGACCATGCAGTGTCTCCTGTGGTCCAGATTAATTTCTTGGAAGCTGGAGAAGTCTTTTGCACACATTATGCAAATAGAGTTTTAGGATAAATATGATTCATTATAGCAGTGAAACATCTTCTTTCAGGATATAAAATATTATAGACAATAGATACCAGGTAAACTCTAGAAAATATTCTTAAAAGTCCCCTCAAACAAGAATTGCTGTTCTCATACACACTTTCTGGAGGAACCTGGAACCAGCAGAAGAACCAGCAGTGCACATAGACTGCACTGGTTTCATAAATTGAAATTTTGAAGAAAACACATCAATTATTAAATCTTTTTGCATGTTGTGAGTTGTTTTGGTCAGTGATGCCAGGATTTGCATGAACTGGGACTGCAGAAAATAGTCTATAACTTTGAAGGATTACTGATGTTTTTCCTGTCCAATTTCTCTCATCAGTGTTGCTTGTAACAATCCTGGTAGTGGAAGGCATTGCCGTTGCACAGAAGACGCAAGGTACAATTTTAGTTTGATGATTTTCTCTCAAAAAATGGAACAGTTTTATAACTTTTAATTGAGTAATATAAGTGAAATGAAATGTTTGTATTCAGGTATGAATAGCTCTTGAATCACCAGTATGAATTGCAGGATTTTCCATTTTCCCCCATTTGCTGCATTTTCTCCCAAATGAACAAAGCCATGCAGCCACAAAGAACAGGGAAGTTTCACTTTCCTAGGTAAAGTTCTACACTTTTAGATGTTAGAGGTGAGAAAGAAACCACCACAGAAATTCATGTTTTCTGTATCTGACAACAAGCTTTTCAAATAGTCCACCCACAAACATTTTTAAAGCCTGCTGAGTGGGGAAAGAATCAATTTCACAAACCTTATTTTTTCATATGTGGGATTACCCACACTTAAGAGAGAAGAATTCCTTGAACTGCCACCTACAGAATTTCCTTGAAAAATTTCTGCAGAAGAGAGAGAGTTTTCACCCCCATAAATCAAAAAAGCTGTCAAGGTACCAGTGGAAGATGATGTAATTTACTGGAGGCATCTAAGACCTGTACCAGCATGGATGTCCTCTCACAGGTCTGCAAATTAAAACTGTGTAAATAAAAATAATACTATGAGTAGCCTGTGAGATTTAGGAAACATCTAGCAGAAGATACATATCCTGGGTCTTACTCTCTCCAATTCTGTGGATACCAAGGAGAAGTGCCAAAGTTACTTAAGAATGTCAGAGATTCCCAACCTTATCTATGTGGACGAGGAAATCTGAACCAAGCTCTGTGAATGAATGATCCAGCATGAAGAATTACCTTACTAAACTGCATAATCTCAGTCACAGAACACATTTCCCTGCACATCCAGAAGAGGAGCTTTGATCCTAAATGAGACCTTTAGCTACAAGGGCAATTTAGGAATTTCATTAACTACCATTGCTGTATTTACTGTATTTGCATATTGAAATTCATTCTGTTGCAAACATCCTGTATTCCAACAAATTACTGTAAATAGATATCCCACCTTAGCATATTCTGGAATCAGGGTCAAACCATTGAAAGCTGACAAATATTTCTAATTATATTTACATGGGAATGGAGATGACATAACCTATAAAATAATGGTATTGGCAGCCACTGTGACTATTTCACTTAGAAAGAAGAGTATCAAAAACCTGAACTGAGTTGGGTAAAAAAAAAAATACTCCCTCTCCTTTCCAAGGATCTCTGGATATATTTGATAATCAAAAACTGTGATTTCTTTAGGATATACCCCACCACAAAATTAAACAAAAGATTTTCTTAAATAGATATTAATGAGTGCCTTACAAGAAGGCTTGCAACTAAAATAACTTACTTTCTTCTTTAGAGGCTATGTGTCATGCCAGAATTTTACTTTATCAAATCTGCATGCTTGTAGGAGAAACTTATTTGATCACTTTTTTTTTTTTTTTGCAAAAGGTGGGCAAAACATTGGAGTGAATCGAATTCCTCCCACCCAGTGTGACAACTGGGTCCGGACCAGTAATGGAGGACATTTTGCTTCACCAAACTACCCAAACATGTACCCACCCAATCAAGAGTGCATCTACATCTTAGAAGGTAGATGCTTCATCTCTGTTTTGTTTTGCTGTAATCTTATTGTTAAATGGAAAATCTTGAACTGTTAAAACTGTCATCTTACCCTGCTGTAAACTATTGTATGGGCATACTGGTAATATAATGATTTCTGCAGTCATCTACTTGAACAAGAAGCTAAATTTTCTTTCTCAAGTAATAACAACAAATAAATAAGAAATGCAATCATTAAGAAATTAGCTATGTAGAATAAGACCTTTCCTCACAGCCAGGAAAAGGAGCAGCATATCTACTGTAATCTATGAAGATATGGAATTATTAAGATAAAAACTGTAGCTTGTTTCCTTAATATCACTGATAATAGATTGCAAAAGATGAAGGCTATTTCATACCATGCTGTAATGTTCTATCTCACCAGCAGAAAACCTTTATGCTGTCCTTCATTAATAAAAAGATATATCTGGCTGCCATAGCACTGTACTAAAAATATAGAGATTTGTTACCACTGCTGAGGTCACTATTAAAATAATGTGATGAGGACAAAAAAATGTCATTAACTAGAATAAAACCATATTCCAATGAGAATATCTTAAATAAAGGCTGCAAAACTTGAGACACTCCAATTATTTTTCCTCTTATTAGAATGCACCCAAACCCCACTGAAGTCAGCTAAAAATATTAGTCAGCCTAATCACCAGATTCATATCAATTAATTGAAATATTTCAAGTAATGAGGTTTGATGAGTTTTTATTTGTACAGCACAGCAGTGGTTCACAGGCCCCTCCTTTTTGCTTGTTCCCATGCACATCTTGGTTTTGCATCTTTCCTGCCCAGGAGTGCCCCAGGGAGCAGCCAGCCTGTCCTGCTGCAGGGCTGGGGCACAGGAGCAGCTTCCAGCTCTCCTCAGTCCTTCCACAGAAACACTGTGGGTGCCTGAGAGGGACCAAGGCCCTCCAGAATTTCTAGCCAAGATCTGCTCCTTCACGCAGAGCACTGCCAACATTCCCAGCAGCTCCAAATGCGTGTAGCTCTTGTGAGTGAGGCAGAAGGTCTGCTGGGAGGGTTGGAGATGCCAGAGAAAATCCTTTTGGCATTCAGGACAAGCAGGCAGAGCTGTCACTCCAGAGCCAGCCAGGATCGGGAAGTTCACGTAGCGCAGCCAATGCCAAGAACGAGGAACACTGAAGCCATTCATACAGGGGAAAGTTCTGGGATCCAAACCACAGATGTGAGAGTCAGGACTCAGGGCTCTGATCCCAATCTGATGTTAGGCTGCCACAGACTCAGACTCACCAACATCTGTAGCCACCTGCATATCATTGACATATATGAAGCACTTACACTTCTCTGAATATTCTAATAAAAGATGTCTTCTGTGAAAAGATCTACAAATTTGGACTTAATGTTTAAGAAATATTGAGTACTTCTTCCTATGTTTCTCTTTTCTATTATTTTCTGCATAGCTCAGTGTTTTGTCCTTTTTTTATGTGTTTTGCTTTCACAGAACACTTGTTTTAATTTATATCTTAATATTTAACCTTGTTTAAATACCTTTGTATATATGTTCATATCTGTTCTATGTGCTGCTTAAATTAATGTTATTTCTGAGTTTTCAACAATTAAGATGAGCAAGCAAAAATTTTTGTATGATTCTATGCAAAAGTAACTTTTAGAAAATAATTTTTAAAATTTTTGTAGCAGACTGCAGATGTGTTTTGAGAAGTTTCCAGTTTCTTTTTTATGTTGCTGTTTTGGAGGCCTGTCTCTTCATTACTTCATGTCTTTGTGTTTTTTATCAAGATCTTCATTTAATCTTTTGCTTAATTTTTTTTTATGTCTAGCTGCTCCACGACAAAGAATTGAGTTGACCTTTGATGAACCCTATTACATAGAACCCTCATTTGAATGTCGGTTTGATCACCTGGAGGTTCGAGATGGACCTTTTGGGTTCTCCCCTCTCATTAATCGTTACTGTGGTCTGAAAAGTCCTGCACTAATTAGATCAACAGGGAGATTTATGTGGATCAAGTTTATTTCTGATGAGGAGCTGGAAGGAAAGGGATTTCAAGCAAAGTACTCATTTATACCAGGTAAAGATGTCTAAAATTCTGATGGAGTTAATGACTATCTGCTCCCATTGAGCTCTGTGGTGTGTTTGTCCTCTCAGCCTAGAGCTGCATTTCAGCATGGGCACTTACAGAGGCACAGTGACAGTGTGATAGCCACAGTCTCAGTCCTGCTAATCCTACAGGGCACATTGCTAAAAACACATGGGGAATCTTGACTGAAGGAAATTGCGGCTCTGTAGTTTGCTAGTGAGGAAGACAGTTGAGCTTGTTCATGCTGAAGTCTTCAGCAGCACCCTTCTTTATTTCTCTACTTGTACCAGTTTCACCAGTGGTAGGAAAGGAAAGACAAGGTATGCAAAGAGCTGCCTTTTCACCAGCCTCTCTTCTAAGCATGTAAGGCACTGGACAAAACCATCTGAACCAACTTTGCAATAGCACTCCAGCCAGATGCAAAACATTTAAAATCTCCATTCTGAAAACCCAGAGCAAATATCTGCACAGTCTAAGCACAAGCTTTTGGTATAGCAGGATTCCCTCAACCCTTGGGCTCAGACAACACTTTGCTCAAAGTGCTGTGTAGTTCAGAGGTGCAAAGGAGAGGACAGTGTGCTGACAGTGCCTTTAGACAAACAAAAATTACATCTGCTCTGTGAAGGTACTTAAACCTGGCAGGGCATCCTTCTTACATGAAAACTTGACCTGATGTCCTTGTGCAGTGCTTGACTATTGTACTTGATAGATACTACACATGTAGTTATCAGCATTTTATTGTCCTTTGGGACAAAAGGCAATATACAAATGTCAGCTCTACCACTTGGATAAATGTATACACAAACATAACTTCTTAATGTTAGCTTTACCCCTAGAGCACATGAAAACACAATTCATGATTATATATTACTGCTTAGGGGTTTAGACTCAGAAACGTCAGATTAACATGGTGACCAGACCATTGGCAATTGCATGATAAAATGTTTTCACAGGGACAGTACTTACGCATTTTGCTAAGTCCATTTCCGAAGCCATTTATTTCATCAACATCACTTTCAAAACTAAATTACCATAGTTGCAGGCTGGAACTTTAAATGTACATTTAAAGTGTATATTATTTTCACAATAGATTACAACAACTGAGGGACAGATATTTTTCTTTTCCTTCCTCTTCATTTATATGAAGTGGGGTAAAATATTTTACAGTTGTGAAAATGAAAGGGAACATATGCACATTGCCTGATTCATAAAAAAATCAGCTTGCAAAGAAGAATTTTGCATACAGTGATTGTAGATTTTCACTATAGGTAAATAAAAAGAGGAGGACAAAGAAGGCATGTTCTGAACTGTGCTGAGTCTTAAGCTCAGGACTGAGGCATTCTAGAGGAAGTGATGAACTTCCTATACAGAAAAAATAATTTATAGGATCACAGAAAGAGCCAAACTCTGGACCTTCATTTGGAAAAGAACTTAGTACCAAACCAGTGTGCACTTTTGCATGAACTAGGGCTTTCTTTGCATAAAACAGCATTTCCTAAACCATGTCTAGAGCTACGTGGCCTAATACAAGAGATAGATAACCCAGGGAAAAGTACCTTTAGGACTGAACAGCCTTCTTCACATACTTTTTAAAGAGTAGTTAGCAATTTCTAAGTGTTGATATATTCTGCTAAGCTCAGTTCAAATTGTTCAGAACTACATAGACAGCAGTCTGATAAGATAAATCTAAATAAGCTTTTTGCACAGAGAAAGATCCCCTGTACTCTTGTGGAGCTCCAGCAGTTTCAGTGAAAACTAACACAGTTAAATTCAGAATATAGGAATGTAGGAAAATGTAGGAAAAAAATACTGGATAGTAATTTTTGGTGGTATGCTAGAAATCTGAGCTGTCAGGGGAGAATTACCTTTTTCGGATAAGGTCAATCTTTGTGGCATAATGTTCTCATCTAAAAAAAATTTGTCTTTATATGCTCCAATTGATTCAGTAAACTTTCTGGCAATTTTTTTTTGTGACATAATAAAAAATGGACATAATCTGCAGATAATACTAAAGCTTGAAGTGATTCTCAAGCACTGATAACCCTTGTGATTCATGACTTCTTTCTATTACAGATCCTGACTTCACTTACCTAGGAGGTATTTTAAATCCCATCCCAGGTATAATATTACAGTAACAATTTCTTTATACATGAAATTTTAAATTAATGTCATATTGCATTTGACAGCAAGGTCTATCTTCTCCCTAGACTGCCAGTTTGAGCTCTCAGGAGCTGATGGAATAGTACGTTCCAGTCAAGTAGAACAAGAAGGAAAAACAAAACCAGGACAAGCAGTTGACTGTATCTGGACAATTAAAGCCACTCCAAATGCTAAGGTGGGTTTTGTTCATATAATTCAATATATAATGAGTTTCTGTGGCAGCAGCAACAGGTAATGGTCACTAACTGTGATTTGCATGATGATGTACTTTATTGAAATGAGTCATATAGCAGTGGCTTAGGAAATCCAGAGAGAGAATTATTTCTGAAATTAAATTTATATAAGTCCATAGTGCTGGCTTCCTGTTTGAAGCTTCAAATACCAAATACTGTGAGAACTGTTGAAGCAACAATTTCCAGGGGCATTTGACTTGGATCCTGGTTTTATTGGAAGCCTGCAGGCAAAAATGCTGGCTGACATCTTCAGTAATTTCCAGTAAATCTCACTGCCAAAACTGAATGTTTTGCCTCCAGTGGTTCTATTGGAGAATTTGGTTCTCTTCAAAGTCAACAGAACATGTGTCTGCTTCTCCCATGTAATTCACAGTCCAGCAGCTTGAAACCCACTTTCATCGGCAGTCTGAGCTAAATGGAAAAGCTTTACCTTGTTAGGCAGAGAGCAGGATAAAACCCTGTTCACAACCCCAAAATACAATAGCTAAAGCCTGAATCATATTAGCTTCAGAATAATATTCATTAAATATGTTGCACTGAAGAGCACATACTTTTCTCCATAGAGAATACACATCTTTAACTCTGCTTCTGCTTGCACATACATAAAAATTAAAAAATATTTTGAAGCAGTAGCTGCCAAGATAACAGATCTTCCCTCTGCCTTCTTAGACACTCCTAGCACTTAACTAACCAGCCCTGTTAACCACCTTGGAAGTGCATTCTTAAACAGGAACCAAAAAGATGATAAGTAGAGGACAAGACATGAAAGAAATTAAAAGTCCATTAATATATTTGAGCCTTTGAGGAAGTGAGTCAGTTCCCAAGAGCCCTATACTAGTCTAAGTAATAGACGCAATTCTTCCAGAACCAATAACAAACCCATTTTCTCTCTACTTTGCCATTGAGTGCACCAGGTCTTGTGCTTAAGTATTTTAATAAATTATTGAATGTTGCCAGAAGGCAGAGTTATAGTTGGGTGAGTCCTGAAATTAGATCATCATCCTAAATTATTGATTTAAAACATTACAGAAAAATAATTCTTAGTATTCTGACAGTGGTTTCTCAAGCTTCAATACAGGCAGAATTATGATGATAAAATCCATTAGATCTGATACAGTGCAGTCTCTTGAGAAAAATAAGCATAGACATTTTTAAATTCTTCAATTTGATTTTGTAATAAAAATAAACTTTTAAAACTGACACAAGTGCAGCAATGAAAGTACTTTTAAAATGTGTATAGCAGACACTTAATAAATTATGTCCAGTTTTCATAAAATTACCAGAATAATCAATATAATGTAAGAGTAAGGACCTTTTATACTTGTCTAGCACATTAATCCAAAGGAGCATGTGAAGAGATGAACACTTTTAATGGGATTATTCCTTTCTTATCATACAAATAATAGCTCTACTACAAGTGTGCTAAATTATTTTTAGTTTCCATTATAATTTTGTAGCAGATATATTAAGACAATCATTAAAGGAAAATACCATCTCTCAGCCCAAATCCTAGCAATTACAGCTCGCATGCATGTTTTTGTGATAAGTCATCAATGGAAAACAGGTTCTCAATGTAACTGACAATTTCCAGCAGTAAATCTTAGCAAAAAAAGTGGGGGGGGAAATAAATTGGAAGAGAATAAAAAATACATATGCTGAAAATCACGAAACAGCGAGGTGAAGCATGAGCTAATATGGCACTGGCTGTACCTTCAGATAGAATGTGCAAGGGAAGGCAGTGCTGGCCAACCTGCTTCTGGAAGCACTGGAAAGGGAAAGCCACGGGGCACAAGTGTCACCTGTCTTTCTCTTTTCCCATGTTTTCAATAAAGCCTGATAGCTGTAGGAATGGGGAGGAGAATATCTTGTTTTGTCTCCTAGAGGTGGCTAGTAGCAAGCTATGGCAAATGGGCAGCAAACTAGAGCCCGAGAGTGGGATTCATCTGCCCTGACCTCCTGCACCCCACCTGAGCAGGGGTCCCAGAGTCCTTGGGCAGAGGCACATAGCCCCGTGTGCAGGGCTCTGTCCATTCCTTTGGTAGATGCACATAGTCCCGTGTGCAGGGGCTCTGCCTCTGCAGCTGCCCCGGTGCGGGCGGGACAGGAGGTCGGGAGCGGTGCTCAGACAGCCCCGGTGCGGGCGGGACAGGAGGTCGGGAGCGGTGCTCAGACAGCCCCGGTGCGGGCGGGACAGGAGGTCGGGAGCGGTGCTCAAATAGCCCCGGTGCGGGCGGGACAGGAGGTCGGGAGCGGTGCTCAAATAGCCCCGGTGCAGGCGGGACAGGAGGTCGGGAGCGGTGCCCAGACAGCCCCGGTGCGGCGGGACAGGAGGTCGGGAGCGGTGCTCAGACAGCCCCGGTGCGGGCGGGACAGGAGGTCGGGAGCGGTGCTCAGACAGCCCCGGTGCTGGCGGGACACGCAGGAGAGCTCGTGGACGGGGAAGCAGCGCCTCAGGCTCCACCTGGGCACATTGCTTCCCTGGCAGCACAATGGCTGTCTAAGAATTTTTAAAGTGTAAAACGGTCTTTGCAGCGTGTTTAAGTGACTTGGTTTCATATGTCAAAATTTTCAGAACTTTGAGAATTCCTATACAGCCACTGAAGATTTTCAAAAGCCTTTTGATGTGTTAATGTAAATTTAACTGAGTTACAATCTTGCACATGTTTCTTGCTCCAGCAAAATAAATTATTTACTTACTCTTTAAATACCATCCCAATCTTCTAATTTCTTTGCTGCATGTGTTCTAACACATATGCTGCCTTCTCTTGGATTAGATTTCTGCTTTTAGAAGTATTAAGATTAGCTTAAATTCATTAATTCTTCCTACACAGCCAGCTTACTTCTCTCTCATTTCCATTTTTATTCAAATTACTCCTGACTTCATGGTTTGTGTCTTCCATAACACAGCTATGGTTCAGTAATTAGCTTTCATTCTGAAGCAATAAATTTTAATTTCCTTATTTTACTTCAGAGCTTTTCTGACTAGACTCCTTCCCCTATATTTTAACATTGTTTTTATGAATTAGAAAGAAAGAGAACAGTCAAAATACTTTAAAAATTATTTCAGTACTTTTATGCATTCCTTATATCTCTTTCTAGAGAAACAGACTTCACATTTAGCATAAATTCTTGGGGGTTTCTTCACCAACTGTGTTACTTTGTAGTGTTTTTCCAAAGGGAGCAGAAATAAAATAAATTTTTAAATAAGGATTGTTTTGGGGAACAGGGAGAAGTGAAATGGATACCCAAGATTAATGCCAGGTAATGCTCCACACGGACATCTAATGAGAAAATCTAATTTTAAAAGTGTTGTGAATTGGGAATTACATTTATCTGTAAGGGAAGAAAACATCTTATTCAAGATTTGCTAAGAAAGAAAGCTTTCAGTATTTCTTCTCCTAAAGACATTGATTCCTCTTTTCTAACAGATCTACATGCGATTTCTGGACTATCAAATGGAGCATTCCAATGAATGCAAAAGGAACTTTGTTGCTGTGTATGATGGGAGCAGTTCCATTGAGAACCTGAAGGCCAAGTTCTGCAGCACGGTGGCCAACGACGTGACGCTGCAGACAGGGACAGGCGTGGTGCGCATGTGGGCCGATGAAGGCAGCAGGCTGAGCCGCTTCAGGATGCTCTTCACCTCCTTTGTGGATCGTAAGTACAGCTAGAAGTGCCCATTCTCCTGGTCAAGGATTTTGGGGAAAGCATCAGCTGTTATATTAAGCAGCAGGAAAACAGGAGAAAGGTTGTTTCTGTTTTCTTCACATACTAGCAGGTAAATTAGCTAATTGCTTTATTACATTTCTAACATGGTTCCTGAAGAAAAGCTTTCCTCCATCCTTAAAAGGCTTATTTTCCATTTGAATTGAGCAATACTGCCCTAGGCTACATCCTCCTTACAAAGACACATCCTTCCCTACAAATGAGCACAGACTTATTTCAAAAAGACAGCAGTGGGACTGAAGCATTGCTCTCCCACTAGTGCCCAGTTCCCTGCCAGACACCACAACAGGCTCTTCTTAAGGCCACTCTGGATGTTCAGAAGAGTAGAAAACATGCCTGATCCTGTAAAGTCTTTCTCTACTTCCTAAACACAGCCCTGTCTTCAACTGTGGGTCTGGAACTACAGCCCCTCCAGCCAAGCTGCTCCCTTATCCTCAGCTGCACTTGGCTCTAATGGACCCTACATGTGCTCCCTTAGCAAAGCCCTGTAGTGTTGCACAACCATAGAGAAGTAGTTAAATTCAAGTTTATTCAAGAAGCCTGTAATTAAAGCTGAGTTGTAAATGCCATCTGGATTTTTGTTTGGATTCCATAGCCTGGGTTCATCTTTATTCTCATTGTAAATTAAGATGTTTCTTGAAAGCAGTTTTTTGTGAGATTTTTTTCTTCTAAGGATGTTATACCTGAATGGAATTTTATTGCCTCACATATTTACAGAGGACAACACTGTCCACACTGCAGAACCATTGCAGTGCCGTTTATATGGCACTAAAGCAGACTGAGTTCAGAACTGCAGAGCAGATCTGAGATACATGGGAAGAGATGAATGAAATATTCCCATTTCAGGAAGTCAGACCTATGCTTGTGATAAAGGTTTTCAAAAAGTTCTGCTTGAAGAATAAATAGTACAGATTTGCTAACAAAAAAATAACTTTTCTGATAGAACATGTCTGTAGCCAGTCCTGAATGAGATCCTGGTCACTAAATTGCAGGTCACTAAAATGAGATGCTGGTCACTAAAAGTTCAGGTTACAGGTAACAGGTAGCTTTTATGTTCTGTTCCATAAACCAGTAAATTTTAACATAGGAGAAAAGCTACTTTTTATAAAACAACCTTTCTAAAGTAACAGATATGTATAAGAGAAATATATTCTGGCTTACTTTGAGTACATGGTAGTAAGGAACAGTTGCATGCTTCAAGCTAGTCCATTGCTTAGCCTACAAGAGGCATTTAATAAGCTTTAGCTATTGAGAATTTAAATAAATGTCAGTTTTAAGTACAGCTTGCAAAAATTGATACCTGCTTTTCCACTAGCTTTTATTTCAATTCAATTATTAACATTGGTGATAGTGCAAGTTTTCTAGGTTTCAGTGTTGAAAATGCTATGAATTTTGTCAGGGAAATTGTCTATTTATATTATAATTATTGGAGTGGGCTTTTGTTATAGTGGAGTTTGGATTTTTTTGGGAGGGGTTGTGGGGGGGTTTTAATGCAAGAAGTTGAAAAACTAAATACTCCTAAAGGTAGATAACTTTCCAAATTTATGCGTTTAAAGCAATTCAAAAGTCATTGTCAGAAGAACATCTGCAAAAGTATGTGGTTATTGTTATTTACCTGAGATACTGCCTTTCTTGGATAGGGTCATTGAAAAGTATGTGGCTGTAAAGTGTTTCAAGTATTTTTATATAATCTAGTCATAAGCAATTGGAAAAAAGTGAATCTGAGCTTATCTTATTTTCAGATTGTTAAGCTATCTTTCTCTTCTACCTTGCTAATGATTTGTAATTACATGAAGCCAACCATGAAAATGATCAATATTTCTGGAAAGATTTCCATAAATGAACTAATAGTGCATGACAGTCACCTAACACACACCTAGCACTGCTTGCAGGTTTGACTAAGTAATTCAGCTAACAGCAATGTGAAAAATCAATGTATTTGATTCCTGGCTTGATTCAATAGATGAGTAATGCTGGATACTGTGAGCATTGCACCACTTTTGGGCAGCTGTTATGAGAAGAGTCCAGTTATGTCCTTGAAGTCCTAGGCTGGAAATGATCAACCATTGTGACTTTTAGACTTCAAACTCCCCAAATAACAAACAAAATCAAAAGAAGTCCATTTGTCCCATCTTCATGAACTGTGAACAAAAGCCATGCCCACAAAAATATAAAGGGACTACATAAACATGTAAAATAGAGGCTGTGCTGGCAGATGGAGAAGCAATAGCAGAATTCATCAACCAAATACAGAATTGTAAAAAAATTCACTGTTCAGGGAAATGAGATGGAGAATGTGTCTAATATGTTTACAATATGGCCTAACTGACAGAACAGGCCTGACCTCGACCTTCTGAAGGAGTGATCCTGTTTTAAAGCAGTGCTCTTCAGGCTAGATCTGCTCTCCAAACAATTACATTCTCAGATCACTTGAGCAAGGAAGTGATGTGATAGTTACTGTTACATTTTTAAGCACTGAGATTCCATAGATAAACTGTTCCAAAATACCCTCTAAGTATGTTCTGTATTCATACTTGCACTACAATTAAAGCAAGTTCTTGTATGGAACTTAACAGATTGCCAGGTTAAGCAGTAACAGCAAATACAAAAGCTTAAAACCAATGAGTGTAGGTTACCCGGCTTCAGTGGAGTAAGCCATGGAAAGACAAACCATATTTAATTTAGGAATGCAAAATCAAAATTAAAGGTTCAAATGTTCTTTTTCTCTTGGCATAACTCCTCTTTTTGTCATTGAGATTCTCAAGCCTAACCGAGTGACTAAGTGAGAAATGCAGTGTTCAGGAGCAGTCATTCCCTCTGCTCTACCCTTTGGGTTTCCTGGTATGTTTCAGAGAATCCAGACTGCTCAAGAACACATTCTTTCTGTGAAACCAAATAGTAGAATGTCTATCACACATCTTTGCTGTTTAGTATATAAATGACTCCACTAATAACAGACATTTCCATCATAAAAATACCACATTACTGAAATAAAGGGAAAACCAATTTCTTGGTTTTTTGGTGCCCTGAATTTATAAATAATTCCCTACGTATATGATACAAACTCTGAAAAGAATGATTACTACTTTCTAATATCTTTTTTTTTTAATGTCAAGGATCTGTAACAAATACAGAAAAAAGCATGGGGCAGCCTTCTAGTTAATTTCTGTCTTCAAGTTTCTGACTATATATAGATAGATACATAAAAAGCTACACTGTTCTCTCTCAATCCCTGCATTAGTTCTAATAGGAGGATCCAAGAGCTTTTGATTCCCAAGCAGGAATGACTGAGATGCCTCTAGTTATTGAAATTTCTTGCAATTACTGAAACAGTCCTCCACAAGCTGAAATCTGACTTGCCTTAAGATAGTAATGGGCTCTAAAATGCAGATGTTCAGGGAGTGCTTCACAACATCCACACAGCAGATGCTCCACAGAATAAATATATCATTGATAGTGAGCATGTGATTTCTAAGTTTTTAAAGACACGTACTAAAACCTTCTTCCATCATCTGTGTTTTGTGACTGTCTCTATTTGCTCCCTACCCCTTTGGAGCAAGAATGGGTTTTGTAGTATTGATAATACTGAAATTGTTGAAAGCAATTACATAGAGAGAGAAAAGCATCAGTGATGTGCAAGAGAAGTGATTGTGTTTGAAACAGAGAGGAAGAATGCATGTTAAAAACCCCTGATACAGGAAGTTAATCGTTTTATTGCAAGGCGTCAATTACTGAAAATTCTGAATGTTTTATTTCTCTTCTCTCCTGCAGCTCCCTGCTCAGGCAACACTTACTTCTGCCATAGCAACATGTGCATCAATAATTCTTTAGTCTGCAATGGCATTCAGAACTGTGCATACCCTTGGGATGAGAACCACTGCAGAGGTGAATATAGTGCAAACCACAGCCTTTATGAGCTAGGCTGGTCAGTTTGCCTTTCAAGAAAGTCATGAAATGTCTTTTTCCTGGAAATATGCTGAAGACAGCTATTCTACTAATCTCAGGAAGGTGTTCCAAATTTTTTATTTAAACTCAGGACACATGTAAGCATCCTGAATATTGATCTTACTGCTTTTAACTAAATTTCTTCCTCTTCAGCATATACTCTCTATTTTAAAAGGATATCAGCTTGATAAGAACTAGAATTTTGTATTTTTGAGGCTTCATCCTATCAATTTCTGAACTTTATTAAATCAAGGATTGTAGGGAGAGGTAATGCCTTTTAGAGATAAAAATGAAGAGCTGAAAAAACACAGAACTAAGTTTTCAAGCACAAAAACCTCTCAGGGTTGAAATAGAAGCAACAATCCTCAAAGACAATTTAAAAACATTTGTTTAGAGTTGTAAATCACAGGCTGTTTCAGGATAAATTCAGCTGCTGTATATGGTGTGAGAAAGGATGGGAGGAAGGAGGAATTGTTAGGGAGCATGAAATAAACACTTATGGAATACAGACACATGTAAATTCCTGCTTCTAGAACATGGCTTGGGAGTATTATTTCAATCATTACAACTACAGTAAAGACTTGTTTCAATATCAGGCTTTGTAGGAAAAATTCTCAGAATTTGAAGAAATTGTTTTTCTGTTAAAGCACAGACATTCACCTGTGCTTCAAGAACAGCTCAGTTGTCAGAGTTAGAACAAAACCAGTCTAAGGTCAACAATTTTTCTTGCTGAAGAAAACAATAGAACAAAACCACTTGAGGTTGTTTGCTTTGGTTTTTTGACAAATAGAATGGCAACAATAGGTCTAAACACAAAACTCCAGAAGATTTAAATATGTATTCCATTTCAAAGAGAAACCTTCAAAGAGAAACCAAAAGGTCAAAACCTTCTGTATAGAAAGTCTTGAAAGAAAATTTGTTTTCAATGCAAAAATCCTGCTTGCATTTTTTAATTAAATAAAAAATTTAATTGCTTGTTAATTGCATTTTAGGTAAAAAAAGAAATTCACACCACTAATAGATTTTCTAATGTAAGGCATATTGTGGAAGTTTTCCAGTCAACAAAACTGTCCATAACTCCCAAGTTTGCAATATAAAATTAAACTTCCTCTAAACAATCCTTACCTTTGATAATACTCAATATTCCCGTCTAAGTTTAATTTCTATATCTCTTTCCCATCTTTACCAGCTGTTTTCTAGACTCTCCCCTAGAATTCACGTCACTAATTTACTGCAGTACTAAAAAAATTAATTCCATAAAAACTGTGTCTTTCCCAATATTTGTAAGTTGCTGTATCTGATGTTGAATAACCTATCATGTTTTATGTTGAATGCAATCTAAATTCTGCTGTAATACTTGCACAGCAGAAATTAAGAGACAGCTGAAGACTAGATCCACATTGCCAGCTAAGGGAGACTGATGCAACCAAATAAGCAATTCTTAGCCTTAGAAAGAGAGCTGCTCACAATTGTGCTCAGTTCCTGCAGGCACTCAGAGTTCTCATTTAGTCCATATCAATAGCTACATAAATCTGAGCATATTGTGACCTACTTATGCCTAAGCCCTGTAATACAAAAATTGATACAGAAGTCAGTTGTGTGCAATTTATTTTAAGAGACTGGCGAAGACATCACCTTTTGCAAAACAACTTTTTGATTAAGATATCTGCCAGGAATTAAGAAACCTAGATGCAGACAAGAGAACTGCCATAGCAGTGAAATTTATACCTCCCACCATGGATGGCACCACTGTGATCTAAGATAGGCAGGACAAGGGGTGAGATCTTCCTTCCCTTCAAAGGTAAAAAGTAGCTCGAAGGAAACAGCCCAAGCTCTAAAGCAGAAATGTAATTTCTTACTAGCCAACTCTTCGGGAGTCTCTGCTCAGCATAAGGATTGTTTCAAATAATACATGATGGTGTATAACTCTCCCCATGCACTGTGTGTGGTATTTAGGTACATAACACACATATTCAGATGCCAGGACCCAGATATCTGGTAAATGTTGTGCAAGATTTAGGCTACTAAATTTTCTTCTTCATAGTCTTAAATGCTTCTCTCCCACTAGCCAGTGTTGCAGTGTAGAAATCTCTCAGTCCCCCAGGACAAGAACATCAATGGAACAGAAGTCCAACTGGAAAACTTGAATCTTCAAATAAGAATTTTAAATATGGAAAACCATCTTGTTCTGATGCTGCCATCTTGTGTGTTTTCACATGAAGTACTAGCCAAAATTGCCAAATGATTTGGTTTGGTTGGTGTATCCCCCCCACCTTGTTTTTTCAAGTAACTTCATCATTGGACTCAGAACTGGAATAAGAGCTTTGCTAAAGCTCCCTGTGATGAATTAGGTAAAACTGACTTACACAATAGACACAGCCATTGCATTTCCAAGAGATGTGAAAACAGTACAGTCATTCTTATATCTGATAATATTTCACTTTTAAAGAAGAACGAGACAATTTTAAATCTAGGTTTTCTTCTACTGACATCACTGAGAATGTTACCAGCAGGAGCCAACTGTGATAAGAGAAACATCATCTGTAGCTGGATTAAACCTATTTAAGGTTAATTTAAGCCTATTTAGCACATGGATTTAGGAATATAGACATCAGTAAAGTTTCAGGATGGAAGGCTCATCCCAGCTGAGTCAGCAGGCACTGGTTCTCAGAGTTGCACCTGCCACTGAATTATCATATGGTAACCACTAATGACAGGGAATTAGACAAATCCCATTGACATACAGGTCTAGTCTCCAGTCCCATTAAGTAATTCTATCACTTGCATGGCAATCACAATACAGACTTGCTTTGTTTAAATGTGTTATCAGAAGTGTAGAAACTAATAAATGTCTTGTCATAATCACTTTTCTCCTTTGCAGAAAAGAAAAGAACTGGATTGTTTGAACAAATCACCAAAACCCATGGGACAATCATTGGCATCACAACAGGGATAGTTTTAGTTCTTCTCATCATTTCAATTCTAGTGCAAGTAAAGCAACCTCGCAAAAAGGTAATGGCTTGCAAGACTGCCTTCAATAAAACTGGTTTCCAGGAAGTTTTTGATCCTCCTCACTACGAACTGTTCTCACTAAGGGACAAAGAAATTTCTGCAGATTTGGCAGATTTATCAGAGGAACTTGAAAACTATCAGAAGCTGCGCCGCCCTTCAACAGCTTCAAGATGCATTCACGACCACCACTGTGGCTCCCAGGCCTCCAGCATGAAACAGAGCAGGACCAACCTGAGCTCCATGGACCTGCCCTTCCGCAATGACTTTGCGCAGCCCCAGCCCATGAAAACCTTTAACAGCACATTCAAGAAAAGCACTTACACTTTCAAGCAAGCTCACGACTGCCCCGAGCAGGTGATAGAAGACAGGGTGATGGAGGAGATTCCATGTGAAATTTATGTCAGAGGAAGAGAAGATACAGCACAAGGTTCATTATCTATTGACTTTTAACTTCCTGCTGAAAGTGGTATCAGTGTATATACAAAATGCTCATGTATAGTGACAATGTATATATTTAAAGTGTACCATACGCAGCGTGTGAGATGCACACACTTTTAGCTTATTATACTTCATTCCAAAAAACAAAACCAGTCTTCATAATTAATTCTTGCTGAAAAAGTGGTGGATTTCCTCCAACCTTCCCAAGCTACCTATCTAGTGAAAGAGTAAGACAGAGACTTTGCATGGAAATGATCAGATAGGGTGGTGGAAGAAAAATCCTTACAACTACTAATCGTTGAACACTGAAAGCAATGACTACTATTCTCTTCTTCATACCATTTACTCTTCTTTAGATGTCTGCTTTTCAAGACAATTTTAATACCTCACTTGCATAAATAAAAGTAGTTAAGTGCACTATGTGTATGTCAACATAGGTGTCTTATTGTATTTGTCAAATTGAAAGTAGAGTTAGTGTTAAGTGCCAGTTAAGACTCACAAATTATGTTACAGCCATCTGTTTCACTTGCCTTTAATTCTCATTTCCACACTCTAGGCTTTGTGAGAAATAAGTGAACAGGGTCACTGCCTTTTAACAATATCAAGTTATATTAATTTTAGTACATGTGGAAATATCTTTGCAGCTTTCAGTTAAAACACGAGTAGTCATTTTATTCTAGATGCAGACTTCTACAACAGTTTTCTTTCAAGAAGGTTTAGGATTTTAAAATATTCTGCCATATATTATAGCTCCATATGGCACACTGATTTCACAGCTCTGTACTTAGGAAACAATTTTGTTCCTGAGTTTTCCAAGTATTTACATAAATAGATTGTACTGTACATTTGTCTCTTAAAATAGCTTTTTACTCCTTGGTTCAGCCAATCTTCCCTACTGAAATCAGCAATGATACTTTTAGCTCATGTCCTACTTGCCTGAAGAGAACTGCTCTGAGGTCTGTGTGATTACTGGGTGTATGAAGGAACTGGAAACAAAGAAATCACAAAGCAACTCTAATTAACCCCTGTGGAATCCTTCTTGTGCCCCTTGTTTCCATTTGCAAAATTGCACATTTCATACCTTTTTAAATGGTAGTTTGGACCTAATTTAAAAATTTTTACAATATAGAAGAAAATTTTTTAAATATATTCTCATTGTGGTTTTTAAGCTTTTTATATAGTTTGATACTGTACAGCCTAGTTCTTAAATCCAAATCTAGCACCTGGACAGCAGGCTTCTTTCAGGGTCCCTCTCAGCAGTTCTGACTAACCTGCAATTGTTGCTGCACACATCACAATTTGCCAAGAATACTTGTCATGACTTCCACATTAGCCTACACTTTCTTCCCTGGGTAGTTTGAGCTTATTTGGGTATTTTCTTTTCAGGAAACCTTTGACTAAGCTGGTCTCCCAGCAAGCACTGGGCATAGCTTTTATGTCAAACCATAGTGTTTGTTGTGCTGATTGTAGTACAAAAAAAGCCCCAAAACCATCTTAACCTATGACCCTTGCAACTGAAAAATCATTTATTTGAAATAAAGATGAACAACAGCTGTAATCACAGATTTTTGCTAGAATGATAAAGATTTTTTTAAGTGCTTAAAATGTACAACATTAAAGGGGAAAAAAGGAAAGAGAATTGAGTTTCTTCAGCAATCCCCAACTTCAAAATTAACCCTGTTTCCTGTTTAAAAAGAACATAAGCAGCTCTTATCTTAGACCCACAAGTCTGGATGTACCTGATGCCAGTTTTTGTGCTGGTCCCAGAATGTATTTCAATTTGAAAGAATGAAAATGGGTTTTATTTTTAGATGCACTACATGCAGAAAATAAATGTAAAAAAAATCTAGTTGTTACTTGAAATTTTTGAATATTTAATGCAAACATTTGGCAGATTTTATTTACTTCTCATTGATTTCAGGATGAAATATCTCACCATGACCTATAGAACACACCATGCTATTTGTGACAGTTTGTTAGTTCCAGATTCTTTCAACAAGTAATACACAGTTTTACATGGGTCATTCTAATCCATATAACTCTTGTAAATGCTAGGTTTGCATGACTGAGTTTTCTTTTTTAGGTGTATTTATCCATGTGCTAAAAATAACATGACCCCTACTTTTCCCAAGTTATGTTGCCTTTGAACAGTAAAGCTGTACTAATAAAACAAATAGGAAGCCTGCAGAGCCCAAGTGTGTGGAGAAGAGAGAAATTGAAGAAGTTCCCAGAAGGCTTGAGTGATATTTCAGTCTCTGTGGTAGCCTTGTGATTACATGGTCAGAGCACAGCTGCCTTTTGGCTGCCCCAGAGCACACCAGAGCTCCCACAACCAGTCCTGGCTTTTGAGCATAACTGGCTCCAATATCCCATGGGGTGTTTGAAAACCAATCTGCCTACACAGCCCATGGCAGGGTGGGGTTCAGTTACTGAGCTGTGCTTTAAGAAATGAGTCAGAACTATAAGAGCCATACTTCCACTTGCAGTGTAATCAACTTCCCTTCACTGCAGAGAAAAACTAACCGGGCAAGCTGCTGGGTAGCACAGTACAGAGAGCTGACACATCTAGCAAAAGAATCTAGCATTGGTTTGGCAGTCTCAATCCTGTTGAAGCTGATGTGGTCTTTAAATTTTTTGGGGCATTAGTGAAAAATGTCACATTTCATACTAGTGCAGTATCTAAGAACCATTGGGCTATTTCCATTGTGTCCATCTTAAATTCATACATTTCTAGGAGCATCCTGATTTTGCACTCCATTGTAGCCATATCTGCAGTACCCTCTGCTAGCACTGAATGCTCCTTTGCAATGACACACTCATTAGACACACCCTGAGCAGGACAAGACCAACAGCATTGACTACTTTTTGGAATTTCTAACTCATTTTTACCTTTTATCATAATAGCTTAGACTATCTGAACAATCTAACATGAAGAATGAATTCTGATGAAAATTGTACAAGTAAACCTACACCCAACATGAAAATAAAAGTGACTGTGATTCACAACTCCTGCAAGTTTTCTGAGGACACATCTGCATTTACAGAGATGATGGCAGTGGCACAGGAAACTCAGGTTTATTGCTGTTCCTGACTCCTCAGTGATCACAGAAATACCAATATGTACTTGAAATGCATGGGATTCTCTTGTCTGCTATAGACAAGATGACCTCACAGTATCTACAAATTCCAATGGCATATTGCAATAATGACTGTCTATTTTTACAAAACCAATACTAAGAAGGGTTATGAAAAGAACTGTCAGTGATTTACAAGAAAAGGTGCTTGTCATGTGAACACTTCATAGAATCTTTATGTCATTAAAATACTCTTTGCTTTGTTTTTCACTTGGTACAAAGAATTCTGTGCTTTAGCAGCAAACCTGTTGAATGAGGGAAAAAGGTTTGTCTTATTTGTAAAACAAATTTGTCCCTAAATAAGTTCTTATATCATTGATCACAACATTTAATTTTCTGAACTGTTTAAGTACAGTCCTTTATCTGAAAGGATATCAACAGCACAAGTAGTAAAAAAAAAAGGTTAAAAATATTTTTAAAAATTTAGCACATATATCTAGGAAGATGAGTAAATTACTGCTTGAAGTGGAACAACTGAATTCATGTGGATGCACCAAGCCACAGCTACAGTCTGAGCTTCCTGTATGCTCAGGCTCTGTACATCTGTTCACAGCAAAACTCAGTCAAGCCCATTCACTTTTCCATGTCCTTATTTCAAAGTTGACATGTAAGCCCTATGATTGCTCAGGTCTGTAGATTGTTTATCAAAACAAGATTCCTAGTCCATGCCAGCCTGAAAGATAAGCTGATTTTACACTGAGATCACACTGCTAAAACTGAATATTAATTATAATAGGAGAAAGGATTTTAAAATCAAAAACCTGGATGAGTTGATTCATGCTTTGAAAATTAGTATTTACAGCACTCATCTCAATCTAACAATACAAAAGCTGCTATTTTTGCAACAGCAAAAATCATTCCTGTGATATCTAATAAGCATCTCTGTACAGCATCAATGCCCCTTGTAAATGCTTAAATGACATGTCAATATGCTGTAATATTCTGTGACAGGTTTATTTTCATATTCAAATTCCTTTGCTACACTCCATTTTACACAATCAGCTTAACAAAAACTCTTTTCCATCTGTTTCATAGGTCAAAACCAGGAATTTCTGAATGGCCAACTTTGTTCCCTCTTATCTCACTATTGAAGATAATCTACCATATACCAGATAAAACAGCTTAGTTTTTAAAAGTCTGTTCTTACAGAGCCAGGCTCAGGAGAAAAAAACTTGATGTCTTTGTACCTCTTTCCATTAACATGTCATAATTTATAGTAATAACTTGTATATGGAGAAACCCTAAAAAATCCTTCATGCCAAATTCTGTTCAAGAACAAAGTATTGTGATAAACCAAATAATAGACACCTAAGACCTACATATTCAAAAATTCAAAATAATTTCCTGGTTTGGAAACTATATCAGTCCTTCTGAAAAATGGAATTATGTCAGTGCTCTTAAAAGATGCACATCACATCTCTTTCCCCAAATAAATACTTTTCATCCCAAACACAGATTTCCTAGATATCTTTTATGTGCTAAAACTTATGTCAATATTTTATTAATTCATATATAGAAATATATGCATATTACAACTTATAATTAGCCTCGAAGTTCATAATCACTTACATAAAGTTGCTTCTGTGTTCCTTCCAAATGTTATTTAGGAGCAAGGATTACACTGCATTTATCACTAAAGCACAGCATTTGAGAGTTTAACATTACGTTAATTTCTGAGACTGTACTGCAGCTTATTTTCCAGCAGAGAAGTGAGAAACTACAAAGGAAACTCAAAGCTCACAGGATTATCTGCTTAACCTCAAATGAATATGGCTAAACTGGAACAAAGTACATCAGTGTTCTAATACTCAAGGTTTAGTGTTTCATGGGGGAGTAATATCAGCATTAAATGGGCCTGTGTTTTTTTGTGAGCAGATTTTGTTTGCCCCAGGTTTGCTCATATCACATATCTATAATAAGTGCTACATTCACCTGTGAATAACACAGGAATCTAGGGCTTCAGCTGCTTGCAGAGACAGGAGAGGAGTTGACAATTGAAGAATTCTTTGTTTAAAATACAAAAGGAGAAATGAACAAATATTAATCACTGGACATTTCTGATACAATGTTTAACTCACTCCCCAATGCAGCTGAATTACCCTCAAGATAGTAAAGTGCATCATTCTACCTAACTAATATTTTAGGTTCCCTCACTTCAGTAAGCACCTTCAAATACTCCTAATAATTTGGGAAAAGCCAGTTGTTAGGACTGAGTTTACTGGCTAGCATTCTCAGCTACTACTGATTATTATAGGAAAAGATGTTTCAGTGGTTAATGGAGGTGAAAAAAGCAGGAAAATACTCTTGAAAGCAATTATGAGATAAAAAATTCCTAGGAAGACAAGTCAATAAATCCCAAGTCTCTTAACCATTGTAATCAATCTTCTGTTTGTAAAGAACAAACAGCCAAGGTACATAAGGAATACCACTCATTACTGGCTCTTCACTGTATTTTTTATAACCCAACAGAGCAACTGAAGGCCTGAGGCCAAGTCAAATAATTTTAATTTTTCTGTAGTAATGAAAAACAAAGAGATCTAGTGGCATGAAGATGTTTGCTTTTCACTTACCAGAGGCGAAGGATTCTGCACAGGCCATTTAATCATCTTCTGTCTTCATTAAATGTTATCTTTAACAGTAAAGGGAATTCTGGACTATAAAAAAACAGCACAAAATATCTATGTATCATTCAAGTGTATAGTAAACAAACCAAATGCAACAGACACTTAAAATAACCTCATATATTAGGTAACTTTTAGAGCTCTGTGTGACTCCTAAGGTTGTCACCTTCTCCCAGACATTTCTGCATTCTGTCTGTTTTAATACATTTGAACACAAGCTCTCAAATCTGTGCGAGAGAAGTAGGAATAAAAGAAAACTAAGATCTTTGCCTTTAAGATCCAGACTTAGTAAAGCTTCACTGTGCTGCACTTTCCTCAGAGTAGAAGCAAGGACAGACATTAGCATAAGTAAAAGAAATCCTTTACTTGAACTATCAGAATCCAAACATGACTTATGAATTATTAGACTATACAGTTTGGTGTGCTTGGTTGGTTTTTAATTGTAGTTCCAACTTTCCTTCAATTATCAACATCATCTTATAAGATAAACTGCTCTCTAAAGCAAATGTGGAGTTTTGCCCACAGAGCTATAAGAAGTAGATTTAAATATTGCATGACTGTGTTTAAAATTAAGAAATACCTGGTGTAAATGCCGACTTATAAAAGTATAAAAAGATGCATTATATAACATTCAGAAAATAGTTTTCCTTACAAGTTGCCAGATGTGTAACATGAGGATTTAATGACATTTTAGCACCACCTGTAACGTTACTGCAGCTGAAAAATACTAATGCTGAACAAGAGGAATAAAAAACATAAACCCACTTCTTTTCCAGTACTCTCCCTTCCCCTCAGGAACACAAGAAAAGGTTACCAACTGTTCTTTAGCAACAGTACCAAACAAGGAGCTCAAGTTAGTAGCCCTCAAGGCTTAGGGGAACATCAGCAAGAAGTAGAAAAAATAAAAGTAATTTCTACATTAATTTTCCTACAAGGACCACACCTACTGAGAGAAACAGATGTAATTGAATTTAGTTTTATGAGAATCAGAACTGGAGGTCATGGCTTATCCTTGCCATAGGACTGCACTGAAATTAATCTTGCCAAAAAACCAAAAAGATAAGAAACAGTCATTTCAGACTCTGAGTATAATAGAATATTATCTCTGTACAACTGCAAGAAACTGCAGCTTGTTGGGTTGCCTTGTTAAGTTACAAAGAACAGCTGACACCAACTGAAGGAAGAGGCAGAAAGCCAAGCCTGTCTCAAAGCAGAACCACTTGTCTGGTGTATATTTGAAGATGTAATAACCTGTCTCCTGCTTGCCTAACCATGGGGCTACCTTCCTCTCTTTCATCATGGAAGCACTTCCAGGACTGATGGGAGAATATTTGAACTGAATGACAATCCTACCTGTGGGCCTCAGGCCAATCTTAACAGAAATACCCAAAATGATATATCCAGGGAGAAAAAAAATACTGCTTTGATTCTCTTTCAGGCAGGAGTCAAATTATAGGGTCTAATATAAAATCCACCAGATTCAGTGTAAAAGCATCAAAAAAACCCCCCACACTCTCCTCAGGAGCAGGATCTGGATGCCCTGTGAATAATAGACATTACCTTCACTGAATGTACTGGAATACTTTTCTACACAAAAGTACACTCAAGCTGAAAGATTTCAAGACAGAGCCAAACATCTAGAGTGCTATTTTGAAGGGTAATTCATTATGTTAGTGATCCTATTGATTAATAGCAAACCCCTCTTATTAAGGTTAGATGTGCCTATTGATTTTTCTCTTTTTAAGGAAGACTTTGTATGAATATTAATGGCTAATGCCTAGAATTGAAAAACTGAAGGACGATTTAGCAAATTAAATGAAACTGGGTTCTCTGCTCCCAGCAGCCAAGCTACCTAAGCAAAATACCACATCTGATCTAATGCTTATTTTTACTATTTTAAAAGGATTTTGGAAGAAAATCTTTGTTGCAACCTCTTATGGAAAGGGAAAAGTTAAGTAGGAAAGTATAAACAAAGAAAGGTTAAGTTACAAAAGCATCAGAACAGACACTACACAACCACAGCCTACAAAGGGCTGAAAAATTGAATTGAGGATGTAACCGAAGGCATAACTCATGTGTTTCTCTAATGCCAATATAAAGCTGCAAATTCAAAATAGGTTTACTTTTCTAGAGCTCAGAAACATTACAGCACCACTGAAACACCCCAGTTTTCTAGTGCACGATTTGTTTCATTTATTACCAGTGAAGTTTATCCCCCATCTATGGGTCTAATTTTCCTGACACCCCTGAATGCTTTACACTGTAGCAGTTGGCTGCAGAGCTGCAGCTCTCATGATCCTGATGGGGCATAAAGTAGATAAAGTACCAAGTTCCCCATTTCTAGTGCAAAAAACCTCTTAAGCACCGCCAAATCTGATTATTCAAGAATATTGTCCTCTTTAGCCTGCTCCAGCAGCAAACATTTCAAAAAATAGCTAAACCTATTTTCCCATCAGATGGGGCCATGTGTCTGGTAATGTCTGCACACAGCACATCTAAATAAATGTATCTTCATTAGTTTCATGTCAGTGTTAGCTCAAATAATAACAAAAGTATCCTCAGATTGAATGTGCTGCCAAAGCCAGCCAGCTCTGCTTTTTCCTACAGTATTATCATCCATTAAAGCTGTTGATTATGAAATTATTTTCTATCCCTGTCCTTCACACTATCTGACCAAGCCCAGACTACTGCTCTCTGCTGTCTATATGCAGATAATAATTCATATTCCAACTCAAATAAACATAAGAAAGTACAATGTCGTGTTCCTGTAGCAATAATTTAAAACGCTGGTCCATTAATATCTGTCACAAATAGGGGAGACAATCTAAACAGTTATCCAACAACCCTATAAGAATGCACACATATGATTTCAAATATGTATACTTTCATCTTGCACAACCTAAATTTAAAAAAGTATGTATAAAGGAGAGAAGGAAGGATATTGTGGAAAATACAACAGAGGAGTTAGATATTTCCTGTTTTATTAGCAGCTTACTATCAGCATAAAGATGAATAATGCATGACTATCTGGATATTAGACGCTCAAACAACTGAAGAGAGAGGTAAGCCTGAATAACCATCACATCAATCTTCAGGGAAACAAATTAGGGTACATTACTGTCACAGCTTTTGCTTGACATGGTTTCAGATTTTAATCCAGTTACCTGGAAAGTCTTGGGAACATCAAAGAAATAACTTTTCCCCCCTCTCCTGAACACAAACAAGTGAAAAGGCTTTTAATAAATCCTTTTAGCTGGGTACATAGCTCATACAGAGGGAAAGAGAACATAAAAAAATATATTTCTCTAAATTCTGATTCACTATGGAAGAAGGAATGATGCCTCAGTTATACCCCCACCAAAACAGAAGCTTTTAGAAAATTCCCTCACTAGACAGCAGTTCACTGAATTGCTACATTAATGCACCTTTCAGGCTTTGAAGTCAAGGGGCCAAAGCAGAAATGGCTCAAGAAAAAGGCATGCTTTGCCCTCTATACAATTACATTAATTATTTTTCCCATCTCCATGAAAAGGTTATTTACTGTATCCAGATTTCTCATTTTCTTAGCAAGACTGAATGGGGAGACAAGCTAAATACTTGTTATTTCACTTACGAAACTCATGCAGCTCACTTATTTCATTAGATTTGTCACAACAATCAATGACCAAAGTAAGAGCAAAACTCCTTTTACATCTTGATAAGCATACAACAAAGGCTTCTGCTCCTCCATTAAGGCCACCCAAAGCACCCTGAGGGCAAAATAAATAAGCAAAGAGCAGACGGGAAAAACTTACTTGCAATGATGAGATATTCTGGTAATAACTAAGTCACAGCATTGCCATGGAAGAAAAATCTCAGGGGTCAAGTACCTAATTCCTGTTCCCACTCCACTTGCAGACTCAGAAATCATCCAGTAAAGGTTGTGAGTAAAGGTGCATCTATGTGTGTGCCTTTCTGATTCAAGTATTTCAACAATTTCAAGGTTTCTTTGCAGCTGTGAAGTGTAATTTTTAGTACACAGCTGTACTACAATCATATCACAAAATTATACTGCTTGGATAGGGATAGGGATGGAGACAAGTTCCAGAAGATAGAACAATAAATTTCCTCTCAGGAGTCATGGTTTTCCTTCCCACTTCTGCCATTGCTAACTGTGTTTTCTTGGTTGAGACACTGGAGATCAAATCATCCAATTTGTCTATTAATTTAATTGATGCAGTAATAAAATGCAACTGTCTGCCTAAATATTATCAATGGTGTGACAATACCAGTTTCCTCTAAAATTCAGTTTTGCTTCTAAAAGCCACAGCAGACATGAAATTGTCACCTGAGTCTTTTCAACTTTAGACTGCTGTGTGCTCCTGAAACAAGACAGCATGCACATCACCATCAGGAATCTTGCATTCTTGTCATTATATTTCCCTCCAAAATAAGCTCTGGCAATTTTTCCAGAGCTACTTTCCCAGGCCCAAAACAGCAATGAAGAAAGAGGTTAAAAAAACCGCATACAAATAAGCACATTATCCAGGCTAGAGGAAAGAAAGAAAACAGCAACACACACAAGTTATCCAGTTCCCAAACAACTTAATCATCTTCCACTTCCTTCCATGTGATTACTTCCTGTTGTCTCTGGGCAAAGAGTAACCACTACTCCCCTCTGTGCTAAGAAAACAATAAAATTATGTTTGGCATGTAAGCAATGAAGAGCAGAACAAAATCTGACCACGATGCCCCTTTCACGATGTAGGGCATGATGATTCTGACAAATCTCAACAATAAGATCTCTTTAAAATTAGATTTAAAACCATGCAAAAGGAACAACCAGAACAGCAAGGAAGTAAATATAACTTTTTGCCAAAATGTTATCTGAACACATTAGCAGGATCCTGACTACACATCTATCACATCTTGTCCAAATTCTCTTTGCTTTTTTCTTTTATCCAGGTCCTGAAATATGAGCAATTGGAGTGCATTTATTAATGAGTAAATAATATTCAGATTTTTTAAAAAATCAGAACTATCCACACAAAATTGCAAATACACCAGGTACATTAGTGATAGATTCCAATTTTCTGCACCCAGAATACTGGCATTGTTGTTGCTATAGGGATTATGCAGACAGTAGCTTTTGGCACCATAAGAACAGGTGACATTCATTACTCAGGTCATGTTCTTCCAGAGTAAACATTTGTAAACAAATTACTGCTTAAACTGCCATTTCCTGGCCAACAGCACAGTCATGTCATCTGGTTTTGGGCACAGCTCCTCCCTCTTCGAACAGAAAGGATACTAGAAGTGAAAAGAAAGAAGTCACAAAATAGATTAAATTGTTTTGACACAGAAAGGAGCATAACAGGAATAACTGAACTCTGTTCTGGACCAGAGGCAACTAACAATGCCAGGGGAATTGTGTTCCCTCTGTCTTTCAGAAGAAAAAAAGCCAGCAAAACAAAACCAGAACCTAGCTAGAACCTGAAAAGGGTGGGAAAAAGAACAAATTTATTTTCTGTACAGCATCATCAACAATTCTGACTTTGTAGTAACTTTGAATTTTAATTCAATTTAAATCAACACAATTCTCTAAAGGTTAGAATGGTCACAGAGAATGGCAGCAAAGGTTAGTGACTACACTTGATGTTAAATTGAAATGTCTCCCTTTGCTGGCTTAGATCTATTAACTGATTTTTTAAAAATCTATTGTTTTTTAACTTATGTTCAGCTCTTCTCTATGTCATCTCCAGGTAGAAAGTAAAAGCAGCCTTTCCAGCAGGAAGGGACGTTTTAGATTACAATCCTGAACAAAACAGTCCATTCCCGTCAAAAAAAGGCCCATAACATTGCAAGAAAAAAGCATCTTAGTAATGGATTATTTAAAGCCTCAAAGAAGTCTGCTTTTGTAGAAACTAAACAGAAAATTAGAGAAAATGGAAACAAATACTTCAGTTATACCTGTGGCTATGAAAGAAGATTAAAAAAAGAAGATGAAAGGCTTCAAGTTCCTCTGCTGCATATCTTGAGCCACAACAGGCTCAAAAGGCTATGCACACATTTTCGCTCTCCCAGGGAAAAAGAGGAATAAAATAGAAATTCTGAACTCCAGAGATGATCCCTATCCTTTCAAAACATACCTAAATAATGGAATTTTTTTTAAAAAGTAAATATTGAGAGAACAAATGAAATATTCAAGAGATTTTAAACTGCTCTAGTATTGGAAATGTTTGAGGATTGGTATTTTTTTAAGAGCAACCTAAGAAGCATATAAAATCTAGTGTAAATAATTCCCTAATGATTCTCAAGCCCTTTTACATTTATTGCTAATGACAACATTCAAATACAAGACAGTGTAATAATTAATATTGCAATTAATTATGGCAATTAAGTTTCTTTCAACTGAAGAAACCAGCTGCTTGACAAGAGATAAGGAATACATTATGACTTACTCAGCTGAGCAGCTATTTGTGTAAGCAACATACTATCTCTGATAAATCTAGTCACATAAGTAATGACTGTGTAGCAATAAGTAGTTTTCATGATAAATTAAATCCTTGCTTTCAGGTGCTCATAAAAACTCATGCTCTAGCCAAAGAGGAGCTCTAGACAAAGACAAAGCAAGTGGCTGCCCAGCGTGGAAGCTCTTGGAGGCACAAACTTGCAATAGTGCCACCACCTGCTATTCCTACAAGTGATCAACTCTACAGAGATCCTGACAGCTGAGTTCAGGGGGTTTTATGGCTTAGAGAGTCTTTGCTCCTCCAAGGTCTCAGCATTAAAAGTTAGAGACTGAGCAGTGATTCTGTAGAATGCCTCTCCCTCCACAAGGAAAACAAGCCATAAAAACCCGCTTGCTTTCTTGCCACAGGACCATAGAACAACATGGGTCCTTTAGGAAAAAGTGTCTTATAAAAACAAGCAAAAAAACTCAAACAAAACCCCCCAAACTTTTCACCCACATCTGCTTCTGGGAAATTCAGCAGAAGGTTCTAGAGAGAGCAGAAGCAATATTGGCACAGGACAAGGCTTTGTTCCCTTGTCAGTAAAGCCCACATTTTGGGCTCACAGTGCCCTATTCTACTCATATCTGCACCACCAAGCAAGAAGTTACATGATTTCTGTCCTTTGAGGTGTATCAGTGATGCTTTGTTCATGTGTTTTTGTCATAGGGGTTTGCATTCTTTTTCCTGGGAAAAATGCTTACCAATGCTGCTGTAATACAGTTACAATATAACATTTCCCATCACTATCACTTTGAAGATTTTATTTCCAGACAGCCCTGACAAAATGAGTCTGTTACTTTATCCAACCTTTAAACATAAGGTTTGGAGATGACAGTCGAATGTTACAGTCTTTGTTTTGGCAAAGCACCATATATCACATCTGTCCAAGTTGTGCACTGTGAAACAATATATCCTAAGCACCAGAAACCCAAAAATACAGACCTTATGCTTTTAAGCAAGAGTGGATAAAACCAGTCCTTTTTCTATTTGTGTTTTCTTTTACTTGATTCAGCATTATTTACAGATAAGCTACAAACTATAGAAAGCCAATAAAAAGAAACCTGAACTAACAAAGCACATGACACTAAACAGCTTATCAGCAAGAGCTGTATAATCTCCTTGCCTGTCTCCTTCAAGTTTAAGGAGATCTAGAATTTATAGGGTGCTGGTAAACACACTTTAGAGATTTGAAGCAGAAGCAGGAAGAACACAGCACTTGCCAAAGTCCACATAAGGGCAGAAAGATACGAGCAATCATTATCTGTGCAGCTCAGCTGGAGACAGCTCCTCAGAAGTGTGCAGTGAGAAAAGACAGGCCTGCAAAGTCAGCTCACTGCAGACCTTTCTGCCCCAGCTTTCCCAGCTGGTATAGCAGCGACTGACAGCACCATAGAAAATAATACATCACAGATTTTTGGGTCAAGATGCTTTCCTCCTACAGAATATGGCCTCAGATTTAGAAGAGACAGAAAATAGATCTGCTGGAAGGTAATTATAACTTTTATCTATAGATATCTCAGACTTGGATGATGCAATCCTATAAGTAGCTTTCATGCACTGGCTTTCTTTAACCTCTGCTAAAATAAAAACCTTTTACTACACAATTGATCTTGCTGTTGCCCCGAAGTACTCACTTCAAGAAGTTTGAATTCTAAAACACTAATATTTATACAAAGAAAAATTACCTTTTGGCATATAAAGTTGTCAAGACAATAGAGATTTATTAATAGATAGCATTAATAGATTTCTGAAAGCCCTCAATTTATAGTCTGAAGCTATTCCTATAATCACCAACATAAATTTTGGTTAGAGAAACAGCTAGTTTTGTGCTGCCATAGAATCTTAAAAGGATACAGACACAAACCACAATGCACCTTCTGCACTACTTATTACATAGAAAGTTAGAGAGGATGATTGGTCCTTCTTAAATAATTTTTTCTTCTGTTGTTCAGCTATGAGATCAGCAGGACACTTTCAGCACTGACGAATGTAGTGCTGTGTTGAATACATGTCACTGGGATAGCTCAGTGAAAGAAAACCTAAAAGTCTGGAACACCAAGGAAATCCTGTTAAATCAGAAAGATGTATTAGCCTTGAAGCCTTCCAGGACATTATCTCAGAACCAACTCACAGACAAAGGTCAGAAAAGAAGTAATGAGGCTGCCCTGGAACTGTGTTGAGCAAGAAGACTGCAAGACTGTAATTCAGACAATGTTAAATCAGACACCACAGTCTTGTAGAAATGCTTTTTAAATTTTAAAAGCACAACTGGAACCACAAACTCCGTTCTTTTTTCAAATAATTATTTTTGCAAATACTCATAAATCCTCATGCATTACTCCAAATTTACCAAAGGACTAATCACTAGTGGTTTAGCTCTTGTAAGATCTGTTAAAGGCATGTCTCATGTCATTATAATCTTTGATTATAATGACATGAGACATGGAAGTATACATTTGAACAGGTGCACATCAAATCTTCTGAACCCAGCCCTAATCAAACTTCTTGCCTGCAAAGCTATCTGTACTCCACCATGATGCTCTTCTCCAATTCTCAGTGCTCTCTAATCCATTTTAGCTACCAGTTTACTTTCTTTGATGTTCCCTAGGACTAACAGGGAGGATGAAATAAACATGCTCCTTTCTTCCAGTTTTTATACTGGTTCCTGACTGCAGAATAAAGAAATTTGTAATTGTATGTTTTTGGAGAATCGATGTCAGCTACGATTCCTACACTGTTACATGATAAAGGATTGCAAAAAATTTAATCCTTGCACTGAATAATGACAGTACAATAAAGTAAGATGTATTATTGAGTCCTTAAGTCAGCTAAAACATGACTTTTTTAAGGAATATTTTTACTGGAACTACTACTAATTTAGTACTGCCCTGAATTCTGGCCTCAGGTACAAGGACTAATACAACAATGAAGCCAAAGATCCCCAACCTAATAAATAAAAGCAAGTGCAACAGCAGAGAAACATCATCACTGTGAAAGCATACCTGAAATCTGAGAAACTCCTTAACCAGTTTAAGAATTGGTCAGTATTCATAAGGAATACAAAAGTTTGGCTGGGGAATATAACACAAACAGAATCAAGCATGTCTGACTGACAGCACTGATAGAGTCCAAATTAAAATACTCATCAAGGTAATTGGATTGTAAAGTATATGGCAACTTCAAATTCAAATTTTAATTAAATACCCAAATTTTACGTATTTGAAGTCAGCCTTTAAACATAGGCATTTTTCAGGAATTTCTTCATTTATGAGCATCATGGCAAACTGGCCGCAGGGCCAGAGAGTATGGTGGGCTGATGTGGTATACTGACAGTCTAGGACATAAGAGTGACAGTTCCTTAGCACCTTTCAGTAGGTAGGCATGAGGTAACAGATGTTGAAAACAGTTGTGTGGCAATGAGGGAACAGGGATTACTCTTTACAGCTGTTATTCAAAGCCTCGAGAAATTCAGTGTGAAAAAAGTGACGCTTGGATCAACTCTTATTAGGTGTCTCTCCTTACAAGTGACCTGCTGATACCAAGTTAAAAATGCCTTAACCAGGTCATAAAGGTGAAGTTTAACTCTACAAAATACCAGTTTAAATCCCATGCACCATCTGGAGTTTACATAAAATTTAAGAAGCACACAAATCTTGTGTCAAATTCCTGCTCAGGAATCAATTTTGCCTTAACATACAAAGCAAACTACAGTGAGAGAAAGGTTATAGCATAATATTTAAAAGAAAATATGACATTCAGAAAAAAGTAAATATCATCATAATCCCTATAGTCTTCACCTCCTCACTAAGCTGAAAATGAATAGGATAGCTATCAGCTATCAGTTCACTCAAGAGGTATCTGCATAATACACTTAAAACAGGTACACAATTACACTTATTTTCATATAAAATACAAATTTTCTACACAAAGAAGTTCTAGACACAATCCCAGATCACATCCATCATTCTTTGTTGGAAGCATAAAGAAAAAAAAAAGAAAAAAAAATATTCTAGAACCATCTTCCTCCTAACACACCCTCCCACAAGCACCAAGCCAGGAGGATCTTCAGGTGCATTTGATTGCAATGATTCTCCAGATGCAATCTTCAGATGATCTTCAGGTGCAATGATTGCAAGATTTCAGATATTTTTTCATTGCTCAGACTGACAACGTGAAATGAAGGCAAAGAATCAACCAGCTAAGGAGCTACTTTAAATTACATTGAGTTTTGACTGCTAATACAGTTGTACACCAAACCAGCTGAAGGCTTTTCACCAATGCAGGCAAAATTCACTACTGCAATATAGCAACAAGGGCCAAAGGGCAGGAGAAGGAATTAGTGGCCAGGCCAGTATACTTCTCATAAAGCATAATATGATATAATATAAAAATGTAAATTGCTCAGTCCTCCTTCCCCATTATTATCTCCAGCAAAAATTTAATCTGAACAGTGTTAGTATAAATTTATATTAGCAGTATACAGGTTAGAGAGTATAAATTATTAGATTTATTTGTACTGGAAGGAAAACTGGAATATATTTAGAGAACAAATACGCATGATGTAAATCTTGCTGTTACTATCCATGGTGATAATGGATCAGAGTGGAGAATAAAGTAAACCTGGTTGTTCTGAAAAACAAGTTATTTACTACTTTTGTAGTAGTGTTTAGAATCTTAGTGCATAAATCTAAGGAGCTTACTTTAATTGTTCAGGAGAACAGCAGATGCTAGGAATAAAATCCTAATTTACAAAACCAAAAAACCACATACAGGCACTCTGAGAATGCTCTCTAACTTTGGGAGACTTCATGCACATACTATAGAATAGAAAAAAGATCCTCAATACTTACGTAGTTATTTCTATTTTATACCCAATACTTGTCTCTCAGGATTAATACAGCATATTCCTTTTCCAAAGGATGTCTAAGCCATTTTGTAAGGGATGACTCCATCCTCTATTGATCTCCTCTAGCCATATCACACTTCTTTTGATAAAGCTCTGGCAGCAGTAGGAGGAATCTATTATTTGATTTAGCTCATCTTGCTGCTTTGTTGTAGGCAGGCTCTGTGCCCTGTGTCAGCTCAGAACCAGCACTGAACTCTGCTTCTCCCCCTGTTATGGCAGTGCTTGGCTCTCACAGGGCACTAGCCAAGATGCTCCCTGTCAGGAGCACTGAGCTGTTATTGCCCACATGTTCCCACACTTGACAGGAAGAGGCAATGTTGAAGGTAGAGTTTGAGCTGCAGCAATGCTGGAGGGCAGCTGGGCTCATTACTCACTTCTCCAGCTGGAAACAGAGTATTTATTGTTGTGAGACCTTACCCCACCAGGGCACCTCAGCCCCGAAATTATCAATATATACACTCAGCCAAAGTCAGCTGCTCACTTAATTGTCAGCATGTCAGAACCATGCACTGTAATTTTATTACCTGAGCCAGATCAACTTGTTTGATTAATTGTGATTGTTCCTGGGTTTAGCCAATAGAACTGAATTAATTAAAAGCCCCAAGGTTTCAGATTTTTTTCCCCTATATAAGCCAAACTGTTTTAAAGCTCAATAAGGCAACAACCACTTGGCAACACACAGACTGTTTTCCCACAAGCAATTCAAAAAAGGCTTCTCTCCCCTGTTCAGTGAATTAGTTAGGAAACCAGTCTGCACCACTACAACACCAGTTCTATGCTGGAATACCAAAGTAAAAAGCCACAAATCTTAGCTTCATTGTTATATAGGTTATAAATGATGAAAGAGCAAAGCTGAGCCTCTTAAAAGGATGTATTTTTAAAAGTCTGTCCTGAAACCTGAAATCCCTTGAAATTATATCTGAGGTGATGCTAACCTACTTGCCTTTCACAGCAAATTACTATTACAAATATATATATATACATATTATATAGTGAACTATATATGCATAACTTGCTCAGGAGGCTACCTTAAACATGCTGACATTGTTAATCAGAAAAAAACCAATATGGTTTCTACATGGTATTTAAAAATATTATTGATATTGCTACTATGTCCCTTTCTTAAAATGCACACACACACAAAACACACCCTAGAACTTCACAATTTGCATCACCCTGTTTTGTCCTTAGACTTTTACTCTGCACTCTCTGGTTTCTGCCATCCAGTGATCTCGCAGCAGAGTGTTTTATTTCTGTTAAATGACAGACTACATTCCAACAATCAAGAATACTACAGAAAAAGCTTCTCTCAGTCTCTTCTGTACTTTAAATAATGAAGTTTTCCCATTCAGCTTGTAATCAGAAGCCCCAGGATTATTGCCAAATGTGTGTTTCTTGGATACCAGGAAAAGGTTTCCTGTCGACCATTTAGTTCTATAGTTTCATTTTCTGACTCAAACCGAAGGCTCCAAAAAATATTCATTCACAATTTAAAGACTTGCAAAAAGGAGAAGGTTGTCTTCACTAACTCTTAGCAATCAGTAGGAAAACAGAAAATTTAATTTTGACTATTTAAGTTCAAAATTATTTTCTGATTAACTGTTTCACTAAAAATCACTGAAGCAACATTAAAAAGAGCAAGGAGATACAGACCTTGTCATAACTTGAATACCTAGGAAATAATATCTACATTTATTGAAGGAGTTTTTCCCTCTTGTTTCCTCGAAAGCGAAAGATCAAGAAGTAGAGAAGTCACTTAACAAAAGCTTGATCTCTACTGAAAGACAACACAGGTATTACAAATCCTAGCTATGATCCTGAGACACTCATGAGAGGTGGTTGCATTTCCAATGAAATGAAACAGAAAAGTGGCCATGGCTGCCACTCTCCATGACACAGCACTTCCCTACACTGCCCTGTTTCTGCAAGATCTATTGCAAACATAAGTCATCCTCTGCTTTCAGTTTGTTTGGCACTTACAAATCTTTTTTTTCCCTTTTGTGCTGTTACCTATAGGTTACAAAATGTATTATTTTTCCTTTCTTTTTGAAAGCATGACCTTATTCATCTCACTATTATTTCTTCTACCAGGTCCAAACTGGAAGAATTGGGTTGTATTCAAATTGGTTTCTCCCATATCAAAACACAACCAACTTCCAGAGCTAACTGACCAGGCAATATGGACCAGATTTTGCTGAAAATGACAGTTTATTAAATTTACAGAAGTCCCATTACCAAAATTATTCCAAATTTAATTTACTGTCAGTTTAGTAGATTGTGTTTCTAAGCATCTATTTTCAAGTTACTATGGAAACAATTCCTGATGCTTCTATCCTAACTGAAAATTTAGGGTGAGTAATTTTAATGTAAAACGTTTAGCGTGACAAAGTGAAGTTTAAGGGGGGGGCTAAGCAGGATTTGAGGCGTGGGCACGGTAGAGGCAGGTTCAGGTGGGAGCGGAGTCATTTCCCGAGCAAGAGCTCCCTCGAGCGGCGAGAGCGGCGGCCGGGGGCTCCGCAGCGAGCAGGGGACACACGGGCCCAGCTCCTGGGCTGCCCTTTAATGAAAGGAGACAATTAAGAGGGACAAATAACACACAGAACATAAGGAAGTTCATAACCGTAAGGTAATTGATTTCAGGTCAGCTGCATCCCCAAACACACAGAGTATATTTTTTTAAAAAAGTCACCAATGACATTACTTAGGTTTGGAAAACTGCCACATTTTAAACACCAGGCTTTTCTTTCTTTTTTTTTTTTTTTTTTTTTTTTTTTTTGTCTTCAAGATTTGCTGATCAAAATGAGAAAGGAACAAGAATATTCTTTGAACTGCATGCTTCGGTTTTAACCAGATATTAAGTATGCCCATTTCGTCTTACTTGAGGGGGACCAATTTCTTTCCAGATAGAAAGAAGATTTCAAAGTTCAAATTTATCTGAAGATCATCAAGATGAACCACTGTAATTGTTCTTGTAGAGTGCCTGCTTCTCTGGCAATCAAGGCAGAACAAGAAGACTTCATCAAGGCAGCACGGCCACCCTACGCTGCTTTCAGCAGAGCATTCGCACAGCACTGGGAATAGCCCCGATCCTTATCACAGAGCCGGTCCGCCCTGCTTCACTGCCACATGGAAAATTTCCGGGATACAGGAAAAAAGCAAATAAGCAGCAAGAGAAACGAGTTTAAGTCCTTTACCACAGCCTTTTCCTAGAGGGAGCTGCTAACATGTAACACAGCACAAAACACACCCTGATGACAGCCGTCGTTTGGCACACGATCTTAAAGAACTGTTCCCAGCTTTTTAATCAGAGAGGGCTGGAAAGCATTCCAGGGAGAGCTCTGCCCTTGAGAAAAGCCGGGGTTTCTCAAGCCTCAGACCTCTAGCTAAGAAATATTTTGTCAGTGACTGCCCCCTCCAGTTCAACAGAGCTCAGCCACAGCCTGGCTGCAGGAGCTCCCCTGGCCACAGCTGGGTGCAGGAAAGCGGCCGGGGCCGGGTGCAGACTTGCAGGGGGCTGCAGTGGGTATCCCCTTGCAGAGATAAACAAAGTGCACGAAGTATTTCTGTAGTTTCTCTTGGAATTTTTTTCACAGGCAGCAGATGCCAAATTCCTTCATTCCTTACAGAGATGGGAGGGGAAAAAAAATCTCCAACACTTCTCTGATATGCTAAGTTGCATGTCCAACATAATACAGACCATTTAAATGACATTTAAAATGTGGGAAAATTGCATACACAAAAAAATCAGAATCCCTTTGCAGTACCCTTTTTCTGGATTCTTCCTATTTCCTATTTTGTCTGGACTCTTCCTATTTCCTGATTACTTTGCAAATCTGATTTTAGCTGGAAATGCTGCATTTAGTTCATGAAAGGGATAACTACTGTGCTCTATTAGAAGCATTAACCAAAATGCATCATTGGGGAAAATTCTTTAGAACAACAACTTCATCTCACAAATAATCCTAGCTGAGAACAAGGCAGTCTGGCCTTTATTTTTGGGGAAGTTTGATTAGATTATCTTAAAACTCCCAATCTTATATATGAACCCTGTGACCAAATCAGGAGAGCCATCTTTGAATATCTTAGGTATTACTGTTTCTCTCAAATCCTTTCATTATTTTTTTAGTCAGGCCTCTTTTCTCACTTTGAATTAAAAAAAAAAAAAAGAAAAAAATCATTAAGTAACACAGGAAGAGATTTTATTTCTTACCTTTCCCCTTTCCCAGACCTCTCAGAAGAAGTCAGAAATGAGTCATTATTCAAGAGGAGTACAATGATTATGATAACAAGCTAACAGTTATTTTTCACATTTTCACAGAGTGCAAAGGTAGCAGATGAATGAATACACAATTCCTGCTTTTAATACAAGAGAGGATCTGCAAGTCAATTTTAATATTTCTCTCCCCCAAGTTCTGTAGTATTCCTGCAGGCTAAAGAGATTTGTGGTAGCTGAAAGGCAAAAATCTCACTTTCAGATACTCTGTCCACGTTATTAGTTCAGTGACAGATAAAAAACTTTTCTGATTTTAACTTGTTATTCAAACATGTTTCAAATTGGAAAAGATCAGACTGACATTGGGTAAAGCTCCAGACTTGCACTTATGCTGAAATCAAAGGTAAAAGTCAGATCAACTGGAACAAGTTTGAAGCTAAAGTTATGAAGTAACCTTTAGAAATACAACAAATAATGCAATAGGTATTGGTGCATGGTTAAACAAACTCATAAAAATCTCTTTATAAGGACAGATGTGCCCTTTAGTACACAGCTCTGAAACAGCACTCTTGAACTAGTCAAGAGATACTGCTCCAGCTTGTAAAAGTGTTTGATGTTAGAAAGCTTCAAATGTGACAATCCTCTACATTTTTTTCAAGCACAAAGATCTATCTTGTACATAAAACTTTTATCAGATGCACTTCCTCCAAAATAACACATAACTCTAGACATCAAAATTTTGGCTATATAAAGGACAATAGTGTGTTGATGCTTATCCAGGGTTAAGACATAGACACAGAGAGAAATGCACAGACTGTTCTCAAATATTGCCTATTACAAAGCTTCCAAGGAAATCAGTGATAGGGGTTGCAATCAGCTGCAATTCAAAAGGAGAAAGAAGGTCCTTGCAATGTCAACTTTTCAATGTGTATATGCATGCACACAATTTTTAGCTTTTTATATACATACACACTTTTTTCTTTACTCATGCAGCTCTTACTAAAGGATAAAATAACAATCCTTTTGAGCTTTTTCCCAAGCTTAGGAAAAAAGGCTTTTCATCTTTCTAAAGACCATTATAAATTCAGCCTGATAATCTAACTTAGTACTTCGTAACTTCAGCTCAGACACCATATGCCAAGCTGTGTTGAAACTTTCCATTTATCTTGCTCTGGCTCACAGAGGAAGGTCTGTGACCAAGAGTTTATTGGGAAAAGATAAGGTTAATAAATTTAATAGGTATATTTTTCTGATCACTCCCAGTCTTATAAAAGGTCTATACATAACACCTAACACTGTTCATCACACAGAAGTCTCTCACTGAGAAAGAAATGAATTCACTTTCCCCCCAATCTATGTTGCTCTGTGATCTCTGACTCTACACCCAAAAATTCCAAGACCTAAATCCAAAGTCAAAACACTTTATTTACAAGAATAAAAGGATTTGCCACATGCCCTTCTGATGGAAACAACCCAGTAAAGCCCAGGTGCCTTGGTAACTTGGCATTTAAAAATGTAGAACTCCTAAATTCTTCTAGCTAACTCAGAAGGAGAATTCCTTAAGCTCACCCCCTCCCTGCTCCCCCTTTCAGATCCCCACAATGCAGGCTTTTTAGCTTGTTTAGAACTACCTGCCACTGTTCCACTCCTTGCTGATATCTGCTTTAATTTTGTAAGGAAAACACACTCAGAAACCCAGCACTCAGATAAAAAGTAAGTAACTTTCTGATTTTCTCTCAGCTATGCTCAGTTGGGGTTGCAGGAAAATGACAGACCAGGGAGTTGGTGTTGGCATGAGATTCAGTTAACTGAACAAAATGTGTGAAACTACTGACATGACATTAAAAAAAATCACTAGGAATTACAAATAACACTGTGAGGGGGTGACAAAAGTTACAGATAGTGCTGTGAGGGTGGCTGGGTGCCACAGGTGCTTAAGGAGGAGTTAGAGGAGAAACTGACAGACAGCAGAGAGAATTGGAAGGGACTGCCAGGGACATTCCTGGGACTAAAGTCATGCAATGCAAGGTCACCACCTCAGGGTGACCATGTCAGTAACACCATATAAGGTGGGATTATCTAAGTAACCCAAATCTGAGTGCAGATGTAGCAAAACTGGGGCCAATGTGGAACAAGTCATTAGGGGTGGATTGTTTATTTGGGAGGAGCCTGCATTGGAAAAACAGAGGTGTAATGATAGCAAAAACAGGGCCAGGAAATGACAAAAGGAACTAGGTGTGCAGCTCATTCCTGGTGCTGCCCAGAGGTGCTGTCAGGCAGCCCTGGCTTGCATCACCACGCCCGGGCAGGACAAGAAACCAGACCTGTTCTGACCCTACCAAAGCTCCCCCTGCTCCCCTGGTCAGGAGAGGCAGGCAGGGTGCTCTCCCTGCTCAGTGAGGGAACAGCTGGCTGCCACTGGCTGTTGTGCCCTTTAGAGCTACCCTCTTCCTGACAGGCTCTTGAGAGTCCTAAAATTCTCTACAAATTTCATGTCTTTTCCTTAATCTTCATGGGCCTGCTTTCCATTGCTAAAAGGGTCTAGAAATCAGACAGTGGGCAGGATACACCAACTGCCTTATCTGATTAAACCTGATACCAAAAACATTTCAAAGAATGGCCATATAGGCTCAGCAATTTCTTTTTCAGTGTAACTGCATTCTTTAACAGAATTTAAGCAGAACCCCTTTTGTTAATTTAAATTTGATTCTTTAGTAATAAAGCAGGAGTTAGTGATGCCCAGTCATATTTTCATGTTCAGACAACACTGAACACATAAAATAACTTCATAAATAAGCCTGAACAGGGGTTATTTCATTTGTAGTAACATAAAATTGATGTCTTTCCTATTTTCCAGTGCTGAACATGATTAATATTATTTTATTTCTAAGAAAGCATCAAAAATGCTTCATTTAAAAAAAGAAATTAAATTTGTTTTTTATAAAGAATGAAAAAAAAAGGTCTGAAACAACTGAATTTGAATAGTCCCTTTTGGTGTCTGTGTAAGAATACCTCAAAGAGCTGAGAATAGTGCAGTCTATTTAGAAACAAACAAACATTCCTATAGCTACTGCTTTTTATCATGATGTAATAACATTAGAACTAAATGAAAAGCTCTTATCTGAAAGAAGAATAAAATAATTTTTTTAAATGAAAAAGACATACAAAGGAAACAAAGAATGTGCAAAAGACACCAAAAGAAGTGGGGGAGGACACATTTTTGGATTCCAAGGGAAGTGTCAATTTGAAGATATTTTGAAATCAATTTGAATGTGAGATATGGCCAGCTGTGTGTCTAATGTGTTCTGTCAGTACAGCTCACAAGTCTATGGTAAAAGCAGTGTGCAGGAAGAAGAAACACCACCTTGCTCCTCATCCACATTTGAATTCAATAAAAAGCTAATCATCCCAGCCTATGATTTTTTAGCTCCACTTAAAAATAAAATGTAAAGTTTCATCCAGAGGCATTTTCTTATTATTTATTGCTTAGTTTGATTGTGCAAGATATAAACCAGGCCTGCAATAAAAACCTGGCTATTTTGGCAGGGAAGAAGAAAGCAGCAAATGCTGCCTCTAAACTGCCTCCTTGGGCTGTGCTGCAGCTGAGGTTCTGAGCTCACCTCTCACCCCACAGCCCAGCACTCCTGGCTCATGGTCTGCCTGCCAACATGGCCTCAAGATGCCAGGTGCCTTCAGAAGGCACTCAGCTCCCAGGACAGGTAAGTCTGGGCTGAATCATACTTTCAGTGAACTTCCTCCCCACAGGCATAGATAAGAATGGCACCTCACTGGTTTGAGCAACTCGCCTTCTTAGAGCTTTGGAATTTTATTTTTTTTAATGCAAAGAAAACATAAACACTATGGTATGCTAAACATTCCTTATATGTTAAATACTGCTTATATCTGTCCTGCTGATTCTGCTTAACACCTAAAAAAACAAATCTAAGCTGTAGGGCAAAGAAGCAATCCTCCACACACTCCTAACTTTTCTTCCTGCCTGACTGCCTGACTAAAAAGAAAAACCTGTGTGACCAAAAAAATATTCTCTATCAATCTGTCAGCGAGTACAATCTAAAATAGTCAAGCCATGTATGCACAGCAGACAATTCTTAGAGTACATGAATTTAGCTTTACAAAAATAAAATATGAAGCCAAGTAAAGTAATGCACAGGTAAACCAACTAATGAAGCCTTACTGGCTCTGTAAGTTAAACCATGAAATTCCCAAAGGCTGTACAGGCAGCCTCTAAAAACACCAAAGAAAAATACCTCTCTTTACAGGGGCTTTTCTTTCTTTCTGTGCATCTCTGAACCAGACTAATAACTACAATCCATAGGACTGTTTTCCACCAGCCATTCTCTACTCTGCCACTCTTTTTCTCCCTCCATTTTCTTTTGAAGCTCTTGACTGCTGCCACGCCTGCAACCCCAGAGGCAGGTATTAACCATCATGTACTGAAGCAGATCATTACAGGCCAAATAAACACAATGATGGCATTTAGGGCCCCAAAACCACCCACCCAATAAGAAGCAGAGAAGCCACCAGCAGACAGTAGTTCCCAATCCTGCCCCAGGATTATGCAACCACAGGCTGTGTCAAGATGAAGGGAACCCCTACAGACAAAGAGGGAAGAAGCCTTCAGGCACTCAGATCTATTCCCCTTAGGCAAGGGACCCATTTAAATCTCTATGCCACAAGCACAACAATCTTTTGAAAAGGCCTTTTCTGCTCTCTCTCACAGGTCAGGCCAGTAATCTGTTCCCAGCAGCCTGTCCTCAGGCCTCAGCCTTGCTCACTTCTTCCTCAGGGAGCATCCTCTCTGAGGCACAGCCCGGGTTTACCCAGACAGAAAGCAAGAAGCCAGTTTTTGGGGTTTGCCCTTATACAGACTCATACCATCACCCTTAGCCATGCACCTGCCACAGCTCTTAAGCCTTCCAGCAGCCCTTGCTTAACAAAGGAATAACAACCAAGAGACTACAGCCCAGGAAGGGTTTAGTAGTTGCTCTCCTAGCCCAGCTTTAAGAGACAAACATCTAATTAAACACAACCCAGCTTTTTATTTGCCTGCAAAGAGTGGTGCCCAGCTGGGGCCTTGGGGTTGGTGCACTTTGTGAGTCACTCTGGGACTCACACAGCAACTGGTGCTTCAGATCACAGCAGCAGAGCAAAACACAAAACCAGAGCAGGTGGGTTCCAGTGCTATTTCTAACCACTTAGCAATATGTCTCTGAAGGAAAACCCACTGGTGCCTGAGGGCAGGCAGCAGCTTGGTGTGCAGGTGCCCTAGGCACCTCAGTGACATGCTTGGGGAGGAAGGAGCTGGGGACCTGGGGGACATGGGTGCACAGACAGTTGCCATTCAGGCTTAAAATTTCAGGCCAAGACCAAATTGGCTTTTCAGGTTCAACAAGACCAAATGCCAGTCCCACCCTTTGGCCACAATAATACCCTGCAGCACTCCAGGATGGGGCAGAGTGGCTGGGAAGTGTCTGGTGCAAAAGGACCTGGAGGTGCTTGTCAACAAAGGCTGGACATGAGCCAGGTGTGCCCAGGTGGCCAAGAATGCCAATGGCCCCTGGCCTGTACCAGGAATAGGGTGGCCAGCGGAACCAGGGCAGTGATTGTCCCAGTGTACAGGGCACTGGTGAGGCCACACTGTGTCCTGCTCTGGGCCCCTCAATTTAGGAAGGACATTGAGGTGCTGAAGTGATGCCAGAGAAGGGGCAATGGAGCTGGGGAAGAATCTGGGGTACAGGTCAGATGAGGAGCAGCTGAGGGAGCTGGGGGCCTCAGCCTGGAGGAAAGGAAGCTCAAGGGTGAACTTATCACTCTCTACAACTCACTGAAAGGAGGGTGAAGCCAGGTGGGGCTCAGCTCTTCCCCCAGACAGTAAGTGACAGGATGAGAGAATAGTCTTAACCTGCCCTGATGGACGGTCAGGTTGGACAAAACGTCCAAATTTTCGCAGATACTGGAACGAGCTGCCCAGGGAGGACGGTGGAGTCACCGTCCCTGGGGTTGTTTAAGAAAAGACGGGACAGGGTGACTCAGTACCAGGGTCTCGTTCAGTCATAGGTGGGACTGGACGATCTCAGAGGTGTTCTCGGAGCCCGCTGGCTCTGTGCAGTACCAGGCAGGACAGCCGAGGACGCTGTTCGCGGAGCGGCGCCGGCAGCGCCGCCCGTGCCCTCACGGCCCCCGCGCACAGCGCCCCCTGCCGCGCCGCGCCGGAACTGGGTCAGGGGGCCTGCGGGGGCGGGGCCGCGCGCCTCGCGCGTCGCGGCGTGGTGACGCAGCGCGTGCGCGGTGACGTCGCGGCCGGTCCGTGTCCGTGTCCTGCCGCCGGTCTCGGCCCTGCCCGCGCCGCCCTCGGCCCGCCCGGCCCCGCTCGGCCCCGCCGCCGCCCCGCCATGGCCAACGTGGCCGACACCAAGCTCTACGACATCCTGGGCGTGCCGCCTGGCGCCTCCGACAATGAACTCAAGAAGGTGCGGCGGAGGGGCGGAGGTCGGGCGTTGGGGGGGGGGTGGTGGGCCCCGGCCGGGATGGGCCCCGCGGGCCGGCGGGTGGCGAGGGCAGCGGGGCCGAGCGGGGCGCGGGGGGCAGCCCGCGGGCGGCAGGGCGGAGGCCGCGGTGCCCGGTAGGCCGCGCCCGGGGCCGAGCGGTCGGGGGAGGCCGCGGGCATGGCGAGGGCCCGGCGGGAGCAGGGGCGGCGGGGCCCGGCCCGGCCGCGCTCGCCGCGTCCCTGTCCCGGCGCGTCCCGCGTGGGCTCCGGGAGCGGGCGGGACGCGGCTCGTCCCGCCCCCGCGGCACCGCGCCGTGCGCGGCCGCAAGGGCTTTTTGGGGTGAGAATCCCTGCGGGTCGAGCCTCACCGGTGCCATTGTCTGCCCCACGTGCAGGCCTTGGGAGGATTCGGTTTCGCTCATAGATGCGATTCCTCCCAGGCCGAACGCGGGAAGGCGAGGTAAACAAAGAGGGGAGATGAAAACTTGGAGCCAGGTCGTCACTATAGCAATTCCATCCTGTAATGTATAAAGCACTTTTTTTCTTTTTTTTTTTCTTTTTTTCTTTTTATCTTTTTTTTTCTTTTTTTTTTTCTTTTTTTTTGTGGAGGCCTTAATGACCGTTTCCACGTGAGGGAGGAGAATGAACCAGACGGTTCACTAGCAGAGGCTTCCGCGGGTGGGTGGTGCTGGCACCAACAACTGCGCCTTACCCGTCATGCACGCGGCAGCCTAATTTGTGCAGGGATAGGCAATTGCAGTGTTGAAATTGTGCTGGAGATGGAGGGCAGGCGGTGAGAGGGTTGTGTTTAGTACACAGCATTGTCCACCAGAATATTTTATTTTATTACAGAGTTAGCTTAAAGCTATCTGTGTCCTTTAAGAAAGAAAACCAGAGCAGTTTTCTGCTAGGATAGCCTGCCTGCACCACCCAGTATTAATTACCACATATTAGACTAATCTTGGAATGTAAATTTTCCAACTGTCTGCAACACCAAGGACTTCCTGTATAATTGTCGTTGAGAGGTTTCATGGGTGCTTTAAAATCTGATATTTTAACCTGTATAATAGTATAGAAATATTGAAAACTAATCTTGGTCTGAAGGAGCTGAGAGAACAGGCTTTTACAGTGGCTAAATTAACTTTTACTGAAGTTATATATGTTCCCAGTGTAGACCTTGATTCTGGATTTGCTTATGATGAAATAGTGATGGCTTCCTTTAGGGCCATGGGTAGTTGTAAGTGTTGCTCTGGCCTGGAACGCTTTTTTCAGAAAAGATGTGAGGGCTTTCTCTTTTTAAAAATCACCATTGCAAGATCCATTTTTCCTGATTAGATAATGTTACTTAGGTTATCAGTTTAGTGGTCTTTTGTTTTTTTTCTTGGTTGTAATACTTAAAATATATGGAGAACATCCATTATGACATAGAATACACAGGTTTGTGGAACATTATGCTTTGTTCTTGATGGGTGATTTTTTTTCCAGTAAGATGTATGAGTTTTGCTTTTTACATTTACTCTGCTTTAGAATATTAGGCTTGTAATATCAACATTGTTTTTATTTCACTAGTTCTTTATTATGTCTTGATTCCATGCAAAAGTACAGTGTCTCAAGATAAAATCAGCAATGGGAAATAACTGAATGGATATAAAAAAAGGAAATTTGTTCAGAAGTTGAGAAGTTATGATTTCTGTAGTTTTGTGTGTAAAGCTCTTAACGTTCTATTTCTCAAGAGTTAGTTTAGGTGCTCAATTATTAAGAAATAAATTGTTTGAAAAATATTCTCCAGGAATTGATACCTCAATTTTTTGCTGTTGCATCACTGTAGCTTTTTTAATAGGTGTAATTTGAAAAATAAAAAGACTGTATGCATGTAATTTGTTAATATCTGCCCCCTGATTGCTTCTGAGGGGTGTTGAGGCAGAGTAGAGGAAGGGTTGAAGTTTCTACTCATTAGCTCCAGTGGGCGAAGTCTCTGCCTGTTGTGTTGTTTGCTTTGATCCTCTCAAGTGTAAGCAGAAAGATGAAGGGCTGCTGAAGAACCAGTGATGGTCCAGAATGTCAAAGTGCTGGTCAGAAAGAAGCAGTCTGGAAAGTCCCTTCTGGGGATTTGGCTGTACTTACTCCTACTGATTTACAGCAGTGAACTGAAACAAAAGCAGTGGTTTGTACGTTTCTGCACATGTAACTCATACACCGAGCTCAAAGTGAGGTGAACCCTTCCATTAGTGATAGGTAGGGAAGGAGGAAATGATTGTTGTGAGGAGTGGTTGTAGGGTGGAATGGGAAGCTGAGGCAGCCATTTTGTTGTTCCTGTACTGCTGTGGTTGAGTGCAAAGACAAACACGGTTCAAATTTGCTGTTGTGGTGTAGGGTTTGAGTGGGTTCTAAAGAGCAAATCATTTCAATGGAAGTCAAAAGGAATTCTCCCTCTAAGTTAATGAGTATAAGCAGGAGAACTAGTTCTGGCTATTGTGTGCCACAGCTGTGTGTGAATGCAAGTCTGGTTAATGTATGCACGTAATGATATTAAAATTTTTTTAGGTCATATCAATGTATTAATGATTTTGAAACCCTATAATATTTACACTTTGCTCTATTAGGATTTTCTTTCTTTCTGGGGACATTACTTGAGTTTCTCAGAAAATAACTGATTAATGGAAAATTTAAATTATTTTCTACCTCTTTCAACTAGGCATACAGAAAGCTGGCCAAGGAATACCATCCTGATAAGAATCCAAATGCAGGGGATAAAGTAAGAAAGACTCATCTTTTTTTTTTTTTTTTTTTTAATACTTCTGTTACAGTAGCATCTAAGGAACTGAATACAGGTGTTGGGGGCTTGCTGTTTAAGTTGTTAAGCAGTACTGTAGGAGGGAGTATTGTCTGGTCAACTTCACCCCAATCTCAAAATCTGCCAGTGTACCTCATGACAAAATGCAGCAGTTGGCTCAAATTGGTTGAGAAGGTAATGCTGAGGAAAAAACTGCTGCTCATTTCCTGAGATAATGTCATCTGGCCATGGCATCTGTGTAGGAATTTGAAAAAGATTGTCAGTTTTTCAAGTTTTTTCAACATGGAGAATCTGTAAATGTATGTTTAGAGATTCTTAAAACTGCTGCAGCATAAACCAAATTACATATGTGGGAAGATTGAATTAGATTTGTTATGCTAAAAGCAATTTTTAAATCGTCAATTAAGTTGACTCAGCTGATTATCTTAACCCAAATTGAAGTACTGATGGCTGCTTAGAGGTGAGCAGAGATGACTATGAAAAGATACTAATTTGCCAAATACATTAATATGCCTTTTAGTAAGCTACTTAATTGTTAGTGTATTTGAAGTGCCCAACATGTTGAAGTCTTTGCTGTTAGTATGTAACTGTTGGATATTCTGCCTTTTGGCTTCTGCACTGTTGTGTACTTGGGAGTTTTTTTTGGTTGGATTTTTTTTTTAATTTGTAAAAATCTGTCTTATGCTCGTAAAGAACAAAGCCAACCAAGTTTTGCAGTAAAACATCTTATTTTATGGTAAGAAGTAACAAAACTAAGCCCAAGTCTAACTTTAAAGTCTTGCTACGAATACATTGTGTTAAAATGAGGGTGGAAAAGTGCTTTATTGTATACCTTCTTAATTGGTAGGTGTTCATGCAGGAGGAGAAACTCACAAAATGCTGCCTTAAAGTTCTAAATTATCATGCACTGTTTTGACTCTGTTTCCTCTTCTAGTTCAAAGAAATAAGCTTTGCCTATGAAGTATTGTCAAATCCTGAGAAACGTGAGCTGTATGATCGATATGGAGAGCAGGGGCTCCGGGAAGGGAGTGGGAGCAGTGGCATGGACGATATTTTCTCCCATATCTTTGGTGGTGGATTGTTCAATTTCATGGGTGGCCAGAGTAGAAGTCGCAATGGTAGAAGAAGAGGAGAAGACATGGTGCATCCACTCAAGTGAGTACCTTGATGCTGCAGCTTGTGCTTTGAAGCTTTCCTGACTGTAGAAACTGCTGGTTTCTATGCTTGATAGACTTCTCAGTTGAGATCCTCTGCAGTCTGTACTTCTCTTCAGAGCTGCATGTTGTGTGTGGAGCAGGGGCCAGTCATCCAGAGTTACTTTCCTTGGTTGGTTAATCTAGAAACTACCAAATACTTTGCCAGGTTATTTGAATTATGCACTATGTTAGCTTTATTTTCTTTGTTTTGCTCCTTAATTATACTTGGTAGTTCTAATCTGGAAAAGCCTTTAACAGCCAAGTATTACTCACCAGGCAGATTCTGGTCTGTGGAGGTGGAGGTGCTCTGGAAAGACTTGAATTCATAGGGCAATGCCAGCTGGAACTATGGTCAAACCTCCTAATTAATGGAAAAGTGTGTGTGGTGGCTTTGGTTTTGTTTATTTATTCAAAGCCATTCAAGAATATCACATCTGTGTTTTGGAGATCTCTCTTGCAGTCATGGCTGGCTTTTTGCCTGCCGAGCAGGTCCATTTTAACAACTTAGTTAAGCAACATCTTTCCTGTGGTTGGCAAACTGTGCTGGGTGAAGTCTGTTTAGCTTCACATGCTTGCTTGTTTAGTAACTAGTACTCCATGGTGTATTATTAATGAGCTTTGATTTTTTTGTTATTTGTAAATACTGATGCCAGGCAACCTGTTCTTAATACAACTCAATACACGAAGTTGAAGTTTCTATCCACTAACAAACCCTTTTAGGAGAAACACTAAAAAGTTAAGTGGCCTTGGGGACATGCTGACCCCTCCCCACTATACTCTCTTGTGTGGAAAACCCAGGGCAGTAGTAAGTACTCTGTATGTGTTCTTATTATATATGCAATAGACAATATTATTGTCTGGAGTGTTTACAGAGGCTTGTTTCTCACTTGCCTGGTAGAATTAAATTAATAATTAATTATGACTGTATAATAGCACCTTAAACTCCAGATAAACTTGCTTCTTATTGAGAAACACAACCAATCCCGTCTGATTTATTCTGATTCAATTACAGCTTTTCTCTAAAACTATGTTCAGATTTACAAGTGTGTATTGATATGTATGGATTTTTTTTTTCAGTAACTCTTTGGTGAATTCAAAATGGTGCTTAAAATTTTATTTTGATAGCGGATTTAGTCTTGTTAGGAATATCTAGGTTGGTTTTTTATTTGTCCTAGGCAAGTATTTTAATTACATGGGGGAAATAAGTTGTTAAATGATAACCCAGGAGAAATACTTTATTTTGTAGAGTCTCTTTAGAAGATCTGTATAATGGAAAGACAACTAAACTACAACTTAGCAAGAATGTCCTTTGTAGTGCATGTAATGGGTAAGTTTATTTGTATTTTTGAGTTCTCTGGTTGCTTTGTTGGCAGATATTGTAATGAAGAATCTCCTGTGTCAGATCTTTATCAGTATTTGACTTACTGGAGCCTGCTTTCTGACCAGCAAATTGTTGAACTTGAATGATGCTGTTGATGGAACTGGAACTATTCAGGGGCTTTGTGTGGGGGAAGGGTGGGAGAGCAGAGGGTCTAACTGTAATTGGCAGTGCAGTAGGGCATGTAGGCATGCTAACCTACTGCTGCAGGGGGTTTCTGGTTTCTTTCTGAAGAACTTCCTTTTCATGCAACTGGTGCTTTGTGCTGCAGGCAGGGAGGGAAGGCTGGCTCCGTTCAGAAGTGCAACGCCTGCAGGGGCCGGGGCGTGCGCATCATGATCCGGCAGCTGGCCCCAGGGATGGTGCAGCAGATGCAGTCTGTGTGCTCCGACTGCAATGGAGAAGGTAGGCCAGGCTCTGCTCTGCTATTGAACGTGCTTGCTTGGATCCAGCCTCCTGCTCAAATCTCAGGAGGAGCTTATCCAGGACACTTCTGCTCTTACCCAGTCAGCTGCATCTCATTCTGGTGGCAGCATGGAGAAATCATTTCACTCAGAACAGCAGCAAGATTTACAGTGTGTAGTGTACTGAAAAACAGCCTAGAAGTTCAAGCAGTAGGGATTGATCATCTTTAAAAACACTTAGATATGGCTATTTCTTATTGCTGTTACTCTTGTGTTAAAGTAAAAACCAAGATGTTGCTGTTTTAGGAGCTATTTGTCTTTTTGCATTTCCTGATATCCAAGGACAGTTGTAGGTTAAAAATGGGAGCCTAAAGTTGAATTTTTAACTTCTTCAAATTAAGATGATATCTTTGCCTGAATTGGTTCTGATTAGGGGTAGCAAGTTCAGCAATTCATATGATTTCTTTTTATGTATTCTGCAGTTGGCAGAGTAGTAACATCACCTTGTGGATGATTTTACTTGTCACAACACTCAGGCTACAAAGAGTTGTATTTTGTGACTTGTCAAAACATTTCATAAATGATGTTGTCTTTTAACATTTCATATGCCTAACCTACATATTTTGTAGTTTCAACTTCATCATAATGTTATGCTTTGTTTCACAGAAATGTGATTTAAGGTGAGAAGCTTAATATTTTAAGCCAAAGGCATCTGCTTGTGGCACTTAGTACCGAAATCATACAGTCCATGTGCCCTAATACTTTGGTTACTGTGTATAGAGACAAGAGCTCACTGGAAAAATAAAGGTGAGGTAGAACAGAGCATTAAAGCTATTTTGGATTGTCACCCTTCAGTTTGCTGGAAACAGTAATTACCTTTGTAGGGGTGAATCTGATGGGACCGGCTCTTTTTCCCTGTTTTGTATGCAAGAGTCTATAGTACTGCGGGCTGCATTTACTCAGGACAGTCTTGTGGGGATATTCTGGGAGATGAGGCAGTCAGGGAACTTTTTTTTCTTCCTTCCCCCTTTCTCAGCTAGAGTAAATGAAGCCTGGATTTCCTTTTGTGAGGAATTCATAAAGCAAAATCAAAATCACTACTTGTGTTGCAGAAATTCTTCAGCTTGCTTTCAGATAGTTTTTCCTAGGAATTGTATGTGACTATGAATATCTCTGAACTCAAAATTTGTCTTTATTTAGGTGAAGTAATTAATGAAAAAGACCGCTGTAAAAAATGTGAAGGGAAGAAGGTGATCAAAGAGGTAAAAATACTTGAAGTCCATGTAGATAAAGGCATGAAACATGGGCAAAGAATTACATTCAGTGGAGAAGCAGATCAGGCTCCCGGTGTGGAACCAGGCGATATCGTCCTGTTACTCCAAGAGAAGGAGAATGAGGTAATGCTTTTGAGTTCATCTTTTAAATGCCTTTTATCCAGTTGTTAATATTTAAGTTATATAAATGGCCATTCGTTTAAAGTAATTGATACAGTTGCAGCTCTAGGAGAGATGTGGGAGTAGCTTTTAATAGCTTTTTATACCCAGGTCCTTTGCCAGGGGACTGGCAGCTTCTGGTGCCTCCTAATGCTAGCAAGAGGTAGCTTCTCAGATAAACTCCAAGTGACTTTGATACAGTAGATGCAGTGAAGAGCTGTTCAGGATGTTAACTTCAGTCTGCTTTGCTCATGCCACTAACAAAATTCTAAGTGTGGCTTTTTTCCATGACTTGTGACACGGCAGGGGGCTCCTGATAAAACCCCCAAATGGTGCTTTCTGTGTCTGCTACTGTGGTTCTGGAAGTAACACAAAATGGTGATGTTGCTGATTAACTTAACAAAACAAACATCATTATTTTATACTGGTTTGGTAAGACTTATGTTCGCTGTATGCTGGAATCACTGCACTTTGGAATTAAATATTGCAATTTATCTTCTGTTAAAACTCATGTGGGGCAGAGTTAAGGTGACTGCTCCTTTTTTAATTCTAAAAGCTATGTGAAATAAGAAACAGTTTGTGTGTTGCACTCGAGGAGTTTTCTGTTGTGACAGAGTAGCATGGGGTACAAATTTAAACTACAGTCATACATTAAGGATGTAATGTTAGTTACCTGCTAATTAGGTACTTTGGAAGCTTTTCAAAGCTGTGTCAAGGACTGCTAATCTGCCTGTCTGTACTTTGTCCTAGTGAGTAAAACTAGATAGACTTTGTTCTTAAAACTTCTCTTGAGATGGGACTCACGGTTCTGCCAGTGGAAAAATTTTAAGATTACTCTCATTAAGAATCCTGAGTTATGTGGCCTAAAGATCTCTTCTGACAGCTGTGGACTAAGTGATCAAAGTCCTGCTGTAGGTCAAGAGAGCTAAAGCAGATATGCTCGAGGACAAGAGCTGAAAAACAAAGATGTGGTTTATATACCCCAATGCAGGTGAAATAGTGTCCAGCTGTTGTCAGTTTTGTTTATAGGTTGCTTGTGTGGAAGGTGTTGGGGGTGAAAGTTGGGGCTGCTGTACAGGCCTGGTTAAATTTGTATCTTACCTTGGTGTGTGGTGTGGTTTGGCTTATTTTAGATGACACTTGGTCGGGCACAAACTTCCCAAGCATATTAAGCCATCTGAATGAATAGAATCTGGTTCACATCATACAAGGCTGTTGCTCTGACATTGAATTTTAAGGATAAATAATAATGAACTCTTAATAATGAGTCAGGTGGAGTTGTGATTCCAGTACTAGAAAGGATATCTCCTTTGTTTCCCAGGTGTTCCAGCGGGATGTGAATGACTTGCATATGACACACAAGATTGGACTTGTTGAAGCACTGTGTGGATTTCAGTTCACATTTAAGCACCTTGATGGACGTCAGATTGTGGTTAAATACCCTCCTGGAAAAGTAATTGAACCAGGTAGGCTTGAAGAAATCCTGATAAGGATTTCTTTGATTGTGCTTTTGTGACTCTTCAGCACTTAATCCCACCCTTGTTGTCCTGTTAACTGAGCCTAGGCTGGGGAAACAGAGAACTGTGTGGAGAGAGAATGGCTTGCAGTAGCACTTTGCTGATTACTTTACTTCTCTTTGAATTCCAGGTTGTGTTCGTGTAGTCAGAGGGGAAGGAATGCCACAGTATCGCAATCCTTTTGAGAAGGGGGATCTCTACATTAAATTTGATGTTCAGTTTCCTGAAAATAACTGGATTAGCCCAGAAAAGCTTTCAGTAAGTAGCTGTTCAAGCATAAATGTGGTGTCTTACCTGACATAGTGTGCTAAGAGCCTGTGTTGTACCTCATGGGCTTGCTCTCAGTGCTTAAATTCAGATGCGAGTAAAGTTCTTTTAACCTTTTTAATGGGCCATCTGTTACTTGAAAATAACCCTTGAAATATGAATTTATGGAAGCTGTATTTAAGAGCTGTGCAGATGGGACACAGATGAGGGCAGGAGGAGAACCTTTCTGTTGCTGTGTGATAAGTTTGTGGAGTGCAACTGTATTTACTGATTGCACTTCTGGTTGATGATATGTGGAGCTGTTGGTTTTCTTGAAGTGGTGTCTCCCGGTTGATACAAATGCTTTTAAATGACTCTGCAGTTCAGGGCTTTCATCAGCCTAGACTTCTAAGCCAAACCTGCTCTTAGAGGTGTCTCGAAGTTATGGGAAACCAGTCACTTTATTTAGGTCTTCTAGATGCAATACTGAATGCATTTCTTTCTTTGGGGCAGGAACTTGAAGATCTTCTGCCAGCTAGACCAGAATTTCCCAATGTAATTGGTGATGCAGAAGAGGTAGATCTTCAGGAATTTGATACCACTCGTGGTTCAGGTGGTGGCCAGAGACGTGAAGCTTATAATGATAGTTCTGATGAAGAAAGCAGCCATCATGGACCTGGGGTACAGTGTGCCCACCAGTAAACATTTGTCTAAAAAAGTTGCACAAGGATTTTCTTTCAAATTTTGCCTGACTTGTTTTCAACAATCCAGCTGGATTGTATAAGTAATCCAGATGAACCAATGGACATCTATTGCTGTATGTGTAACTTTTAAATTGGTCTATAGTATCTACAGAGTGTAATTTAAACTAACCACAAGCTTACATCTTCATTTTGACTGTGTAGCAGAATAAAGCACTTGAAAGGAAGACGAGACTCCTTTTCACATGGGTTTTAAGTTTGTCCTCGTATCTGTGCTTGATTTTTACCAGTTTTGTGTAGATTTTAAGTTTCATATTTTAAATTCAAATTCTACATTGTAAAGTTTGTGTACAATTTGTCCTGAGGCTTGGTATTTGGCTGCACCTGCATAAGCTGCTACAAGTAGAATCAAGAATTTCATAGCCTGTATCTATCATCTAGATGCATGGTAAATGGGCTTTGCACATAATGGGTTTAGAGCTGACTGGGAACAATGAAAGACTAAATTAGAAGTGGTTGTAAGTTTTTTTCTACCATCTTGTGAACGGTTTCTGAAATTAAATAAAAGCAGTTGGTGTATAATATATTTCTTTTGCCTTGTAACTCTTACTTTTCCAGTGGCTTTAACTAGTCTGTGTATGAAGAGACTATGTAGATGATAGATATTTTATAAACACAGGGAGGCTGAAGCTGCCTTAAGACTAGGTGAAGGTTAGATAACAATTGTGTGCCACATTCAAGTCTCCTCCTGAAATGACTAAATGGGCACAGGGAAGGCTGCAGCCATGTCCCCTTTGTGTGAAGAAAACACAAGGATATCTGAATTCAGTCTAAAGATAACAAACCTCTTAAATGGGGAATGATTAAATTTTGAAATAATGGTGTCTTTCTCTTAGCCTTTGAATCCTATTCAAAGTCTGATTCAGCCTCACTTCCTAGAGAAATGTTTTCAGTTTAAAAAAAGAATTGTTTAACCTGGAAACATAATAAATGTAGATGGTTTTGTTACTTTTCTAGTAGTTTGCACTTTGGTTTAAGTATGAAGATATTAAAATCTCCAGCTGCAGTTCTATTACTATTAATTGGCAAAAATGCCAGAACAAAGCAAAAATGTGACCTTAACTAAGGAACTGTTGTGCATGAACAGTGTTGGGTTGGTAAGCTGCCTCTATAGCAAGGTTTCTCTCCTGTTTAAGTGAGAAAGTTGAAGCTCTACTTTTCTTTACAAATCTCAAGTGTGACTTGTTTAGTTATTTTTCTGATAGTTGTTGACACTTTATTGATGAGGTTGGAGGGACAAACTCCAAGGGTTTCAATGTGCTTGGGTAGGCATTGGCATTTGAGTGTTGCTGAACATCCTTGTTATAGACTCTAAAAATGAAGCAAAAATAAATACTGTTTGATCTGTATTTCAGTACTGACTTATGATGTGGCATTCTCTAGTGAGTCTTTTATTTTCATTTATTAAAACTTGGGGTTGCATTTTGTGAAGCCATGGTTACATGCTGATCCTTTCTCCTGACTGATCTCACCAAGGAGTCAGTCCTTGTAACCTGCAGTGCTTAAACAATTACAACACCTGTCTTCTGCTTGTAAATCCTTGCAAAACAGAGTAATACTCTAAACCTTTAATCCCCATTCAGGTTGTTGGTTTTTTGAAGGGGAAGAGAGGAAGGGATTCAAGGTAGCTTTTCAGGTAGCTGAAGTGAAGGGGTGGAGGAAGAGCTGATCACTGTTGGGCAGTTCTGCTTCAGTCCTCAGCTGGCATTAATTTGGGCTCCTGCCAGCAGCACCTGATAGATTCTAATTTTACCTGTCATCTTGCACATTACTGTCCTGTCACACACAAGACTGGAAATAAATTTTATTCCTGTTTTCAATTCATATATGCTACCACATACCTAAAGTTATTGAAGTGTCTTAAGGCTGTACAAAAATTTAGTACCTTGTATTTCAGTTTATTTGTGAGTTGATATTAGAGAAGCTTATTTCCTGTATACAGCCTCTTGCTGTTCATTTTGCTCTGAACTTCCTTAACCTAACCTAAGCCTTTTGTAAAGAAGAACCAGCATTTTCTTCTGTTTTGCTATCCTTTGTAACAGGAACTTAATAAGACACATCACATGATATAAAAGCTTATATAAACATTTACTGGGCAGTATACAGCTTTATTAAGACATAATAGACACAGATTTCAACACTTTGGAGGCAGCAGGCAAGAGCAGTCACCAACAGTTCCATTAACTGTAGTCACCAGACAAGTCCATTAACTTGGTTTAGGTGTTACCTTTCCACATAGGACAGTCAGCTCACTCTGAGGGAGGAAAATTGATTTTAGCTCAAGCAGCCCAAAAGAACTTGGAAGAAAGATCCCTACTGTTAAAGCAAGCAGTGAGCACTTACTCACTCCCCACTGTCTGCCTACAGCGGCAGGGCCATAACAAAAACCACAGCACAGCTCCCAGACCTTGAGCTTGGCTCTATACTTGCACAGCTGTAAACTGGTTAACATCTCTCCTGTCTGGATAATTTCCATTACTTCAAACAATACCCAGGTACCCTCATCTTCAAGAAGGATGGGGCAGTAGGTGCTACAAAGTTCTGTTCCACTTTATTTTGCTTCACAACCATTAAAGCAGTTCCTGTTCAACTGCAGCAGGGACTTTAACAGGTGTATAATTCTTCCTCAGCAAGGGCCACAGAATAATGGATTGTGAGAGGACTCAAAACTGAGCTGTAGCTTCATCAGCCTTTGTGAATGAGAGATAAGAGAATGGCAGTTTACTCACATGGCAGGACAGCCACCAGAGCACTGCAGAAGGAAGAGTTTATGCTCCTGTGGCCCCTCAGGCTGTCACCAAACTGCACATGCTTATGTAAGTGCAGTTCCTTTTACACATGATCCATGTGCAGCAGTTCTTCCCTCCCTCCTGCTCCCTCCAACTGATGCCAACCAGTTTAGGATTAAACTCCAAGGAGTTGAAATTTGCATTCATGACAGAATGTGACATGAAAGCCTGAGACCAGGTGTCTGAATACACAGATCTTTAAGTCTCCTAGTTCAAGCTTACCACCAGGTTATGGATGTGCTGTACTGTATCCTGATTTAGGAGCTGCACATCAATGTTACGCAGGTCTCCACCAGCTGTACAGAGTGTCTGTAAAGAGAAACAATTCTAAGATTAAAATTTTTCTTGCATGCCAAGCTTCTCTGAAACTCATGTGCTCCCCTATACACTGCAAAACTTTGGCAACCATTTGCCTTTCATTTAGCAGCATCTCATTTAGGAATAGCAAGAGCTATCACTATCAGACTATTTGCATTGATCAACTACTGTAAGTTGAAAATTTTTTTTTTTTTTAAAAAAGATACCTGTCCATCAGCCAGGGGAATGTTGACAAATGGAACACTTTTATGTTGGGGTACTGATTTACTTCTCTTTAACATGCCTTGACCTCTTCCACTGGCAGGTAAAGTTCTTGAGACAGTCTGTTGTAATCCAGCACTAGAATACAATGAAAATGTTACTTTGAGGTCAACTTTCTATGCTCTGCTGGAAATTTTCAAGCATGAAATAAATGCCAGTAGTAGGAAATACACCCAGGAGAGAGGCATTCATGTTTAAATTTTTCCAGTTCTGCCAGGAGACTACAGAAATCCAACCATGAGCAGCACTTATGGGCGCTGCTGGGTAAGGTTTTATGACCCTGCCACTGCAGTAACCTTGTAAGCCTGTGACACAAGATGACATTTTGGCCACTCAGTAACAAGAATATCCACTCTCCAGTATCAGCAGTGAATGTTTACAGTTTTGGAAAGAGGAAACTTCGTGCCTCAGGGCTTAAGATAAGACATGTGCTGTATCTGTCTACTACAGAGGGAGATATCAATAAATACCAAAGCTGCTACCTCTCAGAGGCACAGGGTGTGCCTTATGCCATGCAGAATTCCTAAGTTTTCATTATACAACAGTTATTACTTTACTTTAAAAATGTAAGATTTGGGTGTGTTCTGCATGGAAACAAGCCTCTGACATTTATAGCAGGCCAATGTGAAACTGAACCACTTTCTGGTTTCAGGACCCATTTAAGTTGTTCACCCCCTCACTTCAGTTTGTGCCAAAAGCAAACTCTGTAGTGTATGCAGAATGATACTAATTAAAAATCTTGACTGTTCAAGATGCCAAGAACTGATTATCAGTGTATTTGGTTGAGGGGTTTGTGGGGATTGGTTTATTTTTCTTTTAACAAAGCAGTATTGGTGATATTTTAATCAAGATTGGGCTCTGAGAACAAGTTTGAGATGTCTGTAAATAGTGAGAATAGCATTTATACTCTAAATAATTTTTTTTTAAATTGACTTAGGACATCAAATCCTGTGCCTCCAGAATAATGTAAGCTAACACCCACAGCCAAAGCAGGAGGTGTAACTGGTTTGGCATCCCTACTGACACATTTAGTGGCAGACCATGAAAATCTGTTACATCTAGATTGATAATAATATATAGTGTCTTGGTATTGAACAAAATTATTGATTAAGAGCAAACTGAAAACTCCTTACCTTTTAGCTCCCTTTGGAGTGGCTTTGAGATTTGTGGCACTGCAATGAAAACAAAGAGACCTAGCATCCTTTTGCAAGCTACACTAGCAGAAGAGTAAACAGACACTAAAAAAAAAAGTTATTGGTTTTGTGTTTTGTTGGGAGTTTTATTTTATTGGTTTACTATTTTTATTTATTTCCTCCTCATCTACTTCTACTGTAAAGTTTTAGCTAGGATGAAGGTAGACAGTAGATTAGAGAATGCTGAAGTGCCCCATGACAGGGATTTAGAGTGAAAAACATGTGAAAAATCCCTCCTGAGGTAAACATGACATAGTGGGATTAAAACCATACAAGAACACAATAATAATTTATGTTACTGAGCAAGGGAGGGCTGCAATACCCAAGTCAGGTGTTAATACAGAACAATTCAGTAGTACCAGCAGAGCAAAGATGCTTCCCTTACATGCTCTCTTCCATTAGTATTGTTTGGGATCTGTACTGCTCCCCTCAGTTCAGAGCTGTGCACCATTATGCCTCCATCAGCTACAGGTGCTTTTTGCTCAGGTTTACATCACCACAGTGCATCTCAGGTTATGGAAGCATCCTTATCAGATGTATTCCCACTGGGCTCAAATCTCAGCTACTGTATTTGAAAATAACTGTGTTCAGCATTCAAAAATTCAGGTGAGTTAAATAAGCTATCAAAAATCAGTCTTACCTAGAAAGAGGGTTCAGTTTGCCACTTAAACCAGAGGCTAGTGAAACCAGCGACCTGGTTTTGGAAATCTAAAAGTTTATATATAAGACTGCAGTTAAAAAAGGTAGCATTTGAAAGCAAAATGATAGGTATTTGCAGGAACCAATACTGTAAAAATTCCCTGTTAAAAAAGGGTTGTTAAGCCCCATAGTGCTGCCTTTGAGAAAGATACATATACATATACATATACATATATATACAAAATGCCAAATATACATTCTAAAAGAAGTTTCAAAATGCCAGAACATATTTATTCTTACTGAAATTCTGTAGAGCCAACCACCTAATGTACACCCTTCCAACTTTTAAGCCTTTTTACAGTAGAAGTCTGTAATTGCACAGAATTTTTCTGTATTTTTTGTCAGCTTGCTACATCAGTGTCTGGCTGAGGAGCTACACTGCCCAGACAGACTGAGGTGGTAAAACTAGAACACTTGATTTGGTTTAGAGACAAGAATGCACTACTCAGTTATAGAAAAGCATGGATTAAACATGAGGTTGATTTAAAAAATAAACTTTCAACAAAATATGGTTCCTCAAACCATCAAAACTTACTGGCAAGTCAAGAGAGAATGACCATGCCAGTACTTGCCAGCCTCTGTGAATTAGTCACTAGAACTGCATATTTTCATTATGAAAATAATTTACAGTTAGCCTTGCTTAACTCCAAATACATTACATTTAAAATAACTGACTTTTCCAACAGACAGCAGAACACTGGCCTGCCTTCTCATGGATCTAGCAGGGCTTGTGGCAGATCAAAACTGATTAAGTCCTTATGGTTTTTGAATAAAAACAGAACAAACTTACTTTTTTAGTTATTTTCTTTGCAGAACCGTGTTTGGTATCTTCATATTCAACAATTGTAGTTACCTTCACTATAAATGTGTTAGCAAGACAAGGAAAATAAAGATCTCATGAAGAGCACAAAACATCACTTCAGCCTCGTGTTTGAAGCCTGTTTCTCCCCCATGGACAGCTTTGGCCCTTGTGCCATCCAATGTCATTCACTTGGGACACAAGTCAAAGCAAAGTGTATGTGTTCAGCAGGCACTGGGACACACAGGACAGTTAAAAGATCCCAGATAATCCCTCAACCCACAGACAAAACAGAATTACACCCCAGTGGTAGTGTCTTCCTTATTGCATATTTGGGGATATGAAGAAAAATTATTATGAGTTAACCTGCCTTTTTTGCTGTTGGTCCTCACCAGTTTGGGATTTGGCATGTCTTCTACAGAGCAGTCAGTCTGAAAAAAATGTATATCCAACAAGGGAAGGTGGTCAGATTTTTCCCAGGAGATGCATATTATGTTAAAAGAGGCAGTGAACTAAAAAGGCATGAAAACAACTGACAGGAAGTGGGATTGGCTAAACCAGTTGTTTTTTTGGCTTTTTTTTTTTTTTTTTTTTTTTGAAACATCTGAATTTCTGCCAGCAGATGATCCCAAAACTTTAGGTAATGTTCATAACTGCACCATGGCTGGCTGCCGAGTCATTTCATATCCTCTTCTATTTAAACACAGAGCCAAACGAAATCATTTGTCTGAAGTATTTACAGCAGGGAGAGAAGATTTCTATTCTGTAAACTGTGATAAGTTTTGAAAACACACACTTACTACTGCAGCAGCAAGAGCCACTTCCTCATGTCCTTGCAAATCTGTAACTCAAGAAATAACTTATTTAGATGCTATTACTTGCATAATTTTTGTTTTCATATTCTTATGAGCTCAGAAGCCAAACAAGTAATTCAGGATTACAGTGGTCAAATAGGTAACCCTAGGTCAGCATATGTGTTACATTTGAACAAGATTCCAGTCTTGTAGGACAGTCACTCCTACAAAACAACAATCAAAATCTGAGGCCATGTCAGTGTTTATCCTTGAAAGAACCCTGAGTGTAGGCACACAGGGTATCCCCCGCATTCAAACCCTACACGCTCACATTGCACTGCAGACAGCTAATGCTCTTGGGCAGAAGTTTCTCCAGAAGAACACCAAAACATACTCAGGTTTACAGTAAGCTCAAGTTCTTCAAGAGGTTCAGGTTTGATCTCTGTGTGGCTCCTATAATTTCCAGCTGCAAGGTAGATTCCAGAAACATCAGTTCTCCCTAGAACATACATCTGATGCTGAGTGTAAACATCTTAAACCTCTGCATCAATGTATCAATATAAAATTAAACTTGTTTACTTATCATCACAGGTATGTGACTAGATTAGAATGGCTCAGGACAATTCAAATTGACAAAAATAATCTCAGTGGCTAAGGATGAAGAGATTCAGATGAACAAAAATGGTTGGTTTTACACACAGAAAACACTAGGTTTGTAATTATTTCTTGTCTCTTCAGACTTCAAAGAGAATTACCTAAGTGCACACATAACAGTACTCTCCAGACTAGTCACCAACTAATTCTATACCCTGAATTACTCAGATCAGTCTACTTGAACAGGAGCGCTCAGCGAGCATCTGCTGGGTAACAGCACTGCTGATCTGCTTAAAATACAGGGCAGACAAAGCAAACCTTTTCATGAAAGGCAGCAAGCTCCCAGGCCTTCTCCCGTAGCCGCGAGCACACCGCTGCCCGCACCCCGAGCACAGGGCCAAGCACTCTCACCCAGCACCTCTTTCCTTTTCATCTTCCTGACGGCAGCCGGCATCGTCAGCAGCTCCACCGCAAACGCCTTCTCCGCTGTCTGCAAAAGCGAATCGAGCTCTTTCTTCATCTCCTGGATGTGCTCCTTGGCTTTAAAACAAAACACGCTTTTATTGCCTCGCGTGTTACATGTTTCCAAGTATAAGAACTGCAAGACCGCGCTATAAAAGTTAAAACAGCGATTTATCCGGAGAAATCCGAGCGGTGAGTCGGAGCGCCTGGAGCCTCCATCAGCCGCCAACCCGGGGCGCGGGGCAAGCGGCCCTGCCGGAGGGCACGACCCCGGCCTGGGGCTCTCCCGGCCCGGAGCCGCCGTTCCCTTCCCACCCCGGGCAGCCCCGGCCCTACCCTGCTGGTCGAAGTCGCTGAGGAAGAGCGCGATGCGCTGGTCCCTCTTCTTCTGGGAGAGCGCGGTGCGCTGGTCCCTGTCCCGTGGCAGCGCCCCGCGGTCCGGCTCCACGCCCGAGTCGCTGCTGCGCCGCCGGCACGGGGCCTTCCCCGGGGCCATGGCCGACAGCCGCACCGAGCCGTGCCCGCAGCCGCGCCCGGAGCGGGACCGGCCGGACACACCCCCGGGGCCGGCAGGGGCAGCCGGGAACCACGGGGGCGGGGGGCGAGGAGAGCCCGCGGTCCCCGGGCTCCGTGAGAAGGGAGGGAACGCCGTGAGGGGAAGGGCGGTAGGAATGCCCCTCTCTGAGGTGCCTCAGCGTTGGCACCTGTAAGTGACAGTACGAGGAGGAATGGGTACAAATTGAAAGGGGGGAAGCTGAGGTTAGATAATAGAGAGGAATTATTTACTCTGAGGGCGGTGGACACGGGAACCCAGGGAGGTTGCGGGTGCCACAACCCTGGCAGTGCTCAAGGCCAGGCTGGATAAAACCTTGAGCAGCCGTGTGGGAGCTGTCCGTGCCCAGGCAGGGGGGTTGGGACCAGCTGACCTTTACGGTCCATTCCAAGCCCTCGACATTCCATGATTCCACGATTTAATGATTCTTACGCAGGAGCTGGACAGGTTCTCTCTCTCTCTCTCTAACATACATACACACACACCCAGAGAAATGAATTGCGCTGATTTGTCCCCTGTTTGGAGCCGCCCCGGGCACTCAGGAGCTGCGCTGGAGCAGGTGAGCGTTTCCATCCGCAGGGACTGTGACTGCAGCCGGGGTGCCCAGGGCCGGGCCAGGCCGTGCTCGGCTCCCCCAGCTGCTGGGAAGGCTCTGTGCTCCACAGGAAGGGCCCTGTTCCACAGCTCAACTTTGGGGTTAGCAAAACGACGCTAAATTACTGCTGTTCGGTGTGCAGAGCATGCAGGGTTTCAGAGCGAACCAAGGGAACAACCTGCTCTGTCCAGTGCAAATGGTTACAAATGGTGCAAATTCTGATCAGGTGAAGACAGGATTTAACAAAAATGTAGCAACAGGGAACATTAGAAAGGTGTGGCTACACCAAGTATTGAATATATAAAAATATTCACATCCATATCATTAAAAATAGAGTTTCATTAAGAAACTTATCTTGCATGTATCTAAATTAAAATAAATAATACTAGAGGTATTATTGTATCTTGGGTTTTGTACAAATTTGAGCAAGGAACTGTGCAAAGAGGCATTTAGATAATGCTTTAAAACACTAGTGGTTTTGACATTTTGTATATGGATGCTGCAAGCTCTCTGAAGTGAGTAGCTTTTTCTGTATCATGTGCATCTAGCACATCTCCTTGAGCCAGATGGGACAGATTATGTCACTCAAAAAGAGCTGTAAAAAATCTGACTGACAATTCCTAATATAAGTATTTTGTATCAGACAGTTTTCTTGTTTGTAAAACAAACAATGTACTCCACTTCCCACAACCCCCAAAAAACCCTTCCAGACAAATAGGCAAGTGTTTCTGTTCCAGAAAACACTCAAAATCCTGACATAAAGAAAAGAATATCAATATCAGCTTTTGGTAATTCTAGCATATGCATATATGTTTACAGAAGCAGGGCTAGTTTCCTTTTCCCTAAATTTTGTTTTCTTTGAAATTACCAAACAAACACCACTAAAGTAATTCTGAGGTGTCACTGTAAAAAGACTAGATAGTGCTGCTCTGTAAGTTTAATCTCCTACAAGCCATCTAAGAAGTTTTTTAAAAAGGGAACTGACAACACCTCACCAAAGCTTTCAGGACACAGCTGATCAGCCTCAGCTCCCTCGCTGATCCTCTCTGTGAAAAAAGAAGTCTGGCTTGCTTGACTCCTGATTACAACTCCTTACATTAGAGAATTAATTATGAGCATGAAATTGCCTAAGACCATCTCTATGTACAGTTCTGCTCTTGTAGGGAATAGTTTTGTGGTAATGACTTGGACAAATGTCAAGTCCATAAACTGGAGTGATGCAGAAATTAATGATCTGGTACATGGGTATTAAATATTAGTAAATATTGGTTTGAACATGGGATTGAATGTGTCATAGTGCAATCCAGCTGGTGTTGTTCCAGTGACATAGAAAATGGAGAAGTATTACCATTTTATAACATGTGCTTTATTATTTAGAAGTCTCATACATCTGAAGTACTGTTATAAGGAGCACCTGGAGGAAGATCAAACCTAGAAGCATGCATTTGAAAGGAAGAATTGTCTGTTATTAATGAAATATTTCAAAGACATGGAAAACAAGCCTTTTTGCAGGATTGTTCCACAAAAATGCACATTAAGCTTATCACAATACATACAAATATTGTGGATGGACAATAGAAATCACCATCCTTCCATATGAGATGCATCAAGAATAAATTGTTATCCCTTATAATGTCAGAAACAGAAAAGGCACCATAATAAAATGTTTAGAAAAAACTCAGTTTATGCCATTATATTTTGATTCAAAAGTGTAAGAATTACTGTCCCGACTTAAAACAAAAAGCCTTTCACACCTGTAAATTATCATTATAAACTTGTAAACCTTTACATTTTTTTCCAGAAGTATCAGGTGCAAATGCAAGGCAAATATAAAATCTATTGACTTATTAGATTACAAATACTACCCCATGAAAAAGCTGTAGTTACAAAAATATAAAAAATATTCTAACTCCCATTGTTAGATCTTAGTTTCAATCTACACTGCATTAAGAGTCCAAAGCCAGATCTGATTTGGACACATTCCTAGAGTAGGAAAGCGCTGTTTGTCTTATTTTCACATCATTATTCTGACCTCCTCCCACGGTTTTGCTTTCTGGGTTTGTTTTATTTATTAGTGCATTTTAAGGATGCCAAGTGGTGGGTGCTGGCAGGTTGTATTTTTCAATGGATGGTAGCAGCATAAGTGCTCTCAGTGTGCTCTCCTCCCCGAAGTGCACTGCTCTGAGAAGAAAAAGGTCATTTTTTCTCCAATCCTCCACAGTAGCTTTGTGTAGCAGCAATGCCATTTTCATCTATAACCTGTGACCCCTGGCAGGTGATTGAGAGGAATAAATTCTTCTCACAGGCCTCAGTAAGGAGCTCTGAGAAGCTCAGCCACTGCTAATGCTGGGTCATAGACAGGGGCTGCTGTGGCAAGGACAGTTACTGGCAGCATCCCATCTTCCTCACATGAGAAATTGGCACAGGTTTATCTGGATGGTGTTTCTCTAGCCCTTAGCTTTAGTAAGCTGGATCAGCACCAGCTACAACAGCAGCCTCACAAAGCGCCAGTAGACATTAAAATTAGTTTACTTCTAAATAATAACTTAAAATAAATGACTAGATTGAATGTGATATTCTTGATGAATAAACTCTGTAACAGCTGAGCCTAAGCCTGACAAATGCTAATGCTTTCACATCTGAATACTGAAAGCTCTGTTCCTTTAGCCTTTTATCAGAGCTAGCAGAAGGTGTCCAGCTTCCAGCTCTAGAGAAACAGAAGCTGTCCTTTGTTTTGCAGGGAAGCTGGCAGAGATTAGTGGAGTCACTCAGCTGTACTCCTAGATAGCCACCTTGTTCAGCTGGGCTTTGAGAAGCACTCAGGATTGTTCAGACAGCAGCAGAACTGTGGAAGATTTGTGTCAGCTGTACTTTCATTATCTTTATGCTTGGTGTAAGACTTTTTCCTTTAAATACCTTCCTCTTCATTAGGAATCAGCCCCAGCATTTCTCCTGGTAACAACATGCCAGTCCTTGCAAGTTCCAGCTGGATTTTGGCCAGCTCCAGGGGCTGTGTGATGTTTCCAAACAAATGCTCCCCACAGACAGAGCGGTTCTGAAAGGGTTGTGTTTTACCCTACTTGAAAGGATTGACTGTACTCACATCTGCTTTGAGACACTAACTGACTCTGTTCCATGTGTATAAAAGATGTGGGCTAGCAGGAGACTCCTGGAATTGTTATGGCAGGAAGTGTTCAGTGCTCTTATGCTGGGATCATGTGTTGAATAGCACAGGAAGAAGAAGACTGTATTCCTTATTATGTTTCAGTTTCATAAAAATATTGTTCAAGCAGACACTGTGTTCACTCCTCTGATCAAAACTGTATATTCCATTCCAGCTGTGCTGGGATGGCAGGATTTCTTTTCAGCAGAATTTCAAAGGTATCTGCACAAATCTGCTGAAGATTTTCTTTAAATAAGTGTGCTGTCCCTACATGCTTGATCAGGTTTGGAGAACACTTCACACTTAACAACAAAACCAACAAAAATTAAACCAAGCAATACCTATAATGTAGGAGTTTTGATTTTTGTTTAGTAGAATATTAAGATGGGAAACAAATTCCTATCTTAACAATTGAGCTTGGCATTTTTGTTTTGTAAAAAAACCCACATGACAGTAGTAATTTTAATGAGCAATTCCCTTCCCCAACCTATGGAGTCAAAAGTTCACAAATGTGAACTTTCAATCAAGGCACAAAAACATTTACTGACTCTTTCTTCTCACAGCTCTCTTCGCATTCTCCCCCTTCCCCTTAAAAAAAACTTGGTGTAACAATGTCTTCTACACCAGACATAACTTTAATAGTCCAGTAAGTTGTAGCAGTATCTGAGTCTGGTTTTGTCTATTTTGAATTTAGTTAAATTAGATAAACAGCACATTCTCAGCACATCATTGTTCATTGTCTGCATTTGCCTTGAAGGGGAGGGAACGGGAGGGGAAAAGCCACAGTAGTTTCATGCATATTTTTCAAGAAACTTTATGTGGAAGTCTTTAATTTTCTCCAGTAGAATCTTCAGCTTCTCTACTGGAGGAAGAATGGTCATTCTGAAAAATAATATTTAAAGAAATAAAAAAAAACCCAGCCCATATTATCTTCAGAACCACCTAAACTGTGATCTTTGCACAGATCTTGATTTATCTCAAGGCACAGTGAGTAACATGTTAAGTTTAACATCTTTTTGATGTTATTCTCTCTTTTTTTTGCCTTTGTACTTTAATTGAACTATACTACTAAACTACAGCAATTTTTTTCTATTGGTTAGAATACAGGAATTCAAGAACTGTTATTTTCTTTTGAGTGGTGTAGAAGATTATCAGTAAGAAATAACAGCAGCTCAGTTTCCACCGTTGGGCATTTATGCCAAATTATACCCAGTTTTCTGAGTTTTAAGAGTTGTCAGTTATGAGTAAATGTACATTTTTTTTCTTTAATCAAAACCTGAATTCAGAAGCATTAAAACAATGCAACATCCCATTCTGCAGGTTTTAGTCCCTTTTCCCCTTCTTCTGCACACCCTGAAAATCCCATGGGTGTGGATGCCCGGCTGCTTGCAAGACCTACAGAACACAATGGCTTTCCCACACTGGTGCAGGAATGGACTCTAGGTTTTCCCTGGAGCTGTATGCACCCAGGGATCTGACCCAGCTGGCTGTGCTGCACAACTGCCAAGGTTAAAGATACCCTGTGCTCTGTGGTTTCACACACAGAAACAACACAGCACAGGGTGAGGAAGACTGAATTCCATGCTAAATTCTAGCTATCAGTGGCTTGGCTGGAGCAAAGTTCTGTTTATTGCAAGCAAAAGCAACAGTTTTGGTATTAGAATATTTAGTTCAACATCTTGTTTTGGTTAAGTTATACAAAGTGTTTAAGGAACAGATTTATAGGGAAGATACTGCATTTTTATGCAGTTTCTCCATATGGAAACACATCTTAACCCCCTCCTCCCCCCAAAAGAATACAGGGCAATTTTTGTAATTCCAGATACTTTTAAATACTTTAAAATAATAATAATAATAATAATTTTAAATACTTTAAAATTAAAGTCTAAACTATTACTAATGTTTGTATTCCTGGAGAAGACATTTCAAATGCCAGTATGTAAAAACAGAATAACATTATGCCAGCAAGCTGTGAAAACACCATAAAAACTTGTATAGTTCATCTAGCAGACCAGGTCTTTGACCTTGCTGTCAGTCCACAGAAACTGTCCAGTGGAAACTGAGACAACATAAACTGAAATAAAAATCCTTGTATTTTATCAGAAGAGAAAGAACTGGGATGATACTTTGCTTACTACTGCTAATTTGCTTTTAAAAAACCAGAAACTGTACCTGAAATGGTAGGTTCCTTCTCTCTGGCCAAATCCACTTCCAGGTACAACACATATTCCAGTCTCTTCCAGAAGTTTCATGCAATAGAACATATCAGGTGCCATTTTATGAGCCTAAGGGAATGGATGCCTTGGAATTATTGAAGTCAAAATATTCCTAATATATAGAATTTCATGATTGCTTTCTTTCCCCCAGAAACCTAATGTTACATTATTAGTTTCTTATTCAATTTACTAAGGAAGATGAGGAATAAATGCTAATGGGGCAGGTCACACTGAATTAACTAACAGTACTTCACGGAGGAACAGGGCTGAGAACTTACACAAAAACTCACTTCAAAAGAAAGGGTTTAGGTAATTTTGTTATTCCCCTTGACTTGCTTGTAACCTTTGTCAGAAGTCTAAAAGTTGTACTTGGAAAAATCTAAGGCACTGACATTTGATAAGATTAAATTAAATTGAGAACTGTGTGTTCCAGTTCTGTTGGCAGTTACTATTTTTTTCCCCCAGAATAATCTGCTGCCTAGGAAGTCCCCTGATTAATAACTATGAGAGGTTCTTAAATATGTACAGGTTATATACCTAATCAAATAAGCAGCTGAAAAACAGCCCTATTTTTGTTCTCAGCTGTGCTAATAAAATTCCCTTTACAAAATGAATATTACAAATGAGGTTTCAGAGCTCTACTTAGGAACAGCAAGACTTATCATTTATTAACATAGGTTACTGTCCCAAAGGCAAAAAGGTGAAATTTTTAAGGAAGCCTCCAGCCCTCTTTCCCATTCCTGGTGAATGGGGCTTCTCTTGTGTGATCAGTAACACACTGCCACTCACACATGCTGGTCCCCTTAACCCAGGCATGGGCAGCAATTTGGAACTGCACAGGGCCAGCTCCTTGTGTAGCAGACTTAAACACCAAGATCCTTGGGGACACTCTCAGCCTGGGAGCCTTGCACTGGGATGAAATGATCTGTTCTCTTTTCCTCTCTGCAAATAAAGGTCGTGTTATGTTTAGGATCATACATAGCCCATGAAATACTGCTTTTGTACTCCATCTCTGGAATCCAAGCTCATCATTAGAAGTGGCAGGCACAGGTGAGAGAAGGTTAAAATGGATTGGGGTAAGAATGACTGACTGACCTTTGCTTCCTCAATGGCTTTGGAAGGAATAAAGATCCGAGGGAAAGCGTACATAGCTCCTTGAAGGGGGTTGCAGTGAATTCCTGGGATCTTGCTAAACATGTCTTCTGTTAGTTTCGCTTTTTTGGCAAGATTGTTCAAAACAGATTCCTTCTCCTGTTTGAAAGGAAGGTGTTCAGTTGGACACATTTCAAGTAGCAATAAAAACACCAGGAGAAATGATGATGTTTCAAAAGGCCTTCCCCAAATGAAACACCAGTAGGGCTTTGCTGAGCTGCTAGAGCAAACAATGTTCCAAATTCCAGTTGTGCTCTTAAAAACAGCAGTGCAAAAAGGCTTTAGCAGGGTACAATTACAGTGATGCAGGCAATAACCTGCAGAAGTCTCTAACTGTGTGCTCTCTTTTTACAGTCTTCTTCCTCAGCATCCACTCCTGGCTCTTTTTAGAGATCATCTTAATTGAACCTTTGATTTGACTTGATAGGAGAAACAAAAGACTCTTTGGTCTCTGTGCATAATCTGAGTTCCCAATATTTAGGATAGGTTTGTGACATGCACAAAAGAACAAGCATGTTATTGCTGACCTTTATGAACTGTGCATAAGATTCTTCTCCAGGTACTGGAGGATTCACCACAATATCCATGGCTGCTTGTCCTGAGACTGGAGGGCAAAGGCGAACAGAAAGCAGCTTAACCAGCTGTCCTTTGATTTCTGGGTGCAAGTTTATGACCTCCATATAACCTCCTCTGTAGCCACATCTGTGACAAAGTGAACAGAAGAGATTGGTTAACTTCAAGTCTGTAAATACAACAAAACAATGAAAATGATTGCAGAAGTGGAAAGACAATTGATGAGAATCTCACAATTGGTAAGATACAGCTTGTTGAAACAGCTGCCACACTGACATGGTTTAAGATGGAGCTGCATGACATGTCATTAGTCCTAGTATCCCATACAGAGATAAAGGTGGACATGCTGCTTCCCTGGTAGGAAAGTTAACAATTAACATGGATCTTTAATCTTCAGGACAAGAGCATATGGCTGTAGCAGCATACATGTAATCAAAAAAATTATTTTTCTTCCATGTCCTCCTCCCCAAAAAAACCAAACCCAAACATTTCTAATATCCCAGTGATTACTGAGCTGTTCCCTTGAATGTTGGAGGCCAATTTTCCTTTATCACAGATCCTGATTGGGACTGTAGGATTTCACCTTTGTGGGACTGAGGCATTAGGTGTCTGAAATAAATATGCTTATTATTTGGTACTTTAAAAACCACTGAGTTAATCCATTACTCTGTGCTTGTTTTTCTTTTCTTAATAGTCTTTAGTTAAAATTAATAGAGGATTAATTATGGTGGATTACCTTCAGGTCAGTAATATGAAAGCGCTGTCCCACCAGATTAATGAGGAAGATGAAATAAAAAAAAACTAAATCAGACTTACTCGCCCATGTATCCCTTAGAGGTGGAGTGAAAAGAGGCCAGCTCAACATTGTTATAGTACTCGGGTCCCATCTCATACAGAATCTTTTTGAAAGAATGAAACTGGCATCCTTCAGAGTACACATTGTCCTGGTAAACCTGAACAGTCAGAAGACATTAATGTGCTCTGTTCCCCCAACTAAGGATAAAACATGGCCTTTTAGAGAGGCAGATCTGAACTGAAGAAACAGTCCTTACACTCAAAACTTCAAAGCTGTTAGAAGACACAAGGTTCTTTGTTAAGTCATAGTTACTGTAATGATACTTTTTATCTGATGTGACCACAGTTAAAGGCTGGGCCTTTGGAGAACAGTAAGCCTCTTTGGATGATTTAACCTTTACTTGTATGTTTGAATTGATTTTCCTTCTGTTTCTTCCATTTGAAGTGGTCTGAGCACCACGTAGGTTTTTGGGTCTGTTGCAGCAAAGTTCTTCCTTGTGTCCCCTACACTTTCTCTCTAGTTCAAACTCAGATCAAGCCACCTGTAATACTGATCCTTTGACTTTATGAATCTTGCATGTCCCTTCATGTCTTAATATGATAACAGAGAGTCTGTTCCCTGTACTTTAAAAATACCACTACCACACACGGAACAAAATTGTACCTCATATGAGTACCCTTAGCTGTGCTTTTGAGAGAACAGATTATTTCATTACCTCATCAGCCAGAAGAAAAAGTTTTTCTTCCCACGCAAAGTGTATCACATCTTCAATGCACTTTCTGCTTTGCACCTGTCCTGTAGTTTGATTTTTAAAGCAAGAAGAAAGTTAGTGCAGTGTACACATACAATTCTTTTCACCCACACCTACTTAGATTACCAACTTTTCAAGAAGATATCCCTCTTCCTCAGAAAAGTGCTGTTGAACTTTAGAATTCAGTTCACTAAATATGAAAGTAAGGAGCACTTTGGAAGAATTATGGTACAAGGTAACTTAGTCCATTTCAAGCAAAGGGAGTGTGAGATACAGTACTCAATCAAGGACTTATTGAGAGTACTCTGTGTATAGCTAATCATTGTAAATGCTCTCATGCATGATGGTTAGGAGGGAGCTAGCTTCTCACCAATCACCCTCAACTACTCAAAAAGCTAAATTCTGAGGGAGGCTTGCCACTGAGTTCTGAGTTTTTACAGTCATTGCCTGTCACAAGCCAAGAGGCCACAGACCATGCCAGAAGCAAGATCTTTTCTAAAGACCAAAAGTGACTGAAAGTCATTCCACAAGTCTGGAAAACTTCAATGGAAGCAGCGGCTTCAAATGGGATCCTGTGAAGTGAATCTGCTCCCTCCTTTCTGGAGTTCCAGGACACTGAAAATATGTTTCTAAAAGTAAAGTCTGTCCTACTTAGAGGACTGATCTCTGGAATTCAGCTCAACATATTTGATATGTACTTAGGATTTGCCTGCAATGTCAAATGAATGAAAAAGGAAAGAAAATGGTCTTAAAACCCCTTCATTAAAGAAAATTCCTACAGACCTGTGGGATTTCCAGGGTTGATGACACAGAGGACTTTTGGATTGCAATATGCCCTAGCTTCATTCAAGGCACGGCGAAGTTCGTCCACATTTAGAGCCCAGCAATTTTCTTCATCCAAATAGTAGTTCACCTGGATAGCATCCAGTTCAGAGATGGCTGCTGAGTATAAGGGATACTGGGGAATATGAATCATCACTCCTGTTCGAGATTTGCCCCATCCTGAGATCAGGATCTTTAAAATTGCCTGGGGAAAAAGTAGGAATTTAAAAAAATAAAAAAGGTCATGCACCAAAATTAATAATATTCTCTGGAATCAGTTATTAAACTTCCTAAGAAAGTGTAGAGTTAAGGTGGATTTCTGTCCTAGAAGCAGATAGTCAAATACAGTTATTTATTTCAAGTTGTTACTGGCTGAGTGAGGATGGTCTAAGCTTAATGGAATCCTCTCATGTCATAACTTCCAAAGATCATGCCTGATCAACTGCAAAATTTAGGAAAAACATTCTGAGCACAAGGCTAGAGGGCAAGTTGGAAACAGGAATATCAAGATCATTTTTTTTTGCTGTGCCCTGTTGTGAGCAAAGAAGCTTCAGCTAGTTCTTGCTTATTGCCTTCCATTCATTTTATCTCATTAACCACAAAAGACCAATAAATAAAATCAGAAATTAGAGCTGGGGCCTGTGCAGATTCTCCCTTGGAACAGAGAAACCTGTTTTACATCAGGAGCAATTATGTTTTCATTTTCAAGTAACAGAGCAGACCAAAGTCTGCATGTCTTGGGATGGAATTAGGGTCATATGTAGCTTATGCCCAGAAGATACAGGCAGAAAGGTAATGTTTGTGCTAAGGTCAGTCCAGACAATTTCCTTGTGCCCAATGTCTGTGTGATGTCGAGGCTTTTTACGTGTGAATTAAATAAAACAGCACACAAGGGGCAGGAAGCAGAGAGATTTCTTGCCTTTATAACCATGGGAGAACTCTGAAGTACAGGTGCAATCAAAGCAAGCATCCTTATCAGCATGTAATTGGCATCTAAACCCAAAAATATCTTTTCTCTCAGCAGCAGTATCCTTTAGTTTCTTTGTGGTTCTAGTACAAAATCTGCTGTTCTGTGCCTCTCATCACATACTCAGCTGCTAAGCTAATGATTTATAATCAACATAATTTTGTACCCACCACGAGTTTAAAAATACCAAGCATCCAAAACATATAATCAGGACCAAATGCATATTTAAAAACTCCTTAACACTCTCTCTCCCCTGAGGTGTGAAACAATAGCTGTTTTATCTTTAGAAGGGCCAAAGAATGAGACCATAGTGCTGGCTTTAGATCAGCGGTGAAATCAAATCGGCACGGTGCAGCTCAGCTGGGCTGCGCTGCCATTCCTGCTACATTCCTACTGACAAGCTGCCAGTGCCAGAAACTCTGGAAAGCCAATTGACTGCAGAGCTCTGGAGAGCCGCTCCTGCCGGATCGCTGTCATTCTGAGCTCTGCCACTAGATGTCCTTTAAAAAAGCACCTTCCCCAACACGCTGCCAAAGGCTGCCTTCATGAGAGCCAAACTGCTGCTGCACTGTCAGTAAATGTGTCTGTGTAAAGGAGCAGCCCGATAGAGACTGTCTTAACTGAGGGCCACCTTTGAACCTTGGTTAAACCCAAAACCTGAAGTTTTTCTCAAGCAAACTAAAACACACAAACAGAAATAAATCTTTGGGATTTTCACTGGCATTGATCTGCACTAGCAGGGTTTACTTGGAAGAAGAGTTGAGAGTTCTCACCTCTGAGGTTCATTCCCTCTTCCCTCTTCCACTGACTGACACCCTCTAATCTTAACCACTGAGAACAACCATTATTTAGTCTGAATGCACTGAATCTTCTAAATTTATATTTAGGCACCTGTAAATCATTTCATATTTCCTCTACAGAAAGGTACAACTTAATGTCTACTAAGAGAGTTTGCACACACTTCTTAGCTAGCTCCTGACATTCACACAGGCGGTTCACTGGTTTGTTCACAGGACTGGATATTCATTGAATGTGGCTTCCTTGTCTGCCAGATCAAACTCACAGGACTTGGTGAGACCAGAGGTTCAACAGGGATCTGTATTTGCAGAGGTAACAGTTTGTACCAAGAAGGAAGAGGTTTCATTTGAACACTTACAGAAATGCCATCGCTTGCCCCAGTGGTGAGGTAAATGTTATCTGGATCTGCAGGAACCCCTCCATCTCTTCTTTCAATATATGAAGCAACATCCTCCCGGATGCAATTTATACCTTGACTGGAAGTGTAGGATCCTGTGAAAAATACAAAATGAGATGAGAATTGAATGCAGTGGACATCAGATTTTCTGTTACTAGCAAAACTCCTGAGCTGGTATTGGATGGAGTTTGTATACATGAGCCATATTTACATGGATCCCCAGGATGGGTTTGTTTTTTTTTTCCATGGAGTAGGAAAGGGAGCTGGTTTGTTCATAGAGCAAAAGAATTAATTTGGAAGTAAACAAATATAATAAGCATCACTAAAATACAAAAATAACTTAGCGGATTGGTAAAAAGTGTGATTTCAAGCCTATTTTGCAAACTGGGACAGCAATCCCATTTTTAATATCTTTCAGTTGCTTTATGTTGGAAGCACTCCTGAATGTAAACAAACTCCTATTTAAGTAATGGGAACAAGGAACAGAGGTAGCATGTACAATAGAAAGTAATTTCTTTTAATCCATGATAAATATAAGGGTTTTATTTGCAACATGAAAATAACATATCATTTTCTCCCACAGTCTGAAACCAAAAAAATCCTAAACTGCTTCTCTCCTTCCCCCACAGCATCTCCCACAACCACTTTTCAGCAGAAATGTCTAGAATCTCCCCAGTCTCAAGTGCAGTTTACATAGCACAGCTAATAATCATAAATAAAATGAGATGTTAGATTCCTGTAAGCATCACTGCTGAGGATGTGCAACAAACAAAGACTAAAAATAAACCTAGGTCAAGGTGAGGAATGAATTCAAGCTATGAAGCCTAAGACTGATGGACAAAGAAGTGACAAGTGTACATCTATTTTAGAACACTGTCAGGAAGCTGCAGAATCTTCTTTGCTTGTTGGGTGGAGTGGAATAATTATGCCTGACTTAACTCTTATCACTGTGTTATCTGCTAGTAGACTGCCTGGTAGGACTTCTGTGAAAGCATGATTTAAAAAGACAAAGAACTTTTGCAAGCACTGCACAATTGCATGGGATAAAATGGTGATTCAGGGCACAAAGTTCCCTGATGTTCTAAACACTTACTTTTACAGGATTAGAAGTTATATTGGGTCTGCACACGGGTCTTTCACCACAGCCAGGATGCTGTTAAAGGAGGAGAACAAACCTAAGCTGTCCTTCTGTCTTGTGCTCCATTGGGTGCCAAGTCCTACCACTCTGAGGACATACAGAACATTTACTTGCCCTGTACTTCTACACTTACTTGTACTCAGTTGATGGCTTTGACTAGAACCCATGTTTGCACTGTGGGATGCAAATAAACAAACCCAACCCAAAAAGCTGCATATATTATGTATTTCTATATATAGGAGGGATGTCTCAAATGCCTGGAAAGATATTCCAGTTATCCCATGTGCAGAGTAAGTGGTGTCAGTAGAATCCCAGAATGTCTGGACACAAGAGAAGTTGAGGACTCATCTGAGCCTTCATACATGGCCTGGGAGTAGCGAGGCTCAAAACCACGAGTAGGGTTTTGCCAAATGGATGTTCATTGGAAGTGAGGGCATTCTAGTTCACTTCCAGAGGAAATTTCATATTCATATTAACTTTACAATTAACACCTTTAAATAGGCTGCTATAGATATGGGTGCAACACTTCAAATGGCTTTGAGCAATGTAGTGATTTCACCTTTGTGTTGGATTGACAAATTTGTTAAAAAATAAGGTTTTGAACACAACATAGGGGGCCAGTTTTTTATCTTTGTTTTTTAACAAGAAAGGCAATTTCTCCTTCTCAGCCATGAAGAGAATAGCAGTAAGTTATCAGACTACCAACAAAGTGATAGGGGTGACTTCCATTCAGCTGCACATCCCTTTGCCTCCGGCTGCATGTTTTGGGAGGCTGAACAGAGGCTGATGAGCTCCAGAGGCCAAGAGGAGGGGCTGACACACCTTACTGAATCCAGGAAGGGTGGAGAGGGGGCAGAAACCAGTACAGCACATCAGTAAAGTATACAGAGGTTTTAGTTGTCAGGAATTTTGAGGTACAGTTGTTCTTGGCATAAATAATTTCAAAATTAAAAAACATTTAGACTCCAGAACCCAAATTTAGCTACTGAAATGAACAGTGTGTATTCAGAATTATCATCTTATTTGAATACTGCAATTGTTTCAGGCCTCCTTCCTCAGAATCTACTGAGCTAACAGAAATTATGGGAAATGTGTGATCTTCTGAAAAAAAGGAACACATTTCTGAAATATTATGCAAGACTGAATTCTTTACAACATGGGGCTGTGATGTCCCATGCCACCATGCCCTTAAGGGGAAGGGAGCACCAAGGGGCCAAGACTGCTCAGTCTGAGAACTCCTTTCACATCCCTAAAGTAGACAATCACTACAAAGAAAGACTGAGTCAAAATTCAAATGTAACCCCAGTTACATGTGCCAACAGTACCATGTGGATTTATTGTTCCAAAGTAAGAGAGGAAAGGGATCCATTGAGCTAGAGGAACTTCTCAGTTTTGATAATGTGTTTTTAATGGTCTACATTAAAAGACAAACTAATACAAAGAAGGTGAAGATAAAACACATTCTGTATTAGGCTGTGTTGTCAAGCTTGAAATACTGCTACTGCAATCATTGTTTATGTTTTGTTTATTTTATTATGTTTTGTTTATTTTTATTAAGTTTCATAGCACCTACTCTCAAAATATACCAGTGCAAATAGGCACTGCAATCACAAAGATTAAGAAATATGCCAATTACTGTAGTAAGTCCTCTGAAATGTCACTGTTTGCCTACTTGAAAGAAGGTAAGTGTGCCAGATTCTTTGCTGCACCCAGCAGCTGTAGCAGTATCTGCAGAGTAGAAATTCTCATGGCATTTGCCAGGTACAGGTAGGCAGCACAGTCACTAGATGAGAAAGAAATTGTCTCTTCCATTTCCTTTCTAATGAATATGCAAAGTTTGTACTTATGTGGATATGACATGCTCTCTTGTAGGAACAGTGGTTGAAGAACAGAACTCTGTAGTTCTTTCAAGAATTATTTTACCTTGGAGAAAATAGAGCTTTGACACCTTTAGTGAAAACTATCTCAGCAAGGTAAAAGACTTTCAGCAGTGTAGCTTTCCTTTTGTAGAGGATTATCACCTTGGTACCTGAGTTTCTGATACCCACAAAACATACTTGAACTGATGGTTCAAAATTAAGATCCAGGAGTGTGCCCTGGATCAGCTGAGATGAACATACATTGTTTGTTGACACCAGCATTACAGGGACAGTAGGCTCCTTGGCAGAGAAACAACTGGAGAATGTAAACTGTAAAACCCTCCACCTTGTCTTCGTGGGAGACACAAAGCCCTGGATGAGGAGATGTCATACCAACAGAACAGAGCCTCATTAGTACTCTCTGCCAATTTCCTGGTACAAAACCCCTCAGCATTCCATTTAGAGTTATGCCTAGATGTTATTGTGGCAAGGGCTCCAGAGATGCATAACCCTCACCCTCTCCTCTGGGACAAGTCCCACCAAAAATTCACACCATTGGTCACCACCAGCAGGTCACACTGCAAACCTGCCCCCACCAGCTGCAGATATTGAACCACCTGTGTGGTTCCTAACACCAGAACAGAGCCTTACCTAAGCTGTTTCCTCCACAGCCCTGCAAGATCCGCTTGGCGCGCTTTTTGGCGTCTTCCGGAAAGCTCGGGCTGTCCAGCAGGTTTGGGTAGGTACACAGGGCCACTACCTGCAGGGCCAAGAACATGTCAATTGGCCACTTTGCAGTGGTCAGTTTAAGTTGGTGATATTATGTTAACTTTCCTTGGAAATGAAGATCACAAATACTGGCTAATTTATAATATGGGTTATAGATGACGAGTTTGCAGTTGGTTTTTTTTAAGGGTTGTTCTCACAGAAGAGAAAAATCTTATCAGGTTCCAAGTTAAGCTGATAAAAACAGTTCTAGAATTATTAACTATTTGTATTACAGACAGTGAAGATTCCAGGTGAGCTAAGCATAGTGCAAACACAGTAAAGCACAGTTAACTATTCCTATGTTATCTCTAAGCAGGTCTGTCCTCCACTCTTTGTGTATCCCTAGCTCACTTTTATTGACAAGAAATCAAGATTTCAAGCATGGAGCAGAACTGAGAAATATAATCAAATTTTGAAGTCATAATGGCATGTTCTAATAATCCTTCCCCAAAATAACTTCTAGTTCTTACTGATTTGAATTCATGGGAAATATTTAATTAAAAAAAGAAGTGGTGATATAGAACATAGTAAAAGTAGAAACACAACCAGCAGAATTAAGTTAATGAAGGAGTGTAAGACACAAAGAATTGAGAAGTCTCTCTTGAGATCAGCTTAATTTATTCCAGGCTCTCTCATTTTAATGTTTAAATTGTGTAATCTGGACAGGCTGCTGTCATCTTGTGGGACAATGACAATGAAATAATCCATGTGTGCACACAGTCATGGGGAGAAAGGATTTCCCATTTTATTTCATAACATTGGAATAACCTGTAATACATTTGAATAATTTATAAGAAGCTCAGGTCTCCCTAGTTTGCTGCAGAGCTCAATTTTATAATCTCATCTCACCTGGGCCCTCAGCTTGATAAGGCTTCAGTTTGTCCTGGAACTCTCTGAATTTACATTATTATAGACAGAGGAGTTTACATGAGGGTGTGAGAGATGCGCAGTAAATATGACAATACTCATTTTAACCTTTTGTTTTAGGAATAATATACAAATATGAATTCTGTTGTAATCTTTCCTAAAAGGTGACTTACCAATTAGCTTGCCCAGAGGTAAAATGTGCAAAATGAGACACAGTACAAGTAGCTGAACCCAGCTACGTGCAGATTCCAAAGTATTCTCTCAGATGAAGAAAGGCTTTTGTTTTTTTCTTTAAAGAGAACCACTTCCTTTCTTGAAGAGCATTATTGATAATGAATGTGCTGACTGATAACACAGAAGTGGCAGGAAAAAGTGTGGGTGGGGAATGAAATGGAAACTAAGGAAAGCTACTGTGTTAAAAGAGGCCAACCAGCAAACAATAGGACTTTGGCTCAGAAATGAACATTTAAAATTCTTTACAAAAGAACTATTTTAAGTCTTTCAATTAGGGAATCAATTGCACTAATACCTATTTCAGACAGCTTCAAGACATTCTAATAAAAAATGAATAATAATATTTTATAGTGGCCTTACCTGACGGAGGAAGGTGATTGGTCTCTGTCCCATTGCATGTGCATCTCCAATGTTGGCTTTAATCACTTCAGTAAAAGGTTTTTTTATTCCCTAGAAACGGATCATTCAGAATGTTTTGTTAGGGCTGTAGTAGAAGAATCTTTTTTAGTATATGTCATGTGGCTGTAACTAAACAGTGCCTGATCTCAGAACAGCTACAATGTTCAATGTAAAGCTGAATGCATTTCTTATACAACACTGCCAGGAAATCTTAAATGCTTTACAGAAATGCTGTTGACTGTGACACATTTTTAAATGATAGGCTGGCTTTTATTTTTCTGCTAGCTGGAAGTAAGAGACTGACTTGGCTGGAAACTAAATACTGAAGTAGAAAAGATGGAAAAAAAGGCATTTTGAGTTGTCAGTATTAGAGCAACTTCTTTGAGACACCTAAGGGAGGGATGGATCAGTCAAGAAGCTAAAAAGACTTGAGGATATTTGAGAAACCACCAATAAAAGAAACCTCAAGACCTTTAGTTTTTTGAGAGTTAAAAGAGTAAATATACATCTTGCTTATTTATTTTATACTTGGACTAAGTATTCCTTGTATGATGACCCCACTTTTCCATGTAGAGATGTTTCACAAAATATATAATAGTGAGGCTCTATATCATAAACAGAAGTGCTAAAGAATCACCATGAATATTTAAAAGCTTCCTAGTCTCCAAAATCTGAACAGACAGCCATTTTTCCTGTGAGAAACTGAATACATCATGAGAACACAAGGAAAGTAGTAAATGAATGTTGATTAGCAATCACAGCTCTTTAAAAAGCAAAATAAAATAAGGGCATAAAAAAGGCAAGGCACTGACTGATTGAAAAAACCACCAGTGGTTTAAATAAAAAAGATTAACTGAAAGTAAAGGCCAACATTACAAGAAGAAGAAGTGAGAGAGGCAATAATAAATTTAGAGTTGTTCTAATGTATATTTCAGAGGTAGTAGGGAGGCATCCTAACAGTGACAGAATTGTCACATGGACTAAGGAACTGCAAAATCAGACTGATTCATTTTCTGTAGAAAATGACCTATAACAATTTGCTCTGGGTATGGACTCAGAAAGCCCCGAGACAGAGCCTGTGACTCTGCAGATGGGCTCAAGGCAGAATTCTGCTCAGGAAGAATTCTGGAAGCAGCATCAGTCACCAGCTACTTGTCTCAAGGCTGCTGCTGTGGTGATGGGTGTAGGTATCCAAGGGGAGGATTATGACAAATACTTTTGGAAGGTCTGTGGACAGATCTGTATGAAAGGAGGAAATGTGAATGTGATGATGATAACCTCAGTATCAAACTGTAGAGCAGCAGGAAAAGGGCTGCAACAGGTCATAGATTTATTTCACTGCAGAAAGCTAAGCAGTCTTTAACTGTGCCAGCAACACACCTGAGCTGAGACAAGTCGTGTCCCTGCAAGCCAAGGAACACACAGAAGGAGCAGGAACTGGGCCACTGGAGTTGTTTTGCTCTCCTCTAGGGATGCCCCAGCACATTGGAGTCCCATGGCCTCCCTCTGTCTGCAAGGTGTGCTCCTCAGGCAGCCTGGCTGCACTGAAGCAGGCAGAGCTTTGCAAAAGGGAAGCTTGCATAACAGGAGCTCTAATAACAAACTCGTGAGCAGTAAGTTCCAGATTGATTCTCCTGCCTTGTGAAGAGGGTATAAACCACATCAAGGAGGAGAATAAATGCCCAGCCTACAAAACAAGCTCTGCTCCAGCCTCCTGCCTTTGGCGGCACCTCACGCTGGGCTCACAACGTGATTCAGCTTCAGCTCGGAACAAGGCCAGGCTCCTGCCACTCCTCTGACAGTGTCACCAAACCAAAAGATTTATGATAGTCGCCCTTTTTTAAAGCTGTAGAAGTCATCTTTCACCTCCACATGTAAAAGAGAAAATGTAAAAACATGTACTGTCTTTTAGTGGCCATCTTCTGGATAATTACAGGATTTTAATAGAATAAAAGAACCTTCCAGGATTTGGAATATGCTCTTTGGAAATTACTTCCTTCAGCTGTTACTTCTGTCTCTCTGCTCTTTTTAGAAATCTGATGCATCTTTTAAGAAACCTGATGAAACCTGAAGCAAGCCAGACACAGTTATTCTAGCAACTAAATAGCAATTATTCTAACAACTAAAAGTTGGGAGGAGGGATTTTTATACATGAACTAGAATTCATTTGCAGGAAGTCAATAGAAATCTTTATGCAGTTAGCTAGGTTTCGGGAAGTTTCCTCTTCCCCTAGACATCCCAAGAGCCTTAGGAAACCCACCAGGAAAGGAGAACAGTATGAAATGATGAGCTGTCTCTCAAGGAGAGAGTCATGATGGAAGAAGTGTTGGGAGAATTACTTGATCAAAGAAGCAATGTGATGCCAGAACATACAGCACCCCAAAGAAGGACCATGAGGGAAATGCCCTACCAGGAGCTGCTTTGTCTCTGAGGAGTTTTAGTGTACCTGGAGGTTCCCTTTACAAAGGTGCCATCTGACAGTGCTGGCAAACTGCAAAATACCACTGTGCCCAGAAAGAGTAAAGAATGGTACAAACTGACCTGACACTGTCTTTGTTAAATCTTCAGCAAATTTCAAAGGAAAACCATCACTCTGGAGAGAGTATGTGTGGATTTGATAATGGCAATAGGAAAGAATTGAAAAGAGCTTCCTTGAGGAGGCCACAAAAATGGGAGCTGCTTTTAATCCCAGAAGAGAGCCATGGTATTACAGCTATTCCTGAATTTCAGAATTTGCCTGCTCCTGGCTGCTCCCAATTGATTCATTTTCATCGCCACTGCTTTGTGCCTCCTCTTGATGGTTATCAGGCAACAACATCACACTAAGAAACACTGTACTGTTTCCTTGAGACTGCTGTTGCTGTGACTTGCACAAACAAGCTCTACAATCAGAGCTGGCAAACCCAAACATTTCAGCATAGCTGAGGTCTACGCTGTAGTAGCCAAGTTACTTGTTTGCTTTTTTCTCTCCTCCTCTCAAGAGGCCATGAAAGCACTGCCCAGAGGCCCTTAACTAATAGGGACCTGAAGACCTGAATTAGAATTCCAATCTTTTTATTAAAACAGCTTACAGCAGAAAAATAAACCTGACCTGCTTACCATGGAGTAAGGCTTTGAGTTTGTATTATGCTTGTGTAATTCAAGCTGACATGAGCTGTTTTGGGGAGGAAGGAGAAGGCAAATTCTGGATTTTGACTTACAATGGCAGTGATGACTTGCATGCCCCTCATATCACATGAGAAAATCAGCAGGGCTGACCATTAATTGGCAGATCTGATTCAGAGATTACAGAACAGGACTTGTCCCCAGGTTACTTTTTCCTGACACATTGATCTAAGTGGATATGCATTCAGAAATTTTCCCTATATAGATAAACCACTAGATTTCATAACAGAATTAAATGACAGAATTAAAATAATGTTCATTAGAAAGTAATTAGACATTAAGACCCTCTTAACTTGGAGAGTTACTGGAAAAGGTCTATTTTAGAATAAATTTTGCTAATGTATTCAACCAGAAGATATCAAAAACTGGATTCTGTGGGCTGTGAGCTTCTGAAAATATGATTTTGATAATTGTGCTCTTAAAACCAGTTTTCTTTCACCTTCATCTGCAGTAGTTTTTGGCATCTTAAAAACCATGGGTTTTACTACAGGTTCACTTATATATGCAACATGTACAGACAACTGAGGAACAACAGTTCTGTCTTAATGAGGTCAGATGCTCTTGCCTGGAAGATACTTCCTTCGTGTGCACACAGTCACGTATTCAAAGCAGAAAATTATAGGATGGTAATTTAAGCTTAACATCTTTCATTACTGGGTGTACCAGTCAATCTTGTCTCTATTTTTTGGCATGTTAAATTATATTTCTGCATGTCATTGTCTAAATTGTATTTTATCTTTCCAAAACTCTTAGGGACACAGTCAACTCACATTTACAATTAAGGCTGGATTCTAAGTCAGATTTTTTCTATTCAATTTAAAAGTCTGATGATTCAGTGAGGGGAAAAAAAAACCTTGACAGTATTTTAGTCAAAATACTTTAGCAGAAGCAGCCTGAGATTTCAGTTACCTAAGTAGAAGGATTTTGGTAGTTTTATTGTCTAAACAGCAATGTAGGGAGGGAACAAGTGGCCTGAATAAACCTGAAACAGGAACCTATTTGCAATAGTTATGCAAATGAAAAGCGTGGGCACAGGAGATGAATGCACAACCCTTTTGCTGTAAAGGTAACAGAAAAATAGGGCCTTCAGTGTATAGAAACTGTATAATGCCAGTGAAGGCCCATGGCTCCAGGCCCAGGGCTGGGATATGTAACCTACCTGTGCTATCTGAAGGAACTCCCTACATGCTACCCATATATCCCTGCACACCTTCCCTCTCTTTCTACCCTACAATTCTCTTTCAGTAGCTTGAGAGTTTGGAAGGACCTTGTGTGCCTTATACTGAGCCAGGCCCTGCTTCCAATGTCACCTGAGCTGACCTGTGGATCCTGAAACGCTGTCTGATATGCACACACTTTGCAAGGAGATGTAAGGCAGCTTAACATAACACAGAACTTGACATTATGCAAAACCCAATCAGGAATTGGGGAGAAAAGGAGTGTATCAGTGAAATGTCAGAGAAACAGATATGAAGGGATTTTCCATAACAAGGTCAGTAAAAATAAGCATGAATGCAAAGTAACAAATCAGGTATGTGCCCTGCCTCTTTAATGATAAGTTAGTTTGTCATTATTGATTAGGTAGGGAGAAGGGCTCTTCTCAGACCTTGCTTTATTCTTGCAGTGAATTTTTATTCAGGAGCAAATTTCTAGTCTGAAATGTAAGTCAATACTTGATACAGTGAGCATTTGTTAGCAAGTCTAAACAAAGGGGGTAGAAAAAAGGTCTTATTTGATAGTGTTCTATTTAGAGTGTAATCATTTATTAAAATATGCCTGTCCTCTAGCTTTAAAAAGTTACCAAAAACACCAAGGAAAATGGTTAGAATTAATTCTTTCTGTCATCTTAGTAAGTCAGAATCAGCTGATTGCTACCAATAGCAAAGAGGAAGAGAAAAAGGGTTTTCACTTTCAAAGAATGACACAATTTCAAAATTATGAAAAAAATACTCAGGAAAGTAATCCAATCACTGATTTTGCATTAAGATTTCCATCTTGAAAGACTTAATATAGATCACACCTCTGATTTTCCACCTAGATGAATACAGGACACAAGCCAACAAAACTTGTGAAATCCAGGTACAGCACACCCCACCTGTATTGGGCAATCAATCTTAATCTGCTTTGAGTATTGTACTAGTCACTTACATTGGCTTAGTCCCAGGCACGAGAACTAAAACTAATGCCTCATTTTATTTGCTCTTTTAAGGAACATAATATCCCTTCAGTTGCCCAGTCAGAGACTTCTTAAGTAACATTTCAGTCCTTATTTCTGTGTGCACTGAGGAGTTACAGCTCCTGTTGTGATCATTTGCAGTTAATATAGAGAAGCAGCAAGTGCCAGAGAGAATAAGAGAGGAGCTGCTCTTTGGGATCTGAGACAGCAGAACAAACCTCAAGGAAGATGAAAGCTTAACACTGTGCAAACAGCTTCAAGTTTTATAGTCTCCATAACAGCTCTATGAGTATTAACAAGCATGAAGAGTAACCAAATGGAACCAAGTTAAAACAGGGAGAGCCTCTATCACATCTGATTATATACAATGGCTGCATTTAGGGTGCTTCTAGTTCAGAAACAAACTAACTAAAGGCATCTGGGCAGAAGAGGATAAATGCAGATTTACTGCCATTGCTTCACCCCTGCCTGTTCTGGTTACCCCCAGCCACTGCAGTGCTTCCACTCATACCAGGGAGCCTGTGCTCTCCTGCCTGTGCAAAGCTCCTTCCCCATCAGGTGTAGAAGAGTGTTATGGGACAATTCTTGCTGTTAGTGAACAGTGGCTGTGGATCTAGAGATGCTGAGTGGCATCTCTCCTTCCTCTTTCCTGAAGTGGCAACCACTTCAGCCTCTTCCCTTTATCCAGCAGTGTTAATTCTGCTGGCAGTGTTTGGCCTAACCCTGTGAGCTGAGGTTGGGAAGGATGGAAAAAGCTGTACAACTTGATAGAAAGGAAACAAAAAAGTGCCAGTGATGTGTGAGCACACACAATTAAATTTCAGACACACACACACAAAAAACAGACAATTAGATAACCTAAAATACTTTACTTATAAGGAACCTCGGTATTACTCAACACTTTAGCAGACAGCTTGATTAAACAAGAGAATGAATAACAGTATTTTTCTCAGAAAACCAAAGAGGAATGAGTAACTTGAGAAGTGTGGAAGCAAGTAAAGGATTTTTACTGAAGTTGATTAGTGCTCTGTGCAGATACACTGTCTCAACTTTTGCAGTAATTTTGTCCTCTTTCCCTGCCAGCTGGGAGGTTTGTTTGCCTTACTTGTGTTAAAGCATAGTCACCTCTAGGAATGCTGGTAGCCATTATCAATGGCAAACATTATTTCATGAGACTGGTTCCAGGAAAAAAGAAACTAAATGGAAAACGCCACATAAGTAAGCACAACACTAAACTGACATAAAAATCTTTTAATAAAGTGATTGCAATGATTTCCTGTTATAGTTTTTCAAAAGTCCACAGTAGATTATTCTTTCTGCCAGTGATTCAGCTGGTAACTGGAGTAAGCAGGGGAGCTGGGAGGAGTTTGTGAAGGGCCCTTTTATATTTGTTTTGTCAAGTAATATCTCCTGTTCTGTGATGTTAACTTGAAAACAAACATACTCAGTAGAACACTGGAGGATTTTATACTCTGGAAAATGCATCCACTAGGGAACCTAGTTGCATAAACACAATGACACCTTTATAAACAAGTCTAAAGGCAAAAATCAAAACAGATGTTCCAAAATTAATTCCTCATTACCACACTGAAGTTTTTAAGAGAAATTCTAAAATAAAAAGGAAGCTATTTGTAATAATTATTGAGTTAGACATAAATAGTTGATGCATATAGTACAGTGAACTGAAAACATGTTTCACCTTCTAAAACAAGGGGAACCAAGTAATATTAAGACCAGAGAATTACCAGTTTACTCTCACGATTAGAATTGCTGTAGCACATTTCTGTTCAAAGCACTTTACATGAACTAATGAAAATGGTCTTGCAGTACCTGCAATAAGGTATTAGAAAGACTCTCTAAAGCAGTGACAGCATGGAATAATATCTAAAATTTTAGAAAAACTACTCTGCCAGATGCTTCATCAAAACAAAAAATAAGTGTGTCCTTGTGATGAGAGGGGAAGCTGTGGTTTGAACAGCAGAGGCAAAAAGCCATGTCTGTATTGCTAAGGGTTTTTTATTATCTTTTGTTTCAATACTCGAGGAATAAGAAAGAAATATCAAGAGCAAAATATAAGCACTGACCGATTTGGATGCTTTATTTAGCACATACTGGCCCAGACCCTTAGGATCTGCTTAATTATCTCATCTGCCAAAGAGAATCAACCACCTACAACTTTGGATAGCGTTCTGAAGATTTGTCCTCGGGCACCTCAACTTCTACAACTATAAAAAAAAGGAGCACATTATCGGTGCCCTCCTTGGATGACCCAGAGCAGCGCTGGGTGAGGCTGCGGAGCAGTGCCGGGAGAGCCGGGCCAGCTCACCTGTCAGGAGCCCGGTGCCTCCCTGCCCCGGCCAAGGCAGGATCTCCAAAATCCTCACGAACGACCTAAACGCTCTATCAGTATGATGAAAGCTGGTCACTCACCCCCTTGTATAAGACAAAGGACACGGGATTGCAGCAAAGGGTCAAAGTGGCCGGAGAAATGTAAACACTGCTTTATGGGGGTGTCCCGTATCTGCCTTAGGCAGCCAGTGACACCAGATAAACAGTAGCCAGCCGGAGGGTTCCTTTGTTTGGTGCTCTGCCGCCTCCCGTGGGAAGGGGCGCGGAGCCGGGGGTGCCGCAGCGGAGCGGGGCCGGGGCCGGGCAGAGCGCGTCCGCAGCAGAGGGATGGGGAAAACGCTGCTGTGCTCCGAGAGTTTTTAACTCGGTAGGAAGCCCTGCAGCGGCACTCGTGGTGCCTCCCGCTTTCCCGAGGCTTCCACGGGGTCACGTCTCAGCCCCGCGGGATGTCACGTCCCCGCCGAGCCCCGCGACATCCCCAGCCGGGAGCGGCGGCGGAGGAGCGCCCGGGGCAGAGCCGGTGCGGCTGCGGGGAGCGCCCTGCCCTGTCCTGCCCCGCCCCGCCGCCCCTGCCTCACCTTCCGCAGCTCCTTCTCGATCTCCCCGGCTTTCAGAACGATGGGGCCGCGCACCGCGTATTCCACCGCCTTCACTTGCGGGTTCATGGACTCCAGCGTCAGGATCTTCTCCCTGCTCGCCTTCTCGTTGATCTTCACGGCGGAGGCCTTGGCAGCGCTGCTCCAGCGCACCGTCCCCTCCCGCCGGGGACCCCGCGGCTGCCGCCCGGCCGCCAGCGAAGCGGCGCAGCGCAGAGCCATGTCCGTCCTTCCGCCCCGGCAGCCCCCCGGCCCGCGGCCGCACGGCCGTGCCGCAGCTTGCCTGGCAACCAAGAGAAACCGATGCATGGTCGTTCGGGTAGCTCCCAAAACCAGATGAACCATACAAGTGCTGGGAATCCGTGTATTTTGTAGTCGGAATCGGACGTTAGTCAGATGCAGGCGAGCAGGAGGTGCGGTCAGGAGAAATGCCGAGGAGCTGGCACAGTTACACGTATACGTTCTATCCTCTCATGTCCAGATCCCGCAAACTTAACTGCAATGGATACAACTGATCTTGCAGTGTTGCGATGCCACCTAAGGAGTAGAAATAGAAATAGAAACCACCATTACATCCGAATAACGCTGCAGCCTCTTGCCCGACAGAAGTGCCCCCGCTAGTGCTCTGGAAGAGTCCCGGGCAAACCCATCCTTTTCCCAGCCGGCGCTGGCCCCGGCCCCGGGGCGTGCTAAGGTGTGATTGCACCAGCCGGGCTGTGGGCGCGCTGCCTGGCGGGGGCTGTAGTCCCGGCTGCGCCTGCCCAGGCATCAGGTGATGGGCAGGGAACTACCGCACCCAGAGGCCTCCCCGGGCCGCTCCCGCATTGTCTGCAGGGCGGGGCGTGCTCCCGCTGCTGGAGATGCGGGGGGAACTGGGGTCAGGGCAAGTCGGGGGGATTTTCCTAAGGGAACGGCAGAGCCAAGTGTTCTCGGTGCTAGGGAGCGCTTCGCTGCCGCTCGGAGCCCGCGGTGCCGCCTCCTGGCCGTGCACAGAGCGCTCCCTTTGTCTGGGTGTGCTTTTCTGCTCTGGGTGTGAGAAGCGCAGCGTTGCCCACGCTGGCTCTCCGCTGTCCGTGCGGGAAAGGCCGCCCGCGCTGCTTTGGCAGCCTGGCGTGGCGCTGGCAATGCGGGGCGGTGGGCTCGGGGGTGGGCTCGGGGCTGGCTCGGTCACCTGTTGCGGGGCTGCTGGAGAGCGGCTCCAGAGTCGGGCAGGCAGCGAGGCTGAATGAGCGCCAGAGCCTCGTCCCTCACCCTGTCACTCTGCCAGGGGAGCATTTGCTCCTGGTCCTTGCCTCCCGCAGGAACAAGCCGGTCCTCTTTCACAGTTTCCTCATTGTTTCCAGATGATGAAAATGTTTTTATCTCCCGGGTTCAGTTCAGCTTTCATAGCAAATGACTGGAGGTCTGCCATTAAATACAGCAGCAGGAGAATTCAGGGGGGAGAGAGGTAAATGGTCTCTCCTTGCTGCCTCTGGGCAGGAGAAGGCCCCTTTTACCCATCCTGGGTGCTCAGAAGAGCCTCCTTGTTTGTGCTCAGAGGGTGGAATAAGGGATCATTCACTCAGGAATATTCCTATGACCTAATGTTACCTCCCTGAGTAGGAGCCTGGGCAGTAAATCAGCCTTATTTGTGAATTGTTTTTGTAGAACCTTCTTTTTGCTTTCTCCTTTGCCACTTAGAATATGGCAAACCAGCTTCCTAATTTTAGGTGCCTAAATTAGATGGTTTGAGGCTTGGGTTCTTTTCTGTTTTGGTGTTTTCCTCGGCTGATGAAGAGCAAGGAAGCTGCTTTTGGTGTGTCTGATTTTATTTCACTACATACAATTATGTCTTTAGCCTTTTTTCTGTCTTTGCTATTTCTTCTTTCTAACAAGCTTCTGCTTGCCATAGTCTTTAGTTTCACTAGTAGTTCACTCCAGTCCTTATTCTATTTCAAGTGTAATATTTTTCAGCACTTGCTTTGTGCAAATTTAAAAATAATTGCTGCTTGAGGATTTTAGTCAATTCATAGTTAACAAAATAACAGAGATGGAATTTTTTTGTGTTGAAGGAACATTCTTGAGGTGGTGCAGAAAACTCGTTTGTTTTTTGTTTCCAGACATTGTACGGATTTTACTAAGAACTTTTTCTTGTTTACTGTTCAGTTTGTGAAGGCCACGGTTGAGTGTTTCTGACTCTGCTTGTCCTCCCTCCAAAATTCTGCCCACAGAATGACCCAATCGAGTGCTCTGTTAGAAATTCAAGTTCCAAGAAGTCCATTTTTGTTTACTTGAAGCTGCCGCAGCTGTTCCAGGAGATTGCATCCGATTTTTTTCCCATAAGCCTTTTTAACTTTTGAAATGTCAGGTTTTGGAGCCTGTATGTTTTGACACTTTACTTTTAAAGTTGTCATCAGTTGTGTATCTGGAAAGCTGAGTGCTCTCTGAGCCTGGCAGTTTGATAATTAGCAGTGTCATGTCCCTTTTTTCTAGGTTTGATAAAAAGAAGTTCAGAAGAAAATATTTCAAGCTGTGGTAAGACATGTCAAGGTTGGATTTATCACAAAATCAGATTGGATTTTATAGTAAGCTTTTATCAGATGACCTGAAATGTTAAAATTATTTTAAATTCTCATATTTACATTCAGTGGTTACAAGTAGATTTCCCACGTATCTTAATTCAAGTTTATTTCATGGTTCCTTAGAAATCAAGGCTGAAACGCTACTCAAACTATTAAAGATCAGAGTTTGGACTGTAATTTGGAAACACTCATTTTGCTGGGGGAAGAGCACAAGTTGACCTTTGCTCTTGGTCCACATGCTGTTGTTCCACCCCCAGTCCACCCCCCAGAAAGGGCTGGAGTAGCACAAAGTCTCCAGCCAGCACTGCCCTGAGTGTCCCATTGATCCCCCACAAGTAAAGGCACAGATCCCCTGACATCTCTGTCCCTGCACTGGTGACAATCCAAGCAAGCCCCCTGACCTTGCTTGCAAATTCTGTAAGGCTGCTGGTTAGTGTGGAACACAGGGCAGCCTTGGATTGAGGCTCCACACCTGCAAATGCACTTGGCACAAGCCAAAATAGTTTTAGTAGAACATTGGAATAATATATGCAGAACTGGAATTCAATAGTCTGGGTAATTTCTTAGAAATGCACACAGGAAATAAATGGGATGAAACAAAGCCTTTCCATGGTAAATGCAGTATGAAATGGTGTTAGAGAAAAGTATCTCTCTCTTTACACATTGTAAATATATCTGCAAAGGTTATTTTAATACAGATGCTTTCCTGGACATAAATAGTGTAGGATGAACATGAAATCTTGAGGCAAAGTTGTTTCTGAATGAATGTGCAAATCATATGAACACAGGTTTCAGACAAACCAGACAGTGAAGGTGGACAGTGCTGCTTACCAAGGTTCTTTGATCTCCATATTTTGTTCCACCTCTAGTCATAAAGACACAAGCTGCTTTTCGTGCAGTTATAAGAAGCTAAAATAATTAATTTCATGTTGATGGTGCCAAGCTGGAGATACAGAACAGCAGCAAGTGCATAAATACATGGAAAGGTAGATGGAGACTTGGAGAAATAAGGGTGATAAACAGAATAGCAGCTGCTGTCACATGTTCCGTTCTGACAGACCTTCAACAAGCTGCTTTGCCATGAATAGTTGCATGGTTTAAACCCCATGATTACAATAATGACATGTGGTAACAGCATTCATTCTGCTGCTGCTGTTTCATTGAAATAGAGATTCTGGATAGAAAACTGCTCTCAATAGCTTAAAATGCCAAAGTCTTTTTAATGATATTTGGAAATCTTTGAGCATACTAAACAAATGGAAACCACATTATGAAAACCAGGTTTATTCAGGCAAAAAGAGCAAGGTTTTCTGTATTCTGTGTTGTACAAGTAAGGAGGATGTGTTTCTTTTACTGTGGACTACTGCTTATGGTAGCAGTTCACAATATAAGGAGTGTCTTCAGAGAAATTACTATTTCTACTGTTCTTCAAACTGAACATAAAACTTTAAGATTTGGTGCAAAGCTCAATGCAGTCCACTGCAACAGTGCCAGTTAAGTGACTTCATACCTTAGTGTTTAACAACTCATTATTTCATGATAAAGAGAAAAAAAACCCAACCAAACAAACCCCCCCCCCCCAAAAATAGCCCAACCTCCTTCCCAAAAACTAAAGTCAGATGGAATGTGTAATCCATTGAATTATCTTCATAAGAACTAATTGAAAAGATGCTCTATGAAAATAATGTAAGCTTTTGGTGAAACTATATTAATTGGTAGAAACCGAACTATTCAGAACACCATGTGGATTGTAAAAAAGTTTCCCACAAAAAAGATGTAATATGTGAGAATAAAATGTTGGAAGCCTTTTTTTAGGGAACTGTAGGTGCTACTGCCATTAGATAGCTTAAATTATCGATATTTTAAGAAAAGCTTCTTTTTAAAATCTGAGGCTGTGGCCTTTTTTTCTGAGGCAAGCATTAATGTGCTCAGCTGAGCCAGAGGCAGGAGCCAGCCAAGCCTGGGCTTCCTGAAACCAAGAGGCATCAATGCTTAACAACACTGAATTAAAAAATGCTTTGTCATTGGGAAACACTCAAAATTTAGCTGTACTTGGAGAACAAAGCCAACATTTGTGCCACTTAAATGTTGGTCTTGCCCAAATTCAGAGTAATGGGATCTCAAAGGACTTGTTAGGCACGACTTTGATTGCCTGTGAAAGGACTCAGAGGGGGCTCAGATTACAGCTGCCCTGAAATTTACTGGTGAGAAGCACAGTAACATTATTTAGTACTATAAACTATTATTATTATCAAAATTACCAAAAGCAGAATAATAAAATAGGATTGAAGCTTGCCTGTATAATCAGTGTATTTTTTTATACAGTACTTTCTTCTTGCCAGTTGAATACTGTCCCTTTACAACTTCAATTCCTTCATGGCAACATTGCAAATATTATAATCTAGCTCTTCCTATTATTTGTAATTTTGCTCTCATGCATCCTAATCTTGTATTTTAGATATAAGTTAAGAATTCTCTAGACAGTACTTTGGCCGTGGAAAGAATAATACCCCTGCTGACTACAGCTGACTAATTAGGAAGTTGTTACTTAACCAGGATGTGTTTTATAACCTTTTTGAGACAAAGTTGCAGAGCACTTCAGGAATTTAATTTCTCAATTTGCTGTGTTTTGTTAGCACACTGGGGCTGACAGAGTCCAAGGCTGTCAGCTCTCCTAGGGGACACTCCAGGAGAGTAGGATGCTTCCAAATTACCTGGAGTGCTGAGCAGAAATACAGCTCAGGAGTGCTTCTCTCTCCCACTCTGAGGTGGACTGGATGTGTGAATTGTTCCCACTTTGGAATTTTTGTTTCCTTGTAAGGTTATAGTTGCACACCAAAATACTGCCCTGTGCAGGCAGTTGATGTGCCAGGCAGTGGAAACAGCTGAGCCTTTCAGCTCAGCTGGAGTGTCTGGTGGCAGCAGCAAAGAAAAGAAGCCATCAGGCACTTACAAAGTCACCTGCAGCTTTTCATAAGATAGAGACATTGCAAAATTTTCTAATTTTCTATTTTAAATTGGTGTAAAAGACATTCTAAGTGAGGCTTGGTCTTGCAAAGTGCCTTGACTCTGTTAAGAGAGAAAGTACCTGTACCCTTAAAATGGCATTTGTTGTTTTTATCTCAGTGCTGCACTGAACCTCTGAAATTATATAAAAGAAATAGTTTTGAGCTTTCAGAACTCAAAAGTAATGTTTTAAAAATTAGAATAACATGAAAAATACATGTATGGTAAATCAGTTTTTTAGCTAGGAACTATCTTGTTTGCATTCAGTAAGGAAAACATTTTTGTTTTTATGGAGAAGTTGAACAGCTGACTATTTGCTCTACGAAGAAAAGCAGGGTATTGTCATAGATCTCTGAGCTCTCTTGTATATTCATTATTTTATTTACTAGATACTGTTACTATACTCAGCAGAGCCCCCTGCTGTTGTGAATCCTCCTCAAATACCTTTCTATGTTTTGCTATGTCTGGACCTTATCAATTAGGAAAAAAAATTAAAAATCCAAATGCACGCTCAAGATCCTGGTTGCATGGATTTGTTCTGGATTCAGGATCTGGATGTTGTGCCTACGTAGAACATATTTGCTTTCTGGCAGCAGTCACAGTTTATATGGAAAATAAACCTGTCTTGTCTTTGTGTATCTCTGGAGAAACACCTGCGCCAATGGACTGGTATAGGCTGGAAAAAAAAAAAAATGCAGGGAGAACAGGGAAACAAATCCACCCTCTGAGTCATAAGTTAAATACTGAGGAGGAAAGGAAAAGGACAAATGAGGCAGGCTAGTACCTGTGTGCACAGCCAGAAACCACCACCCTCATGGGGAGCCCAAGGGCTCGCAAGGACACAACAGGACCTTCTCATGCCCTGGGTGGGAACCAGGCTCAGGGCAGACACTTGTGGAAGAGGAAGGAAAAAAATCAACAGGTTGTCCCGGAACAGGAGAGGACATTGCAAACGATGTTTGATTCTTTATTCATCATACTGTGTTGGTAGTAAGGATGGAGAGGGCTGGCGTGACAATGTAGAGGATACTCGCTAGGACATAAATGCAATTATGTGTCAGAAATTCCCTGAAGAGCTGTTCCTGTTGCTCTGGTCCTGGTCCTGGTGGTGGTCTGGCAGTAGCACACTGTTGTCTGAGGACATTGTACTCGGAAACATCCCGTTTGTGAGCAGAACCCACTAAAAGGCATAGCCAGACACCGCGCCCTGGGACCACCGGGCTCCCACCAGTGCAGCGGGGGATGAACATCCCCCTCTGCTCCAGTCTTGTCTCTTTCTGAATTGAGATGGAGACCGGAGAAGTGGTGTTTGGTGCTTTCTGACGGCAGGGACATTCAGGCAGGCTCCCTCATTCCCGCTCCCCCCGCCATTCCCGCTGCCCTCACCATTCCCGCTCCCCTCGCCATTCCCACTGCCCTCACCATTCCCGCTCCCCTCGCCATTCCCACTGCCCTCACCATTCCCGCTCCCCTCGCCATTCCCGCTGCCCTCACCATTCCCGCTCCCCTCACCATTCCCACTCCCCTCACCATTCCCGCTCCCCTCACCATTCCCGCTCCCCTCACCATTCCCAGCCCCCGGGCCGTTCCCAGCCGGCCGCCAGGGGGCGCCGAGCGCCTCCCGCGTGCAGCCAATCCGGCGGCGTGGGCGGGGCTAGCCGCGCGCGCGCGGAGGTGGGCGGGGCTTGTCCTCCGTCGGGGGCGCGCGGGGCTCCTCCCGCTCCTCCCGCCACCTCCTCCTCTGGCCGCCCTCTCACGCTCCTCTCGCCGGCTCCTCACTCCACCTCCTTCCTCCCGCTCCTCCCGCTGGCTCCTCCCGGGGCGGGCGCTCCGGCCGCGGCCGTGTCAGCCCAGCCACGGCAGCAGCGAGCATGTCCTCCAGTAGGGCCAAGAAAGTGAAGATGGCCACCAAGTCCTGCCCCGAGTGCGACCAGCAGGTGAGCGGCTGCCGGCGGACGCTGGGCTGCGGAGGGCGGAGCGGGCAGACCGGCTCCGTGCGGCTCGAGTCGGTGTTTGTGCGAACTAAATGGTTGTTGCCTTTGCAGCTTCTGCATGGAATGTGGGTTGAACGCCGCATCCCTCTGGCAGGGTAGCGGAGTAGTTGTGTTGTGCTGAGGGGTTTCTGCGCGACTGCAGGACCTCACGTTTGTGTGCTGGTGTTCTTTAGTAACTGTGTGATCTGTTAAAAATACAATGAACGAGCTGATTTATATAATGCAGTTTGCCCTTCGGATGACTGATGTGCCCGGGGCTGGGCGGGAGAGGGCTCAGAGGTGGCGTTTTCTCAGGGGGTGGTCGGGAAGCAGCGAAATGGAGACCTTTGGTGCAATTCCTGCCCGGTCCCGAGTGTCCACCCGAGCGGTCGGTGTGTCCCACTGCGGGTTCTGCTGTGCACAAAATGGAGCTGCTCACACTCACACAGAGCGGCAGCTGCTTGCACCGCTGCCGTGTCAGGAGCCTGTCTCCATTTAGTGGGAATGATGCGAGTGCTGAAAGCAGCGGAGCTCGGAACAATGGCCCGGCGCTGCGGCGGCGGCCGTGGGGCTCGGCCGAGGGGCAGCGCCTGTCACAGGCACTCCGGGGGACATCGGCGCTCTTCGGTGACCCTGGAAAGTCACCCCCGTTCGCTGCTTTAGCCATACCTAGAAAAAAATTAAATAGCCTCATATAATTTTTCTCTGCTTGCATAGCTTTAGAAAAATCGCATTTTTTGTTCGGACTTGCATAGTTTTTACAGTATTCCTGCCCATCCTGGCGCAGCTGGGAGTGCTGAGCTGTGTGTGGGCGTCCTTTCATGTTTTAACCAACAGATCAACCGCTGCAAATGCACGTTAGGCACGTCACTGAAATACTATTTCTGAGAAAAAAATCGTGTGCCAAGTTCTGGTTATTCAGTTGGTGAAAGGAGAAACGAAAACGAGTGAGAAATCGAGTATGAGATTGGTGTAGGTTTTTTTGTTTTTTTTTTTTTTTTTGGTTTTTTTTTTTTTTTTTGTGATGAATGTAGTGAATGTCAAACTACCAGCAATAAGTAAGGAAACATTGTAGGATTTTTAAGCTGACGTGAAAAGTGTCACTATGTTCTGCACTTATTTGTATATCATGTGTTTTAGCTTTTGTCAGTGTAGATTTTCTGTTAGCACCTCCTCTATGGCTTCCATGGATTTTATGTGCTTATATGTCCTGCCCTGGCACACATTGCTCATAGTGGAAAACACCTTATTTTCCACTGCCAAATATTTGAGAGGGAGCAAGGAGCTAAGGCCTACAGTACAAGTCAACCCTTTGCAGATTTTGAGGAAACTCATATAATTCTAATCTGTGTCCTGTGCTGGTGTTTCTTAATTTCTTCCATGAGCAAGGGCTTAGCATTTGTTTCTGATTTTTTCAGTAGAAGTGGCATGAATGGAAATATTTAGACAGCCACAATTATTAGAGCGAAATACTGAGTAACACTTCTTAGACTTCAAAACATTTTTCTGTTGTAATTTAGATAATATATCATATTTCAGTATTTTCACAATCAAAGCATAGCTCCTTTAGCTAAGGAGCCTGAAGTACTTGCAATCAATCTGAGGAAATAATAATCACTTCTTAATTTAGCATCAAGTAAAATGTCTTGTATGAGAAAAATTCCCTTTTTATTAGGAAAATGCTAAACAGTGTGAAATAGTGTTTAGGACTCTTTTGCCTTAATTATGTTAAGGATGTTATCAGTGTGGGTCTTCAAAGGATAACTGATAGTGATCAGTTTCAGTGATAAACCCCTTCCCCCAGGCCCCCCACCCTCAAATGCTGCGCACCCCTACGTGCTAAACCTGTAACACGAGAACAGTATTGTTCTCTTAAACACACTTGAGTTCCTTGAAAAATACTGACTCTGTTCCAATCCCCTTGGGTGGCTTTGCCAAAGTTGGTTTTTTTTAGGTCAAGCCTGGAAAGGTAATTATTTGAGAGACCCAAGTGTTCAGAAATGGATTTAGCTGGAATTCTGTGTCACAATAAGAACACACACAAGTTACCTGTGAGATGGTGGGGATTTAATATTGTTACACTGACATATGAACAAGGAGACAACCCTGCACACAAGTCTGCTAAATTCTGACCTTTAAAGTTCAATAAACTTCTGTTGGACTCGTTTTTGTTGTGTCAGTGTCCCCTTAAAGGGAGTTAAAATCTTTGGTTCTGCATAACCAGTATCAAAAAGGCTATCTGCAAGCTTTTTGTAGGGTGAAGTGTAGGAGTTCAGATGTGCTACAGAAAGCAAAATAATTTGTTTATTCTGAATAGCAGTTCAGTTCCTCTTTACAAATTCACGAACTAATTTGGTAGGGTTTTTTGAGTCAATAGAACTGTGGAACTTGGTTCTTCCCCATGTCTGGTTAAATTGAGGGGGCAGTTGTGGTTCTGTGCTCCTGTTTGTTTCAGTGGATATTGGCAGACTTGTAGTGACCTGTTTTATAGAATTACATTTGAGAAATTACCTCCTGCCTTATTCCCCCCACTATCATGCTTCAGCATGATTCCACTTTAATGTGTGTTATTTAATCTCTTCCAGATCTCTGCCTAAACTTGCTTTGATTAGTGTTTTCAGTCTTAAACCTAATCAAAGCAACATGGGGTATTGCTTACTACTCTAAAAGATCTCAAAAGATCTTGGCACTAAGGTAATGAATTTGTAATTTATCTGGTTTGGTTTTTTTTTTTTTTTTTTTATTGCTGAGTGGATTTTTGTTATTTTTCCTATTAAATGTGGCATTTCTTGTTTTACATGGTTATTTTCTGGGTGAGCATGCTGCTGCTATCTGCTTAGCTGCTCAGAGGCACTGTATTCTCTCAAACTCCTGGGCCTGCAGTCAGTTCTTGCCTGCCTGGGCTGGGTTATTTGCATTTTGAATTAACGAGGTTCCTTCTGTACCCACCCGGCCTTGTCTGCAGCGCTGGAGCAGAGCGTGCTGCAAATGCATCTGTTTTGCTTCAGGCTCTATTGTGCCTCTAAAGCTGCTCCTCTCTAAAGGAGCTGCTTTCAAATCCTGCTGAAAATGAATGCATTCACAATGTACTGACGGTTTAAACTCATAATTATTTTTTTTTTTACAAGTATATAGAGGAAGCAAAACTGGAAATGTCTGACTGATTTGACTAATGAAATTTGAGAGCTCTGAAGAGAAACTAATTCTATTTTAATTCAGCCTTCCTTCAATGCTCTCTGCTTTCCCCCACCCCCTTCCTGTCAGTCTGGGGAAAAGTAGTGGAAAGCAATCACAACAGCTGTACATTTCAAGCTTGATTTTTAACAACTGCGTAAAGAAAAGGCTTGGTGAGTGATTTACAGCAGAATCTGGCTTTATTATGTTTAAATACAGTAACAGGACAGACTGTAGTTTGCAGTACAGACTGAATTTGAAGAGCTATCTCTGAGGACAAAATGTGAGTTACTAAGTGTGTTTTTTCTTCATGAGACAGAAGTTTGGTCATAACTTGAAATTATCTGAAAAATTTGTCTATTGTTTTCCCAGGTTCCTGTTGCATGTAAATCATGTCCCTGTGGCTACATATTTATCAGTCGAAAACTCTTGCACGCCAAACGTGCTGAGAGATCACCACCCATCACAGGTAATACTTCCAGAGTGGGGGAGAAGTGAGCTTCAGTTCTTTACCCTTATTTCCCGGAGGGAAAAGATAGTGGATTTTACTTCTCTGTGTAAATTGATTGTTGTCAGTTCAGTTTTCCTTCAATTTGTGCATGGTAGACTTTGAATATGTTAATTTTTCTTGATTTTTGAGGAGAGGAGGAAAGCTGGTGTTTTCAGTCTTCCTTTGTACTCATGATGATGGCATTTATTCTGTGTATGTTCTAGCTGCACGCATTGATCACTATGCAAAATAACCCCTTACAAAATGCTTTGTGTTAATCCTGTTTTGAAGCTAAATGTGTAGAGGTCCCAAAAGGATCTGATTTCAGAGCACATGCCGATTGAAGCTGGGTTTTCTGAAAATAACAAATTGGTCATAATGTTTAATCTAAAACTGGGTGGATCTTGCTTCTCTCTCCATGATTAAATTAAATAGTGCTGTTTTTAGTGCTGACTTGTGTGTCTTTTGTTGATGGACACAGTAAGAAGTCAGTTGAATGTGCTTTCTGGTATGAACAGCATTCTCCTTGTGTTCATTTATATCACTTCCTCCAGTAGTAGGAATTAGTCAGAAAAAGCCTTACAAGGAAGATATATATTAAAAAATCCCCCAAAAACCTGACCCAAACCTAACAAATATCTGATCTATAATACCTACTTTTTAAAATAATCTACCAGACCTACAAAATGGAAGTCAGCTATTTGATGTTTTGTAGCAATGTTTTGAAGGATACCACTTGTAGGAATTAGGTGACATTATGCTGACAACTGAACTTTCAAGGTGGAGGAGGTTAAGAATGTCTCTGGTAGATTGGTATTGTTGGTCAATTTTCTTTCCTCCTCCTGCTTTTTTGATTAATTAGTTACCAAAGGAAGCTGAAGGCCATGATCTGGTTGTATAATTCAGTTTTGTACAGAGGAAATACACCAGGGGAGGCAAAATGGAGACATGCTTGGAGCTATCCTGCTGAAAAGCAGCTCTGGAAATTGCTTTTTACTCTGGGTGTGACCAAGCACTGGAAAAGGTTGTCCAAGAGGTTGTGGAGTCTCCATCCTTGGAGGTGTTCAAAAGCCTCCTGGACATGGTCCTGGGCAGCTGGCTCTTGGTGGCCCTGTAGGAGCAGGGGTTAGGGTCTGAAGAGATTGCCGTGCTGTCTCACTCTGGCTGTGACACTCTGAAGTACAGGTTCTGTAGGAGTTTCAGTGACTGGACCCTGCTCTCCAGCTTGTGCCCTGTGTCTGTACAAGATTAAAGGCACAACTGCAGCCAAAGGAAATCAGTTCCCCAGAGAGATAACAGTAGGAGACTGTGAATTTCTATATCGTGCTCCTAAGGTAACCACAACTTCTACAAAATGTTGTTCTAGTGTTTTCAGCAGTGCAGCTACTGTGGAATGGTGCTGCAGCCTTACAAACATGCAGCTAATCCATGAGTGTGCTGTGCTGACTGTACTATATTTGGTACCCAAGCTCATTAATTCATGCTTAACTTCCAGATAAAACTCATGTAAATTCTTCTTTCTTTCTTTGACTGACTTGGGTGTTGAGGAGAACAATACCTGTTCAGCAGTGAGCATGAGGGGGCCTGTCGCAGGCTGGATGTGGTGGGGCACATACAATGTGTTCTGAGGTGTTCACTGCCAGCACCATTGACTCAGCATTCAATTTGTCTGAGCAACAGCAATGATTTCATTGTTAGTGTCATAGGAAGCCCCAGTGCTGTGGTGTTTGCTGTAGGATAAACTTTTCTAGTGGAACAGATACAGAATGTAGTGTCTTACAGGCTGTGATGTGTGCAGTTTCTGTTCACATCTTATCTGGGAAACAGCTTCTTTTGTACCAGCAGACATCACAGGCTGCAAAATGCTTTTGAAGTAATTAAAGCGTTGATGCTTGGAAACAAGAAGTGAAGCACCCTTCTGGATCTGGTACCTTAATTTCTGTGTGGATATTGTGCAGATGCAATTGTTTTGTAAAGCTATAGGCATCTGAGCATTTGAAAGGAAAAGGTTGATTGGGTGGGGTAGGCATTAAGAGTAAATTAAGAACAAAGGTGAAAACAGCCCTGCTTCATGCCATTTCTGTTCATTTGCACAGAAAACAAGAGTGAGGCCAAACGGAGGCGGACAGAGAGAGTTAAGCGAGAGAAGATAAATTCTGCAGTAAATAAAGACTTAGAAAACCGCAAAAGATCCAGGTCTAACAGCCATTCAGACCAGAGCAGACGAGGAAGAGGAAGACCTAAGAGTGCCTCAGCGAAAAAGCACGAGGAAGAAAGAGGTATGAGAGCTGCAGAAATCTGTTCTTTGGATTTTCTATTTGTATCTTTTGTAATCAGCACACCTTTATACCATTCAATAAGCAGACTAGTTCAGCCAGGTACCTGATACCTTAATGTGAGGAAGGGACTGATTTGCATGTGTAGAGACCTCTGGTTTTATGTTTCAGTGTCTGATGAAGCTAACTACAAAGATCTAAATCTGTATTTTTAGCCACTGTATCAAGTTTCAACATGTAGGTTGAAAGCCATTGGACTGAAGTGTTAAGTAGGTTTTTGGTTGTGTGTTTTTTGTGTGTGTGGGTTTTTTTTGTTTGTTTGTTTGGGTTTTTTTTTTTTTTGGTTTTTTTTTTTTTTTTTTTTGAGGTGCTGCTGCTTTGTATCACAAGGAGAAACCATATAATGCTCTCTGTTGTCCGAGGGGGGATTAGGATGACTGGATTACTTAAAAAGTTTCTTGAAACCTTTTGGAGGGCCAAACTAAAAAGGGCATCTTGAATCACTACTATAACCTGAATTTTGGTCCTGTGTTTCTGGAAGGAAGAATGCCTCCTTGTCTGTTAAGGTTCCTTGGTGACCTGCTGGTTTTAATCATTGTGCAAAATGATTAGAGAGGCTGTTACATAGCTAGAGTAATTCTAGAAGCCCTCAAGAATGTAACTGTCACCTAAGGTTCTTCTTGTTTTAAGAGCCTCTTGACACTGCATTTTCTAGCTGTGTTTTTGGAGATAGTAATTTTAGACTTGAGTTATGAATCCAAAACTTAGCATGGGCTTCAGAAGGTTGGAAGGGAGATAAAAGGGGAATGACAAAACTTCATACAAATACTCAGCAGATATTGTTCCCAAAACTTCTGAAATCTTGAAGCATATCATGTGGCATAATTCAGAAATGGAATAATTTCTTCTTTCCACCTTGCAAAATAGAAATAAGGTTGTTAATCCATGTTGGAAATTCCTTCAATTTCTGACTTCTCAAAACCAAGTTTGGTATCTCTGCTGTTTAATGTAAATCTGTTTCTTAATGTTTCTTTAATGTAAAAACAAAGTATAAATTTGAATTTGTTGGGGTTTTTAAGTGCTTTCAATGTGGGAAGAGGAAGTGGAATTTAATTTCTGTATATTTTCCAAATAGTAATTGTTTTACTGTAACAGAAATGCATTTTGTAGTATCTAATCTCTTCACTATTGCAAATGCCTTACTGATGTGTGTAGCTTCTCTATTTGTTAGTGACCCAGGCTGAACTTTGGTAGCTTTCTAGGCATTTAACTGCCAGTCTAGTTTACAAACAGCCTTGGTTTTAAAATTCCAGTGAGCTGGTTGGGTTGCCCTATAAAAATGAATCTTCTTTTTTGTCCCCTGACAAAGAGGAGAGCAATGTAAGCAACCAAAGGAAAAGATCCATTTTCTTAAGACGTGTTTTATAATTTCCAAGAAGCAAGAATTTGACAGCAGGAGGGATAGTAAGAGAACATATTTTCTGTCCAAAACTAGGGTGAAAATTTGTAACCTCTTGCTGCAAACTCCAAAGTGCGACAATACTTCAGTGGTTGGAGGTAGAAGAGTAGAAACCTGCATATAGTGGGATCTTTGCATAAGAGTGTGAATGGTGGGCCTTTTCTTGGTGTTGCCTTAAAGTTGAATCTTACTTGATAAGATTGCCTTCATCTTCTTGTGCTGTTTTTACCCTGCCTTTTCCTTGATCTTGTGATGGCTGTTTCTTCCTCAGCCTCCTGTGCAGGGATCTGGCTCATACCCATTTGTCACTGTCTTTGCCCCAGTGCAGCTCATCTTATTGTTCAGGAGTAAGTAGGTTAGAAGATTTTTTTACTTCTGGTTGTGTCAGAATGTAGTGTGTGTAGACCACTGGGATGATTATCAGGCAGATTAAGAAGAAAGGTTTATATATAAGGCTGTCATGGCTATAAAAATAAATTCAGCAGGGAGCTCATCCTTTTGTAAGTAATTACTAAAACAAGTTAACATTGACCTCTCCCTTTTGAAGTTGCTTACAAAACTGAAACTACTATGTGTGGAGTAATTGGCAGGAATTTTAGAAATGTTATTCCTTTACCACATGTGCTGCTTGATAGTGTTGTTTGTCTATTAAGTAACTGTAATTCTACCACAGTTAAGGTGGTTTTTGTGTCAGTGGTTGCTAGTCCTTGCAGCAGTCTGTATGTGTTGAAAGTCAGCTCTGCAGTACAAGATGTCAGTATCTTATTTCCTTGCCTGTTGTATGTTTCAAGTGTATTTTGGGTACTTCTTACTCGCCACTAGAGGTTGTGCTTTTGCCCCAAGGACTTGAAAAGAAGCCATTACTGGCATGGTTTACATACGTGCCTCCTAATGCATTTGTAGATGGAAAAGCAGGCAGACAGAAAACACCTCAGTTGTATTAACATGGAAGAACAGATCATCTGTACATTTGAAGACCATCCAGCTGTGAAAATTTCCTTCCTAAAGACGCCAGTGTCATCTGTAGCTTTGCTGCCTTGCTTGTCATGCAATTCCATACACAGTGTGCTTGTTCCCAGTTATGTCTATGCCTTTGACTGGTTCTTTTGTGTCCTTCGTGACTGGCTCACATTAGAGCAAAGAGCTGCAGCAATTAAGAAGAATAGAATAAGCAGAAAGGCTTTTTAAAACAAGCTATTTTCCCTGCAGATTTAGCAAGATGGAATGGAGGGGGGAGGAAAGAGGAAGCAGATGTAGATTGAGGGGATATGGCAGTACTGGGACCCAGAAAATTATCCTATCACATGTTTCAGGGCCATGTGATGAGCCTGGAAAATAGGAGCTCCTCCCTGCAGCCTTGGCTTGTCAAAATTGTCACTTAATTTCTTTGTCAGATGTACTGCAATGTATTTTCAAAATACAAACACTCCATAATAATTTGACTCTAATTTTATTGTGGAGGTGTGTTCTTTGTTTTACTGTGTGGGACTGTGACACACAGCTAGATTGGTTCCCAGGTTGCCTTGTTATCTGGTAAAAACCCTGATTGTAGTAAAGCAAACAAAAACCCTTTTATACTGGGGGAAGTGGTATTGGTTGTTCTGAAAGAGGTTACCAGCAAGTAAGTCTCAGAGTAGTAGACTTGCTGAAGCAGACCTGTTACTTAGCAGGCCAAATCTTCATAAAGGTAGATACAGACATTTCAGTATCCTGGTAAAACTTAAATTGAATACATTTTCTTGATGTAAGTTTTCTTTTTTCTGTCATTTCCAGCTGCATTACTCACATTTACTTTCCCAGTGTGGCTATTTGAAGTAACTTGCTATCTTGAAAAATTAATCAATACAACATTTGTGAAGGGGGAGGTCGATGTGTGATCTATACATAATCACTGTTTTAAGGGCTGCAGTATGAAGGGATTGCAGGAGATTTTGGGGATACAAGAGATGTGATCCAGAAAAGCCATTTTTTGCCTAAATAGTAGCCTCTCAGTTGTATAGCAAACCCCCTAGTTTTTAATGTCTTACTGTCTTGTAGAAACACAATACTATTTTTCTTTTGCTCATAATGGAGAATTCAGTCAAAACTACTCTCAGATAAGACTGAAGTGGAAAATTTTCAGAGTGTGTGTGGAAGCTGTGGTATCCTTGGAGTAGTGTATGATAAAATGTCATGCAGGTGTGAGCTCTTCACTTGTTACTGATGAGAACTACAGTTGTCCTAAAAGCACATGAAGCCTGCACATCTGTTAATCCCTCATACTCTTTGATATCAAGATTTCAGTAAGCTGAAGTCTCAGAATAAGGCTGATCTGGGAGGAAGGGAAACTAAGAAATCCACAGTCTGTTAACAGCAAGCAGGGTGTGGTGCAGGGGTAGTATTTTTAATTTTGCTGATATGTTCAAGTTGCGGCTGGATTCGTTTGGATCAGGAAGTATGAATCAAGGGGTGGGGCTAAGATATGAAAATAGAAAAGGTTAATGTGGAATAACCAGTGTGTGTAGTGTCTACTCAGAACTACTCCCAGCATTGTTAATTTTTAAATGGTGAGAGGGAGGAAGTGGAGCAGCCCAGAGTGTACATACAGAAGCTGATTTGTCTTAAACTGCAGGGTAGGACTGGCAGCGCAACTCACTTTCGAACTCATTTCAAACTCAATACACTAGAGGATATTGCCTTGCATAGCCAGGAAGTCAGCAAAAAGCTGGTTTCTGCTGTTTCTGTGTCAGTATTAGATCAGAACACAGTGCTAAAGGATTTTGGAGCTTCTCCCACTCAGTTGTTGAGCACAAGCACTTGATTTCACACAGAAGGCAGTCAGCTGAAGTTCTGTCCGTAACTGCACACAAATGTGAAGCCAGATGAGTGTGAACCCTGTTGAAGGGTAACCCTGTGAGTAGGTGGAGATGGGAGCTGCTGGGATCTTTGTTCCTGGTCGTGCTTTCTGTTAATTTACAGCACTGCCTTTTCTTTGGCTTTCCCATGCTAGTTTAGGTGTCTTGGTGGAGCAGGTGTCAGAGTGTGGACGTGTGTGACTGTGTGTTAGTGAGACAGAGGGGTCTCTCAGGTGAGCTTTGTGTTGTGACTGGAAATGAGTCCAGGCCACGTAGAACCTGGATTAGAGATGGAGTTCCACAGCTGAAAGCTTTGAATATATTTTTCTCTTCGTTCTGTCTACAAGCCTGGTCTTCTGCTGACAAAACTGTTTCTTTGTTGGCTTTATTTTCTTAACAATTTGTGTCAGCTACCTGTGGCTTGCTAAACTGGGATAGAACCAGCCAGGATCTGGGGGAGGTGGTATTTATGCAAGTGCTATTACTCAAGTTACATTATTTTATGAATTTTTGTCGTGTAACTTAGTTTATTTGAGCACTGCAGTATGGAAACTTTTTGATGGCTTCCTGTTATGTGTCTGTGGCATTGAAGCAAGCCAGCAGCAGCACAGGGAACTCATGGGCTTTTACTTGCTCAATGAGGTGTGTTAGCATTGTTCTACAGCTGGAATAAGATGGAAAGTCTGCTGTGTAGAAAGTCCAGAAATGTGCATGATGAAAATTTGGAGCCTGACTTCATCCAGGTGTCTGCTCTTTGGCCTTTGACACTGTCTTTAAACTCCTGGGGTTCTTCCATGTGGATGCAAAGTAAGGGGGCAGAACTTCTGTTTAATGAACATATTGTGAAATAACTTTGTTTTCTTGGATGGGAGGTGGTCATGCAAAAAAAAAAAAAAACCCAAACCACTAAAACCAAAAAAACCTGAAGGAACCCTTGAATACTTGCTTATCTTTATGTTAACCATTCATTCTTCCTTAATTTTTAAAGTGGAGAAATTCAGTCACGCTTTTGGCTGACTCATTCTGTGGCTCTTCCAGCACCTTTGTGTGCCTCTATTACTTCCTCCTCTTTCTTACTCCTCTGTGCATAGGTGTTGATTGTCTAACTTCAATTCCAGTACTTCACATAATTTATTAATTTCTGTGTAACTTGCATTAACTTCAAATAATGGAAAAAGCTTCTAATAGTGACTTTTTTTTCTTCTACAGAGAAACAAGAAAAAGAAGTTGACATGTATGCTAACCTTTCAGATGAAAAGGCCTTCGTATTTTCAGTGGCCTTGGCGGAAATAAACAGAAAAATTATCAATCAAAGACTTATTCTGTAACTTGTGAGCACAATCTGATGCAGTTTTATGCAGGATGGCTAGCAGATTTCCAAGGTGCCATGGACTCTCGGAAAGTGTGTTGTCTGCACCAACAAGGACCATAGCATTTCCTGTTAAAAATTCTACTCCTGTTCTTGGAAATCGAATTCTGTCTCTACAAATCAGAAAAAAAGTGGTCACAAGATTGTGCTGTGAAAAATCAGAAGGCAGATATGTTTCATGCCTTGAAGACAAATGCACAGAGAGACTGCACCCATTCCAGAGCACTTCTTTTGAATTTGCTGCCAGAAATGCAATATTTTAAATATTTTCAGAAATAAATGATTTTCCTTTAAAATTATATATTTCAGATTTTTCAGCTATATTGCAGTTTACGTATGTACAGTTCACATAACTTTTTAATAAATTGATATTCCAATATTTTATTGAACTGAGAATTAAGTACATTTGTGATACTCAGGGTGTGTTGGTTTTAATCCTCTTAAAAATCTGGTATTCATCCTAGGTATGACATTTTGTAATAGGTGTGATATACTTCTGGTAGGAAGAAAATTTAAATGGTTTCATTTGGGAGGATTATTTTGTTAGACAACTTTCAATTTTTTATGAATTATCTGTAGAAGATAATTTCTTGCTCCATAGAGTTGTTTTTTAAAAATCATATACTTTGGGGGTCAGACTCCTGAAGTTTGAGACGCAAGCACTTCTTTTGTAACAATTATTTGCTGAGTATCTGCCTTGTCCAGCTGGTAAGTTCTTGTCCTGTACTTTTTCTTAGCCCATTATTTACTGGAGAAAGAGAAGGAGACATCAGAAATGTAGATCTGCAATTGACATCCTGTGACTGGTATTTCCAAAACATGATGTGGTAGTTCCTTTTACTCCCCATAGCTTTTTTTGACTGTCTTTTAAAAGCATAATTCTTATTGGTATTCTGTTTGGATTGCTGACTGTAAATACCAAAGCAAAGTCTACCTGAGTTTGCAAAAATGAGCTGTTTTGATATAAATAGTTCTGGGGAAGACAGTCAACAAAGTAGTCTTTCTTAAAGTGGTATAGTGCAATTTCAGCCAAAATTCTTCCTTTAATAACTATATGGGTACTTTATTTTACCAAGAAAAAGCCCCCAAAGCCTCAAGCTGTGTAAAATCCTGAGAGAGGAGGTGTAGAAAATAATTATATTCATAAAATCTGACACACTGGGATTTAGTCACCTTTAATTTGCTCTGTTCTAGGAGGGGGAATGCAACTAAATGTCTTTTTCTTCAGTATTACTGGTGTTTTTCAGTATCACATTGAGTAATGAGAATTGCCTAATGAGGTTCAGCTACAGAACTGATGTCTGGGTGGAAGCCAAGATGTTTATTAATAAAGCTGGACTACCAGAGACTGGCTGTTTATTAGTCCCTGATTACCAGAAGGAGCTGTGATAGCTTCAAGTTAAGCCAGCTTCAAGTTAAGAAGACACTGATCAAATGCAAACTATGTAAGTGAAAGCAGGAAGCATGGAAAGTGATTTTCACTTCTTAACCCCTAAGGAATTATTTGCATCCTTGTTAACACTGGATGAGAGAGATGGTGTGGAAATGTGCTTAAGCCACTAAAACACATTTGTCTTTATTGCAGTAAATGAGAAATTGCAAATACAAGACCTGCTTCTCTGCATCATTGAACTTGTGCTTCCCAGAAGTGTAGCCTGTCACAGATACCAGTAGTGAGGACAGATGAGTCAGTTTTAAGGATAGAGAATTCATTTGCATGGTAAGTTACAAGTCCCAGTGACAGAAGTGAAGTTCCGACTTAAGGGTATGATCAGGTGTTGCTTCTGTTTCTGGAATGAGATGTGCAGTGTTAGGAAGGGACAGGGGGAGCTGCCAAGGCAGTCTTTTGGGGCTCTGCTTTCCTACAGGTTTCTGTCTCTGCTCCTGCACGTAGAATTGGTTACTGTCACAGGACCAAAGTCAATGTTGTTGGATGTGACAAACTGTAAGTTAATTTCTACATTAAGATTGGTGCCTTTTCTAATCAATACTTTTGAAAAACACATTTGTACCTCTCAAATGTGCAAGGCCATTTATTCTTCTTCATTGGTGGAGATTCTCCTGAAACTGTGGTTGAGTTCTATTTCTGTATTTCTTCTCTTTGTATTCCCCAGGTCTCTTCTGTCATCTCTTTCCACATATCCTCATGCTACTTTTCTTCCCCTGATGCCTTCCAGTTTCTTTCAGGAAGCTGTGATGGAAGCAGGTGGCCTTGAAAACACTCTAGGGAGGGAGTGGGTCTTTGCCAGGGGATCTGGGAAAGCAAGAAACCTGACTTTCTCTTCCCACCAACCAGAAACAATCCTGTATAGACAGGACATTTCGGCCTCTTCCAAAAGCCCTGGTAACTGTGGTGTGCCAAGACAGATTTCTTGGAACATATTCAGTAACTGAACTGGAAAGTGTCTGCTTTGTACAAAATAGGCATCAGCATGATGGATCTCAAGAGCTCTTTCTTTTGTGTGTTAGAGATGATCCACGGATGAAACACTGGCAAATCACTGTAGATTATAATTGTAAATTGCATTTGTTCTCCATCTATGAAAGTAAAATAAAGCCAGTGACAGCTGAATGATGAAAGAGCAAAATTCTGTGTACTGCAGCTCTGACTTGCTTGGAAACTGCATAGTTTCTGAGAAGCAAGAATAAATATGGTAAGGCTTCAGGAAGTTGCTTACGTGAAGGTTTTCTTGTGACTAGTTTCAGTGTAAGATTTTAGGCTCTGCCTTTGACTGTCATTGTGATTCAGGCTGACTTCATTTATTTCAATGCATTTTTTGTAGCCTGTAACCTCACATGGAAAAATACTCTTTCAGAAAAAGTGAGTTAGGCTGCAGATTTTTAATGGAAAAAGGAGATAAGGTGCAGAACCACTGCACCTCTGTACATGTTGACTTGCCTGACTGGATGAACTGTTTGTTGTGAGCCAAATAGTTTAGGATTGTATTGGGAACTGACTGTTTATAAACCACCTTTTAACAAGTTCTGCTTTCTGCCACTTCTTATCTATTTTTTTCCTCTGAAGATCTGTGCTTCCAGTGTTTATAGCTTTGTGTAATAGCTTGTCAGACCATCAAGTGGGCTCACAGTTCATATTTTGCCTTGAGATTTCTCTGCATTTCCCCTGCTCTGCTCCTAGATGGCAGCCTTATTCCAAACAGCTCACTGGTGTTCCGGCATTCTCACCATGGAGACCGGGAAAAGGGAGTGTTTAGGTTGCAGTGAGAGCAACCTGAAAGATCATTTTTCTTTAGAACATCACTCCTACCTAACAAGGGAAATTAAGATCCTGCTAATGGTGTTACTGGCTGCCTGCACTGAAACATTGCTTCATCACTTGTGTGGGACATCAGTTCTGGAGGTGTGAAGATTGGTGGAGTTGGATAATTTGTCAGGACCAGAGAATTCTGAACTTTAAATTGGCAGTCAAATAGTTTAAGGAAACTCGTCACTTCCCCTGGAACTCCCCTGAAAGCTTTCTTTGGTGAAATTTTACAAACATCTTTTAATGGTCCAGTTACTTTTGTTCCAGTACTGCTATGGTTGATTAAAAAAAGTTGAAATTGGGAGAAGATATTGGAGAATACTTTGCAGACTATCATTGTCCTGTGCCTGGGCAGGATTTATTGAGAAAGAGACTAAAAATGAGATACTGGCTTTGAATATCAGTCTTTAGGTTGGTTTTATGTAGTGCTTTTTGATTTTTTTTTCCTTTTGTAGTTTTTCTAGATTTTGGGGTGTTTTAGAGTGAAACAGTGATCATGTAGGCTATTAGCAGCTCTATGTCTGTTCCTTGCATCTTGGACTGTACTATGAAGGATGTTTAGCATCTTACTGCCTAACAGGACATGGTGCTTGGCTTCTGATAATCTTTAAGGTATTGACAACTTGTGATTAAACAGTGCAAGCAGAAAGCTGTGTAAAGCCCCAGTTTAATTTGGGCCTGTTTGAGAGGGCTCCCTGTGTGTGCATGAACAGGTGCATGTGTGTTGAACCTCTGGGTGTCTGTGCAAGGGCTTTTGTTTGCTTGGGGAGTGTGTGTTCCAAGCAAATCTCATGGTACCTGCACCTCCAGTGCTTAGATTTGCATCATGGACTAGTCTTGGGAAGCAGGATGGACAGGACTCTTACAGGACAATTGGCCTGGAAAGTTGTTCAGCTGTCAGTGAGTGTTTGGTCTGCAGGACCTGGACTACTTGTAGCTGGTGCTGGGCTCTCAGTTCCAGCTGTTCCACCCCACAGATCTCCTGTGCCTGGCTTTGGGCTTGTTATGGCAATACAGAGAGCCAGTGTTAACTGCCAGTGCTTTCAGGTGAGTCTAAAAGCAATTTGTCCTTCAAAGTATTGACAGTGCTGCCAGTGTTTTTGTGGTAGGCTTCTCATTAATTACACTGTGGGTTCTGGCAAATAACCTCTGGCAAATCTCACTGCAGCACTGCAAGGCATTGCTTTCCCCAGTTATTTGCCTATCCTTTAAGGAGGTTTCCGCTTTGGTTGCAGTGGTGGTGGGACAGCTCTAATATATAATAGAATAATTTTGTTTCCTCTTTTTTTAGGTTACCATTTTTAAAACAGGTTACAGAATTTTAAGTCTGGTTGTCCCAATGTTATAAATGATTAAGAAGGTTTTTTGGTTGAGATGAAAATCAGGTTTTCTGCATTATGGCAGATCAGACACTGCATGATTTCCATAGATATTGTGAGGTCATAATGAAATGAAAATATCTGTGAATCAATATACTAAAATATTTGGTTTTTTTTCCTGTGCACTTATTTCATAAAGGTTTCTGGCACTGCCAGCTGTTGGTTGGGATGTGCCATCCAAGTAAGAGGCAAGAAATTGATTAGGCAGGAGGCAATGGCACTGGATAAATATCTGTATTTCTTTGTTTCTGCAGAAGAAAACCTAAACCTCCTTTCACCAATGTTGTTTAAAATTTCAAGCCCAGAACATGGTTCACATGAATCATGTGGTGTCATCATGCAGCATTTCCCCAGGAAAAGGTCAGGTACCTCTTCTTCATCTTCCCTTCAGTCCCCTCATAAGCTGCTTCTTTGGTGCTTCTTAACTTTGTATGGCAAACCTGAGCTCTGTCTTGGTTTACTGCCTTTGGTCTTCTACTAAGTGTTATTTCTCTCAGTTACAACTTACTAATTTTGTTAATCTGACTTAAGAATTAAATACTATTTTTAATCCTGGACAGCATTGAGGACCATAAAATGCTGTTAAGAACAGTGAGTGTTCCAGATACTAGGAGTACAAATATTAATAGTCTGGCAGTTTACCAAATTTCTGTGGTTTGCTTTGTCTTGGAACAAACACCTTATGAATATTTAATGAAAAATATAATGCTAATAAAGAGAAATCTTCAGACTGAGGTCAGAGTTGCTTTATTTGGAGAAGCTGTAGAGCAAAAGGGGAGTGTTTGTGGCCATGTGCAGTGATGGGAGGTTGGAGGGGTAGAGTTGGAGTCTTTGCTGTGGAGGTGCTCTGGGCCCCAGCTCCTGGTTCTCAGCAACACCAAAGAAGTGTTTCAGGATCAGTGAACTTGCTGGAGCAAGAGGTGACCCAGGAGTAATGGTTTTCAGTAAAATGAATAAATGATTTTGCTAGCACAGCAGGTGTAGTGTGTTGACAGTAGTGTTTATTGGTGGAGTGGAATTCTTCAGCAAATAAAAAATTCTGATGTGTTAAGGAGATTTTTAAGGAACAGCACTCAGAGTTCAGGGATCTTTAGAGTTATACTTGTCATAACCCACATGAGAGTGCAGCAGGTATGAAATCTTATCAGTTGAACCACACTAGTGTCCTGGAGGTGGTACAGTTTTGTTGTACAGACAGTCAGAGGAAAGGCGTGAGTGTCAGAAACTCTGGAAGAGAGCAGCTGTTCATTTAGCATGAGCCTCTCAGCTGGAGACCATTAAAACTGAAACATTGGTGTGTACTCAGGTGAATGAAGTTAGAATAAGGCTCAATTTGTTTAAGTTCACCAAGGAGCTGTGGACTGAGGCTTAAGGTAAAAGTGCCATTTTTTTGTAGCTTTCTGAAACAGTGGAGGATAAAGACTGTTTCCTGTCATCTGAGAAGACTAACAAAGGTCTCTGCTCTTTAGGACAGAGCAATTCCAAAGAAGGAAAAGTGGTGCAGTAAGTTAGGAAATGCATAAGACAGAAGTATCTTGAGTCTTTGCAAAGTACTGATTCAGAGCCTGGTCCTGAGATAGTTTTACCTCTGATTGTGTTACAAACAAGAAAGTAAATTAGAAACTAATTCCCTGCTAAACTCTGTGGACAAATCTATATTAAGGTTAGAAGATGAGCATTAGAATTTACTTTTTAAGATTTTTTTTACAGTGGCAGGTCTGACATCCAATGGAAGGTTTTCAAAAAGGCACTTTAAAAACAAACCTTTTATTTAACTGAATGATCACAATTACTATTTCTAACACTCAGAAAGAGGAAGGTTTTGAAAATAGTACCTCAAAACAGTGTATGATGGGCTGAATGGAAATTGAGCAGGAAGCTTAATTTAGAGAAATACTAATAGCTGCATTCTGAAAAACAGCCTGAGTGTTCTGATGGGGAAAAGTGTCCCACAGCATTAGGATTACTCATGAGTCGGGTCATCTCCAGATCTATTTCTCTTTCATTGTTGCTCACACCCATTTTAAGAAGATTGGGAATCTCATCCAAAATATTTAGCTTACATTTCTTGACGCTGAGCAAATTCCAAACGTGGCAGCTGTGGTGCTGTTGCTTACAACAGTGGCAGGGCAGGCTCTGGCACACAGTTACTTAGCAACAGGGAAGCTCACGTTTGCTTACAGCTCCTGCGTGTGCATCTAAATGTAGTTCTGGAAAAAAATAAAAGGTTAAAGGACTTTGGAAGGGGAAACAGATACTTGAACAATTTGTACTGTTCAGTGGTTGAGACTGATGGCAGTAGTACATAGGAAAATTAGTCTCAAAATATTTTGCCTTTTAAAATGTTTATTAGACTTTTAATATATTGAAAAAATTTGAAACCCAAATGAGCAGAACCCTCCTCCTACCAACTACAGAAAGATCAAAAATTAAAATACAGCAAATGGTAAAGAGCAGGGGGACGTTCTGTTTTGAATGCCTGTGTTACAAATGCATTCTTTGGAAACAAGAAGTTTCATTATTTAAACATTGGGAATCTGAGGAAGTCATAGAAATTATGTTTTGTGAGACTAACAGATGGGTTGAGACTATATTAGATTAATTACTACTGATTGTTGATTGTTGCTTCTCAGTTCACCAGTGCTTTTTTTGCTGATCAAGCTGTGAAATCTTAATGGGATTTTGACAGCTTGCACTCTGTGACTGCAGTAATACTCAAAAGCACAGTGACTTAAAAGGCCACTGTCAGACTGTTCTTGGGTTGTATTATGATTACAGTAATTTCAGTTTCTGGGGTTTCAGGCATGCAGTTTTCCTTATTAGCCAGCACTGGAGCTGCAGTGGGGTTTCCTTATATAGAAAGGCAAGAAGGTGATTGCAGCTCACTCCAGACATGAGGGGGAGGCAGGGACCAGAGAGAGCATGCCAGGAATGGAGAGGGTTGGAAAAAGACAAGCTGGATTTGGCTAGGGAATGGAGCAAGGTCTGATGATGGGAATTAACAATGAGTGTGATCAGGCTGTTGGGGGAGAGTGACCTGGGAACCTGCACGATGTCACTGAAGGAAGTAGTGCATTGCTTCAGCAGTGGGAGCTGGGAGAAGAGCAGGGCAGTTTGGAGAGCAAGGAGAGGGACTGGAGAGGTGCTGCACCTGCAGAGGAGTAAGGATACTGCTATTCCAGCTGCTCCCAGAGTTGAGCAGTTCTTTATACCTAGAAATTAAGTGGTTGAAAAAAGGAATTCTCCAGAGGCTGTGTTCTTTTGTTCCTGTGCTTGGTCTTCCCCATCTGTACCCTTCCTCGTGGGATTACTGTGCTTTTCTCTGGGCAGCAGATTCAGACATGATATGGAAGGTGAACAAGATCCCACCACCACTGGGAGTGGGACTGAGAGTGTTAGTCCTTGCTTTTCGGAGCTGAATCAAAATGGGGAGACATCTTGAGGAAGGTTTTTGAGGGCTAGAATGAACCTGGTTAGGGGACAGTGATTTAAAATACAGGGGAAAAAAAATCATCAATCCAGGCTGCCAAAGTTAAAATCCAGCTAAAATATTTACCTTTGAATTTCATATTCAGTCGAGAGGATTGTATAATTCTGATTTCCACATGTATATTCATGTGCTTCATGTGTACTTTATGGGGCTTACTCACTTCAATGATGTCTCCTCTAGTTAATGGACCATTAAATGAGAGGCTGTAATTACCACCTCTGTGTCTGTCTCAGAGTGGGCAAGAGGATATGTGTTAATTCTTTATAAAAATGACAGGATAGTGCATCTGCAGAATAGGAGGTTGTTAAAAATCTCTCATCCCAGGCAAGAGTCAGCCTGCTCATACTGGGCTGGGAAACAAGCCTGGTTCTGCTCCTCTCCCTGCTGAAGGCTTTTTAGAAGGCAGGTAGAAAAATGATGTAAAATAATTTTGTTTCCAGTTACCTCTCCATGTTTTAAACTAACAGGATGTTGAACATGAAATCTGTGCTGCAGCAGCTTTTACTTTTTGTAAAGGTAAAATGAGCAAAGTTTGTTTTTCCTTTTGCTGTTCATTCCTTCAGTAGTGGAGACTAGAAGGATCCAGGTGCTGTCAGGTTGACCTGTGTAACAAGGCTTGGGGTTTCACAGAAGGAGGAGACTGCTACCCAAAAATTGGCCCCCACCCTTACAGAGAAGGCTTCAATCTCTTCTCCTTTGGACCTTTCTTCTGACCATCAAAGCCAGGTTTGCTGTGTAATGGGGTAGCTCTCCATGCGAAATCATCTACATCACCCACCCATGTTTGCCAGGAGACAAAGTACATACAGAGCGTCACTTTGTCTCTTAATTTGTTTTTTTATGGTGGTTGTAGCTATTTTCAAGTCTTCCCTTGGTAAGTTGCCTTTTGTGAGTTTATTCAGCTGCAGACATTATATGCACTTGCTTTGGCAGCTGGTACAAAAGCAGAATATTGACAGAATTAAAATTTGCTGGCAGTTGTATTTGTGCTTTGCAGGCAGGATTCATTGTAGTGCAAATCTTTGTGGGCTAATGAAGTTAAAACAGGGCTTTAGATAGTATTCTTTTCAACAAAAGCAGCTTGCTTAAAGCTATCTCTGCTAGTGTTTTCCTTCTGAAACAATGACAGCGAATGCTGCAGGTTTAAAAATGGAATATAATTTATGAGGCATCAAGCCTTGGGCATGAGTCCTTGTGTAACTGGAATTTAAAATCTAAAATGAATATTAATGAGGTGGGGAGGGTTGCAGACCTGTCCTTTAATACTAATCCATTGTGAGTGGAGCAGCTCTAGCAATGAGCTGATACTGGCACGGAGACAACCAGGAATTGACTGCTCTTAGAAAATGCCTCATCACTCAAAGTCTTCACAGGCTCCTGAATACTTGTCCTGATCAGATACAGAAGGGCACCTGAACATTACTGGTGTCAGTAGCCTGCCTGCTGATCCTGTGTGCATTTCCCTGGGGACACTCCTGTGCTGGCTTTCAGCTCCAGCCCGTGGTGTGGATGGAAACGTAATGGAAGGGTAAGTTAGCAGTGCAGTTTGAAGTGCCTGTGGAAGAGAAATGGGAACCTTCAGGCTGATGTTTAGGGCATAGGCATGGTGACTTAGACTGGGTGACATCAGTGTTAGAAGCTCCCTGCCCCTGATTATTAATGACAAAAAGGTTCTCAAATACTTATGTGATTTCATAGTTCTTAAGTGTGTGTAGAAGAAATGTGCCAAGTGATTAAAGCTTCCCCTCATTTTCAGGAAAGAAGGTACTTTGTATTAACCATTTGATCTAAGTAATGTTGTTCAAATTATAAATTCCCTGAAAATGGGATGCTTGTGGACCAGTGCACCTCCTTCTAATTCACAGAGGCTAATGCTGGGAGATGAGAGAGGTCACCTCAAAAATGCTGAACCCCTTCATTTTACTCTGTAGCTAGGGCAAGAATTGGCAAATCTGTCAGCAGCTGGCTGGAGAAGCCAGTTAAAATAAACCTCTTTTCTTCTTCCCTTGTCTTGGGCTGTGCTCCAAATGCACTGATGTGCTGCATCCTCTCTAGCTTGAGAGAGGAGTTTTGGAGTGTAAGTATAGCAGATTTGATTAGTTCCTCTAAAAGCTGAAGTACTAACCTTGATCTTGATTTCATTTGTTGGATGTTATATGCATGAGTTTTGGTAAAGTTCTGCGTTTATTCTATAAGTAAATGGTGTCCTGTGACACCTTCAAAGCCTATACTCAAAGTGATCACTTTCCTTGCCTATAGCTCAAGGGCAAGGCACCAAGATCTATATTTCCTTATATGTAAAATCCATTAGACTTTACCCAGGTACTAAAGATAACATAGTCCTGTGTCCATTGTCACAGAAATACATTTAACTTTGTGTAAAGTGGAGTGTTTCCTTGTTGGGGATTGAAAGTTATACAGTTACTATTAAATTGTTGCCTTTTAATACTCACAAAATCACGCAGTCCAGAACTGATGTTGAGAGATAGGAGATTAAACTGAGGGAGAGAGAAGCTCCAAATTAATTATTTTTCAGACTCTAAATGGAAAAAAAAAAGCAGTCAGTGAAACACATAATAAGAATTATATTCTTAATTAATGCAAATACTGCAGGAAGGTGTTGTTTTACACTATGGTTCTGTATTTAGATCTGCTAATGGAAGGCTGCAGGCTGAGCATTGCTCATTCCAGAGTTCTTGCCAAAGTTTCTAAAGGATTCTCTTTGTCATGCAAGCTTTCCCCTGTGGCATGGTGCTTGCATGCTGTACATGCCTCTGCTGCCACATGAAGTAATAGTGTCTCTTTACTAAATCTAGAGTAACTGCATGGTTATTTGTGCCATTGGAAGTAGTCAAATATATAAAAATACTTCTTTCCCTCCCTTGGGTCTAAGGTCATTGTTAAGCCCTGCACCTCTTGAGCAGTTCCAATATTTGTTCTTTTCTTAGGTACTGGAATGGGGGTCTTTGATTTCCACAATCAGTTACATGGTAGTAAAAAAGCTGAAGGCCATGTTCAAGAGCTTGGTGTCCATGGGGATGGTCTCCTGTTCCTCTGAGAGTGCCAGGAATGCTGCTGGAGGTGCTGCCACAAGGCCAGCAGCATCCCTGTCCTGTCCATGTGGAATGGCTCAGCAGGGACAGGGCTTTCAGCTCAGAGGGCACCAGTGTTCCTGTGCCACTGCAGGTACCAAGCTGGTGTGTCTTAAAAATCTTGGGGCAGTTTTGACCTAGAATTTATAGTTTACTCCTGCCCTTTAAAAGGGCAAAATGGTAATAATAGATCTTAAAGCTGTGAAAATATTCTGTGAGCTAGGAAAGATTTAACTCTGTTTTACAGGTGGAAAAGCCAAGGCACAGAGATTGAGTTAGGCATTGCACAGGGGTCTGGCAGTTGAGACTGGTCTCATCTCTGGAGGTTTAAGTCCAGCATCTGAGGCAACCCCAGGTTGCCTGTGTCCCTTTAGCAGGATGTTACATCACTAACATCTCTAGAGCTGTGCTCAAGTCACCCCAGGCATCCCCTGTTCTGTACTTGTTTATTAAATAGCCTGAAAAACATTCCCTGCCAGGCAGTAAAGCAAGCATAGCCATCTCCTCCCTGGCTTTTGCCCTGCAAGAGTCCCTCACTCACCTGATTCTGGTTTTGTCTGTACTTACGTTGGTTTCATTTCATTTTTTAACAGCATATTTGTTACTTTGCCATACAAACCCAGCTGGAAACACATCACTTGTTGTTGCTGTGAGAGGGGCAGCCAGCTCTGTACCCCCACGTCTGGACCTGACATCTCTTAGGTCATAATGCTAAAGGTACAGTATCTTATCTCCATCACTGACCTGATTGTTTCAGGGCAGGGTGCCTGTGCACCCCTGCTGTGGTGGAGCACACTCCTGATGGGATTGAAGCAGTGAAGGTGTGACTCCTGCCAGGCCCTGCTCCTGCTGCCTGAGGTGCTTGTCCACCTGCTCAAAGGCAGGGCCATAGTGAGAGGCTGTCATTTGTGTGCCCATGCCTGATGGATTCATCTTAATGCTAGATCACTTGCAGCTTGTAATCAGAGATAATTCTATTACAGCTTATTGGCTGAGTGAAAGAGTAAAACAAAGATTAAAACTGAAAGCAGATTTGCTTCTACTTCTCTAGAACTAATTTCCTTCTTAGGTCATCCAGCATCTTGGTATCTGTTCTGTTTGTGTATTTGTCCTCCATGGACACAAACTTACAGGTAAGAATTCTATTAAAAAATTGTGTATCTTACACAGGGCAAAATAAAAAGGAATTCATTGGCTGAGAACCAAATGCACGAGGAACATCATTTAGGTGCATTGTGGCTGCATATTTAACTGTGTAGGTAGAAATTAAAGACCCTAGATCTAGGGGGTTCGCAAATATGCCTACATGGCCTTCATGGCAATGTACATTTGTGCAAGTGAGTGAGCTATTTAGAGACTGAAGGGTGTGGCTCTGTGTGCATAGCATCAGATGTAGAAATAGTGCTTAAGGCATAATAGGTGTGTGAATTCTGATGGAGGGTGAACCCTCCTGAATGGTCCTTTTGAATTGTTCCCTCTATTCCTGTGCTTGAGAAATTGGGCGTGCAAGAAATTCCCACATGTGTTCCATTTGTGTTGTGTTGAAGGCAATATCCTGCAGCAGTTATCAGTGTCACTGAAAAATAGAATAGCACTTGGATAAATTAGAGTCTTGTCACTGCTTGGCTGAAGCCAATGTGCTGTCCTTAAGTTACAGCTACAGCAAAGTAAAATTGGATTAAAATAAGCAAAGGAACAAAGAAATGCAGAGAAGGGACTGCTCTGTGACTCCAGAGGTCTGGCTGTCATCTTGTATTGTTTCTCTGCCCTGGAGTATCTGTTATCAGTGATTCAGGAAGTGAACTGCTGGGATATGGATAGAACTTAGTGCTGTGATAAGGCAGTGAAATGACTGAAATGCCTGGTGTAGTGTCAGATAAGATGAAATGCCTGGTCTATCACACAAGCAGAATTCTAGCAAGATCCAGGGAGGCTGTGCAGCTTTATTCAGTGAAAGGCTGCAGGCTGCCAGGGTGACCACCAGACCAGACAAACAGAATGGGGACTTTATATCAAGAATCTGCCCTGCACAGATCCCTACGTTTGAGCATGGGAGGATTTTGTGTTTCAGATTACATAAAGAGATTTACGGTAAGGGACTCCTTAATGCTTTATTGTGAGCCTGGTTTGAAACTGAAAACTTTCTGGATGGCACAGAATTGATTTCTGTGCCTTCTGTAACATGCTGTGTGTGTTTGACATTCTTGGCCAGGTTGTGCAGCCTGTTGGCTTGCAGAACGCCTGCCAGCCTCAAGGAGGTGTTTCTGAAATGATGACTGCAAGCTTTGCCTTTGTAAATAAATTTACTTTTCATGGGAGCCTTGGCACATTCAAACTTTTATTCTGACTGGAATATTTATTGTATAGGATGGCACACTGACATTCAAATTATGTGGAGGTTGGTTATTACTGCTTTTTGCTTTGCTTGCCATATGTCTGTGAGTTTTATACAGTGACTCTGTTGGGCAGGCTGACCCTGAGGTGATTTAATGAGCAGCCAAGTTCTACATGAGCCCATCTGACCTGTGGTAAAAGCAGTGCAATCACCTTCAGCAGTGGCACTCAAAGAGTGCTCTGGGGTCATCCTGGAAAGCTGTGAGATCAGAACCCCACAGTGCTCAGGTCTGAGGAGCAAAGCAAAAGAGAGTTCTCCCTAGAGCTGAAGCCCTGATGGACAGAGCACAGACCCTGTGAGCACACAGAGCTGTGGAGACACCACTGGTGGAAGGGAAGATGGGAATCTGCTTTTCTACCTTTGTAAGCTACCCATTAAAACCCACTGTGCTTTCAAGCTGCCTGTGAGCTTCAGTTTCAGTTGCTACCACAGCAGAAAAGTATTTTTTTTTCAGTAGCCTGTTTGCATTTACCTACTTTTTGAGCAGCTGAAAAGAGCAGTAGCAAAAATTGTACTTAAGCAACTTTAAAAAGAATTCCATGGGCATATAATAATGTTAAAGAAATTAAAAAAAATTATAATTATAGGAGTTGCATTTTAATTAGAATAGATCAGATTGTTGTGGGTTTTTTGAAACTGTTCTCTTTGAAAATTTTGAAGAAAGCATTTCCTCATATATTTTGTTCAACAATATCTGTAATGGCTTTTCTTTAAGAACTTGTATTCATAACCATCTTCGTTTTTTAAAGAGCCAGTGGAGTAAGTTGACTAATTCAACAGCAATAAACTGAAATCTGGCTCAGTTGAAGAACAGAAAAAAAAATTATTAATTTCAATAAGTAGGATATTGTTCCAAAGCCTTAAATTCCTCTCATGTAACAACATGTAATGGATTTAATAGGCAATAGTATGATGATTTTTTAAAATAATATATTACATAAGAAACAGGCTCAGTTAACCAGACATATTTCATATCCCAGTGACTGCATGTTTTGTTGTCTATTTATGGCAACGTAGCAGAAAAATGTTTTGGTCTGTTCATTTGAATATACTGCTCATCTGTTGTTCTTGTTGAAGAGGTAATGATGTGTCTAAATTGTTCATTTTCAGCTTTTGTTAAAGGTAATAAACAGCCTGAAATATGAGGGATTTTCTTTTGCTTTTTTTCTGAAGGAGTGCAAATGAAAGATATTTTCAGGACTACAGAAGGTGGCCCTAGAGCCATAAAAACAAATGAGCCAGGGTTTTTTGAACTAGTCATGTCTTGGGGCAAATAAGTCAGTACTGCAGTTATCTGTCTCCATGGCATTCTGTGGCTTGGCTCTGTGCAGATCAGAGTGTTTTGCAATGCAGACTATAATGAGATTCAGAATATCTTGTTTCTCTGTAATTGATCTGTTGGGTGACTGAGTAATTCTTTCATATTCATTACTTCAATTTCCTTTTCTGTAAAATTAGTGATAATGGTGCTTCTCTTCTGGAAACACATTAAGGTCCACAGGTAAAAGTTATCTTAGATTTATTTTGACTTATTGGTTTTCCTTGTCCTCAGTGCACTAACAATCAAAACCAACTTTGTTTTGGATGTCTTGCATTTGATTACATCACTCTGGCCAGTTTACCAAACTCATTATGTTTATCTCTTGGAAAATCATCCTTTGTTTTGTTCACAAAGCTAGTACTCAAATTCATGGAGCATTGCAAAGGGAAGGATGCTTTTGGAGGATGGGACTGGCAGAGAACACAGAAGGATGAATAGTCTTGGACCACATGTGCAATTCTTAGTAAAGCTGGTGAGAACTCCTCTAATGTGTAAGTTTAATATTAACCCTAGGCAGAGCTCTCTTTTCCCAGTGTCAGCCTGCAGGTCAGGTTTGAGCCTGTCCCAGCAGGATCTGGTGGGTGTGTGTACAGTTCTGATGTCAGTGGTTGCAGGGGGGAAATCTGTTTGTGTTTGTGGCTGGAGTCTCCTGTGCAGTACCAAGGGGCTGGCTGAGCTGGCTGGGCTGTTGTGGAAGGACTCTAACCCCAGGCAGCTCTGCAACAGTGCCCTGCATGTTTTTACAGACTGATTGAAATTCTCTTATTGCTCAGAGGTACAGTGGAGGGGGGGTTGGTGCTCAAGCAATAAGATAAGGCCTTTTTTCTCTGAAATTAATTGGTCTCTTAGGAGAGGCAGTGACAGGAGTGTTCTAATGTGTGCCTGAAGATCAAGGCACCTGTACTTCCTTCAGGCTTTTCCTTTCTGGAGCTGAACAGCTTTGATGTTCACCTAGATCAATCCTTTTAACCTTAGTGGTGCTGCTGTCTTTCTTCTGATTTGCTGGACCTGATTTATTTTTTTTATTCTCTTTTAGGACACAGCTACTTAATGAGGTATTTGAAGTTATCTAGTCATTCCCATAAGTTAATCTTGATGCTCCTCTCCTCATTCATGTTTGTGACTGAGGGTATGTGTCTCACTCTGTGGGCCTTTTTTGGAGGGCTAACATCTTGCTGCTTTTGCTGTTCAGAGATATTTTTCTGAGTCCTGTGTAGAGTTATTTGGAACTCCTCAGGTGCTGTTGGTTCACATCCTGCTCTTCCTGTTCTTGCACTGCACAACACTTACCTATAATTCCTTTGAACAGTTGTCTCCTGTTTTGTGGAGTTGATGCTGGGACTGCAGAGCTGCTGATGGAGATCAGGCCTTGGCACCTGCAGTTCAGGCTCCTGCTTACCTGGGGGTCACTCTTCTCTCTCCTAGCAGAGCAGCTCTGGGATGCAGGCTCTGGGCAGTCCATGTACTGCAGAGCCCAAAGAGCCCTCCTGGGGTCAGATTCTTGGCAGGCTGTGCACACTGCTGTGGAGAGCTCACAGAGGCAGACAGACTGAAAGAAATGAATGGAATTGGTAAACCATTCTGAGGGATTGGGATTTTTAGAAAAACACATGATTGACAAATTTCTGAGCATCTCAGTTTTTAACACTGTCTCCCCAGGCTTTGTGGGAACTCAAGAGGAAGATGTCATGTGCTCCAATTTTAATTTTGCACCATAGTGGTCTGCAGTCTAAATATACTCTATTGAGTATCCTTTCAGACAGTTCATATCCCAGAAACTAAAGTAGTAAACTATATATAGTCTGTGACATTACAAACCAGGTTTGTTTTCACCTTCTCCATGGCTGAATTGAGATGGCAGGAGCTAACAGGTCCTCCTGCTGTTGTCTTCTTTATTTGTGGCTCACCTTTTACTCTCTCATTGGTGTCCTTGTTTTGTTGTTCAGGCTTGAGCAGCCCATGTGCTTTCTGCTCACCTATCTTAGGCATACTTCTGGTTTCAGGTGCTGAATGCTTCCCGTCAGAGACCTGATTCCTTCCTGCCCTGTCATTGCATGGTCACTGATACAGTCTGGGGCTGGGCAGAGTCAAAAAGAAATGCCCTTTTTCTATCAATATCTCTGTTCTGGTTGTTTTCTTGGTGGGTTCCTGTTCCCAGTTTCAGCTGAAGTCCCCAGGAGCCCAGTGTGAGAAGCTTCAGGCTTCTGGTTAATTCTCAGCACCCCTTTAGGAATCAACACAGCTTGGTTTGCATCTCCCTTGACCTGTCTTGCTATAAATTGCTACAGATTTGATGACTGACTGACCTGCTTGTTCCTGGGTTTGCTTTATGCAGAATTATCAGGTTTAGGGCCAGACCACATTGGCACAAGCTACCAAATGTCTGTGGGTCATCCCACTGTGTGAGGCAGTTGTCACCACAGCCAGCAGGGATGTCTTGGCAAGGCAGGTAGGAAGCTGCCAGTCATTGCTGTGGGACACTGAGCTTGATCTGGGGCACTTTCATCTGTTTTATGGTCAGTGCAGAATCCACTCTTCACTGGGTTGATTCAGTTTACACAAACTTTGTCAGAATTTTCCTGTTTCTCCTTTTGTGTGGAACAAGAGCATGAGACCCTGTATTTTACCATTTTCAGGGATATTATGTAGGGACTCTTGCCAGCTGTAATTTGCTTACCTCTCTGCAGAACATGACAGAAGTATTTCCCAGCATCCAGCCCCATGTTTTAACTCCTCTCCTAATTTCTTGCACTGAAAAGGTCTTGATGCACTGTTACTGGATTTCTAGCTGGCACTGCCCCTACTACCCATTAGTGACAAATACTCCTGGTATCAGCTAATATGAAATCCAAACCATTTATATCCTGGATCTTCTATCAGCACTGTTATTTGCTTGCTTTCCTCTGAGTGTTTTTGGCTTTGTGGTGCCAGGCCTTGGGGCTGTTTTTGTAGTCCAGCACTGATAATCAGTGTGTCTGTTTACACTACAGCTGTCTCTGCAGTGCAGCTGGAGATTAATTTGTCACTGATCTAACAGCAGAATTCCAAAATCAATGATTTATTTGTTTTAATTCAGGAGCTTCCTATGAGTGCAGAGAAATGTCTGTGTGCTTGAGGAAAAGAAATGCTTTGGAGTCTGTTGACTGCTGATTTAAGGTAGCAAGGTGGTTCAGAAGCAAAACTTCCTGAGTCCTGACAGAAGCCCTGCAGAGAAGCACTGGGGGGTATTTGCTGTTTTGGGAGTGGAAATGGCTGTACCAAATGTGCTCTGGATTTCTGTTCTTACTAGATATTTGTGCTGAGATACTAACCCCAGATGGAAAGCTGGACCTCTGTGCTTAATCATTCCACTGGAGCCCTAATTCAAGGCTTCTGTTTCACACCCAACTGTTCTTAAGCTATCTGCTTTAGAGAAATAAACTTAAAAACTTGCCTTCTCATTCCTTGCTCTGAGAAACTTGATTCCTGTTGTTAGTTTCCTTCTGCAATTCCACTGGCATGTGGTATACTATACCCTAAAGTTCCTTTAGGGAAACTTTTCTGTAGATCACATTCTTTTGTTTGTTTCCTGTATATTTCTTCCAACCTGATAAAAACCATTATAAGTTTAGCTGGAGATGTTTTTCATGGCTGAGATGGATGCAGCAATTTCTTTGCTTTTTGCCAAACATTGAAACATTCACCTAAAGGACAGCAAGGGGCTCCTGTGTGAGCTTTGATTACTGAGAAGAGTTTGCAAAACCACTGCTTTTTGTACACAAACTCTTTTATTCTCAATCCTTTTCAAAGCAGTTTGTGTTGAGACTGATGGTTATTAAGCCTGAACTGCTGGTTATTCCTGTATTTGTGAATGATGTCAAAGCAAAATACCAGAGATCTAAATCAGCAGGTGAATATAGCACATAACAGACTTCATTATAGGGCAGATAATATTTACTTGATCTAAAATTTTTTTAACGTGATGTTTTGGGTCTCAGTGAGAAATAGCAATGTCAAAGAGTTCTAACTTAAAAAATCCCCCCACTGTTAAATTCCTGCAAAGACCATTATTAGCAAGGAGCAGTGAATGCAGTGCTTGGTGTTTGTTGAACCACAGTTGGGAGCTGTCAGGTGGGAATGTGAGTGAGAGAAAGAAATCAGGGACTGAGAGCCCAGCTGACACAGGCCTGAGATGATGGCAGGAACTGCTTCTGTAAACTCCACCTGGGAGTTTCCAAGGGTGTGTGGCTGTAGCCAAGGGATGCTGGAGTCCAGTTGGATGGTTTTGGAGGCTGGAGGCTGCCTCTTGCATGGCTGCCTGTGAACACTTCTGTCTCTTAATTCCAGTGCAGTCCAGCATGATTTGAGGTGCTTGTGTGTTTTACCTGTCATAGACCTAAACCCCTGCAATGCAAAATCCTGCTGAGGTGGTCATACCTCAGTCAGTATCCAGGAAGGGGGGGCTGGAGGACAGAGTTCTTGCCCTTCAACCTTGGCAATGTAAATGGAGAAGCAAAGGAAATAGTATGATGTGTTCTTACAACCACTGCCAGTCATGGTGGTGAGAAAGGTGGAGTTGGAAATGATGGTTACAAGTTAACAAGTTAGTACAGCTCTGAGTGTGCAGTTTTGTTGTATCTTTTCAGACTTGAAGCTAAAAAGATCTTCTGAAGTAGGAAGGGAACAGAAGTGCAGGAAGTGCAGTTAGGGGATTTGCATCTTTTTAAACAAAAGCATGTTGCTGGCAAAGTAGAGGCTTTTCTGAGGGATTTGATTTGAAGCCAGTCAAATTTCAAGTCAGCAAGAACAATTGTGCTGGTTTTAATGTGTTTTGGAGCAAACTCTGGATTATGTAAGTTTGTTTTTCAGAAAAGTTGCCTGTCTAGAAATAACCCTTTCTTATGCAACAGGTCTGTTCCCTGTGTGTGTGTCCTGAGAGCCCTATCTCATCACTTCAGTGAGGAGAATCTGCTTTTACTGGTTTTACTCCTGTTGGCATTACTGCACAGCCAGGGCCACTCTCCTGTTGTGGCAGATCCCCACTGACACAGAATTACTTGTACCTGGGCAAACTGCATCGGCACAAGAGCTTTTGGCAGGTGTCAAGTGGGCCTTGGGGCTCTCTGCTGAGCTCCCAGTAGTACTGAGAGAGCATCTTGTAAGTAAGAGGCTTCTTGAATCTAAGGGAAGCTTTTGTGGCTGACCCTTAAAATCAGCAGGCTTTATGAGGAACTGACTTCATTAGATATAACACCACTGAAATTCAGGGGAAGCAGGAACAACATGACTTGTTTGTTCAGTTTCTAGAGGAGAGGTCTTTGTTGAAGGGTATGGAGGAGTGGGAGGGTGAATCCTTACCACCACACTGAGGAAACATTCTCAGTTACCACTTTTCTGCTCCACAGTTTAATAGCTGCTTAAAAATAAAATAAATGAAAGGACAAAAAATCCAAGTAATGAGCTTTCTAATGTAGTTTCTGTGAATAACAGACTTGGTGGTGAGGAATAAGCTCTGGGGTCAAGTGAGTGAATGTGGATAGACAGCAGGTGCTCTGTTGGCATCCTGAGAGGCAGAGTAACCTGGTGGAAGGACTGTGGGCAAATGGTAAACAGTGTTATCTAGAAATCTCATCACTTTGATGTAAATGAAATGTCATAATTGATCTGTCCAGCTCTCTGCTGTCAGCTGCCTGGCTGAGATGCATTACAATAGTGCACATGGTATCAGGTTCAGTAACCTATCCCTAGCTCTGCTGCTGCCTGCAAACATCCTTAGGTTCAGTTGTCTGGAAAATAATGAAGTGGAGGTGGGGAAGGAAGGCAGGACTTGCAAGAGTATTTCCTCATTGACCGTGTTAGCAGTTTTCTCTCATTCAATACCTAGAAATCCCCAAGTTTCCATGGTGATTGTTGGGGGTACCTGGCACCAGAGCCAGGTTGTGACAGAGGCAATATTGAGTTGTTCTTGCCAGGGTCACCTGGGGATACCAACAGTGCTCCATAGATCCTTTGCCTGGCCAGGTGGATTTCAACCAACAGGGCATGAGAGACCTGGGCATGACCCCACCTTAATTAAAGGTGGGGTCCTTGGCCTTCTAAAGCAGGTGTGGTCCAGTTCCCAGGGTGAGGAACTGGACTTTCCCCTGGTCCCAGCCATGGGACTGGATGGATTTAGCCAGGCTGTGTGGCATATCTTGCCTTTGGAAGTTACTCCTCTGAGTTAGAGCCACTGCCTCCATTGTGCTTGCAGTTGTTAGATTTGGTCTGTTGCTGCAGCATTACCCTGTAGATTTAATAAATTTACCTTTTGTGCTGTTCATGAGAAACAAGGTTTAGTATTTCAAAAATTTAGGTACCCTAAAAAGGTTCAGTTTCCCTTTCATTTGCTGGAGAGAAAAGTAGGAAATGTATGTTAATGAGCTGCAGCAATTAGATGTAGATTAAGTAGATTTTCATTATAACTTGAAAAAGCTGACATCTGGTTTCTAAATATGTAAAAAGCATTTGTAAAAGAGTTTACTTTTTTTTCTTGTCTGAGCAAGGTTTTTCAGATGTAGCCAGGCTGCTTTGAGCTTCTTTGCTTTGGTTTTTCCTTTTGTAATCTCCTGATGTTTTGCCACATTGCATTTTCCATCTCCTTGGAACTCTATTGCACTGCAAACTTTTCCCAAAGCCTTTAAGTTCTGCATTAAGCTTTGGCTTTTTATAGGCCATATAAAAAGTTATTTTTTCACTTTCTTATGTATTGTCAGCCATCTCCAGTTTTACAATGTTGTTGGAAGCAATGCAACAATCTAATGAGATGATCTGTTTGAGCAGCTGGTTTTAACCTCTGTGACATTTCTCATTTGGGGTATCAGTGTCTGCTGTCCCTTCAGTACATGGTGTAGATTTTTTTTTTTTAATATTTTGTTTTTCTATTCACTCCATCTATGAGGATTTTTTCCTTCCTTTGGGTCACACCTAGCAAGGAGGAATTGTAACTAAACTACCATATGATAGATCTTCTGTGTTGAATCTGAATTTTTCTCTTATTTTCTGACATCTCTCTCTCACAGCTGGGAGTGTGTGTGAGAGGTGTGAGCCAAAGAGGAATAAACTCTTCTCCCCCTTAAGAATAGAAGTCTCTGTGGCATCATTGGTTCAAGGTCACTTGTAGTTGTGTTTCTCCAGCATGTGTGTTCCTTTTCTCTGCATTCCTGAGATACCTGATACCTTGGAGGTGTTTTAAAGGGATCAGGAAAGTTCATTTCAGTCCAGCAGACAATGGAATCAAGGTAGTTGCCTGCACACTCCAGATCCCAGTGCTCATTTTCTTGTTACCTAGAAGAAATGAGCAGGAACCCACAGGAGACCAATTGTCATCAGAAGCTTTGTTCAAGTTACACCCAGACAGTGATGGAGCCTTGTGGGTCACCAGTTTGGGCAGTGCCAGCAGGGGTGACTGAACATACCTGTGCTCTCTGCAGGGGTGCCACAGCATTCCCTGGCACTTGTTATTCATCCAGCACTCTGTACATTTGGGGGCTGAAGATGAAGCACCCTGTGTTGTGGTATCTAAGTGTAAAATGTCCTTGTGAGGCACAGCCCCTCACAAAGCAAAAGTGACTTTGATAGGCTGTGGCATTTGTCACAATGGCTGTGCTTTTTTTGTGATGTCAGGCATTTTAGGATTTTTCCCTTATTTTTGGTAACTATTGAAAGGCTTGGGACTAGCAATGGAAATAAATACTCTGCAGGCTGCTCAAGCAAGATCTGAACACTGGGCACTGTATCAATGTTCTGAACAACAGTTGCCTGCTTTTGTAATTCAAAGCAAAAGAAATAAAAGGGTTTTTGCCAGTATTTGAGGATATTATCATCCTGAAGGGAAGACAAACTGTTAGACTTGCCAGAGCCATTTTTTTCTGGTTGTGTGTTTGCCAGCAGTGCAAAAGGAAAGAGTGGAGGAGAAAATGGAAAGAATAAAGAATAGCTGACCTTAACTTTGTGACAGATGTTTAAAACTTTTTACTTTGGTCCAAATGAGGTTTCCTTCTCTGTCCTTCATCCCATCTGTAATTTTGCAGTTGTTTATGGAGGCACAGTTTGATGGAAATAGTATACTAAGTCAAACAGCTGCATCAGAGTAGGAGGCGGTTATGGCTGTATCTTCCCTGTTCCTCAGACAACACTAGCAAGGAATGTTTGCTGCATATTTTTAGCAAGAATTTTCTGTAGAGCATTCTTTCAAATATTTCTCAGTGCACTGTGTGAAAAGTTGGGTGGTAAAATCTCTTCCATGTGGCTGGAATTCACAGTGCATGTGGCTGAATCCAGAGGAGAAGGGGATGGGATTTTTTTTTTTTTTTTTTTTTGAAGCCCCACATTTTGCTTTACACAGCATTTACCACAGTAAGTGAGGAGGATGAAATCAGTTACATGGATAATAACACTAGATAATAACAACGGGGCAGCAATCATGCTTTTTGCTCTCAGTTGTTAAATAACTAAGTAGCTCAAGGTTTTGTAGGACTCCTGTTTGCCCCCAAGCACAGCCAGTTGTGCTCCTGGTTGTACTTGCATTGTTTTTGTGCTGTGCCTGGAGTAGCACACTGGTGGTTGGTGGCAACTTGAGTTCCGTGTGTGCAGCTGGGGATGACTTTCTGTGACTAAGCTTCCTTGCTGAAGTAACTGCTGTAAGTTGTCTGACTTCAAATACAACACTCTCATGACTCTACTACTTTCTTCTTGTTCCTAACACGACAACATTCAGCAGGTACTCTTGATTTAGTGAATAATGTTGGTTGTTTTTATCTTTTGTCATCAAGCATGTTTTTGGGCTTGAAAGAATTAATTCCTAGGAGGCAGTTGGCTAAAACCTCTTGATTCTTTAGCTGCAGTAGTAAGAGTTGCAAGGCATTTATTGCCCCTGTCCTAAACCTTCAAGACAGAGCTGCATATTTTACTGTGTTGTATGGGATATCACAAAACTTACACCATTCTATCCCAGACCACTGTGAAAACACCAGTGACTTTAAAATACCTTTTTGGTCAGGAGAAGTGACATGGCACAAAGTGCCAGGTTTTCTTTTAAAGTCATTGCTTGATATTCAAACTCTTCTGTGAAGGTGATAAACAGTCCAAGTCTCACAGCTTTGGCTGTGTTTTTTGGTTGGTTATTTGCCTCTAAATGTCACAGAAACACCAGGCTGGCTATAATTACATGATGGCCTTGGTAGGTGTAACACTTCTTTTAATGTGTAAATAAAAATTCTCATCTTACAGAAGTGGCAAGGAACCAACATTATCTTGAGAGGGTAACTTTAATGCTGCTACTACTCTGTGGGAAGGGTTTTAATGTCTAGAATGTTCTGTGTCATACAGGAAATTCACTTAAAGAGTGACATTTTCTCTCAATATGCCCTTTACAAAAAAATGAGGAAGGGACTGGAGGCAGAGGGGTGCTGAGTATCCCAAAGGCTTTGCTGTGGTTCCATTGTTTCCCTTCCTTGCTCTGCACTCAGCAGTGCAGAGGGACCCGGGAGAACCAGACACAGTCGTGTGACAGGGTCACATCTGGCATGGGACAAACTTCTCTCTCTTGATGCCACAGTTCATCCTCTGTGGCAGAGAACTGGCTCCCCTTCTGTGTGCTATTGTAAGGGTACATTCAATAATGTTTCTAAAGTATTCAGAGCTGTGGCAGTGGAGCCTGTGCAGTGTGAAGTGACTTTTTCTGTTCTCCAGTGACTGTAATTTGTATAGTAAATATGCTGTGATTCAGAAGTGAAAAGCAAGTCACTAACAAATCCTTTAAGATTTATTATTTGATAATTTAATTGCTAATAGTTAGACTAATTCTGCTGTGCCTTCATTGATTTTTTTTTTAAACTTGGTTCATTTTTATAACCTGGGAGAAAGATTTAATTTTAGAAGTTTCAGTTGACAAAGACATGCTGGTGCTAGATATGTATTTCAGGTCATTGTCATTGTACTCTATTTTTAAATTCAAGTGCCAGCCAACTGAAAGAGCACCCTGTGTCTATGCTGGGTGTTCTGCATCCATGCTACAGAGCTGAATTCTTCCAAGCTTCAGCACAAGGCCAGCCAGTTTACTTTTTTTTTTTTTTTCTATTTAATGAAGTGAACTGTTCTAGCACCTTTTCATTATCACAGAACTAAAACTGGTCATGAAAACAATCCCCCTCCCTCCGGAGGCCTGTGCAGGCATTGGCCATTGTTAAGATGCTTGCCTATCAACAGCCACTCGAGAAAGAATTTTAAATGGTTTTGTGACGTCAAGGAGGCACAAGAAAACACAGTCTGGTGCCAAATTGCCTCCATCATTGAAAGCACACAGTAAGAAATAGATAACACAGAAATAAATCTTTTGTGCAGTAGCTATCTCACGATATGCTCTAGCAACTCCGGTAAGTGAGCTTGTCTGGTGTAGGAATAGCTAAAGAAGATGAACTTTCAGAGCCTCATTTTCTAATTTATGATTAATGCAAAGCCAGCCTAATCTGTCTGACTTCCTGCTGTCTGGACACAATGTCTGTGGGGAGCTTGGACCTCGCTCAGGGAAACGCCCTGACCAAGTTTCAGCCTACAAAAATGAACAGTTTGAGTACGGTGGACAAAAAACTCTATCTCTTGAATGAAAAGATGGACAAGCTGCTGCATTTCCAGGAAGACATGACAGGCAAACTGCAGCGAGTGGACAGAGGCATTGCTGCTGTAGGAAATGGCATTAACAAGCTCACAGTATCCCAAGCAGCTCCTGATGGCACAGATGCAGTGCAGAAAGGCCTGAAGGAAGCGGACAGCGCTGCCCCGCCTGATGTGCAGAGCATGTGCTCAGAAGTGTTGAGTTTGATGAAAGCTGCCCAGCTAGATGCCTCCAGGCATAAGGAGAGGCTGGCAAAGATAGAGAAAAGGGTTGACACGCTGGATAAAGTTATTACATTTGTGGGAGAAGTATTAAAAAATTCTAAAGTAGTGGATTTCATTCTCAAAGGCATTGTGCCCTGGAAGAAGGGGAGTCTGCTGGAAATCCCTCTTGAGGTTGGTTTAGTTTTACTGTTCTTCATTTCACTTTATGACATAGCAGGGCTTTAGGCTCTCCTGTCAATCTCTTGCATGATGCTTAATTCAAGTTTTCCTTTCTGTATTGCTGGTACAGGTTACTACTGGGACCTTTGAATTGCAAGGCTCTTAAGGCAGGGAGCAAGCTCAAAACAGTGTCTGAGGTTCCTGAAGGGCGCTAGGCAGTCCTGGAATGGCTGTGAGGAGGAGATTGCTACTGGAAAGGAAAATTCAGCTTCTACCAGTGCTGAAAGCTCAGCAATGTCACCCAAATCAGTGACTGAACTGAGGCCCCAGTGAAAAGTATGAGTAACATACTAGAAACCTTTGGGTTTTTTTGAGAAAAGCTTCTACTTCCTTGTTCATTCACAAATTCTGAACACAGCACCAGTTCCTGAGACCTGTGCTGACTTATGGTCATGTTACTGAGCAGATTTACACATCCTTTGACATCTTAGTTGTCTTTAGCTACATTTTTGTGATGCAGCTGTGACTTCATCAACTCCATTGGCATCGTTCACCTCTGAAATCAAGTAGTTCTTGTGTTTGCAAGTTCCCAGACATCAGTTCCCAAGCATTTCTTAATTATTGAGGACAGTGAGGAACAGGCAAGACTAGATAGGGTGTTTTAAAATAGATAGCCTTGTTTTTGAACAGTTACAGGCATCTGGAATTAGTTGTAGGTCATGGGAGTTTCCATTTTTCACTGTGACTTCTACCCCACCATGGGAATGAAAGAGAGGAAAACTGCAAGAGGTGGGATATGTTTATTCATTCTAAATCTCCATGTATGTGGAGATGTGATTACAGTCAGGAGAATTTAACTCAAATGACCATGTCCATTGGTATCTAATGCAAATATTTTTCACTAAAGCTGTAAAATCCTTTGATGGGGAGGTGCATCTAACCCATTAGAAGAACAGGGCAGTGCTTGATGGTAATGTACCTTTCCAAGCTTTCAGTGCTCTCCTGGTCTTCCTTTAAGTGCCAGAGGCTGACAAGTGAGCTGGTCTGTTAGCAGACAGAAGAATTTATAAAGTGCTTCCATTAGTGTTGAGAACAATAAATTGTGCATTAGTTATCAGCCTTAAGTCTGTATAGAGATAAGGCTCAGTTCCTGCAGTTCCAGCTTCAGTTCTCCAGGTTTCTGGAGAAATGGGAAAGTCTGATGTGTTTTGGGTAGAGCTGTGTTATTACAGTCACTGCAAAATGCCTGGAGACAGATATTGTCCTTTGCCTGATTTTGTGGCTAGGCAGGTAGAGATTGAGGTAGAATGACCTGCTGGTGACAGCCTGGTGCCCTGGGAGGGGGTGGAGGTCTGTGTCCCAGGCTCCAACCTGTGCCTTGGCTGGAGAGCAGTCAGGGTGTAGTGGGACAGCACCTCTGTGGCAAACTCCAGTTCTGCAATATGACCAACATTGTCCTCCTTTCTTGTTTCTGGTCATGAACACTTTTTGAAATTGGAGCATGAGGTCAGCCATAAAACCTTAAGTCTGCTTTGATCACAGACTGCTGAGTGATATCTGAACTAGCTTGAGCTAGTGAGGCTGTGTGTGTACGTGACCTGGCTGGGAAACGTGGAGCAGAGCACAGGTGAACAAATTACCTTGTGCTGAGCCATGTGCTAACTTGGGTCTGGATTTTGCAGCCTTTTGTGTGATAGCAGCACAGACATGTCCAAAGAGCTGCACAGTTGCAGGGGGAGCACAGAAAAAAAGAACTTGCTGACTGCTTGTTCCTGTTTTGCAGCCTTTGCTGTTTGTACCAGGGCTCTGCTTATCACAGGCTGGGCTGGGAGTGGGGAGGTCCTGTTTGCATTTCTGGGTGAAGCTGTTTGTGACAGCATTCCAGGCATGCCTTGGGAATGCTTATGGAAGAAGTTTTGTGGGGTTGGAGTCAACAGAGACTATGAATTGAGCTTCCTAGGTTCCAAACCTCTAACTTCTTAAAAACCAAAAAATGCACCAGCATTAAACTGTCACTTACCCGAGGCTTTCTTTGCATGTAGGATTGTGCCAGAATAATGTTCACCCTGGTCATTGTTGCAGGTTTGCTTAGAGCTGTAATAAAAAGGGTAATGATTTTTTCCTACTTTTCCTCTTTGGGTGTTTTGGGTTTTTTTTTTTTTTTGAATGGGGAGGTGGGGAGGCTCTGTTCATGGTGTAGGGTTGGTGCATGAAATCCTTAACTGCTTTTACTAACAGCTGAAGGGCTGATGTGCAGCTGTCTTGTAATCAGTTACCTGCAGAAATACTTTATATGTTGCTTATTTGCTTGTACAAATCAGGATAGGAGGCTAGATCATCACTAGATTTTCAACTGTATGTCAACCACAGGAAATATTATGCCTTTCCCTAATTTTGTGTAATGCTTTTTGCTGCACAGAAGTCAGTTGTAATTTGATTTCACATGTATTGCTGTGTGAGGTCTTTAGTGGTCCTGTTACAAAATATTCCTCCTCTCAAATTGATTGGGGGGAAAACACTGCTTAAAGATAAAAATCTGCTTTTCTTTTTAATCATTCTAAAGCTGACATGTGAAATGTCAAGTACATACACAAAAGTTGATCTAAAACTAGAGGTTCTTTTTTGGTATCACCTCTTATCAGGTCAAAGAGTGAATTTTTAGGTACCTTGAGACAAATATATTTTGACAAATATATTCAGAAACACTACTTTTCATTCTGTCACCAGCCAAAAAGCAATAGAAATACAGCATCGTTTCTTTTTCTACTGTCTCATGTTTCACATGTCATACTTTTTAATCAATGTGAGTAAAGATGACAGGAGGCAAAAACCCTGACAGTGAAAATTTTGGAAAACAGTGAGCTAGTGTATTAATCTGTTATGTTGTTTTAAAAGGATGCCTGCCTGCAAAGGCAGGGAGAGACTGGAGGAAAGTAAACACAGCACTGACTACTAATTCAGAAGAGGTATAACTGTCCATTTTCAGAGTCTGAATGCCTACCTAGTTGCAGGAACCTAGTGAGAAATAGACACTCTTGGCTGTAACTGTAATTTCTGTGTTCCCCTGTCATTTTTAGGCCAAAGATAAGTCTGAGGAGAGTGGTGCAAAACCTAAGCATGTGCTTAGTAGCAGAGGAACCCAGACTGAAAGCAAGAAGCCTCTGGAAGGTATGTATCACTCCAGGCATGCTGCAAGCTTTGACTCTAGAATGTGCAGCAGGCAAACTGGAAATTAATAGCCTGCTATTTCCTACTACCTGAATTACTCAGATGTAACTGAGTAACTTTGCTCCTCAGTACTGGAGAATAGAATTGTTCTCACCACCATCACAAGATGGTTTATCCCTAGGATCAAGCACCACAAAAAGCTAGAAGATACAGAAATTAAAAGGAGCACTTTTGTTTAGCTGAAGAGCTGGGGGTTTTTTGAGTTGGGTTTCAGTGAGCTGAATTCAGAGAGCAGAGCTTGTTTGGAGATACTGTGAAGATAGTGGCCCTATCACATAGCAAACCCAGTAAGTTCTTTTCCATTAATACCTCTGAAGCAGCCCTCCCTCTTCCCCCTCTCTGAAAAAGGGATGTGTTGACACTGGAATATCTTTTTTTGATCAGCAAGTTTCACTGGTGTGTCAGGGCCAGATTCCTATTTAGGGTGCATCTGTCAGGGCACTGCCCTGCTGCATCCACTGTCAGTGCTGTGGACTTGCAGCAGGGGTGAAGGTGATGTTGAGCAGGCCCTGTCATGCTGCTGTCTTCACAAATTGTCAGTGAATCCTTTGCCTTATGAGCAGTCCCCTTTTTAGCTTCATGGCTTTGGAAGTGACAAAACCAAAGCAAATGGTCACAATTCTGACCCAAAAGCTGCACAGAGTTGTGAACAAACCTTGGTTGCTGGTGATCTGCTCATGCTGAATGTTAATAACCACAGCCATTGTCACGGGAAGGTGATGGAGAGCCCTTTTAGTACCTTTGTGCAATCTGCAAGTGGGCGCTGTCTCGTGCCTCAGTGTCCCTTGCTGGGTGTGTCCCTACCCCCCTAACTGGGGAGAAGGGTGTATTGGGTCCTGCAGGATCTGCAGTGCCTGAAACTACCTGTTATGTTTGCCCACAAAGTGATTTCAGATTTTAGATATGATGAACTTGAGCCTTGCAGGTTTTTTGTTTGCTTTAAGGAATCCAAGTCCAATCTGTGGCTCTGCTGGAAAGCACCAGAGCAGGTGAATCTCTGGTCTTAAGCCAGGAGCATTAGTAGTGTCTGGAGCCTGATGGTGTAAGGATTTTAAACCTTCTTGCTATCTTTGCAGGTGTAACTGTGTAGGTTATTTTGAGAGGTGTGTTGCTTTATTCCTCCTCTGTTTTGCCATGACTTTGCCAAGGATAGTTGATTAATGGATTATTTTATTCAGAGACAAAAAGCGTGAGAAAACTGGATGAAAACAAGGGAGCATGTGAGAAGGTGAACACTTCCAGTGCTGTAGCCCACAAAGCTGACTCCAAACCCCAGCTTAAAGACAGGACAGCACAGCAGCAAGGGGGAGAAGGTGCTGGCAAAACACAGAGCTCTAAGAGCTGTCCGCAGCAAAAGGACATCGATGTCAGAGCTGTGAATCAACACAATGGTCTTCCATCCGTACATCAAGATCAGGCAGGCAACCAAACTGCTCCTGCTGAAGCCCAGAAGGTGGACAGAGCCCCAGGCCTTGCTGAGTGCCACAGGCAGCTCGTGCATCAGAAGCCTGGGAAGAATGAAAGCAAAGCTGCAGCGGCAGGCGCGGCGTCCCGGGAGGCTGTGCCCTCCACGTCCAGGGCCATATCTGACACGGGCTGTGAAGTGACACACACCAGGTAATGGCCTTGGTGGTGGCTTCCTGGGGGACCTGAAACCTTTCCATGGGTTAGAAGTGAGAAAAGGAAAGCCAGGCCATTGAAGGAGGCAGCTCCTGCGTGGTGGGAGAGGAGGAGAGACCCTACAAGAGTTAAGGCAGAAGGCTCAGAGGGCCCTGGGTTCTGTGCAGCCCAGGACAGAGGGGTTTGAGGTGTCAGCACTTCTGTGTGCTGACATAGAAAGGTGACCACCACAGAGGAGCTCAGGTAGTTATAAACCACTCATTTAAACCACTCCCTCCCTCCCAGCTCCTTGGTTTCTATAGCCATGGGAGTGAAAGGAATTTGAGATATTTATTAGTGTATGATGAAACCAAAGAATTTGTGTTTGTTCTCCTCAGTGTTTTCAGGGTTTTGGTCACCTAAAGACTGTTCATTTATTCATCTCAATCAGGCTAATATTTTCCTCATATAGGTGTTTCATAGTCCATTTTCCTTTGGATTATTTGTCTAGGATTTTATTTTAATCCCATTTATTTAAAATTTTAAAAGCCTACACAACAGAAAATAACAAAACCCCACAACCAAAGACCCCTCCCAACCAAACCCAAACAAATGGAACTTCTGTGGCAGATTTTAACTGCCAATGCCTTCTCTGTCTGGGTGGGTGGCTGTAAAGTGGTTTATGTGTGTGTGTGGGGGTGAGCGACAGTCATCCATACACGTCCACAAATGTATGTATGACTTTGGGTGGGTAATTTCCCCGTTGTTCATGGGTACAAATTTGGTGTCTGAGCCCCAGGTTTTGGTTTGGGGATGAGGGAGGCCAGCAGGTAAGTGGAAGGCAGAAGCTGGAGTAAACCCCAGGGGCAGCTGCAGCCCAGCATTGTCATGGTTTGGAGTGTGAAGTCACATGAGGGTGGTAAACACCTCTCTAAAATGGATGCAGCTCCTAATGAAGTTTGTAAGCCCACACAGAGGTGTCAGAGGAACATTGTGTTCCCCAGCTTGGAGAAGTGCCCGAGAGTCCCACAGAGCTCACGCTTGTCTAGATAGCAGAGGAAGTGTTTGCTCAGAGCTGCCTTCTGCTGCTCTCCCAGCTCACACCAGAGCAGCTAGGATCCACAGCACAGCACCAGGGTGTTAAAGGTGCAGAAAATGAGACATTTCACACTCTTGTTTTAAGAAAGCAGAAACATTTTCTTTTATAACATCTTTTGTAATGAGGTTGCTCCACTGAAAGAGGCAATTACCTTTGTGGAAATGAGGTATGTTCTCTCCCAGACATCAGAAGCTGTCTTCATTTTCCATTGTATGAAATCTCCTTTACAACTTCACAAGTTTCAATTCAGCCTTGGTAAAATCAGACTGCTCATGACAGCTGGAGCTGTAACAGTTGACTCAAACATTATCACTCAAATGTCTTTGATAGAGTTTAGAAGCACAGAGAATTGGTTCTGACCTGTACTCTTTTTAGGCAACACGAGAGGGGGAAAAAATCATTAAACTCTTCCAGTAGTTAAAATGCCAAGGAAAATAGTATTGCTGGAGTGAGAGAGTTTATCAGAGCTAGATTTTTAAGAGAAAGCTGTGGAAAGAATGCTATCCCATCAGAAGACCCAAACACAGATGGCTGAGTGTGCAGGTCAGCCAGCTGGAAGAGGACACAAGCCATCAGATTTGTAGAGCAGCCAGCCATTTAGCTAATCAGCCTGTAATTTGTGCAGGCAATCACTATCCTCTCTCTGCCCAGATGAGTGGTGTTTTATTAGACCCAACCATAGTAATTGCAAAAAGTGGGTAAGTTTTCAAATGTGGGATTAACTCTTTGCAGTGCGAGACATTTTGTTCAGCAGAAGGGCAGACATGTAGAGAGAGGAGGACATAGAGAAAGAGCCAGCATGCTTTTTGGTGCTCTCCCCTTAGTGTATGTGGGCCATTCCCAGCTGGATTGGTACAGTTGGGTTTTATCCACACTATAGAAATGTATGGGTTTGGAAACAGATTTTTCTTCCCCCATAAAGTTACAAAAACCAGGCTGGCCACCTGCACCAATATCAAATATCTCCTGTTTGCTCTGCAGGATATCCATCAGTGTACATATGACTGACATGAAAGAAAAAATTGAGATGGCCAAGGAGGGAAATGTAAGTGACAGCAGAGGTAAAAGTTCCAAAGTGAAATCCACACCAGCAGACTTGAAAGGAGTCAAGCAGCAGCCTGACAAATTAAAACTTCAACAGAGTCCTAAAAACATCAGCTCCAAGCCAGATTCAGAAGTTAAAGGGGACAATAAGCAAAATGAACTTGCACCTCAGACAGGGAAGCAAAAGCCATTCCTGAGCAAGCCCAAACCAGGTGAAAAAGCTGAAGAGAAATCAGAATTAAAATGTGCGCCCATAACCTCACAGAATACCTCTGCAAAGGATCCTTTGAAAGATGCAGGGGTAAAAGTGAAACTCCATCAAGAAGCAGCAAAAGCGGAAAAATCCCCAGCAGATACCAAGTCTGAGAGGAGGGGATCTGAGACTGCAGGGGCAAACAGACATGATGCTCAGCAGTGTACAGGAGAGGCACCAGAGAAGAACAAGTCTCTGGCAGCTGGCAAAGCTCTTCCCATTCAAGGAGAAATCATTGGTAAGTTGCTCATAGTTACTCTTGAAACTTGTACACTGAGGATTTTTGCTATTCCTGCCTTTGTACAGACAAGAGCAGGAGCAGTGCTCAGTAGAGCACTTCAAGGGCTTTTTGCATTGGGTACCTTTGGCTATGTGAATAACAATTCACAGATTCTTTTAATAGTAACTTTCCTTTTAAAGTATGTTTTGAGGAAAAAAAAAATAGAATGAAGTGTATGTGTGATGAGAAGTACAAGAATTTTGAAAAAACCCATTTTCTTTAGATGCAGCATTTGTTCCTTTAGATAGAGGGTGCAAACCAAGCACACTTCAGCAACTATGGAGATCCAGAGCACGGAAAAGTACTGCAGGAAATGTTTCTTCTTGTGGCCTGTTGTGTTCTTGGCCATGGGTCTCTTGGTTCCTGAGGGAATACTTGGTTGCTTTGTCTCAGGGAATGCTCTCTCCTGGCAGCACATGTGTGTGTATGTTCCAGAGTGTACAGACATGGGCAGATGACCTGTCTGCTCTGGTTTTCTGAGCAGGGGCTGGAGATGAGTTAAATACATGTTAAATTGCAGCCTGAGATACCTGGAGATTAATTATAAAATTGCTTTCAATGGAGGACATAAAAATTGGGTTTAATGAAGCTTTATCCTAGAAAACCTTGGGCATTAAGTGATCACAGTTAACTAATTTAGCTTACCACAAACAGACTCAACTTAGTAGTTGTAATGCTAATCATTGCAGCTTTAATTTGGAAGTTGTCTGCAACATTCTTGCTGCTAAGAGGAACCCCATGATTTTATCAATCACTGTCCTCATTCCTCAGTGCTGTGTATTTTTGCTGCTTTTTTTGACTGTCATGTAACAATTCAAAAATAAGTGTAATTTTTTCAAAACTTCAGGTAGTTTTTTCTGGTGGCCCTTTCTGTTAATGCATAAAGTAAGATGTTGGTCTCCTGAAGGTGTCCAGTGGGTTAAAAAAACAGAGTGGAGGTTTGGGAGGTGGGATGCTGATCTCAGTTCTGGGACTGTGTTCCTTGTCTGTACAAGGGACTTAGCAGTGAAAGCCTCTCACATGCTGTGGGGTGAAATCCATGGTGTGAGGAGGTGGAGCAGGGCAGTGGTGAGCGCAGAAATGTCAGAGCAGCCTGTCTCCCTGCAGATGACAGCCCCTCTCCTCCAGCTCCGTTCGAGCACCGCATCGTGAGCGTCAGGCAGGCGGAGGTGACCGCCAGCTACTCCGTGTGTCGGCACGAGGTGCTGGGGGGGTAAGTGTGCCTGTCCCCAGGCTCTGCTGAGCCCTGCAGCTGGCCCCAAGGGCTGGGTGTGAGGGACACAGCAGCTCTCTGCAGCCAGAGGGGGTGGGTTCATCCTGGAGCCCTTTGGGTGATCACAGCTACTCCTGCATTAAGGATGTCCCTTAGATGGATGGTTTCTGCCCCAACCCCATTTTCAGGTGCCTCACTGCCATCCTGGTGACTTGTTTTCATTTGTTTTAATAACCCTGGCCTCAGTGTTGTGGGAAGAACCTGTACCCTTAAGGCAGACAGATTCAGAGCATTTGAAAAGTCAACAAAGCCCATTTGGCCAGGCAGCTTCCAAAATCATTTTTTTTTCTGTGCTGAGCTGCACATTAAAGAAAACTAAGGAAGAGTTATAATTATTTTGACCTTATGTTTAGTTTTCACTCATAGGAAGTCTGCAGCTGCTTCAGCTTTTGTATTCCTGTATCCTTACTTATGTGACAAGAAGGCTTGATTTACACATTGATCCACATACAAATATGGCTTAATAACTATAAGCAGTGTGATGCAACAGCAGGGAAGATGGTGGTTAGGAATCATCCCAAGGGGCATTAACATATCTGTATGACATGGGGGAGAATTTACAGCACGCCAGAAATGCAGGCTCTGGAGTGGCTACAGTTACTGCTCTTATGGTCATTTAAAAAGTTCTGGGATCAGGACAGAAATATCCTTGTTAATAGACCCACTAACATATCCCTGAAGGACAGCAAGGGGGTCCAGTTACAGGAGGGAGCCAGAGCATGGCTAGGCCATCATACCTCAGCAGGACCAACGGGGCTTAATATTTTAATGTAAGCACTGAACAACTGGCTGGAAAGATAAACCTAATCCTTCATAAGCTGAGAGAAAGAGGAGCTCCATGCTGCTGGCCACCCGACTCTGTTCACTTTGTCCTGGGCTATTTTTGCTCATGATAAGAATAGTTCCAGGAGAGGTTTCTGTGCTGAGCTGCTTTCCCATCTTTCCCATCATCTTTCCCATCTTTCCCATCTTTCCCAATCTTTTCCTTGGCATCCACAGGGGGCGTTTTGGGCAAGTCCACAAGTGCACGGAAATATCGACGGGGCTCAACCTGGCAGCCAAAATCATAAAAGTGAAAGGAGCCAAAGAGAAGGTAACCACACTGCTGGGAGCTCTGACCCTGCCCTCCCTGCCAGGGCCAGCACCACTGCCCCCAGCTGCCCCATGAGAGGCAGCTCATCCTTGGGTACCAACAATACTGCAGAATCTTGGGCTTGCTGGGACTCTTCATCATCTCCTGTATTCATGATTAAACCTCCAATCCCCTTGAGATCTGTGCTGTAGCTGTTGTTGGGCTTTATAAATAGTTCTGTTTTGGTATGTTGGAATTCAAGGAGTGTATTTTGCTCATTTTTTGTTACTTTGTTATTTTTTCCAGGAGGAAGTAAAAAATGAAATTAACATCATGAACCAGTTAAATCATGTGAATCTGATCCAGCTTTATGATGCTTTTGAAGCCAAAAATAATATCACTTTGATAATGGAATAGTAAGTTTAAATGATCTCAGGAATTACAGATATCTGGGTTTTCTCAGGTCACTAAAGCAAATAGGGAATGATAATTCTGAGCTGTAAAGAAGTAAGTGGTTTTCCAGCCTAAGAGAGAGTTGATCTCACTTTCAGGAAAAAACAGTGTTTTTAAGGTAATTTCTTCAGGTTAAAAGCTTGTCAGAGCTTTATTTCTGAGTAATTTTCTCTTCTGTTCAGAATTCATTTGTCAGCTCATGTGAAACAGCTTTCAGTTTGAGAAGTTCCATTCAGTAAATTTTGTAGGTTGAAGACTTATTTTTCCATGACTAGTAAGATAGGAGAATAACAGACACTTGAGTACTCCCTGTAGGTTCTCCAGGTCCCATAGATCACCAGGTCATGTGGGTTTGGGTTTGGCATGTGTACTCCCAAATACTAGTGCCAACTTTCCCATTTCTGAATTTAGATTGATACTTAATTTCAAGAGAAATAAGTCTCTTGAAGTCATTGAGGCTGCTGAGACACTTTCTATTGGATGTTTTGTTAGGACCCTTAATTACAGAGCCCAATTCCCAACTTGGAAATAAATTGGGCCAATGCAAGATTTTTGGGTTTTTAATGCTTTTCTGTGTGAAAATTTTAGTCTTGATGGTGGGGAATTATTTGACCGGATCACAGATGAAAATTACCACCTGACAGAGCTGGATGCCATCCTATTCACCAAGCAGATTTGTGAAGGAGTCCACTACTTGCACCAGCATTACATTCTCCACTTAGATCTGAAGGTCAGTTGTTTGTGCTCTCTGTGCCTTAGTGGTGCTGCTTTAGGCACCACAGAGTCTCTGATTGCTGAGGAGTAATTTCTCATTTCATGAGAAATTCACATCATAAAGGAATAGAATTAATGGCTGCAATGAATGGAGCTTTAGAGATTGATTACTTTTTTCCAGTGTCTGTTCAGTAGCTTCCTTGGAATCATCAGGATTCTGGGCTTTTGCCTTTCTTAAATCAGAAGCTTTTCATTCCCTGTAGCATTAAACAATTCCCTTTTATAATGGATTAAAAAAAACCCACCCAAAACCTTCTTGGCTACAAATGCCCACACTCTTCCATCTATTTCCCCTACCTTTTTTAGCAGTGTACAAATACCTGTTCAATCATCTTCTATAGTTTGTACCTTTTACTGCCTGGAATCAACCTGCAGCAAAATTGCAACGTTTTCCTAATGGTCCCTTTATAATGGATATTTTTAAACAGAAATACAAACTGGTTTTTCCTGCCTGTTTATATAGCACCTTACACAAATGATATTAAATCAGGCTGGCTCATAGACAGTTCTGCAGCTGAACCCCAGCACCTCCCTGTCCCCACCTTGAAAAACATTCTCATTGGGAAAAAAAATTGGGTGCATTTGTGGCTTTTTATGGAAGGAATTTTATATTGTCTTTTGCTAAATATCTTTCTCAAACATTTAACTCAAAATACCCTCTTCTCTTTTTGTAGCCTGAAAACATCCTATGTGTAAATCACACAGGAAATCAGATTAAAATTATTGATTTTGGATTAGCAAGGAGGTAAGAAAGTTCAGTTGTGAATTATTTTAAAAACCAAAACCAAATTCAACTCACAAACTTGTCATGTTTCTGGTAGTTCTTTGGTGGGGGGTTGTGTTTTGATGGCTCTGTAATAATTCTGTGTGAATGAGTTATGCATTATGCTTTTGCAGGCATGAATTTTCTGCTGTGTGCATTAATTATCTAATTACTTTTTCAAATAACATTTCTCTTGGATAAAGCTTTACTACTGTTCTAATTATCTCAAAATTATTCCCCATGTAGAGCTTTTACTCTAGGGACTCTGTGAAGGCTCCCAGAGGCTTCTTAACTGCAGGGTTTCATGGTGCAGGTTCTAATTGTAGAAATTATCTGCTAAACTCTTTAAGTAGTTAAGTTGATTGAAGGTAAAAAAAAAAGAAGAAAATAAGCATGTTTGAGCCATCCCATGTGAAACAGGAAACCCTCGAAAAATAGGGACTTCTCTCCATTCTTTTATTTTGCTTGCATGAGTTTAAAGAAAAGCAGTGAGAGCATAGGTCAATTGCCCTAGAATAAAAGGGCCCCTGTCCTACTATTATTAGGACAGTAAGAACAATAGTATTTCTCTAATTATTTTCTAAACCCTTTGAGAATTTTCTTCAGCTAAAAGCTGGTTCCTTCATGCATATATATATTTATGTGCTTGTATAGAAGTGTCTGTTCAAGGACTTTGTTTCCATAAAATACTTGTGAAAGGAAAAATAATGTACATTGAGTTTGGGATTTTGGTTGGTTTTTTAATCGGGAGGGCAGTTTTGGGAACAAGATCATCCAGGAGAAAGGGATTTCCAAGCAGTGCTGTAGTGGTTTGTTCTGTCTGTACACAGATGTGGCTCCAGCTGCTGTTAGTGGCAATTGTTACTGCTTCAGTTTTGTAACCTTTCCCTGTTTAGCAGTAGCAAAAACAATAGGGTCATTTTCCCCTCTATGGGGTCACTGCTGCTTGTTCCCAAGCCCCAGTAATCCTCTTCAGTCCCACCTCAGTTATATGGAGTTATATCTGTGATGCAGATGTTCACCCTGAGCTGTAGCTGGGGACATCCCACTAATCCAGTGCTCTCCAAATCTTGTATAGTCAAAACTGCTTTGTTTGTTTTATGGATTTTGGACAACATCTGGAACACCTGTGGTGTCTGGCTCCCACTCTTTGATAAAGCTGCTACCACTCTTTGGGGGAGCCCTTTGCAGGGTTTAGTGTCCTTGTTCTTCCTCCTGGCTTTGCTCTGGCAGAGGGACAATGATGGAATATTCCCCTGAGGTCACCCCAGAGCTGCCCTGGCTGCCAGCACTCAGCTCTGCTCCCCTGCCACGCTCCCAAAAGCTGTGCCTTGCTCTTCCCTGGTGGGATGAGCTCCCAAGCTCCTGACTCATGGCTCTTCTCCTGGTACAGGTACAAACCCTGTGAGAAGCTGAAGGTGAATTTTGGTACTCCGGAGTTCCTGGCTCCCGAAGTGGTGAACTATGACTTTGTCTCCTTCCCCACGGACATGTGGAGCGTGGGTGTGATCACATACATGCTGTGAGTGCTTCAGGGCCCTGCAGGCCAGGGCTGCAGGAGCCCCTGAGCCCATCTGGCTCTGACCCCTCCTCATGAATTCTGCTAAAACCCCCAGCTTTCCATACAGGGGCACCTCGCTGTGTGTCCAGAGTTCTAAACAAATGAGCCTTTGATAAATATGTAAATATGTTCTTCTCCCTTATCATCTTACTTAGCAAAGTTTAATGGGACAGGTCTTTTTTTTGCTCTGAAAAGTTGCCCAAAATATGTGAGAATTTTAATTTTGATTGTGTTTTTGAGAACTTGAATTAATTTTTAAATTTGTATTCTGATCATTTTATAATCTTACACTTGGTGTGCATCTGTTCAGGAGAATTAATATGATCTGTGTTGGGCCATGGTCTAAGAAATGACCTGTCATGAATAGGCCTAAAACTTCTCTGACATCTGGATGGCAACCATGGACAGCTTATTTGTCCAAAGTCTCTACCTTCTGATGAGCTTGTTTTGAATCCCAGAATCTTTCACAGACATTTTCTGTGAACTGGATACATTTCTGGTTTAAATTTGTATGTTAGCCAAAACCCAACTGAATGAAGTAATAAATGATGGAAGCAATAAAGATGGGCTTAGAGACTGTAAAAAGTAATTTATTGTTCAGAATTGTGTTTAATTCAAGCCACACAAGGATATGGGTCCTGATTTGGGAAAGCTCTTGAGTCCCTCTAGCTTTCCTAGCTGGGAAGGCACTGAAGGATGTACCTAAATCCTCACTGAATCCATTCCTTGGGGATCTATTCATGGTGCTCCCTGACCTGAGTGAATTGCTGGGGGGTAACACTAAATTACAACACTTAATTGCCCCAAACTGTTGCCTTATCCTGGCAGGGACTGAAAAGTGGCACCTTCCATAGCTGAGAGCCTTTTCCCTCCATAAGATAACAACAGCTACAAAGCAGAGGATTCACATCAGGAAAAACTCACCTTGCATATGATAACTGCTCTTCTCCCCCCACCCCATCTTTCTTTTTTCAAGGCTTAGTGGCCTGTCCCCATTCCTAGGAGAGACTGATGCTGAGACAATGAACTATGTAGTCAATTGCAGCTGGGATTTTGATGCAGAAGCATTTGAACAGCTCTCAGAGGACGCCAAAGACTTTATTTCCAGACTGCTTGTGAAGGAGAAAAGGTACCTGGGTCTGGTTGTGAGCACAGTGGCACCAGTGATACTCAATTCTTACCAGCCAGTTGTTTGGACTGCAGCCAACAATGGGAACTTACTATGTGACATTTTTGTGTGCTGGGCTTGCTGGGCAGTTCCTCAATGATTCAGAAGCCCCTATTTTAAAGGAAAGTGTCTGTGTACCCTGACTGAGGAAGGTTGCTTTTCACAGTAGCATCAACACAGGCAGGACACAGGAAATCTGGAAGGATTTGCAGTATAGGAATCTGTCTCTAAAGCTTTTGCTTCTCTGAGCAAAAACTATTTCTATTGTTAGTTTGGACTGTCACAAGCCTTGACAGAAATTGCAAAAATGCCTCTTGAATGCCATGGAGGATAAATGGAAGCTGCAGCTGTGGAAATGTGCATTGTTCTCTTCTAAAGTGGTTTACAGGCTTTTGGGAGACATTAGGGAGCATTTGGGACTTAACTCTGCTTGTGGCTTCTCATTCTTGGCTCCACTGAGATACAAAGTGATTGCAGATATGAAACAATACAGAGAATGAGGATCATACTGATGTCAGACCATGGCTGGGGGGTTGGCTGGGTACAGAAATTTTTCTCTTGCTGAGTAGTGATACAAAACTAATCAAATCAGGAAATGATGCATACAATAAAACAGATTGTGTGTTTGAGAGGAATTCAGAGGAGTGCTTAGAATATTAACAGCTTCCAGATCATTACCTAAATCAGACAAATCGGTTCTGGTACTAATTCCATTTTGAACAATAGGTTGCTATGAAAAACAAAGAATTAAGTGAAATTTAGCATACTGCCAGCTGGAGAGATCTAAGGATTTTTTCTCAGACTGTAAATGATGATTTGCTGTGAGACTGTAAACTCTGGAGTCTTCAATTATTCTGTGCAATGGGATTAGGGTGTCCAGAGGCACTTCTCAAAGTCTGGTTAGGAGCTGTGAACGAAATGAGTATGTGAGAGAGGAGTGTTGTCAGTGAGTGGCAGAGAGCAGAGACTAGCTGGCCCAGTTGTTCACAAGGTGTGTGGCAGCCTTGCTCTCCTGCAGCCCAGGCACCTTTGCCCTGCTGGGACAGTGGGTCTGGCCTTGGGCAAGATCTGCAGCCCCCTCCGTCCCTGACCGCTGAAATTGGCCTGAGCAGGCAGGAGATGGCTTTCATCAGCTCAGTGACAGCTCAGACAGAGCTCCGGAGTTAGGCATAGGCTTTTGATTTGAAAAAAGGCAAATTAAACTTTGTTCTCAACATCTCTACCTCAAGATTTCCTCTATTACCATGTACTTCCCAAACCTTTTAGGATAGGCTGTGGCATTTGGGCCCGTTGTTGGATGTCAGGATATTAAGTATGCTTGACTTGATCCAAGTTTAGGGTGAATAGACAATTGTGCTTTTTCAATATGAGGCACAGAATATGCTTTTTCAATACGAGGCACAGCTTGTGCTGTCAGGACAGACAGATAACACCACAAACGTTACTTTTCTGTTAGCAAAGTTCTGAATTTGCATAATAAAGTGATACATGAACTAAAGCCCGGCTCAGCCGAGGCACTGCAGAGCCAGCAGAGTCCTTATCCCACTCACCCCTCCTGCTGGAGAGTGCGGGATGCTGTCAGCACCCCGGGCACGGGCATCGCACTCGCGTTCGGTCATGGGGGCAGTTTCTTTATCCCTAACAAAGGGGCCCTGAGGCAGGGGCAGAGGGGCTGGGCTCTCACGGACATCTCCCCCCTCAGCTGCCGGATGAGCGCCACGCAGTGCCTGAAGCACCAGTGGCTTTCGGACCTCCCTGCCAAGGCCCAGCGGTGCAAGCTCCGCCTCAAGTCGCAGCTGCTGCTGCAGAGCTACATGGCCCACAGGAAATGGAAGGTAAATAAATCTGCTTCCACAGGGCAATCACAGCCATTCCCTCCTGTGTGCTGGCTCACTGGTGCCCACAGGCTTCTTGGATGTAAGTACCAGTTGTGAAGTCTGTTTTTACCTGTAAATGTTTTGTCCTGCTTCTATTTCTAGCAAGTTTGGTTTCAATTTTCACACTGATTGGTGTTTAGAAGTTTTTTACATCTTTCTTTCTACATGTTCAGTGGCTTCAGATGCTACTTTATATTAAAAGTTAATTCTCTTTACACTTTTTCCATTCTAGCAGTTTCACTGATCTACACTAAGGAGTAGGGATATAACTTAAGGCAGTGTGTGCCTCCCACTGCAGAATGGGAATGTGGGAGAGAGGAAACAAACCTAGGCTTAAACCCATGGAGAGAACTCTCCAGGATCTTACTGATAACCCCAGGCTCCTTCTGAACTAAGTTTTTATGAAGTGATAGGTAATAATTTGTGTTTGAGTCTCTATTTGATTGTAGATAATTGATCCTAAAAGGTGAACGCAGCGATCTTGTTAGAAGGAAGCCTGTGGAATTGTGAGGCAAACTCAGGATCATTTCCTTCTCTTTTGCCACTGGGGAGTTGCATTTCCTTGCCAAGGAGTTAAACCAGAGCCTTACACTTCTTTCAGTCCTGCACTGCAACTGCTTGGTGGCAAACTTCTGCACTTGCATTTGAAAGATGACACAATCTAAAGACCCATCACTGTCCAATTGCCAATAACACTGAAGAACCTCACAGTGCTGTGCAGGAACCACTGCAACCCACACAAGCTGGGGGTCACTAGAGGGAAATGGGTTTACCAGGAAGAGCAATCCCTGTCAGCTGCAGAAAAGTTCCTTTGCCTTGGTTGCACTCACGCTTGGACTGTTCTGTTCTGTTCACAGAAACATTTTTATGTGGTGGCTGCTGCTAACAGGCTGAAGAGATTTCAGAGTATGTCTGTCAAGCTTGCATGAGCTTGTGTGAAACCTCCTCCACTCCTGGACATGAAGGTGGACATGAAGGTGGAAGGAGGACTCAGTGTCTCCAAACATTTCTATCCCTGTTTTATAACATAAGGTTTTGGGACTGCCTTCCTCAATTATTTTGTGTGTTAGTGCTGTGGTTCCAGAAGAGCCTTGAAGAAACACAAGATTTCTAAAAGCAGAAGTTACTTTGTTTGTTTTTACAAGTGTTTAGTTGTTCTATACAGTGGTGGAAAAACGTGGCTGTTACTGGGGCTGACTTCTTGCTGAAGGCGATGATTCTGCAGAGTATTGTTGGTGTGTTTATAGCAGAAAACCCTGGCAGTTTTCTGGTCTCTCACACCAAGCACAGGATCTCTGAAGACTTTTTTTTCCTGACTGATGGTTGTGTGTTACCAGCTTTAGAGAACCGTGGCACAACTTGTCCCTCAGGTGTTTGCTACTCAAAAGATACAAACATTGTTTTCTTCTGTATCTCTTTCCAAAAGGTAGTTTCCCCACAACATGAAGATGCTTCGGTGCAACTCCAGCTTTCATGGCTTTGGTTTGTTTTGTTTTTTTATTATTCTATCTCTCCTTTAAAAAATAGTCACTGCATAGTTATGAACTATGAGGAGCCCTGGTTTGAGGTAACTTAAGTCAGTCCATTGCTGCTGTTTCTTAGGACAAGTTGAATTAAGCTGAACTGATTGAACTTCTGGAAGCAGATGTGTGGAACTGCCATGCATACAAATCACCTAGTGACTGTTGGGTCTATGCAAAAAGATCTCATGTTGTAGAGAAAAGAGGAGAGTTGCAGAGATTTTATGTTTTTAAAATTTGTAAGTGCTTTTCATTGTCCATGACTGCAGCTCTTAAGTTGCTAAGTTTTAGTTTGAGGATTTGTTTCTCCTCTCTGGAAATTTTAATGCAGTGTGAGGAGCTGGTATGGTGTGACATGCAAAACAGGTTTCATTTCTAATAGGTTCAGTGACAGGGAAATGGTGTGTTGCCAGACTCTGCCTTTAGTCCAGTTAGGAGGTTGAAGCCCTTCTTTCCCCCTCACTTAGCTCTTTAACATTAAACCTTTTCTTCACAATATTAACTTATTTTGGATTTTAAACTCTTTTCTTATGCATAGAGTGGGAGCCACTTACAATCTCTCAGATAAAAGTACAATATTATTTATTAAACCTTCTGTGGTTTCTTCCTCTGGATTCTGCAAAACTCAGTGTGAACTGGATGGGTTCTTAGGAAAAATGGAAATTAGTATTACTAAAAGTAGCTTTCCAGCAAAGGCACCTGTAAAGTTCCTTTGAACTTTATGGACTTTGACACCCCTTGAATTTGCAGAAGTGTTGGTTGCTAATGATGAGGTTTGTAAGACTGCCTTACTCTGGTCTAGCTATCTTTTCAACTCAAGTGTTTCTCACTTTGCATAGTCCTGACTTTTTTTTGCAGCATTTCCAGAATTGGGACAGAGAAGAATCTTGATAATTTATCACCTTCTATGAAGGCCCACTTTTGTTCATGTTTTCCTTCCACAGTGTTTCTGCATGCTGAATGTCATTGTATTCATTGGTCTGTATATTTCTGAATTAATACTAATAAATTTCATGAAAGTGGAACAAGAATATTCATCAACATTGGTTTAAGCCCTGCTGCCAAACCAACCTGAAAGTATTTCTGGGTGGGTCCAGAAAACATGCAAGAGAAATGGAGCAAAGACCTCTTCTCTAAGCTTGACTGTGAGACACAAAAAAATCTGTTGCCCCGTCAACATCCTTTTGCTCTGGATATCTTTCTTCTTAAGGCACAGACATCTCCTCATGTTATTTTGCATTCCAAGTACCTGTGCCAAGAAGATGTCATAATACAAAGCTTTTCTTTCCAGTACTTTTGCTGTTTCTTGGAATACTTGGGACCCCTTACAAAAGCACAAGAGATTTCATTCCTATACACAAGAAAATAAGTCAAGTTCATTGACTAAACAATATTTATTAAAAAAAAAAAACCCAAACCAAAAAAATAAGGCTTTATTTCTCTGCTAGCTTTGCAGTTTAACAAGGCACTGTTAGTCCCCTTCCTCTTATTTCACTGACTGCTTCCAACCAGGGGCCCAAGGGCCTGTAACTTCAAACGAACTTACACTTGAAGTAGCATTAGAATCTTATCTGCTTCTTGCAGCAAGAGAATGAAGCTATTCTACCCCTAATGCCAGAGCCTGTGAGCAGTCACACATACTTCCTGTAAAATCCCACCACTCCATGGTGTCATTTATTGAAAATAACATTCTTAAATACTTAAAACCTAAATAAAATCAGCTGTCTGCCAGGCAGCCATCATGCACACACTACAGGATCTCTTGTTAGAGCAGAGGGAGAGTTAAAATCAAGAGCAAGCAGCAGTTACATTACTGGGTGGCATTACAGAGTCAGTACTCCTTGTTTCTTGTGCCTTAGCAGCATTTTCCAGGATTTTCTTTTTCCATTCCTCATAGTCCTGAATAGTTTCAGTCTTTGGCTGTTTACATGGCAGTTCCTCATCCTCTTCAGAGCCTGTGAGGAAACAAGAGAGCCCATGAGAGGCCATCATGGGCAGCATGCTGCTGGGGATAACAGGCAGTGAGCAGATGTACAGACAGCAGGAGGGGGCTGTCCCTGTGCTGTCTAATCCTGTGGGTCCTGCTCCCCTCACCTGCTGGGACAGTCACCTGTGTGTCTGAAGAGAGCAGCTGTCCTTCATTCTGCTGGGACTATCCAGCAGAAACCCCTCTGTCCTGCTGCCAGGCTCTCTGTGCTTCCACCAAGGTTTGCAGGACTAAGAGCTGCTGTGTGCTGGAGCATCATGGCCCATCACACAGCTCAAACATGAGCAGCAAGAAAGATCAGAGCTACTCCAGTGAGGTGACTGTCTCTCACAGCTAAACACAACTTACCATCTTCCTGCTCACACTGCTCCAGGGTGCTCTGCAAGCTGTCAGGTGTCTCTGCAGCCAGTGGAACAGCTTCTAAAAAAAACAAGTAAGTTGTTTTGATTTTGAATGGTATTTGGGGCTCCAAGGGTGGCTTAATATCAATCTTTGACAGCAGTGCCACCTTCCACAAGTACTGCTGTCCAGTCAGAGCAGATCCCTGGTCCAGACTAATGCTCAAGCTCTTCAAGAGGTGCCAGCACTTCAAGTATGGCATGGACTGCCTGGCTGCTTTAATTAGCAGCAAACAGCTGCTGCACTGCTAACCATAATGATCCACCATGCTGATTGCCCCAAACCACACTGCTACCCTTGTAGGTCACTCAGGCAGGAGTATCAATGATTTCTTTCCCTTCTATTCCATTCCCACTATTTCCATAGATATCCACAACAGGCAGGAGGCTGTGCAGGTATACAGATGCACACTCTTCCTTGAATTCTTCTGGAAATTCCCAGTTGTCTTTAGTTGCTTTAGTGCTGGGGTAATGTTTGGGTTTTTAAATGCCTAGGAGAAAGTAGCAGCTGCTTTAGGGGTAGATTCAGGCCGCATGTTGCAGGAAACATCAGGGTATGAAGACACATTGAGAGAGGATAACTTTCAGTGGGAAAGTAAAAAATGAAAGCCTGGGAAAAGAAAAAGGAGAAAGAAGAAGCAACAGAAATACAAGGACATTATGGCACATATTGTATTTCAGCCTTTCTCCCCCACAGAAGGGAGCAGAGAGAGCTGCAGGCTCAACAATGGGCAAGAAATATTCCTGACATCTGCCCAATGTATGAGGAGGGGTGGTGCCAGGGAATGGCTGAGTTGGTACCAGAGCAGCAAGGCTTATGCTTGTTAATCTTGCAGTGGAGAAAGGAAAGCACAGGAGTGAGTCAGCCTGAGAAGATGTTTGTGATAATTTGTGTGCCAGGTTTCCATGTTAACAGGATGCAGAAACCAGGCAAGAGGGAGGAATTCAAGATAGGTCAGGTAGTATGGGAGAAGGAAGGAATAAATTGCAGCAGCAGAGGCTGTAAAGAGCAGTGAGCATTTGAGAAGAGAGGAAGATATTATTTTTGTCCTTGCCACTTTTTCTCTATTTTTGTTCTTGCTAAGCTATTGCAATTTCTCCAGAAGCAAGGACTGGAAGTGGAACTGGGCTGCAGGAAGCATGATGGAATGGAATGGCAGATTTGGCTGGAAAGTGACAGCTGAAAGTGATCAGACTGAAGTCACCAGTGGAACAGGATGGGGCTCTGTGAGGCCAGGGGATGGGTGTGCTGTCTTACAGGGACAAAGCCAAGAACTTACTGCTGAGCTGCTGGCTTATCTTCTCCAGCTGATTGCACAGCCGGTCAAATATTGCTTTTTTCACTCCAGATGTAGCCACCATTTTAGTTTTGTCCACTTTTAGCTTCAAACATCTGCAAGAGAAAGTTATCGCTGTACAAAGCAACAGTCCAGCAACTACCACTTAGGTGAGGTGGTAATTACTGTAGCAACACTGCCTGTGAGAATGAGGAAGGGAGGCCTGACTTTTTGATCCACCTTTCCTTGTGTTGCTCAGAAACAAATCTGGTTAAAAACCAGACCCCTGCACTACTCAGTCAATACAGCTCAATTGAAACTCAGGGTGAGTTCAACTTATATAAGGAATTGTTTTAGGAAAAGGTCACTTTTCAGATTTTCAGGGAAACCAGGACAAAATGCCACTACAACAAAAAGCTGAATGTGACTGAATGTGTCAAGAAAGCCCTTGTCAGGAGCTGTGCAACTACACAGCACCTGTACTGCTGAATGTGACTGTCACCAGGTGTAATGCTGAGGGAGGAAGATCTTTGCATACAAGCAAATTCTTCCCAAGTGCTGGCTGAGTCACACACCTCTGTTAGCTGACATGGGCCTACAGCTATCAGAGCCATCTCCCAAATGCTACAGCACCCTCAGGATGGGATGGTGTAGCTCTTGGGGCTTTTCCTTCTTCAGAATGGCTGCTTCTTGGTGCTCAGAAGCCCTTCTTGCACCCTGAGCAGCCTTTCACCAAAAGCCATGTAAGTTTTTGCTTCGTGCAGTGCACCTTGAAGACTTCACTATGAGGAAAGGCCTGGTTTGCTCCAGCTTTGCAGGAGCAGGGCAGCAGGATATGCTAAGCAAGACCCTGAGTGAATGAGCTGCTGCCCTGGCTGGTGTCTCAGCAGGCATTTCATTTCAGCCTGCAGAAGGTCCCCAGGCTGCACTCACCTGCATGCAGTGCACAGAGCAGCTGTTAGGAACAGGGGTTTGGAGAAATCCAGGTCCACTCGCTGTGCTTCCGAGAGGCTGCACTCATACCTGGGGAACAGCAAGTGACACTTGGACAGGGCATTTGCCTCACATGAAGCTCTCAAATCCATCTGTCACTCAGACCTTGAACAGGTCTGCTGGACCACCTGGGCCTCTGCAACCCAGTCAAGCAGAAACAGCTGCTACTGGCTGAGAGGAGCAAAACAGATGAGGAAAGAAGGGGGTTGGGATGACCTCCTCTTCTGGAATTAGAGGTGTTTTAAACTGGGCATCTGGATCAAGGCATGTCACTAAAATCTACTTCTTGTGCTCCTGATCCACACAGCACTTTTAGCTCTGCCTAACATCTTAAAATTTACAGTGTAATGCTTCACATAAATCCATCCTACAACAGAAGGCAGCAATAGAGTTTCTTTGTTCCCTGGAATATGTATGTTACAGAGAGGAAGGCTTATAAATGGAAAATGACAAAGAGGATGTGCAGCACTGAAAAATGTCATTTTTTACTGTCCACCTGCCCCAGGCTATTGTTTTTCCAGTTTTTTTAAAGTGCCACCAAGGAGGCACAGCCTTTGTGCACTAACCCAACAGCATTAAAAATGTGCAATCAGGGGGACAGCACTGAGCTCTTCAGGGACTGCTCTGCTTAAAGCAGATCATACAGAATGGGAGATTTTAGATAACTCTGCTGAATCTCCACTGAAGTGTTCTAGCTATTAGTTTTACAAGTAGAGTGACGTGTGTTTTAAGAGATCTCTATCCCCAAAAGGAAGGATTTATTTCTCCTCAGCATTGCTTCTGAACTGTGCCATGATCAGCAGTTAAATGGATGACAGTGTGATGCTATGGGCAAATACAGGGATTTAGAGTCCTGTATTTTTTACACTGTTCCCAGCTGAAAAATTCCCAGTTGGACAATCATTTGCTGAGATTCACAAACTAAATCCTTCTAACAAGTATTCTAAAAAGTGGCCCAGCTCATGGCTGGATTTTCAGTGCTAAGAACTCACCTCAGTGCTCCAATCAGTAGGAGATATCTGGCCCTTCCAAACATCAATCTCTTTATATACCTGAAGAGCTAAGAACCCTACTGTGGTTCCCAGTGTGCCCAGAAGAGCTTCCTCACCTCTGCAGGATCTCTGAAGCCATGTTCACTGCCTCTGAGCAGCAGAACTGCACAGCCAAGTCTCGCATCCCCAGCCTTTGGTTCACCCCTAGCAAACACTCCAAAGACTTCATGGAGCTCTGGTAGGTGGTCTTGTTCAAACCAGAGAGTTTGACACAATAGCTCTGTCAAGAAGACAAAGACAAGTCCCAAGAATTAGCAAGAGTCCTTTCTGACATCTTAGTCAGGCAACCAACACAACCATTAAGTTCAGTTGCTACATTAAACAAATTTGTGCAATGAATAATGTATGTCTTGACTGCACACAGAAAGATTAACCACCTAGGAATGCCACATCTTTTACTGCAGTGATATTTTTAGGCTGTTTCACTGGAAATAAGGTTTGACATTTCCATATGTGACATGGTCCCTTGATCACAAGGTTATTAGTGACAAAATTACCAAAGCCTGGGTTGAAGACATGAGCAACACCTTCATGGAGTCAGGTCCAATTAAATTCTCCTCTGCTGTAAATGGACAATCAGGAATAGATTATACCAGGCATTATTTTGACAGCTAAGTGCTATTCACCTGGCAGATTTACAGATGGAGGTTTACAGGTACCCCTGCAATGAGAGATTTCTTAGAGCAACTTCTTTTTTCCCCACAGTAAAAGAGAAATCTTAAATGCAACATCCTTGTTGGTAATCTATTTGTTACTACAAGAGTTGAAATTAAGTTGACATTATACCAAAGCAAGCTCAATTAGTGAAGGGACTATGATGGTGATCTCAATTTTCACTGTTTCAAACTGAACAGTGAAAGGTCTACCACAGCAAACTGCGGGATTTAGGGGGACATTAGTTATTATTTCCCATTCCTGCTCCCAAGACACACTACAGAACAGTGGTTTTGTGGAGTCAGGCAGGATGCACCAGCCAGCCAAGTCACACGCTCTCACTTTGTCAACCGGTTGTTTCATGAAACTCGCCGCCAGGTCCAGGCACATCACAGCACTGCTCGTCGCCGTCATCTGAGCCATTAACCCTGTGCACTTCACCTGGGACAGCCGCAGATACTCCTCAGCTTTTCTGCAAAACACCCAGAACACAAAGGCTTCGTCAGAACCACAGCTACAAGGCAGAACGTCCCGCAGGACTCGATCCAAGGTTCCGCAGTCCGGCTGCAGCACGGCCTGAGGGGCACGGCCGCCCCTCCCTGATGCTGTGCAGCAGCCGCTCTGCTCTGCCCTGCAGGGCCGCCGATGTCTCACTGAGCCCGCCGCTCGGGGACTTCCAGCGCATCCACCAGACACAAGGCGGGCGCTGCTGCGGTGCTCGGCACAGCGCGGGGGAGCGGGTGGGGTAGGGCCGGCCCAGCGGGACCCGCTGTCCCGGGCGAGACCATCACGGAGGCCGCTGCGGGCAAGGCAGGGCAGGGCAGCACGGGGCGAGCGGCGGTACCTGAGCAGGGCGGGCTCGGCCAGGCCCAGTCGGGCCGCCATGCCCCGCACGGCCCCGCGCTCCATCGCTCGCCGTGCCTGGCGCGCACTCAACCCATTGGCCGCTCGCGCCGCCAATCACTGCCATCTCGGCCAATGGGCGCGCAGCGCGGCGCTTCCTCGGAGGGGGCCAATGGGCGGCGCGCGGCGGCGGGGAGGGGCGGGGCGGGGCGGTGCGCGCTGCGCAGTCACATGACGGGGCGGTGCTGGCGGGGGCGGCGGCGGCGCGACCATGGTGAGGGGCAGCGGCCGGGGGGCCGTGGGGTGCCGGGAGCGCCTGCCGCGGGCGGGGCTGCGGCTGGACCGCGGAGCCGGCGGCCGAGGGACGGGACGGGCCCGGGGCAGCGCCCTGAGCCGCCGCGCTGGGCCGGCGGCGCTGCGGGCCCGGCCGGGTGCGGGGCTGCAGCGGGCGCGGAGGCCTCACGGTCCGGCCCGGGCGGGGCTGGGGTGCGGGCCGGGCCCGCCGTGCCGGCGGTAACGCTGCCCGCGGGCTGGGCCGGGTCACCGCCTCGCTGCGTTCTGCCCGTTTGCTCCTAGGGGCGCAGGGAAAGGCGGTGTTTTTACCGGGGAATCGCCGCCGTAGCAGCGGTCAGTTCGGTCAGTTTCGCTCTCTTTGGCCGTGCTGCCCCTATGTTAATCCCGGGTTTGTGGCATTGCCGGTTCTGTGCACGCGTGCCTGCGCTCCTAAGCCTCCAAGACTGCTGTCGTAGGCTTCCCGAGTAAACTTCCTTTCTTTTCCGGTTGTGCATTGGTGGGCGCAGCTCATTTGAGCTCTTTGCCGCAGATGTTGGTGTTTGTTAGGCAGGGAGGCAGCGAGGTGAGGCTCAGCCTCTTCTCCCAGAGTGTTAGCAGTAGGACAGGAGGGCATAGTCTTAAGATGTGCCGGGAGGTTCAGGTTGGATATTTGGAGCAACTTATTCACCAAGTGGGTGATTAGACATTAGAATGGACTGCCCACGGAGGTCGTGGGGTCACGGTCCCTGGAGGTGTTTAAAGAAGGACTGGGCACTGGACATGGCACTCAGTGCTTTGGTCTGGCTGACAAGGTGGTGTTTGATCTTTCCAACCTCATTCATTCTGTGAAACCTGAGATTTCCCCGTGGAAGTAATGCACACTGAGAAATACTTTTCAATCCTCAATGGAAATAAGGGGACAATCAAGTTTCCTAGTAAAACACAAGTGTCTTTAAGGCACCTTCAGTGGTACGTAATATTCAGTAAAATTTTAAGCAGCACATGCTGTAACCACCACAAAGCGTAATTAGTCTAAGTGTGACATGTGAATAGTACTAACAGTATATAGATAGTGGGGCAGAGAATCACTGAATGCTTTATAAACAGGGGTTTGCTCAGTTCTTTGGCTTTTGGAACAGACTTTTTTTTTAAAGTTATAGGTATGTTGATCTCTGTATCTTTGGGCTGGGCAAAACCTGTACTGTTACTTGAAAGAGGAATACTGAATTGGGTGAATGAGAAATGCTAAATCTGTATAGCCACCACTCTCTGTTCCCCACACAAATATTTTGTGCTGGTCAATTATTCAGCAATGCGACTACTTTTCTTTGCCTGCCATTTCCATGGGAACTGGCCAGACACTTGTCTGGTCTCATGGCTTCTTTCTAAGAATAGCTGTTGTCAGGTGATTCAGAAAAAATAAAGTTACAGATGTTGAACATGTGATAATCACAGGTGTTAAATACGGGATAATTCCCTCTACTAAATTAGGCTCCCCTGTGATTTCCTGTGGCTGAGCTTGGTTTAAACCTTGAAGCTGAATGCTTAAGTACCTTTAACATGACTTGTTTTAAGAGGGCTCTGGCTGCTTTTGATCATACCCTGAATAAAAAGTCCATCTCTTTAATACTTAATAGTTTCTTGTGGCTTCCTGTAGTAGTAAGTACCAGTTTCAACACGTGAAAAATGCTTTCATCTCTCTGATTTATCTCTGAGCTCCTATACTGTGATATGTGATAGAAGTTCTGGAGCCTAAAGTGTTGCAGAGAAATGCTTCCTGTATGGTATAAAATGCTTATGCTTTGGTTTTTGGTTATTTTTTTTGGTAATTTCCTCAGTATGTTAGCCAGCAGTGCACTGTGTGCTGTAGGCTGGCAGTGTCCTGATCTGCTGCTGTAGCTCAGCCCTGCTGTCTCTTGGGCAGCCCCATCTGAAGTGTCTCAGCAGTGGTGTGTTGGCAGGTAGCCTCAATAGCAATGGGAAGAGGCAGGAAAGCCTCCCTGGTAAATGTCATTTGTTGTGGTGTTCAGTACAGGTGGGTGAGCAAACAGAAGGAGCTGCCATGTGGAACAGGCTGTAAGCACATCAGTTACCTAAAGAAAAGGACTTCTGGAGATTAGGTGAAAATGCACTTTAGAATGGAATGGAAGCACAACTTTTACTCATAATTATTGATACTCTGCATGCAGCTTGAGGCACCTGTGTGTCAGAACATGAGCTTTTAGCCTTGACGAGCTCCCTGGAGCTCTGCTGTCTTGCAGTAGTGTGTCATTCTTGAGTACTCCAAGGTACCAGATTTTTAAGTGAAACAAGTCAGCACATTGGTTATTATTTTGGGCCCTCTCTGGAGTGCAGCTCAATGGCAAATACGGAACTAAAAATGAATCTCATGGAAATGAGTGTTATAAAATGAGTAAATCTTGCACAATAGGTGCAATGTTTGGTTTGTATGTTCAGGAGGAATTGCTGTTATGAGGGTAGTCATGATCCAGAATAATGTTTATGGCTGTAGTAATACATTTCCCTAATAGCTATCTGCAGGGTAACTTGTATTAACTATTTTAAAAAATTGTTTTTCAAGGCAACTTACAGTTTAGTTTACTAGCCTTTATTAAAAAAAAAAAAAAAAGCCAAAGAAACAAAACCTAAAAGGAATGAAAAATACACAAAAAAACCCCATACTAAAAGCTAGCTTTCCTCACACCCCCCTTCCAAGTTCATCTGCTGTGAGTTTTGACTTCCATGACTTGCATGTGGTAACTTATGCTGGCCCTGTGTTCAGAGCTAACAAGGCTTCTGTCTCTTGTGCAGAAGCTGCTGGTGCACCTGGGGGAGGCAGTTCTCTGTCCCTTCTCCACTGCTCACCTGCTTCCTCATTGCTTCAGAGGAAAAAGTGAGCAAAGCAAAACTCTTCACATCAACTTAGTTTTTTTCTACAACATTGGCAGTGTATCTAGTGCGGGTATAGCTCAGACATTTCTAAAGTCTAAATAGCTGCATAATTGGAGCTACAAATTGCTTCTCTTGTGCTCAGGCAGGGGTTTGTACCTTATTGTACATGCAGTTGACAAGGCAGGATGTTCTGTACTGGTGCTTTTGTCCAGGGTCAAAGTGTCTTCCACTTCAAAAGCTGATGTTCAAGATTGTTTTTGTAGATGGATCTAGTTGCTCCACAGTTGCTTTTTTGATAAAATGACACTTGAAAATACCATCATATGTTACTAGGTTGGTAATTTAAGTGTAAGATACAGAACATAAACAGCTTTATTCAGCATGGAATCTGCCAGAACTGTGTTGTGATTCATTGTGTGCCCTGCTGGATCTCACTGGTAGGCTTTTGCTACATGTTCTTTCCTTCATCTTCCTTTTGTCACCACATCCTCAAACTTCAGGCATGTGTTAGTAGTATATGTGTGTCTTGATGTGATCTTGTGTATCACTTGATAATTACCAGGTTATGTTTGGGAACCCCTGCAGTTCTAAAGCTGAAAGTAGCTTGTCTTCTGAAGTTGGAAGAAAGAGGTAAGCTGATACATATTCAGGCTTGGAAAAGTAAAAAGTTGGAACTAGTTCACTAGTGCTGCTGTTAAGATGTTTTCTATTCCTACAAAAATAAAGCTGGTACAAACAGCCCCTCAAGTGACACCACTGCTCCTGTGCTATGCTTTTGACAGCAGTGTAGGTGATTGTGCTACCTGTGCCACTCAAAAATGCTGCAGTTGTCTTTTCTTCAGACGTGGAGTGCCCTTGTAGTCATTTAGTCTGATCACCTTCTCAGTCTTCAAATCAACACACACACAAATTGAGTTTTCCTATTTCTTAATTTTCCATATCTTTGAGATATACAGAAGAAATAAATCAATATCTTGTTTTAGTATGAAAATGCTTCTTTTGATGAATTCAGTACTTAGTTGCAGTGTTGAATACAGTGTGGGACCTGGCTGTTCAAATTTAGAGCAGAACTGGAAGTATTCTCTGTCTTCTGTTAATGCAGACAGAGTTTGATGTAAAGCTGACACTATAAATGAATGAAACTCCAGTTTTTCCCCAACTGAACTACAGTGGCTAAACTACAGTGGCTAAACTACAGTGGCTAAAGTTATCTAAGAAGATACAAATGTGTCTGCTGGGCTCATAGCTGGTATCATGAAAAGGATAGTTCTGAACTTATAGCCATGATTCTATAACCTACATATTTGCACACCAAAAGTAAGGAAACCAATGCACATGGACTCAGCCAAATGGGTTTGTCGCAAGTATGTGTATGTTTCAGTAATGCTTTGGCTTGGTGTTGCTGTTAAAAAGCCTTGTTTTCACAGCCCTGCTTGCAGTGTTTTATGTGGCTTTAGGCTGAACCAGGTAATTGGTAATCTGTTAATCAGCTGGGCTTGTCTTACAGCTTTTTAGATGGTTTACAGCCTAAACTGCTCTCCCAGCACTGTTTGGCCCCATGAACAGCTGGGGATGGAAGAGCAGGGCTGGTGCCTGTGTAAACTTCATGCCCATCAGGATAAGGGGCCTTGGGAAGTTGTGGTCAGTGTTAGCATTGCTGCACTGTTCCTAGCTGTGCTTTAATAGAGATTTGATGTGGTCAGAGCATATGGCATTCAGCTCAGTAGTGATTTATTTTCTCTAAAGCACTGGTATGGATTCAGGGGACTGTAGAGTGTAACCAGTGTTCTGGCATAGACATTATTCAGCAAGTCTGTTATGTGATGTTCTGATATTGATTACTGCACACTAGTCCCTGCACTGTCATTTTGTGTTCCTTAAAAGTCTGATCTGCCATTGAATAATTAAAGCTTAGCAATTACAGCAAACTTCTGCTGGCAGAACATTCTTGTTACACAGTGTGAGGTTGTCTAAGGGTTTGTAACTATTGAATTGCCTGGGAAATAGGATCATCTAACCACGGTTGCTGCTTTTTCCTTATGCTTAAGTCATTTTTGGAACACCTGCGCATTGATTAATTATGTAGAGAGAGAGTTTTGTAAGAGGTGGAGTCACTCTAATTAGCAGAGATGGCATTTTCGTTGACTAAATACATTTTTTAATTAGTTATTGTGCATAGTTGGAGTATTACTGAGGCACACTGACTCACAAGTGTTTTTTGGAAGGAACCTTTTTCTCATATAACCTCCTTGAAGCAGGTTTGTCACCAGTGTTGGATCAGATCAGCCTTGGTTTTGTCCTGCTGGGTGATTGAGGAGTTTCAAGAGCAGAGTTTCATTAGGTCACAATCAAGACAGTTAACAGTATTGCAGAGCACTCTGTTTTCTGTATGGGGAAAAGGATAGTGGGAGATTTCAGCTGCAGAAAAAGAACGCAATTAAATATGGGAAATAACAGGGATGTGAAATGCTCTATCACCATTCAATTGGTGTTAAACTAAAACTTGCCTGCTTTAATTAAGGCCTCAGTTTTAATCTCAGTCCTCAACAGATACTTCTGGGTACTCCTCACATGGGACATGTGGGAGTTGGTACTGAAAACAGAGTTTTTAAAAACATTAGCGTGATGTAATTCATGGCCTTCCAGCTTGTTTCTGAAATGCATTAAAAGGAGCAGACCAGAGACCTTCTGAGCACAGTGGATGAAGGGAACAAGTATAAATAGCTGAAAATTTATTGAAGGTGAAGGCTCAGAGAACCTGCTGTGCAAATGACTGTGCTTGGTATTTGTCATGACTAGAGAAGATGTAGCTGAAATACTGCATCAGTGCTTTTGTCTCCAGCATTATTTCAGAGAGGCCATCTGAAAACAAGCAGCAAGATTGAGAGAAGTGGAGATGCTCTAATGAGGTGTTGAAGGCTGAACCTGAACAAGAGGTGGATGGCAGTGTTTCCTTGTAAAGCCTTAGGAGGAAGGCTGGGTGCAGGTGGAGACATCAGTAGGGGTTCTGATCTGAGTTTGGACATCTTAGCAGATAACTTCAAGATGCTTGTGGAAACTGATCTCATTATTCTGGTAGAGGGAGATAGCAGCTGCAGTAGGAGAAGGCCTGTTATAGCTGGATTGAGGGGAAATAGAAGGATGCAATGGTTTTATTTAATGCGTTAAGAAAATGCAGTAAGAACCTTGGAAAGATAAGAGATAGTGGAAGTTTCAGTTGAAGGCATAGAATGTGCCTCTCTGAGGGGAAGCAAGAGTGTCACTCTGACAATGTGACTGGGACAAGACACATGAAATTGTTGTTTCTCTTCAGCTTTCTGATCCAATCTGCAAGTAGCTTCTACCTTCTGGAAGGCACTAACTGTACTTTATCCTTTGCTTATCAGAAACTTGTCCTGAATGGAATGGCATAGCTCAGATAGCAGTTGAGAACTTGTGACTTGTGAGCATAGAAAGCATCTGTGCAGTTGCAGTGTGTGGTCTGGGCACTGCTTTGAGGCTCTGTGGACAGAAGTAATAACAGTGCTTCCTCTCAGCATGGTCGTGTCTCTGCATTCTCTTGGAGCTTTTCTTCCCACATACTTGAACTGGGTTCTTGACCTCTAAATGTTGGAAAGGAAAAGTTGGCCCTGCTCTGCCCCTGTGGCTTTGCTGTCCAAGAAGCAATGGTGCTTGCAGCCTACCTGTAACCTCCCCTCAGGTTTTTGCAGGGCACTTGAACTTTCTCCATCACATGTCACACAACTATTTCTGACAACCCTTGAGTGGTCACACTGCAGTGTCACTTGCAGTGCATTCTAAAGTGTGGGAATCCAGTTTTAGTCAAGTCATAAGCAGCTTCATTGAATTCTGTTTTGTTTGGGTTCTTTTTTCCTCCAGCCAACAACACAGCAATCTCCTCAGGATGAACAGGAAAAACTCCTGGACGAAGCCATTCAGGCTGTGAAGGTGCAGTCGTTCCAGATGAAGAGATGCTTGGTAAGAATGTGGCTTTAAAAGGCAATGAATGCTAGGAATAAAACAGTAAATCAATACCAATCTCTAGTGCTGTGAGTAAAATTAACCCTTTATGTATCTTTGTGCCAGAGGCTTTGCCAATAAATGAGGCAACTGCTCATTGAGAGTGAGCCTTGGGTATTCTTTGAATGTGTCTTCCTGATTTTGCTCCAGTATTTGACAAGATGAGTTAAAGATGTCCCTTTATAATTTACATGCTTGCATTTAAGTAAATCTAAGATGAACTTTATTATGAGATTATTGTTTATGCCCACCATTCTGTTGGGTTTTTTTTATGTAGCCTTTTCTTGGTGTGACTGTCAGACTGAGAGGCTGCTGATGAATTACCTGCTGCATAGGATCAATTTTGTACTGATTAACTGTAGACATACATGTGAATTCTTCTGTGACTGGAAAACACCACGGGCTAGTGTTGTGCTGAGATTTTTGTTTGGGAATTGTAGCCAATTCAGGCAGATTATGTAATCACACGTAGCTTTCTTGGGTTTGAGAAGCCTCAGCTTTTATTTGGAGAAACTGCTTAAAGTTGCAATGAAAACTTAAATATTCCCATATGTTCTCGTGTAGTTAGCCAAGCCAGCTTTGTTTGCAGCCAAATGACAGTAGCAAGAAGTGTAACACCTCTTCGAGTTTTGTGCTCAGTGGAATGCTTTGGAAATCTTCAAGTAGCTGCAGCTGTGCTTTTCACTGCTATCTGTGATTAAGTGGCAGTATAAATACACTAAGTGGATCACACTAGCAATTCTTTTTGTTCTCCCTCAAAACTTACTGCTGCTGCTTATGATGGGTTGCTCAAGTCTGTAAAAGTGGTAGATTAGAGGTTTGTGGTTGTATCCATTGATGCCAGGTGATTAAATGCACCAGAAGTGTAAGTTAGATGCAGACTAGTAAGGGGTGGCTTTCAGTGAGGTGTTCTTTGTGGGTGAGAAGGAGGGGAAGGTGATGATGGCAGTCTGTGTTGTCTGTCTCCTGGAGCTTTCTAGGAGATCTGTGAGATCTGAGCAAAACAACAGACCAGATTTGGAGGAGGGGAACAAGTTCTGTTTTGCTTGCTGGATAGAATCTGAGTGTTGAGTGGAGATTGCTGCATAAGCAGAATGATTTCAGATTTTTCTACCATTAGCAGTGTGATTTATTACTGTAGCTCTGTCTTCAGATGCATCTTCTCATCACCTCAGGTAAAATGTTCACGTTGCTAGCATGGGAGGTGTAGTATAAGCTAGATAATAAATCACCTGAGATTTTTTTTCATAGATAAAAAATCCTGCATTTGCCTAGTGTCATTTCTAACAGACTTTTCTCTTTCCTTCTCTGAAGGACAAGAACAAGCTCATGGATGCTCTGAAACATGCTTCCAACATGCTTGGGGAGCTGCGGACTTCAATGTTATCTCCAAAGAGCTATTATGAGCTCTGTATCCTTTCAGGAGGAAGCTAATAGTTGAAATGTATTTGGGATACTCATCTTCTTTTTTTGGTGCAATGGTATCTTGTGTCAGATACTTTTTACCACTTTTCTCCTCAGAATTCAATTATGTGTATATTTTGTAGGAGAATATGCACTTTGCTCATGGTTTAAGTTCAGTTTTTCTCTCTGGTATAAAACAGGTCTCTATTGTCTTTCATACCTTCCTCTGGGAAGTTTCAGGAGTCTAATTCTAAAAACAAGATCAGCTCTTTAAAACAATTCTTTTATTCCCAGTTTTATTCCCTTTTCTAATATGCTAAAAACTGATCAAAGGTTTGAGGTTAATTTTGCACATTTATCCCAATCATGATTACTGTTCAGAAGTACTGTTTGCTTGGGCATATTTGTATTTGGTACAGCATCTTTATTCCTGGGTGTGAATGAGCAAATTACTGTGAAAATTTGTTGTAGACATTCTCACTTACAATCCTTAACTATGAGGAAAAGACATGGCTATTTCTGATGAGCTACACTACTTGGAAGTCTACCTGACAGATGAATTTGCTAAAGGCAGGAAAGTGGCAGACCTTTATGAGCTAGTACAATATGCTGGAAATATCATTCCAAGACTGTAAGTGTGTGTATGTTGGTTTGTGACTTTGTTTTTTTAAATTGGTGAATAGTTGTCCTGCTCTGGGTTCAGGCAGTGATTTCTTTCTCAATCACTTTAAAATGGTCAATAGTATTTCTGCCTATCTGGAGTGGATTGCTGTGAAACTTCTGAGATTAGGCCCAGAGTGCAGGTGCAGGTCAGTTCTTCCTGCCAGCGTGTTAATGTTGCCCATGACCAAGATGAGAGCACTTCAATCTTGGAATCAAGTTGGCTTTTGGGCAAAGAGCTGGTTAGTGGAAGATAACCAAGTGCCATGCTCTGATCAGGTAGCATGACTCTGCATTTATTAACTGTTTCAGTTATCTGAGGATCTAGATCTTACCCTTCTCCCACACAGTAATTGCTTCATAATTTTCTGCCTTTTTGGAGAGTAAGAAGTGTGAGAAGGAAGCTGAAAGTTTGTGACTTTACTTTTAGAGTCTTTGTGTTTCTGAATTACTTTTCCTTTTGGTAAAGTGTTATCTTGCCAGAAATGATACTTGAAGGCCTGCGAGGCTTATATTTAAATATGTGACTGTTGAGCTGCAGTATGTCTTTGACTTAGTCGCTTTTGGGATTTAGGTTTTGCTTCGTACTCAAGTTTTTCATTCCTGACCTTACCTTCATGCCAGGAACAGGCTCTGGACACACCAGACTGCATCTTCATGCAATTTCTGGAGTTTGGCTGATGGCTACCACAGGGTTTTCACCTCTGTGTAACCATCAGAGTTGTCTTCCTGCCTGCTTGTAGCCTCTGGTTCTCCCTGATGAAAATTGTGGTGCTTTCGTGGAGGTCCTGTGCATGGGGCACAGGAGCAGGCAGGGAGGGGTGAGGCCTCTCAACTGAATACCTTTGGGTTCTGAGTGCTGTAGTTTTTTTCTTCTAAGCTGAAGGGGAGTCCAAATACACTGGAGCAGCAATCTTCTGTATCTCACATATTCCTGCTGCCTGTTACCTGATGCAGAGGTGCTGAGGGAATGAGTACAAAGACAGTAGTTCTTATTCTGCTAGAATACAATGTGAGAGAGGCTTAACTACTTCCCCTTCATAGGTTACTTATCTATATGTGTCAGAACTGTTTTCCAGCTTAGTGGGATGCTAGAAGTATAAATGCAGAGGAGGATAGGAGTTTTAAGCTGACTAAATATCCAAAATTATGGGACCCAGGTGATAATTTATTGGGGTTTTTTGTGCTTTGGTAATCCTGCCATAATGGACAAAAGGAACTATTGCCTTTGTGATGTTGTTACATTATGGTTTATTGTTTGACTCTGTGCCTTTTGCAGGTATCTGCTGATAACAGTAGGTGTTGTCTATGTCAAGTCATTTCCACAGTCCAGGAAGGATATTTTGAAAGACCTGGTGGAGATGTGCCGTGGAGTGCAGCATCCTCTTAGAGGCCTCTTCCTTAGAAACTATCTCCTGCAGTGTACCAGGAATATCTTACCAGATGAAGGCGAGCAAGCAGAGTAAGAAGGATGGGCTATAACTTAATGAAATTACCGTTAATAGAGCTTATTTAAATTTTCTTTGTGACTTACTTCAGATTTGAGAGAAGTAGATATGCTAGAATTCCATGGACTTGACAGGTATTTTATCCATTAAGAATTCCCTTCTAGTTTTAAATTTCCTCACAAGTGAGGATATGAACCTTTCTTATGAACCCAGAAATCCCACCCTCTAACCTTATTAAAACTTGTATGTTCACCAGTGGCTGGAATGATGAATTTCTGCTTTTCTTATCAATTGCAGTGAAGAAACCACTGGAGACATCAGTGACTCAATGGATTTTGTGCTGCTGAACTTTGCTGAGATGAACAAGCTGTGGGTGCGAATGCAGCACCAGGGCCACAGTCGGGACAGAGAGAAAAGGGAGCGAGAGAGGCAGGAGCTGAGGATCCTCGTGGGAACAAACCTGGTCCGCCTCAGTCAGCTGGAAGGGGTCAATGTGGAGAGATACAAGCAGGTGGGATGGCTGTCCATTCTTCCTGACTTCTGCCAGCTTTTTCCAAACTAAACGAATTTGGACTTGTAGATGAGCAGCTGGAAGTGTTGTAGCTTTGCTAAAAGTTCAGTAATCCCAGTGCTTCTCAAACTCTTCACCCGAGGAAAAGTTGAGAATACTGGCATACAGTGTGTTCTAAGGCCAAGGACATGATTCACACATTCTCCTCTAAGTCTGTCTGTAACACTGACAAGAAAATCTGACCTTTCCTTCCTGATTCCCATTTTCCTTGCAGAGTAATGGGTTGGTCTAAGGGATGTATACACATCTGGTGTTCTGGGATTGATTTCACAAGTTGTGAGGCTGTGCTTCCCAAAGCATTCAAGAGAACTGTTACTGTGTGAAATGACAGTAAAGGAAATGTATTATTTAAAATCTGTCCCTTATAAGTTCTACCATGGTGCTGCTGAGACCCTGGGTATGTGCCAGCAAAGTCAGTAGCACTGACTTAGGAAATCAAAGCTTGCATGATGTATGAAAGGGACAGACTTATGAGATCAGTAGTTTTTGGGGTTTTTTTCTCTGAAGGATGGAACTGCAGAAAAATGGGACTTCTTACCAGAAAGTCTTTAGAGAATCAGCTGAGAACTGTTAGAAATTCTCCTTAGCTTGGATTTAAATGTATGTGTGAATATCAACTTAGGAGGTAATTCTAAAATCACTGCAACACCTTTTCCCCCCTATTCTAGATTGTTCTGCCTGGAATACTGGAGCAAGTTGTGAACTGTAGAGATGCTTTAGCTCAGGAGTACCTCATGGAGTGCATCATACAGGTGAGCTGCTTAAGTTCAGTTGCAGTGATGGGACACAGGGACACTTCTATACACTTAGTCAGATTCAGGCAGCTTTCACATCTTCCTCATGGACTGGAAGACTTCATCACTGGGACTGATACACAGTAGCTTGTTCTGTATTTTTTACCAGATGGGCAGAGTGGAGATTTTGTGCTCCTTCTGTTGCAGTAGCTTGTAAGCATCTAAGCAGTAGTGCCTGTGTTATGAGTTGTAATAGAGAGCTGGGCCCTCGAGTTACCCATTTGTTTTATATCTCTTGCTTCATGCATTTCCCCAGTCAAGGTCAGCTTCATAAGCCAGTGTATTTACTGTGTGGCTATCTGCTTTAGAATTATTCTGTTGCATTTTTCTTCTGTGTAACAATGGGCAAATTCAGTTTATAACTTGATGACTATTGATCTAAAACTTCAGGTTTTCCCAGATGAATTTCACCTCCAAACCCTGAACCCATTTCTCAGAGCCTGTGCTGAGCTGCACCAAAATGTGAATGTGAAAAATATAATTATTGCTTTAATTGACAGGTGAGTGACCAAGGGGGTGGAACTTGACTCAAAATTAAGTTTGTGTTGTGCACAAGCAGATGATAATTCTTCTATCATTTGAATATGTTTAATTTTGTATACTACTTCGCTGTTTCCATGTCTTTCTATCAGCTGTAATTAAAGCTGTGAAGAATATTATTTCTGTAACTTCTACTCTCTGGACTCTGCTTTTACAGCTTACAATGAAACCTGCTTTATGGACCAATTAAACTTGTAAACAGATTAAGCCAGGAAACAGCCCATTTAGTATTGAGCAGTCTGATGCTTCAGAACTGCAGTGACAGCAGTGCCCTGCTTTGACAGCCATATCACTCATAGGTACCTCTTGAAATCTTGAAGATCCTAATGGCTAAATCATCTGTCAGGAATACTTTACCTTGCAGGGTCAGAGATCAGAGAACACAGCCGTGCTTCTTCAGAACAGAGCTAGTAGGAAATGGAGCTACCTTCTTAATTCTTAGCTTGCCACTAGCATCTATACTGTTCTCTTAAAAGCGTGTTTTTCCTGTGGAGGTACTGCTTAAAACTGCTTGCACTGAGTTCAGATTTGGGGGAGAAATCATAGAATCCTTTGTGTTGGAAAAGACCTTTAAGGTCAAACTGAAGTTTTAATTTGTATCCTGAAAGGAAACACAGATTTTCAGTGAGCACCTGCACTTTCTTACTGCAGAAAGGAAGTGCACTTGGATGGCTTGTCTCAGGCTGTAGAAAAGCCTTGTCCTTTGCATTTGCACCCAGGCATGTACATCTGGTCCATGTATGGAGTTCAGTTAGCACAGGGATCTTAGGTCCCCCTGGCATTCAGCATTGGGTAGGATTGCTGTATCCTCTCTAATGCCTGGAGAGGACATGAGTGTATTGGGCATGACTGGTAGGACTTAGGATCTTAAATTTTTTACGTACCAAGTCTGTAGTTTGTCTTCTCCAGGTTCTGCCAGATTTATGCGTTCAAGACTTGGGTTTTATTGGAGTACCTTTCAGTGTTTGTGCATTTGTCAGAGACACTGTGCTGCCTTTGCTGCCTTCATACAGAGATGTTCACAGGAGTTCTTTGGTTTCCCACACTTCGATGCTGTGGCTGACATTTTTGTAATTCTGGTATCTTAAAAAAAACCCAAAATTGTAAACCCCAAACACCACAAAACTCGAAATCAGTTGCCTGTAACTGATTTCTGAGACTATCTTGATTACTTCTTAAAGAGGTCATGGGATATTTTGCTAGGCTCTTTACACTGGAGTGTGGCAGTGTCGTTCTTTTGAGAAGGCTTTCCTTGTGTAGCTTTTCCTGCCCTGTTAAACTTTGGTATCACGTCCACAGTAAGTTTTTTGTGTTATGTTATAAACACCAATAAGTGACGGACTAGCAGTGACCCTCTGTCCTCCCACCCTTACCACTGCTGGGGTTTGTTGGGCTGGCGTTTGTTGAAGGCTTCCAGAGCTCTCTTTGACCTGTAGAACAAGGGCATAAAAGTGGCAGCATGATCTTTGTAGTATTGCAGCTTGAGATTTTGACTAATGTTCCTGCCATTGTTGGAGCATATGAGTGGATCTGTCCTTGGAATCCATGTGTGTAGGGAGGATGTTGCTCTCGTGTTTGTGTTGGAGCTGGTAGCAGCATGGCCAGGAGCTTCAGTATTGTGTACTTGAGATGTGAAGCTGCCCTGTATAGGTTGTGCCTCTTGGCATTTCTCATCTGTTTCAACTGGCATTGGGTAATTGAATCTGAACATCAGTCACTGCTGAAGAAGCTTGTGAAAATTTTATCCTTATTCCTGTGGGGCTTTCCTGCTAAAGGAATCTCTGCAAGTAGTCTTGCTGCTTTGGGATCTTTGTTGCCTTACTAAACCATTCATGACTTTTAATTATGCTGCCATCTGCCTGCAGCTTGTTCATACCTTGTATGCATTGTAGCATTGCTGGCTTTACACTGGGCTGTTGCCAAGGAAAGCTGCCTTGTGCCTCTAAGAAAAGGCAGTGATTGTTCCTGGCTTTAGGAAGTCTGCTTCTTATCACTGTAATCAAATATAAGAATAGTTCAATGTCTTATTTTTCCTGGCAGTGGAGTTTTTTTGCCTCCTGGTGTTTTCTTATGTGCCTCTTTATTTCAGATTGAGAATCAAAATTGAGAAACCCTGTAGAAAGAATTTTTAAAAATTTAATGCAATGCCTTTTCCTAAATATTTTTGTAGTTATTTTTCTAATTCAGAGTATAATAATCTCAATAATTAGAAAGTCAAGATACCACAGTTGAAGCTTAAGAAGCTCAGTGCTAAGGTGTTAGTCTTCTGATAGTGGTGCTTTCTATCCTGGATCTCATTTTTGCAGAAATGGTGCTTGGCATGACTTTCTCTTAGAGATAGAAATCACCATCTCCTGAATGCTTGCTGGATGGCAATTTCTTGCTCCCACCCCCCAAAACCCAATATTCTTCACTTCTCCATTCCTCTTAAGTTCACTTTGTATTTTGTTCTCTGCAAATAGTGTAAGTTCCAGACATGTTGGTTGGTCTTTAGTGACAAAGAATAGTTAGGTCAGCGTATTCCTTCTGTGTGGTTTTTTCTGGAGGCTGTTTTGTGGAGGATGCTATTGGGTGTCTAATTTCAGTAATATCACTGAATGAATAAATGGAAGATATTTACTCTACCATCAGCCTACTCTGTGCCTCTTTATCTGCTGGAAAAAACAGAGCACTTGCTTCTAGCTGAAGTACATAAGTTAGGAAATGTCCTTCCTGTTCCTTCTTCACCTTGCCTTTTCTGTCAGCACTCTTTTTCAGGACTGATAGTTACCAGGCTCAGTTGCTCATAAGGCTTCTGACTTCCATTAATTTCCTTTTTGCTTGTAATAGAGCTTCCAAATATACCTAAATGAAATGCTTTTTCTGCCAGTCCCTCTTTCTGCTCTGTGTTTGAGGAGTGGAAAAGCTATCCTGACCAAGCTGCTTTCCTTGCCTCTGTCACCAGGTTAGCTTTATTTGCACATCGTGAAGATGGACCTGGTATCCCAGCAGATATCAAACTGTTTGATATCTTTTCACAGCAGGTTGCCACTGTTATACAGGTATGTTGGGTATCCCTGCATGCAGTTTTGGCGGTGTTTTTTTGCAAATTTCTGTGTTTTACTATCAGTTTCACGCTGTCTTAAATTTCAGTCTCGGCAGGATATGCCCTCAGAGGATGTGGTGTCTTTGCAAGTTTCTCTCATTAACCTGGCTATGAAATGCTACCCAGACCGTGTGGACTATGTTGACAAGGTGTTGGAGACTACTGTGGAAATATTCAACAAACTTAATCTGGAACAGTGAGTGTCTCATGCATTTTCTTTGGCATGGCAATTAATACCCTGAAATCAGGCCTTCTGCCTTTCACCACGTTTGGTGAGATAGCAGAGCCATGCTCTGGGTGTGTAAGGTCACTGCTTGTGGACCGAGCTGCAGCAGCCCTGATAAACTCCTGGCTAACCAGGACTTGCTCCCCTGTGCATAAGTTGTGCTGTACATCCACGCAACGTGTGTGCATTTTGTAGGCATCCCTCACAGCACTCTAGACTTCTGCTATTGCTGCATTTGCAGCCACACCCTGCTTCTGCTGGCAGCAGCTTAAAACATGCATTTGTTACTGATGTCCCAAAGAGCAAGACTGACTTATTGTGGTACTAGTTTCCTTTCTCCCTTGCACCAAGTTGTTTGGTGGTTGTTGTATACCTCAGAATTGATACTCTGAAGCAGACTTTAAACCTGTCTACATGTGTGAACCATTTATTAATTGTATTTTTTTGCATATATTTTCTTTTAGTATTGCAACAAGCAGTGCTGTTTCAAAGGAGCTGACTAGACTTTTGAAAATCCCAGTTGATACTTACAACAATATCCTGACAGTTCTGAAACTAAAACATTTTCACCCACTCTTTGAATACTTTGATTACGAGTCCAGGAAGAGCATGAGTTGTTACGTGCTTAGCAATGTATTGGATTATAACACAGAAATTGTGTCCCAAGAACAGGTATGATATAGTTAATTTGAAAATCTAGGTATTTAAATGATTGCTCAAAGACCTGCAAACACATTTAGTGACTTCATGCAGGGCATGCTTTGTTTCCTCGCCTGTATGCCCCTGCCTCCCCTGGCACAGGGTTTATCCTGCTTGTAATTCTTCCTCCTTCCTTCTTAAATGTCTTTGAACATCTTACCTAACCTCATCCTAGAGGCTACTTCTGATTTACCACACCTCAGCCTAGACTGTAATCTGTTAGGTGTGAAAAAGACCCTGAATGCCTTTAAAACTGGGTCTGCTATCTAAAGAAGGCTGCAGTAGCCTTTGGAATCTGAATTTCCTCTGCACTGCTGTGCTGCCATGTCCCACTTGTGCTGAGAGGGACCCTTCTTCAGGGTGTAAGGCACATATGCTTGAAGCATCACCACTATGAGGGGCTGTAAAGATGTTCCCAATTGCTGGCAATTTATGCTTATGGACTACTGTAGTTTAAACAGAGCTTCTGTTGCCTTTCCAGGTTGATGCTATCATGAATTTGGTATCGACGCTGATCCAGGATCAACCAGATCAGCCTGCTGAAGATCCTGACCCTGAGGACTTTGCAGATGAGCAGAGTCTTGTGGGGAGATTTATTCACCTGCTGCGTTCTGATGACCCTGACCAGCAGTACCTGGTTGGTGACTGGTGCTTCTCAATGTCTCTGCTCTCTGAACTGTCTCAGTTCTTGCTTTATTGACTGTATAAGACTTGAAGCTGGGAGCTGGGGCGTCACTGCTCTGGCACTACAAACTCAGCAGAGATTGTGTATGACACCTTTAGTGGTAGGATGATATGTTCTTTATTCAGAAAAAGCAGATGAGGACTTAAGCATTTGTTGATTGAAAGTTTTCATCCCATGAGGTGGCAACTGTGTATTTTGTGGAACTCCTAACGTTCTGACAACTTCATATAATGATCTATTGAAAACACAGCAAGTGCTATTTGGAGTACTGTGCTATCTGTGTATTTTGATAACAAGGAAATGCAAAAAACCTCAAAATACAGCTTAGTATGTTTGGCCTTAGGGATATTAATTTCTGTAAGGATGGGGTCTTCATACAGCATGTAGTGTCCTGCTGCTTGGTTCCACATGCTTTTCCTTTCTGCTTAGTCCATCTGTAGCAGTAGATTTGACATGTCCTGGAAATCTGTGCATTATGGTACTTGTAATGGTTTGAGTTGATCTGTGGCAGCTTAATGTAGTTCTGTTGTTAATCTGCTATATCTGGCTTTAGGGAGGTCACTTAAACTTCAAATAAACTGTCTTGAAGTGTGTGTTAGATTAGAGGGCCAGGGATATTCTGTCTATGCCAGATCCATTGCAGAAGCTGGCAGAAGCTGTGCTGGAGTTGGATCTACTGCAGATGGCTATTAGCTCATGTCAGAGTCAGGCCTGCTTAGGGACTACTGTGAACTTAGTTTGTGCCTGAAATAAATGTCACACTGTATAAACAGTGAGAATAGAGCAACAGAATGAAGTGCAAGCTATGCATAACACAACTAGCATTGATTTAGCTTGGCTTTAAGGTATAGTATAAAAAACTCTTCCTTGAAGTGTAATGATACTTGTATAATGGGGAGAAGAATAACTTTACAGGAACTGGAGTCAGTTGTGTTTCAGGACCTTATTACTGGAGTAAAGCAGAAAGGTGGTTTTTTTGTTTTTGTTTTTTTCTTATTGAGAGCAAAGCTTCCCTCAAAGGAATGCTGGCACCAACGAAATTATTATGTCTATCCCAAAAGAATTTACATAGCTAGAGATGTTGAAGCTGTTTCTGCAAAGATTCTGAATGTCAGTCTGTTTTTCTCATCTAGCAGTGCTTTGCTTTAATCACGGTGACCCCCTTTAAATGCCATCAAAGGACTTGTCACATTATCTTTTAGGTACAATTCTATGAGCTACTTAACACCTTTTACTAATAATGCTTAATAGCTCCCTCAGCATGGCAAATGCTTGCATCAAATTTTTCTACAATACAGCAGCAGCAGGAAAAATCCAAGGTTATAGGATTTTCACAGTATCTCACTTTAAGTTATGCATTCTGCATGGAAGAGATATGAAATGCAAATTCAAACAGCCTAGTCCAAATTTATTAGCCAGAGTGGCTAACCAGTGTGTAATGGGTGATTACAGACTTCTGTATATTCAGGTTATTTACATGAAATCTACATCTATGTAAGAACAGGTTAAGGGTGGGGCACTGAGCTTCCCTTGAGTGCATGTTTCTGTGAAGGATTCTCTGAGCTCACAGTGCTTCTGTTCCAGATCCTCAACACTGCCCGGAAGCACTTTGGGGCAGGGGGGAACCAGCGCATCCGTTTCACGCTGCCGCCCTTGGTGTTCGCTGCCTACCAGCTCGCTTTTCGCTACAAAGACAACTCCAAAGTGGTAAGTTCACCTCCAGCTTGCTCTTCTTGTATGCTTGCTTGGCTTTATTTTCTTGAAAATGCATTTGGACTGGCTGCATAAGTATGCTCAGACTTGATACAGAAGGCTAATTTTGTTTGGGTTTTTTTCTCGAGGTTTGAATGCTTTTTAATTCAATGGAGATTTTTATCAAGTCATAGTAAATTACTTGAGTGGTTGAGAAGTGAAGAAGTAGAAATTGGCTGGTTTTGTTTATTCAGTAAGGTGACTGATTATGTGCCTTTACTGGAGACCTGATAGCATGAAACTGATTTAAATCTGAATATTGAAATTCATCAATTTCTAAATTGTAGCTGTGTTATTGTAACGTTTCTAAACCTAAAAAATGTGGTAGTAATAAAAGTGTACATTAAAATAATGACTTATCCATTTTGGCTCTTAAATGCTTTCTGATTTAGATAGTTACCTTAAATATGTATTTCCTTTATTGTGGGTGTTATATTGTGAAGAAATAAGTTTAAATGTTAAAATACTCTTTAAAATGAAAGTTTTAAAATTCTCTTCCACTTCTGATTTCTCCAGACTGAACAGAATTTTTTTCCCCTTGGCTAACTAGGCTTTTGCTCAGTTATGTGCTAAGCATAGCTGTCTGAACTGCAGTTCAGTGTAGGCTTCTGAAGAAAGATCTTATGAGCTAGTAGGAAAAATGGGTGTGAAATTTTTGTAAATGCAAGAAATACTTTGTGCAGACCTGCTGAAGCCAATGCTGTACTGCTGGAGTGCATCAGAGAGCAACAGATGGGAGCACTTAACAGTTCTTAGAACAATTGAGTTTCCCTTTTCCTTGTAGCAATGCTCTTGTTCAAGCTTGTACTTGCTTTTCTTGTCTAGGATGACAAATGGGAAAAGAAGTGCCAGAAGATCTTCTCATTTGCTCATCAGACCATCAGTGCTCTGATCAAAGCAGAGCTGGCAGAGCTGCCTCTTCGACTCTTCCTGCAGGGAGCACTGGCTGCAGGAGAGATTGGCTTTGAGAATCATGAAACTGTGGCCTATGAGTTCATGTCCCAGGTGAGTGTCCAGCTGTTAGAACTGGTGTCCTGTGCTGCCTTTGATTTGATTTGGGTAGGTTTGCTGAACACTGAACCATTTGGTGTGATTAAAACACCTGAAATGATGGACAGCCAGTGTAGAAACTCCTCATTTCATTCTTGCTTCCCAGGCTGCTGTGGAATTAAGCTCCATTGCTACTGATTTGAATACTCAGTCTGACAACTGGTATGTTGCAATGCTGCCTCCTGCTCGTGTAGTTGGCTCACTGGAGGAGTGTAGTTTCTCAGCATAAAATGCTCCTTCACTGCTTCTGACTCCAGCTCCTGATATCCAGCTGGTATTGCCCTGACCACAAGCACTCTTTGGAAATTTTCTAAAATCTGCAGTGTTCACAACTGCTATGCTGGGCTTTGCCATTTAAAATCCTTGTATTGGAACCTATTATAAACTACTCTGAAAATCTGTTTGAACTTGTAACTTGGTCTTAAGCCTTACTTGTTGCAAAAACCTTCCCCTCCTACCCATCACATAAAGACCCAATGTGTTCCATGTTATCCATGCTGTTGTTTTGTCCTAATCTTTCCTCTAATACTGCTACTAAATGCATGTTTTTAAACAGAGTTGCTGATAAGCTGGGTTTGCTCACTGTGTTGTAGCAGTTGCTGTTGTAGCACAGTTGTGACCATGAGAGCAGCATGGCAATGATGTACTTTCCATTAGAGATACAGTTCAAGGTTTGTCTATTCTTCATCCATGTAGCAGCAGTGCAAGGGCTTTTCTTACCTACTCTGTCATCACTGACCTGCTGTGAACTTCTGCTCTGTTTTGTGTGTTTCAAAGAACCAAATCTTCGTCAAGGACTGTTTCTGCTGCTGAAGTTCTGTGTCTGAATAGGTGCTTGAATGAGGAAAAACTCAATCTTCAGATTTTATGTGGGATCACACTTACTTGCTATGACTACTTGAATACTATTTCTTGTAAGACTTTTTCTGGTCTGGGGATTTACTTGATTTTACACTCTACATGAAAGATTTTTTTCCTGCCTTTAACAAATGCAAAGCTGGACAGTTTTTTGCTGTGTGAGTAGCAGGTGTGATTTTTTTGTTTTTTTCCTGATGTGTTCTGATTGAGTCTTGCTTTCTCCCTTGTCTAGGCCTTCTCTCTATATGAAGATGAAATCAGTGACTCAAAAGCACAGCTGGCTGCAATCACCTTGATAATTGGGACATTTGAGAGGATGAAGTGCTTCAGTGAGGAGAACCACGAGCCTTTGAGGACTCAGTGTGCACTGGCAGCCTCCAAACTCCTGAAGAAGCCAGACCAGTGCCGAGCTGTGAGCACTTGTGCCCATCTGTTCTGGTCTGGCCGAAACACTGACAAGAATGGAGAGGAGGTAAGAACAAAGTGACAGCAGTGGGACACATCCTGCCTCAGTAACAGTTCTGCCATCCTTCTGTAAACACTTCTAAAGTAGATACATTGCTGATGTAGCTTTGGTTAGAATTCATTCTAATACATGAAACTTCTAAAACTCCCTGGAGTGTAAACTGCATAAATAATGACATGGAGAAAACTCTAATTTAAGGGTGGAAGTAGCAGGCAAGCTTTTGAGTGTCAGCTAGGTAAAGGCTAGTTGACTGGGCTACACTTTGCTTGTATTTATTATATTAGCTCAGTTTGCATGTGAACTACTGAACTTCCAAATTACAGATAAAAGCTGCTGAAGTAAAGGTAAAAAAATCCTCAGTGTTCTTCAGTGCTTGTCACATAAGCTGTTGTAATTTTAAAGAGCAGTGTTTGAAACATATTTTTGGAAGTATGCATTATGGTACATGCTACAAAATTGAGTTAATTGATCTCATAATTGAAGGCTTTCAACAACTGTTCATGCTGCCATATGATTTAACAAAATCTAATGTTGGTGGCAGTCAGGCAGGGTGGGCTTCAGTGACAGCTTGCTCTCTGCAGTTGGTGTAGTTTAGTGTTTCTGTGGCAGACCCCCAGGAAATGCTGTGTGTGCCAAGGGAAGAGATACTGGAGCTCCCTAAGGTTCTTTGATTTCTTGTAACTTTGGTGTTTTACCTTCTAGCTTCATGGAGGAAAGAGAGTGATGGAATGCCTAAAGAAGGCTCTGAAGATAGCAAATCAGTGCATGGACCCTTCTTTGCAAGTCCAGCTTTTCATAGAAATTCTGAATAGATATATCTATTTTTATGAAAAGGAAAATGAGGCGGTGAGTGGAAATCCATTCTCTGTTGCATCTTTTTTAAAGAATGTTTCTTTAAGCTCTTCATTCACACTTACAACCACAAATTCTCTTCAGCTTGCCCTCTAGCCTCATGAGAGGCCCAAGTTCTTGTGATAAGAGAGGAGTCGACTTGTTGTGCTGGTAAAAATATTGGATTAAACTTGGTTCTTCTCACATTGGGGGGAAATGTTTGCAGTTATGAATTTAAATATTGTGAGACTTGTATACCTAAAATACTTTAGATTAAAACTTACTTGAACTTACATGAGAAAGTAGTAGGATTCTAGCTTTCGAGGTACCAAACTTAATGTGTACATAAGGCAAAGAAAATTCTTTACAGGTGTTCATGGTCACTGCTGACTCTACCAGGTTGGTATAAGCTTTAATTTCTCAAAATAGGTATAACACCATATGTACTCAGCTTAAATTGTGTGTGTGTATAATCTGAGATAGTTACCTGATCCATCTTCTGTTAGCAGGTAAAGGAGAGTTATGCAGTTTGAAAAACCTGCTTGGTCAAGTAGAGATCAGTGTCTTCTCTGATGTCATTGACTGAGACCAGACATTAAAGAATATCCTGCAGTTCTGCGAGGAATCCTAAAGAAATTTGAGGGATTTGCTGACTTTCCAATAACTGAACTGGCTTCTCAGTATAGGGGTGCTCTAGTATAGGAGATGCTGTATCTGATGGAGATGAAAATAAAGCTTTGAATTTCAAAGCACTTGGCAGATAGAAAAATACTCTATGGATACTCTGGTGGCCTGCAGTGCATTTTGTGTAGTGCTGAACTTCAGCCCGTAGGCAGCCATGGCTTGTTCTCTAAGAATAACTTTAAATCTGATATTACCATCCTGACTTCTATAAGAAACAATTATCTCACAGTGCATATACAGTCTGATTGTGTGGGCCATTTGTTTGAAGCTTTTTAAATTGTATTGAATACACTGGAAAGAAATGCTGTTGGAATAGTTACCAAGCTAAGCTGTCAGGCTAGTGACAAGTTTTTTACCTTTGCTGGGATGGGGGAATTTCCACAGAACTCTGCAATTGGAAGGGTCCTGTGCAGAACCAGAGAAGGCAGTCCCCAGCAGTTTGTCTGCATACAGTCTTACCAGCATTTTGAAGGATTGTCCAAATACAGAGAGCTTAAAGACAAGTCTGTTCAAACTAATGTCTCTGCACTTGTACACAGGTGGTGCTGATGACTTCTGTTTTATGTTCTGTAGGTGACAATTCAGGTTTTGAATCAGCTTATACAGAAGATCAGAGAAGATCTCCCAAACCTTGAGTCTACTGAAGAAACAGAACAAATTAACAAACACTTTCACAACACACTGGAGCACTTGCGTCTGAGGAGGGAGTCACCAGAATCTGAGGGGCCAATTTATGAAGGTCTTGTTCTTTAGAAAGACACTCACTGTACCTGTTTTCATTTACATACCATGGGTTTTTTTAAGATAGGTTCCTAGGTTGTGCCTTTCAGAAATGTCAAGTTAACATTCATGTGTTCAGTCTGGCACTTCAAACACTTGTGTTGAGTACTCTAACAAATTTGGAAGGTTGGACCAGCAACTACAGGTTTCATCAGTTAGCATGGCTGAAACTTTCTTTGAAATCCATGTGACATGGTAAGGCTCATCAGTTCTGATTTCTCTTCTGTCTGTTCACTGTTGCTTCTGTAGCACTAGAGCTCTAAACTGGCAGTAACTGTCAGCTGAAACTGTGTCTGATCCTTACAGAGCATCAGATTTTTGGGATTATTGTATGTCGAATTCTGCTTGTGCTTTTCTTTTAATGCGAGTTAAGACTAAGTGTAATATTTTTCCCTAAAACTAGAATATATTAATGCATGTTTGGAGAGTTTTAAAGTACCATGTTCAAAAACAGAAGTTATATTTTGCATATTAAGGCTCTGTGACATTCAGTGAGGGCCAGTACTGTGCACAGGGCGTATTTATCAAGATAATTTTGTTCCAAATAGTATAAAAAAATAGAGAAATTGCAATCTATATAGATATGTATAACCTTCATTACTGTAAATTTAGGGGAAAATGCATTACACAAGTTTATTCAGTATCATGATTTTGCACCGGTGAAACAATAAAGTTGCTATTAACACCTGTTGTTTCATGTCTCTTCAGAGCCCACTGTTGAACCCAAAGCTAATGTTGAGCCTTCTGATGAAAGTGAAAGAACTTTGGTTCTGTAGGCACAGAAGAATCAAGGCAGATACCCTGGCTAAGCTGGGCAGCTGCTGGCATTGTGAATGTGGGAGTTTGTGATACAAAGCCAGTGTTTCTCCACGAGGTGCTGAGATGATGTGTGCTCACATTTCAGAATGTTTTTATGACATGCTTGGAGTGAGGAAGAATCCTACTGGATTCTGTGCCAGAGAGTGACAATTGAATGACAGTGCTGTAGGGAGCTGAGCAGCAGAGCACAGCCAGTGGCAGCTGCTGCTCAGCTGGTCCTGTCCATGGGTTAATGCTGGTTGCTGGAAGTTCTGACCTGTCTGGTTTGCCCCGGCTGAATGTGGTGTTCTAAAGATAACTGATTGCATTGCATTACTCCTTGAGTGACCACTGTTTTCTGAAAATGTGTCCTGCCTTGATTGGATATTAAATGAGATTTTGGTGAGATTGTCTAGTAATTTAGTGCTACCTGGTTTCTGAAAAAGGCAAATACAATCCTAGGAAACAATTGCAGAGTAGACAATAATTAGATCATTAATATACTGATGAATAAGTCTGGCTTGGAAGGGAGGAGGAATAAATAGGGAAATAATTTAAAGGCTTTACTTCCCCAGGTTTATAACTGATGCTGATTCAAAAATCTTCATGTTGCTCTGTATCTGTTGAAACTGTTCCTCATAGCAGAACTTTTAAGCTGTTCTAGTACATCCATAGCAGAATGTGGTGATTATGTTCATGTGGATATGTTCATAGTGTAGGGGTATGCCCTCCTAGTTTACAGAATTTGCTAACCATGTCAGTCCTTGTAACTTAGGAAGTGTCTTTAAAATACCAGTTTTGCAGTTTGAGCTGCAGTTACCCAAATGTTGTAAACTGGTGCTTTTTCACCCTCTCCCACTTGTTAGGGCTACACAGTTAGGACTCTTCCACAGCTCTTAATTAGTTTTATTGAAAGTTTACAAAGAAGATAACTTTACTGCCTGTAAACTTTAAGATAATTGTATTACCATGCATTTTGACTATGGCAGTGGACAATTAGAGCTGTTCAGTAACTATCACTTGTCAGCAAAGGAAAGCATCTGTTAAGTTATGTAGTAAATGCTGGTGATGGTGGAACAAAGGTGTCTCATTAGTGATGCTCAATGTGACACCTTGTGGGACAAATCTACTCCAAACTCGGAATCAGTTGTGTGGCACAGGCACAATGGCAGAGACTCTTGGGCTGAAGCAAGGCTGTAAATTGTAACAGACTTGGAGTCATGCCACTCATGATGCATAACCTGGGAGATATCTCAACACTTGAAGTGGTGCTTTCTTGACCACCAGTGACTTGATGGATGGAAAGATTCAGTGGGTGGGGTAGGTGAAAGGTTTTTTTTTTGGTTTTTTTTTTTTTTTTTTTTTTTTTAATCTAGCGAGAAGTAGTAAAGGTCCAGCTGTAAATGTTTTAAAAATTACTGGAAGGGAAGTTTACCTAAAGCTCTGTCATGGTTCTCATGCACTACTTAGTGTACTCTGTCCTTACAGCAAAGCACAGAGTAATACCCTCAGCCCTGTAAGAAGTGGAGTTTTGACCTCAGTAGATTCCTGCCCTTACAGAATCCTGGTGGGGGGGCAGGAAGTCACTGCTGAAGGAGGGAACTCCTAGTGAAACACTTCCAGTGTGTAAGTTACCAATTCTTGTATCTCCTATTAAAAAGCTCAAAACCCTTTTATACTTCTGTTCCTGGACTTTGTTCTACTAAATATTCCACCTCTTCTATTTCCATCACCTTTTCCCTCACATCAGTGCTCCCTTACCTGCTACAGTTGCTCAGCTTCTCTGGTAACATTCTCTGTTGTGCTGCCTCCTGTCCCATGCTTCTCCTGTATTTTTATCTTTGGTCATGCCTTGTCTGGTTTGCCACTAAGTGAAGGCAGGGAAAGCATCCTAGACTTAACAACTGGGATTCTTGATGTCTTGAAGTGGGTTTGGGATAAGATATGACAGATCTAAGATGAATGTTTTATGAAATTCCAGCAATATTTACAGTTATTAAAAGTGAGATCCTGAACTCTGATTATTAGCCATGAAAGTTATTTTTTGTTTTCAGCACTTCAACACTAGTGCAGCATTACCAGAAAATAGAGTGTTGCTGTAATTTCCCAAAGAGCTTTGAAAAATGACCTTTCTTTTCATTGCTGTGATTTTCCCAGCTACATGGATGACTGTATTTCTACATATTCATAAATATCTACACTTCTGCCTACTTACCAGTATTCCATAAATATTTGCAGGTATTGCAATATTCGCTTTCTGGTATTCCCACCAAATAAAATATGTACTAATTTTCAGCCTTCCTACTTTTCACATCAAAATGTCAGGATGAATTTTGGCTTTTCGTGGACACAGGAGTTTTATGAAGGCTTTCCTAAAGCTCATGTGGCACAGTGGGTAGAGAACAGGGTTAATGGCTGAGTTCACCCACAGGAGCCAGAATGAGATCTCATAGAGGGAGTAGTGCACACAGTGCCCATGGCAGGCTGCCCTGATGATCATCAGGAGTGTGTATGGAGCCCAGCACAAGCCAAACACACAGACAATAACTGCTAAAGACTTTGCTACTCTTTTGTCCCTGGAAAGTCTGAATCGGTTTGCCATAATGTTAGCAACATCCACTTTGCTGCTGGGCTGGCCAAGGCTTTCTGTTGCTTTGCAGAAGCCATTCCTGGGAGGCCTGGTCTTCACATCCACCTGGAGGGGTGGAAGGTCAAGACTGGCACTCACATTGGATGGCTGATTGCCAAGCTCGGCCGAGGCCTGAAGCCCTGGAGCCTTCCCTGGGGGAAGAAGGCTGCTTGTTCTCTTCTCATGTTTGTCTCTGTTAGCTGGCTTTACAAAAAACACAGACTGTTCCCTTTTTTTCCCCTGGAAATTCATTTCACAGTCCTCTTGACCCAGTGAGAGGTTCTCATTTCGGAGTAATGTGCGTTTCCTGATGTTAAGGTAAATGCTTAAGTTAAAGTACATAACACTGATGAAAGGTGTAAAGAATTCAACAGTAGAGGCAATCATTAGGAAATACCAGTTGTAGAAGAATTCTGCATGACATTCTCCTTCAGGGAGGATGCTCTTTTGGGCAATGTGCTCCCAACTGAGGATGGCTGGCCCATAGAGGAGAAAAGCAGCAATCCATACAGTCACCATCTTCAGTATTGCATTTCTGGTCATCCCTTGCTGAGCCCTGTAGCTGACCTGAGGGACAAAAGTCACACACATTACACATCTCCCATGTGGCTGCTTTGGAGCATGGCCCTCTCTATCACTTGTGAGGGTTGGTGAGAGACTGGTTTTGGATGAGAGTTTTTAGACCAAGCTTACTGGAATCACAGAGGAGTTAGTTCTGAAATGTGCCTTCCAAGAAGCCTTATCAAGGTGATTGGATAAGTTCTGAGAAGTGCATCAGATCTTAAAAGCTTGAAAACCAAGTCTCCTTCAAAGCAAATAACCACCGCTCTTCCCAGAACTGGCTGTCACCAGTTTCATATTTAATTGCATTAGCTGTGATACCTGTTTGCAGAAGGGTTAAAAACATTTATTGGATTCTTTATTTGGAATTTTTAAATAATTTAGAATATGTAAAAGTGTTTCAATTCACAGAGTATCAGGCAAGTTCTTTTATTTCTATTTTGTAAAGATACTCTCTCTTAATGTGAAAATCACACAAAAATTTACTATATAACACCTTTTTCTCTTTGATATACTTAATTTCATTCTTTTATGAAGTACTTAAAGAATTCCTGTTTGCAGTTAAGGTGTATAGATGGAGTGTTGTGGTCTGCAAAGTGCTTTACAGGAGAATAGCGGACTTCTTTTTATTTAGAAAATAGAGAAGCTAAGGTGCAGAAATGATGTGTCACTAATACTGAGCCAGTAAGCCATATCAGCAATGGAATTAATCAGTCAAGATCATCTCTATTTCTGATTCCCTGGAATTTTTATCCCTGAGGACAAATACTCATGTAGTGGCTTGGAATTCACCCCTCACATCTCCACAGCAGCCACACAGCCTTTGGAATATTAAATTCTTCAATTCTGTACAGGGTTCATGTTTACTGCCCCCCATCTGTGGGCCTTGATCTCCACAGCCAGTGCTGTTCTGGTAGAGGAGCCACAGAGCTGAGGAAACCTAAGTGTGTCTGAACTTGGTCTGATTTTGCAGTCCTTAACAAAGCTATGAATGATTTCAGGAGCAGTCTTGGAGGAAGTTACTATTTTCATTGAGATGGAGAATAATTTGGAACTTCAGAAAGTCCTTCTTATATGTTCTCATACTGCCCTAACTCAACAGTCATTTTCTGTACTCTTGCTTGGGGAGGGATTTTTATATGAGGGATTAATTTGAAGTATTTTGAAGTGGATGATTATTTTCATTTATTATGACCAGTTTCTATTTCTATTTCTGAAACTGTCTAGTTTATATATTTACACTATGTGCATAGTCATGAGAGATTGGTTTATAAAAGAAAAATTCATGGCTAATTCAGAACCTAGAAAATAAAGGAATTCTGAGTGTTGACTCTTAAAGAATTAATCTGTTCATTTCTCCCTCTTCAAAAAGAAGTTGGTTAAACTGCTGAATTGATTCTGCAGTCTCTCTTTGTACTTTTTTGAGATTTAAATGAGCAACAAACTTAAATGAACACTTCAAGAAACTGGGTGGAACTGACCAAGAAGTGTGTGTAGAAGTGTGAAACCTATTAACAGGTGAAATGTATTATTTTGACACCATCCAAAATACTTTGAGGCATTATGGTCTAGGTGTAAATTAGGTGCACAGTCTAATCTTCCTTCTTTAATAGGTGGTGTGCTGCAGACACGACTTGAGCTATTTCTGTGGCCGTTACACAGAAATGGCATTTGCATCCTGTGCAAGATGTTAATTTATAATCTGCCACTTTTGACCCATCACAGCCGTACACGTCCCGTTCCCCTGAGAGTTCGACACCCAGTGTAAGCAGGTCTCTGCCTGTGCGCTATCAACGGGGCACGGCCGTGTCCTGAGGGAGCAGCTCTGCTTCAGCTGGGTAATACTTTAAAGCTTATTCAAGATGCAGCTGGGGAGGAAATAAGTACACCTTGTTTCCCCTGTGCCTGTTTGTAAAGCAGAGTACCTCTTCCACTGTAAAAGTGAGAAGGAAACGCATTTTCTGGCAAAGTCGATCACTCCCAGAACTGTTTCCAGGACTGAGAGAAGCTTGCCCGTGTCTCATGTGCTGTTCGAGAGACGCTCAAGGGCTTTGGAAGCCAGGTGCCCTAAGCAAACCCCCGTGCCTGAAGGGCAGCCCTGGAGCCCGTGCCGCCCCGCTGCACCCCCTGCCCAGCCCTTACCGCTCTGGTGACACAGAGGAACCTGTCGAAGCTGATCAGGACGATGTTGAAGACGGAGGCGGTGCACACCAGGTAGTCCACCACCAGCCACAGCTTACACAAGCCCCTGCCGAGCCTCCACTCGCCCGTCAGCACGTAGGGGATGTAGAGGGGGATGCAGAAGCCGCCTGCGGACAGAGCTCGGCGGTGACACGGGCGGAGCCACCCCCCGCCCCGCGGCGCCCCAGCACTCACCCACCAGCAGGTCGGCGACGGCCAGGTTCAGGAAGAAGAAGTTTCCCTGCGTGCGGAGGCTCCGGTCCACCACGAAGGCCAGAATGACCAGGGCATTGCCCAGCACCGTGGCCAGCACCAGCAGTCCCATGAGCGCGGCCAGCAGCGCGGCGGTCCCGGCAGGGAAGGGTCCGCCGGCCGCACAGGCGCTGCCGGACAGGTTGAGCCACGGCCCGTCCCGGCCCATGGTGCCGGCGGAAAGCCCGCGGCACTGTCCGGACCCGGAGCTCGGCTGCGGCACCGCCCCGCCCCGCTCAGCCCCGCCGGGCGGAGCGACGGGCCGGGCGGTGCAGCCCTGCCTTGTCCTTCCCCGCCCCGCCCTGCCCAACCCGGCGGCTGCTGGGGACGGCGCCGATTTCGCAAAACTTCCCGGAGCGCGGTGGCGGCGGTGGGGAGCGGGGAGTGCACCAGAAACCCCAGCCGGGGCTCTGGGGCTGGGCAGGAGTGTCCCGTGCCCGGTGCCCGCCGTCCGCCCCTCCCCAGCCCGGCCAGCGCCTCTCCCAGTCTGTCCCAGTCCGTTCGCAGCCGCTGCCTTTGCCTGCCCGGCTTCCCACACCGTACCTCAGCTGGTCCCAGGCCCTCGGCGCTCCCCGATGGGCTCTGCTCTCTGCCATTCCGGGCGGGCAGTGCGCTCTCGCCCTCAGGGCACCCATCCTCTGCCTCTGCCGAGCTCTGCCTCAGCCTTTCCCTCCGGGACAGCGCTAACAAGGGCTCTCTGCCCTGCCTGCCTACTCCTTCCCACAACATTTACAGGTATTTCTGAGACGTCTCTTTTCAAAACTGGCAGTCGCCTTGGAGAGTGTTTCAGTGCATTGTAGCAGTGATGTCAAGGAGCCAATTTTACCACAGAAGGCAGCTCTGTTCCAAAAACCAAACCCACGAGCGGCCAGGAAAGGGCCTGGGCCTCCCTCAGGACACAGTGACCCCTGAAAGAGCTGCTCAGGCTGCTGAGCTTTGTTGACTTTGAAGGGTAATTCAAAGAGGAAATGCAGCTTTATCTCTACTCTCCTGATTTGGCCCACTTGATTTTCATCTGCCTTAAAATACGTGGCCATTGAGGGACGGGCTTTGCCTCCCTTTCCATGGGAGTTCCGTGGAGGCTGAGAGCACTTTTGGGACTTGCTGCCTTCGGTAGGGCCTCTTTATCACTAAAAGGCACCAGAACTTGCTCAGAACCAGCACATAATCTTCCCTCAATTCAGCCAATGTTTTACATGTGGTAAACTCCTCTTTTATAAAAGATTTGCATTAATCAGCAGTTTGAAATAAGTTTAGAAGCAATCACAGCAGCTTTCTAAAGAGAACTATTTCAATGGGCAGCAGGTGAGACAACAAGAGCAGCTGAATTACTTCTCTATTATTTGTCTGGGGTGAACCATGTGTTCTCAGGATAACAGTGGACTGGCCTTTTCCTCAGGGGGAAGATAAAGCCTTTGTCAATGCTAGAAATACAAATTCCAGGCCAGTTAATCTCTGTAAATCAGGAGCTCCACTGAGGACAGTTTGCAATTTAAACTGCTCATGATACAGCCAGTCCAGAGACAGAAATGGCATCTGCATATCTAAAATGTGTGAGGGACTAGTTTGGGGACTCATTTTCTCTACTCTTTGAGCCCTGTTGGCAGTTTTCCTTTCACTTCAGTTTGGACAAGATCAATGTTGTGATATTACCTGCTCTCTGATTGTGTGGTGGTATATAAAAGATAAAGAGTCAGCCAAGAGACTCAAAAGAAAAAAAAAATATCTCAAGCACCAGGAAAACATGGAAGAATTTATTCTTTCATTAACAACTGCTATGTTCTTTAACTCCTCTAATGTAAAGTAATTTTACAGCAGCTCAGTGAGTTTGCAGGATGTAATCTTGTGTTCTTTATGTGAAGTAGCTTTTGTAGTGTTTTTCCTCCTGGCAGACTTTGAGTTTCTCAGTAAGTCCCATAATTGCCTTTACTGCCTTTTAATGCTCCTTTATTATTGCTGCTTTGGCAAGGGACAATGTCTTAACAAAACTCTGTTCCTAAAACATGAACTATCAGTCCGTAACTCTGCATTTTGGAGACTTATTGTTGAAGACTGTGCTAGTGCTGTCCTGAACAGACAGCAGATACAAGTGTGCATTAGGTGGGCAGGTTTTAAATCCAGACTTCAAGCATTTTCTTGCTCTAAGATATGTAAATTATTAGAGTTAGTAAAGAGGAATGACAAAAGCCCAAGAAAATGAAAGATGCAGTGTTGTTTTTCGAGGCATATCAATACCGATAAGAACATCGGTATTGATATGCCTCGAAATTGAAATTTTAACTTTTTTTTTCCCTGTGATTTCCCAATAATTATTTTCACTTCCAAAGACATCCTTCAGTAATTTCTGAGAGCTGTCTGAATCATGCCATTTCCCATGACTCGAGCATATGTGGGTGAGAATATCCAGAGCAATGACAGAAAAACACAACAATTTTCCCACATGGCAGACAGATAACACTTTTCCCAGAACAGGCCAAAATCAGCTTCCAAAAATACTTGGGGAACCAAACATGGAGAAGGGGTACACTCCAGCTGCTGTAAAGCCTGTTGGGCCAGAGGGTGCTGAAGACCCCCCTGGTATCTTCTTCCAGTTAAGTAAGGTAATAAATATATTTACATTGGGTCTTTGCCTGCATCTGAACCCAAAGCTAAGTCATTGTGCCTTTTCCAAACAGCACAGTGTACATAATGTTCTTCTTGTTGTTCTTTACAGAGATACTTCCACGTGGGGGCAGTTTTCTTGGTGTGCCACATGCTCTCTGGTACCAAAGCTTTACTGAAGCTAAAGGGCTGTTGTTGCACGCTTCAAGAGTGGGATGCCATAGCTGCAACCTTCACTTATTTAAAAGAAACTATGCATTAGTAGTTTTGCAAATCTTGACAAAATATGTACTTGTTAATAGCCCTGTTTTATGTTTAGAGGTTGTTGTCAACTATCCTTTTGCTATGAGTGGTTGGTATTTTGGCCAAGAAAAAATGAACGATTTTTAGACTCTCTGAGAAAATGCCTCTAAGGCTTTATCACTTGGGAAATCAAATGTTGCTGTTGGAGCTGATCCTAGTTAAATGAATGGGGAAAACTAAATTCTGCCATGAGCATTTCCTATTAGCCTTATACCCTTTGCCAGCCAGGGTTTTGCTTGTCTACTGATTCCCTTCATTTTTTAAAATGTTTTGGAGAAGTCTTCCTGCATATGATGCAGGTCACATTTTCTTCTTGTTCCCACACACAGAGAAAAGTCAATTGTTTGGTCAGTGCCAGTGGAAGGGCATCTGCTTCAGAGTTCACAGTGTTACCTACCATTTACTGAGGAGGAACTTTCTTTTCTTCAGTAGGGAAACATCCACTAGAGCTCAGTCCTGTGAGGGATGTGGCTGTGGCATCTTTGGTGTGGGTGTCAGTAGCAGCAGCTGGTGTAGTTATTCCAGCCTGGTTTTAAAGGAATGGGAAGGGCAAGGGAATGGCTGTGGCACAAAGAAAGCACACTGCAGCCCTTTGGTTCTTGCTGAGAGGCATCATGGCCTGCTCAGACATCAAGAAACTGCTTTCCATCCTCTTCTAGTGTGACTTGCTGCTTAAGGAAAGCCTCTTGTGCTCACATGTGACAAAGAGGCAGAGGCAGGGAAGGGAGAGGGGCCAGGCTGGGGTGAGTGGGTTCTGCTCTGTGTTGTGCAGTTCAGGAGAGGCAACGATTGCCATGTCCCACACTGAGGGAATCCATCCAAACATCATGAGCCTGAGGTCCCCTCAATGTCTGGCTTTATTGTTTTACTAACAATTTGTCAAGAAGTAAGTCTTGTGAGTTTGATGAATGCAGATGAGAGATTTGAAATATGATTTAATTAATGGACTTGGATAATTAGGCTGCAATAAATAGAAATAGTTATCCCACAGGCAACTGCCTTAAGGTTACACCAGAATTTTATTAGAACTGAGCAGCACGGTAACAAAATACAAGCACTACAAGTACTTTCATTTCCTTTTGCTCCTTCTGGATTCATTCAGCAGTTTCACCTGTTATTCCTGGTACCCTGTATTACCAGTTCAGCAGTCTGGCATGTTTGGCATTGGTGTGCTTCCCATCCTGGAGACTTCATGGATGAGTATTTCACTTAAGCAACTTCATTTATGTTGCCAGCATCAAAGGATGTCATCCCAATTTTGTCTCTTGGCTGCAAGTACATTACAGAGAACCAAATGTTCTCTGATTTCACTCAGTGAGGGCTGGACAGACTTCCAAAAATATCTCTTAATATTGTATTGGTGATGAGAGCATTACAAAATTCAGAGGTACCCAGACTGTGGTTTATTTCACATTTTTAGTTCCTTCTTTCTTAATCCTTGGAAAAGTTCCTTTTCCCCCAGCATGTCACCTCTTTCATTTGCACTGGTAATGTCCAGATACATAATCCTGCTAATCTGGCAATTCTAGTCAGAGAGATACTCAAGTTCTGGGCAAACAGGGTTTCTGGCAGTTGAATGTATTTGCACAACAGCTTATTTCCCACCAGTAGATGGCATTCCCCAGGAATAAGCTGCAGGCACGGCTGCTTTCTGTGTCTCCTTCCAGGAAGCTATTTCCATGACAAGCTGATAATAAGCACAGACTCACAATATTCTCCCCAGCATCTCCAAACATGCATTTTATCTGTATAAGAACTCACTGGGCATAGTGGATACTGAAAGTTTATGTAAATTCTGACCATAAATTTATCCATTGAGGGTAATTACACGCAAACCTGCAACTGCATTCTCAAGAATTCCCTGTACTGCAAATCCTTGGAGACTAGGAGGCTGTTCTGGGGAAGTAATCATTTCATTCTGGGGAAGTAATCATTATATGATTGCTTTGTTTTTATGCTCTTTTCCCAGCAAAGCTTTCTGTGGAAGACAGGATTTAAGTCACTGAGCCTGATCTAGTTTGGATATTCCTATATTAGCCCTTGGTTTTCAAAATCTCTGCCTTGATCATAACCAGAGCCAGATGATGAATTCTTGCATCAAAAGGAAACACAATTAGGGCTTTGCTATTGAGAGCAGCCTCCATCCAGCAGGACAATGTAAGATTAAATAATAAATGAACATCAATTCTGAAAACACTCGTTCATAAGTGACTAAACTGAGATACCTGATGTGTTGGAGGAAGGGATATCAGAATCAGAAGAGAGTATCAGAATTAGTCATTGGTGTTGGAAGGCAGTGCACGGACCTGGCCTGATGTCAGCTGACAAGGCAACATGTTTGAGTTACACAGGTGAAATTTGGTATATTGCAATGTGTCTGAGGCTCATGTTTCCTTCTGTGATGTGGCAGAGGTACAATCATTTAGCCCTCTCTTCATTCATGTATTGAGGATGGAAGCTGAAAGACTGAGGAGAAAACTGAGCTTGAGTTCCCCAAATCTCTAGAGCTGCTGCAGTGCCAGCTCTTGCAGGGAGAGTGGGGGAAGAGGGAATTGCAGCCTGGTTATTGGACACTTGCTTTGGTTTTTGATAAATAACCCCTGGCCTATTTTTTATTCCCCTGGAGAATGTTCTAATTGTAGAATTCCAGCATATACACATCCCTTGCAAAGAAGACTTTCTCAATCTAAAATTGAGAAAAGAAGTAATTAAAATCTGTTTCTTTGAGAGTTTCCTTTTGGCTAGCTTTTGTGGCTTCCCTCTCAGTGTGAATATTTGGGACCTTTTATTAAAATGCCACACACACCCCGAAGCACCTCAGTCTGTGTAGTGGTGGGAATATCACATGGGAGAGAAGCATCTGAGAGACATCAGAGTACATTGGAGGTGTTAAAACACAAATGTTGTTGTACAGGTTTCCAGGTATAAGCAGTCTTGTCTTGAGGGGAAAAAATACAATTTTTTGAAAGGGTGCTATTCAACAGAGCTATGAGCTGGTATCTATGGAAACTTAAAAACTACTCTGGAGAGAGAGCTGAGGGAGGGCAGGATAATTAGCAATAAATACCTCTTAATGACAAACATTCGAGTTCTCTGTTTCACAGGAGACTTGCAAACTTTGAAAGAAATGCTTGATCATAAGGATACTCTTCCACTGTCAGAACAGCAGAGAAGTCTGTAATTTAGCAGCCCACAAAGGGTTCTCTGAAGCCATGGGCTGGCTGTGTGGGAGGATGTCACTTAGGGAGGAGATAAAGATCACATCAAAGGTGAAGCCTGGAAAACTCAGCTCATGAAATGTATAATATATGAAGGCTCAGTTCACAGTGTGCTGTGAACCAGAGCCTGGCACAGGGTGACAATTAGAGAATGAACTGTCAGATCATGAAGGCTTCATTAACAGATGGTAACTGACAGCAGAATAATAGGGGACTTTAATGGCTAATAACATTTCTTCTAGGTACATCTGTAATGATAGAAATGCCCTTTTCTTGCTAATACCAGGACCTGGTAATTATCATCAGGAGGATTGTCTTGCCCTCAGATTTGCACTGTGTTTTATAGTCTTTATAGAACCAGCCTTCAATGCCACTTTAGGGCTGGGAATTTCACCCTCTTTTATCTTCCTTCAGCTGTTAATATTATCACTTTGATTTAACTTGTGATTTCATGTAAACTTCCTTTCATGTTCCAAGTGACCTCATCTTGTTTCTGAAAAAGAAGTAATGTTTTCTTCCTAACCATTTCAAAAAAGTTTTGACCTTTCAATCAAGAAATTCAAGGATTTCAATGTGTGTATTTATTATGTCTGACTCATCAAAAAACAGCTTCTGACATTGCTCTGCATTTTTGTAGCTTTCAAATCATCACTTCAGCAACCTGTGTACACTGTCTATGAGTCAAACCCCAGATTTCAGTGGAATATTTATTTGGTCCTGACCATGAAATATTTAAGAGATGGTCAGAAGAAGAAAGTGATCTGGGATTTATAGAAATCAATAAGACTCTTCTGCTTTTTTTCATTGGGATGCAGTTTCACATCCCAGTCTAAATTTTCAGTGAAAAACATGCATTTTCATTTGTTGCTCTGCAGGGGTATTGGTGTAAATTACCAGATTCCACTGAGATGATAGAGTAGGTGCCTCCCAGGGTTAATCAAGACACCAGCATTTGGGGTCTGTGCTTCCCAAAGACTATCCAGAGTGACCTTGGCTTTGAACAACCTGAATTAGATGCCTGAACTTACTGTCAGTACTCAGCCATCCATGTCTGTCTGATGGGACACAGTGTAGATCCATCAGATTAATTTTTCATCTTGCTTGTAAGAAGGATGATAAAAAATCTGCTGTATTAAAATTTGATACTTGTCCTTTGATGATGAGTTCAGTTTTATTATTTGTACAAAGGATGTAATTGAAATGGAGTGGAAACACAAGTGCTGCACTTCTAGATATGTGGTGAACTTGTCATCTCATCATAGAGATTAATGAGTTTTCTTCCACCACATCAACCTTCAGATTTCTCTGATGCAGCAACAGCTTTATATATTCCATGGGCAGGGTGAAGAAGTTTTGAAAATTTCAGGGTGAAAAGGGTATAACATTTCTCAGATACTCAAAGGTGTTATACCCTACATTGATCATGGCTGATCCATGCTGACTTTTCTGAGGTGGCACTATGGTAAATGAGAAAATATGTTACAATTGCTTATGAGATATTACTGGGATTTTTCTCTTCATCACCTGTGCAGGTTTTCAAGGACTCCTTACACTTAAAATCAAGCTCTGATGCATCTGCTCAGGCTGTAACCACTCTTTGTAGTCCAGCCTTAATGGGAACACTTAAACAATAAAAGGTTATTGGCTAAGAAGGATCTACTCCATAAGAAAAAGCTCCCATTGCCTTCCTATGAAATTCATCAACATCTGTGGAAGTTGCCTGTGTGTCTCTTCTGGACCTTTTGGTTTGTTGGGTTTTGTTGGGTTTTTTTCCTGCTGGGATTCTCTATAGTCATCATGCAGGTTGTAGCTGCACAGGAATTTTTCATAGAAGCAGAGATGCACAATGGATGGGAATCTTGGCAATCATCAGGTCAGTAGAAAACCAACCAGAAGGTGTCATCTTAAAATATTTTTCAACATAGTAATCTGTGACATCAAACTAAGAAAAATGAGGGTTGTTTTGTTTCTTATGGTCATAGTCTTTGCTTTAACTAACTCTCACAATTTGGTATGCTGATAGCAGCTTCATTTTCTTGTTCAAAATGCCATACAGACTTTGCTCCTAAGCCAGTGTCAGGAGGGATGCTCCCTGAACACCCTGTGTTTTCCTCAGCTGCAGAGGCAGCAGAATAGCACATTCATCACCACATCCTGAGCAGTCTCCACTCCTGTTCCAGTTTGCTAACAAGGCTACCTAAAACCAGCAGAGCTGCTTCCTGCTTTAAATGAAGCAGCTGCCTTTTCCAGATGCTGCTTCCGTGGGCTCTGTGTCTCCATCTGCTTTGGCTGCAACAAAACCTTCATGCTTTGAAGGATCTGCTTCTATCCCCAGATAACCTTATCAGACCAGGATCCCTCTTAAAAACCAAAAAACTATGCAAAGAAATAATTCAGGCAAGGTTTCCTGTTTCTGAGCTGAGATTTGCACTTCGAAATTCTGTTATACTTGAAGTTCACAGCTCTGCAGAAACTGTTAAGGGTGTTAAACCTGCAACAAGAGCCAGCTGAGTAGCAGCTTTGGAGTGATGCCTATATAACTTAGATCAAAGTTACAAGGTGCTTATGTAGCTTGAGTTATAACATATCTATATAACCTAAATAATGACTTTTTATATATCTATTTAATCTGATACCCATCTAACCTGAATCATAGCTTTTTATACAACCAGATATAAAGAACTTTTTATACAGTGTAGTGGCTAGTATATGCTTAATTCTGAATAGACAAAAAAAGAAGAAAAATCTCACTAGGAATCCACCTGCTTTAGGGATAGAGAAGTATAGTAGTAATGAAAAAATGGCAAATGCAAAGCCAATTAGCCATAAAACACTCAGCACTGGCACTGCAATAAACAAACACTTGCTCTGTAGACATCAGTCTATGGGGATTTATTTCCTGCATAGCTTTTGGGCATCAGGAGGGAGATGCTTTAGAAGAGAGCAGTGGTGCCAGGCTGCCTTCTTACTTTAGAGTAAGATGATATGATATGATATGATATATCATAGTTTGTTATTTATGTCCATGGCCTCAGAAAGCTTAAATGAATAATGTCATGAGTAAAGTATAAAAACTTACCAACTATCTACAGTATTTAGGCTAACCTGATTTCCTTAGAAGTCAGTCCCTTTTCTAGTCACAGGTAAAATTCTTGCTGTATTTTTCTTTCTAGTACCCAGGAGAGGGGTTTTGTATCACTTGTGCTTTTTTTGGGTGCAGCTGTAATCTGCTCTGTTACTGATTTCATGTTGTCTTTTCCTAGACTGAGTAAGGCTTCTCCATGCATGTTTATATGCACATATACAGACACACCTGAAATGCATTTAAAACTCATTGCTTTTGCTTGGATTGCTGCTACTGTTTTGGTCTTTCAGCCTCCACTTTTATACTTTATCCTTGAGTTTTGTCCTGGCTATGCAAGTTTCTGGAGGACTTTTTGGTTTCCATGCAGTACAACAGCTCAGTGTAAGTGGCATTGCAGTGTGATTCACACTGAAAATAACCAGCCTTGGTCCTGGCCTTTTATTAAGAGCTACTGGTTTTTATCATTCCCAAGTATGTATCAATTCTGGCAAGGAATTGAGACAAGTTGTTTTTACCAGACTAACTGGACAAGTGATGAGTACAGTAATTCCTTTCAGTCTTTCCAGTGAAATATCTGGGACATTTCATTTTGATCTATTATAAAATTTGAAAAGCCAGGCCATGAGTTGGTGTTAGCAGAGTTCTAGAAAGAACAGTGTTTGACTAACTCAAGGAAATAGCTACAGGTCAGGATGGATGAGGCATACAGAAAGTAAACACATGTAAATATGGAATATTCCACTGGGGGCCAGGTTTGTTTGATACAATTAGAGAAAACCACTTGCTGTTATATTCCTCTTATCAGTAGCAGAGGTCTGAACAAAAACATTGCCTCTCCCAGCCCCTCTCAGCTTTATCTTTCCAGAGGTGAAAGATCTGCCTCAGGACTGGTGTTAACTCCTGGACAGCAACACCTTTTTTGTGATAGGGGGAATGAGGACTATGCCACTTCTTGGCAGCTTTGGAGAGGAGTCTGTCAGCTGCCTTGTCAAAAGCAGCATCTCTCACTGGGCACATTTGTTAGAAGCATATTGATGATATATTCCTGTGAAGGCTTTTCAGGTCATCAGCTGTGTTTCAGTGCCTGCTCACTCCTCCAGACTTCAGCAGGAAAGCAGGAGCTGGTGTGTCACACAGGGAGCTGTGCTAGGGATGACTGATGTACTGTTGCCACTGCCAACATGGGAACCTCACATTTTTGTACTTGGAAGGGAGTTAATGGATGGAAGGAATGTGGCATGAAAAAGTCAGTGACAAGCACGTGCCGGGGTGTGGTTACAAGTGCTGCAGAATGCTTGATACCAAGAGAAGGATGGTAGTAAAAGATGCTTTTTCTGGACAAGATTTGGAATGCTGGAGTTTTATCTGTCTAGCAGGAGGCTGCATATTTAGTGAGTCAGCTGAGATAGGAGACAGGCATTTGACTTTGTTCAAAGTCAGTCAGCCTTTATTTGTCAGCATGTCAAGAACACACAAGAACTAATTTTCATCCCCTGGGAATACCACACTGACAGGCACTTCCCACCCAGCTGGGCACATCCATGCTTCCCTGTGCCACCAGCTCCTGGAACAGCTGCTGGGTACACCACAGCAATACTGCCTGGGAGCTGGGGGAGTTAGGCCACCCTCTGCTGCCTGTGCTTTAATGCAGCTTTAATTGGATTTTTATTGCTTGCTTCCACCAAGCTTTGTTCCAGCCAGAGGTGGGGCCACTGGTGTTGGGAGTCACTGGGTCACGTATTCTATTGTTTTATAAACCACAGACCTTAGAATGTACCCCAGTACCTGCTTTACTGAGCAGAAAATCTGGACTTTGTCTGAAACACCTTTTTTCTTGAAAGGCCTTCCACATATTTTTAAAATGCCCAAGTATCTTCAGAATTCTGTTAGTACAAGAATTTGCTTTATCATTTATCAGTTATGGGTTGTGTCATTAGTGGATCATGCAGTGGGATCATTGTGATTATGCACAAATTACTAAGCAGACTGCAGAAATCCAAATCAACACCAGAAAAGCAAATCCACAAATCCAGTGTTCTCTGCACTCTCTCTTCTGGCTTCTCCTGCCCAGGCTGAAGTGTCTGTGTCTTCACTGCTCTGGCTGGCACTGCAGGGAGCACACTGACACAGCTCCAACTTCCCAACTGCCATCTGCTCATAAACCCACTGACAAGTGTTCGTCAGAAATCACTTCAGGCTAATTCATCTCTTTTCTGACACACTTTAGTAGCTAATTTTTAAGACCTAAATCTGTCATTACTACACATTAGTTGTCAAGATAACAACACAGCTGTCCTCTGGAGAAAAGAACCTAAAGTACTTGAACTATCACAAAAATATAGGAGAATTGCCTTTAAATGGCCATGTTCAAAATTTTAACTGAGATAAAAGGAAGTGTAGATCAAAACAGCATATCCCATCTCCAGCAGCTGCATTCTGTTGCTTCGTTAGTAAATTTAATTTTGTTTTGTTTACAGTGAATGAAGAGGTGCAATGATCAGGCAAAATCACTAGTGCAAGTGATTTTCGTTCTCTTCAATCATGCCTTCTTCCTGACATAATTGTGCCTAACAATGTGTTGCATTCTGCATCTGGTGTTATCATGATTTCATCTTTACATTTAATCACTGCATCTTAGCTCTTCTTTCAAAGATGTATGGGGTCAGCAGCTCTGGAGGGGCAGGAAGTTGAGGACTCACGAGTGGCAAGGATGCCAGTGAAAATTTTGACAGTAATAAGGAAAAACCCAGCACTCTGTTATAAAGTGCTAAATGCCTGATATATGAATCTCACAGCATTAATCATAAAGCTGAAGCCTGTTTACAGTTTCTGGTTTTGCCCAAAGCCTCTATTCATTCCCATCAATTCTTTATTTCAGTTTTAACATATGTTGGAAAAATCTGCCTGCCTATTGTTTCTCTCCAAACAAAGAGAACATTTAGTTGTGGGCTGTGTTCCTATTGTACTCTGCAGTCAGTTGAGGAAAACCTTCCAGGAGCCTTGCTTTGTGCCTCTGGTGCCCCTGATGACTTGGAGGCAGCTCAAAAAGAGTTTCTTGGCTCTTTCAAGGCCTTTCCCCAGAGAGATGAGTATCTGAAGAAGGGCCCTTTCCCATCCCAAGGGAACATGATCAGTAGCTCTTCTGTTCCAGGTGAGTCTTAGTCAAGCACTCTGTATGAACTTGAATTTCCCTCAGGTGAGAGCACAGCTGTATGTGGGAGACAGCCATGGAGCAGATAAACCTGGAATGCCATGGGAGGACACCTCTGTTTAAGACAGGATGAGAGGCTGGCACAATTCCCCACGGTTCTCTGCTTTTTAATGGCAATGTGCTGTTTTCAATATACTACTGTTCATCCCCAGTTCCAGAAAGTTCTGTGCTCCCTGCTCCTCCATTGGCTTTCCCTGGGAGACCCCTCCCACTCTGCTCTCCCATTGGTGTATCCTGTGTCACTCCACCTTAACTCCACCCCTGACTCCCTTCCCCATTGGATAATTTGTACTCTGGCCCCGCCTACCTTCCCCCAGTTGTGTACCTAGGCCCCAGCCCTCCTGCTGGGTCTTCGGCCCTGGTTCCGTTTAGTAGAGGTTGTGTTCCAGCGTCCTTCTGCTTCTTTCCTCACCCTCGCCTCACCTGGACCCTTGGATTTTCCTTTAGCAAACGCTGCTGGATCTGCCATGCGAGGAGTCCTCCCGTCACTCTGGTGAGGCTGTGGTTACACTGTCCGGGCTGGGGGAGTTGTCAAGGCAGCCTGAAGTGGGGATGCTCCCGGTGCTGCAGGTACCCCAACAGCACCTGCCTGGGGAGGCTGCTCTGGCCACCCGCAGCTGTGGTGGAGGTATGTCTCAATATGTGTAAAGTAATGGAAAGGAAAGGAAAAAAGGGAAAAAGTAACTCCCCACCTATCTTAGATCAGTTCTCAGCTGCACCCAGTTCTACTGAAGCATTCTCACAGAATGGGTAAGGTTGGAAGGGACCACGGGAGGTCATTAATCCAATCTCCCTGCTCAAAGCAGGGTCTCATACAATGTTCCTTTGGCTGCCCTTCAGTGGATCTTGAAAACAGACCTGCAGTATCCTCTTCCATGAGCAAAAGGGCTAAAATCTCTCTTGCTACTTCCTTGATAGGGGGACACAAGAATTTTGGAAGCAGTAAAGTGAGTTGCAAGAGAAGAATGGTCTATTAATGTGAAAATCCAAATAAGCAATGCAGTTACTGGGGTTTTTAAAAGTGTTAGAACAATCCTAAAGCCATCCAGTATCTTCCTGAAGAAGCCAATATTGAGAAGATTCTGAAAAGTATTGAGAACAGGTTTGAAAAATTCAGTTGCTTTTCTGGTAAGAATCAATGAATTTAGGTTTACAGTGGTTTAAGTTTATACTGCTACAAAGCAAAATCTAAAAACTGAAGAGATTCCTGTCAAAGAACACCAGTTATCTAACCCAATCCGTAATAAGCCAACTAATTAACAGCAGTCTACGGTTATGTGACCCCATTCATCCCCTGCCATAAAAGTGGTTTGCAAATGTGTTACTGAAAGATGCAGTGAAGAATATTATCTGCATTTTACTGTGCAGAAATGGAGGCTTAGAGAGACTACAGCGATTGCCATGGCAACAAAGAAAATGTGTGCCAAAACAAGAAAGGTATAAGGAATGTTATACTCTTATATGGTGGTCTCCTTCTAATTTTTTTTCTTTTGTGCATACTTGTTTCTTTCCCATTGCTGTCACATCTCTGCTGGCTTGGCTCAGCTGCTTATTTCCCCCCATTTCATAGACATTTTCTGATTTTCAGGCCTTATATTAACTAATAAATTTTTTCATTGCATGTAATTAAATAATTTGTTGTAGTTTAAGGTTGCCTTGTAGTAAGAGTGAGGGCAAGCATTTCTCTTCCTCCTCTCAAACTCAGGAGTATCATTGTTCCACGTGAAATACTGCCAGTCCTCTGGACTTCTCACAAACCTGGTCAGTCTTACACAGGAAAAAAAAAAAAGCTTGGGAAAAAGTGCTAGAAAGAGTAGCTGAGGTAAAAGGAAAGTATGCTGTGCAAAAGGAGACTGTGAGTTTCCAAATGAGGTTCAGGAAAGCACTAATTCATGCTCAATAATAAATTGAATGGATAAACTTCATAGGGAAAAAAATAACTGAGTTCAGGAAAATAACTGATGGTCTGCAGTCTGCATGCATGGACAAGCTGAAAAGTGGAAGGTTTCCAACAATAAGAGGACTGTTTATATTTCCTGTATGAGGGGAAGGAAACCAACTGCAGAGGAGTTTTTTGACCAAATGGAGCTTAGGATGTCCATGACACTTGTAGCAGCAATCACTCGCTCTGGAAATAAACAGCCAGGGCTGTGTTTGTTTGAAGTAAAACAGTTCTTTACAAAGATTGGGGGTAATTAACTAGTGTGCAAATCTTACATGATGGAACACAATCTGCCCCCAGCTATTTTGTAAACAAAACAAATAGGGGTAAATGGGTTGTCCTGATCTCAGCATTGTGCTAGTATTTCACCTTGGTGAGGAAGAGCTGATGTTCCCACTGTAAGCCCTGAGAAGTCCCTGAATTCATTGTACTTATTTAGAGGAAAAATAATCGAAACGTCTAAATATGGGATTCTCCATAGCCATAACTTTATGGTTGTATAGTTCCTCATCCAGCAACACCCCCAAGTCTTTCACCTCAAAAACAGTCTCAGTGCATTCTCTGCCCAGCCTGTATCTGTGCAGAACTTGGCTTTGCTCAAATGCATGAGCTTGGCCAAGAGGCCCCTTTCAACCTGTAAAAATCCCTCCGGATGGCATCCCTTCCCTCCACTTAAGTACTTAAGACATGCCAATTTAAAGACACTTTATTTACAAACACACTCTGCTCTGAAAGCCTGACCTTGCCAATAAGCTTTTGGGGGGGGGGGGGTTCAGATGTTTAACTGTAATTTTGTAACTAATTGTGGTAGATGACGACTATATGAGTATGGTTAAACACCCATGCCCTTGGTATAATGGTTAAACTCTGACAACATTCAACAGAAACCTCTTAGGGACTAAACCATTCTCCTCTTGGAGATGGGCAAGGGTTGGTTTCAGGGGGCCTATGGAAACTCCTGCTCTGGTCACGTTGGGATGGCCTGGGCTGTGGCTGTACTCAGACCGTACGCTGCGGCGGGCACGGTGCTGCTGCTGTGGAACAGCATCGGTATTTGGGGAGCGGGCACGGTGCTGGGTGCTGCTGCTGTGGAACACATATCGGTATTTGGGGAGCGGGCACGGTGCTGGGTGCTGCTGCTGTGGAACACATATCGGTATTTGGGGAGCGGGCACGGTGCTGGGTGCTGCTACTGCGGCACAGCATCGGTATTCGGGGAGCGGGCTAATATTGCTAATAGTATTGCTGTACAATACCATTGGTATTTGGGGAGCGGGCACGGAGCGGCTCTGAGGCGGGAGCTGCTCCATCGCCTGTCGGAAATCCACGGCAGCCCTCTCGTGGCCGCTGCTGTTCCGGAGTAATTGCCTTGGCTTTAATCCCCATCTGCCCTTACTGTCACAGCTCGGAATACGCGGAGTGGTCTCGGGAGAAGAGCTGGGACATGACACAGGCCGGTGTTTTACGTTCTGGTCGGGTGCTTGCTGTGTACGAACCAGGGCTGGAAGCAAAGCGGAGCTGCCCGGCGCTCCAGGGAATTCCGTTCTGTTAGTTGTGGGCTGGGATTTTGTTGATGATTTGTTTTTCCTTTTTGAGGACGCTGCTTGTTGGGTGCTTTTACATTTTTTGCGGCTTGGCCGTTGTGCATCCGCTCTCGGCAGGAATGGCAGCATCCCCGGCCGCCAGGCTGAGTGTGGAACGCCCGTTGCCGGCCAGGGCCGGAGGGGGGTGGTTCTGGAGGTTCTGCCTGCTCCGCCCGGCCCGGAGCGAGTCCCGTCAGCGCGGAGCCAGCGGCTGCTGCTGGGTACCCTGCGCGCCAACGGCCGCCGCTACCGGCGGCCAATCAGAGCGGGGCGCTGCCTGCCGGCGGCCAATCAGAGCCCCCCGCTGCCGCCGCGAGCCAATGAAGGCGCGGCGCTGGCGCCAGTAGTTTCCCGGGCCGTTTGAAGCCGAGCAGACGGAATGGCGGAGCTGCGGCCGCCGGGACCGCAGGGGGACGGCCGGGACTCGCCGGCCGCCGGCCCCGTCCCCGTCCCGGGGGAGCGCCCCGAGCAGGCCGAAGGTACGGGCTGCGTGTGCCTGCGGGCAGGGAGGGCGTGCGGAGCCGGGAGGGCAGGGCAGCCGCGCCCCGCGCTCGGGCGGTGCCCCAGGGATGCAGCTGCGTGGTGCGAACAGGAGGAGCGGCCAGGTCAGGCCAGGTACTGCCCGCTCTGCTCCGCCGCTGATCCCCCGCGGGCCGCGCCCCGGGCAGGGTAGCGCCCGCTTGGCTGCCCGGCTCGGGGCGTGGGCACTGGGCTGGAAACGAGGGTAGGGCTGGCTCTGGAAATCAGCTCTAAAATGTGGTGGACTTTTTTTTTTTTTTTTTGTTTTCCTTTTAATCGTAAAGTTCTGGTGTGTTTCTCAGTGCCTACCACGGCACTGAAATGGGCGGGCAGGAACGTATGTGGGTTTGAAACGCTCCACTAAGGGTAAGTTAAGGCGTGCGGTAGAAGGCAGGTTCAGGATAGACATTGGGCTGGGCAGGAGTTCTTCGGGAACAGAGGAGTGAGTGAGTAGCTATGTGACAGTTTGTGGTGTTTGCTTTACTCCCGCTTCTCTTCCCAGATCGGCAACAGGAAGATGCCGAGAGCGACTGGAGTGCTGACTCCTGGAGTGACTATGGCAGTCGTGACAAACCAGGGACTACTTTGGGAAGGACTGTGCCAGATGGGAACGTGCTTTTTCCGGATATTTTTCACACCAATCATCTTTTGTTTTATGAGCGATTCAGTGCTTACCAGGATTACATCTTGGGTAAGTAATTTTTTTCTACAAAAGTAAGGTAGTGTTAGTTCTCTTGTGGCAACTTTAAACAATTTAGTTTAAATGAAGTCAGTTCTATAAAGCAGTGAGATGCCTTTAATATGGGGGCTGCCTACTGTGCTGTAACCTCAGCTGCTCTAGCTGGTGGACCAGGAGGCAGTTTTGATACAAGTAAAAAAAATGTGAATGATGGAAAGGCAGAACTGTTAGTAGTGATCCTGTGCATTATTTTAGCTGGTCTTCCTAATTTTTTTTGTGTACTGTAAATCTGTTTAGGATAAGGCACAGTCAATTCTGTTATCATGAGCATAATAGAATGAAGTCCAACTTTAGAGGTGGTAGAGGATCATTTCAATTGTGTTGACTTTCATTTTCCAGTGATCTGGAGGAGTTTTTTCCATTTCTTGCATAAATGTCATGTTTTCACTTTGTTGTAGCTGACTGCAAGGCCTCTGAGGTGAAGCAGTTCATAGCTGAGTACCTGGAGAAGGTGCTGGAGCCCTGTGGCTGGCAGGCCATCTGGCGCACCAGCGTCTTTGACGTCCTCGTGGGGGTGAGTGGCTCGCTGCTGCTCAGGTGTTTGTCTCCACTTGACATAACTTACCTCTCTAACAGACTTTTCTAAGTCTCTCAATGTCCAGGTCACACATCTGTCTTGCAGACCTTGGATGTTCAAACTGGCAGTTCCATCTCATGGTTGAGGAGGGAAAAACTTTGTGGCCCCTCAGCTCTTTTCTGCCCAGTTAGTGAAAAAATGGCTTTTACTGGCCCAGACTGTCTCTTTGGATTGTTTGTATCCTGTGGGCACTTTGAAAAATGAGCCTCAGAGGAGTCCCGAAGGGCTGTGAAATATGGATTTTAGTCTGAGGATATTGCTTTTGCCATTTTTCAAAAACAGCAGCACAAAAAAAAAAAAAGGGCGGGGGGGGATGGGGAAAATCAACTTAGTGGCCTTGTTATGAGCATTATGAGGGATTTGAATGAGATTTTGGATGTGGAAAAGGCTCTCTAGCTGTGGGGTTGTGAGAAGCTTAACTCTGGGTTATCACTTGAGCTGAGGAGATGGCCTTGGCTGTACGGTGCCATTTGTGTTGGTTTGTGTGGGGTCAGTGGGGACCCAGCATGGCCCTGACTGAGGCACATCGTGTTCCCCTCCCTCAGCTGTCTCTGCAGTTCTGAGGGATTCTGGAGCTGTTTGTTCCCACAGGTGGTGGATGTGAATTTCCCAGCACTGAAGGCAGTTGTGCAGCTCAGTGAGCCATTCCTGTGTGAGTCCCAGGACAGCAGCTTCACCATGGAGTGCATGCAGGAGCTCCTGGAGCTGAAGGAACATCAGATCCTGCTGCAGGAGCTGTGGGTTGTTTATGATGACTCAGGACAGTTTGACCAGACAGCACTAGCCATAGAGCATGTCAGGTAGGACAACTGCACCCTTCTGCTACCCAGTGGGTTCTGTCCTGAATTCTTGGGCCATACTGGCAGCTCCACAAGCCAAGCCTTCCAAAGTCAGTCTGATGATTGGTGCTCTGAGGAGACTGCTTTCCCTCTCTTTTTCACCCCAGAGTTCTTTGGACTGTATCACCTGTACACTAATACACTGCTCTTTCTTTTCATTAACATTTTTCTGGATTTTTCTCTTTTTCTTGTCCCATTCTTCTTTCTGCATTTTGCCCCTTCCCCTAAATTTGCTCTTTATTCTTTAGGTGTATCTTCACATATTCTATTTTTTTCTTCTTTATCATCTGTCTCTTTTCCACCTCCTTTCAGGCACTACATGCTGTTTGAAACCTCTCTACAAATAGGCTGCGGGGCTGGACAAAAAAAGCTAAAATAGGAGGAATGACCTACATTGTCAAGAAAGAAAACTTAGCTGAAGGGTGATTGGCCAAAAGTAAACAACCAGAAAGCCTCAGAATCTGAAGAGTGTCAGTCTTGCTTTTCAAAATCAGGTTTTAGCTGTTTACTCCCTTTTGAGGAAGTAGAACACAGGTTATTCTGAATTTTGAGCTTAGACACACAAAGTAAAACTCTTTATGCAGGTAAGCAACAGGCAGGAAGGATGACTGTGTGTACTGAGCAGCCTAAGGGATATGAATTTCTAGAGAGAGGTGAATTCTCCAGTTGGTTACATTGTGTTTCCAGTGCTGTTGACTCTGTTCTCCTGTGTGATTTAACACTTTGCTTCCCAAGGTTCTTCTACCGGTACATCTGGAGGACCTGGGACGAGGAGGAGGAGGATGAGTTTGATTACTTTGTGAGATGTGTTGAGCCCAGACTGAGACTGTGAGTGCTACACCTTTGCTGTTCTTAGGGCAGAACCACTGGAATGTGTCATGTGGGAATAGGGACTCTCAATTAGGTGCAAAAAGCTTCTGTTGGTTTGTAAGCCAAAACAGGTTAACAGCATTCACTGTCTAGTGGTCAAAATCTTGTATGGAAAGAGATCTCAGCTGAGGCTGCCACTTGATTTCTGAGCCTTGGTGTTCCATGGTGCCCCAAACCCAGCAATAGTCATCCTCACACTCGTATAAGTTTAATCCTAATAAAAGGGATTAATAATCCTAATAAATGGGATGCTCCACTTTTACCTCTGGCATAAAATAAAAACCACAACAGAGCTGAATGTAAACAAAAACTTGTAAATTGGTCATTTTCTAGGAGGAACATGTGTGAATCTTTCTGTTATTCTAATGAAGGCTTAGATATTACCTCCTAAATTGTTACTTTTTTTTTTATGGCTGTGCTTATGCCATTTTTTTAGGGCGAGTTTCTGACAGTAGACAATCTTTCAAGGTGGGTGGGCAGATGTTTAGAAAGTAAAATATTTGTGTCTGTTCAGATTTTTTTGGTTTTTCTGCTTCAAATAAAATGGAGCAGTGTTGATGTAGACTGCAGAGAACCTTGACTCAAGTAACTGATGCAGAACTCCAGGTTCTCTGCAGTCTCATGTTTGGTCTGTGAGGATTGGGAATGTGCCATGTACTGACCCCTTGCTCTGAACTGCAGGCACTATGACATCCTGGAACACCGGGTGCCTTCTGGGCTGGTAGCTGATTACCAGAACTTGTTATCACAGTGTGAAGAGCTCTATGAGAAGTTTCTAAATGTGAGGAACAGCATATCAAGCAGTGATTCAGACTCAGAAGCAGAAAACGTTTCCATGGTGGAAGGACTAAAATTGTATGACCAAGTGGAGCACGTAAAACAAAGGCTAAAACTAATTGAGAATCCTCTGCTGAGGTAATGGGTGGGTTTGTGCAGGGAGGAGGCTCCTAAGGGGAATCACATAGAGGAGGTGGGGGCTGAAGGAAGAGCTGTTGGCTCTCTTGCTTTTGTTGCAGGTACGTGTTTGGTTACCAAAAATATGGCAGCCTCCAGGCTAAAGGACTGAGATCAACGGGTGCCAAGGTCATTCATGTTGTGCCCTGCATCATGAAAGCAAATCTTCTCCAACTGTTGACAAGAGACAAGCTTTGCCCAGAATCTTGTGAAGCCTTAGAAATACAGGTGCAGTAGCAGGAGTTGTCTGAGTGCTAATAGTTTTTCCTCTGAAGAAACAGTGTGGAAGGATAAGTTAATTTACCACATGCAAGATACTACAGTGGTGGGATTGTTTTGTCAATAAAAAAATATCACTGTAATTTAAACAATAAGTGGTAAAATTTTATGATTTAAATAATTTCTTTTAATTCATTTGTGCCTGTTGAGTTCTCTATACAAGCAGCTTCCTGTGTGTAGGAAATAAATGAACCTCTAATAACTCTACAGTGAAACGCTGTAAGGCATGACACTTGAATTTAAGTTTGAAATGCCCATGTCTCTTGATGCTGCTGATAATGATCTAGGGTTTGAAGGAGGAAGCATAGTTTTCTTGCTTTGGTCCTGGTAGGAAATACATTTATTTTAGGAGCAGCCATGTTTAGTTTTAGTGAACTCAGACAAGACTTGCTACTTCAGCAGTTCAGAAGAGGCTGAATTCCTTGGACCCAAATGAAATGATTTGCTGTGTTCTGATCATGTTTGTGAATTACAGATTGCCAGAATGGAGCCATGGGGAATGTCTTGGAATAACTTTAGGCTATAAATCTGATTTTCTGATTTGGCAACTGAAAAAGTGCTCTTATTATGCTTACCCTGGAATTTGCTGGGAAGCAGTAAATGTATAGTTTCTGTTTACTATTTGTCATCTTTCAGTATGCAATTCCTCAGTAATGTTTGTTGAGGATATCACCCTACCCTCTTTATCAAGGGAAAGGATCATGTGGGCACTATTTACCACTGTGGTATTTGAACTCTGGGGGTGTCTCATACCAGGAGCAAACACAGGAGTATTCAGACTAGCTCTGATCTACTTGCTGTTTGGTTTTTATTTTCTTTATCTTCTATTTCTTTCTTACCTTCTATTTCTGTTTATCTGTTTCTTCATGGCAAATCCCTTAGGCACAATTGAAGTGTTGGCCTGGAACCAAGGCCACAGAAAAGTTTGCTTAGGGGTGCATGTGCTCTTTTATCTGTGTATGCCCCAGTTTTCTCCTGGGGGAATGGATGTGACACAAACATCAAAGTCATGTGTTAAGGCTGGTTTTGTCTGCAGAGGGCTACAATTCTTGAATTCAAAGTAGAAATTTTGTATTATTAATGCTATTGAAAGGGTTTCTTTAAAGCAAAAGCAGCAACATTTAATTGAAAGCAAGCTCTACAGGCATAAATGCATCCATTTTTACACGTTCTTTGGGAGCTGATTGTGGTTTTTTTTTTTTTTTTTTGCAGTTTCACCGTGATCCACTAGCAGCTGTAAATGCTTGTTATGAAGGAGACACAGTCATCATCTGTCCTGGCCATTATTTTGTGGATGGCATGTTCTCCATTGCTGATTCAATAGAGCTAGAAGGTAGCAGGTTTGCTAGTCTAAAGGTTCTTAAACAAGCAAATGGAATGTCTTAAACCAGCTCTGTGTAAGGATTTACTCCTTGCAGAATTTACCTGGAGCTTTTTTCTTCAAAGTATTCTTGTTTCTGTTGTAGAGTCTAATGCAGGGTGGAGTGAGCTGTTTAATGAGCTTTAGTGCAGATAAACTGCAGATTTTGTTGATTGATAGCAAATTCATAATTTCCTCCTATTTGTCTGCATAAATGGTGTTTGTATAGGTAATAGAGAGGATTCAACAGAAACCTAAGGGGTCTTGATGGTTGTAGTAGTGGAAACAGAGGAGTAATTCTGAGAGGCTTCTACTAAGGAGTGCTTGAGAAATGTCCTTGTTCTTTGAGTGTCTGAATGTGCCTCAGGGGCAGCCTCTGAGCCCCAGTGCTGGTGCAGCCCCAGGGAGTGCAGGGGGAAGGAGGCAGGAGGTGCTGTTAGGATTTACTGATGGCACTTGGAGCATGTCAGTGGGGGGGGGGGGGGTGCTGCCAGCCTGGCTCTGCACTGAGTGAACCACGTGGGTGGAGGAGGCAACTTTTCATTAATACATTTTTTTCTGCAGAAACAGATGTTGATTTTAGGATTTTTCTTGCAAAATGTTTGTGTTTAGAATACTTCTGCTTTGCCTAGGATATGTTGCTGTCTTTCCCTTACCATTCTTGATTTCTCAGTGTATCCCTTTGCTTTAGGCAGGTACACACTGTTGCAGTGCTATAGTCTGTTTGTCACTGTGGCTTCTGCAGCTGTTCAGATACTTATTTAGTTGCATTTTTATCTTGTCAAAGCTGCTTAATGAGAAGAAGGCTGAGAGTTTAATTTCCTGCTGTTCTAGACTGTGTTTTTCTTGCCCTTCTTGTTTATGAGTCAGTTTCTTTCTTGCCCATCTCCAGTGTGTGTTTGATTTATGCAGACACACATTGTGATAACCAGTGCCCCTGCAGGACAAGGGACATCGATAAAGTGCTTTATTTATCTCAAGAATGACATTGTTTTGAAATTGTGTGTGGTGCTATTTATTGCTTTTCTTGCTTTAAGGAAACTAATACACAAATGGTGCAGTAACACACATTAAAGGATGAGCTGCTCTATTTTAAGAAGCAAGGCATATAAATATGTATTTTTAGTACAAACCATGCTCTGAATAACAAGTACTTGTCAGGTATTTAATCTTCTTACAAGGACTCCTTTCAGATTAGGTATTCTACTGCTAGGAGCAGCCAGGAACATTTGAAGTAGGAGCATCAAGACATACTCTGCTGGCACTAATCTGAGCAGCTGGCTGCTTTGGTGGCTTTTTTGGGATGGAGGGGTGACTCATGAAAGATACATCACACTGCTTAGTGGAGCTTCTCTTTTTTTCCCAGATACTGTGGAGTCAGTACTGAGGTTGAAAGTATGAAGATTAGTAAATCAGGGATAAATAAAACTTAGAGGAACTAAATAAGGTTAAAGCAGTAGCAGCTGCAAGAAATAACTTCCATGCCTGACAAGGTGTTGCAGAGGCGCCTAAGAACTTCCCTTCTGCTTGTGCCATGGTTTGTGCAGCTGCCTGGGAACCTGCAGCATCAGCTGTGCTCAGTGGCAGTGGATGACAGAGGCCTTCGGCTGCTGTGGAGCCCCTCAGGCTCAGGCAGGGGCACAGCCCTGCTGGGGAGTGAGCAGCACTGGGCAGCCAGGGAATCTTCATTCTAGAGCTGCTGCTTCAGAGATGAAGTATAAGGCAAGCTAAAGACACTGTTAGAAAGCTGCAGGCACTCTGCAGGATAATCATTCCTAAACTCCTACTTGGGTAATAACATCTTTCTGTAGTGGTGAGAAGTTAAACTTCTGCTGTCCTGTGGTGCTCTCTTTTTACATGCTGGAACTGCCCCATGCCACCTCCTCTTCAGGGGTGACCATAAATCAGTAGCAGTGGGAACAGATTTCTAGGTAATAGCATCTGTTGAAGTATCAGTCACTTAACTTTGCATTAAATGGCCCGTCTTTAAAACTTTCTGCCGACTCTTGTTCAAAGCTTTTTATTTTCATTTTGTTTATAACCTTTCTGCTTGCATGTGGCACTGTTTATTTATTTATGTACTTGGTTAGAAGCTGGCATCCTGCTTGGGCACTTCTTATCTGTGTGTGCTTTCAGAAAATGATAGGACTCGTGCTGCTGTAATGGATGTGGCATTATTGCTTTCCTTATCATGATTCTTGTCAGTGACAAGCAATAAAAGCTTTACATGCTCATAAATTTTCCTGTAAGTGCTTAAATGCTGACAACTGTGGATGGTTTAGTAAATCAATGTTGGCATGTGCTTCTGAAAGCTGCTTTTTAAACTGAATGAATCTGGAAGCCTGTGCAACACAGGAGCACTGAAAATTTCCCCCCAAATTCCATGTAAATAGGGAAGCTGAATGAAGCATGCTAACAATATCAAGCCCTTTGCACTGTTTTTTCCTCATGTTGTGGTGTGACTGCTTTTTCCCTCTGTGTTCTTGGGAACCTCTGCCTGCTCCTAGTGAACTTCTGTCCTTTGAGAGCAGACTGGAGATGCCTGTGTGTCCTCAGTTCCTGCATCCTGCTGGTCTGGTAACTTTTGGGAGTGAGAACTTTGGCCTTGGCAAATGTGAGCTCAGTTACCCATTTGTTCAGCTTTCTCAGATAGCTTTGCATTTTGTTTTGTGCCATTCAATTAAGGTAACTTTTGAGTTTAGTTTGGAGTCCCTGTACCTTGGCACAGAGGTGATGTAAGGTATAGCCTGGCCACTTGTTGAAAATCCTATTCAAGGCATTAAAACATCAAGTTTTAAACTACTGTCATTGATTTAAATGTCTGTTCTGTACTGAGCACCTCAGTGTCACCAGATGTTCTCTGAGCTTGCATCTCTCACCTCTGCTCTTAGGCTATGGCCTGCCAGATGATGTCGTGATAGAAAAACAAGGGAAAGGAGACAACTTCTTTGACTGTACAGGAGCCAATATCAAGATCTCCAATTTGAAGTTAGTGCAGCATGATGCTGTGGAGGGGATTTTAAGTAAGTGTAAAAGCATCTTGAGCTTTTTGTGACTCTTTCATAATTAGTGTTAAAGCTGGGACCCAGTGTTGCAGTTTAACAAAATATTGCAAAGAGGAGCCCTACAGGTATACATGCATATCAAGTCTTCCCTCTCCTTTTTTCAACTTGCTTATAATGTAGAAATCAAAAGAACTTCTGTTTGTACTTTCAAGCTCTTCTGGCTCTTATGCTTTATTCTTCTGCTGGGACAAGATCATTAACTTGATTGTTGTTCTGCTGTTAAGGCAGCCTGACTCTGAGTGCAGCACAGCCTGTGTCAGGTTGCCTGGAAATGGAAACAATTCTTATTTCCACAGAAGAGCCCCCATGGCAAAATTCAGCTGTAGCTGACCTCAGCCAGTGCTCCAGTGAGGAGCAGCACATGCTGTAGGAGTGCTGTAGAACTTTGTTTCTAGCACCTTCAGACTGACACTCAACTAAGTCTGAGTTGTATCCAAGGAGTTTATTGGCTGTGGCCGTGTCTTTGCAGAAGATGCTAACTGATATTTCTCCTCAAGAGACATTTGGGTTTTAAACATGTTAAAATGTTTATTAACATTTGTATGCATGTATTTAATATCTTAGGATTGTAATGAAAAGAATTATTGCTGTCATAAATAAAAAAGAAGTCAACCTGTAAGACAAATCTCCAACCGGTGCTCCCTTGTAGCAGTGTCCCTGCTTAGACCAGAAAAGCAGCATGAGTTCAAACCACATGTGAGCAAATCAATGAAGTGGATAAAATGAAAATATCACACTGCAAAGCTGCTGCAAGGCTGTGTGTTTGTAGGACGGGTTTGTCTTTGCAGAACTGGTTCATCCAGCAGTAATTGTTTCTGTGTATGTAGATGTCCATCATGGGAAAACAACACTGGAGAATTGTGTGTTACAGTGTGAAACCACTGGAATAACAGTGAGGACATCAGCTGAGCTACTGATGAGAAACTCAGATCTCTATGGGGCAAAGGTACACTCATTCTTAACTTTGGCTTATTTCCTAATTTAAAATAAAAGTTTCTCTCTGGAAATATTGCAGTCAGTCACAGGGTGGCCTGTATTGCTCTGGAGAGGGCCTTTACAAATTCATTTTGGACAGCTACATGTTACTGAATCAAGACTGGTCTCAGGGGTCTTATAGCCTCTTGTCAAATCTAGTGAAATGTCTCAGGCTGATTTGTGTGTGATGATAGCAAAGTGATGCAGTAACAGGGGACATCTGTGAAATAATCGTTGCTGCATGGCTGGTTCATGTCCTGCAGTACTTCTATGGTGATTTTCTGGTCTCTCTGCCCAAAGCTAGTTTTCTCATTTCTGTTTCTGCAAGTGAAATGCCCTTTTTGGACAACTTTGATTCTTACAGATGGATGATAAACACAAAAATGGATTCTGATACTCTTTGGGTGTTTTGAATAATGATGGAGCTTGAGGTATTGAGAGGGATGACTAAAGCACAAGCAAGTAAGGCGAGGCTGTTCAGCTGCTCTTCAGCAGGCCTTCATGGACTGGTGCCCCATGCTGTGGGGCCTCAGCCTTGAGTAATGCTGCTTGAGATGGTAACAAAGCTGTGAAGCTGGAGGGGTAACAGAGTTTTGCATTGTGCAAACTGGTAGGTGAACATAAAGATGTGCCATGGAGTGGTCAAGTTCAATGGTAAGTGTGCCTGAACCACTTGGGAAGTGCTGCCAACTGTGTCTTGTAGGGTAAAAATGTGCCTGAACCACTTGTGAAGTGCTGCCAACTGTGTCTTGCAGGGTGCTGGTGTGGAGATCTATCCAGGAAGTACGTGCACACTGCTGCACAACGGGATCCACCACTGCAAGGAGGGAATACTGGTCAAGGTCAGTCCCAGTCACAAGGTACTGGTTTGCCAAAGCTAGTTAATCACTGCTACAATTAGTGCCAGTAGGCTTGGGTTGGCTCAGACCCTGCTATGCTATGCTGGAGCTCTAACCTGTTGCAGATGATGCTTGCCTTGCACTTGCCTTGATCCTTGCTGGATGAACCAGTTCTGTAAAGACAGACCCCTCCTACAGACAGACAGCTTTGCAGCAGCTTTGCAGTATGATATTTTCATTTTTATACATTCCAGCAATTACCTGGTTTTATTTCATAGCTGCCAAAAGGAGAAAATGCCTTTCACAATGTCTGCTGTATAGGCAAATAATCCTGCTCTAGCTAATACTGAGGACTGATTTGACCTAAAACTAAAAGATTTTAGTGTTTTCTGTAGCTGAACATGACATGTTAGATTTCTCTTTTGTTCTGTAGAACTTTTTAGATGAAGTTTATGAGGCTCCCAGGATAACCATGGTTAATAATATGATCCACAATAATGAAGGATATGGTGTGGTCCTGGTTAGACCAGCGATGCCCTCTGAAATGAAGGATGCTTCAGCACAGGGAACAAAAGGTACTTTGCTTTTCTTAGAAGAAACTCCTGAAACCATTAAGTCAGTCTAGTTTACCCCGGTTTTTGGATTGCATACTTCATAACTTTGTACATGAAGTACCAGAGAGTGGGATGAGTTGACAGTGTTATGACTGAAGAAAACTAATTCCAGGATTTTTGAATGATGTGGCTGCTTTGCATGACTGTTGATGACATTCTGTTTCCTGCCTTTAGGGTGTACACAACCTCCCCAGGCAGGTGATGAGACAGCCTGTGCAGAGGGCTCCAGGCAAGAGCAACCTGGATGTGTAACTGATGAGTTGGAGCTTTATAAGCGAGCTGAGACTTCTGAACAAGCTGAAAACAACTCTGAAATTGCAAATGTACTTGGGGCTACTTCTGCAAAGAAGAGACAGATGCACAGGAAAAGACTGAGTGAATTGGGATTTACAGAAGCTGATGACAACTTAATGTCACAGGAAATGTTTGTTTCTGTTGATGGCAATCAGTTCAAATGGAATGGGAAAGGAAGTTTTGGTGTCTTTTTTTTCTGACTGTCTTGACTCCTGCTGCCATTGCAGTAGGATTTGTACAGTTATTAGTTAGGTCACATGCCAGGAGTTGTGTTATGGTGTTATGCTTTTATTACCCAGGTGTAATCCCTATTAAAGGACAGGCTGAAAACTCACTTGGTTCTTACGTCCATCTTCTCCACTCCTTAAATCTCCTGGGTGAGCTGCCTTTGTGATGCACATACACTACTTCTGTCCCTTGCATTTCATTTTAGGCCTGGCTGAGCTCTAGGCAATGTCTTGTCTATGGTTTTTAAAATCAGCTTTATCACCAAAGGGCAGAATGGGTCAGGTTGGAGGGCCCACAGTGGGTCATCTGCTCTTCCCTCCCTGCTCCAGGAGGGCCATCAGGGCTCATGGCACAGGGTTGTGTCCAGGATTGTTGTGGAATGTCCCCTGTGAGGGAGACCCCCATGCCCTCCTTGGGCAGCCTGTTCAGTGCTTGGTCACTGCACAGGAAAGTTCTCCCTGATGTTCAGGTGTAACCTCCTGGGCATCAGTTCCTGCCTGTTCCTCTTGTTCCATTGCTGAGAGCCTGGTCTGTGCTCTTGACACCTCCCTTTGGACACTGACAGACAGGGATGAGGTCCCTTCTCAGTTGTCTCTTCTTGAGCTGAGCAGCCCCAGCTCCCTCAGCTTTCCCTCACCAAAGATGCTCCTGTCCCTTCTCCATCTGTGTCATGTTCAGCTGGCCCTGCTCCAGGAGCTCCATGTCTCTCTGGAACTGAGGAGAGGACTGGGCACAGCACTCCAGTGATCCTCACCAGGGCTGACTAGAGGGGCAGGGTCATCTCCCTGACCTGCTCCAGTGCTCTTTAAGTCCCCAGGATCCCGTTGGCCTCACCTGTAGGCACAGTTTGTGGTAATTGGGAGTGGGGCAGACCCAGCCTCATCCCCAATGAGCTACACCTGTGAGCAGCAGGTGATCAGCATTGTCACAATGAGCCATGGAGTGCCCAGGGGCACTGACCAACCACCAGAGGGAACAGAGGGCACACAGGTGCAGGGCATCAGCAATGAGGGGCACACAGGTGCAGGGCATTAGCACTGAGGGGCACACAGGTGCAGGGCATTAGCAATGAGGGGCACACAGGTGCAGGGCATCAGCAATGAGGGGCACACAGGTGCAGGGCATTAGCAATCAGAGGCACACAGGTGCAGGGCATTAGCACTGAGGGGCACACAGGTGCAGGGCATTAGCAATGAGGGGCACACAGGTGCAGGGCATTAGCAATGAGGGGCACACAGGTGCAGGGCATTAGCAATCAGAGGCACACAGGTGCAGGGCATCAACATGAGGGGATAAAAGGTTGGGCTAAAGGACAAGAAGGGCAGATGCTTTCAGCCTTCTGAAGTGATCTGGTGTTACTCTGTATGGGCAGATGCCTGAAGCCTTCTGATGAGGTAAGGGCCTACTTTGTGTGGGGGAATGTTTAAAGCCTTTTGGAATTGTATGGTGCTGCTCTGTATTGTGGCACTCTCAACTCTGCCATATGCTGTGACACAGTCACAAGGACCCAGTGCTGGCCATGGACCAGGACCCCCAGCACCTCCAGCTGCTTTGTTGTGCCTGTTTGTAGCTGATCATCCCTGGCTGCTGTGGTTGGGTCCTGCTGTATGTAGGTGCTCCCACGTGTCCTGTGCTCTGCAGGCTGCTTTTGGGTCACTCCTGCAGTAGGATGCACTTGTGTAACTTGGTAAATCCTTGGGTGGTCTTAACCCACGCTAATAAAGCCTGAATTGCTCAGCACAAAATTAAAACCTGGAACCAGCAGTATAACCAAGTACCACTTTACTTGAGAGTCCCCAAACAGTCTTTTAGAGCTTTTCTTCAAAGGCTTGTTTTAAAGTTTGCCCTTTTGATAAACTGCTTTTCTCCAGGTTTGGTGTGAGTGTTTAATAGTGTGGAGCATGTTTTTCACAGGCATTTTTCACATTAGCACATTCTTGGTCTTCACAAAGTCGCCTGTGCTTCAGTGTTTTCAAACCAAAATAAAATAGTGTGTTAATGACATCTTGGGGGTCAGGGGGTGAAATGCTCTGCTCTCATTAGATGTGCTGCTTTGCAACATGCAGTGTTTTAAATCTGTTACAAATGGTGAAAAGAGCTTAATGCTGCATTTCAGTTGTAGGGAAATAGTTGTAACTTTCCTATTTTATGTCTTGTTAGACTTGAGCAGGAAGGTCTAGAGCTTTTGAATATAGTCCATTTAACAAAATTCAACATTTCTAAAGGGGAAACAAAGTATCCTGAAGGGGCTTCAGCTTTCAGATTATCTCCCCAGACAAACAGGCATAGCTGACTGTTAGACATTCTGAGGACATTCCTAAGATTTCATTCCAGACTACAGATGTGCCTCTAATAGGACTTTTATTTTCTTTAAACTCTTAAATTGTATAAAAATATTTGTAATTTAGAAAATATTTACTAACACCTAGATGTTTTACAAGTGAATTTAGTGCTGTCTGATATGCTTGACTGACAGCCCTAGGGACAGAATGCTCCATTTGGTGTCCCAGAACAGACACACTATAGAGTAACAATGTGCCAGAACTGTTAAAATTCAGAGTGGAAATTCAGTCTCTTGTTGTCTTCATGGTGGTGCCATGTATTCCATCTGTTCTGCTAATGCAGGCAGTAAAGCACACATCTCTCCTGTGGTACAGTGACTTCATTGAGGCAGAGATCTGTCTGCATGTAAAGTATGATTACATAAAAAATTCATATAGTCTAGGTCTAAGATTTCTGCCAAGCACTTACTGCAGCTGGTTACTATAGAAACAGGCAAAGGAGCCTGGTTTGAATGTGTTACTTCACTCTGTGGGTCTCTATTTTCTTGTGTTTTGTTTCAGATGGGAAGCATGCCAATGTAATGTCTGTACACAAACAGTTTAAAGCTGGGGTAAGCCAGTCCCATGGGGAGTGCAGCACTTTCCCCTTGTGTAAATCACTTGTTTCTGGCAGTGCTTTGCCCGAGTCCTTTCAGTTTCCTCAGTCATTTTTGTGTGTAAGACCAGATTGTCAGAAGCACTGGTACTGTTTGTGCTCCTTCTCTCCTAGAACACATCTATTAGTGTGTTCTACACTAAATCAAGGTGAGCACACCAGGAAAAGTGGGTGGACATAAAAAGTGCCTGTAAAGCTCAACAGTTTCATATATCAAGACGCAGGGCTTTCAAGTTGGGGCATAGAGAAGCAAGTCACAGCAGCTTCATTGGCTGAAAAGTGCAGCCATGGAGGAAGGCAGTGAGTAAAGGGCAGGTAGGTGTCAGTGGAGAAAAAGGCTGGACATGGGGAAGGACAATTGTGCTTTACATGGAGCCTTCTTCCTGGGGAAATACTCAGCTACTGAAAACCACCAGTTCACAGGAAGGGAAAGAACTTCACAAGTGACTTTGCAAAGCTGTTCTGGGCTTTCCACCAAAGCAGAGGTGATTTTGGGCAGGTAAATTGGTCAGTCTTTGTAGCCTGAGCAGCTCCTATAAAATATGGAGTGCACAATGAGTGCAGGTGTCCTTATGTGCAGGGGAGCTTGGCAGCTGAAAGCAGCCACATCCCTGTGGCCCAGGGGCCTCATGGCTCTGTAGGGAGAGGATTTACTGTAACTGACCCAGCCATACCTTCTTTGTTCTATGTGACTCTGCTCCTCGCCTGCTAGAAGTGAAAAGCCCTGACAGACACTGCCAAAAATGAGAATTCATGCAGATATCACCTGGATTCAGTGCAATGCAAAGTGGTTTAGCTGTGTAATTTAAAGCTACATTAGTGCACATCCAGTCATATGTGATCTGTCTGAAATGTCAAGATTCTGTGGGAAGTTTCAATTCCTTTCCATCTCTAACAAGTCCCTCCTGTACATACTACAGGGAGTAGATGCTGCAGAAACTTTGAGGTCTGTATGGTCTTACCTTAACTTTCTCCTTCATTTAATCATAGTATTTAATCATAGTACATTAGATTGATTTAAAATTATTATAGCTATCTGGTTAAAAAAAATCCATAATGGAAATACAGAATGTTAACCCAAAGGAGATTATTCTGCAGTATTTGTGCCCCAGCAGATGTTTCTCTTTGATAAGTGCTGCAATCAGTGCAAAGAATAGGGAGTTATATCCTTTCATGCTGAAATGTGCATGGAAATCCTTTTCATTTTATTAAAAAAAAGGTTTGTGGGTTTAAAAAAAATCTAGCTCTACCCTGTGATTCAGAAGACTGGCAGGTGAAAGCTGCCTCCTGATGACCTTACTCGTTCAGAAAAAGAACAGGAGTAATTTTCTTTTTCAATAGAAAATCTAACATATGCCTAAAATTCATCTTGTGATTATGATAAATTAGCAATACTTACATGAACAGTTCCTTTTTTCAGGAGATAGGGTGCCTGAATCTGTAGGAGCTGGCAAAGTGCAGCTCAGGCCAGAGCTGCCCCAGCCATGGAAGCAGAGGCAGCCTGGCAGAGGCTCTCCAGCAGCAGTGGCACAGCTCCATGGCCCTGCTCTGCAGGAACACACAGCAGTTCTCAGCAATTGTTTGGTGTGCAGGACACAATCTACCTAACAAAACCACAAATCTGCGCCTCTGGGTGTTGCTCACCCTCTCTATTCCAGATAATCCTTTCGGTTTTGTTTTGGTGGGTTTTTTGACCAAGCTGGGCAGATAGAAAATGTTCGTATTTTCTGTCAAATTGCAGAGAAAAGCTCTGTACAGAATCTTGAGGTATTACTGTTACTCTTTAGCCATACTGACAGTAAACCAATTATTCCTTCTTTAATTTCTATCCTCTGGACAGTTTGTGGTTTTGATGAAGTATTTTGCTTCTTATCATATCTTTGGGTTTTCAGCAGAGTTCTGTGCAGAATTCTGTCACAGACCTTTTGTGAGCCTGATCAGCTCCTGCCAGGTGGTTTTTGTGTGGTTACTCTAATAAAGTTCACATGTCTGATGGTGGCCTGCAGGGAGCATGGCTCATCCCCTGCTGCTTGTGTCTGAGAGAAATTGTCATCCCAATTTTGGAGTTTGTTATTAAATCTTTGTATTGGAAACTTGACAAGTTTGGGAAAAAAAAAAGTTTCCTTCCAGTTCAACATGGGCAGGGACTGTGTCACTGGTGTAGGGCTGTCCTGGGTGTGCTGTCACATGAGATGAGTCCAGGTAACTTTAACCATGGCTTTTGTTTTGATGCTTTATCAACTCTGTGCCAGTCAAATTCAATACCTCTGTTCCTGCAGAATTAGTCATCAAAGGTTCTTTTTCTGAAGAAAGTAGTGGTTGCAAAGCAATTTGTAAGAAATACTTTTGTTAGTTCTAAAAGCTAAGAGACTTCCTCAGGCACTGAAGAAAGACTTTGTAATTTCATTCTTTATATACTGAAGTATATAAAGAATTGAAAATATTTGGAAGTGAAAATCTGTCCCAAAGCTGGGCTGAATCTTCATGTGGAAATTGGATTATAGATAAACAAGCGCATTTCCTAGGGAAGCATTGACAAAGGTTCCAGTGCTTAGCTGTGCTTGAGTAACCCTTCTGGTGTGTTTGGTAATTCCCAAGGATTCACATCTGGGAACGTTAAGAACCAGCCATGCTCCTTTTCCCCTAGCCTTGGGCTCAGTCATGCCTTTCATGCTTCTATCCAGAAATGTCTTTGGAGGGTTTAAGTAGCTGTACCCTAAGCTCTGTGAGTCACTGGAGGAGAAATGGGGATGAGCAAATGAATACTTCAAAAAACTTGTAGTAGCAAGGATTTAAAATTTGCATTAATTTCACAGGCATTGATTGCTGTGCTTGCAACAGCTACTGAGATACTCATCAACTGCTCTGCAAGGACCAGTCACAATGGAGCAGGTTGCTGTTTATTTCATTTACAGCATCCTAGGAACCTTTGTATCCTAGTCCTTTGCATCCATCTGCTTTTTGTGGGCACAGTTTATCTTACAGAAAATCTATTGGTTTTTATGTAGTAAGTTGTACAAATTCTAATCATCTTCCTTCTTGTGCTGGAAATTTTTTTCTTGACCATGACTTTTCATCAAAACAGGAAAAAACTTTTCCAAAATTAAGAAATGTACTTTTGAAAGTTCTGTGGTTTAATAATCTATGTGTGCTCACACTTTGTGGATTTTTTGTTCTTAGAATGTAGTGAAAAATGTTGTGCTCTAATATGAGTTTGTCATGTTTTCATCCTCATATTACACATCTCTTTCATTTTATGTGTTTGGATATGTTTAGAAACAAAATTAAGATTGAACAGTAGTTAAGAAATTTCAAATTTATTGCTCTCTGTACAGCCACATTTTCCAGTAGATGCAGCTGTGGTCTTTCTGAGGCAGAAGGACACCCAAGGATTACTTTGTGCTGTAGTTTGAGCTGTTCAATGAGACAGCACACATGAAATGCACAAGAGAGGGCAAAAATGTGGCTCTTTTAGCACAGAAGTATTTTTAGTTGCTAATTTTTATTATATTGTCAAACAGCACAATGCATTAAATGATGACAGTGATGCATGGTGGTGCCACTGGTAATGTTTAATATGAGGTTTTTCTTGCACTGGATACTTAAAGCCTCTTTCTGTGGACAGCTAATCTGCATTAGCTGTGCTTAAGGAAAGAGGATCAGTCAAAGACCTGTCTATTTTAATTGCAATCAATTTAGGAAAGCTTAGGGAACCATATGGGGGAGACCTCCATCATCATTTGAGCTGCAGATGTGCAAAGGAAACACAAGCTAACACCAAAAAATCAGAGAGCACTGACCTTTTCTGAAGGAAGATGTAAAGTGGACATGATTTGGAATGAGCAGCCTTGGGTTGGAGCTCTGATATCCAGGCAGGCACAGGAGATTTATTGAGGGCTGACACTGCCCAGGGGCTCTTGCCCACCTGGGTCCTCCAGGAGTGGCAGTGGCAAACCTTCCCACCCCTGGAGCTGCTGTGCTTTGCTCCAGCCATTGAGAGCACCAGCACAGCTCTCTGCTGGGCTCTGGAATGGGCCAGGGGTGGCACAGGAGGAATTTGTGCCACTGCACCACCACAGAGAGCAGGGGCACAAATCCTGCCCTGGGCTCTTGCTTTCCTTTCCTTGACAGAGCCACCTGTGCATCACCATGGAGCTGCTCTGTGCTGCCAGCTGGCTCTGTGCCCCCTCCAGGTGTGCTCTGGCAAAGAGAAAAGGCTTTGGTTCTCTCTGCTCTGTGCCAAGAGCTGATCCTGGGCTCCACTGCACCTCCAGCTCCTGGCCCAGCACCAGCAACTCTCCCAATTGTTACAAACATTTTGGTAGCTGCTGTTTCCAGCTGAGCTGTAAGAATGCTGGATTAGGTAGGACCTCAGTTCCAGGAATGGCTGGGCTGAAATGGTTTTGCACGTGCATTCTTTTCTGTGCCTTGTGAAACCACCTCAGTCCTGGCAAGCACAAATACCCAGGCTGACCCACAGGTTATGAGTTTGAATTGGAGAAACATTTTTAAATTTTTTTTTTAATATAACACAATTCAGCAGGTGATTTCTATTTATCTTATGTATTTTTGTGTCCAGGCTACTCTAATATTACCTTTTACTTATACTTTTTTCCTTACTGCTGAACATAACCATGAGCCTCTGTTAAAGGTACTACAACCATTTTCTTCAGTTAGCAAAGGACATAATTGTCTCCAGTAAGATTTAAGCTTGTTCTTTAAAGCTTAAGTGTTCTCCTAAACTGCTGCCTGCCTGATAGCAATCAGAAATGGATATTCATTCCATCGATTCACCACCTTCAGAGGGATGAGCTCTCTCATTTCAGAAGGAGACTATTTATGAAGCAATTTAATAAAAGATACAGATAAAGAGCAAGACCATAAAGCTAGGATTTCTTCAGTTACTTTGGTAAAGCAGCCAACATTATATTCTTTCCATTTTAACTGATCTAAACCATTTCCTTCTGTACTGGTGTAAAAATGCACGTACCACTCAGTCAAGAATCTTTTTGCAATGCCTTCAGCAGTAGCTGAGCTGTTCTTCACTGAATCTCTGAAAACCAGGATTTATTGCTCACAAAATGTTTGCAAATCCAGGCACTGTCTCATTGAAACTTTCCTACTTGTTTAAATGCTGTTTGTATTTCCATAATTCTAGATCTGCGTTTTTAATGATTTTAAATTTTTTTAGTGTTGTATGCCATTTGATTGCTTCCCTCAGTAAAAGCCAGCCCAGTCTTTTCTTGATGTCTTTGATGGGACCCTTCTTGTTAATCAGGACATTCTGCTGGGAACACTACCCACATGTACTGGGCATGGGAAAAGCATTTCTAGAAGTTCTCAGAGCATAAAGCACCCAGGTAAAAAGGCCCTGATGTCTGGAAGTCCATCTCTTCATTTCCAGCTGCTGAAGATTTCAGTTGCCTGTGGCTGGTGCTGTCTCTGTGGCAGCAGACATGGCTTGGCTTCTTTTCCATGTGCTTTTCTGCACTCTGGGCAGTTGGACTCTCCAGCAGCAGGACAGAGTAGAGTGAAGATGCAGTGAAAGCTCCATGTGTATTTGAAACAAGTCAGAAATTAAACATCTTTAGAAAACATGCTTGGATTTGAAATTAAGTGCTCCTAAAATACCAGCAGACACTTCAAGCTTTCTAATTGCTGCCAAAGTGCAATCTGTCACAATACAAGTATTTACAATATCTGCTACAAATATATTGAGAGAAAGAGGAGAAGCTGAAACAGAATTGGAGAATGATTCCTGTACTATTAGTGTGTTGGGTATGAAAAATTCACCTTGGTATCACTTCCCTAGCTAGAAGGAATATATAACCACCAGCACATAGACTGCTGGGGGGAGTATGAGGGAATTGTCTTCATGAGCAGAATGGATTGGAGAGAATGGAATTGCAGGTGTGGTCACATGTTAGAAATTTCCTGGTTTTGTGCACCAATCAAAGATAACCTGAAATTGTAAAGTACAGTCATGTACACAGAAGGGGGTGTCACAAAGGGAGGCAGGGATGTTTATACACTGGGGACCTCTTGCATTTATGATTCACTAGAAATTACCACTGGGGCAGAGAGGAGTAGTTGTGGAGAAGGTGTGGGATTAGAGAAACAGCTCAGCTGCAGCAAGGAGAGATGCTGCTGTGAGCAGATGCTGCTGTCCCAGCTGTTGCCAAGGCAGAAGGTGGCAGGTGACCTCACCTGGCTTCCCTTGCCATGCAGGCATGCTGGGCCAGACTGCAGCTGGCAAAAAGAAAAGCTGCCTCATTTTTTATTTCTATTTTTATGTACCTTTTTCCTGTGAAATGGTTGTCTCAGAGGTCACCTGAGGGCACTCCAGTGCACTGGTACTTCAGCTGGTGTCTGGAGTCAGCAGAATTTATCTGCATGCACAATTCCCTGAATTACCAGAGGTTTTTGTCATGTTTTTCAACAAATGTAAATAAATTAAACACAGCATCATGAGAAAGGAATAGATCCTCTGGTATAAAGCTGCCCTAATTGAGAGGTGTGTGTTGGATTATGGGAGCAGCAGCATTTACTTTTGGGTTTAAAGAAGGTAATTAAGAAGGATGTGTGTGATAATGTGGTTGGCAGTCACAGAAGGGAGCTGGGAACAAAGGATTGTTTATTTCTTGTCTATAGAATTTTGTAATCAGCTTTGACTTTTACTAGTGAGCCCTAAGGTAGAATGGTTACATTTTCTGTAACCATTAAACTTCTCTTCTGAGGTGCCTTTGAGACATTCAAATAAATGCAGCAGCAGTTTGGTGCACAGGCAGCCTGTTTTGGTGTTCTTGGAAATGCTTCCCATGGCTCTGGACACTGGTTTGGGATGTTTCCAGGAAAGGAAAGGTGCTTGAAAGGTGCTTGACTGCAGTGTGGTGTGGACACAGCTCTGAGGCTGACTGAAGATGCACAGATCCCCCTCCCCAGCAGTTTCCAGTTCTCATTTCACACTTTAAGCTAGAGAGCTGTTCCAGAGCCTGCTGCCATTAGTGAAAGCACATTAAACACAGCAGCCAGGGAGCTACACCTGCAGTGCAAACATAGAAATGCAGAGTTTCTGCAAAACACAGATCAGGTTGATAGGCTGAGAAAAAACTAATGATTCTTCAGCAGTCTGACCATTTATTTTTCACCTTTTCAGACTATTTTATATATTAGGGAACTTTTAGTTGAGACTGTGAATTTTTTTCAGTATCCAGGTGTAAATTTCTATGTCTTTTATAGCTCAATGTTACATAAATGTGTAGCTGGTACAGTTAAAAATCATTCTAATAAATAATAACTCTTAGAGTTATTCAATGAAATGAACTCACAATATTGCTAATTTTCCTAGCTGGCATAAACATGCAATTCAGGTTAAACATTTTCCCAAAGATGAACACTGTATTTTAGTGTCTATTATTTTCTTGCTTACGTGTTTGGTAAACTAAAGCTGTACAAAACATTTTATGACTAAATTATATTTCTGTTTTTATAAACAGGAAAACTGTGGGTCTGACATGCAACAAACATTTCCCATAAGACACCTATGACTGTATTTTTGTGGTTGGCTCAGTGAATAATTATTTGGCCGCTGTTGGGGTTTCTGTTTGGAGCCGAGGATTGGGATCCACAGCCACTAGAAGGCACTCTGGTATAAAAGTTCCCTTCGGCTGCGATTTCTCTCCTGGAGCGCTGTGCTGGCTCTGGTTTGGGCTGATCACTCGGGATGTCGCTCTGCCCGCGGGCTGCGGCTGCTCCGGGGCACACGGAGGGCACCGGGTCCCCCCCGGGCTCTGCAGGGTCCCTGCACGCTGCTGGCTCTGCTGCAGGGCATGCACAGCTGCATGCACAGCTGCATGCACAGCTGCATGCAGCTCCGGGAACGGGATCGGGCCGCTGCAGTGACCCTGAACTGCCTGGTGTGGGGAGTGGTGGCACAGGAGATGGCCTCTGTTCAGTCATGCTGAGTTCCCATTTAGTGCTGTGCACTTTGGAAAACAGTAGTTCTCAAGTTGAAACATCACTTAAGGATGTGATGCAATATATCACAGAACCCTTCCCTTCCTTCTCTGCCTTCCTTCTCTGCCTTCCTTCTCTGCCTTCCTTCTCTGCCTTCCTTCTCTGCCTTCCTTCTCTGCCTTCCTTCTCTGCCTTCCTTCTCTGCCTTCCTTCTCTGCCTTCCTTCTCTGCCTTCCTTCTCTGCCTTCCTTCTCTGCCTTCCTTCTCTGCCTTCCTTCTCTGCCTTCCTTCTCTGCCTTCCTTCTCTGCCTTCCTTCTCTGCCTTCCTTCTCTGCCTTCCTTCTCCCTTTTCCATTCCCTTCTCCTGTTGTATATCAATTAAAACACCCCAGACTTCTGGAATTCAATACTGGAACAATTTCAGTCTCAATACTTTTGAAAGGTGTTCTGTGAAATCCTACACAGCACCTTTGATACTTGCCAATGGTTACTGAGCAGATATGCAGGACTATATATATATTATATATATCCTACATGCAGGATATAAAGTATATATAAAGGCAGCTGTGTGGGGAGAGAGCACCTAACTACTGAAATTCAGTATATGTCAGCATGAAGATTGATAGTCACTGTAGCTAAACGTTGGATGTCAAGTTCTGAAACATCAGAAACGTTTTTAATCTCATTTAAATACTATATTATTTTGAAAAATATGTTTGTTTTCCCTTATTTTCATTAAAAGTTTGCATTTTGACAAAAACATAATTAGCAAAACATGAAGAATTTACTAGATTGTAGCAGAAAATCAGGAGATCTTGAGCTATTTGTGCCTTTCATCAGTCCTGCTTTTCTTCTTTTTCCTCATAAGTAATCTTCTCTGAAGATTTTTTTTTTTCCTTCCCCTACACCCTCACCTTCCCCTTCCTGAGTCTCATTAAAGCCCTGTCAGGGACGACAGAGGGAAAAATCTCTTCTAAAAGATTTACTACCCATATTCCTTTTTCTTACTACTTCTGCTAAGTATCTGAATCATGATTAGTTGTTGAGGCTGGGCCCTCTGAGGTTATCCTTTCCTTCCTGGTCCCTCTGAAGTTACCCTTTCCTAGACCTACATGAAGAGACAAACCTCACTGCTGTCAATTTCAATAACATAATTTTGCAGATTAGGAGTCTTCAAAAATGTTAATTCTATGCTAATTTTTTTTTTTTATTTCATGCAGACTAGTTTAGAAAAAGTTAATGTCTCTGCTCTGGGGGAATATGTCACATTTCACTGCTTTTTGGCATAAATTTTTCCAAGCTGCAGGAAAAGAGATTTGCAAAGATATACCATAAGGTGCTCTTTATAGAAGGGAGTCTGGAAAGGCAGATCCCTCTGTAATCATTAATTAATTATACATAATCCTAGTTTATGTAGCCTGGTCCCAAATACATTATCCACCACCAATTCTGTTGCTGTCATTTCCATTGAATTCCTAGGAACATTTACTGAGATGGAATCAAGTTGAAATCAACACTTTTGTGGAAATGTAGGACTGCTCAGAATGTACTAACATTTCAAATTAAAACCTCACAGGATATGCTTTTTTCCTCAAAAATCCAAAGTGCAGAATATGGTTGCCATTAAATACAAAGGATAAAATAGTTGAGTCTTCAACAAGAGATTTAAAAATGCTTTTATGCCAGCGTGAGGAATCCAAAGGGTGAAATTCTTGAGAAACTCTTTAGTAGTTTTTATTTTTATTCAGAGATTAAAGCAGCCTGGCACTGGGGCATTGGTGGATTTCCAGCATCAGAGCAGCCAGAGAGGTGGGATGACTCTGTCAGGTCAGCTCCTGGGGTGGGGGCTTTGCCCCTGGAAGTCTGAGCTTTGCTCCAGCCCTTCCTTTCTTGCCCTCAGAACGAGTGAATTCTGCCTGGGGGGGAGATGGTTCTGTGACTAAATCATGTCTAGATCAATGCTACACGTGGTGGCTTTATTTTTTTCCTTTAATCCCAAAAGCCTGTTGATTCTCAGGGATTTGTGTGTCAGCTGAGACCATCACCTGAGGACTGTCCATGTTTTTGTGAAATGCTCAGGATTCCAGCAGCTCTCCAGGACTTTTCAGCCAAGCTCATGTGAAGGTGTTTTGCTTGCCCTGAAACTCCAGAACTCTGTCCCCATTTCCCCAAGGAGGAAGGCAGGAATTGTCACCTTCTGTTACTGGTAGCAAATTATGGGGATGTCTCCAGATGAAAAGGAAACAATTTAGGCCCACACATTGCATTTTCTCTTCTCCTTTTACACACCTTCCACCTCTTCACTCCATGTATTCTGCAGAACAAGTTCTAAGTTGCTTTAGGAATATGGTACTTTTTTTTTTTTTGTTTACATTTTTACCTCCAAATTTAAGCAAAAAGAATTTTTTTTCCTCCAGTTCCCAATATAGTACTTTCCACAGAGAATTTTTTCAGCCATTCAGAATAATGTATGAATTTGAGACTTAATCTTTTTGAGCAATGCTTATTTCTGATCAGTGACTTGAAACAAAGACTCTTTCTGCTGCCTCCTAAACCTGTTGTGATGGTGAGCTCTGCCAGCTGAGGAGCAGATATTTGTTGGGAATTTCTGCAGGAAGAGCTGCAGTTAAGCCTCAAAGCCAGACCATGCAATCTCCATGATTTGTTCAAGCAGAACCATCCTGCTGCTCTGGCAGTTTCTATTCCACCTCTTGAGAGGTGCATAATAGCTGATATCCAGAAATGAATGTAACAGGTCTGTGCTTACAGTGCAGCTGGCATTGGTGAAAAATACCTGGGCTTTCAGCTTCCACAAAATTGGATCTTTATACAAGTGCACTGATATTATTAAAATTTGTGCCTGGATGTCTTCATCTCTAGTTACAAGGACACTGAAATGTGATGTTTTATAAGGAATGCTCATAGTCTGGAAATCTGGAAATGCTTTTCCTTTGAGGAGCAGATCTGCCTAGTGTAACTCTATAAAATAATTTATATGAATACTATCACTCTCATGTAGTAATTTGCATAAATATCCTTTGAATCTTGCTGTACCTAATTTTGTGTGGAAAGCTCCAGCCAGAGGTTCTGGTAAAAACTCTTGGGCTTACCCTGGATGCAAAATTAGCCCAAATCCTGGCTCTTACTCTGGTTTTACACAATTCCCTGATATCTTTAGGAAAATCTAATCTTTCCCACCTCCTCTGAGCATCATACTACAAGTGTTGATGCTGTTGTTTTTTGAGTGTTTATCTGACAGAAGAGAAAAACCCAACCACTCTTAGAAAGTCCAACTCTTGTTGTAAATAAACTCTTGGGAAGGAATATAACAATTCTTCAGTTCTGAAGACAAAGCTTTGAGTTACTGTGATTGAGATAAGGACACAATCTTTTTATAAATCAGCTTGTTCTTATTTTTTGTAGTGGATGCTGATGTATGATGAGTAACTGGAAGTAAGACCACACACTTGCTTCTCTTCATTGTTTCTGTGAAGCAATGATCCTACACATTTTTCTACTTTTCCAGGGTTAGGCCAGAGGTTTTTTCCTCAAACTGTTTTATCTTTAGAGGGATGTTGCATGATCTTCAGCATAATACAGTGATGGCAGAGACTTATTTATTATATGCCTTGTAATTCTTATTCAGACCTGCAGGCTGCCATGGACTATCTGAAATGTCAATGCATGGTAAAAAGGATATTTTTCTAAGCATGGGCAGCTGATGGTGCCAGACTCCATGGTGACCAGGTGCAAGCCCTGTTTCCATTCTCTTCTGTCACAGCTCTTATTTTTTAAGTGAATAGTTTTTATTTTAAAAAGCTGTCTCCACAGCAGGATAACCACATTCTCTTCCTCTTTGTCCACACTTTTTTCCCCTGCTAAGAGGTCAAGCCTTGCAGAAGAAGAATTGGCACATGAAGCATCCCATTGACCTTTACACCAAACTAAACTCTCTCATGCACTTAATCTGTTCTAGTGATGGACAGCCATGGTTACAAGCAGAAGATGCCCATCATTTCTTCTTTCTTCCTGGCAGAGAGAATGAATCATATTGCAGGGATAATGAACCATTTAATGACTTGTGTGTTGATTTATCAGCTGGTGCTGGAGAGGCCAGTTCAGGAGTGTGAAGCCATAAGTCACAGTGTTGCTGCCCATGGCCCATGAGGCTGCTGGGCTCCCTCACTGGGAATTGCTGGGTTAATCAAGCCATCATGAGGCTGTGAAAGCACTGAAGTGCCTCCTTTTCATTCTGGTGGGGCATTTCTGCACAATAAGAGTCTGTTTTTTTCCAGGTTTTGAAATTGTTTATCGTGATAAAATTGGCATTTTTTGACTTTCATAGTGAGGAAGTTTCATCCTGGGATAAAGAAATACATTAGTGGTGAGCACAGGGAAACCTCCCTGGTGTGTTCTGGACAGGCAATAATTAATAACTGTTCCCTGAGTGAGGTTGTTCAACCATTTTTGTCTCTTATCATGCAGTAGTTTCATCTTTATCTCATTTCCAAGCTTGCTTTGCACTGTCACATGAAATTCTGTTAAAAAACCTCTTACAGTCAAGTTACAGAAAATCTGATATCCAGGTGTTCTTGTACACTCTTACAGAGGAAAATTAAACTTAACTTGGTTTATTTTGGAAAAAAAAAATCAATGTTGCCTGCTATATAATTGTATTTTATCTTCAGGAGCTTATTGATTGCAGTGGGGAGTTTTGTTTGTCTCACTATTGGTGCTGATGCTTTTTTGTTCTGTTTTGGGTTTTGAGTTTTTGTAGAGCTCAAATTAAGAGGCTCAATGATTTCCCCAAGTCCCCTCTTGGAAGATCAGTTCTTTATTTCCCATTTTTTTTTTCAGTGTTCTGGCATTACCTTTGTCTTCCTTGGATTCTCAGAGCTCACAACTAGATTTCTTGGCAAATGAAATATTGCCAAGAAATAGGATGAAATCCATTTGGCCTGACGAATTTAAAAACATGAAACTGGTCCGTGTGCTGTAACCTTCTCTGTTCTTACTAGCTGACTTTTTTCTCTGAAGGCTTCCATGAAATAAATGCTTCAGCTGAGTTTTTGAAAACATTGCTCAGATTCTGTTCAGACTCAGAATTTCTCCAGCACAGCTGTCTCACTCTGCAGAACATTTTGCAAAACCAGGTTAACTCTTGGCCTTTGCTCAGAACTGTTTAGCACTTCTGAATGCACTCCTGTGCTTGCTAAGGGAAGTAATTCCCTGTATTTCCTTTTCTCCTTGCACTGTTTGGTGCTGTGGGGTTCAGAGCCCTCCAGTGCCTCCAGTCCTGAGGTGTTTTCCTGGGTTTTGTCAGCTGGCAGGCCATGTCTTTCCTGGAATTTTTTCAAATTATCTCACTGCTGTGAGCAAATTATGTTTTGGAAGTGATATTAGATCCAAAATGAGCTGCAGGATATATATATATATATATTAAATTTTGGCTAAAGTAAGGAGGACTCCTTTTTAATGAATTTTTTCTTTCATCTAGAAAAGCTTCAGTAGTCATTGCTGTGGTCCAGTGAATTTACTGTCATACTTGTGGAGTTTTTCAGAAGGTGTTTCTATTCTACAGATCATAGTGAACTTGGGGAAAAGCAGAGTAAACTCAGAGGAAGCAAACATGGAATATGTTCATGCTTTGATTTTCACTACACTTTGCTAAATACGAGCTTTGGTGATTGAAAAAATCTCTTTTTGTGCAGAGATAGTACACACATCTCCATTTCTGTGCTATTCTGTGCACTTGAACTGACTTCACAATGCTCCAGGAAAGGCCACCTGTTCATTTTCTGTTACATATATAATATATCTATGCAATAAGGCTGCAGGATTGTGCTCTGAGGTGTGCACACAGCTGGATGGGAGGATCACGAGTCAGGCCTGAAAATCTGTCACTGTTCTGCCATGCAGTGTGGAATTATTTACATGCACATGAGGTTATTCTTTTCCCCTCTTTCCCAGGATGTTCCTTCTAGTGCCAGTTCTTACTGCCTTCCCCCCACCTTGGAAGGTGCTAAAAATAGCTGTGAATGAGCTAAAGCAGCAAGGAGAGCCACATAAAGGCTGTTGGTAAACAAATAGAAATGACAGAGTAAGAGGGGATGATTTTCCTGTCCTGTTTTGGGAGATCACTTGTACTGATCTCCTCTAGAGATCAGTGTAAGTGAGCATTTCAAATGCACTGAACTCACACACACACCTGTGCTTGAATTGTAGAACAAAATCAATAGGCAGCAGATGAAAATGATTGTGTTTGTTTCCATAAAAATAACTCCTGGCTGTTTCAGAGTGTCAGTGATGGCTGTTATTATCTGGCATGTAAAACTCCTTCAGAAAAGGGATTTTCAAAGACATTTGGTGAGAGTGGGACAAGTTTACCTGCATTTATCTGTGTGTGTGTGTGTATGTTGATTACCAATAATCAGTTTCTGCACCCTTCCAGTGAGTCTGACCCGTTCCAGCCTCTCCTGCAAATGCTTAAATCTACTTATTTATTCCCCAAATGCAGTCAGGGTAATACATAGTGCTGCCAGACTTGTTCTTTGGTACTCACACAAGTCCAGCACTGTGTAATCTCATGGCTCTTTGAATAACTAATGGATTATATTTTCTCTGTGCTGATTGTTTTGAGCTCTCCCCAGTTCCTGCACTGAGAGTAGGAGGATGGCCATAGCTCATTTCCTGACCCAGAGACCTCTGCCCAGGTGTTGTGCAGCTGTGAGCAGGGGCAGTGGTCTCTAGCAAGAGCTTCTTCAAGTGGCTGCTGAAAAGTGACCTGAATTCAGAGCAAGCCCAGAGTGGTAAAGTTTGGTTGTGTGAAGTTGCTGCTTTTATTGAGCTGACTCCCAGTTCTCAGCCATCCCCAACGTTTCCTGGAATTGAGGGAGCATTCCAAGTAAAGTGTGTTTGTTCAAAGCCAGTCTTGGGTGATTTCTTGTTATCTCTGTCAACATTGCAGTTCATTCTGCTGTCATTTCAGCAGATTGGCATTGCTTGGAAACTCCAGGCTATGAATTTTCATTTAGCTCCTACTGACAAAGGCTGTGGGGTTTGATTATTCTTTGCTCTGTGTGTGCTAAATTTGTGCTATTTGCCAGAACCTCAGAGAACCTTTGTGCACTGAGCAAAGGAATTTTGTAGAAAGCAGGGGCCCAGGAGTCTAGACTAGAGTACATGCATAGAATATTGCCACTGTCTGTACATTAAAAACAAACAAAGCAAAACAATACAATAAACAAAACAAACCCAACAACAATAAAAAAGGAGGAACAACTGCCAGAATTAATTCTGTGAAAGGAAAAATCTCTCAAATAAGTAGCACAGGACTGCCTTCTGGTTCCATGGGTCTCAGAACTGTGACTGTAATGGCAGCTGAGATTGAAGGGATTTTAAGTTAAAGAGATAAGTAGCAGTGATGAGGGAATTTTTCCAGAAGAACAGAAATTGATATTAATTTTCCCTAAGTTTCAGCAAACTCCTGCATTCAATATGCAAAAGCAAACAACATATAGCAGAGCTCAGAATTGCTATTTACTGCACGGTATATTCAAGTTGTGGCACCTTTTATGTTACCTGATAAAAGCTGTCAATATTTCATTCCATTAGAGGGGCAGTATGGCACTTTCCCCCAAAATTCTGTTTCCTTTCAGCTGCTTTGGCTGCAGAGAACAGAGTGGTGGGGCTACAGATGGACCCAGCAGCAGGGCCTGCATGCACAGTAGCACAAGGCACGAGCATGTGTGTGTTTTTCTGTTCTTTGCTCACTGTAAATAGTGTACAAAGAACATAATCCATCAGATAGGGTTGCTGATTACTGTTCAGCCTGCTTGGCACAGCCCCACTGCACTAGATTTCTTGTCTGAGGGCAGATTAAAGGTATTAATAACAACCTGATTGCAGAGGATTTGTAGCAAGCAGCTTTGAAATCAAATGATATAAAGGGTAGTGCCTATGACAAAGTGGAGATGTGCTGTGAATCCCAACGTGCAGCTTGTAAAAAAGCTGTTGAAATTCCAAAGTGGGCAGAGTCCCACACAGCCAAGAGCTTGCAGCATCCAATCAGTTTGAGAGCAGAGCACAAATATATCAGTCTTCAGGCTGGGAGGCTGGGTCTATTAGAAGCAGCAAGGCTTTCCAGATGCAGTGTTTTACAGGGTTTCAGTAATGAAATGGCTCACTTCAATCTTAACCAAGGAGCTGCCAGCCTTTACAACAACACAATATTCCTAAAAAGGGCTCAGCAGTCTAATGAGAGCAGCCCCTGTTTGAGCAGTGCTGATGTTATGTGCCAAGGAATATTCACAGTGTCTTGATCTATAAAGATCAACATTTTGAAGCTGCAAGTGATAAATGAGACTCACTTGCCTCTCTTCATTCTAGAGATGCATCTGAAAGTTGGACCTGCATCTCTAGCAGGTTAAACATTTTGAGGATGAAGTGGTTATGGACAATCTCTGGCATGAGCTAAAATGTGTTTGGGAAGGTGTCTGCTGTTTGAAAAATAAATGTGGTACAGCAAGAAGGACAACAGGTTCTGATTTGAGAATCTAATCTAAGATGTGCTGCTTTGAGACATGTTATTTCAATGGGGTACCTAGGAAATTAAAATACTTTGGGGGGGTTAGATCATGTTTAGTTCTTCAATCTCAGGTCTAAATCTTAGCCCTTTTAGCCTTGTTTTGTACCCTTGGCTTTCATAAATGAACATGCAGAAGCAGCCATGAAGATGCCTGTTTTAACTGCAATAAAGACAAGGAGAGCAGCCTGTTATTTAACTGAACCTTGTTTTTGTGCAGCAGGCACTTCTTTTTTTCAGGTCCTGAAAATATATTTCTTCTGTCAGTATTGGGATACATGCTGCACATAGATCCTGTGGGGTTTCTGGATTTTTTATTTTTCTGCCCTGCTGTCTGAGTTCACCTCAGAATGGCAGAGCACACAATTCACTAACCCAGCATGATTGTTTGAGAAGAACATGTTTAAAAAGGCAGTGGCAGCCCTGTGAAACTGGGGGAGAAAGTTCTCTTCAATGGGATGATGTTAAAGAATAATTTTTGTGTCAAATTTTAGAAAAAGATGCCATTTTTCCACTATTTTTTCTGATGTTCAGTTTTCTGTGAGACATCCAAGATGCTGCATTTTCACTAGAGCCAGTTGGATTTGTGCATATGGAGTAAATATTCATTATTTAGGTGACAGATCAATGCCAGATAATTTTTGCTTATTAATGTTATACATTTGGGAGGGAGCCCTCCCAAAACACCAAAACAATGCATCAGAAAATCCCTGCAGAGTGTTATTTGTTCAAGGGTACCAGAATTGGGTGGTTGAAAGCTGGGACATCAGTGGCACAGATTTCTGGTCAGAAATCCTCATGGCAAGTCTGCCCTCCTGTAATGTGTGGGTGATGAGAGAATTTTGGATCATGTAAGGGCAGCCTTGGCCCTTGGGGATTAAATGGAATCAGTGAGTGCAGAAAGTAGCCTGGCTGTGGGTCCCTGTCTCTAATGAAAGAGCCTGGCAGGCTCTGGGTGCTGGAGCTGCCTCTCAGCTGGCAGCAGAAAGTAAACACACTTTGGAATCTGATGTCTGGAAGTTTAGAACAGCTTCAGGTGTTTAAGCAATACCTGTTGTGATTTTTTTGTTTGTGTACTTTGTCTTGGTTTCAAATTGTTTTCAATTTCAGGCTCTTTCTGGCTGTAAAGGCTGTGCAAGGGCAGCTGGGAAGATGCAGGAGGGGTTCCTCTACCCTTAGTTCCATGCAGGAATGCCAATATTGGATTTAGTACTTTGGTGGAGGTCAAATGTCAGAATATGATCTATTGGTGCATGTGCATGAAGGGGCTCTGCCTGTGGGGGATGCCTGAGCTCTCAGCAGCTGCTCAGACAGACTTGTTCAGTGTTTCTGGTCATTTCCATGAGCAGTGCTGTTTAGTTGACACCAGAAGCCTTCAAATTGCATCAGGAGTTTTGGGAATCTCTGGTGGTTGATTGAACTGCAGAGATGGCAGTGTTGCCCTTTCATTCCTGCCCTGGGCTGTCCATAATCATTGGGATGCTGATGGCTTCTCCTTGAGGCTCCTCCTGATTGCCCACAATGGGGCATGGAAATGGTTTCAGCTGGAATGAATCACCTGGGAGAGAGGGAGAGGGGCTGAGCTCACATCCTGCTTCTCTCCCTTGTCCTGTTTTTCTTTAAATTAATTATTTTTATTCCAGGTCTCACCAAGTTGACTCTACTCACCAGATGATGGTGATGATCATCAGTAGCTTAAAGATGGGCCAGGGGTCTGAGGATTTTGTGCCTTCTTTGGGTCAGGTGCCTGTTAATTATTTAACCACTTGTGGCTGAGGAAGTGTAGATCTGCAGCAGACAGGATATTTGGGGTAAAATCCTGATTCAGCAGAACTCCAGAAAATCTGGGAAGTTGAAAAAAGCATTGCAAGCTTTACCATCTGCTGCCTGTGGCACTTTAGAGGGAGAAATCTTACTTGCTGTGAAGTTTCAGAAGCAATTCCATTGATTTGCATCCTACCTGCCAGTGGCAGTGCAGGCCTGGGAAGGAATGACTGCACTCCATCAAATGTTAGATGTGTCAGGCCTGAAAACAAATTAAAAAGTGAAGTGGTGGTGTTGTCTTGGATAGCAAAGGTTCTATCATCATCATAGTACAAGGATTTCATATTATCAGAGCTTCATACCTTCTTGATGTTGCTCACAGGCAGCTCCTCTACTCACTGACTGTTCCAGCTCCTCGCAGCAATCTGACTCTCCTCACTCCTCTTTCCTTACTCTTATCTAGCACTAGTTCTTATTGATTGCAGCTGTGGCCTGTTAAGATCAGGCCCACCTCCAATCTTCAGCAACTGAAACAGCTGCAACTCACTGGGGGACAAGATCACCCTCTACATGGTGGTGAATAAAATCATAATCTTTTCTGTATTTGGCCTTGTGAACAAATAAAATCCCAAGAACTCTTGGGAAAAGCATAGTGAAATATTGGCTACATGAATCCTTTAGAAGTGAAATAAATATTTCAAATCCAATAAAATTAGAGAGGAGATTCTAAAAAAGGCAAAAATTGTTTATGTACCTTTTAAATAGAGTGGATGGGTGAACAGGGAATTTAATTTTTATGTAATCCAATTCCTTACATGCCTGTTCCTTGAAAATACCCAACATATTGTAGACTAAGGCAAAGCCAATAAATGTTTTTAACTTTTCCAGGTATCTAAGGATTTTTATGTCTTCTGAAACCTTTACTGGGTAAATGGGCTAGGTATTCCTTTGTATTAAGGAAAAAAGACATCATTGAAAGGGACAGACAGTGGTGGAAAATGTGCTCAGTCTCCACTTTCAGGATGCTCAAGTGCTGTGGTTGCCTCAGCACAAATACTGGTGCTGAGTGAAATGCATGGGAAATATTGTGTCATGCAGCAGGGCTGGGAGGGGGTGATGGAGCAGTGCTGGATGTGCCATTGCACAGCAGGGAGGAAATAAATTCCTCTCTCCTAACTGCTTTGCTTCTGCCCTTGAAAACAAGTGAGCCCTGAGCACTGGAAGGGAGAGCTGTGGGTACCCAGGGAGCTGAGGGGAACATGGCAGCCTGATGTAAACATTTAATGAGCTTGCTTTTGACACTGTGATTTGTTATAGCAAATTTTTCCAGGGAGCAAGGCCAGGAGCCATATGTAAATGAGCTTTTCTTGAGATTGTGCTTGGCAGACAGCTGCAGGGAGGGTTAGGGTGATGGAATGATGCTGCACATAATGGGGTTAATGAAGATTACAAGTTACTTCCTTCAGGGAAGGGTGCTCTGTTCATTTCTTCCCTTTTGTTTTAAGCAAGCTAATCCTGAAAGTCAGAAGTTTAAGTGTTTCAAATGTTGTGAAGTCTGAGTGGAGTTTGAGGCAAGGCACCACAAATTGCAGGTGGCTAATTAGCCATTGTGATCTCATGAGTGCCAGAACTTCTCCCTGTGTGCACTTTTCACTCCAGAATCTGGGAATTCAGGGGAGCTGGGGAGCTTCTCCCTCAGCCTGTGCACAGTTAAACACAGCACTTAAAATAAAAAATACAAAAAATTGTAGAGCTGTTAGTTAGACATGGAAAGAATTCTGCCAATGAAATGATTTGACTATTTAGATTAAAAAAAAAACAGCTGTGGAAAAAAAGAAACAAAAAACCCCCAAAACTTCTGATATGTTTATTTACTCAGGAAAGGAAGTAGACAGATATGAGGAAAGCCTGTCTTAGTTTAAAGGTACTTCATATACTTCCTATCAGAGAAGACTTAAAAAGCTGTTGCCTCATTAAAATAAAATTTTCTAGATACTTCTCTGTCATACAATAAAGTGAGATTTTGAGAAGAGCCAAAGGCAGAAATCTTCAGTGCTTTGCAGAAGTTTTGGAGGAAAAGCAGGAGGCAGTGGCAAGTGGTTTTTTCACCACACTGGGAGAAGTGTGGCCTGGATTGTCAGTCATCCAAGCCCTTGAGTCCAGATAACTTTAAATTTTATTTAATGTACCAGGGAAGGGGAAGAACTTCCTGGTTATTTTGCAGAAAAATGTATCCCAGTCTGTTATTGTCAAGTCCAGAGCTCCACTGGCTTCAGAGATTCACTATAAAAACTGTTCCTGTTTTCCTTTTCAGTTGTATTAAATGTCTTTGCTGTAAAATTACCTTTATTCCTACCTTTTCCTGTCTGATTGTCCTCTTGATAAATAAACATATTTGAAGTCAGTTATCAAGTGCTAATATTGGTGACCTTGTCTGTTCCCAGTCAAAGAAGGAAGGCTGGAACAACATTTGGAATAATTTCTTTTCCTTTAAGTTAACAAACTCATTATGTGTCTGGTTTTATATTTATCAAGCAAAAATTCCAGAAGATGCTCCAGAGGATGCTTCTCCTACCAATACCTTGCAGGCTTTTGTTCACTTGGGGGTTTTGTTTTCTGCCTCATATATTGCAATATTTGAAAAGATGGTGCCCAGGGAGCAAGGCTATTTTTAAATGTTGTTTATAGATATTTTTATTGTGTGGAAAAGATTGTACTGAAATGTCCACTTAAGGCAAATCAAATAGAACTACATGTGTTTGCCTATGGCAGCTTGTTTTGATGTTCTTCAGTTGTTTTCCAAGGCATTTCTTACAGGTCCCTCGGTGCTGTGCTGCTGTGCATGGGCTTGGGAAGCTGCTGACACAGGCTGCAGTGCCTGACAAGGGTGGAGAGAGGAAATGTTTGTTTGGTGTTAAACGAGGCACAGTCCATGAAATGCATCAGCACAGAGACAGGACAGACAAACATCCATCCATCCTTTGTAGGCCTGGCTCAGAACAAGGGCAGTTAGCAATGCCCAAAAGGAGCAGGGGAATGGCCTTGACTCCACCTTTGCTGTTCAACGTGGGCACCACTTCTGATCATTCCTGACAAAGGGCAGCAAAAGGCTTTGCTTCTGAAACCAGGACATGTTCTGAGGCACTCAGTGCACAACCCCACGAGCTGTGTCACCAAAGAGAGGGGGAAAGCTTCAAGCTGATAAACTCTGGCTCCCAAACTGAGTTTGCTGGAAGGGCAAATTCCCCTCTGGATAAAGGCCTGAGCTCGAGTCTGGGGCATAGTTAGAGGTGAATAATTAATTCCAAGAACAAAGTAAGTTATTTCAGGAGTGCCAAGGAATGTCTTTTCCTAAAGCTGCCAACAAAGATTCATTCTCTTGCTCTGCCCCTGTGCTGAGACCTGGCTGGTGAAAGCAATTTGCCCACCTGGGCTTGGGCTTGTGCTGGGCTTTGGTGTGGCCACTCCAGGCACTCACAGGGGAGTGAATTCCCTTGGGCTAAAACTGGAACTGTTGGGAAAGCATGGCAGGAGCCTCCCCCAGCCCAGCCAAGGGAGTGCAGAGCCTGTGGGCAGGGCTGGCTCCGTGTGCTGGGCAGCCTGGCAGCTGGGAGGCTGCTCTGCCAAAGCCCTGGAACCCTGGGGGTGACACCTGGCACAGGAGCCAGCAGTGCTCCCTTGCAGCCAGGAAGGGCCAGCAGGGTCCTGGGGGGCATCTGGGGGCTGTCAGCAGCCCTGTGTTGAAGGACACAGTAATTTGGATCTCAAAGCAAGGTTCTGTTCTTAAGGCTCCTTAGTTTCAATCTGTTTTCTATTGCAGCATGTTTCACTTGCAAATCTGTGCTTTTCTGCTGCCCTGAGCCACATTTTCTCTGTTCTGCCCTCTCAGCCCATGTTTTTCATTTCATTTTTCTTATCTGCTTTTCTCTCCATTTCCTAATTTACCTTGTTCCTCCTTATCATAACTCAAATTTAGCTATTGGCAGCAGAATTATTCTGACCCTTTCTTTCAGCTGGCTTATCCAACGTTGTTATTGTTTCTGTTAGAGAGGCTCAGTATTTCTAACACACTTCAGTTGATTTATTTAATAAAAAAATCACAAAAGCAGGTTCCTTGGAGCACAGCAGGAATCAAACTGGCTATGATGCCAAGCCTTTACTCAGGAACAAAAAAGTGCCTCTTTATTGGGTGCTGAAAGTTCTCCTTGAATTTGCCTCTTTTAATTCTTTGCTACTTTTTTGTAGCTTCTTCAGCAGAAAGGTACAAATATCTGCTGATACCCACTATTGGCTGTGGGTGTATCCCAGTGTGGTAATCCATGGCTGTGTTGCTAGTTTAGTGTTCCTTTAAAAAGGTGTAGATCATAATGTCTAGGTGTTGGAATAGTTTTAGGGAATAGTCTATGATGCATAAATATTTAGTCATTCTCCAATCCAGGCTGGATATCTGAGTGTGAGGGAAAGAAATTTCTAACTGGCACATGCAACCATTTCAGAATGTCATTTGAGTGTTATTGTGCCAGAATAGGCAGAAAAGATAAGAAATGTGGTTTACTGGGACTGTTACCTCTTAGTATATTTGTACAAAAATGATATATTTTGTAGTATGAAATGTAAAATTTAGTCCCAAGAACTCTTCTGCTTTATCAAAATAAAGTTTATTGCTGTCTTCCAGTCTGACAGAACACAATAATATGTTTTATTATATGTACTTGTAATGCTTTGATTGAAAGAAACCTTTATTCCAAACTCATCCTTTTTGATGTCAAGTGAAGATGATTTCTGTAGGAGCACATTATTATTTAGTGCTACTGGCTTTTTATTTAGTACATTATTATTTAGTGCTATTGGCTTTTGTCTCTATTGTTTTCTATTGCATTGAAGACTGCTTTGTGATAAGGGTTCTTGATGGATGCCAGGTCTGAGAGGGTGTTCAAATGGGGACCTAAGACTTCTTTGTAGACAGACAGAATAATAAATAAAAGCCCATATTTGTATCTAATCTGGCTGCACTATTGAGATGAGGGAGCTTGGGAAGGATTCTCTGCTAGCACTGGTTTCTGTGGTGTAATGGACATGCATGAGATTTCACCAGCACATTTTCTTACCTTTTAAATACCTTTATAAAAATCACAGATCATGATCTACTCAGGGCAGGGGAGAGTCTTACCTGACAGCACTACCTCATCTTCCACAAGTGCATTCACCATTGCATCTGCCAAACACCATCACACACAAACCTTTCATTACTGTGGGGACCAGCCCTGTATTTTTTGATACATTTGTTTGGCTTGTGAAGCACTTCCACCTTTGTGTGAAAAGATTAATAATTTTGTATACATGGCAGACTGAGCAATGTGGGTGTGCTGCTGTTTCTATCATGTAGAAAGTCTGCTGCAGACAGAAGGGGAAACTTTAATCACAGCTTTGTGCCTTGGTGACTACATTATCATTTCTCTGACTTTACTGGGAGGGGAATTTACTTAACTGCCTCTACTATTCCTGTCTTGCACTCTTTTTCTTGCTATAACTCTTGCCAGTTGTACATAGTTTAATGCAGTTCCCTTCACCAGCTTGTACTGCCACAGAATTGATGCCATCAGTAAATACTAAGTTTTCCTGTGGATAATCTGTTTCTGCACTTTGCAGAAGGTGGGGCAGGTGATTTGTAGATGAGTGCAGAGAATGTGATCAGTGCTGGAGGTGCTGTGTGCCTCGTGGGGCTGCTCCTGCTCCTGTGCATGGGGCTGGCAAGGGCTGAACATCCATAAACTGAATATCAGTTTGAACTTTGCACTGTCAGGCAGTGCCTCACCTTCCCTGGGGAACTGAAGCTGCACTCTGTTTCTACCAGGTGATTCTAGAAAGATTTTAGTGTTCATTATTGTGTCTTGTGTGGAAATTTTCATTTTTGACTGTACCCTGTAAAGGAAGGGAAGAAATATATAGATTCTTCTTTGATAATAATAATAAGAAAAGATAAATATTATGATACACAGTTTAATTTAAAGTGACATTATAAGTATAATACATATATTTGTTTCTAACTCTCTTAACTATTCACCCCACATTTACAGAAAACCACTTCTCATTTAGGTTACCATTTAAAAATTACAATATTCTCTAGAACACATCTAGGAAATGACCTTTCTTCACTTGAAATGCTCTAAAATTAACTTTTGGTAGACTGTAAGTAGCACTCCAGAGACAGGTTCTTTAATGTACTGGTTATTGCTTTCAAATGAGTCTTAATTGCCTAAATTAATAATGGAATTTTTTCCCTTTGGTTCTTGTAAGGGACAAATGAATTTGAATCACTCTCTAAAGAATTGGATCACTGGACATCTTCTGATTACTTTTTATATTTATGATGAAATGTAAAGAAAAAAACCCCAGCAAGGTCACCTTGAGAGTGTTTTCTGTTTGTGAGAACACCAAAGGAAAGTGACACAAACTCCACTCACCCATTCTTAGGAAAGAACAGAGACTGCAGGAACAGAGGAATTTATGTCAGCTCTGAATGGCACAAGGGTCTGCAAAGGAAGTGTGGTACCTGTCTTGCTTAATGAAAAATATCTTTTTATTCACCTTAAATATTGGTGTAATAAACTGCTGTGAAAACTGAGGCCAATTCAAAAAGATCACTCACCTGATCTGAAAACAGAGGAAAGGGTAAGCCTGTTTTGTGTGACTATTTCTATCTTTTAGGAATGTTCAAATATAAAATTTTCCCCTTTTTTCCCCCCCTATTTTCAAATTTTATCCATTAATATGAATCTGCATTATGGGATGTATGTGGGTTTTCTGTACTCCATCTGGCAGCTCAGAAGAGAGACAGAAAATGAGTCAGGAACTTTATTAATCACTGGGGAATCAGCTGAGTATGTAATTAGCCCAGAACAGCTTTTTAAAATGTTGCCTATAAGGTATGGTAAATCAATTCCAGCTCAATAAATCAGGCTTGTTTGCAAACTTGAACTCCCAAAAATAGCACATTCAGAATGCTGATCAACCAGCAACTTGATAGAAAGCTCTTTTCTGCTGGCTATCAGTGGCTGGGTCCTCAGTGGCAGACTCAAATTAAAGGGATGTGGGAAATGAAAAAGGGAGGAATTGCATTTGGGCAGCCTCAGGTGCTGCTGTGAGGGGAGGGGACACTCAGGGTTGTGCTTGTGACTTGGCTCTCAGGGCACACAAAGGTTCTGCCTCTTCAGACAGTGCCTGCCAGGGATGGAAAAGCCTGAACTGATGGAAAATCCTGTCCTGATTTAATTCTGTCTGTGGGAGGAATTGCAGTGAATCAAATGGAGCAGGGGGAGCTGAGTGAATTCCTGCAGGCATCCCAAGGGGTGCTTCCTTTAAGGGTTTTCCCTCTGTTGCATTAGGGCTGCTACTGTAATATTAATGCTAAATACTATTCTTAACAAACCAGATGTACCTTCAATTATTAATTCAAGGAAAATGAACTAAGGTAGGAAGACTGAGTAGAATCTGGTGGCCTGTTTCTTAAAACTTCCTGGGTAAAGAAGCTTAAAATGGGTCCAAGTTGCTTTTTTTGTTGGTTTGGTTTGGTTTTTTCAATATAAATGTACAGTAAACTGGGAAAGTGATGGCTTCATTCTGAGTTTATTGTTTTGAGGGGAATTCAGCTTCCTTTTGTGGGGGATTTTCCCTGGAAGAATGCACGAGTTGATGTTTTAATGCTAATGTTCTTCTCATAATATCTTCTCAGTTTTGTTTTTTTGAAGCCTGGCTGGCAGTTTCAGCAATCCCAAAGCAGAGTATTTTCAGGAGACAGGGGTGCAGGGGTTTGGTCTGTAGGTTTATAATTTCCTGTTAGGAGCCATTTACTGGCCCTCCTTTCCACTGATCCAGGAATGCTAGCAGGAATGCTCCATGGAATTGTGGCAAGCAGCTGCTGTGGAAGTGCTCAGGGTACTCCAGCTCTGCAGCCAAGAGAAGCTGGCATTTTACAAAGACTTAGAGAATTTATTAATCAAAAAAGTAATATCACAAGATTGTTATGTAGAAAGTAGAGAGTTGCCTTTTAATTACTTAAATTCTAGCATGGTGGATCTCAGGCTGTCTTGAATTGCCTGCATAACTGCAGGTGAAAATTCTCTGCTAGAGTGGCAGAGTATTTATCACACTCCTCCCAAACTTCCTCTCTTAATGTTTGGGATCTCTACAAGTGGAAGAGAAATCTAATTCTTAAAGATGACACAAATGTTGGATATGGCTGGGTCTTCAGTGGGCTTTCAGTGCTGTGCATGAGTTTTAATCTACATGTATGCACTGGGCTCTTTCTATGCAAGCCCTAAAATGATGGAAAAGTTTATTATAGATAGAAGAAAACCTGTAGGAAACAGCTGAAATTTTTGTGTCACTGTCATATAAAACTGAGGAGATTGGCAAGAGCTGCATGTTGCAGTAACAGGCACAGCACAGTGGGTCAGAGATAATTTCTGTTCTCTTCGTCCTATTCTTTGGACTCATTGGGGCACAGTTCAAGTGGCTGGCTGTGACTGGAGAGGGCAGGGCCCAAAGTGGCACTTTTTCTCTGATCATTACCAAATCTGAATTCATTCTGCTGTGAGGAGAGACATTTCCCATACGCTGTAGAAGATGAATCTCACTTTCAAGAGAAATTTGTGTCTGTTATCTCAAAGAAACATGCTGCCACAGCTGGGACTCTCTGTAACCCCTCAGTTTGTTTAATGGCTTAGTGTGGATTTCACAATTAAGACCTGTTAATTTGTTGCATATTGATAATAGGGATGGACCCTAAAAAGGCTGGCAGTTCCCTGCAGTTCTGAATCCCAGAATGGTTTGGGATTAAAAAGCCCACCCAGTCCCAAGGGCAGGGACATCTTTCACTGTCCCAGGCTGCTCCAAGCTCTGTCCAAGCTGGCCTTGCCCACTTCCAGGGATCCAGGGGCAGCCACAGCTTCTCTGGGCACCTGTGCCAGGGCCTGCCCACCCTCACAGGGAAGAATTTCTTCCTAAAATCTGTATCTACCATCCCCTCCTGCCCCATCAGTGGGTCCTCACAGGAAGGTGCTCCTCTTCTGCTGTTGCAAAAGCAGCAGAGAGCAGTGGGCAGCTGCTGGGTGTGGAGTGCTGGAGCTGGGCTCCCAGAACACGTGTGTAGTTTGGTACTGCTCAGGAGCAGCAGAGAGTTCACAGAGCTTCATTGCTTCTCATGTGTTTGGCAATCTTTTATCAGAAGAGATCAGATCAGCAGCAATTATAGCATGGTGTGTTAGAAATCCCTTCAGATAAAAGTGAGGTTGTGCAACAATTTCACTGGGAACTTTTGGGGCCAAAAGATATTCCCAATCTAAAGAACACATTAAAGAGACCTTCAGATATTGTGGTCATGTACTTCTGGGTTGACTTTTTGGTTCCCTGAATGTCTGTCAGAAAAATAGCACCTGCTGAAATGATCAAGGGGATCTCAGGGAGGAAAAAAATGTCTGAAGATTTCTAAAGGCTGTTCTCTGCACTCCTGTGGACTGTACAGTCGTACTGAAGTTGACAGTAATTGTTTCTGCATCTTTCTGTGCATCTCACTTACATAAATGACAATTTGCCAAGAGCTCTGGGACTGATTTGACTCAGTAAGAGTTTGGGATCAAGACCTGAACTGGAACATGGTGCATATTTTCCTTTTTTAAAAATAGCTATGCTAGAAGGAATTTTTTTTAAAAATTACAATTAAAAACCGACAGCATCCAGGCAGCATCCACAAAGCCTCTGCTTGGGGATCTTTCCTTTTTAACAAGTGTTCTTCAAAATTACAATAATTGACACATCCATTGATTTTTAACAGTCTTTCCAGCATCCTACAATATTGCAGGAATCCTAAAATGAAACTGGAAGGATTCACCTGGGGAGATGATTTTCAGCAGCTCTGTTGGAGAGAGCTGGTTTTCCACAGCCACATTTTGCCCTGTTTGGCTGCAATTGCTCCGGGCTCCATGAACTTGTGGCATGGCAAGGACCTGACAGTGAATGTGAGGAAAACCTTCTGGCATCTGTGACCCACCATCCTCTGCTCATCTCTGCCACTCTGAGGAATACAGCAAGCAGCTGATCTGCCCCAAGGTTTCAACTATAAGTTAGTGGGTCAAAACTGGAAGGATTTGAAGTGGGTCAGTAATTTTCAGATAAATGTGTGGGGTGTTCCTACACATCACCATTTCTTTTTTTCCTTGTGACACTGTCTGTCCTGTGATGTGTGGTTGGTGTTGGTATAAACTTAGGGAAATTACCTGCTTTTGTTATCTTGCAAGATGCAAACAAACCAGCTGGTGTGGGAAGGAGGCACTGGAATTGCTGCAGCAGGGCCCTGCCAGCTCTGGTGAGCTGGTTCAGCAATTGGGAGCTGGGGAAACCACCAATGATCACAACCCATTTTGTGGTTCTTTACCACTCAGAGACCATTTTTGAAGGGATGAGTGTAACATACAACATTCTCTCAGAAGCCTATCAAGCAAAAAAAGAAAATCTGATTAAAACAGGACCAGAGGAAGCCCTGGGAGTTCTGCTCTAACTTGAAATCTCGTTAGACTATAGCAAGTGTGAGGCAGGGCAAATTTTATGCTTCAGCAACTTGTAAGGGTGCCTTTGACATTTTCAACCATAAATAATTAGTTCATGGTGATGATACTTCAGCTTCTCTTGCAGCACAGTATTTTGAAGCAGAAGAATCTGTTGGATGCAGATAAGCATTTCCTGAAAGTCATTATAAGGTAATAGGAAATTGTTCAGAGACCTCCACTAAAGCTGAAGTTGAATAACCCCAGGAGCAAAACCTACAAACTAACGGCCCAATTACACTCACAGCTTACAATTAATTACTATTTAATGATTTATAACTAAGAAAGATGATATGGCAGTGTGTTTCACTGCTGGCTTACAGATCTGGAGTAAACTGTGTATAAATTGGGGAGTAGGCTGTTTTTCCAAGCAGGCATGGCCAGTGGCATTATCTTCTGCTCAGTTTGGAAGCGTTTTTGCTTGGCTTATTTAGGTTTATTTAAGTTAGTGGCAAATGCAGTAAATGTTACTGATATTTTTATTTCTGCTGGCACAAGACAAGAAGTGGCCTTGCTTCCCTGAGCTGTTGATAAGTTGTTTGTGTGGGCTGTTTGCTGGTTAAACACCAGGGTTGTTGTTTTTCCTGTTAAAATGGAAGTGATTGTGGCCATAGAGCAAATGGACTCGTCCACTGGAGTGCAGTGAGTGAGACAAAAGGGAGCAGAACACTCTTCTGGCAAAAAGTAGGTGATGTAAAGATGAAAAGCTTCATCTGCTGCTCAGGAGAAAATGATGCTTTTCAAAAGGAGGGGAGACACGAAATGAAGTTAATGCTAGGAATGTGAATATATTGAAAAGGGATCTAGGTGGGATCTGGGAAAATAGACAAATTTGAAGAAAGAAAAGCACTATTAAATCTGTGTGCATAATGTAAAATGGTTGAAATAGCTGACTGAGCTTAAGGTTCAAATTTAAGAAAATTCCTATATTAAAAAATACAGAAGAAAAGCATTAGAGGAATGTCTGTGTTTCCCCTCATGTCAAATTGTAGGGGACTTAACAGAAATACTTGTAAAAGAGCAAAATTACCAAGTTGAAGACAAGAATTTCTAGTATTCAGTTTAGGAGTTATGCTTATTTGTTATTATTTTATGTTCTTCTCCAGCCTGTCTAAAGCCAGTAGAAAATGGTTAACATTTAAAGGATGAACATTGAGAAATTAGGTTAATGTTGAAACAGATAAAATGCTGCTTTAAAAAATGTTAACAACTAATGGTCTGTTTATAAGCATTTAATTAATGTAGTTGAATTCTAAGGTTTTCTTTATTGCTGTATTTGACAATTATCAGCTAAAATTTTACTGTAAGATTAATGTTATTTTTGAGATGATGTATTTACAGGCATTATTACAAACCATGAAGGCAGCTGAGATAGTAATTTGTAGAATTCATTTGAATTGATTGATCATCATTTCTTTTCCTCCCCATAATTTTTCTTATTAAAAACCCAAGGCTGCCTTTTAATGACCAATTTTGTTTGACCCACCAATGTATAAACACAAAAGACAACATAATAATACTCAGTATTACTCCATTAACCTTCTAGAGCTGCTGTTCACTATGTCCAAGATTATATTAGCAAAGTTCCTCACAGACTAATGCTGTTTTGTGTAATACTCTCTCTAACATATCCTTAATTTATGGCATTAATCATCAATGACAAAAATTTTAACCTTTTATGGCCTCCCTAAAATTAGTGAAAATTCAGCTTCACAGCATGTCAAATTGCTGCCATTGATGGCCAGCCTGCCAAACTAATGTCTGGGACTTTATGTTCCTTTGGTGAGGTAAGTTCTGTAAAAATTAGGATTTAATCTATTTCCTACCTTGATCATTGGTAAATTCTTCAAATGGATTTCTCCATGGGAACTAAATGATGAAATTTTCAGTCCCATCTCTGAAGTAAAACCTTGTTTGTTGTTTTTTGCTCTCCAAAGAGATGCTGTAAATAGTGTGTCTCAAAACTGAGTTACTTAATTTACTTACATTACTTTAAAGGACAAAATAAAATTGGATTGGTAAAATAAAATTCCTTTTCATTTTCATGTCCTACTAGATTTATTAGCAGGCTCTCTGGATGTGATTATAATTATCCCAATGTCATAAATGTTTTGTTGTGGTTTCTGCAATGCTGTTATTAAGTACCTTACAAAAAAGGTTCACTCCTTTTACATAAAAGTGGCCTATCCTTCACTGGGGAGGGAAATTTCAGACACTCTTTGACTATTTACAATAAAAAAAAAAAAGAGAAAAATGTGTGTGTGTGGAGAATGGTGGAGATGATCCTTTATATGCTAGAAATAAACTCATAAAAATCTGAGTTTTCCTGGAGGGGCAGAGGTATTTAAGAGACATAGGCTGTGTCCTGGAAGGTGAGCAAATGATGAGCATCTCTGCTTTTCTGCAAATGAAAATGAAGTAGATGAATGTGGAAGTGATGCTGCCTCACTTTGAAATCTCTGTGTAGGTTTAGCTCAGGCTGGCACCAGGTGTGGGGCTCTAATGAGAGTGCTTATTAGAATGTTATTTTCTGAAAATCCCACACCACATAATGTGTACCCCTGTGGTTGGGTATTCAGCCCTTGCAGTAATTGTAACTTCAGCAAGTTCCCCTTTTTGGAATTGCTGTCTGCAGACTTCTGGGGGATCCTCAGAAGGAAAAGTGTCTTAGTAGCTAACCCTGGGCATTTTTCTTGGTGCATAACTCTGTAGGATAACCTTGAAATAGCTGAACAGTTTTCCTCAGGTCTGAGGCTGAAATTTAGTCTCTTTTTGAAGTTCATTTCTGTGCTTCCACCACTCTTAAGCCTTCATACACTAACACTGTGTGTGGGTGGAGGGGGAAAGGCTGGGAGGGAACCTTTAATGCTCAGTGTGTCTGCTGAGAGTGGACACATGGAAAGCACCTCAGCCTCCTGAAACAAGCAGAACTGTTTTATGCAGGAAAGGACTGTGGAATCCAGCACTTGCAAAATGGGATGCTGTGCTCAGTTGATTCTTCCACCCCCACCCTGCCCCCCATGAAATGCTGATTTACCTAACTTTGCCCAGCTCAGCCTTGCCATTGAATTTTCCCTGTCCACCTTGCTTGCAATGCACTTTGTGATTTGTTCAAGGTGCTTCAGGATGAATGCTTGGGGCCCTGGCATGGCATCCTCTGTAATGAAACAGTGCCAGGAAAACCAAGTATGGGAGCTTCTTTTCCATAATAAATCTAGGATCAGTAAAAAGGCTCCATTTCTCACTGTAGCTGAGTTGGTCAATTAACTGCATGGAAAGGCCATTCCCACCCCAGGCTGAATGCATGGAGTGCTTTATTCTTTGACAGAAGCAAGCTCACCTGCTCCATATGTTTGCTTTCATTGTTAATAGTGTGCACATTTTTCCTGAACTTTAAGCTAAATTAATGTAATCATGTGTGACAGGTGGTTTTCTGAGTGATAGGGAAGTGTTTAGGGAGTAGATTTTTAATAAAATGAAGGCTCATATATGAATTGAAAATTGCAGTCTGGTAAGTAGGTTTATGCTGGTGAGGAGAGCTCACAAAGCAAGTCAGCTGAGGGAACAAATTAATAATTAAGGTATTGAGATGTGAGAATATATTAAAAAACAGTTTAGGGCCCTGGAGGAAATGGGAACAGCTATTTTGGGTTTGTCTTGTTTTTCTAAAGGGAGAATGATTCACAAGTGGAGGTCAGCTATTATTAGAGGAAATGCACAACAAACCTGGTTGGCTTTTTAACTTTTCCGTGTCAGTCCTTAAGGACACAGGAGGGGATTTTCAAGTGTCTGTAATGCATCTGTTACTGAAATTATTTGGGGTCTGAAAAACCACCTTATTCCAGGAAGTGTCAGCAAGCAGTGGTGTTAGATCTGGCTAAAAAATGTTTAGGCATCCAAAGTAACCTAATTGAGAACAAAAAGAAATACAGTTTGTTTTTTTTCCAAAGTCTGGTGATCCATAGAATTAAATGCAAGATGGAAGTAATCCCACCATGCTTTACCTTACCTAGCTGCAGTGTCACAAGTTGCCAGTGTATTCTGCCAGCTTTTATCCTCCTGGGAAGAGCAAAATGTTTCCTGATTTCCGCATTTCCTTCAGCTCCCATTTACAGGCTAGAAAGTCTTGTGGGTTTTTTTTGTTCATCCCACACAAACTTCTCTAAGGAGAAGGAGGATTGCCCTATGTATATTCATCAGAAATCAATTAACATTTTTAGTATTAATCAACAATTTCCCATTGAGGGGATGAGAAATGAAATATCTGCCAGCTGTTGTGTGTGCTGGTGGATGTGCTCTGTCAGTGCTGGCTGAAGGGAGGTCTGTGTTTCATGGGCATGGAGGTGTTTGCTGCACTGCAGAGGAGCATGAGAGCTTTCATAAATGCAGCAAAGAAATCCAGCAGCATATCTGACAGAGATGTCCTGGTTAGACACAGCAGCTACACAGAGGGGCTGGTGCTCTTCATGTGACAGTTTGGAGGCCACTTCATGATAATTAATGAAGAAGGAAAAATTCACACGTGGGTTACAGCAGCTCAGAGATGAAGAGGAAATTGCTGGTTTATTTGAAGTACCCCAGTGCTTTGGATGTTGGCCACTTCTTTTCCAAGGGAAGGTTTACAGTGACAAATTGTTTTTGTTTTTGATTCACAGTTCTGTAGTACAGCCTAAAGTTGGAGGGAAAAGAAAATGTCAGTTATCTGCTGGCTCTGGTTTAGCTGTGGGAATGAGATACAGATTTCATCATCTGCTACAATTTGGCTGTATAAACACCTGGTTGTGTATATTTCTATATGATTAAATATTTCAGTGGTAGTTCTAAGGCTTGCAGCATCAATGGCATGGCTTGTAGTCATGCAGTGATGACAGCACACTTTGGTTTTATAGCACAGGCTGATATTTTATTTATGTTTCATGCACAATAATGTAGCTAACATAATTAGACAGTAATTTGTGACTTCCAATGTAAACATTTTAGGAGCTATGTAGTCAGAAGAGATTGCTAATTAGAGAGCTGTTAGCTGAACATATATAATTGGGAACAGACTGACAGGCTATTGCAAACAGCAGGCTATTTATAACTCCATGCTGTTCTTAAATTATATTTTGTTTAATGGACTTTGGACAGTGCATAAAAGGAGGGTTTTGTGACTTGATCTACACTTTAATTTCTTTAAATAAAATGAAACCTTGCAAATGTGAATGCCACACAGGCTAGCTGTGATAATTAAAAGCTATTATTAACTAGATGACTTTCTGGCTGAGCCATTTTCTAATTTCTTTAGGAGTGTGGACTCCCTGAAGAGAGTTATAAATTCAAGTATTACTTAATTATGCTTTTAACAATAAAGGGCACTTTAATCAGCAACCTCTCAAAAACCCTTCTCCTGTAGTCATTTATTCAAACAATGAAAAAGTCAAGAGACACTTGTATTATAAAGTCTTCCAAAAGTACAATGTACCTATTCACAGGCCCTAATTTATAGCAGTTCCTATTGATGCTTACCCTCCAATATCAAAAGAAAAGTATTATTTTAGCTGCTTTTGGCTAGCAGCAATGATTTTATTACAAAGATTTCTGTCCTTTTTAAAGAAAAGCTCAGAAGATATCTGGGCATTGTGGTCCTGCTCATGGATCCACTAAAGGATGTGTCATATTTCAGAAGCAGGGAAAGCTAAATATACCCTGGAGACAATTTTAACAGTGAATGGGAGGTTTGCACCTTGAAATTTTGAGGGAGAAGTCTGATAGTTCTCTTTAGGACAGTTGCTTTTGGAGGCTGGGAGAAGGACTGGGGTGCTGGGGGGGCTGTGAGCCTGGTGCTGGTGTTTGGGATTCCCCCCTGGGGCAGGCTCAGCCCAGGCAGAGCAGCAGGACATGGGGGAGGTGGCCTGGACTGGTCTCTGATGTTGGAAGGAATTGTCCATGTACAGAGGGGAAATCCACTTGGGCAGGGATATGAGCACTTTGCAAGACCCATGGAAGAGAGAATTCCTGTTGCACAGCCACCAAGGCAGTGCTGGGCAGGAGTGAGCTGCAACTGAGACTGACACAATACTTCAGACCAAAGGCAGCTCAGGAGAAAAGAAGATTATCTTTAGTTTTTCACTTGTATGAGTTAACATGCTCTGCAGACATGGAAAATAAAATTAATATAAAATTAAGACTTAATGATGAATCAGAGTAGGTTTAATTCAATTAAAATTGCTTTTTATTTGGGTTAGTTTCTTTCAAAAGTCATAGAAATCATGGAAAAGTCTTTTTTTCTCATGTTTATCAGAATGGTTGGTTCCATTGCATGTGAGCAGCTGTGTTGGTGTCCCCAGTGAGAAATGAACCATCCTGGTGCAGCAGCAGAGCCAGCAGAACGGAGCCAGGTGTGCCAGGTGTGTCCCACCCTGGTGTGATGTGATCCCAGCCTGGGGAGGGCTGAGCAGGCACAGTGTGAGGAGCAGGACACAGCTCTTGTGGCAGAGTCACCTCTGCCAGCCCCTGCCAGGGCTATTCCTGTGTAGGGTGAGGCTGCACTCAAAGAGCAGCACTCCTCTAACTTTGGGCTTCTGCTAGAGGAGAGCTAGCTCCAGTAAAATGCAAACCCCAGGGAGATTTGTTTGCATTTCTGTGTGCTTTGGCTAACACTGAAGGCTGAATCTATCAAATAAATGTTATATTTTAAGGCTTCTGAAGCTGAGGATGATCTGCTGTCCTGAGAACATGCACAAACCAGATGCAGAGCCCTGCTCATCCCTGCTAAAGCCAGGGGGAAGCTGATCAAACAAGCCAGGCACAGAGACCTCCCAAACCACAGCAGCCCTGCAGAGTGATGACACTTAAAACTCCCTGTTTGTTGTGTGGTGAAACTGCAGGGAGCATAAAAAAGCTGCACTGAGGTCAATCAAGGGGGGGCCTTGAGGTTTTTGGGAGTCCTGGGTCCTGCAGCACTGTGAGGTCTCACCACGGTGACTGTGCAGGGTCAAAATCTCCAGAGGATCTACAAAGAGATTCCCTTAATCAGAAAGAGTCTCTGAATTCATGATTCTGTGAAAAAATGAGTGGAGAATTTATGAGGCTGCTTTTATCAGGCTGCATGCTGGTGTTAATTTTCAATCTTCAGGGCATAAATTGGAAATGGGGAAAGGCTGAGGTTTTGTAACACTTTATTGAAAATATTCTCTCACATTTGTTGTTTTCTGCCTTTTGGATACCTAAAGTCATTTTGACCATAACTGTAGCTTTCCTCACTGAAGTTACAGAGATTTTTGAAAGTAACTTTTGAGTACAAAATATTCTAATAGTGAATAAGTGGCTTCCAATTAAAAATCTAGGAAAAGAAAATAAGGGGGAAAGTTGACTCTCCTTGTCTGTTTTGACAATTTATTTTCTCTTTGATGGTCTCAATTCTTGTTGAAGGTCTGTGGATTTTTTGAGGTTTGCTTATTTCTGTGGCTTATTCAGAGGTTTGGTGATTCATTTGAAGGTATCTTGTTTCTTTTTAATTAAAGGTATCTTTGTGTTTTGATTAAAACTCACTTTGGACATGATAGTTTCTAATTCACCTTTTCTAATTAAGTGAGTTTTAATGTGCTAACAACAAACACCATGGGTAGATTATGAACAGAATTGTTTTTAAAGGCAATTTCCATTTCTTAGACTGTGTTAGTGTTCTGACATTTCTGGGCTACATTGCATTACATTTCTGTAAACCTTATTAACTTTTTCACAAGCAATTAATTTTGAAAGCAGTGGGAGTAATAAGACTTGGTTTTCAATTCATGGTTGGACTCTTATGTAAAAAGGCAAATCAGCAAGTGCTGAGGAAAGTTTTTCCAAGGGTTGGGGTGTTCATGAGGCTCTCCCTGGCGTGTAATGAGAGCTGGGCTCATATTGCAGCCTTTAATAAAGCTGCTGAGGATGAGACTGCACGGGCTGAGCTGTCAGCAGCACAGGTGGGCAGGTGTGGAAATGCTCTCAGAATTCCTGATTTCCCCTGGTCTCAGGCTAGAGCCACATTGAGGGACAGGCAAAGGCAGCAGGCAGGAATTGCACTGAGCACTTTTCTGCTGAGTGCAATACTGAATTCCTGCTCTAGATGAGGATGCACACAGCTTTCAGGTGAGACTTGGCTGGAGATCCTGAGAGGGCTGTTCTGGGGTCACTGGGGATGGCTTCTAAACTGAGGCATTTCCACAGAGCCTCCTGCAAAACCTCAGCTTCAGTACCTTGAATTCGTGATGGGAAAATGATCTCCAGTCTTTAAAAGTGCATCCAAATGGGCCCATTTGAATTAGGAAGGCACTTCTGGCCATCTGAGTGATGATTGGATTATTAAAAAAAATACAAAAATCCCAAATCCAATTCAGCATCTGCATGAGGATGTGATGAAGGGAAGGGCTGTGATTGCTAATGAAGGGGCAGCTTTGCCACATGGTTCTGGAGGCAGCTGCCAACATCTGTTCTCTCTTCAGACACTGATTTCTCTTTTTGGATCACCTGTCTTCATTCCTGATTTTTGATACATGATTTATCTTCATCTCTCCATTAACAGTTCCCTCTTCATCCATTAAACATAATTTTGTATTCTTGGAATTCTACCTGAGATGGCCTCTTAAGCATTGTAATTAGTCATGAGTTCATTAATGAGTCTGAACAAGCCAATTATGATGCATCTCCGAAACAGTGATTAGTTCTAGAAATTCAGCTATTAGAAACAAAGTATATGAATTGTAGAGATATTTTTTTTTTCATTGTGGTTGTGCTGTGTGCTTATTTCTATTTTTGGAAAAGTGTTTAGTTTATTTTTGTTGCAGCTTGCTCGTTATTTTGAGCCTGCTCCAGGTGGACTCGGGAGAATTTCTGTCAGGTATCTTTGTTGGTGTTTATTATTGCATTGGTACATGCTAGAAGAGCATGCTGAAGTGACCAGTTGGTACCAAAAACAGCTGTTGACAGCTATTTAAAAAATTGAGATCAGTTTTCTTATTCTGAAAAATTTTTAAAAATAGAAATTATGTATTTCAGCCAATAGAAATGGCTCAATATTGCCAGTCCTGCTTCATCTAACTATTGTCAGTGTTGGGAAAAGTTAAGTGCTTGCAGGTGCTTTCAAATAGATTTGGGCAAATATTGCAAACAATATGTGAAATTATAAATTCTGGTAAACAGGAATTTGTCTCAAGACATTTCTAATACCTTTGTGCTATTTCATCAAATTTATCCAGGAATCATCTTTAGTCAAGGAGGTTCCCTCTCTGCTTGCAATGGGTTAATGCACATCAGAGGTTTTTAGGTTTGGCACAAGAGCCATCAGAAATATGGAAAAAAATTGTAGGATAAATACAATTTTATTTTCCTCAAACACCAAGCAATCAGAGGCTCAGCTAAGGAGTTTCTTGGATTATTAAGGGACTCGTGTTAATAACTAAGGAATCTCTGTGTGTAGTTTGATGCCAGAAGAAGAGCTTGACATTGGGAGACCTCAGATCAGTCCAGTACTTTATAATTCATGAGAGCAGGAGAAGATCATAGTCTGGAGAGAGATTTGTGTTTATTTGGGAGGATAATGAGATTGATTCCTGTAGAGGGCAGAAGTCACAGACTCAGAGCAGCTCTTGGAGCACAACATCAGCAGGTGCCCCTAAAGATCTGCCCAGTGAACCCTCACACCCTGGGAATCCCCAGATGTTTGCACAGCCCAGGGTTCTGGAGCTGGGGTTTTGTACTCTTGTGTTATGATTACTTTCCAGTTGCTGCTGAGATCTGGCAGTTTATGCTAAATAGTGATTTGAGGGTGTTGCATGTGAGACTTCAGCAGAATATTGGAGCTGGGAATAGCAAAGGGGGATGTGGGGTAGTGGCTTCTGAAATGAAATCAAAATCCAGCTGAATAAAACAGCAATTGTGCCAAATGAGGTGATAGTCCATATCATATTTACATGGAGGACCTAAGTATCTTCATCTGACATCTTAAAAACAGCATAAGAAGTTGTTGAGGAGTTTTTGACCAGTGTGCATAGATGAGGTACTGTTCAGTCAGGGATGCAAGGAAATTTTGGAGCAATAATTAACTTAAAATGTGGTGTTAGAACTTACTATTATTTGATTCTATTTAGTATAAAACAGGCTATTGGGACATTGCAAAATGACTGCATTTCCTAAAAATGTTAGTAATTAAGTTTAGAAGGGAGTATTTTGTGGTTTGTGGAAGGACAACTGGCTTTTTAATTAATTAAAAATAAAAAGATAAAAGGATCAGAGGTGAAAATGGGCAATGAAAGGCACTTGAAATGACCTTTTTTTTTGCCTCCTCTGCTCCTCATGGACTTTTTTGGTATTTGGGAGATAGGAAATTAAATTTAAAAATAAATTAATTGTAATAATATTAATTTAATTTAACAGACTAGAAATATTTTTATTGGCCAGAATGGGAATTCCACAGAGAAGGTCAAGAGTTTCTTCTTAATCCTCAAAGTGTTATCAATCCTGAAAAAAAACAATTTTGAAGGGTTGTGTCTATCTTTTTCTCTAATCTCAGTAGGTTTTCATATATATATATATAGCTAGTTCTCTTTATTAGCAACTAAATGTATTTTTGTATTTTGTTCAGTTTTTAATGGAAGTGAGGGGATGTAACTGCAATGTAAACCACAGTTTGATTCAAGCAAATAGATCTGGTTTCAAAATGACCTGGGGATTCCAGTCCAAATGACACAGCAGAGTGACTCATGGGATTTGCTGTTACCTCCAGCCCCTCTCTGCCAGCTTGAGACAAATCTGTTCTTGGATTTTGTCTTGTTAAAGGTTTGCAAGTTTAGCATTAAGCAGTGCCTCAAACTTTCTGGAGCAATCTGCCATGCCTTTGGTTTAACAGGCTTAGCTAATTGGCACTCTTAGCCCCTACTTTAAATTTCCTGACATTAAGCTGTGCTTCCTTGGAAATGAAGTGTGATTTGGATTCCCTTGCCACCTGCTGGTGTGAGGATTTATTTGAATGACTAAGCTGTCCAGAATTTTAGTGGGATTTCTGAGTCCTAAATTTTGCAATCTACATGAAGAGTAATTTACTAAATCCACAAAAATCTTCTTGGACACCTTCACATAACTCAAGCTTTATTTAGAGTTTCTGGTTTCTCTCTTGAATCTCAATGTTCTTTCAGGCTGGTGTGCAGTGCTGAATATTCTGTGGAAGTGAATATTCTCCTGTAAATGAGTGATGAGCTTGGCAATGCACTCATGAATGAGTTGCATTGGTTGTGTGATTCCTTACTGTAGTGGCCTCCAAACCTTGTGATTATCAGCAAAGACGTTTTTGAGTGTTCACCCCCAGGATATGTATTTTTATTTGGACTCTTTGTTGCATCAAATTGCTCAGGATCTTTTTTTAACTGATCTTTGAGTGTTTTCAGGAATAGAGATCCAAACCTCCATGGGATTCTGTTCCAGGGCTTGATTGTTCTCACGGTGAAGAATTTTTTCATTCTATCTAGTCAGAGTTTCGTTTGCAGGTTGTGACTCTTGTGTTCTCTTGTTGCATCCTGCTGAGCCTGGCTGTGCCTGCTCTACAAGCCCTGACTGCCTCAGGCCATTGGAGACTGCAGTGGGATGTCCTGAGCCTTCCCTTTCCCTGTGCAATTCCATCCCTCCAGGGCTGTTCCAGCCCCCAGGAGTTCTGCTGACCCTCTGCTGGAGGGTGTCTCCTCCAAGAGCAGCTCCAAACCAGCCCCAGGGCTCCAGGCATGGTTTGGGATGCTGGATGTGGGGCATAACCCAGGGCAGCCTGCCTGGGCTCCTGTCCCTGTGAAATCCCTGCTTCCCTCCTGCTGCCTTTGAAGGTGCTCCAAGCAGAGAAGGACAGAGTGCTGGAGCACTTCCCATTTGTATAAAACCCGTGCTTGACTGAGCTTCCAAATATGCTGCTAACTGTAAACCTCTGAGCTCCTCAATATTTAAGATTAATCCCCAGCATGTTAATGTGAAGACTGTCAATGCCTTATTCATACAAACTGCAGCTCTTCCTTTTTACTGACAGCAATTTAATTGAGCAACACTTTTGGTATTTTAAAATCCTAGGATCTGTATTGATTTGTATTATACATTTTAAACTGAGAGTATACTGTTTGATAAAAAACCAGGAACTAGATAAAACACTTAGCACTTTGTCTCTTAAGAGATTTCATTTGGTCTCTCGGTAGGAAAGGAAAACTAACATTGATCTGGCATATTTAATATCAGTATCATTTTACAAAAAAAAAATATCCCTTGTCAGGCCAAAAGGATAAAGTTTTTTTTGTATTTCAAGTGAGCATTTGGTGGTATAGGATAATGGGTGGATAAAATAAAAATGGGTGGAAGAGAGCAAGCTCTGAAGAACAAATAGGTGGAGAGAGAAAAATGTGGTTCCAGGGAAGTAGTTGCCTTCTGCTTCAGCATGATCATGCAGAAATAAAGTGTTGTTCTCTTTATCTTCCACAGGAGTAAGGTTGGAACCTGTAAAAATACACACAGAGGATTACTGTCCTTGAATTTAATACAGGCAATTAATTTTGACACAGGCAATCTACATACACATAGAATTATCTACACTCTTAGTTTTTTGCTGTGTTTATGGGAAATAATAAAAACATGATTCCAGTTGGAAAACTGCTTCTGGCCAGGTTAAACTGAAGGTTTGAGCAATCCTTGTTGGTACATATTGTGGCAAATAAGTAGAAGGAGATCCATAATATGCACATGAAATAAATATTTCATTTTCTGTTCTTCTGCCAGCATAACTTTTTCAAATAATGTCATGGTGCTTGATCCAGTGCTGTAGTTGGTGGTAATTGCAGCTGAAGGAATTAGTGAGGTCCTGGCAGAATGCACTAAAACCTGGCTTTAGTAAGTGAAAGGTTTTGGTTGAAATTAAGACACCATATGTGAGGAGAAGGAGGGAATAAGCATGCCTGCCTGTATTTCTGGTCAGAGCAATCCTCTGACATGGGCATTCTGCAGAGTGAATGTTTTTCCACATTCAGGTAACACAGAGCTCTTGGTGAACTTTGCCACTTGCCCTTGCACTGCTGCCCTGTTTGGTCATGAATTGTGTTCACTTTTCTTGGGCTTCATGCTGACACTCCCATGACATTAATGTGAGTGGGCTCTGAAATTCTGCTTTAATTTTCATGGTCAGTTCTCGGGTGGGACAACACTCCCTGTATCCCCTGCTCAGTTCTTCCCTTCCCCTCTCTCAGTGCTGCTCCCTGGCCCTCCACAGCCCACTGTCCTCACCTGCTGCTCTCAGGCCAGGCAGGTCCAGCCTGCAGGTCAGAATCTTTATCAAGCTGTTCTGTTTTGCTGAAAAATGAGGGAACAGGAAGAACAGCTCAGCCATTTCAAACTAGGATTTAATACATGCCAGGTTTGTTCTCCAAGGCATTAAAACTGAGAAATTAAAAAACAGAGAAAAGTAACTGATGAAATCAAACTTAACATGGCAACAGAAATTGTAGATAGGAATAATATTTTAATTATACTTTTCTGCTGCTGTAACTTTATTTTTAAATATTGCATTTTAACTTCTATTTCTTGCATGATTAATCCTGTTCCTGATTAATTTGAAACACTATGTCTGTGGTACTCCCACGTAATACTCCTGGAGGGATAATGTGCTTCAGGGACAAATGTTAACTGAATGTGCTGCATTATCTCTTCTTGGCATAGCAAACAAAGGAGGAAAAAAATCACTTATTTCCAGCTTCAGAAAGCAGCTTTAGGGGATCACAGTGGCAGTGCTTTGAATTCAGCTGAATGATTGTGGCAGCCTTTCTTCAGTTTTATCAGTGGACAGGAATGATGACACACTTCTTCCCTAGGCTTGGGAACATAAAACTTCTGTGGAGTCCATTCAAGTTGAAACAGCAGTCCTGTTTATCTATGCAACATTCAGGCATCCTCTCTCCCCTCTCCACTACTCATTATAGAAAACTAAAATATTGCTGGAGTAACTAAACAATTGCAGATAGTTCTAGACTTTGATGGCCTGAACTAATCTGGCATTAGAGATGCAATGATATATTTGAAGGAGATTTTTAGGGAGCTTAGCACTGCTACAGGAATGACATATAGATCCAAGGCATTAAATTATTCTGCTGCTTTATGTTCCTGGGAATGTGTCTGGAGACTGATAGCACAGAGTGGTGTAAAGGTTCTCTGCCAGAGAAAAGAGGGAAAATGTGGAAGGCTCTTGAAATAGATCAGGAGACAAGTGGAATGGCATTTGGATTCAAATATGACTGCATGTCTCTCCAATGAATACTGCATTAATATGTGCTTTGCTCTGTGTGAGGTGTGTATGTCTGTCTGTCTGTCTGTCTGTCTCTCTCTCTATTGTGACTGTGAATATCTGGGGGTGGATTTTCCATTACATTTTACAGAGGAATGCCTTAAAAAGACCTGTATGCAGAAGAACAGATACAACCATGGTCTCTAGATGGGACACTTTGTTGAAAAAGAATTTCATTCTTTTTCTAACTGCTAAATGAATGACTGTGGCTTTGGGTTGGTTTTTTTTTTTCTGTCTGATTGTGCTGTTTTTCCACACAAAGCTGTAGATCAAGTGTTTGTTTGAGTATGTAAAGACAAGAAATGCATCTGTTGTGCCACATCCACAGTAAAGGATCTGCTGTCTATAGTCAAGCTGGCCTTAGGCTCAAGTACAATTCTGATAAATGCTCTATAACTGCTTGGAGCTGTATCTAGATGGGCTGTCTAATTTAGCTGCTGTCTAATTTAGCTGATAGTTATCTTACTGGGAACTGCTCTTAATGGAAAAAACAGCATTATCTTTCCCCCCTGTAGACTTTAAATTTACCATATCATTCAAAGAAATAATGTTTCATTCTAGTTTAGGGAAAAAGTCTTCATCTGAGAATATTTCTTCCTGTAAACATATCCAAGCACATCCCTGATTTTTGCCTTTGTAGTTGACTTTGAGTTGCATGAGCACTGTCCCAGTTGAGTTGTTGGGACCTTTTCAGGAAAAGCATATTTTGAATGAAGGAAACAATCTGGAAACAGAGTTTGGAAACTTCAGGCAAATAAAGGTTCCGGTTGTGCAAAAAATTGCTTTCTTATGTGCACAAATGGAATGAACACACATGAAATGAAGTGGCCAATGAGCACAGGGAGTGTGGTCATGGTAATTGTAAATCAGACACTCAACTTGAGCACAATAATATAATAAATATTATATTACACACCACCAGTGGTGTCACTGGGGAGTTTTGTTTTGTTAGGAGCAGGCTGGAGTTCTGAAGTGTCTAAGAACACCAGCCTTAGAATTTTCTCCTTGATCTGCCAAGACAGCCTTCCCTTCATTTGCTCCTGAGCTGTGCATAATGCACAGCAGAACTCATTTGAAATGGTGCTTGACAGGATCCTGTGTATGAAATCATGTGTGCCTTAGAACAGACTCAGGACAGACAATAATCTCTCATGTGAATAAATCCAGATCTGTGAGCTCTTGCCCCACACCTGTGACTAAAGCAGAATCTTTTTCAAGAGACATTATAAATTATGCCTATGTGAACTAAAGAAGCAGATAATGCCACGCTGTTTGCTGGCCAGCATTTCCCAATCATACCAGCACTGACAGTTTGTAGCCTTTCAGCTCCTGTTGGGATACAGCCATACAAATTAAGATGATTTCTAAAAGCTGCTTCTTACCAATTTAACTAAATACAATGTAGGTCATGATTTCCACAAGCCCATTAGAGAACTCAAAAAAAAAAAAAATATTTGGAAGGTTTTACAAAGGTAAGAGCTGGAGTAGAGTGTATTTTTCCAGGGAGACACATTTGCCAAGTTAACACATTTTGAGTCTCACTGTGTCATCATCCATTGGTCATTAAACATGAGGGTGAAAGGCTCCTGTGATTTTTCACTAAGTTGAAGATTTTGAGCACTGCCAGCCTGTCACAAGGAGAGATTTTTAGGGGCACAATGAATGTGCAATAAACCAAGGGATTGATTTTTTCCTGGTTTTCCCCTGTTGGTGCCATGCTGCCTTTGGCAGTGTTTCACATCAGTACAGCTATGTTCTGCCCTGTCAATATTCTTTTTTACAGCTAGATGAGTCTCCACCCTGGGTGTATACTCAGTTTGTATTATTCAGTGCATTTTAACAGTGCAAATTAAAACCAGGATTGTTTGCTCTGCATCAGTAGTGAACTCGAGGTACACAGCCATACATTCTGTCCCTGAGTTAATTCAACTTCACTACATCACTGCTGAGAGGTTGCCTCAGTGTTATGTTGGTTAACTAAGCAAAAAATGTAACTATCAGCTGTCTTAAATATAAAGGAATATTTATGTGCAAATAAGATATTGCCTGTCACTAAGAGTTCAGTCCTATTGATTTATCCCAAAATACAGAAGCAATTTATAAGGGTTGTGATTTGTGAATTCATCTGTTTACAAATATTTATTATTGGCCATGGTTTGTGGTTGGTGCTTCTGTCATTTTCTTTAGTATTTTTCTATGCATTTGTTAAGTTTTTCTCCTCAAATGCTGAATTTAACCTTCAAATATAAATGCCAGACAAATTGGAGAGATGTTTCTGATAGTTGCATCCTTTTTTGTTCAGTTAAATTTACAACTTTGCACCCTTGCATTATTGACTGCTGCTGTGAGAGAGGATTCACACAGGGTAGGGGTGGCTTTTCCTCTGTACCTCAGTTTAGAAAGAGAAATCTTATTTCTCTCCCTAGCAGAGAGAGCTACAGCTTCTTCAGGTGTATGGGCAAATTGATCACATCCAGTAATCAAAGAGAGCTATTGACCTAAGCTGCAGCTCTTGTTCCATTCTAAATTACAGATGGCACATTTCCTAGCTGAATCCTCATCTTATTAAAAAAAAAAAGAAAAAAAGATTAAGAACATTTGTGCTCAGGAGCCCTTTTAGTTCACTTTGACAAATGGCTCAATTGGTCATTTTTAACAATGACAGTATGCATGAGAAAGTGAAGGATTTTAAGATCACTTATGGTGAATTCTATAAGTAATGGCCATTGAGCTATCAATCAGTCAAGTGGAGTTGGTGCAAGTCACTGAAGCAGGATCTCCAGGATCCCCTCTCCTATCTTTATGTGTGGTGTGGAAAATGGAATTTTTGGAACAAGTGACTGATTGAATGGCTCAGTTTTGGTTAGGACTGTGTTTTTCCCTGGCCCCTTCATGTTCAGGTGAGGAGTGTCAGGGGTTTCCCCAGCAGAGGACACTGTGTTTCTGCTGTTGGCTTTGTGGGGTTTTGTTTCGCCAAAGACCCATGGAAATAAATCAAGATATGATTTTGTACTTGGTATTCTGTATGGACACTGTGACTGACACTGCAATTATAGGTTTTTGCATTGTTTATGCTTCTCCAAAGGCACATCTCAGTGCTCTGAAGCCCTGGCTGCAAAGATCTGTGCAAGGTTTTATTACAGTGCATAATTGTATTTACCCGCTCAGGCTTCCAAGCGTGTTTGTGCTTTTCATAGCTCAAACACTGTTTGTTTTACTTGTAATTAAATAACTGATTAAATGAGTCTCCAAATCAGTTTTGTAAAGAATGTGATTTAACACAGCTCTTGAGCATCCATGTGAAAGAAATAGACCATGCTCTGCTTTATATTTCTCTCCTTGAAGTTCAAGGGCATGGCTTGTTATCCCCCTTCCTTCATTATTTACATGGAACACATTCCCTCCAAAGCAGCAGCTGGAGCAGCCCAGGAGTTATTCCAGCCTCCCTTGATCTCTGAACTCACACAGACATGCAGGTGTCCCACCAGTGGGCTTTGCTAGAGCACTCTTGGTTTGCAGCATGCTGAGAACAGGAGCCTGTCTGGAAACAATGCAGGGTAAATTTCTTTTCAGTGATGTGAATAAATCTTTGCTGAGTTGATTTCATGGGAGATTAGATATTTTCCATCAGCTGAGTACCTATGGATTAACTTAGAGCTTACATAAAGGAAGTGATAATGGTATTATTTCAAGAACATCCTAAAAAAGCATAGGAGGATCTGCTGAGTGGAATTGTTGAAACATAACAGGATGGGGAGAAATAATTAATTGAAGAATTCTGCTTGTCAATTTTGTCTTTCTTTGAAATATTTCTAACATTTGCTAAGGGGCAATTAAGATTTCAAAATAACAAATATTTGGAACTGCTTGTTGCAGTCACAGTGCAGTTTAAGATGGCCAATTAGACACATAAAAAAGGAATATATGATGAGCTATCAATTTTCAAGACAAATATAGAACTACAAATTGTTTCCATGACTTACCTTGAAATGTTTTTATAAATTAGATCCATATAAGTGTAGGTTTCTAAATATAAAATTATCATGACAAAAACCTGAGACTTTTTTTTGTGCAGTTTATGGCTTGCTATTTTTTGTAAATCCTGTTTGATCATTCAGTGTATACTTGTGGACTTCAAAATTATTTAGTAGTGAAGAAAGACATCATTTATGGCCCCAGTAAACACACAGAGAAATAAAGTTCTGAAATTAGTTATCCATAGGGCTTTCTACTGCAGGTCAATAACAAAATGAGAGAACTTCAAATCTTCCTTTAATTCCAAAAGGGAATCTGAAGAATTCTTCCTTTAAGTTTTCAAAGTTTTATTTATTTTTATTTGGTTTTATCCCCTCCCCAAATAAATTAAAAATATCAAACTCTGCATACAAGCTTTATGTTGCTGGCACTTTTGAGTGATGATGATTTATGCACATTTTAGTGCACATCCTAAAGATGAATTACATTGGATCTAAGCAAGAAACTGTTCACACAGGTACCAAGGAGTAGAGCAAGCAGAAAACTTCAAATTAGGATTGTCTGGTCAAATTTGGTGTGCAAGATAACGCACATATTTTGAGTTCAACCAGTTGCTAAGGCTTCCACACCACTTTTAAGCAGATATGTACTTTGTTAGGGATTAGATAAAATTTGACTTCTGACAATATCCACCTAAGTAGAATTAATTTTAATTAGTCAATTTGACATTTGCTTTTAATAAATTCTATTTATTCCATTATTTATTAGATATGTGTTAACTGCATATAGATTATTGCCCACATAATGTTGAAATTTTTAAGTGTTCTAATCAAATGATTGCTGAGGGCTCCTAAGGAAAAGATCTGATTTTTTCCAGCTACTGCTTTTTGTAGTAAATTATTTTTGAAAGGTGGTCACTCAGGTCTGAGCCATAACTGTGATTTACCTTAATTTGAATTCCATCTTGGGAGTAAAAGATTTGTATTCGGTGCAGTTCTTCTCCATGTTTTGGTTGATTGGTTTTAGATTAGCCATTTAATGAGAATGGAGTGTGTTTGGAGAGCAATAATGCTGCTGTCAGTTTATAAAGGCTGCACTGGGGTGGAATGTGACCAGTTTGAGAGTTCTTTTAACAGGAATAGTGTTACTGAAAGAACATTTTCCTCAGATTAAAACCATGCTTGAGTATCAAATAAAACATGAAAATATGGTCACCAAGCAATTGATGCTTTGCTCTTCATCGAAACTCCTAAAAAAACAAAAAAGCCCCCAAAGAAAACCAAAACCCAGCCCCCCAAAAACCCCAAACCAAAAAACCAAACCCAGTAAGAAAACAAAACCTTCAAAGGGCCCTTGGTAACTTGAGAAAACTTGACTGGAGCTTGTGAGGATGTCACAGGACTGGTGTAACAAACCTGTGGTGAAGGGAAAGGGCTTTTTCTCTTTATTCCCTCAAATCCAGAGCTCCCTTCTGATCTGAGAAGACCATAAAAAGGTGTCTGGGTGGAGATGTTGTCTGTGCTTTTATTTTAATTTCTTTTTGTTAAATGTAAGTAATAGTTAATCATGGCAGAAAGATTGTCTAAGCAATCACACACAGATATTGAAATAGTTTTGACACTTTCTTTTCTGACTATTTCTTTAGAAGTTTGACACTCTTAGTATATTTGGAAATCTGACCCATACATTTAACTCTCCCCACCCTGAAGCTAAAGAATGTGGAGAGATGAAACTTTTGGGTGTGTCAGCTATTGTTCCTTGCTCCTGTTGCTTTTGCACCAGTGGGATTCCTGTAAATGGATTTTTAATCCTCACTAGCAGAGGAAGTCAGATTTAAGTGTCCAGACTTGCATGTTTGCATGTGCTTTCCAATGCAGACAACATAAATAATTTACCTGTGCTGTGTTCAGCTGGATTCAGCAATCAGAGATCCTTTCAGTGGCAGGGCAGTGGGCAGTGCCCTGGGGATGGTACAGAGATGTAAAACTGCAGTGCAATTATTGGTTGCTGTTCTATGGGCTGGATTGCAGTGGGCAGTGCCCTGGGGATGGTACAGAGATGTAGAACTGCAGTGCAATTATTGGTTGCTGTTCTATGGGCTGGATTGCAGTGGGCAGTGCCCTGGGGATGGTACAGAGATGTAGAACTGCAGGGCAATTATTGTTTATTTGTCTCTGGGCTGGATTGCAGTGGGCAGTGCCCCGGGGATGGTACAGAGATGTAGAACTGCAGGGCAATTATTGGTTGCTGCTCTCTGGGCTGGATTGCAGTGTCCAGCTGGTCACACACTGATGATCAAACAGCCAGGGCTGGCTGCTGGCCACAGCCTGGAGCCCCTGAGCTCCCCCTCCCACTGGAATTCATGACAGACTGGGGCTGTCACTCTCAGAACTGAATTGTCATTTCCCTTTGCTAGCTCAGCAGTGACAGCAGTTCAGTCCCAAAGAAAAGGCTGTGGCAGGTTGTGCTGTGCAGGTTTCTCCTAAGCTAAACTCAAGAGGTCTGTGCAGCTCAGCTACTTCTAGCAGAACATTTATTTTCACTTTTTCTTAAAATGGCTTAAAAATTCTGATCAGCTAAATAAAATAAAAAGTAAGTTAAATAAATAAATAGACAAAACTTTCCTGATGACAAAAACTACGTTTAAAAGTATTTTGTGAATTAAGTGAATTGCATCAAGTAAATAAAATGTATTCTACCCGTTTAGTATAGATGTTCTGTCACCAAGATAAATGGAGTAGCTATTACAAGTATCTGTGTGGCTGAAATGCATAACAACATAATTACTTTGCCACCAAAATGCTAACCTGCTTTAATCATTCTGTTCACAGAATAATGTAAAGTGATTTAGTGGGTAGAATGAATCCACTTACAAATTGTTTTATGGTCATAATGCAGTCCCTTTGTAGAATGTAAATTGATGATGATAATTTTATGGGCAAATGATTTTTCAATTAAAATGTCTTTTCACTGACAGAATGGGAATGTAACAAACTGTTCCAAATAAGAGTATGTCAGGGTGAAGGCATACAGGGTTGTCCAATGTATCAACCAGAGCTTCAGCTGAAAGACCTGCTTTGTTAAAAATGTGATTTATTTTAGTCAAGTTTTTAATTTCTTTTCATTACGTGTGCAAAGTATCCCTATTTGGTCCCATTTGCATAATAACCAGAGTAAAAATTTACCACATAAACAATAGCAACTAACATTTCTTCTGTTCTCTTTGACTCTCTTATATGCTAATAACTCAGGCTTTAATAATTATTTTCAACTAACTGTACCATTTTCTGCATTACAGTAATTGCAATGTCTATAAGGATCAGAATAAATCACTGCAGTACAGTCATCTTTAATTTTAAAATTGTGATGAGGAAATGAACTCTATTGCCCAGCCTAACTAAATGAACTCCTATTCAGCATTGTAGGGGATTATTTGATTATTGCTATATTGCTATTCTATCCTAAGTGTTTATATAGAACCTGTGTAATTTCATTCAGTTAACATCACTCCAGCCTTTGGTAGCTCCTGCTCTTGCATAGAAATGCTTTTGTCCTTACTGGTAATCAGCCTGAGGAATGGTTGAACAGTGGCTCTTTTAAAGAGTTATGAACTCAGAAGTCTTTACAGCAGTACCAAGGGCTCTGCACATTTTCCACACAATGCAGGTGAGAGCCCACCTGCAGAGCTGCCCCAGCCCTGGGCCAGAGGAGGCACCAGGATGAGCAGAGGGATGGAGCAGCTCTGCTGGGAGAGCTGGGATTGTTCACCTGGAGAGGAGAAGCTTTGGGGTGACCTCACTGTGGCCTTGCAGTGCCTGAAAGGAGCCTACAAAGAAACATGGAGAGAGACAATATACAAGGGATGGAGGGACAGGACACAGGGGAATGGCTGCACACTGGCAGGCAGGAGGTTTAGGTTGGATCCTAGGAGGAAATGATTCCATTGAGGCTGTTGATGCCCTTGCACAAGTTTCCAGAGAAGCTGTGGCTGCCCCTGGATCCCTGGAGGTGTCCAAGGCCAGGTTGAATGGGGCTCTGAGCACCCTGGGATGGTGGAAGGTGTCCCTGTCCCTGAGAGAGGAGTGGAACAACATGATCATTGATGTTCCTTCCAACCCAAGCTGTTCTGTGACTCTGAAAATTGAAACAGAATTTGTATGGTGATGTTGTGTTTCACAGCTGAGGTCTTTGTGGAAAACATTTTTTGTCCTTTTAGAATCATATAAATAATTTTTTACTAAGCTGCTCTGCAGCATTCAAGACACCAAGTTAATGACTGTAAAGTTTGCAGTTTCCTGAGCAAACTGATGCAGTAGCTTGCCCTTGATACTAAAGCAAGTAGGGAAGCTCAAATATCACTGCAAGAGGCAATGCACAGTTGTGTTACAAATATAATTAGCCCCAAGCAGTTCTGTTAATTGCAGTTTAGGGATTTTTGATGAGCAGCATCAATATTTAGTGGTTGCCGAGATAAATATGTGTTGTGTTAGCCCCAGCCACAAACCCATCCCCAACAAAAACGAGCACATGTGAGCAGAACTGTACCTTGGGAGTGCAGTTTAGTGAAGGATAAAACCACAGGTAGATGTGTGGTGTTTGGTCTAAAATGGCATCCTGAATGAAAATTTTAAACTTTGAAACCTATAGTAAAGGAGGTACCAACAAAAAGGGGGCAGGTGAAGTCATGTGTGTGTAATAGATGTGAGTTATAAAGTAAAATCTGTCCAAGATTTAATTCTTATTTTCTATGGACTTCTATTTTCCTTGCAGGCTTTTCTCACTCCATTTCTCCTCTACATGAGCTTTGGGAGTTATAACCACCCTTTGAGCATCTCAGTGCAGCCTTCTGTTCCAAGCTCCACATGCACTGCTTAAGCTTTCCAAACTCTCCCATATAATCTGATTGTTTCTACACATCTCAACAGTAATCTCCTCTCAGGCTGTTTTTTGTTGTCCTTCTGTCATCACTTCCTTACAGAATGCTGCTGTTAGCAGCATTTCCTGACTCCACTGCTCTGAGCATCACATCCCCTATTAAAAACCAACTTGTGCTTGATTTTCATGATTGCTGCTGCTCCTTTTCTAACCTGATCTGTTACACAAGTGTTGTCTTAGATTGCAAAGGTTCTATCATCATCATCATCTTAGTACGAGGATTTCATATTATCAGAGCTTCATACCTTCTTGATGTTGCTCACAGGCAGCTCCTCTACACACTGACTGTTCCAGATCCTCACAGTAATCTGACTCTCCTCACTCCTCTTTCCTTACTCTTATCTAGCACTAGTTCTTATTGATTGCAGCTGTGGCCTGTTAAGGTCAGACCCACCTCCAATCTTCAGCAACTGAAACAGCTGCAACTCACTGGGGGACAAGATCACCCTCTACACGCAAGATTCTGTTTTCAGTTTCATTTTAAAGAGATTGAGATAGATTGGTTAATTCCTTAATTCTGTCTCCTGTCACACTGTGCAATGCTCCTTCTAAGAGGAGGAGTGCTTCACCTTCAGAGACAATGTGTGCTTTTCCTACATTCTGCTTACAGAGAGGGATGGGACAAGCTGCATTTTCATTACTGTGGGCTAAAACCTGAACTATTTTATTATCTAATCTCTGCCACCCATTATTTTGGTCAACTTTAGATTGGTGTGTTGTTTCATGTTCTATCCTCCATTTAAATATTACAATATTTGTAGTGAATGCCTTTAGAGATTTTTTCCATTTTTTTTATTCTGTTTAGTTTTCATCATCAGCTCCAACTGGGACCAGTGAATTTCAGTTAACTGGGCTGAGTCTCACCAGAGAGATCTTTTGGCGTTTTGCACAAAGTGAGAAACCCCAATCCTCTCTCTGTTACTCATTCCAGTTATCAATCACATGCCAACAATTTGAAACTTCTGAGAATATACATGTCAGAGTAGATTTTCTAGCTAGCCACACTTTACTGATCTTGGTTTTAGCAAAGAGAAGCCCCACTGTTAAAACCAGACATAATTTAAAAACTATTTGTAAGAGTGTAAAAAGGATTGTTTTCTTCCTTTCAGTAAGAACTATTTTTAATCAAATTGACAAAGTGAAAGCAATCCTCTCTTTTTCTGTTGTCTTTTTTTGGAGCACCTAAATGTTGAGCCCATGGCTGTGCCCTCATTGTGTGTCTGATTTCTGGAGGTCCACTGGTGCTTCTTGCTTATATTGAACGTAATAATCAATTAATAAAGAAGAGAGCAGTGTTGGGATGCTGAATCATTTCAGTTCATAAAGTTTATCTTGTGGTTCTGTGTGGCCTAGTTTCTGGAGGAAAAAAAGCAAAGTATTTTGTCCAAGATGATCTCACATTTAGATTTTTAATAGGTAGGGATTCTTAACTGCAATATCAAACTAATGATTTACAGACCCTTGAAACTTTTAAACACTGTTTTGGGTTTTAATTATTTTCTTTCTTTTTTTCTGATAAATGACTGTAACCTAGTAAACAGCCTCACTCTGCTGCTATTTCTGCCCTTTTTGATTTTAACTAAAAATGATTTGTCTTCATTTCTGCATCAGCAGCCAGGGCTCACTCTGGTAGTATCTCTCTCATAACATTTTTCCAATAGGGATTGTAGCTGGAACCCTAACAAGAATAGCAATTTGAGAAATGTCTATAAATCCTCAGGGCTTTGTCATATTGGAAGGAATTTAGCTGTATGATATGGGCAGGAAAGATGCAGAATCAATAATAAAAAATAAGTAAGAAGCAGTGGGTGGTCTGAATTGATATTGATAAGCCAACAATACCAGCTGCTCGTGCTGATTGCACTGACTGGAACTCTGAGAGGGCTTTGATGCCAGCTAATGGTTTTGTCATCTTCTGATAGCTTTGAAGTGCATCACCTTAGGGTATCTCATGTCTCAGTTCCTTTAGTGGATGTAGGATGGAACTGGTCTGTCCCTGAAGCCCTGATTTTACCTGCAAGAAACAGAGATTCTTTTGTCCAAAACCCAGCAGGAATGTAGATAAAACCCTGCTATAATTTTAATGTACTTGATGTCAATAATAAAAAACAACAACCCAAATTAAAAAAAAAAAAAAGATTGTGTAATCCAAAAAACAGGAGGTAGAACTGTTTGTTTGTTTTTGTGTGAAGAGAAAAGAGGGATTCCAAAGGAGGAACACACAAGGAAAAATAGTGAAATGATATCTTATAATACAATGGGAATATGTGCATAAACCTATTAAAATAAATGGTTAGTCAGCTTCATGATTTCATTAAACCTGGTTTATACCAGGGTAACTTTGTGAGCTCTGGCTTGTTATTTTCATATTGGCAGGCACAGAACTAACCCAGGGGGAACTGGATTTTGGTATTAAGCAAGTTTTTTATACTTTATAAGCATACTTAATTGGGAATAAATCTGCCACAGAGGCAGTGGGATGTATATTTATCACTGAGTATTTGACAGTAGGTTTTTATCAGTGTTCTTTGCTGCTGCTGTTTGGCCCTAATGGACAAAATCTGCACCTGTAACACTGCAGGGCCTTGGACAGTTCTGAGTCCTAGCTGCACTTGTTTAAGTTTTCTCAGAAGGATGGAGGAGGTGGGGTTTGCAGCATTCTTAAACCACTAGAGAAATGTGCTCTGAATTTAAATTAGAATTAAATTTTCATGGAAAATGCTATCAGGCTTGCATAAATGGAATTTTTTTGCAAAGCAATGAAGTCAGTTCCAGTGGGATTTTGGGAATTGGCAGAGAATATTCGTAGGCAGCATTTATGACATCATGATGGAAGGGTGATTTCATACTGCTGATATTTTGCTCATGCCAGGATTTCTCTCAGGCCTGTTTCTACTGAATCTCATCTCCTACAGCTCTTAGTAGAGATAAGCATAAAAGTGAAACAGAACTTATCTCTGTGGCAGCTGTGCAATAACCACAATAAATCATGGCTTCACATGAATGTGATGACAGACCTTTTTGACATTTACTTCTAGCAGAAGATTCTCTGGGGTTCTTTGTATTGAAATAAAACCAGAAAAGTCATTTTTGAGCTGAGGACAATATGAATTACAGCACATTTAAACAGTGGCACACTGGATCCTCTGTTAATATCTTGCATTGGGGGGATCAGCAATGGTGTGAAGTTTTCCCTTGGTTGGTGCTGCTTTTCTTCATTTGAAGAATATTCAATGAACTAGCAATGGATGAGGGGAGCAGAATGAGTTCCATATGAGAAATGGTTAAATAGGTAAGAAGTGTTAGTGTTGGAAAAGTAATGGCAGAGAGGGGTAAGAAAAAGGCCAGTGATAAAATGAGTAATAGAGGGAAGGGAATGATTTTTCTCTGTCTTTCACAATACAACCACTGGTGCCATCAAAATTAAATCACCAGGAGTGTGTTCCAAACAAATAAAAGGAGCACTTCTTCACACAGGGTGTAACCAAGTTTCAGAAGTCACTGGATGAGATGTTGTGCTCCTTGCAGGAGAGCTGAACACAAAGATCTAGCCTCTGGCTCAGCCTGGAAGCTTTGGAGCTCTGAGTTGCTGGGGAATGACAAGACCTGGGCTGAGACAGATGGTGCAGAGCAGAAGGGATGAAGGAAGGTCGTGGGGTCACCACATTCTGGGATGGGGAAGAATACCTGCAAACACAGCTGTGGATGCTCTTGGATGTCAAGCCAGACTGGCTGACCAGAAGCTCTGGCTGACTCTCTCCACTGTACACATTTTCTTTTCCTAGTTGATGTGAAGTGCTGAAAAACAGGGAAAAAAACACTGTCTGACTGCAAGTCCTTTTTGTGCTGCTTAGGGCATGGTCAGGCAGGTCTGGGAAAGGGACAGCTCCAGCTGGATTCCACTTCCCACCCAAGCCAGTGGGATGGTTTGGGATTTTGTATAGGCTGCAGTGCCTAGAATGTCAGGATAATTCCAGCCAGGTTTCCTTTAGCAGGTGCCAGTGCAGCAAAGGCTGCCTGGGAATGGAACTTGACACTACTGCTATCCTTTCCTGTTCATTTATATGTTGAAATGTTTGCTTTTAATTTAAAACATGAATATTTTCCCCCATGATTTCATAATTACTTGTTTCATTGCATTCTCTGTCTTGCCATTAGCTTTTTGTTTTGTTTTGGTTGTTTTTTATTTTTTTTAATAAACAGAAACTATCACTGCAGTGGAATCTTCTATTAGATATTTTCTAGAGTGATTTTAGTGCATTTTTTACACTGTTCCTATAGGAAGTTTGATGTAAAAATAGTAATGATAAAAAATGTAATTTTTCCTGTAATAATAAAACAGAAGCCGAAAGAAAGAGGGAAGAAAATAAGCACAAGCTGAATAAACAAGGAGTTTGTGGCTCTCAGAAAAAGCTGAAAACACTTTTGGGGGAAATGCTGACCTGAGAGGAGCATGGAATTTCTGGGGAAATGCACAGACTCTTTGTTTTAGTGCACATCCATCTCTGGGAAAATGTTTAGTCCTTTCAGTAAGACCCAAGATATTTATTGAACAAAGATCTGATAGAACATCATGGTAAAATGATGGGGATCTTGGCAACAATAAAAGTAAAATTTTCTGTGTTATAACACATTGACACAAACAGTGATGAAAATCCATCTTGAGAGATGTATTGAATAATTTATTGTGTAATTTGATAGATCTTAAAATTCACTATGGCAGATATCTAATTATTTTATTTCAAGTATAGATTAAGATAGCAGGACTGATCTTTTGATATTTCAATTTATGAGGCTACTGCTCAGCTGAGATAATTAAGTTTTGAATCTTGTATGAATGATTATGGAGTGTATGCAATGATTGTTTAATTCTCAAATGGCATTAAAAACTTCTTAGGAGAAGCTTTTACTAAGATCTCTGCTCCAGTTTAGATTTCAGAACAGCAAGTCTCTGTGCCTAAAAGTTATCAAAAAATAGGATAGGATTGAACTGATGAGGTAAAGATTGTTTCACTATCTTAGCAAAAACCCACATGCATTAGGATTTTAACTTTTGCTTTTGCAAAGAATCAATTTATATATGTTAATATAAATATCAGATGATACATTTTCAGAAGAAAAGTGTGTTTTAACTGAAATGACATTTCTGATGAAATCTAAGAATTGCTTATATAATCTTACTCCTGGACAATCTCTCAGGCATCTCCTCTCTTAAGGGATGAAGTCTAAGAGCTGTCAGTAATAATGTCAGAAAAGATGGGCAATTGCTGTTGCTTTAATATATGTGAGGGTATTTTGTTGTTTACATATGTGCTAGACTTTAGAAAGAATTTTTGCCAGGGCAGCAGTCAATAGTGTGTCTTATAGGAAGGTTGTTTAAGCCCTGTAAATGAATTAGTTTGCCTTTCAGTGCATTATCTGCTACCTCATACAGCTTTGTGTTCTCATTACTCTGTTGCATTGTGGTTGTCTTTGATACCGAATTTAAAAAAAAATCCGAATTATTATTTTAAAGTATCAAATAAAAACAAAAGTCCACAAATTGTTAGAATGCATTTTTTAGAATAGCAAAATAGTATGAATTTGAGTTAGGGTTCTAAATAGAATTCTGGCTTTCAGCTCAACAGGAGGATCAGTGTTAGGAAGTGAACAGCTTTTAGTGGTGAGCCTTTTTCAGAGTTCCAGTTCCAAAAGGAGGATTCCCAAGACATTGCTGGCTTTTGTGTACCTTTTTTTTCCCTGAGTAAATTGTTCATCCATTTCTAGGTTAGAAATATAGTAATAGAGCATTTTTAATTGCAATAGGAAATGAATTATAAATGTCATGAGATGGGAGAGCATTTGATGTGTTTAATAATCTAAAGGAAAAAAACTCATCTTGTCCACTAAATTATGTGGCCTTCCCTTCAAAACTGTCTCTGGCTTTGCAGGGGGGAGAGGAGACTGGTGCTGTGCACTCTTTAACTCTGCAGCTAAACCTGGCAATCAGTGCTGGGCTCTGGGTGACCTTCCCAAGCCATGACCCCTTCCCGGGCACAGAAAACATCTCTGGTTTGCTCTCAGGGGCCTGTGCACCTTTGGGAGTGAGAGCTGTGGGGGCAGTTTCCCTCCCTGCACTGCTCCCAGGAGGGCCCATGGTGGTTCCTGCCTGTGCAGGTCCTTGGGGTGGGCACCGATGGCACCAGCAGTGTCTGATGGACCCCTCTGGGACCAGAGCAGGATGTGCTGCTCTGAGACACAGGGACATGGGCAACACAGTGTCACCAGGGACATGGGGAACACACAGTGTCACCAGGGACATGGGGAACACAGTGTCACCAGGGACATGGGGAACACAGTGTCACCAGGGACATGGGAACACAGTGTCACCAGGGACATGGGCAACACAGTGTCACCAGGGACATGAGGAACACACAGTGTCACCAGGGACATGGGGAACACAGTGTCACCAGGGACATGGGGAACACAGTGTCACCAGGGACAGGAGGAACACACACTGTCACCAGGGACATGGGGAACACAGTGTCACCAGGGACATGGGGAACACAGTGTCACCAGGGACATGAGGAACACACACTGTCACCAGGGACACGAGGAACACACACTGTCACCAGGGACATGAGGAACACACAGTGTCACCAGGGACAGGAGGAACACACACTGTCACCAGGGACAGGAGGAACACACACTGTCACCAGGGACAGGAGGAACACACAGTGTCACCAGGGACAGGAGGAACACACAGTGTCACCAGGGACATGGGGAACACACACTGTCACCAGGGACATGAGAAACACACAGTGTCACCAGGGACACGAGGAACACACAGTGTCACCAGGGACATGGGGAACACACACTGTCACCAGGGACATGGGGAACACAGACAGTCACCAGGGACATGGGGAACACACACTGTCACCAGGGACATAGGGAACACACAGTGTCACTGCTGGCACCTCTGCTCCCTGCCTGCACAGGTTTTGCTGGTGCTAAACAGCACCACACGTCTTGGAAGGTTCAGGTTTTCCAATCCTGTATTTCTGGTGCTGAAAGTCACAGACCAAGCTGGGCAGTAGCAAGTGGGACGGCAGCAGCAGCAGCACAAGCAGAAGGAAGGAGGGATTGGCCAGTGCCTGACTAGTCCATGCTTGTAGAGGGAGAGTAATCAACCCAAATGCCAGCATTTATTAATGCTGTTCACATCAAGAGCTGTCAGATGAGCACTACATGAGAGTCCCTGGCTTCAAAACAGAAATATTGATTGAAATAAGCTGCGATTGGAGTTCCAACACCCTCACTCAATACATCCCCAGCTTTGTATTCTGCAACCGAGTCTCTAAAGGCTGCAAAGGCAGGAAAGTACTTACAGAAATGTCAAATCATGATCTTCACCTGCTGAGTACTTGTCTGTGATTCCTTCCATTTACTGTTAAAGTAATAATAACTGCAAATGGAAAAGTTGCTAAATCTCAAGCTCAGACTCATGCACGTGTACAAAGTCCTTGACATGCTGCTGAGTGCTTCCCTGTGCCTACAGCACATGGATTAGCATGCATGTTTTAGTGGCATTTATAATGTGGTACAATATTAAAGTGCTGTAAAATAGTGTGATACCAAAAGCAAATGTTTAGACACTGGAAAAATCTTAAATGTGTAATTTTTAGCATAAAGAGAAGAAGGGTGTTTTAAAATACAATGATGGACTTCAATATGATTATGTGATTGCATCTTTGGCAGGGCTTTAGTGATCAAGTGACATGGTCAGATAAGAGAGACCAGTGCCTTAGGAAACAAATATTTATGTTTGAGAGGATGGAAGTTCCACAAAAGCAGAAGGGTTTTAGAGCCATTGCCAGAACACTGACACTGCCTACACTGCTCAGCCAGGACCTTACTCAGCCTTCCCTCCTTTCTCTTCTCTGGGTTATGTCTTGGTCTTTACAAGAGCCCCAAATGTAAGTGAAGATAAATTTAGGTATTACCTTTGCAAAGAGTGGTAACTGCTTGAAGAACAGCATTGCCAGCCTTAAAGTTCCTAAATTGTGTACCCTCTTATTCTGAATTCAGCACCCCCTAGAGCTCTCCTACCATACATGGTGGAATTTAGTTGCTGAAATTGAAAGTCTGATGTTGTTATTTCAGGCTATTTTCCATTTAGCTTCTCATGTTTTTACCATGACATGCACAACTTTGTGATGAAGTTCTGAGCCTTGTGGTTCTAGTATCTCAGGTGCTTGGATATCTGCATATTTCCATAGCAGGCAAGCATATCTTGAAGTTTTAATATGACCAGAAAAATCTGAAGCAGCAGTTTTACACACTGCAGTTGAAAAGGCAAAGCTCAGAGGAGCTGCCATGGAGCCATTGCTGATCTTTACTGCCAGAATCCCTCAGGAAGTATTGACTAGAACTAAGTGACTTGGTTGTCTTAGTTTGATTTTTATTGTTCCTTCTTTTCCACTGGAAAAGAAGGCAAATGGTAAACAGAATTTTTCCCTTTTTTCATGAAAATTGCAGAAGTTGTTAGACTTAACTTTAGCCCTCTTCTGCTTAGGGATGAGGGCTCCAAGCAGGTTTTTGGAAAGGTCTTCTAATTGAAAAACTTCTCAAGTTTGGGTCAGTTGCCATCTGGAAGTTGCTGTCTTTTTGAAATTCTGCTACTAATTATGTCTGAATTGAGAAAATGGTGGTGTCTGCCTGACCATTCATGCCTCAGTTTGTGCAGAAATGTGGTCTGGCTCTATGGCAAATTCAGCCCAGTTTTAGATTAGACCTGCTCCTCAGCAAGTTGGACTACTGAGTTGCAACCATGCCATGATTCAGGCATCCTTTTCAATTCGCAAAGTTTATCTTCCATTTTATTCTAGACAAGTGGTTCCTTTATCTTCTATTTAGTAGATCCTGTCTTTGTTTCATGGATCTTCTCAATGTTTCAGGCACTGCATGTGTCTGAGCACTGCAGTAATTTCTGGTTCCCAGTCTGCATTTTACCTTTCTCAGTAGAGAAATGTAGAAGCATTTCTGAAAGCAAAGCAGAAGTTACTGAGTTGTTATGTTTTTAAAATTTGTTGTTAGCTGTGTATTTTGAGGCTTTCGTGAGGTTGGGGAACATCCTTTTTTAGAAATAGGTCAAAAGTTGTGTAATCTGTGTTTCAAATGTTTTATTTCTTTGTTACTGGGAGTAGTCAAGGAAGTTAAAGATTGTGCCATGTTGCCTCAGACAGAGGAACAGTTTCTGCTGGGGTCTCACCAGTCTATTTATGCAAAATTTCTATAGCAAAGAATTAAACTAATTGGATTTTGTGATACAAGCTTCTGTGAGGTTCTGTGTGTGTACATCTATATATATATATATATATATATATATATATCTCTGAAAGAAGCTATGGCTGGCACATGCTTTCACAAGGGTTATCTTGGGGTGAGTTTGCAGCTTGAGTTTTGCCCAGAGAAGCAGAAATGCAGTGGAATAGGTGTTTAATTCCACTCCATCTTACTGGTTTTCTCCCAGAAGATTTTGCATAAAGAAAGTTTATAAAAGCAAATATGTTTTGTATCCATATATGCATAAAATAATCAGGGGGGAAAAAAGTTATTAAAATGGATGTTCTTAACCACAAAAGACACTGAATGTTCTGCTGCAAATGTCTTCTGTTTTGAATGATTAGGCAGAAAAGGGCTTGTTAGTGTTTTTCTTATTGCAATCTTTACATGTCAGAAAGATTCTTAAAGCAAAAAAGCAAATTATTCAGATTAGTTCCAAATTTCTCTTTGTTAATATGTATGATATGCAGCTTGGAAGATGAATTTCAAGTTGTTTTTCTCTGAAAATGTCCAAATAATTGATATCACTGCTGTATCTTTTAATATATATGCATAACAATCACGTCTTTCAGATCTGATTTTTTTTTGTTGTTTTCTTTATATCACTGCTAGCTAATCCTTACTGTGGCATCTTATCATTCCTTCTGTCTCTTTCTGTTGCTGTACCCAAGCAGAGGAGAACTGGGGCACACTGAGTGTTGGGGAACAGTTAGGTCCAAGGTCAGAAAGTTGTTTTATTTAAGCTAAAAATATTTCACTTAGCATGTAACTGTAAATCTGATTTGGAACCAATATGTATAAATTATGTTCAGTCTAAGTTATGCCATCCTTAGGAGGACACAGTGAAAGCTTTAAGCAGAGTTTGCAGAGCAGTGCCAGGGAGAGGGGCTGGGACCTTGAGCCACTGCCCCTGCCTGGGTGAGAAATCCTCCTGAGTGTGCAGCCAGGCACATCTGAAACCCATGGAGTAAAATCTGAAACCCTAGGAGTAAAATCCTCTCTGTGCAATCCTAAATCTTGCCACCTCTAGTGCTCACCCTGGCATTTTCTAAGCCTAGAGCCACAGCACAGGGTGTGCCCAGCTCACCCAAACTGACCCCAAAGCTGCCACACTCGTGTGCAGCAGAGCCAAGCCCAGCTGGCAGCTCCATGGGGGACAGCCACCAAGCTGGCAGTGCCCTCCTTGTCCTGGCACAGCAACTCTGGGCTGCCAAGGGGACATTCACACCCTGCATGCCTGCAGATTTCCTGTGTGCACCCCATCTGACTCTGGGAGATGTGATGCAGCATTTTAGAGGTGAGCTGAACCATCAGAAAGTGATTGCTAGTGGCAAAAAAAATACTCCTGGAATTGTGAATGATGAGATACAGTGTGTATTGTGTGGTTTATTGCAGTGGGTGAGAGTGAGGGCTGTGCTCTGGCTGGAAGTGCAGGGACATCCCTGCTCACACTGTCACCTTTTCCCCCTCTCTGCCAAGGGTGTAGCTCTGCCCCTTCTCCCCCACAGGAGATCTGGTGTGAGCAAGAAGAGCAGAATCATCTATTTTTAAAAGAGCCTCTCCTTTCCACTTGCTGGTTTGGATTTTTAAGTGAAGCCATGCAGTTCATGCCAGCTGAGGGTGGAGGAATGGGTTTCTGTATTGCATGATCACAGTGCCTCCCTGGAAACTCAGGTTCAGGTAAAATACAGTCCCCACCAGAGGTGAGAGGTGACTGTGAACCTGGCATGGGATCCACTGCAGTGACCCCAGGGAGGTGCTCTACCAAGCTTAAGCACTATCTACACCCTCATTTCTGGATCTGGTTTACAATACAAATTGCCCCACTGAGACTGAAGGTATTTTCTGCATTTATGATTCTTCCTTTGTGTAAATTTGGGAAAGTCAGTGGGTGAAACAAAGGCACCCCTTGCAGTGGCTCTTCTGGGCATCTGGAATTGTTTAACACCAGGCTATACTATTACTGAACTGGTGGATTTTTTTTTCCTTTTTGCATCAATAGATGAGAATTACAGTGAGAACTAAGGTCTATTTTAAATGCTTCTGTTCAACATTCACAATTGGAGCTATCAGTCAAACTGATTATATTCTTGGATGTGGCATCACATCTAATAATAAACAACATTTTTTGAGTGACAGGAAAGGTTAGGTTATCTTACATGTGGATTTAACATCACATCCACTTGTTACAAACTTTCCTTCTGACAAGCTGTAAATGAGAGTTTTATCATTGATTTATGGTAGGAAATAAAATGACGTGTGAGTTTTTCACAATTAATCTTTTCTCATTTTATTGACTCGTGGAAGGAGGGGCTGTTTGGTCAGTAAAGGTAAGGTATGAGGTACTGAGGTTCTGGTTTAGCACTGTGCCAAGCTGGACCTCTATTTTGGTTTATTGTATGCTTGCCAAAGCAATTAATAACAATATCTGTGCTAATCACAGTCCTCTGTAGTGTCAGGGACAGCAGCAAGGGCTGCTTCAACACCAACCTGAGCTGAAATTGCAGTGGTTTAGAGTCTGAACAGAGCAATCTCAGCCCTGAGAACAGTCTGGGGTTTGGGTATCGTTCAAAAATTATGAAGTTCAGTGACAAAACTCAAGGGACATGGTGGCCTGGATTATGTTAACACATGAGGACATCAGTTCCAGTAGCTCAGTGAGTCTGGAAAAGAGCAGGGCATGCACACTGCACCCACCCTCTGTGGTACCCAACGAGCTTTCCTTCTGCAGGGAGGAGGCATCCAGAGCAGGCACAGCTGTTTTGACCCACGCTGCTTTATGCTTTGGCACTGAATTGGCAGAAGCCAAACATCTATTCACTGTCACCTGAGCTATTTGAGCACAGGACTTGCTTGTCTTGGAGCAGGGGACAGTGTGAAGTGAAGCAGACATTGGCTGTAATAATGCACTGCTGTTTTCTGCACATGATCACAAGCATCTAAATTCAGAGAAGCAGAATTAGTTTTGAAACCTCACTCTTGAAACTCAACCTGTTACTAAGTAATAATGCATCCTAGGGCTTGTTCTTTGATCAAGACCCAGATTGTTTTAGCAAAGCTGTGTTGTTGTGCACATTCTGAAATTAAATAGATCTGCCTGAGCAGCTGAGAAGTGTTGAAGCATGAAAGAGAGGCTTTTGACTGAGCAGGCAGCAGAAAAGAGAAAATCTGAACCAGGCTGTTGGATTCTGAAATGGAGCTTGATCAGAGGCATTTCAGAGGTGATTTCCTGTACTTCACTATCTGGACATAAAATGTCTATTTATATGTAAATAGTAAAACCTGACAGCTTATCTTTTCCCTCTGAATGGTTGAAAGGTGTGCAGTGCAGCATGAGCAGTGTGGAAAGGCAAGCTGTGCATGCTCTCCATAATCTCTTGGAAAGGGGCAAGGAGTTTTTTATCATTCTGAGCCTCATACCTGGAGCCTGAAAAGCAACAACACATATTCCTCTCTCACCACTGTGTTCAGCTGATAGTACATGCTGCATTGCCAGATTCTGCCAGATGTATTTATTTGCTCTTTTTCATCTGGCAAAACTCCACTGGGAGTATCAGGGCTGTTTTATGCTGGAATAAAACTGTGGGACAAAGCAGGATCTCTGTGATTCTGGTTTTAGAACTGCAGCTGTAGGCAGGGGCTGGGTACATTCTGTTGGAGGTGGAATGCAGTTCACTGCCTCAAATTTACCATGAATAAACTGTATGTGCTCAGTGAGATACTTGTGGCTGTGGCCAGAGACATTGCTGGTGGCAGCAACATCATCTGGTTCTAGTGTTTCAGCAGGTGCATTATCCCAGAGATCTCAAAACCTGATGGAAGTACAGATGTGTTTGATTTTTACCATCTGGAGGAAGGTGTGTTGGTAGAATTGAAGGTGTTGAACTTATTCATTAAATTTATGATTCCTGTGGCTGTGAGGGGCCAGTGTACCCCTGCAGGTGCTGGGTCTGTGAGGCTGATCCTAGCAGGCTGGGAGGGAGCAGAGTTTGCACAGAGCTTTTCAGAGCCTTATATTGAGTGTTGGGAGACTGGTGAAGTATAATTCACCTTCCAGGAGTAATTTTTAATGTATGACTTGGCAAACCAAGCTCGAGCAAATGTTAATGCAAACACCAGTTTCAGTAAGGCACAGATACAATTTAGAGAGCATGGCAAGACTGATCTACTTTCACACTGGGATGGAATATGAGTATCAGACAATTATCTGCTTCTTCTGGGTAGATTTAGTTCATTTATCATCTGCTCAAAAATTAGAATGCCCACATGTTACAGTGGCTTAATGCTTGACAAACAGTGGTGCTGTCAGCAAGGAAACAGGAACAAAGGGGAGGGAAAAATGAATGTTCTTTGAGAGAACAACTTTGGAGAATGTTACTATCCAAAGTAGAAGTTCTTAAGTCATCCAATTAAATCTGAAAAGAAAGTAAGCCTAAATGAAGTCTGTTATAACTTAAGCTCTGAAAGGAAGAGCATCTCCAAAGGAGAACTAAGGTTTCCATGGCTAGAAAAGAATCCTTAACTCCATTTAGCTTTGTCCCTGAGAGAGCAGGGAGACCAAAAGCACAGGGAAGGGTGACAATGATCCAAATATAACAGAATGTCCTCAGGCACTGAAGAAACTGCCCCAAAATGAAGACATGGTATGTTCTTAACACATTGTATTTGCAGTGGAATTCTTTCAGGAAAGTCTCCTTAACTGGCCCTGCAAGTAATTTCCTGTCCCATTGTCTGTGAGCACTGAAACAGTTGTGCTGTATTTTGTAACCCTCTAGGCAGGGGCTCTTCCCCATATATTGCCCATTTTGCCAGTCTGTATTTGGTCCTGTTGTCTTTATTTCCCCCCTCCCTGCAGGTTTACTTACACTTTCTTATTTAATTTCAATGCACCTGGAGCACAGAGCCTGATGCAGTTTTAATGCCTGGGTAAGTCCTGGCACATGAGCCAAGGTCATGTCCATCCTGTGCTAGCCCACAGTGTGTCCCTACAAGTCCCAGCTGTGTCCTGGAAACATTTTCTAATGAGCTTTTCCCTGGCTTGCTCTGGAAGGAGCCCTGGGCACGTCCTGGGAGCATCCCTGTGGAAAGGATGCCAAGGAGCTCCCCTGGCCCAGGCAGTGACACTGGAGAGTGAATATCTGCTGTCTGATATCTCATGCTCTGAGCATGAAGCTCCCCAGCTCCTCTCTCACCACTCATTTTCCTGCATTCTGTGGCACAAGCAGCTGGTCAGGATCACACAGAGATGCTGCCTTTACAAGCAGCCCTCAGATGGAGTCAGTCCCAGCTGCTAAGTGATAAAATCACATCCAGGGCTGCTGAGTCCTGTTGAGATCCATCACTGCAGCTCCTCTTGGCTGGGTGCACTGATTCCTTTGTCAGGGGAAAACTACATGTTATTTTCAGATCTTCTGGAATGAAACTTCAATTTGAGACTTTCAGCTTGAATCCTCTCTCCACGAGGGAGTTTGGTGCCATATCTGCGTGCCCCAGATGATTCAGGAAACCAGTTGTGTAAATCAATAGGTCATCAAAGCAAGCTAGGAAAATAGAAAAAGTACTGCTCTTGCTGTTTTGTAAAAATCAGCCCAGTGTGGTGGAATGTTTTTCAGATCAGAAGATGTGCTCAAAGAATAAATCCTTGGGCATCATCAATGAAGGATTTCACTGGGGTTGTTCTGCAGGAGTCTTCTGATGGTTATCTAAACAGATAGAGTTCTCAGTGCTGGACACTTTTATTTATTTATTTTATTTTATTTTATTTTATTATTTATTTTATTTTATTTTACTTTACTATTTTATTATTTACTTTTATTTATTTATTTATTTTACTTATTTATTTATTTACTTTTATTTTTATTTATTTATTTTACTTTTATTTTATTTTATTTTATTTTTTTTATTTTTATTTTATTTTTTTATTTTACTTTTTTATTTTTTTATTTTAATTATTTTATTTTATTTTTATTTATTTATTTTTATTTTAATTTTATTTTTGATGGGGAAAAGATGAAGAGAGTTTCTCTGTGTGTTTCTGTACAACTGGATGTTAAAATCCTGCTGGGGAGTATTCAGTCTTTAATTATTCCCTCTTCTGAGCCTGGGGATTTCAGCACTATGAGCTGTGGGTTGCTGTTCTCAGCTTTGCCTGATGTTGACACAGTGAGATTAAGTTAATAAAATGATGCATGATTGTTGTAATAGGAGAACCAGGGGAAAATCCCCCAACAGAAAGCAGAGTCTGAGCAGAAATAAGGCAGCAGGAGAGTGAGAGAGACTTTCTGAGAACAGATTGGAAATGCAAGGTTTGGAGCACTCACCTGCATGGTAACACAGGGCAGAGGAGCTGGCAGCCAGGGAAAATGCAATTTGTCACCAGGGCTGCTAAGGGGTGTCACTGGTTTGTCCCAAAAGAAAATAAAATTATAGTGACCAAAAAAAGTATGTCTGAAGGAAGGTCAAATAGAAATACTTTGGGCTCAGACAGGAACTGCAAGGGAAGATATGGGGAGGAAATAATCCTAAAATATGGGAGAATCTGGGGTGGGAGTTGAAAATAGCACATTGGGAAAGGCTGTATTTAGCATTATCCTGAGCGAGCTGAATTTCAGTCTTTGTATCTTCAAAAGAATTACTCGTGGTCAAATTAATTTATAAATTTGACCAAAAATTTAATTTAGAATTTAATTCAAAAATTTAATTGTCATGTTTTATTGTTTGTGGGAGAATCACAATCTCTGTTATTGTTAGCTATTTTTATAGTTCACTTCAGCCATCACAAAGAATTAACAACCAATTTTTGAAAAACTTCCACTGGTAATTCCACCAGTGAGACAGAAGGAGACAGGCAGATTTGACAAGTGCCATCAAGGGAAATAGATTGTGCTACTGTTTCCTCAGGGAAATAGGATCTTTTCATCCTTTTTTTTTTCCTGGAATGAGTAAAAGTGGAGAAAAGAAATGTCAGACTCATTGACAAATCCCCCTGTGTCCCCAGGGAAATCAGGCAGCGTGGCTTTAGGCAGCAGGAAACTCCTCAGGCCAGGAGCCAGAGCAATGATCCAGTAATGAGCACCTGGAGCTTTTTTCTGCTCTGTTGTGCTCTGTGGAGCTGTAACTTCACCTGAATATTTTTGTTGTTGTTAACTTATTTGCAGCCCAAAGGGCAGGTCAGGAAGATCTTTCTCCAGGTCTCTCCAGGCACAGCAGCTTCCAGGGACTGCAGTTCTGTGTGTCACCTGCTGCCATGGCCAAGAAACACCTGGATGGCATGTCAGAGAAGTGTTCCCTTCAGCTGATAGCTCTTCCAGCTTAAAGTTAATTATTGCAGAAAGATAATCCATTCAAGAATTTAGTTATGAGTAATGAGGCTGGAGTGCCAGAACTGATTGGATTGCATCTGGTATTTCTGAAAGGAAACTCCTTGACCAGTTGGAGTAATCATATTTTTATAGGAGCAGTGATCAGACAAAACCTAAAGAGTTGACACTGAGGAAATCTTGATTATTGTCTGTAATCTCAAGGACAGGCTCTGGGAGCATGGACTTATTTTCAGCTTTAGTGCAGCAGCTGAGCTTGAAGTGACCACAAATGAAGCTGTTTTCAGTTTTTGCAGATTTAATGGATGCCTGAGAGCTTTTGTAGCCCAACAGAAAATATTCTGAATTTTGTAGTACATTAACAGGATTTCTCTGCATTTCATTGAGTCCTTAAATAAATGACATTACAGATTGAATTTATAATCAGTGTTCTTTGTTTTCTTGATGCTGTGCAGAAATCATAGCAAATGAAATTTAGTTGCATATTGGGAATAGGAAAACATTGTTGAGGTAATTTGTGTGAATGAGATTGAGCCTCTTTTATATGTATCACCTAAATCTCAGCTAGTTTGACCTTGTCATTGTTTAAAAGTAGTGCCAAGGGGTGACTTTAATCTCTTTGTTCATCTCTGCTGTTGTCAGTACTAATTAGTCAAAGTTAAAAAAGGATCTTTCATGTGAAATAAAATATGTTGATGTACAAGCTTGTTAAGGACATGTTGCTCCTCCTCTTAAAATCTCATCTTTCTGTTTGTGCAGTCTGACATGTAAATGAATCAGAGATTCAGGGCTCTTTTTCCAAGTGAAATAGAACCATGTCACCCAGCCATCCACATTTCATTTTTATCTTGTGAACTGCTGAAGGCATGAAGAGCAACATTCAAATTATGATCTGTTCCTTGTTTCCTAGCTCATCTTCCTGCTTGTTGAAACACTCCCATCAGGATTTACCCCTGAGCATGGCAGGTGAGAGGGATGCTCAGCACACTCTGGTGTTCTCTGTGGCTGGCAGAGGCATCCCACTCCCAGTGACATGGGCTTATTCACATCCTCACTGCTCCCTGCAGTTACTTGACTCAGAATCTATTCATAAATTCAGGTGAAATTTTTTAGGAATTCTAAAACCATGACAATCTTTTTTAGTCTTTGTCAAAATGCAGAAGGGGTTTAAGAATAAATAGCAATTTCTTTTCTGGAACAGTGTTATATATTCTGAAGGCTTCCTTATCTTTCCCTGAGCTGCAAATGGAAAATGGATCTGTTCTAAAAAACGAAATGAAATTTACAACCTTGAAGAAATTGAAAATATTCTGGTTTTAGGATCCAGTTTTCAGGATTTGTCACTGCCCTGTGGAATGCACAAAGTGAGAGACCTGAGTGTCTCAAGATGCATTGGAATTTCAGAGTGCTCCATCTCTTGGAGCATGAGCTCATCCCTAGTGAAGGATGAGTTCTCTCACACATCCTGGCAGTGCAGGTAAATGTCTATCAGAGATCAGCCTCTGTGCAGTAAATGAGTTATACAAAACCTACAGTGTGGGGTCAGGGGGCCCTCAGGGTAAAAACTTATTTATGAAAATAAACCAACATTTATGAAAAATAATGTGAGAATTTAATTATTTTGACTTTTGAGATGTTCTGTTTTTGAATATTGAATACCCAGACATCTCCAATGGACAAAACAAATGGAATCTTAAAAATAATTAGGTAATTAAAAAAGAAATATGGCCTGCTTTTTCAAGATACTTCAGTCTTCAATGATAAATTCCTACCTGCCCATGTTATTTTAAATTATTTTTTTCACAAAGTGGGCAATGTATGGATTTATTTTCTAAACAGAAATATGTGCATTTCACAGTCATATATCTTAGTCCCATATAAAACCTAGAATATATGCAAAATGAACAATGCAAAGAAAATGGAAAATGCACAGAATTGCTTAGTCTGCCATAAGGAATAATTGCATTTATGATTGTTACTTTTTAACAAGTGATATCTTATTACATTATATTCTCCTGTCCTTAGGGAACCTCAGAGGGAAAGTTGTGTATCTCTGTATTATCTATTCAATAGTGGTTTTTAGGGCAATTTTTTAAAAAAAATTCAAATTATCTTATAAATGAGCACTGCCAGATATGAGCTTGGTGTCCCAAAGGGTTAAACTGAGGCTCTGTAATGACAATTCTCTGAGTTTGGGTTGGTGCTGTGCTGCCTTAAGGAGTCCAGGAAACTGGGAGATGGATTTCCATGTCTCTGCACCATTTGGATTCCTTCAGCTTTCTGTTCTGAGGGAAATGCTTCTTTATCATTATTGTCAATCTTTCATAAACTCATTCTGGGCTGCGAGAAAGAAAAATTGTGGATTTGAGATTAGCTGAATGATCTAATGGGGGAAAAACCAGTCAATAAAGTGTTTTCTCTGAAAACAAGTCAAGGCAGCCTTTGTGCCCTGAGCTGCAGAACTCTTGTCTGAAGAGGATAATGCTGGGTAAAATTCACCTCTCTGGCTTTGTCACATCACTGTGTTCTGTTCTTACTCATTTTTAAAAATACAATTATTTTTCTCATTACAGATTATAATTTATTTAAATAAATTATATATATTTATCTTAATTTTACCCCATAACAAAAAGGGCCATTTGAGGTAATTTGTCTCTGATAGTATTAATTTCAAGAGTTATCTTACACATATTAAAAATTGCAAAATAAACAATCTACAAAGTTATCCAAAACTGAGTCATTTTACATTTTATATATTGATAGTCAGTAAATCTTGTTTGTTCAGGGTCAAATGGCTTTTGGAAGCAGGTAAACAATAATGTTTAAAAATAATGATCAGAGAATAAACAGTTTTATAATTTTGTAATTGCTTAATATTCTTCAGTAGTGAATTTTTCATAATATCTGTTAAAAGCAACCTTTTTAACCAGAGCATAACAGAATAAAGAAATAAACTAACAGCTAGTTTATGCAAAGATAGTATTAATATTTGCATCATTGCCAAAAGGAGTAGAACCTGGCAATAGGAGCAAACAGTGCTTGTGATGTAGCTAAATCTCCACCACAACTGAAAAACTGCTGAAAGGTGAAATTGTTCTTTAACTTACAGAACAGTAGTTTCAATTTTTCTTCTTTTCTCCTTTTTTTTTTTTTTTTTTTTTTTTTTTGTTTCAGTGTTTTTGTGTACTTACAAATATGTTGCATTCTGTGTAAAGTCTGAAAACAAACTGCAAATGTCAAGTTCTTTCACTGTTCAGGTAATGAATACTCTCTTTTACAGAACTGCAGTAAATTCAGGAGACTCATGACAAGGATGATTTTGCCCTGTTCATGCTCTTATGGGTGCATTAGTGACCATGCTAATAGCAAGTCTGGAAAGGATTTCCATTCTCATAAATGAATTGCAGATATTAAATAATTCATGTATTTTATACCTGCTTCAACAAAGAGACATTTTTTTCCTGAAAGCTATTAAAAGGTAAAATTTATTCTTGGCATAAAGCACAGCTTCAGTCTTTTCCCAAGCATCTGCTTGTTTTAAAAGCTCATAGTTTACCACCTTAACTTCAGGGCACTAACAGTAGTAAAAACCCAAAAATTAAAGTAATGAAGCATAAACATCAATGCATACAAAAGGCAGTAAAAAAGCTGTAACAAGGCTTTTAGATTTTTATTACAAGAATATGTGGCATTCTCCTTAGTGCTGTGGCTGCAAGGCAGGCAGCATGGACTGGAGGAGCTGTGTGAGAGGAGCTGCCTGGGCAGCAGCTGTGCTCAGCTCCCAACCCTTGGCCTCCAAGGGCTGTTCCTGATGGCTGCTTTCATTTCCCACTGGAGGATTCTGCTTTTCCAAACAGGCATAACTGGAATGGCTCCAGTCTTTGTGTCTCTCTTTCCTTCCTCTCCATTATTTTTACTCATGTTTGTCTCTGGATTCAGAATTTAGTCTCATGTATGTTATTTATTTCCATAAATACACAATTCTCTGAAGCCAGCAGTGTGCAATCAGTTTTCTGGTTTCTTAACATTTTGTGTCTTTGGTTTCAGAAGGGTACAACTGTGAAGAAATTTGCTTGTTTGTTTTGTTGTCTATCTTGAGATTCAGAGAAATAATTCTAACAAAAACCTGCTGGTAATTTTTTTTTTCCTTAAAGCATATCTTAGGAGACTTCTACTTTATTGAAAAATGAAATGCCTTTGGAAAGCATTTCTAAAAATAGCTTTATCTGAAAACAAAATCAGCTGTGGTTGAAATGAACCACTGGAGGTTCTCTAATCCAAACCACTTTTCAAAGATAGGTTAATGAGATGGAATTGCTCAGGGCCCTGTCCAGTCAGGTTTGAGTTCCTCCAGAGTCAGACATTGTGCAGCATCTCTGGGGCCCTGGTTCAAATTTAGCTGCATTCAGATCCCCGGGCAGCCTTTGCAAACACCAGGTCCAGCAGAGACCCTGCCCTGCTGCCTCCTCACTCAGGTGCTGGGGACTCATCATCACCCCCCTGATGCTGGGCACCTCCTGCTTGCTGGTGCCCCTCTGCCTTTCCAGCAGGTACAGGGCTGGATGAAGTGTCCAGTAGAGCCCAGATCTGCAAATGGGGGCACTTTGGGTTGTCTGAAGAAGGAGGTTTCACCTCCTGCTTCCTGCTGACCAGGCTGTGGGCAGCAGGCACCCCCACCATCTGTGCCACGCTGCTCTGCCCCTGCCCAGGAGCTCATCCCCTTCCCCAGGCACAGCTCCCACATTCCAGCTGCTATCCCACACTCAGGACACTTCCCTCCCCTGCCCTCCTGGCCTGTCCTTCCTCAATACCTGTGTGCACCCAGTCCTGTGAGCTGCCCACCATCTCTGTGGGCTCTTCTCGGGTCTGTTTGGGTTGAAGCAGATCAATACCAAGACCAGGTGTCCTTGCATGATGTAGGCTTCTTATCTGCAGGGTGGATGCCAGGAACTAAAGGTGCTCCCAAGCACAGAAGCCAACAGATCCAAATGCTTCCTGATCATGTTAGTCTGATTACAAGGGCAGCTAAAATCAAACCTGCTTCTGCAAAGCAGCAACAGAACCTTGGATGGTGGAGGGCACAACCACACAAGGTTTTCCCTGACTTTGTAGGAACAGTTAATTTCCTTCCCTTCTTCTAGGTTCCTCTACATGTTCCACTGCCTGCTCTGCCTAAAGCACCTGTCACTGTTTGTTTAGTTCCTCCCTTTTGCTATTATTTAGATAATTAAAACAGCATTATGCTGATGAGGTCCTGCAGCAGACCTTTGGTTCTCAGAGTTGGTGGTGGAGCAGATGGCTTGGACTCACAGTTTTACTCTTGGGTTGCACCACAGTAAAGGGAAAAGTGCATTGAAGTTGTGCATCTTCTAAGCTGGAGAAACTTTTTAGATTCTTAACCTTTTAGAGAATGGGAGGGGGAAAATTTGAGGTAAAATAAAAAGGGATCATATGTGGAATCTCTTCAGGTCTGGTAGAAGCAAGGGATTGAAGGAGACTGCCCAGGCATGGCAGAAAGTAGAAAAAACTGAAGGATTGGGCCAAGTTCTCCATATGTGGAGCAATTTAAGGATTAACTAACTGGTCTGGCAACAGAGAGACTGCCCAGACTGCAGGCACTATGGGCTGCCAAAGGGAAGGGCTGTTCTCTGTGAATGCACTTTTCCTGGATGAGCTGGGATGAGGAGCCTTTGAGCTGGAGCCTCATCTGACACAGCAAAGCAGAGTAAATTCTCTTTATTTGGAACTGTAATTCCAACCAAATTAAATGTGAAACTGCTTCTATTCATGTAATTTAGTTGTTGTTTAACATCCTCCTGATTAAATATTTGCTAAGTCTTGCATGCAGCTCTCTGATCCTCAGATTTCTCCTCCAGCTGCCCTTGTGATGCCTGTGCTGTCTCTCTTGCACCATTCTGGAATTTAGTGAATCACATAGTAAAAATATTGCTCTACTTGGTGTCCTTTAAGGGAGCACAAATGTTTATTCTTCACTTAGATTTTATCCTGTGTGGGCAACCTGTGTGCTTAAGGGCAATAAAGACTTGACTTGGATACCAGATGTGTTTAAATTTATTATCCAGACTTAAAAAAGAGGTGTCTGGAAAGAAAATGCTTTTCTTCTGCTCAGCTTAACCTTAGACTGGTTTTGCTTCCTACTAAATCAAAACTTTTATTGACTTTAAATGTCATGATCTGCTTTAGGTTTATTTAGCAGATCACCACTATTCTGTATATTTATGTTTACAGTTTAATACACAAAGTAAGGAAATCTATTAAAACATTTTCAAATTAATGTCTAGCACAGTTTGAGTCCCTGCTGTAGTGTTGTGGTGATCCTCCATCAGATGGTGCTATTAGGATTTGAGAGAAGTACTTAGCCTGGTTTGGTCTTGTGAAAACTGTCAGCTCCTCATCATTCCTGTTTGTCATTTTTAATTTTAATTTCCTCAGTGAAGTTTTAAGGGAAGTTTTTATACTGTTCAAACAGTGAAGAAAGCCATGTGTGAACATATGGCAAATGCCAAATTCACTACTGATTTGAAAACATGCCTCTCAGCAACTTTTATTAAATGTTGTGGGTTATTGAATAAGTTTTTACCTTAAGTGTCATGAGTTCTGTGAAATCACACAGTGTTCTTCCCCAAATCTAGGATTCACACAAGTGCTCCTGAAAGCTCCTTCTGCTGTTCAGACACAGGTGGTATTTGGGGAGTGGTTCTAATCTGGATAATTACCACTTGCAAAGCTCTTTTGTATTGGCCTGTCGGCTGCCTTTTGGGGTGTTTGATTGTTTTTTCCCCACAGAGAATCGAGTTTTTAAGGCACTGTAATACTTCTACAAATAGGGTCCTAAACTATTTAATAATGTCATCAAATGAATGATTTTATTTTCTTCTTCTTGATGATAGTTTGGCTGGGATGTGCCAGCCCTGGAAATGCAGTGAGAAATAACTCTGCTTCAAAAAGATTTCCCAAATGCCTGTAAATACTTAAATATTGGTGGGAGCAGGATACAGTTGCCAAATTTGGCTATTTACTCTGGGTGAATTCTAAATATTTTAACTTTTAACAATCCATTGCTCAAATTTGCCCAGTGCAAACAGATAAATCTCAAGCAAACATAATCCAGGCTGAGTCTTATTTGTGCAGCTCCTTCCTGCTGCTGACCAGTGTGACTGGGAATCCTGGAAAGCCTCTGCTGGTTCTTTTTCCTATTATATGGATTTTAAGCCCAGCAAATGCATTTATGTGAATCAGGGCTCTTGATGCAAATACTTGTTCAAGGAAGGCCATGCAACACTTCCATTTCAGCCATCCCTCTGATATCCAAGCCCCAGGGAACAGTTTCTGTAATATTCTTGAGAATCATGATAGCCATCCTTTAAACCAGTTCTGGCTCACATTTCATTGAAGTGGCACTTCTCTAACGTGCTAGGTTGCTAAACAAAAACCCATTTGACCTTGCAGTTGGTGACCAGACCTTGCTCAAAGAACCTAATCTAGAAATGCTAAAACACATTTCAAAGTTTCTCATTTATACAGCTTTGCAGTAATTTGCTTTTCCTCTGGTACTTTTTGGCACAGAAATATTTTTCCTCTTTCCTATTAGAACATAAGGATACAAAAGAAATTACTTTACATGATGTGAATGCTTAGAAGCACATTTTAATTGCATTTGGTATTGCTTGAGATACTAATTACTGTTACAGCCAGATACTAAATAGTGGTAGAGCTTTTGACTGATTTTTCAGTGATTAAAGGGAAAAATTCAAAATGTTTCTCATTATTTATTCTTGGTTTGGGGAAAAAATGAATAATAGTTAAAACACATTTTGATAGTTCTTAAAACATTGAAAATTTCACACGTGGTGAACAGAAGGGAGCTCTGCTATAGGTCTTTAATTTTATTTCTTTCTTGGATCTTCATTTGAGAAATATTGATGGAATAATCATCTAAATCTAAAAAGAGTAGGGCCAGGGAAACTGCAATATATTTTCTTTGTGCATTGTCTTTATTTTTTGTTTTTGTGGTTTGGTTTTTTTTTCTTTGTTTGTTGGGATTTTTATTGGTTTGGGTTTTTTTTTTTAATATTTAAGGATCAAGCTTCTGCACAGCCCCATGTAATTTTGCTGTTCCTGAAGCATGTTTTTTTACATGGTTTTTTGAGAGCATGTAAAATACAGCAGCTGGTAGGAAAAGTGCTAACTTGGGTGGTTAATGTGCCCTGAAATTTTGGCTTTGTCTTGCCAAGGATCTATCAAACCCTCAATCCCTCTTTGACAAATTCTGAATGTTGATGCATGTGTAAAATACCTTGGGTTAAAATATTTCACTTTGCAGCTAATGCACAGGAAACAAATAGTGATTTTAATGTATGGTTCAATTTCCATTCCTAAAGGGTATGGGAGTAGCCTGAGCCTCATTTTCAGAAAGCATTATGGAAACCTAGGAAGCTTGTGTATTGTTAAATTGTGAATTTCTGTGTGTGTGCAGAGGAGCTGTGGGAGAAGGGACACATCTTTCCCAAAGTCCTGCCCACAGACAGGCCAGGGCTCTGTTTGCCCACCCTTTTGGGGTGTAGCCATCATCTCCCTGCAGTTGGTGTTGAATGAGTTGTTTCAAGAACAGCAGCAGAGGATAAAGGGGAAACAAGCTGAAATCCAGCAATTTATTTGTCATGACAATTCATCCAGTGATGTGAGTGATGAAAAGGCCAGTGATGGTTTTTCAGAGTCAGGAATGTGTAATGAGCAGCTTTCAGACATGTTCCTGCCAGCCATAGTTCTGGAGGGGATTCTTGGTGGCATCCACACTATTATGGGCTAGTGGGTGTCCTCAGACCTGGCTGCACTGATCTGCTGGGAACAGCAGGACTGAAATGGTCATTAAAAGGCATTTTGGGAGAGTGCTCCACCATCAAAAGAAAATATTTTGATTGTGTTCAGTGTTTTCCTTGCTGGGCAAATTAAAATTCTTGTCTAGAGATCAAGAGGTGTAGCTTAGATTAATATCTCAGAGAAGGGAGAACATATTATCATCTTCCACAGTCTAATGCCTTTATCTGAGCCAGCAGCTCATGATGCTGTGAACTGCTAAATCCAAGTGACCTTTCCTGGTGATCTGCACAGCAAGTGGCAAGAATAACAAGTACACACACCAGGCTGCTCTGAAACCCTCCCTTCCTCCCTGTTTACATTATTGCTTCTTTATATTTAAAGATTCCTTGCAAACAATGGCTGCCACCAAAATTCCCTCAGTAATGACCTGGTGACTGGGATCTCACCACTGGGTGCAATTTCACTGGAGCTAAAAAGGCAGGAAAAAGGATGATTTGCCCTCTTATGGGAAGGTGCCCCTGCTCACATTCCTCTGGGATAAGTGCCTGTTGTACTGCCACAGTGGGCACACTCCATTAATGCTTTATAAAGACATTCCCTGGGAGGATATTTGGACAGAATTTCATTTGGCAACTGCTGGTTCAGTTTCACTCATATTAATTGATTTCTCTGAGTTCTGCTCCATGTGTTTTTTTGCTGGATCCATAATAATCAGAGATAATCCTGAGAACAGTTGCCTCTGAATCAGCAGGTCTTCTTTTAGATAAAATCATATAGACTCTCAAAACCCCTTCTCCTTGGCTGAAATTGATTGATAGGAATTAGTGATAGAAAGTGCATTTTTTGATGTATCGTGAACCTTGTTTGCATTTAACTTCTCTGCTTATTTAGATGGAAAAGTGAATTAGCAGTATGATTTTTTAAAATGGGATTAGGTATTCCAGTTTGGTGAATGCTGATGTCAATTTCATCCCTGCTCCACTTATGTTCAGGATGCAGCAATTGAGAAATATTTTATTAATATGACACTGCTTCTGTGCCAGTGTTTGGCAATATCATCAGTGATTACTTGGTCTGTCTGGCTTTTATAGGAATTTACATAAAGCAGAAAACTTTATTATTACACTAACCTGAATAAATTCAATTATTTTGATATTTGTAATCTTGTTCCTGTGCAGGCCTTCTGAACAAAAAGCCTGATAGTCTCATGGTTTTACAGCTAGCACATCTAGTGAAAATTAAAACCTTCCTAGATGACTTCTAGAATAAATTCACAGAGACTGTTATTAAAACAGTTCCAGCAAGTGCTAAACCAGCAGGAGCACAGAACCCTTGCCAGGTGTTCAACTCAAGCCTTGTAGGTGATGGTTACTCCAGGGACATCTGAAGGAGAAGTGATGAGCACAAAGATGTATTTTCCTCCAAGCATTCTCCAGATTGTCTGTGGGTTTCGTTGTTGGATTGTCTTTCCATGGGAAGTCCTGGCAGTTGGAGATGCAGTCATGGAGTCCCAAAGCTGGGATCTCCTGATGAAGCACCCAAAGCTGTTTGAAACCAACCCCAAGGCCAATCCCTGCCCTTGGTGCCTGCCTGCCTGGGCCTATTTCAGAGCCCAAAGCAGTATTTGATATTTAAGAGCCCAAATCCAGGATTTCCCCTCTGGACCTGAGAGATGGCTTTAGAATCCAAGTTTTGAGGTGGCAGTCTGGCATTCAGGCTCAGAGGGAAGAGTCACCTTCACTGGCTCCTTCCTGGTTTGCCAACACACCTGCACTGGAGTCCAAGTGCTCAGAGTGCAGCCTCTGGATGCTGCTGCTGACTCTTACTGTGGGATGTTAGAGTGAGCTGACCTTTATTCACAGCAAAGTAGTGGTAAAGACCCAAAATCCTATTTTTCATTCCAATCTCTCTGACTTTTTGACCATTGGTGAGCTCTAAGAATCAAAAATGTGGAATAACTTCCAGTTCTTACTCTTTTTCATCCTATAAATGTACTGAAAAAATTGCCAGCATTTCAAGGTCCAAACTTGAGAGAAAAAGTTACAAGATTTTTTTTTTTTGATAAAAAACCCAACACAACCCATTTAAATTCAGTAGAATTTTACTTCTTTCAATATGTCTTTGATTTTGGCATATTCTTACATCCTCTCTTGGTGTCTGAACTGAGTAGGAGTAAGCTACTAAAAGTAGGGATCAATGCTAATTCTGAATTGAAACTTTTAAAATTCCATAATGTGTTGAATTTCATAGAATTTTTGAGTATTATAATATTTGGGGGAGAAAGGTACAGAAAAATGTTAAGTTTCACTAAGCTGTATTTTCAGGCCTTTAAAAAAGATTTTACCTGCAACTATTTAAAATTTGAATGGTGACCATCTGCGCATTGTTTTGAGCTGCACACTTCTGAAAATGTGACAAACCCTTATGAGAAACATTTTCTTGAGCTTGCCCAAGGAGTTAGAATAATGGCTGCAGCTGGGGGAGACACTTCTGTGTTTAATTGATATGATATTTTGGTATAATTCTGAGAGGATGTGCCAGATTCCATAACCACATCAAATGTAATACTCTTATTTTCTTTCCTTCTGCAATTCCCAGTAAAATTTTCTGTATTGTTCATGAAGAAGATAACTTATGCATCAGTAACTTTCAGGCAAAAGTATTCTCTGGGGTGTGCTCAGTTTGAAAGAAATCTTCTCTGCTGAGTGCTGACAAAGTTTTCCATTTATCAAGACAGTCTGACAGGGGTGACCCCCAGTACAAGAACTGGTCACACTCACTTTTAGCTGAATATCTCAGTGTCATTTCAGTCAAGCTGGGACAATTCCCTCAAGAGATAGAGACAGCTATCATAAAAGATCTGCATGGAAATAAATTTTTATTTTGATACTGAGATGGTTCTGAGATCATCTGAACTTCTTGTTTCACAATTTGTCACTTGGTCCAGAAGTGTCATATTCTGAATGGCTCATGTGCTGAAATGGGGGCACAATGGGAAATGCAGGAGTGCAGCTCAGCCAGCCCTGCCCCAGCTGCAGGAGGTGCTGGGCTGGTCAATATCAGCAGTGTCTGAGCTTAGGCTGAGTTCAGACCCCAGTGAGGGGAAGGGAACATTGAATTTGAAGCAGGTGTGATTTTTGAGCAATGTGTTTGATAATATTGAGGTTTCAAACAGTAAAAATCCCAAGACTCTCAAGTGTACACTGCTTTTGGGTTTGCTTTCTCCCCCACTCTGGTACCACCTGTTTCTTTTCATTTTCATTTTTCCTTTGGTCTGTTGACCTTGTTAAAACTAAACAAAGCCTTTCTACCTTTTCTTGAATTTATTGAAAAATAGTTCAAAGGAAATGAGACTGGAGCCTAAAACCCTTTGGTTTTCCCCTTAAAAAGGCAAACACCTCTATGTGCTATCATTGATCTAGTAAAAAGTCATTAAGCTTTCAAGTATTCCTTATCTACATAACATATTTTAGAAATAAAAGCCTTGTTGGTAAATTGCAATTAGACTTGGCTGGTTTTGGTGGCTGACAGAAACTTGCTCTGTATGAAAGGTGGAGATAATTGAAGGCAAATAGACTGTACTGATGGCAGCTCAAGGTTTTGGGCAAGGTATTTTTTGTGAAAACATACTTTGGGTTTGTTGATGATCCAGGTGAGGGGCAGGACACTGGGTGGAAGGGCTGCTGCTCCCTGTCCTGCTGAGCTCTGAGCTGGAGAGACGAGGGATGGAAGCAGGAAAGTTCTGGCACGATGACAAAACTGAGGCTGAAAGTGTCCATCTACCTCAGTGAAGACACAAACCAGTAAGTGTGTCTTTTCTGGGTGAATCAGGTATTAGAGAGAATTTAATAAAAGTTGATGGCATAAGCAGAAGGATGAGCTGAGTGCAATGTAAGAGAAATGATCAGTTGAAATTGCTTCCATGTGGAATGGCAGTGAAATGGGAAGTGCCTGATTCAGCTTTATGGTCACACAGAGCTGTGCCCTGGAGAGGAACAGACCTGGCAGGAGCTCCAAGGACCATGGAGAGCCTGCAGGATGTCAGCTGGGAAGAAGGGTGGTCTGTGTGGGGGCTTTTTAATAAATGCAGGAAAATTTAGTTGGAATTCTTTCCTCATTTGGACTCACAGGACACGAGTTAGAAACCTGGTGTCATGTGGAGGATGCTCAATTGCAACTGGAAATAGAGAATTCTGTCAGCACAGCTGCTCCAGGCTGGGGCAGGGCATCTGTCCTTACAGAACTCCAGTTTGGTTTGGGAGTTTGAATCTGAGCTGGGAGTAAGGTGTCATAAGCAGGAAGCCCTTCTGAGAGTTTATTAAAGGGCAGATTAAGAAAGGTTTGATGGATTTTGCCATTGTGGAATTGGCCTTTTTGCTTTGCTGGGTAGCTGAGTAGTTTAAGCACCAAGGGGACTCTGCACACTGCAGCACAGTGATCCTGCACCGTGGGATCAGGGGAAAAGAAATCCTGCCAAAGTACACCCAGAGGTGAAATGGAAACCAGCTGTGATGGGGGCAGAGGGAATGAGAAACACTTCAGTAATAGAAATTTAATTACTGTGAATTTTCATCATAAACAGATCAGAAGTAGACCACACCTCAGTGTACTCACTGGTCTTCAGTTATCTTTAATTAGAAAATATTCTAATTATTTTTATTCCCAGGAAATTGTATATTTTCAGGCCCAGAGAATTCTACGTTGTCAAACTATTTTTTTCTTTATGTAAACATTGAGAGGCATGCTTTAGAACAGAGGGACTTAATAATTAAATGTTCTGTTTCATCACACATATCCTGAATTATCTAGATAGTTTCCACATTTAGGCATCTTTAGTTTTAGATATTCTGTACTCAGATCTTAATTTGTTAGAAACTTATTTTTTTATTAAGTTGCTTGTAAATTGCACAATACATATACAAGTGTAAGTAAATATATTCAAATGAGTCAGAAAAAGTTATCTTCATGTAGTAATAAAAGCCATTCAATTGCCTTCTATATTTTGATCTCTAGCATGAGATAGATTTATCTGCACCATTTTCTATGCTCAGTGTTATCCCTGTCACTAGGTAAGTTATCAGATTTTTAATTACTTGCAATATTACGTGAGTTATGAAGGATGCTTCTCAGCATATAGAACCATTGCAGTGCTCAGTCAGTGTCATTTCACATATGATGAGTTGAATAGGGATTTTTTCTGTGAGGAGTTTAAACTCTCCTTCTCCTGTACAATTTATTGTGCATTTGCCTAAGTTTTGTTCTTTAGAATTTGAGTTTCTATTTTAAGTTTCTTCTTAAGTGCCTCACCCCAGTTTTCCTTCAGAGTATGTTTGAAATATGATCAATCTCCTCTGTATATGCTGATAAAAATTCTGTGCAGATAAATCAAAGTCTGGGTTTGCAAAGGAGAACATTATTCCGTTATCAAATAAATCAGAGTTTATGACTCCTTTTAACTGCATTGCTGGAAGTTATTTACTGAATGATCATGAAATACAGATGGTATTTCACTCAGAGTCACAGATACCTGAACAGGTCAAATATTTTAGTGCACAACTACAGCACAAAACAAGAAATTGTGAAGGCCAAATCTAATATCTCTTTGGTATTTCACACATCAATAGAGCTTTTTATATTTGCTTCAAGATTAGTATTTCTTGGTATCTGCATAGTTTATAAATGAATATGTAATTGTACTTTCATTCAGAGGGTCCCAGAGTAGTTTTGGTGTGAGCCCAGTTGGGGTTGGCAGTGCAGATTTGGTGCTGACTGCTGGGGTGGATGGCTCTGTTCCCTTCTCAGCTCTGTGCAAGAGGAAGGCAGGGAACACCTGCATGGAATTCCAACCCATCCTTTCAAAAACACCCCAGTCCTGGCATCAGGGATTTGCTGAGACCCAGTCTCATGATTCAGCAAAGCCCCTCCATGCTAAGTACAGAAGAATGAAGTACAGAAATAAACACCATGGCTGAGTACATAAAGTCCCAGTGTTTCTATTAAGGCACTGTGGAATTGAGTCACCATTGGAGTTTCATCTCCATGGCTTCAGTTGTGATGGATTTCAGTAATTTAGTGGCTGTTGCATTCAGTAATTCAGTGGCTGTTGCTGTTCATTCCTTGCCATGCTGTGCAGGGTGCTGTCACCCTGCCTGGTTTGCTTTCTGTCCAGCAAGATATTGTAAACTCCTTCTGATGTAAGAGAGTTTTCTTTGGTTCACTTGGGGATCATGGAGCACAGGACTGTTCTGTATTTTTGGTATCTGAGCTTTGACAGAATCTCAGAAGGGCAGGATGGCCACTGATATTTGTGAGTCCTCTGCACAAAGTCTGGAGCTTGAGCAGGTGCCTGGAGAGAGATCCATGTGTTTTCCTTTGGCGATGGAGCAGGAGAGCTCCTCACTTCAGACTGACACAGGCAGAAGTTTAAGTTGTCTAGAGCAGCAACAATGGTACCCATGGCCTGGGAGATTTTCAGCTGCATGCTGGGGTCAGATCCACAAAGGACTAAAAGGATCCCATCAATGCAAGGAAATGCTGTGAGAGGCCAGAGGAGTGTTGCATCCCACTCTGCTTTGACTTGCTCTGTCCTTGCTGCTATTTCAGACACAAAGCAGTCTCTTCTCAAATCATGGTTTGATGCTCACTTAAAATAATCTGCACAACCCTGCCAAACTGTACCAGCACTTGCTAGCAGCAATGCATCTTGATTCATTTTTTGTTCCTGAAGTATTTCAGTTTGCACCAGTTTGCCATAAATGGATGAAACAAAAGAATAATGCCTAGCAATAAAGCAGAATGAAAGGGATTTATGAACCTTTGCCAGTGATTTTAGGATGAATCCACTGAGTTCCTCATGAATTGCACTCACTAAAGTGTAAGCAAATAGTCAATATTTCTGGTGAAGCAGGCAGGTTTACTGATCCAGATCTTTGTAGATTTTGACAAACTGTCCCTAAAAATATAAAAATAAAAATTTAAGAATCCTCCAATAAAGCTGTCAGGTTTTAAGGTATGAATTGCTTAGCTTTCACATTTCAAAACAACTCTTAATTTGAAACTGTTCTTTTACTATGCAATATACAGAAATACTAAAAATTGATCACATTAAGAGGGAACATTTGTTTGGTACTGGCAATTTTGATATGTTTGAAAAGCTAATGAACTGGGAAATGATGACTTTATGTTCAAAATGATTTTTGAGTACCCTGTCATGTAAAAACAACTTTAATTATGTATTACATCCACTGCTTCCCAAAGAAGCAAAAAAATTCTTATCTAGCCGTTTCTCGAGATATTCAGCATACCAGGAAACAGATCATCTTATTACAGAGAATAAAAGCAGTAGGTTTTCTTCTAGTATTTATAGAGTATTTATTATAATGCAAAGAGGGATCACTTCCTTCAAAGAGCCAGTTTATCAGGCATGTAATCTATAATACACATGTGTATTAGGAAGATGTGTTTAACATCCAAATGTTTCTAATATATTAGTATATTTATATTTTAACTGTCATTAAATAATGGAAAAGACAGAGAAATACTCAGAGCTGGGGCTGTGTGTGCAAAAATGCATGTGCTGCTGTTTCAGCCTCAAAGCTGGCAGTGGAGTATGTCCTGATGCTTGGTCCCATGAATTGCCAGAGGGGGTGAATGTAGATTTGTGATCTATTTGAACAGCTAGCACAGAGGAGTGTGTCAAGGAGTGGCAGCACTTCAGCTTTGAAAGCTCTTCCAATTCACGTGTTCCTGAGAATATTCTTCTGGCAATTATAAACCCAGTACCAAATAACAATCAAAAGGTTTTTATTTTTACCTTTTCCAGCATTATTTTGATCCCATAATGCAGCACAGACTAGACCAGACACCCATTGCAGGTGCACACTTGACTTTCCATGGAGCTCCTTATCATCTGAGCCTCAGCTAAAACCTTTTCTCCCTGGGCATCTGGACCCCAGAGTGATAAAACCTTTGGTTTTTCTGACTCAAAATACAGAAATATATACAGCCAATTAATTTCTAGGCTGCCTGATCTGTTACTACACTACCAGGACAGACATTATTCCATTCTTCATGGATGAAGGGGCAGACTGTAACTGCAAGGCAAGAGATGAATGAGGAGTGGAGAACAGACAATCCTGGCAGTATGCAACAGAAAAGAGTGATATGTTGGAAAGGATGCTGCTACAGTAGTTGAAAAGTCCTTAAAAATGTTCTTACTTTCACAGAAATCAGATTATACTCAAAAATGTTAGTTGAATCTATGGCAAGTGGATTTTGCAAACCAGTTCTGTCTCTGACCTGTAGGACTCTCCCAAAAGTTTCATTTTCATTTTCACTGTCATCAGAGAACTTGCTTTTTCTTTCCATCTTCCCCATATCACTCACTCTGTCTGATTTTCCTTATGTATTTTTGCCTTTTTACTTGTACTGATTACCAGCATTTTCTTTTGTTCATCTAGCAGCCATTTAACCTGTACAGTTTTAAGAAAAGCCACAAATTTCAAAGAAGCAACCCAAGCAGGCTACAATAGTGCAAGTTTCAGGTGGATTGGAATATTTCAGTCTGGCAGTCATCAGGAAATTGTGGTGGGTAATAGCACCTTAAAATGAAGTAACACAGAATAATGAATGAAGCATGACTCACAATGAAATCTAGAAAAAAAGAATGTTGAAGCTGGAGAGCTAACACAGTGATGCTGAAATGTCATACATGTCATAAAACTTTACTGAAAAACGAGATTTGAGCTGAAGCTCTACAAGAAAAGACAAGAGTTCAGGTTAGTTCTCAGCCTCTGAATTCATTGGAAGAGGAGGAGACTTAAATAAGACATTAAATTTGTCATAGGATATGTAAACATAAGCCTGCTGTTTTTTAAAAAAACCCCAAACACAACTGGTGTGTGGGTGTGAATTCCTGAGACAGGCTCTATATTTCATTTACACAGTAATTACAGCTGACAGGTCCCTTTTCTCATTTACTTCCTGGATGGTTCTCCTTTGTGTCTCCCTATCTGTCTCTCCATTTGCAGTACATTTCAAAATTTAAGGTAAATGGAGACAATAAGCAAGAATCCTGTGCAGAATGAAACACCTTTAGATGTGATGGCTGTGGCAGCTTCATGCAGAACATTCCAGTTATTTATTGTATAAATACCAATCAAGGTTAGGAATAGACTGCCACAACCACAGCTGTAATAAATGCAGAGGATGAGAAAACTGCTTCATAAAGAAAAGGTATGTGGCCCTGATCCAAACCCAGATTCACACCACCAGCAAATTGGAAGAGGGTCTTTGAAGAGCATTTGCCATAGGCCACAGTTATGGAATGCAAAGTGACAGGTTTGCAATGATCTCATTATTATTCTGTTTATTCTAATTTGATAATATACACACTTTTCTGTAAACACCTAAACATCTAAACTTTCCTGGGGTATTTTTATTCCTTTTTCTAAAAGTTTGCAGTTTTCTCTTTCTGTGTTGGGCAATTTTTATTCTTATAGAGGGAGAAGTATTTTGTGGAAACAGAGGATGCTGAGCCACAAGGGCCACCAGAGATGGATCTCTGGTCAAGACAAGCCAATTCTGACCTGGGGAAGGTAATTTTTTGGGAAGGTAATTTTTTCGGAAAGTGTGGGCCTTTCTATGTCTGGAGCATTGTGTGGGTATGAAGATGAATCCTGTGTTCATCTGAAGAAATTAATTTCCCAGGTGCATTGAATTTTATGGCATTACTCTGAAGTGAGGGGAGGCATTGCAAATAGCTGTAAGTCAGGCAGCAGTCATGCAATGACTGGAAAGATAAAAAGGACATTGGGGACAGAAGTTGCTTTTCCAAACTGATGCAGAATTGAACTCTCAGTTTTTGGTGTGAGTGTCATGGTACAGCTTCTGATGGTCTGAGTGTCAAGGACAACAAGCCAGCCTCTGTCTCAGGGCTGTGCCTCTTACAGAGCATGCAGGCACCAAGGTAAAGAAATTCCACCTGATTACAAATTTACTGTGGCAATAGAGGAAGGTGCATCTCAACAAAGTGAAATGCAGCTATTTTTGAAGGTTGTTTGTAAGTTTTCCTCTTTATTTTCTCTACAAAAGTAATTTTAATTTGCATTTCTGATGCTCACATGTGTCTAGAATAGTCACCCACAGGCTGCAAACAGAAAGTAGAAGGTATCCTCAGCTGAGTGGCAGGAACACTGCTGTGCAAAAACCCTTCACTTCCTCTGCTGACTGGTGCATTAGAGGGAAAATGGCTGTAAATTTACTCCACTGACATGCTTGAATGAACTGAGACTTCGTGTAAAGAATCATGAGCCAGCACTCCAGTTATGTTCAAGGTCAATTCATTTACATTTGGTAATTAAAAAAGGCATATTGAAATGCTGTGAGTCTTGAGGAGGATGTATGAAAGCTCATTTATCAGGCTATTATGACGAATATTTTATGCTATTAATGACTTTCCTTCAGACATGCTATGCACTTGCCCTTCAAATCCTCTTACATTTCTCTACCTTGTAAGTTTGACTCACTTATGAAAAACACTGCCTAAAATTCCATGGTCAACAACATGTGGATATTCAGTTCTCTGGTGTTCCTACAGGAACCTTTACATAAAATGCAGCATTATTTAGTCTCTTATGTAAGCTTGGGTTGGAAGATCCAAGTGTATATTTTTAGCACTTTATTCAACCAACAATATTCTTAAAAAAAAAAAAAAAAGAATAATATCTTCTTTTTCTCTTTCCTTTTTACAAGGATACACAACAGAATATGGGTCTGAAGTACTTACTTACAATTTTCTGCACATTTCTTTTTAAAAAATCCTCCAGTACTGAGACATGGGAGCTATGGAAAAAGGAATCACAATTTGCACTTACAGCAAGCTCCAAGCCCTCTGCCAGTGAGTGGGTATTAGCCCTTTGCCTAAACTTTGAAGTCTCAGTGGTTATACTGCTCATCATTACCATGTTCTTTTAAAAGAAGTAGGTTATTAGAATATGTTAATATTTTCACAGACAGCAAAGGAATGTCTCAGCTGGAGTCCTGTGTCCATTTTTCCTGAGCAATCTGTGTGGCTTGACTTCAGGGCAAGTGCCTCTTCTCTAGAGGCATCAAAGAGTTTCCTGTGGCAAGAACTTCCCTGTACCATGGTGAGAAAAATGTAATTCTGATCCTCAATTTCTTTTTTCTGAAAACTCTTTGCTGAGGTGTTGGGAAGAAACTGAGTTTTGAGTTTAGAGCCTTGGGGCTCTAATGGGAACAAGGTGGTGTTCAAAACTTGCTGAGGGCAGGTCCATTGCTGCTGGTGGCTCTCCTCCTCTCAGGACAGAACCAGCAGGGAGTGGTGATCAGCCCTGGCCTGCCAAAGCCAGCTCCTCCCTTAGCTGGCCCTGAGCCCAGCCCTGGCAGCTCACAGGGAAGGGAGCAGGGGCCAGGTCACCCCACTTGTGTCCCCTGTCCACAGGATCTCCCAAATCCAGCTTTGGCTCTCTCTCCACGAGCACTGGGCAGGGTTGGGGCTCCAGAGCTGCCCCTGGGGATTGTTACAACAGGGATGCTCAGTGTAGTTGTACTGATGACTTTAAAGGGATATTTAGAGTGGTCTTTTTAAACTCCTGGTCAAATTACTCAGCTGTTCAACTGCAGCCTGTCCCAGGCACAACTTGCTTTCTCTGCAACAAATTCCACAGACATTAAAATGTTACACTTTTCAGTCAGGAATCCATTTACTGCTGAGCTTGCATTATGCAAACACACTGACAGCCAGTGCAGCACTGTGGGCAGCCAAGGCAAGATCAGAAAGGCTATTTTCAGAAAAAGCAATGAATCTCAGCACCTTCCATCTAGCATTTGGCTTTGGAATGAAAGATGACTTACCTTGAAGAGACAGGGGTGAGTTCTAGGTAAAGATGAAGCAAACTAGTAAAAAGCCAGTTTGTCTGTAATACATTTTAAATGAAATGGCCAACCAGTATCTCAGCAATTGTAGAGGTGTTTAGAACTTTTTCCTCTCTAGATTGTGTGTGGGTGATTTCTCTCTCTTCATGATCTAAAGTGACTTGCTCTGAGTGGCTGTGGCTGTTTGTGGAATTCTGGGGTGGTCCAGTTTCAGTTTCCACTCTAAGGGTGATGCATCCCAAGTTATTCTGCATCATTGTAGTACTGCTAAGGAGATGGTTAATAAAGAGCTCCAGAAAACCTGGAAGTATTGTGAATATCACGGGGGATTTTCAGTTAGCAATGCCCCACCAAAAGTGCTAATGTATACATTTCAGTTGGTTTTAAAAACATGTACATGATCTGGTGGCTGCATCTTTGCCCACTCTGTGCATGTATATGCTAAACTGTTTCAAATTGTGGAGCTCAAGATTTCTGAGGATGTGTAGTCCTTACAATTTTTACAGTTTACCTAGAAATATTTCTGCCTGAACACTAATTAACAATACTGTCTGTGTCATTCCTTGTTTTCCTCCATGGACAGCTCTGCTTGCAAACCAGTTTCAGCTGCATTTGACAAAATATGAAAGTCTCAACATTATTAACCAGCACAATTATGTCCCAGCAGCACCATGGGGTGCTAGGAAGTATTTACTTGATATGGTAGCAACCAAAAGACAGCAGGTGATGGGTGTGAATTTTGCCAGGCCTGGCAGCTCACAGGTGAGATTAGCAGCAGGTAATTCCTGCTCAACTTGAGGAAATGCAGGCTGCTGAAAGAGAAGCTGAATTTCCCATCCATGGAGATAAGCTTCAGCTGGTGTTTGTGCATAATCAGAGAAGCTCTGTCTCACTCCTGGTTTGCATTCTGTGGGCACTGAGCAAACAGGAGTTCAGGATGTGACTTCTCACAACCCAGAAAAATGTGCCCTGAGCCCCAGGACAGCCCATGGCTTGTTTTGGAACAGCAGTTTCATTTTATTTTTCTGAGCTTTATCATCTCTCTTATGTTCTCCTTGAGATTCCTGTTCCTACCTGTGCTCCCATTTGCTGATATCACTTTCACAGCTTCCCTCATCCTGTTAAGTTATGCTATTTGATGTTTTAATAATACTCAGAGTCAAAAAAAAAAAAAAAAAAAAAAGGAAAAGCAGGAAGTAAAATGGGATAAACATGTCAGTTCAACTTCTTTTCATCTCAGCTGTTTGTCCTGGGTACTGCAGGACATCCACCCTAGAATCACAGAAAGTTGTGCAAGCCCAGATTAAGGCACTTTTCAACATCTCTGTATTTCAGACTTAGGTGGTGATCAGAGCTGATGAATATGTATCCAGAAAAAGAGATGAGGCATAAACCTCATGCAGAGAGATCCCATTCCATCATTAATAATGGTGGTTAATCATGCCTGACCACTGCTGCTGCTTGCAGCATCCTGAGGGCATCAAAGGGGCTCTTGGCTAGATCAGCTTGCATATCTTCTCTGGATCTTTGGCAGGGATGGAAACACACAGGGAATCTTTGTGGAATACAAAATATTTTTTTTTAAAATGCCACTTAATTATTTGTCTAACAATTCTAAAAGCTTTGTCACAACAGTATGGATAAATGGTTTAGTGCCTGGGAATATAGTTTTATTTTAAAGTTTAAGGGAAATGTTTGCCTCAGAGGATCAGAAAAAAATTCTAGTCTGGAAAAGTATAGAAAAAAAAAAAGTATAGAAACATCTAGTAGGTTACTGCTCTCTTAGGAGGCTGCCTTTTGATGGTGTCAGTACTGACCTTAATTACTCTTGTGATATTAAACTGTTTTTAACAAATCTTCATTTATCATTATAAGAAATTGATATCTTCCTTCCTCCACACATCACTCAAGATAAAATGGATGCCAGTTATTTTGCAGTATAACAAATGTTCTAAACATATGACTCAGTAGCAGGTGTTACAACATCCTTAAGCACCTCAATTGCTTCAGCTGTTCTCAGGTGCTGCTCCCAGGAAATGCACCTCAGGAAGAAGATAGAAAAGGAATCTCTTACTGGAGGTATTTTTTGCTTGACCAATGCCCAGATGTTGGACTTGAACTGAACCATCTCCTTTTGTGATTTGATTTCACAAAGCTGAGCTCTGGCCCTGTTTCTGCTTTCATGTAAATGTTGCATGCAGGTGCTGGACTAAAGCAGCTTTCACAGGAATTCTCTACCCTGCTGCATCATTCTTCTTATCAAGTTTCACCAGAGACCATAACAGATGTTCTGATTTCAGATGACATTGTACATTTTCAGCCTCCAAAAAAACATTCACTTGATGAAAATCCATAGGTGTCCAGGTTCCACTTTTTCTATTGCTTGCCTTTTTTTTTTTTTTTTATGAGTGAAAATTCAATGTCTTGCTCCAAAAGTGAAAAGTAACTTTTTACAATATCTGCACTTGGAAATGTAATTCAAGTGAGAAAGTTTGGCAGTACAGCAGCTCTTAGGAAAGAAAAGAAACAAGATTGAATCACCAGAGAAAGAAATGGAAACATTTCACTGAACTGGATCCAAACAATGTGTTGGTGCTGCTCTTCCCAGGCTTTGTTGTGTTTATATTATGGGATAGCTTTTGCAGGCATCAAGGAATAAAAGTGCCACCAAACACTGTAACTCAGTCAGGTCTTCAGCAGAGCTAAATTTTACTTATTCTCTCTTTGTAGTTGGGAGGACACCTTCAAGGCCAGGCTGGGTGGGCTCTGAGCAGCCTGCTGCAGTGGGAGTGTCCCTGCCCAGGGCAGGAGGGCTGGAATCAGATCATCTTCAAGGTCCCTTCCAGCCCAAGCCATTCTGGGATTCCATGATAATTTGCCTCATTTTGAAAGCTGTAATTCATTTATGGATTCATAAAATGCTACACAAATGCTTTCAAAAGCAATCTGGAGGAACTGAATCTTCAGCAATTTCTTGTGTAAATCACAATGCATACTGATTTTGCAATGTATGGTTTAATAGGACTTTCAAGATACTTCAGTTCTCAGTCTCATATATTTTATCTTGAAAACAAAACCTTTTTTTTGGTGGTTCTCTGTCAGATCACCTTTGTTTTCTAAGTAGATTTTCCATGAAATTCTGTAGAGTTCCTTAGACAATCCTAAAGGTTTCCTTATTGCAGTGGTTATCCTGTGCTTTATGCAAAGCTGTTGAAGTCGTGGTGGGGTAGGCTGGCACTCAACTCACTCTAAGATAATGCCATTAATGTTTCTGAAATCTCCTTGTTAATATTTTACCTCCACAGAAACCCTCCTGGAATGTTTTGTTTATTATACGGGGCTTGTGATTCTTTGTGAAATTTTTCTTTCACAAGAGTATTTTTTCTGTTTTGTGTGTACAAGGAATATGCATTTGTTTTATCTTCATGATATTAATGAAAGACTGGAAGGTAACTTGCAGTTGTGGTCAGTCACTTGCAGTGAACAACAGTTTGTGAAATAAATGTGAAATAATATTTTTGGCAGTATTTTAGAATTTTTTATCCAACTCTAGAAATGTATGTAGCCATTAAATAGGATAAGTGTCAGAGCTTTAGAGCTCCTCATAGTGTGTGTTACAGAATTCCACTGGCAGCACTGCATTTCTGTTGGGAAAGCATCCTTTGTCCAGGGAAGGTCCAAAGGCTAATTTCCAAGAGTAATGTATTTTTCATGCTTGTAGCATATCAACAAACATGTTAATTACAATGTGTCATAGTTAACATGCTCAGAATGATTCAAATATTTCACTTGGAGATATTTCTGTCTTAGGGCTTTTTCTGGACTGCTGATTTGCTGTTTTGTGTGAGAGCTTGTAATTGCTGTCTGAGCTGCCTGCCTTGGTTTATGACCTTACTGTGCACCATGGCTGTTCATGTGAGAGACAGAAATAGGTATCCAAATTACCAGTGTTCATTGTCCATTCCCATGATTTTGCTATAAAGTGTAGATGGGAAAGATCTTTTAATGCTGCATAATCATCATTATAATTGTTCCGTGGTATTCACTCACCCTTTTAATGTGCTTCATGTTTTCCTGCAGGAAAAAGGAAATGAAAAACCCCAAACTAAAATGTGCATTTATGTCTCCATAATGTGATGTTACCTGGTGTCTTCCCATGTGGAATATTGTAGCCCATCCTTCTTTGGTTCCCAGTGTGGGATGCTTGGGCATACCCAAGTGACTGAGCTCATTTTAAACCCTGTTGGAGTAACATTTCCTAGATAATCTTTTTGACCAGCTTTGATCCTAGAGAGCTTTGATGAAGCTACTAATTAGTTTTTTGATTCATCAGTGTTTAGGAAAGAGAGATTTATTATAGTAGCACCCGTATGTGCCACTGATAATTAAAAGACTGTCAGCATTTTCATTATATAACTCGTCTCACAGCAGAGAACCCCTGCCCACCTGACACTCTGGATTATTTGTGAATGACTGTGGCACTCTGAAGGACTTGCCACTTAGGCTAAAACTGACTGAAAGCAGCATTCCCATGAACCATTCCAGCCATCACTGCTGTGAGGTTACCATGGCCTGGCACTTGTCTCTCCTGGAAAAAACAGAAGAAATTGAAAAATCAGGACCAGACCCTCCATATTTGGAATTTGTTTGTGTGGTTTTGGTTTTTTTTTAATTAGGAAAATAAGCTGTGCTGCAGATACATTTAAAAAACCAACAAGCTAAGAAATAGAGTCCCCATTTTTGGAATTTCAGCCTTGTGTATCTTCTTCATAAACCTACAGAAATAATCTGTTGTTGCCATGAAAAGAATTCTTAAACCCTTACAGCTTTGTCAGCAGCTGGACCCTGTGTCCCTCATTTTTGGCACATGATCTGTTGGCAGTATGTTATGTATCTGCTTTTTCAAATATGATTTTCCAAAATACACATATGGCCTTTGCTCAGCCTAAGATGTAAATTCACTTAGTCTGGATTCAATTTAGGGCTGACCCTGGCTATTCCCTTGTGTGAAAAATCTCAGTTCACACAGGGCAGGTCACCGTCCATGGGGTTCAAAAACATTTACCACACTGTCTTAGAAAGGAAAATATTTACAGGATATCTAAAATTATCAGCAATTCTGATTTTGCAGCAATCTACAAAACTGGGCTATGACCTGTGAGGAAGAAAATCTTTCTTTCTATAAGGAGACATTTTGGTGTCTTTCTGTGCCTTCCCAAAAGCCCAAGGTGAATCCAGGTCCCCTTACATGACTCTAGAAGCAGCTCTCAGTGTTCCAGGCAAGGCTCTCATCCACTCCTTTCAGAATTTATGTGTGTTTTATAACAAGGAGGTAGAGCACACTCACAGATAATATAAATTTTACTGCATAACAATAATTCAGTTTCTTTTCTTTTAAAGACTCTTGAAGCAATTCATTATTTTTACTTGGCTGTCAGTGCGTTTTACATTTATAAAAGTGAGATGGCAGGGGAGGCAATGGGATTGTATTAGACCTCTACTTGCATTTATGCATTTGTGAAATACCATATGCATGGTTTATAAATTCTGTTAGATCAAATTCCTACCACTTATCACAACATAAATTTACTTTTTATATCTAGTCTCATTGACTTTTCTAAATGGACTTCTTCTCCCTCTTCATTTATTTTACCATTTTCTCTATTGATGAATCTGCTGTCAGAAAGAGGAACTTCTCATCAACTTTCTCCATCCTGTAAATTATTTTTTTTTAATAAGCAGCTTTTAATGATCATCTTTAATGGAAACCAAGTAGCAATGTTTTATAATTGGGAAAGGCAAAAAAAAAAAAAAAAAAGAAGCAGGCCTGGTGTGTTCAGTCACATTGCTCCAGCTCGGGAGATCTTGGCCTTTGGAGGGCCAAGATTTCCAGAAAAACCAGAACACAAAGCACACTTCATGCCAGTGCTTGCCAGAAGGGAGAGAGGGAGAGGCCCCCTTGCCCTTGGACGTGGAAATGGAAACTGTGAGCCCCTCCATTTTCTCAGCTGCCTTGGTCTGGAAGTTGTGACATCTCCTGAGCCACACCAGCTCCTTGGTAAGGCCCTGGATTTTCTGCATAAGACAAGAAATTGTCTTTTAAACACCTTCTCTGTCCTCCCATTCCCCAGAAAGCAAGCAGGTAGTGGTGGCTTGTCATGGGTGTGTTTAGCCAAACAGACTTTTAAATCAAAGTGTGATATTAATGTGCTCTGGAATAATTGCTTTCTCGCACTGTAAATACAATCTACTAACAAAAGACAATTAGCATTTTTTGAACAAGTGAAGTGCAATTAAAACCACACATGCATTTGCAGCTGCCCAGTACAAATTAAAATTACCATTTTAATGCAATGGGGCCATTAAATTCAGAGGAGACAGGAGATGACATGCACAGGAGTCGCTTGGGGGAAGTAATGTGTTACAGGCTTGGTGGATTTTAATGTTGTTACTTTTTTTGTTAAAATCCCCTGCTACCACTTGGCTGGGCTTAATTAATGGTTTTGAATTTTGCAGAACTTCAAAGACTGGGAGGTGCTTTCAGATCTGATATGTAGAAATGAGAAATGATGTTGGAAGTTATTCTCAATCAGATAGAACACACACTTACTGTCTTATTATTGTAGTGTAATATATCATCAAAGAACAGATAAACAAACCTCTTCTGATTAGTTTCCACCTCATTTATCTACTTTGTACCAATTAACTATTGTCCCTGACATCTTGAGGTGAAACAGTCAAATTTGAGTACTTACAGGCACTAATAATGATATTCTGTGTATATAAACCCTTTCCTGGTTTTGCACCTCACAAATACTTTTTCACATAAGTGGTTTTATTGTGTGTGAAATAGTTCATAATCCCACTCCTTTCTCCTCACCTCTTGTAGTTTATTGTCTTAGGACAGGAATATACACATGACTTCAGCTGCAGAATTGCTTTTGCACAGTAATGAGCTGCTCCTGGCCAGAAGCAAGCCCTGGCCAGCCAGGCAAGGCCACATTACCCACTAATGGGGTGCAGTGAGGGGCACATTTGAAGCTGCTGGTAGGGATTTCAGCAGATAAGATGTAATTACTCCAAAAGGTGCAGCAGGCCATGCCTGAGGGATAGATAATTGTGTGCTGCTGGCTCTGACCTGGTGTTTGCCTTGTCCACCCAGGTGGTGCCCCTGGCTCTGTGCCAGAGCTGATGCTGAGTGCCCAGCACTCCTCACACACTCACTGCCCCCTCCCAGTTCTGCTCTAGCTCCTGGAACATTCCAAAAGGCTTTAATTTTTGGAGGAAGTTGTTTGGGGTGCCTATCTTACAGCCATTAAAGATTGAATTTCCAGCTGGTTGGATAAATGTACTGAATTTCAGTTAAAAGCATTAACAAATGCTTATAACTGAAAGTCAGTACATTTATCCAACCTTCTGCCTAATGAATTTAAATGTATGTTTCTATGCCAAAATAGCTTAGAATGCACATAATTCCATAATTTACGTGGTGCATCTCTGGAATCATGGCCATCTCTGTCTCACAAGACTGTATTGTGAAAACAGCAGAACAGGCATTGCTTTGTGCTAACCAGTAATTCCAAGGAAAAGATCATGTACTGGAATGCAGTCCAGAGGCACAAAGCTGTTTCTTTTGCCCTGAGTGGGAGGTGGCAAATGTGGATTTCAAAGAACTGCAGCCAGCAATATACAGAATGGTCAAAATGGATCCTTGAAATACAGGTGCTGCACTATGAGTTGAAGATTTCAGCATTATTTTGGCCTGTACATGTTGAACAAGGGCAGCCACTTTAATTAGCATGTGAGTCAGAGGGTTTAGAAAAATCTAGGATTAGTGTCTTGTATTAAAACTTGAAGGCTATTCCAAAAAACTAATTTTTGCCAGAATTCTGTTTTGGCAGAAAAAGGTAATGAACAGATGGAGGAAGGATGTATATTTTGCATATTCTGTACAATTTTGGAGTATAATTTATGCTTCATTTTATTGAGGCCTGGAGTATGTGTACCTGCACACACCTATACTGTGCAGGAAAACCAATACTTTATTTTAGTGGTGAAGGAACTGCTTGAAAGAAATGTATTTTAGAGATCTAATCCTCCTTCCAAGTTATTAGGCCTTTTAAAATGAATTAAATGTAAGTTAGATTGAAGATGATTCCTATCACAATTTCCTTCACTGTATTTGCCTGCAGAGGGAGGTTTGGCTTCACAAGAACAGGTGATTTGTATGACTGTTCTCTAGACCTGTTTGTGGGCAGGATTTTTCCTGTGAGGATTGTCCAGCTCTCTCTGAGAGCAGTGGGAATGCCAGCTGGTGTAGGAGCCATAGCCAGGGTGATGCTGAGCCCCCAGCCCACGCAGGGGCTGTGCCCAGTCTGCAGCAATTCCTCACTGCCCCCGCTCCTGACACTTGTTCCTTGCTCCAGGATGAGTCCTGTCTGCAATCACAGCTCCCCTGGGAGCTCTGCCCCTGCCCTGGCTGCTCTGGGGCTGTCCAAGGGCTGCCCTGCCTGGGGATCTGCTCCACCATGGTCTCCCTGCAGGGGAACCCCAGCTCTGCCCCCAGAGCTCCTTGTCCAACCTCAGAGCTCAAAGGCACCCAGCTCCTCACACAGCTCCTCCTCCTGCTTTGCCCTCCCTGCTGGGCAGTTTTGCCCTTTCTCACACACTCCCACTGTCCCTCTTGCTCATATTTAAATGCAGCTCAGGGAAGATGGAGCACAGACTCACTGTGGGCACTCAACCAAATGATTGATGCTCGCTATAAATTGCTTTGAACTTTATTTCCTCTCATAGATCCTTGACAGTAGTCTGGGACTCACTTGCATTTCTCTTGAGTGGTAAAAAAGCAGAAAAACAACAACCAAAATGTCAAACAAAACAAAAACACCAAAAGAACAAAAAAGGAAGGGAAGGAAAAAGTTCTACATAGGAAGTCCAGCTGCTGTCACGTTTCTTATCTATGCATTTAGTTCCTGAGAATGGGATGTAGAGGGCTGGGTGTGCACAGATGGGACTTTTGGGGAGTCATTCTGGGAAAATGGAAAGCTCTAGAACACCACAAGGCCATGTGTCTGACTGACTTCCCCACATGTAGCATGGAAAACTTTTCACAAGAAGGGGCTGCTGGTGGGACTTGCTAACAAAAGCAGTGTTCTGCAAAGGTGAAGTCTCCTCTTCTGGGACTCCACTGCCCTGCAGCCTCCCAGGAGTGCACAGAGAGGGGACTGTGAGATGGTGTTTCTTATCAGCATATCTTCCCTCTGCTGGTAAATTAGGTTTTGCTTTTATTGATGTGAAAGAAAGCCAGCAGTGACCCTTTTGTTCTCAAGTCATTCTCAGGAAGCAGAGGTGAAAGTAAAGCCAGCAGTCAGCTGCAGTGACATCTGAAAGGAGAGCAGTGAATGTCAGTGCTGAGGCTGGCACCAGCTCCCCAGAGCTTTTTCTCCTGGTCCATTTGGGTGTGATGAAATACAGACCATTCACCTTTCAAACAAGTTAATGTGCTAATAAACATTTTGTCATAGCACTCTTAGAACTTTTGTAATTGCAACAGATGATAAAGGACCTAGGGTTTGTTTAATTGTTTTTTTTAGTATATTTCTGGTAAGTGGTAGGAGGAAAAGCCTCGTTAGGAAAGTCAAATGAGCACTGACATACCTGACACAGCAAACTGGCAGAATTCCTATGGCCATTAACTGAGAGAGTAAAAGGAAACAGCTCCTACATATTTATGAGGAAAACCAAAGCCTGCTTGGCTGGCCACAGTCTTTCATGGCCTGTTGCTTTATTTTGTAATTACAGCCTGTCCTTATTGCCTGGTTACCCACAGGACAGGCAGCCCTTGGTGGTCCCTGCAGCCCTCCTCACTGTCCTAGCCATGGACTCCTGGGACAAGGACTGCCTGGTGTCCCTTTGGCAGAGAAAGGTACCAGCCAGTGCCAGGAGCTGGGCCAACCCATTCTGGAATGAACCTTGTTCAAACCCCAGGCAGGACAAGCCTGATCCCAATGCTCAGTAACTTAACTGAGGAGGCTTCAAATGAAGAAAACAGATCACTAACAGAAATTTTGAATAAGCTAAGGAGGTCTTTGTTTGTTTTTCTTCTAGAGTAGCTGTCTCTGATAAAAAGGTACAGAACCCCAGTCATGTTGACACATTTATCTCAAGAAATGTTTCGTACAGGCTATCAAAGATTATCAAATAAACACACGACCTTGGCATTGATTCAGTGATTTAGGAATGCAGCAGCCCTTTTCTTCTACTGCATGGAAGAGCTCTCAAGAGAAATGAAAAATTGAACTGTATCTTCAGCCCACTTGAGCTTAGGTACAAAAATAGTAAACCTTGTAAGAGAGGCTTTTGAACACAGGTTTTTAATACTTCAGAATCTGTCAAGGTCAAGTTTGAAGTCTTGGTTTCTCTCTGAGGTTTGACTTATCATTCTACAAAACTTTTCTAAGGAGAAGCAGCAGTTCTGTGGACTTCCAAAGGAAAAGGATGCCATGGGCCATGATGATCCCTTCCCATTCCCACAGAGTTTAAAATACCTTGATCTTGACAGCTGAAGGCTTGGACACAGGTCTGACCCTGGGCTCTGGGGCAGAGGCTGTGCATGGTTTTCTCTCTAATACCAGCTGTATTGACTGACCCTCCCTTCTGCATCAAGAACTCACACTGACCACATGCACCCTGAAGCTATTAAGGAGGGGTTAAAGGTCAATTTTTGATCTTAGATTGCAGTTTAGCTAAAATTTTTGCTTTGTTGGGTTTGAGTTTTCTGCTTCTGCATGGTCAGATCTCTGTGCACACGCTTTTAATTTATTGTGCTGTGAAAAAAGCACCTGAGTTACACTAATTTGTATCTAAATCTTAAAAAAATAACATGAAATAAGAGCAGGTGGTTAAATACAGCCATTCTGTTTTTCATTGGTAGTATCATTAACTGTGGCATCACCTGCTGTAAACACATTAATTGTGGTAAACAAGAAACAATTTTTGTCTGCTCTCATCACTTCTGACAAGAGGTGTGAGGAGCTGTGCAAGTGACTTAGTTAAGGATGACTCCAAGTCGAGGGCTGTGATTCCACAGGGAATGACTGAGGTGGGGAGGTGGCAGCCTGGGCAGGTGCCACCCAGCACAGCTGTGCCTGCTAAGGCTGCAGCACAAGTCCTTTGGCACCTAATTCTTAGCCCAGGAGCTACAGAGTTCCTGCAAGTCTAGCAGAAGTTTGGGTATTTCACAGGTTATTTCACCCATCACATAGATTGACATGGTTTATGTTTCTCCAGAATTATAATGGATGACAAAGCAGGCTCTAAACTGTCTTTCAAAACTGTGTTGATTTCAATTCCCTGGAAACCTTATTGGGCATGGAGATCAAGGGATTTCAGTTCTGGGCCTTATGAACAGCTTTTACAGAAACAGAACAAGTAAGTGAGGGTTATTTTATATGTAGCAGTAAAAATGGAATATTGGTTCAATTTAATCAACTTGATTTTTAATTGTGTATCATTTGTACTTTTTATTATGAAGATAGTATCAAATTTTCTGAAATGGTAAGAGGTTTATATCCACCACTGTTTTTCTCTCTGAAAAGCTGTTCTAAATTCAACTAGAAATGTTTTTTGTATTGCGTTCCTTCCTATTTGGCTGCATTATGTGTAGAAGGGTCAAAATACAAATGCCTTTGATTTATGTGGCAATGTAAAGAACAGCTACAAATGCCATGAGGCAGAGAGTTTGAGTCTGTCCTCTTGCTAAGTGTTTCTCTGTGAAAAATGACTCCTTGTGCTTTGGATCACAGAGATTGTACAATTACAATTTTAATCAATCCAACACAAGATTCATTGGTTCTTGCTGTGCAGAGCACATAGTCACAGTCCAATAAATCTGCTTCTGATGTGCAGATCCAGACTCCTGGAGCCTCTAGAGACTGTGTACAAATGACAGGGATGTCTGCCTTGCCCGTGGATTTGCATGGTGTCAGGTGGAGGGAAGGTGTGCTGAGACTCCTCTGACTTCTAATCTGGCATTTTATGGCTTGCATTTGAATGATTAGAAATGAGGTGCCTGGCCTGGTGGATGCAGGAGGTGTTACTTATTCCTTTCTCTAGTTTTTTTCTTTCTCCAAGGGAGGTTTTGATGCTCTTGGATTCTTTTGTAGCGGTTTAGCTCTGGGTGAATAAGATCTTCATTTTCCAAGGGCTGAAAAAGCACTGCAGTAACAATTAAATGGGTTCTATATCAGGGAAAGGTTTTTCACCCAGAGGGTGGCTGGGCACTGGACAGGCTCCCAGGGCAGTGGGCACAGTTCCAAGCCTGGCTGAGCTCAAGAAGCATTTGGGCAATGCTCTCAGGCACGTGGGGATGGCTGGGGTGTCCTGTGCAGGGCCAGGAGCTGGGCTCCATGGGCTGAGGAGTCTCTCCCAACTCTGCTTACTCTGTGACTCTGTGATTCCAGAAGCCTGTCTGACAGGGCTCTTTTGGAAAAGCACTGAACTGTCAAATCCTGGGAAGTGGAGCAGGTGGTGCTTGGGCTAAGACATTCAGCTGAAAGCAGCAGCAGTGGGGAGAGTGAAGCTCTCCCACATTCCCCGTGGTGCACAGAAATGTTTGTAATTTATGCATCACCAAAAGAGAGCTCCCAAAGACAGTGAACCATTTTTCCTGAAAAGCAATTTTAGATCTAAGGAACATGAGGTCAGCAAGGAGGGATATGTCCTGGGAAACCTCTCTGGAGAATTCAGACCAGCTCTAAACTTCTGATCATTCCAGACATGATCCATCCAAGTTTGTAAACAACTCCTATATAGACTCTGGGACATTCTGTCTTTACTGAATGTGGTTAGCACCAGCCCTGCTGATGGGTTTGCACTGCCCAGGACTGAGAGACAATCAGTGTGCTCCACCATGCAGGATCAGCTCTCAGGAAGGCAGCTCTGTGCTGCTGTGTGCAGATGTACTGGCTGGCACAGCACCTGAGGGTAGGCAGTGCTGAGGCAGCAGGGGACACCTGCCTGGCTGAGCTGGAGGAATGGCACGAGAGGATAAACTGGCAGGATAAACCTGCTGGGGAAGGAAAGGGCAGAGAAGAGCAGGAAACTAAAATATATGGTGGGTGGCGAGACAGATAACAGTGCTGAATGGGAAAGCCAAGGATCCTGTGGAAGGAAATATGGGCAGGATGTGAAGGAAGCAAGAGCAGCAAGAGAGCTGCAAAGGAGAGGGGGAGGGCTGGACTGCAGCGGGTGGGAGCAGTGCAGGGCATGGACAGGAGCCAGGCCACGGGAACAAGCAGGAGAGAGGGACACAAACAAATAGCCTGGGCCATTCCTTGCATTTCCTTAGGTGCAGCCATGAGGTTTTAAACTTCTGATGCAACCTAAGCTCTTTAGGATTCAATGCACAAATATCTTCTGACTGTCCTTTTAATATTTAATTTTTTACTGATTGAGGAAGTAAGAAATAACTTAGAAGTTACTGCAAAAAATATAGACTGAAAAAGGCATCTAGAAAATCCAGAAAGTATCAAACATTTATCTGACTTTTAAAATATTTGTTAATTTAAAATAAACTAGCAAACAAGAAACCATAATATATGATTGACAACATGGGAAGCTTTGTTAACATCTTTTTTGATAACTTTAGAGATGCTACAGTAAAAGAGAATGAAAAATAAGTAATTTGGAAGATATTTTTGGTAGGTATTCTCTGTTCATTTATAGCTCTCTCTCAGGGTAATATTGCAAATGTTATTTGCAAAAGCTTTGCTCTGTATCACAGAAATCATGATAACAATAAGGAATATAAAATATTGGAGTTTTCTGTAAGTAAATGTTTTTGTATATACAGGGATCGTGTGCACACAGTTTGGGATCAAGGATCTCTGTTTTGTCTATATGGCAATTTACAGAACTTTAGCTTGGGAAGTGATGTTGGGCTGGCATCCAGACATTGCCTTTCACAGTTTGTGCAGAGATTTATGACTTCTGCTTAAGAGCAGCAGCTTTCTTTGGTGCTGGTCTATTGGTGCAGTGTTTCCAAAATATTTTTTGTTGTTCATAGTAAATACAAAATATTTTCACAGCTCTGCTCTTGCCATGTTTATGTTAGTGAATTTTTCTTCAAATCTGGGAGTGGTGGTAGGCAGTACATATTGGCTGTGGTGCTTGAGAGAACATAAAGAAGTATTTAGGCCCTGAGGGAACAGACCCAATATTAATCTGAAGCCACATTTCACTTTGCAGTTTGCTTTCCAGCCTACATTCACTGCTCCTGTGCACTGCTGATATTCTGCCTGCTGGCATAGACTGCTGGACACAGTCCAGGGAAACCAAGCCTCCAAACAAGAAAGAAAGGTTTTAGCATCAGGATGATTTATTTTGAGGACCATTTCATATGCTCTATCAAAAAGGAGGTAGGATTAGTTACTAAATAGAATGTTTATGACTGTGCTGCATAATAAATGTATTTCCCCTCTTACTTGTCCTACTTACACCTCAGTGTAACCTGGTCATGTTATCACTGAGCAGCATTTTCCAAAGATCTGAGTGCTGTCAAGCAGCCAGGCTCAAGCAGGAGAGCAGCAAGCCCTTGCCAGAAGGAGAGGGGACACTGAGAGCCAGGGATTCCAGTCTCATAATTGAGTCATACCTCGGAGTGAGGCAACTCAATTTCATTGGGACGTGGAGAGAACAGAACTGGGCTGTGATGCTGTAGGGATTGGGGGGTGTTGGACATAGGAAGTACCATGAGAGCTGAGAAGTCAGGCTTTAGATAAACCCCAGGAGCCCAGTGCAGCTGGGTTTCCAGGGCTCACAAGCATTTCTGGAGTGCAGCTCTTCCCTGGTGCCCAGTACCCATCCAGTTGCTTTCTTCTGGACAAATGTTATCAGTAATGGAATCTGCCTACCTTTTTAGAAGCTTTAGAACACAAATAGCTTTTTCAGGCCTGAAAAACCATTTCATGATTTATTTCATATTCCAAATGCAAGATGGCATGAGAGACTAGCATTGTTTTCTGACAGATTGTCAAGCCTGAGGCTAGTGTGCATGTCTGGCTGTACTGAATTCAAAATTGGTATTTTTTAGAGGAGGATGGCTGACTGAATTCCTGCTAGACTGGTTTCTTTTTGGAAATGTTCTGTTCTCCTCTGTTGTGATTCAGATTGTCTTTTCCCTCATAACAGGTGGTGACAAGTCCTTGGGGTGCCCTTAGCTTAGAATTCCAGGAAAGTCATGCAGATAACATGGCACGTAAAAATTCACTGAAGCATGTTTGACTTTTCTCTCCAGTCGTGTTTCTACGTGTGCTGCTCTCAAATTTCAGGTGCCCATTTCTCCTTGCAAACTGTCAAGAAGGGCAAGGCAGAGGAACCTGCTCTGAGCAAATTCCGTGCACAGCCTTCATTCCTGGCAAGTCTGAGGCCGTGCAGATGATGTGAGCAGAGTGCTTTAGGATTGTGAGGGTTCTGAAAAGAGGGGCCCTTGCTGGATGCACCAAGCTCCCCAATGCTGGGAGGACACTGTGCCTATCAAAGAGAGTTCCATTATGCCAAAGTTGGTGCAAATTTTGTCCATAAGGACAGAACAAAGCATTCTACCAAATAATACATGTGCTTTTTCTATTACATCACATTCTGGAGTCTTCATTAAACTTTGGGTTATGTGATTGAAGTAACTTAATTTCTCTCTTTTCCTCATTATGATGGCATAGTTTTTTGCTTTTCCAGTCTTTTTTTAGAGGAGTAGGAACACCATTCATGACAATTCTTTCACTTTAGCTCTTCTCTTAATGCAATTAATAATACTCCAAATGGTACTGGGCTGTGGTTCAATAGGCAGGGGCAGGAAGAGTGCTAAAGATGAGGAAGGCACTAATTTAGCTGGGTTGTCATACCACTTTTCATAAGGGTGCAGATGGCACCAGTGAAAAGGATTTCCTCTGCAGACTTTAGCATCTGAAGGCACACAGGTGCATCTTGGCAGCCAGTCCATCAGCCTTTAGCTACTTTGGCCATGCCTGATTTACAGAGCCAGTCCAGCAAAAACAGGGGAGATGAGCTGAAGCAGTGTGGGTGAATTTGCTATATTGAACACAGTCATCTGTGATGGCTTCTGCTGTCTGAAAAGGCTCCAAGAGGTAGACCAGGCTAAAACAAAACTTCAGGAGGCAAAATACCACACAAAACATTTGGGGCATGCTCCTTGATTTCAGTTATTATCTGAATCAATAATTTTCCTTTGTTTTTGTTTCTTTCCCCCCTCCATCCTTCTCTTATGTAACTGTCCCTATCTGCTCAATAGCTGACATAACACCTTTATTCCTCTGCTGTTGTTTGCATTAAAAAAGCCGAGCCTGGGACATGACACCACGTGCTCCTGACCTTGCAGTGCTGACCTTATCAGCAGAGTGTTTCATAACCTCTCCCACTGAAGAAGATAAGGTTGACTGAACTGGATCTGTCTCCAGCCATCGGGCATTCATCCACACTGCTAAAGCCAATTTCAATGAGGTCACTTTTTCACACAGTGAAACTATAATAGTTTTTGTCTCCTACTGTCTGATTTATTCTGCTGGCAAGGACTGCTGGTTTCCCTGAAACTGAGGAGGCAGTTCTTATTTATTTATTATTTTTTTCTCTAGACAGGAAAGCAATATTTATTTTTAAGAGACTAAGCTTTTATATATAATACTTTACCACATCTCAGTTGTGAAATTGCTTCACAATTTTCCTTTTGATCTGCCTGCATTTTACACTCCTGCAGGATTTGCATTGTGAACTGTACCCTGTTGCTATACATACAATGCAAGGTATTTAAATACTTTCCTACTTTATGGAGATAATTATAAGCTCTATTTCTTGAACAATGAAAGCAAGACAAATGCCTGAGTCTTCCCATTTCAATTGTAATAAAGCAGATGTAAAATGAGTTCCAAGGGATTAAACACCCTGGATGTACTTTGAATTGTCCCATTAAACACCTTGTCCCAGAGAGCATTGTAATTACCATGTCTATTTGATAGTTTCTCATTAATTACACTGCCACTAATTCTTAGTATCCTATGCAATCTATTCCTTTCCTGAAGTTCTCAGAATGAAATAAAAGGTAAAGAATAGTGTGTGTGTACCCTAAAGGAGTTATTTGGGTGATATTCCCACTGAAATGGGAGTGTAATCTCCCAGTGGAGTGGATGGGTTTGCCCAGGTGACAGTGGGTAAGGGAATTATGTGTCTGAAGTGTTCCTGCAGTCTCAGGCAAGGGCCTGGCACTGACTGTGCTGCATCAATCAGCCATGGATGCTCAGCAATGGGCTGGGGGGTGAGCATCAGACAGTGACAGGCTCATGTGGGTGCTGTTCAAAGAGCTGCAAGTGGAGGCACCCAGAGGTGTAATCATTGTCCTTGAAGGTACAATTACAAATACACAGCTGAGCAAGAATGATCCATTATTGCATGCCAGATTAAAAAAAATACAGGTTTTCCTTATTTAATGGTAACTGCACTTCTTAGAAGGGTAGAATGTGGATACCTACTTAGGCTTGGCACACTCAGACTCTTTTCAGAATAACCTCTTGCATCTTTTCATTATGGCCATCCACAGTCATGCACACAAACTCACCCCAAGCATTCATCCCATGTCAAGAGAACTACATTTCACCAGCCTGTGAACCCAGGGTCAAGTATGCCCATAGGGTTAATATGAAATTAAAATTTAACTCCAGTTTATTCATTGAATTGATGTAATGGAATAAGGCTGGGGGAAGAGAGAATATTATTTTTTCTTTGACCAACAGATAGCAATAGAACAGACAAGATTTCAGACATGCCATCAAAGATACACAGGGATGCCATCAAGTTTATTTCTTTTACATGATTACTATACTTTTCTAATTAAGATGGGTTTTTAACATATTCCAATTGAATGGATGTAACTTTTGTCCCGCAATAATCTTCTCACTTCCAGGAACCCATTGTTGGTTGATAAAGGAGGGAGATGTCTTGGTGTGATGTGGTAAAAGGATGAATTTCTTGCTTATGGTCAAACCTTTCTGCAGATACCATCTCAGTCTAGAAAAGGAATGATGCCATTAGTTCTGATGTCAAGGTAGCTTCCTTGGCTGACTTGTAGTGCAAATCACCATGACCTGTGGATTCATTGCTCATCCTGAGCCTTCTCCTAGCTGAGGAATCTCAAATGCAGGCAGCAGCAAGTCAGCCAGCCTTTCACCTGTCATTCAGGAGCAGTGGGTTTCCAAAGTGCCACAAAGAAAGGGATAACACATCTGACTAAAGCACAGAATGATGTGGAAAGGGTTGAAATGCCTCACTGACAAGCACAGCAAAGAATACAGCAATTTTCAAACATTGATGGTGAGGCTTGCAGTGATAATTGGGAAATGGCACAGATCTTCATTAGCTTTCAGTGGAGGAATTCTTTTTCAGGATATTCTATTTCTGCTGCCATGTCTGGATTTGCACAGTTGTGTTGGTAAGTGGTGCTGTAGTAGCATCTGTCTTTAGGGCACAAATGTTCCTAGATTTATAATGGCACTGGTTTAGAGCTGTGGTAGAATTTTTCTTGTGTTGCAGAAATGCATCTCAGCCTTTCATCACTGGGTTATAACTTTCTCTCGGGTAGAGTTTCTAGCACTGCAATTTTAAACTACAGCTCTTTCTTACTAAGAGATACCTCTAAGCAGGGGTTCCTATCATTTTAAGAACTATGTTATACCTCCAGAGGAGAATTCCTGAACCAAACCATAAGCTTATCCCTTTTCCTTCCTTTTTTTTTTTTTTCCCAAAATAAGAGCTTTTTCCTGCGTTACTCTGGCAGTACACTTACATAATCCAGCTACCAGCTCAGATTCCCAGCTCTCTCTTTAGAGACATGCTTATATCAAAGAACACTCCCAGCTGGTAGGACCAGCACCCTTACATGACAAATGTGTATAAAAATTAATGCATCTGTCTGGTTTTCCTCCTCTCAGACATTCAACATCCACGTGAATTTCTCCCTCTTGCTTTTCCAAGGGGCTTCGTTGCCATATGTTCTTCCTGTATTAATGACTTCTGTCCACCTGATAACTGCATCCCAGGGGGAAATCATGCAAATAAATAGTCAGTCAGGCCAGAGCAGAGTTAGTAAATAAACCAGATAAATGAGCAGGGAATGTGTTTTCAGTCACAGCAAGCAGGAGCTTTGGACTAGCACATTTTGCTATTTTTCCTTGTAATGTTTGGTGTTCCAGCACTTGGGCAGGCCTGACAGATATGACAGCAAAGCAAGATTTGTGAATGGGATAACAAGTAATTACACTGCATAAATTCAGCAGCAATAATGCACTCTTTGTTTCCATGTCTGAAATGCTGTCTGGGATCTAGATGTATCTAGGAACACAAGCACCAAGACAGATGCTGATACACAACAAACACTGGTAACTGCAGAGTACAAATCTGGCACTGGAGTTGAGATTTACTGTGCTTGTGTTTTAATTTTAGTGAACAAAAGGCTTTTAACTCAAAGAGAATCTGTTTCTGAATTTTAGCAAAACTCTCTGTAGACTAGATTTTTCAGGGCATGTGAACATGATGAATTTCCAGGCTTAACAATTTCTGAGCCCCAGAAAGCCCTGATGTTCTGCATTTATCAGGGTGAACTGGGTGCTGCCCTGCTTTTATTCCTATTTAACTGCTATTGTCAGATGTGCTCAACAGTTAGGCATTAAAATAAGGTTGGACTAAAAAAATCATAATATTTAAAAAACAATAATCAGATACAGTTTTTGTAGTTTTCTGGGCTCGGTCTGTTCAGTTCTTTCAGAGGTGATCTATTAGAACAGCTCAGAGTGACCTGTAGATTAACTAATCTCCATCTGAATAAGTGCTTGGAGAAGGTTCTTTCAGCCCTGCCTCAGGTTGTGGTGCTGCAGCCACTTTTGTGGATTTGTTTATAAATCAGCTGTGGTGAATCAGCCACTGCTGGCATCCAGAGCACTGATGCTACAATGCAGAGCTCTGAACAGGCTGCATCACAGCTGCTTTTTGCAATAAAATACATAAATATACCCCCAGAGGTAGCTGGGACAGTTTAGGGTGAAGGAGTTGATGAGGTGCAGAAGACTTTCATCTTTACAGATTGCTCTGGGGCTACAGCTATCTGTTCTTTTCCAAAGAAGCCTCCTTTTCTAAATAATTCTCTTTTTGGATAAGAGCAGTTGAATTATCAGGATGGTGTACAGGAAATTTGGCATGTGACATCTGCTAAAAAGTACCAGTGGACATTTACCATCTGGTTCAAGAGAGTTCAGTTTCTCAATCTGAGAGTTAAATAAAGTGAAGTCCTTCAGCTGATGTGGGGAAGTTGGAGAGCATGGATTCTCCAAACTGCCCAGAAATTTGCTGTCATCATTATTTGCCTTGTAGTTGCATCCTTCAAAAAATGGCCATGTTTTCCAGAAGCATGTTAGAGTACAGCTAGTCAGAAAGCCCAGAATCATGCTCTTTCTGGTGAGAGAAAAAGGATGCAGCAGGACACAAGGTAAGGCACATGTTGGAGGAACTGCTTTGAAGCATTTTCCATCACAGAAGGAAGAGAAAGAAAGGGACCAAAGATCAGGTCCAGCTTCTCTTTGTCTGATTCATGCTACAGCTGGCACTGCACCAGGGCTGTAAAATGATCATGTCAGCTCCACTGATATTAACTGGAATCCATCATATGATTCTGTCACAAGAGTTTCACTTCTCCTATGAAAGGTTCTTGCCCCTTCCATTGGAACCTGGCCACAAAACCAGTCTGTGAGCCCTGTGGCAAGGCCAGCATGGGGGAAGGGCTCCAGGTTTCAGTCCCATCTCTGTGGAGTTCCACAAGTGAGCTTGTGCTTGAGTTATAAGGTAACCCCTCTGTCAGCAGCGCTTTACTCAGGGATGGATTTAATTTATTGTGTACAGAGAACAGGTATGCTATACAAAATGTTGGTATAGAATATACTACAGATGTGAACTTTAAAAACTGGAGAAAAATCACCTTAAGTCGTTGTTGCTTCTGTTTTTTTTTTTTTTTTCATTATCTCAGCAGATATTTTTTTATAAGAGAAGACACCACCTGCTAGAAAAAGAATATTCCTGAATTGTAGAAAGTCTCACTGCTCAGAAAAACCTGAACCTTTTCAAACTGAGTGTATCTTATGTGTACCTAAAGCCAAACAGCAAAAAAACCTGGACAGCTACTCCTAGGGAAAAAATTATACACATAAAATAAAAATTACTCTGGTAAATGTGATCAGTATTAGCAAACACTACTGATACACAGAGGCACAAGGTTAACAAAACATAGATATTATCGGATTTAAATTTCCAGGTTTTATTCATTTAATTCTGGTCCTTAGTTTGAGGGTATTGGTTGCTGGGAATGCATAGATTTTTCTATTTCCCTTACACTTCATCAATTTCCCTTGATTTTTTTGGTCTAATTATCTACTAGATTGCCCTTGAAAGCTATACTGATACTGAGTATTTAAAAAAAAGAGTTTATCCACTCTGGTCTGTACATTTGGATTGGTTTCTCTGGGCTGTGTACCAGCAGCACCTATTAGTTCCAGGATATTCATGTTTTTGCTGGTTACAGTAGGAACAGGATGACCAGCCTCTTCCCACTACACTTTATATCACATCAAATGCTTGCCTGCAGCAGCAGCAATTTGATAATGGTCTTCATGAAACTACTACAGCCTCATTACTCTGGGCAAATTGCTTTGTATGGTGTAATGTACTGGGCTGGAGTCTAAGGGGACATGAACCCCAAACAGTGCTTAATACAGACCATAAAATATTTAGAGCCTGATACATTAGTTTTAAAATGCTTACAAAGGTTACATTTTTATCCAAAAAGAGAGAAAAGAAATGCTGTTCCCATTAAGTCAGTGATTTAATAGAGTTTTCAGTACAATGCATTTACTCCATGATAATCAATTGCCTCCAGCAAATTAAAATATAAATTAGGTTGTCTGGGAGAAAAGGAAGCTCTAAATCTGTTCGTTCTGGCTGCACATAAATACAAATTTTATAGTTATGGTTTCCTAATGTCAAAAGCAACACATCATGACAGAAAGATATTTTTAGCTGCTTTGATTCCTAATGCATCAACTGTATGGATTGCACTTTAGTCAAAGTTGGGATTATCAAAATTTATCTATAATCTTTAAAATGTTCCTGCATTTCTTCATTATATACATCAGGTATGCATGAATGGTTTGAGCAGCAAGCATTGTGTTTCTACTCAGCAAAACACTCGGAAAAGCTCAGGAGACTTTTTTGGCTTTCCTTTTCCTAGTGACCAAAGAGATTGGATTGGAAATTTCATTCCTATTCAGAACTAGAGATGTTAACTATATTGAAATGAAATACTGCAACTGATAAATGAGCTACTAATGCCACTGTATTTTGTGCTAATTTATCCTGCCTCATGCTGAGTAATATCAAAATACATGGGGGAGAAAAAGGGTGATTTGATCTGGGAGCTGCATGGGTACTGCTGGATACACCAATATCTCAGTTGTGTTTTTGTATTTTGCCAGGGAGAGATCAGAGGAAACAAGCTGAAAATACTTTGAGGGGGCATAATTACATGTCAGAGTTGTGGCTGGTGTGTTATCCCCCTTGTCTCACTGGCTTGTCTGTAGGGTCAGAAGCAGACCTGTCTGGATGGAGGAGTGGTATTTGGGGTACCATGGCTTAACCTCTTAGCTCTAGGTGACATTATGAACCCTATATAATTGTGCTGCACTTGTAGCTTTTTAGCCATCTTTCATCACTTTTATCTGAAAAATGCTAGAAATCCATGTGAGGTATCATACAGGGCTAAGAACAGAGAGGTCCTTAAATCCTGATGATTGTCTAAGAGATGGGCAAGCCAGCTTGTGGAGGAAAGATCACTTGATAGCCTCCAGGGGCAAGGACAAGGCTCAGGTGCAGCCACTGTGGTCAGTTCTCCTTCCTCACTAAAGGACACTTGGAACCTCCAGGGGTTCATTGTCCCAAGGGGTTATTGTACCCAGGGCTATTGTACCCAGGGGTTATTGTACCCAGGGCTATTGTACCCAGGGGTTATTGTACCCAGGGCTATTGTACCCAGGGGTTCATTGTACCCAGGGGTTCATTGTACCCAGGGGTTATTGTGCCCAGGGGTTCACTGTGCCCAGGGGTTTCATTGTGCCCAGGGGTTATTGTACCCAGGGCTATTGTACCCAGGGGTTATTGTGCCCAGGGTTATTGTACCCAGGGGTTCATTGTGCACAGGGGTTCATTGTACCCAGGGGTTGTTGTGCCCAGGGGTTATTGTACCCAGGGGTTATTGTATCCAGGGGTTATTGTACCCAGGGGTTCATTGTGCCCAGGGGTTATTGTACCCAGGGCTATTGTACCCAGGGGTTATTGTGCCCAGGGGTTATTGTACCCAGGGGTTATTGTGCCCAGGGGTTCATTGTGCCCAGGGGTTATTGTACCCAGGGGTTATTGTGCCCAGGGGTTCATTGTGCCCAGGGGTTATTGTACCCAGGGGTTATTGTGCCCAGGGGTTCATTGTGCCCAGGGGTTATTGTACCCAGGGGTTATTGTGCCCAGGGGTTCATTGTGCCCAGGGGTTCTTTGTACACAGGGGTTATTGTACCCTGACCACACATGCCTGGAAATGTTAACTGAAGTTTCAGCCTGCTGATGATTGGAGCTGCTGGAAATATGCTCAAATTTAGTGACAGCCTGGGGACAGTCTGGTCCTTGCAGTGCAAGCCTTGGGCTGTGCACCTCCTGTTCTGGATTGCCACAATCACCCACAGTGCTGCAGAGTGCCCAAATCCCCAAATAGGGGAGCAGCAGCACGTGCCCTGCCTTGGCTCCAGGGACAGCCTGGCTGCTCCTGTGTCACAGAAAGCAGGACATGTTCTCACCTGGCCTTACTTTGCTGTCCTTGTGAGCCTCATATTCTGGGCTTTCTGTGCAATTTTAGCCTTATATCCACAGCACAATCTAATTGCTTTTGCAATTGATTTTGTAGGATGGTTCTCCTCCCATCTTGTGCTTGGCTACAATAGGAAGAAGATATGTTTTAAAATACCTTTTTGAAATATCTGGCCATTTTAAAAAAGATTTTTTTTCTACTGTGCTGTGTGGCTTCATGTTTTTGAAGATAATAAATTATGGCAAGGAGAGAAAAAAATCAATTTTGCGGATTTGTTAAGATAACAAAGATCCCTTGTATTCTACAGGAAGAATTGATTCCTGAAATCAGAGGTAGATATTTTAAGCTTGCACTCCTGAGGTTTGTAAACTCTTGTGTTATTTAATTTTTATGTATGAATGTTTTATTGGGAGTTTCTTAGATCATAAATAAAATCAAAATCATGTGGCAGGAGGCAAAGGTTTTTCTTATAAAAATACTTTCGTCTGACATCCAATACAGCACAATTGAGTCCTGAAAAGAAATTCAAACATAAATGTCCCACCATGAACCAGAGCTGCTTTGTGAGGAATTCTGTGATAGCTTGATTTCCTATCAGATGAACTTGAGATTGTGTCAGTGTAGTTCAAAAAGAATTGTGAGTTTGGTACAGAACACATTTTAAATCTTTATTCTACTTGACATTAAAATATTATTCTTAGATTTGAATTCAAGGTCTCAACAACATTAGATCAAGGCTGTATTTTTAATATAGTAATAATTTACATTGACATCAATATAGGCACTGAATGATTGTGAATATTTATTTAGAGTTTACAAAATTATGGCAATCTTCCAAAAACTTTTCACTAAAAAGTTTTAAAAAATATTGTTTCCCAGTACAAAAAATTATTTTTTCTCCTAGTAAATTCTGGGAGCTTGAATGCTGTAAACAGAGCTCCTCAGAGGAAACTAGGATAAATTGGTCCCCAAATCCAGAGAAGTTCCTCTTGAGCATTCCTGAAGCAGTGAATGAAGGATATTTACTTCTGGACTTCAGCCCTGGATTTGGTTTGTTTTCTGTGTGGGGCCTTATCAGATCAGGATCTGAGAGATGAGACTTGGGAATGAAGGCAATAGATATACAAGGCAGTGAGAGATACATTTCCATAGTATAGGCAGAGTTATTTGATCTTTTTAAGCAAAAGTATCTAATTTATTTATATTAAATGCAGGATTTAAATATGACCTGGAGCCTCATGGCACCTGCCAGTCCCCATAGGAGGAAATATCCATACTCCCAGTGGGAATTTGGGAGGGACAAACACTGATGTGAGAGCAAGTCTGTGCTCAGTCTGTGCCTAAATATACTGGGCAGGAGCTGCTGGGCTGTGCTCAGGGCCTTGCAAAGTCCTGGTGGGGCTGTGAGGGTGCTGCCCCAGCCTGCTGAGCCCCAGCCTGGGGCAGGGAAGCAGCAGCTGCAGCCAATTCCCCAATTCCCCAATTCCCCCAGCACCAGGCTGGGGTTGGCAGCACCTGTGGGAGCAGAGGGTTTAAAGGGATGGGGATGTGCGGTACTGGGAGGAGTTCTGGAGAAACTGTAAGTGAGTTTAGAGTTGTTTTTTGATGTCTTGCTGAAGTAGAGCCCTGTTCTGAGCTGAGTTTGGGGTGGGGTGGTGCTCTGTCCTAAGGAGGAGCTGTGGCTGAGCCTGCTGGGGTCAGTGATGTGCCTGCTCCTGGCAGGGCACTCCCTGGGCTACTTCTGGTGTCACTTCATGGCTCACACCTCCTGAACCTCCCCAAGTGGAGTGGGAACCATCAGAGGAGTGGTGCTGGGTACCCACATGAGAAAGTAAGTGGTGATTTCTGTTCTAGAAAACTCTGCTGTCCTCTTGAGACAACAACTGAAAGGTCAACTTCATATAGGCAGAACTATTTCTGCTGTAAAAGATGTTTTTGTGTCTTGTGTTCTGGTGAGCCACGAGGTGAGCAGTGCTGTGGGAAAGCAGCACAGGCAGATACAGGCAAAATGCATTCCCAGATTCCTTTTTGCTGGAAGAACCGTGGAGGGAGAAGCCCTTGTCACAGGGGCAGGGCATGGCTCTTGAGGAGAGATGTTTTGGGATGCAACCTCCTGTTTGCAACTTCACAGCTTCATCTGCCCCTATTCTCCTGGAACTGATGAGGCACCACCAGTAACAGAAGGAGTTTTCCCAGTGTGGCTGGGCACTCTGGCTGCTGAAATCTGAGTGCTGAGAACCCTGTAGGGCTGCAGGGGGGGAAAACTGGGCTGGGGGAGGTTTTGGTGTTACTCACCAAACCCTGAGGGGTGGCACTGGCCAGTGTTGCCTCCTGCCATGGTAACAATGATATGGGCTCATGTTGAGTGGAGGTGGGTGGTGGTGGTGACATTAATCAGGAAATGTTAATCACTAAATTAGTTTGGTGCAAGTGAGCAGTGATCTTTCTTACAACTATACTTACCTTGGATTTGCAGCTCTAAATGCCAAATTCAATAGACACCTTTTCTAGAAGCTGAATAACAGTGCTCTTGGCCATGCTAACCAAGTCCTGTCCCTGCCTGTAAGTTCAGGTTGTGTGGAATGCATCTGCTAATGGTGTACCTTTGGCCCTGCTGCCTCAGGTTTCAGGTGTCACTGATTTTTTCTCTCCTTCTAATATAATCTGGGGCTCCTGTCAGGAGTTGGACTCAATTCCCCAATCACCAATTAGCAGCAAGACCTTAGCAGATGTGTGTGGTGAGGTCCTTCTTGCTGTTTTTGTTTGTTTCTTTGCTTGTTTTTTCCTTCTGAGGATGCTGGTGTGGGGTGGGGCAAAGGGGAAATCTGGGTGATATGAACATTGATCAGTGATGGAAGATTCACCCTTCAATTCTGTTACTGTGGTAACATCCCACAAGTATTTTATATTCTGATTCTAAAAGATACTTTATGTATAAGAAGAAAAATCTGTTAGATGCTGATCTTGCATGGCTATGCCCTTCACTATACAGAAATGAATGTTGTAGTGATTGATTCTTCCAGAGCAGTTCCATGGTGTAAAATGTGTTCCTTCCTGTGCCCACAAAAACTGCTGTACCAGTGGAAAATGTTTATCCTCAAGGGGCTGCAAACTGGAGGTTTGTCTGCTAACATTTCTTAGAGGGATTATTTTGAAGCAGTAACCCTCAGCTTCACGAGGCAGACAAGAGTGTGCTGGGTTTGGATGGAATAGGTGAATAAACAAGCATGTCCTCACTGCAGAGTTGACTGGAATGCTTTCCCTAGCTTGGCTCTTAACTCTATAGAGATTTTTTCCTTTAATAGTGACATTTTTAGTTCTTTGCTGACTAAAGCAGGAGTTAACAGAGCTTTTCAGCTGTGAACACGAGAGCTCTGCAGAGGCTTTTTCCCAAGTGTGCTTTTCTCATTTGAGCAAGTGTCCAGAGGAATTACTTTTACTGAAGGAAACGTTAACAACAAAAGGTACACAGTTGTGAAGCCCCAGGCCTTTGAGATGTGCTCTTGTGATTCCTTGAGAATGAGCCATATGCTGAGAACATGTGAATCTGGGAGCACTTCATATGGATTTTTGCTATTGGACACTTGGTATACATCATTTGGAAATGCATGTATTTTTAAGAGGTTTCTTTTCTGTGGTGTGGGCTGGTTTGTTTGTTTTTTAAGAGCTTATTTTTCTCCTTCAAAAGCTTATTCTGTGTGACTTGCAGGAATTGTCAGTGTATGAAGGAAATTGTTGTTTGTATATATGTTTGGAGATCTGAAAAAGAATTTCTCAGCATGGATTTGGTTTGTTGCCCATACAATGATGTACTGCCTTCTCAGCTGCCCTGCTCTTTTGCTTTTCATCTTTCAAACACATGTTTCATTTGCATCAGTGAGTGTGACAATATCTGTGGGACAGGGAATCTAATTGCCTTTGTTAGAAATATTAAACTCAGTGGTGCCCTTTCTAATTGTTTCAGTTATTTCATTGCCTTCTTTTTTTTTTTTTTGCTCTAGTCACTTAAGCCTCCTGTGATTTTATTCTTTAAGTATTTTTTTTAAAAAAATTGAAGCATGGACTATGCTTTATGGACTAATTTGGGGACTCCTAGCTGTGTGCTCCATTTGACAGGAGATCTAACATTGCAGCTGATAGCTGAGGTGACTCAAGGAGTCTCCAGTGGAAAGGGTGCAGAGGCAGTGTGTGTGTATGCCTGCAGCTGGGAATGGGGTGCTTTGTAGGGCCCTCTTTAAGAGGGGGAAAGCTGAGAGCTGCCTGACAGCACCACTGTCCTGGCTAGAAGTAAAAATGCTCATAGAATATCACAAGTGTCTGTTTTCTGCAGATGAAATCCTGACAAGGTTTTCTCACAACAAATCCAGTAGTTTGTTCTGGGCTGGGATCTCTGTGTCCTTTGAGCTGCTCAGGCAGTTTAGTGAGGGGAATCACAAGCATCTTGCTCTGTTAGCTGGCACCTGAAGACAATCTCCATAACTCCAGAGTGAGCTGAAAACAGGCATTCTCATGCACCTCATTTCCAAGCACATGGCCCCTCTCTGCCATGGTCTGAGCAGAACTGCAACTTCTGTGCCTTTTGTGTGATTTGCTATTACTGCAGGGCCAGTTTTTCTATTGTTTTTCCATTTAAATTTCATACCTGCCTGGGCTCTTGTTCTGCTAATGTGGAGGTAGAAACAAAATCAATCTTCATGAGATGGGAAGCAGGAAAATGGGAAATGTGTCACACGATGACAGCATCAAAGTAAACATCAGCACTGATTTTTAAATTCAGCAGAATGTCTTTCAGTCTGGCTTTGTCTCACTCTTTACCTTAACAGGTAAATAAACAAATAAAACTCTGAGGGGCAGGACAGTTGCCATAAGGAAAGTCAGTATTTCTGAGTTTCAGTCAAGACTTCAGTGGGTGTATAAAACTATCACTGTATAATCACCCTCAGCAGATCATGGAGATGCTGCTGCTTTCTGCAGTGTGCAGCTTCCCTTTTGTACAAATTGCCAAATGTCTTTGTTCTCTGAAGAAATATATATATACTACTCAAGAGAAGATATTAGTGACTTAGGCAAGTATCTTTTTCTATATATTACTCCCACCTAAACAACTATAAGAAGCAAACAGTAGAATAAATTGCCTGTCTGGTTCTATAAATCAAAAATACAACCTTAGTCCAGTGTAACACAAGGCAAATACAATAATGGCAAAATCTATAGCTGTAGAGATGATAAAGTATCAAAGGGATCTGCCCTCTACTGAGGCCTGAGCATAGGATACATTATTTAAATGTACAGTAGGCAGTGAAAGTGATCAATACTGCACAAGCATCAACTTCTAAAAAGTGGTGAATTGATTTGATCTTAACAGTAGATAGCTGTGGGGGCAGTAGCAGGGATTGCTGGAATACATGCCATGGTGTTTATTGTCTGGCTGCAGTCTTTGCAGAGCTGTTTAAACCTGGGGAACTGAACATGGGAGCATTTGAAATGGTAGTAAATACCCAACTGAACACAAAGCATTGGAGAATCTGGTTAGCCTTTGCACTCTCATGATGTTATGGGCATTAGGCTCCCCTCTAATGGTAATGCCATTAATTCCACTTTTGCCAGTGTCAGTGGAAACAGGGAACCCCTATTGTTCAAGCCTTTGGAACACACAGACCCTCCTGGGACCACCCAATTTGGGCAGAACTTGCCCTTGCTAAGCAGTCAGGAATGCCTTTTGGGGAACCTTTTTCTTTTCCCTGCTCTTCACGTTGTCTACTCAGGTGGTTTATTAGCATCAAACTGTTGTCTCTGTGTTACTCACCAGCTGTAATATTTCCTCTGCTCTGTAGGCTTCAAGAAAACTGTCTTGAAGCATCTTGGTATTTTAGGTGACTGATTTTCTCTGCAGCAGATCTCAGCTTCCCTAGATGCTAGAAATGCTGAAGACTTTTCTAAAACAAAGAAAAACACTTTGTAATTGCAGAACTGCTTCAGCAATTTTGCATTGTGACAGTTTAATTAGTAAATGTTCTCAAGGACTTAGTGAATAGTGAGATGCAATTACAAGTCTACTCATAGTTGATAGGAGTTCTGATATTCAAGACCACAAGCTTTCATTTTATTTGCTTTCTAATTTTTAGGATACTTTTTACTTCTGCATTATAAAGTGGGCATGCTAATGATCTCTTAACATGACAAAAGGTTAATAACATTGTGTCTGTGCTTATGGCTGTTGTAGGTTTTTCTTCCACCCAACTTTAGTGGTGATCAGTAGGTTTTTACTACAATTATGTAAGTGGTTTTACATAGAAATGACCGTGTGGCTCTAAATAGAAACTAACAGAGCACAAGAAATGGAGTAAAATACTTGGAAAACATTAAATTGGCACTTGTGGGTTTTCCAGCAAGCTGTAATTGAAAGCTACATTTTCTACCTGTTACTCTTTGAGGTAAATCCATATTTACTGCTAATGCCCTGCTAAGCTTCCCAGTGTGACCAGCTGCAGTTTTAGCCTCTTGTGACAAAATGAGGATTTGGGGCTGGATGCTGAGAAGCCAGAGCAGACAGCCTCCAGACACTCAGGGCAACTTTTGTCATCTGGAGCTGCTACTATGAGAAGTAGTGAGGGGAGGGGGACAAAGCCAGATAAAAACCCAAACAAACCCCCAAGAGGACAAGTTTGAGTTTCTGCTCCCAAACCCTTAATATTGGTGAATCATATGGAAGACTGATCACAGCAGGCTGGACTTTGTAGCTGTGCTGTGCTTGAGTTTTCAAAAGACTGGAAACTCAGTGGGTGTTATGCTTAAGGATCCTATAATGAGAGATAAATGAAGTGAGTAGATGAACTTGAAAAGTACTGGTGATCTTCTAGAAAATTATATGCTAATATGAAAAAGATGCTAATTCACAAATGTGGTGAAACTTGTAATGAAGATGAAATAAAGCTGTTGGAGGGGTGAGAAGATGGAAAAGGATGTGAGATGGATGGCAGGGAAAAAGAGATGAGGCCCAAGTATTGCAGGGCTGGAAAAGAACCTTTAGGCCCCTCTGACACAGCACTCTTGTTGCTGAAGCAGGATTAAATGGCACCCCCTGTGCTATTCCTGTACTCCCTGTACACCTTCTGTGTTGTCTTTTTATACTCTTCATTACTTATTCTGAGGATTTTTTTGCTACAATTTAGGAATGCTGCTATTGTCTTCATTCCACATGGATACAAAGGCAAACTGTTCTCTGCAGCAGATTTTTATTGCCTCAGTTTTCACTTCTTCTATGCTAAATTGTCCATTTTATTGCAGTAGCAGATTGCTTGTGCTGAAGTCCTGGGCCTTTTGGTCATAAGTTGTTTTCCAAAGCACATCTCCAATTAAGAATTATTGTGAGTCTATCCAGGCTCCCACTGTATTTCCTGACTCTTCTGGCTTTGGTGGTTTGAAAACTGAATAATCAAAATCCTTAGTTCATCAGCCAGGCCATTCTGGTACTTGATAGGACTGACACAAAGGATTCATTGCTGACTCCCCTTCAGAGCAGCCTTTCAGGAAATTGCAGTGTCTTCTCTCCAGGCTGGTTGTGTGCACAGACTGTTGTACACCGCATAGCTGTTCTGATGCCTTAATTCTAATATTTTTGTGCTTTTATTTGTCAAGATGTAGATAAAGAATTATTGCTACTTTATTCTCATAAAGTGTGTTACCTGTCTGCAGGAAGAGATTAGATTAACTTGATGTGTCTTTGTGATAAATCCTGCTTGCTGTTCTTGGCCTTCATTGTTGTCTGTAATGCAGTGAAACCCAGTCATTATTTGCTCTCTGACTATCCAGTTCTTCCTCTTCCAAAGGCACTGCCCATTCTTAAAGTTTAACCTTTTGCACTGTAGCCATCTCTCCTGAGGTCTCACAAATAAACTTTTGGGGCTCTAATGATTTCACCAGCTAGTTCTTTAAATAACCTAAGGGGAAATTCATCTTACCACATGGATTTGGGTGTTTGAGAAAACCAACCAACCTATCTACCTTCCCAGTGGTTTCATTTACCTCTCTTGCACAAAAACAAAAGTTAGTCATCAGTGCACACAGAAGTAGAAAATGATGATTCCGAGTATAAACAATAGGTGCAACTCTAGGTAAAGTGAAGTTTTCCTCACACAAGAATAAATTTTTGTGGAGGTTGCTGTTGGTGCAAACAATGTACAAAATGAAGTAAAAACAATAATGTACAAAGGCAGCAAAAAAATCTTAATTCTTTTATTTTGGGAACTTTCTCTATTCAGATCCTTAAAAACACGAAGATAAGGCCAGTCAGGTGAGTGTATGTATAATGCTGGGTCACTGCCTATTTCTAAACATTAAACCTTTTTCTATGCAAACTATGTCTTGCTGGAGATCAAGATAAGTGTGAAATAACCTGGCATAAATTTAAGGTGCATGGTGACACCAGCTGGTGGTGAAATATATGTAAATAAAAGTGTGAGTTCAGGTCTTTCCACTGAGGTGGATGGAGAAAGTCCTGGAATGGTGTTCCCACCATCTCACTGCAGCAGGGAGGTGTAGGAGCTGGATTCCTTTCCAGAAGCTGTTTGTGTGCTGAACTTCATCAGTGCATTGGTGCCACTGGCATGGCTGGGAGTTTGACATCCCCAGGCTCAACAAGCCTGACAGAAAAGGAGAATCTTCACTATCATTATTCAAAGCTTTGTGCACATTGATCTCTTGGGATAGTCAGATAAACTTGGTGTTAGTGATTTATGAGGAATATTTAAAAGATTGAAATCACATATTTCCTCATGTGAAGAATTTATTAGTCTTAGCTGTTTGTGGGGAGGGGTGAAAGCTGGCCCATGTTTGGTTTGGAGTGGAGTTTATTTAGGAACAAGTGGAACTGGAGCTGCCATTGTTTGATCTGGAATAACTTTCACCCATGTACAGACCAGGGAGTGTAAAGCAGGAACAAGCACTCATAGAAGAGCAAGGAATTTTAAACGAAAAGGAAACAATTCCCCAACTGTCTTCATAAAATACCAAGGTTCTGTTAAAAATGTGTTGGTTTTAATGATATATTGTTACTTAATCTGCACTGTTCTCTTAAATTTATTAGAGCTTTGGCTTTGCTTGTTTATCTTATTTAAGAAAAAAAAACACCATGGCTTTGAAATGTCTTTGTGACTGTCAAGACTTTTCATCTCTGTGTGTTTCTAATGGAATAACTCAGAAACATGCATTATCAAACAGTGTATTAACACCTAAAAGCAGTCCCTGATGTGCCCTATATGCTTCTGTTTTCAGTACTGCAGGCTTGAAATACACCAAGCAATTTAATTCTCCCAAGCTGCATTGTTTTGATAGGATTTCAGTATCTGATATTTCCCTGCCTTCAATGGCCGTGGGGATTGTCTCTGCTGAAGGGAGCAGCTGAGCTGCCTGTTAAACACTTTTCTTGGAAAACAGTTTTCTTGTGAAAGGGAAAGTCCTGCTTGGGTGTATAACACGTGGGAAGGGCATGATCTTTTAACATAATTGCCTCAAAGGCTCAGTATACAAAAATTAAATGTTTAATGAAAATGCTTTTTTCTCCCTTCAGCCAGTAGTTGTGTTTAACCTTTATCCTGCTCTCCCCTCTCTCATTTTTCCTTTTGCATTACTGAAAATGTGTGAGATTAGGAATATGCAGCCCAGAAAGGGAGATTATTTTTCTGCTTATAACAGAGAATGCATAAATCAAATTGACTGCAGTAGTATACACTTTTGAGGTGCAAACAAAACTGAGATGAGAGTTGGGAGTCCAGCATGCAAACATAGACAAAAATATTCTACTTTGAGTTCTGATAACTTTTATAAAAGTTAAATTAATTCTCATAGTATTGTGGTGGTTGGCTTCTGGATCGCTTTCTAAGAACAAACTACTCAAATTATGTTTGCTCCCAGAAGCTGTTGGCATGATCCCAGTCCAGTCTGTGATGTCTCTCTTACTGTGTCATCACTGTCAGTTTTTGAGACATCAGCTGTGACCCTGAAGTGGCTCAGCTGACACCACCAAGATGGGAAGCTGTTTCTTGCTAATCACCAGGTGCCAGAGTGGTTTGCGCTTTTTAAAAATAGGTTTCAAGGCCAACAACAAAATAATTAAAAATCCCAATCAGCCAAAAACTAAGAACCACAGCTCCTAAAAAACCCCCCAAGCAACCCTTTGTGAAACAAACCTCCTTTCTTGTGCCTCCACCTGAGCTCAAGCACCCTGTAGTTGCTGTCTGAAGAATGGAAAATGACTGGGGTTCTGCTGGTTGTCGTGTTGTTATGACAAAGCTCTTTTAGCTGCAGCCTCTAGCCTCTGGAAATTGTTCAAAGCTGTGGGCTTTGCTGTAATCAATGGAGCTCCCCTGAAGTATGACTTCAGTGTGGATAAATTCTTGGATGCTTATCTGCAGATTATTTGGTTTTATATGCTTGGAGCTGTTCTTCCTCCTCTCTTGCTGAGTATCCAAGTGGAAGTTTGTAAGTGCCAGGGAATTCCTATTTATCCCCTTGACCCACTGTCCCCTTTGGAGGTATTTTGTGTGTCAGCTCTGCTCACTGGAGCTCTGCTCAGTGTGTTAGGGCTGTAAAAATCTTTCCAATGACTCAAATTGCAGCACACCAGAGAGGTCAAAGTAATGTACTTTGCCATCTCTCAGAGCATGCACAGAGGGTAAGAATTCTGACATGTCATTTTCATAAAACAAGGATTTTCACAGCAACATTGGTTCAAACCTATGGAATGGTGTTTTTCCATAAAGATCCTTCATCCTCCCAGGTGGCTGGCTGATCTAGGACAATGTTGTATTCCTCAGTTTGAAATGAAACCCTAAATATGAAATGCAAGAGCAGCAGTGGCTTTACTATCACTAGCATTCTTGCAAATAGCTGATGGCAAGACAAGATAAATGAAGTCATTTATAGCATGAGATTATCAGTATGCTTAATACAATGAAATGTAAAAGCACCATTAAGAAATAATACTTGATATGCAAATTATCCAAGATAAAGTAGCCATTCATGTAAATCTGTTAAAATTACTGAGGCTACAATATCATCTAGGGAGTCTATAAGGTGTTGGTAGCTGCTGCAGTTGTTATTCTGTGCAGCTCAGGGTGAGACTGAACCAGCCATGGCCATAAGCCATGGTTCTGACCATTTGTTCTGTAGCAGGTAGGAATTTACCCAGTTCTTGTACCAAGTTACACCAGAAGCTTGCACCTACAGTGATCCATAGGTTATCTGCTGCTTCCCTGATGAACTGATTCATCATGGTGGCTTGCATTTCCTGTAGTCATTTGCAATGATATGGAAATACCTGCTTCATTATTAAAAAAAAGAAAAAATCTAGAGATGGTGGCAATCCCAAAGGAACTTGTACAATGAATTAATTTTTTGTAGTGGATTAAAGTGCATGGATTCTAATTAATTCTGGCATTACCTTTTTCATAAAAAGAACCATCACATAATAAATTCATAATTAAGAAGGATTGAGCATGGTGAGAATGACCTTTGTACCTTTACTCCTTTTTATTTAATGCAACTGTCTTCAAAAAGGGATTTGGGCCTTGAGTAATCTTAGTAAGAAAATAAGTGGAATGGAAAATGTCATGAATATTTACAAGTACGTTGCCTTTTTGTTGCCATAGTTTGTTTATGGTTTGCTTATAAGCCCTCTTATAGGAGACTATGAATGTGCTTTCTGCTGCTAATATTTTATTCATTAAAGATGCTGTTCAGACCTCAACTGAACAGTTGGGTGTTGTCATCTCCCCATTAAATTCATTATTCAACAAATTTTTCCCTAGAGAAAACAAACTTTTGTGGCTTTTCTTCAATCTTTTCACCCTCTTCAATGCTCTCCAGGCTTAAAGCATCCTCTACAGCAGTTACTCCAGGGAGCCTGATGAAGAAAAATAACTTAAATGAGGTGTTATGTATCCTTTCTGAGTGACTGCCTGCCCGTGGCTGAGCTCTGGAGTGGCACTGTCCTTGTGGCTGCACAGGCAGGGGAGAGGGTTTGGGCTCCTCTGTGCCCTGTGCTGGCTCAGGTCTGGCTGCCAGCCTGGAGCAGCAGCTGGGGCTGGAATGTTCTGGAAGTGTGGTGGGGGGGAAAGAACCAGAAAAGCTCAAGGTGCCCCAAGTGGCAAGTACTGATATCTGGGAAAGTTTCCTCTATGAAATGTGCCACAAAGCAACTGCTCTCAGTTTGGTTTTCAGCCTCCAGCAGACCCAGAGAATGTTCATCTGGGTGCTTGGTTTACTGAAGAGCTCAGTGGAAGATAAAAATTTGGCATTGAGCCAGCAGGAAATGGAAAAATTTGTTTTTCTGCTCCTGGGAATGATTTTTGTCTCTTTATATGCTCTCCAAGTGGTTCTGCAGTTTGGTTTTATGAAGATATTATTTTAACTTGGTGCTGGAACTTGTCTACAAATGAGTGTTGAAATGCAGATCTGTTATTCTGATGAATAAATTGGATGACAGCTGCTAGGGAAGAGTGAATGGATGCTTTATTGGGAGAATAAAACCACCTCTAAATAAATGCTACTAGAAATAGAAAAAAATATACTCAGGTACATTTTCTTTTTTGTGTCCAAAGACAAAACCTACACATTATAAAACAACATTCATAAAAGGAAGTGAAAACCCCCTTTTCTAATCACTTTTTACAGCCTGTGTTCTAAAACAGACCAGATGTCTCAAAATTCAGACTTCTTTCTTAGTTTTCATCACATTTTTGCCATAGTATTGCCAATAATCTCTACATCACAGTCATGTATTCGCATTTCTTGTGTCCCTCAAGATGCTGTTACTCCTTGCAGTTGAGACTTGAACAGAAAGAGCTGTCAGACTTGTTTTGATGCTCATGAGGATGAAAGTCATTGATCCCACTGAGGGCTCAGGGCACCCATGGGATCAGGTTCTTCCCCTGGACTGGCTGAGTTGAGCAGATCCCAGCGAAAGCTCAGAGGAGTGAAGGTATCCTTCCCCCAGGGTTTTGTGTTTCTGGGTTTTTTTTGCATACAGCTAAACGTTTTGGTTAAAATGCTTCTCAAGGGATTGGAGTGAGCTGCCTGCAATGAGTTGAGGCACACAAATTGCGTAATTAACGATGCAATTAGCTTTGCAGCGCTGTTTTGTTGTGGAGCATCACTAGATGGTGCTGCCGAGTAGGCTTGGTTGGGGCTTGGCTGTTCAAATTGATGGAGCCCCAGCGGCTGTTTAAAACCAGGGACCCCAACGGGACCACAGTGCCTGTGCTTGTAGGGTTTTCAAATACTCTTAATTTGACTTTACTCATTTCTTTTCTTCTGTTGAAGACAACAGCAGGCCTTCTGTTGACTGCACTGACCAGTAAATTAAGGGCTGCCAAGAATTTTTGAATTTTTTTTTTAGTTTTGAATGTGATTTAACACCAGAACTGGGGACAGGCATTTACTGAAACTTCTTATTCAGGGCCAAACCTTTATTATATATATCTGACAGAAGTTTTGTACCATACTGTTATAGAAAGTGGTGATTTTTTTAAAAAAGCATGGAATTGAAAGTCTAAAACACTTATGTGTCACTGCTTTATGACAAGAGCTGTGGCATCCAGTGTTGTCCATGCCACAGTGCCCTGATGTCACCTCCCTTCAGTCCCACTGACAGCAGATGCCCCAAAACTCCCAAAACAGGTGAAGTCAGAGGTTGCCCTGGCACTGATAATGGCTTTCCCTGTCTCTTGATAAAAATCCTCTCAGGTCACTGTCCAGCATTGGCTCTGATCACAGTTCATTTCCAAAACTTTTTATCTGTTCAGATGGTTTGAATATTTATTAAACAAGTAAAAATAAAAAAAAGTTCAACTACTGGTAATTCTGGCCCACTGCCTTCAGCTGTCCTTCAGTTATTCTTTCCAGGTAATATCTTTAAGCTACATATTGCACATAATTTTTCTCTCTGCATTAGGCATAAATGACAACCTCTAACAGTTAAAACAAGTCTTAAAGCTCTACAGTCTATGTTCTGGACAAATTTAGTAGATCAAAACGCGTTCAAAGGTTTTATGTGTTTTTATCTAAGCTGTAGCATTGTAATTAGAGATAGGTGTGGAAAGTTCTGGTTGAGAAGTGAAGCTTTTGTTTTGTGATCTGTGTCAGAATAATGACTTTGGAAAACAAGAAAAGCAGTTATTAAATACATATTGATGTGGGGTTCTTTTTCTCTGTAAAATGGTGTTTAAACTTTTTGTTGTATTGGATTTTATTTTATAGCTTTAGGATTTGTTTACCTTTTGTGACATTGTGAAAACTCATTATCTTTGTCCCTCTCAATCTCCCCAGCAAATCTGAGATAAGGCAACCTATAAATGAAGTATTTATTTTGCTCTGTAAGAACAATATCTAAAGTATTTTTAACAAACACAGCCCTTTAACTCAGTAATAGAGTTAAATTTTAACACTCTGATAAAAGCATTTATATTCAATATACAAGAGAATACTGGGATATGCTTAGAAGTAATTATTCCCTGCCTAGATCTCCCAGGAATGCCTCTAAGAGTAGCTTAGAGAAGATCTGGGACCCAGCTGCCTTCATCAATGACAGTTTCTTAGATTCACTCCCCCTCAAGAACAGCATTCATCTCATGACCAAGACTCTGTGGCAGAGCTCTCTGAGAGTGGAAGTAGATTCACATCAGTGCCTTACCAATGGCTGCAGTTTATTTTACAGCTGCGTTCACCAAGGAGGAGTTTCACACCACAAGATTCCCTGGAACCCTCTCTCCTCCAGGGAGGCAGGAAGTGTTTGTGTCTGGGGATGATTTTGTTTTCTCTAGGCTGTATCTTCCATCGTGCCAGTCCTTTCTCAAGGCTCGCAGCAGCAGGAAGGCGGCGGCTGAAGGGGATTGCAGGATTTGGTGCATGGGCTGCAGCGCCGGGAGGTGACACGGGAGCGGCCGCTGTCACTAGGTGGTACTGCAGAATCGGGAAACAGCGGGTTGCAGAGCACCGAGCACCAGAAATGTCCTGTCCAAGCACAGGAGGGGCGGGCAGAAGTTACAGCAGCCATGAAAGCGCTTCTGAGGGACCCCGGCTCTCGGCTGGCCCTTCACAAGCGCCCTGTTCGCTGCCGGCTCCTTTCCCTTTCCTGCACACGGCAGCGCTTGCTGTGGCTCGGAGTCACACCGAACAAGGTGGTGGCTGGTGACATGGACACGCCTGGGGAAGTTCTCCTGCTGCTCAGTGTTCTCCCAGCCGTGCCAGGAGTTCTCTGTCCCCTCCTGTCCCCTCCTGTCCCCTCCTGTCCCCGGACAAGGCCGGCGCAGCTCCGGGCGCTCTGGGCCGCTGGAGGCTCCTACAGGCCTGACTGGGAATTTGAGCCATATGTTTTTACTCCATAGGTAACTGAGAAAAGGGTTGAGATCTTTTAATTACCTACAGTTCAACATTTTGGACAAAGTCTAGTTGTTTGTTTGGTTTTTTGTTTTTTTTTTTTTTTTTTTTTTTTTAAGCAGAATTTCTGCTTTTACTTGCAGCTGTTTTGGTCACTGCAAGCCAAAGGCTTTAACACAGCCCTCGCTCGTGCTGTGGCTCAGAGTGTTGAGGACTTGGAGGGGTTTTTCTGCAATGGCTCTGAATCCTTTCCTTGGTCACTACAGTGCAGCTGCTTTTGATGTTGCAGACATTCTCTCCTTGGGCTTTAATGTTCCAGGATCTCTGGTGATCACCTAACAGACAACTTCCCTTTTCTTCTCCCTTCTCTCTAAAAGTTTGCAAATCTCTTGGAGTTTGAGTGGCCTGTTGGAAGAAATGGGGGAGAAAATGAGTGGAAAATTGGAAACAAGAGCTTTCCAGCACATGTCAAGATACAATAAGCATTGCCATGCCCTTTAGCAGTTAGATGTGAGAGAATAATGTAAAATAATTTAATAATTTAAAAAGCCAGCTACCTTTTTGGTCTGTAGAAGTGTGGGAGTTGTATTTATTCAACTCTCATCAGAAGGACCTTATTTTGTAAGATACTTTTGATAGTGTAAACTGTGTTATAAACCTGACCACAGCAGTATCAGTTAAAACATGAATTCTTGCATTTTCTCTGAGGAAGTGATTACTAAATGTAATTCTGTACAAAGTCAGAAAAAAACAGAATTGGAGCATGGAGAAGTCTACTCTTTCTTTTCTGGCTTTGTAGAGTCCTGGCCAGCATCTCATCTGCTCTGCCATCTACATTCTGCTACGTGCAAGAGAATTTAGGTGACTAACCTGGTTAGGATTTTTGCTTGTCTTGTTATGGCTGACCTGCACATAAATTTGATTTTTTTTTTTTTAACTTCTTGCCCACTCTTTTTCACACCTTCCAAAGCTGTTGTGTAGATAATATAGAAAAGAGAATAAAAAAAGAGACATTATTTTATTATGAAGCAAAATGGATCTAAATTCCACAACAAAAGGTGGTAATTTCTGCCTTGCTTTACTAGAAAATGAGGATTTGATTGGTGACTGGAGTGATTAGAGGAAAAAATGGAGAACTTCTAATAACAGAGATTTTCAAGCTAATGAAAAAAAAATGAAGTTTTAGTCCTTTCTGTAGTATGTTGAATACTACTGAAAGGACTACTACTATTTTTAAATATAGGATTTAAAAATTCATTTCTTTCCCTGAATTAGGTCTGCAACAAAGAAGTATGTGGCTCCAGAACCAGTAACACAAACCATGAGTTCAGAAGTATTTTTATCACTTAGTAATTGAAGCCACAGGGCAGCTCCTTAAGAAATGGGTATTTTAACACCTTGAAGAACAGAGATTTAAATTTTGCATTCGCTGAAGTTATTTCATTGATTTTAAACAAAAAAATCCAAACAAACCAAACCTATCTCTTCTTTTTCCAAGTCTCTTTTGTGAACAGTTTTGTGCTCTTTGAGTTGCTAAGCCTAAACACAGAAGATTTTAACATCCATCAATGCAGATATCTTCATTTGTACTCCAACTTATTGCTCTTAGGTTTGTCTCACTAGGACTTTTATCTTTTAACTTTCATTTGATGGGAGATCACTTTATTATATGAACTTTGCTCTGGATCCTTTTCTGTTTAACTGGCACCTTTTCTCATGGATTTGTGCCTTTATTTCCCCAGCTCTGGTAGGAGTTAGCCAGTTTTCCTCTTAGGTCTATTAAAAGACCATTATTGCAGCATTTCCTTTTGAGGTCTTTTTACCCTTATCACATTTGCTGTAAATTCATGAACTCCCATTTCACTTCAAGATATTTATGACATATGGGTCATTTTCTTTTATAATCAAAATGTAAAGGTAAGTTCCAATGTTAAATGCCTGTTACAAACTTTTACTGTAGATGAATGATCTCTGCATTTTTTTTTTTTTGCAATTACTGCCCTAAAAGAAATGACATCATGATAAAGACATTGCTTAGTCAGACAGAAAATGGCAGTAAAAGCAAAAAGCTTGAAGGGGAGTTTTGCTTTTTTTGATCCTTCCATTACTTTCTAAGCATAAAGTTAAATTTAATAGACATTTTAATATATAACAGCACACTGAATGGTAGGGCAAGTTTTACAGCCAGCAGAGATTCTATTTCATTTGAAATCTGCCCTTTTACTCCAAAGAGTTGTATTCTTCTAATATCCCAAAGTGAATTGGGATACAAGACCTTAAAAAAAAAAATGAACTCCAAACCACAAAAATGGAGGAACCCAGGCAGTGCTGTCCTATCTTGGTGTCCTGGTAGGTGTCAGATGGCTTTTTACAGCCATGGGGGACATTTTCTAGGTGAGATATAGAACAAAGTGATCTTCCAGCAGTGCCAGCAAACCTTGCAGGAGTGAAATCTTCAACCTCCAGGAAGTATTTTGCAAACACATTTACAGAAGGCAGCCAAAGCTGTTTGAATCATCTGATTGAGCAGGAGCCAGGCTGTGTTGTCTGACCCCAGATCTGCTGGGAAGGATGGTACAGTGCCTGTGTCCTTGGAGCTCACATTGCTGCCTTGGTCTTGGGCTAAGAACTGTCTTAGACAAGGCTGGAAAAGTAAATGTGACCAAAGACTTAAATTGATGCTCTGTTGTAATCTTTTTTTATTTGTAGACCACAAAACAGGAATTTGGCTATTGCTGAAAAAGGACTGCTGCTTTGAACTAGTCAGAAATCTTCAGATAATTTGCGTCCAATATGCAAAATTCAGTGCAGTAACAATTCAGTTCTGAGAAATGAAAAGGATTGCTAGAAAACCACGACTTTTAAGCTGCATCAATGCCTTCGTTGCTGAAGCAGGAAACATTGCCTTTGGATTTAGAAGCTGGTGGCATGCTCTCAAGTGCAGAAAATTTGGTCTGTGATACTGTAGTATTATACTTGCTGGGAAGAAAGAAAAGCCAATAAAGGAAAGAATAATAGTACATTGATCAACCCTTTATCACAGCAGGGTAACTAAATCTGCTGTCACCAAATCTATCACACAGCCACTTGATTAAACTCATGTAATTTGCTGGGATGGATGCAGGAGTTTAGCTGTCATCAGCAGCTGTGGATGGAGGCAGATAAGGAACATTGAGACTATAAGAGCTTCCAGCTGAAAATTTCACTTTGCTTTTCAAAGGAGGGGGGTGTTCCACTGTTGTTCTCCATTGTAATAGCATGAATTGTTGTGGTTTGTAAATCACTAATACAGCACAGCAGAGACACTACTGGCTTCAATTGACCCTATTCAGTTATTGAATCAGCTGGGAGAAAGGGGTGGTGGTTTATATTTAAAAATAAAGGAAAGGGTGGAGAGTTGAAGGTGAGTTCCTGGAGGGTGATGGGGCTGGGCAAGGAAAAAGAAGGAAGGAAATGTTTCCTTTCAGCAGCAAAGGAGACTTTCTTGCAGTAAAGCCCACAGAGAGTGAGCAGCTCCTTATTTTCCTGCTCAATGTTGAAGAAAGAAAGTGAGTGTGGATGGGACAGCCTTAGGATGTGACAGCGAGTCCCTCCTACCTCAGCAAAATGTGACTTTTCTCATAAGTGGGCAAAGAGTTGCTTGGAATAGGAGGAAGTGAGTCACTGGGAGCTGGAGGGCAGCTGGGCACGGCTGGCCTGAGCTCACCCCTGGGAGCTGGGCTGGGGCTGTCACCCACCACGGCTCCTCTGGCTGTCCTGGCTGCACAGAGCTGACCTTGCTGCAGCTTCCCAGCTCTCCTCTCGTGCAGCATGTCTGACTCCTGGCTGATGAGCTCTGCTGTGATTCTGAATCCCTGCTGATGTTTATTGTAAGAGTCTGAATTGCTTTACTTGTCAACAAATCACTGAATATCAGAGGATCAAGCATTAAACATGATTCTGCTATATGTGTTTTGGGAAAATGTAAGGCAGATTTTTAATATTTCATTATTTTTCCAAAGAAATACCACTTCTAATTGGTCAGTTGTTGCCTGGCTTTGGAACACCTCGTCACACACTAAGCTGAACTCTCAGAGGAAACCCCAAACTAGGTTATTTGTAAGCTTCAGTTTGCCCACAAGGAAAAAGCAGTGTGTGAACATGGCCATTAATGTACTGTAATAAGCATAAATACTGAGTCAAGGTGCTTTGATTCTGGCACAGAATTTAAGGAGCAAACGCAAATATCTTGGTATAGGATTGTACATCAATTCAAAAGATAATGCAACTGAGTTAAGCAGCTTTTGGTTAAAAATTTGTGCAGCTGAAGTTTTATAGGATAATACAATGGGTCATATTTGTGAGAGATTTACAGGGTGGGAGTCACCATAGCAATTGCTAGAAATTAGCTCAGCCTTAATGAAAGACTTTCTCATTAGATTGTTGGGAAGAAATTTCCTTGTTAGTACAAGGAAAGGGAAGAAAAGTTCAGAGGTCATGAAAATACCAGGATTCAAATTGCATCTTTGTGCCATGAGAGCTTTAAAGCTAAAGCATTTAACTCTTCTCTAATTTAGGGAAATGGACTCTCCCTCTTTATTAACAAGGTATTTCTGCAGTACCTCTCATCTGTGGTTTTGCTCAACATTCCCCATGTTAAGCTTCAGTTGCAGTTGTGTTTGTGTTTTCTAATCACATTACACTCCTGAGATCATTGCATGGCCAAAGTGCTGAAGGATGTATCTGAACTCAGGGACTATTTTGGGTAATTGCAATTAGACATAAGTAGCTGTTAGGTTCTTGAAATATTTTCTAAAGAACTCAGAAAATATATATAGAACCACATTTCTGCACTGTTTAAATGAGATAATCGATCTGGGGCAGTATGGTCAGCTCACACCATCTTTCTTTACTGATGGACAATGCCAAGTTACTGAATAAAATCCCATTTCTCTTGTGTTCCTCCAAGTAGGATAAAGATATCATAGAAAATGACCTAATGGTATGATTTCACACAATAGCTAGGTAAATTAAAGCAATGAAATACTTCTGATGGTTTCTTTAGTTCTCTTTGTATGCCAAAGAAGTTCGTAGTAGCTTAAGGGTACTTTTCTAGTTCGTTTTCATGAAGTTAAAAGATGATAAGGTTTTGCAGCTTTGCTATAGAAAATAGATATTTCATTTCTTTCATTTATTAAATCTTGTTGTTACATACATATTGTATAGCAGCGTTCTCCATAGTTAGGGAGTATTGTGGTATTGAAACAGATTTTAAAAATTAATCATTTTTTGTTAATTTGTTCAGCATTATCTCATATTTTTTGAGAGGAAACACAAAGTATTTATGACTTTAAGTAATAAGATTATGATTCTCCCCAGCATAAAAAGGGAAATTAAGCATGAACAGGTGATAAAAACCTAGGAGTTGGCAACCTTGTTTTTTGTGCTGGAACTTCACCAAAATGTTTGCCAGTGCTTTTTCCAAGGCTTTGTTCTCCCTCTGAGTGGTTTTTGGTACTTTAGGGCATAACTGGAGGTCAATTTTCAGCCTGGGGCACCCATTCCTGTGCCCAGAGGGACAGTGAGGGGGCACTGCTCAGAGCAGGCACTGCAGCTGCGCTCTGCAGCCCCTTGGCTCAGTGCTGTGCTGTCACAGTTCTCTGGGTATGGATGTCTTGGTGAGCACCAGAGGACAGGATGCCAGGTACAGCACCTCTTACTGCTGCTTGCTGTCTGGAAAATCAATTGTGGGGTTTTTTATTTTATATATATATATAAGGAGAAAATGGGCCATTAAATCATTCCTGCAGGCTTTGGTGTGCTTTCAGCTATTTTTGGGTCTGTGCCCTTCTCCTCTGCTGGAGCAGAGGAAATATTTGTCCAAAACTTTCAGCCATGAGCTGGTAGAAGTGAAGAGATTGAGGTGGTGACTTTGAAGGAAGGAGGAGCCTCTAAAAAATCTGGGAAAGGCAAGAGTGTCAGAATATGTGTTCATAGGGCAGGGGAAGGAGTACTCTTCAGAGATGTCACGTGTTGGGTACTTATCCCTCAGCTCTCTGAGTGCTTGGAACACCATAAGATCCCCAACTTTAGCTCAAGAGAGCTATGGCTCCATTTGGAGAACCTAATGGTACTTAGGGGAAACATATTTTATAGGCAGTTTCTAGAATTACAATTAATTAGTGGGAAAGACATAGCTGTGGTATGTGGGCCATTCATTGCCATATTAGTGAAAAACTGCCAGCTCCAATGTGTACTCTATAAAACCCTGGTGTAATTAGGACTTAATGATTTTTCTCATTTGAATTATTTGTTTCTAACTTTCTTGATCTTCTTATTTAGTCCAAAAATTTATTATAGGCAAGGTCTAAGGCAGAACTGAGGTGCTGGGTTTACTGCATGAATGTGTGTCTGCCTATGTACAAGAAGATGAATATGCTGTGAATGCAGTTAGTTTCCTTTCTGTGTCTGCAGTTTTATCATGAAATCACTTACCAAACTAGGGACTATTGAAACTCAGAAATTCTGAGCCAAAGAGTAAAAGGAGTAAGAAGGGGTAGGAAAGGTGCTTATCTCAAGCATCATCAGGTTTTGATTCAAGAACTATCAAATTTCTCATTGTTGTCATTGTGTTTTGTGGCATTTAGGTTTGGAATTTTCTTCTGCAGCACTATCTTGATGGACTGTAATAGCTTTTGTCGAGTTTGAATACTTAGTGTGGCTCTGTTAAATGAACTAAACTGCCTGGGAAACAAGCAGCTGCAAGAAGATATTCTGAACAGGAGTCACTTTTTGCCTAGGAGTTTATGGGGTTTTTTTAATGCCTTTTTTGTACTTGGTAGGAAGGGACCTTACTGGGTTTGTTTCTTGGTTGGTTTTTAACTTTCACATCCATTAAACAAAAAATGTGCTAAACCTGACAGCGAGGTGCAGTCCTGAAGGACACTTGTCAGTGCCTGCTGTATTTGGGAATATAATGTGCAGTGCAGAGCAATGCCCTGCTTTGCTGGGAATGAGTCTCTGCCTGCCTGTCACTCTGCAGTTGAGTCATCTGTTCTGGTGTGCACTTTTCCACTCCTGAAAGGATGATGTTTGTGTGCTTACCCTGCCTTACTGCAGTGAAAAAGCAGGACCCTGCATCGCGAGGAGAGGCAGATGGTGCCTGCCCTGCAGAGCTGGCAGTGAGTGTGAGCCTGCAGGAGCATTCCCAGAGCGCTCCCAAGCACTCCCTGGTGCACTGCCAGCAGCTCGGGGGCAGGCAGCTGTGGGGCTGACCCAGCTGCCCTGCCTGGCTGGAGCTCTGCCACCAGGAGCAGCTGCCCCAGTCCTCTCCTGCTCTCAGCCAGGCCTCCCTCAGCAGCACCTGGGACAGCTCCTGTCCCTTGGGTCCCTCAGGCCACACTGGGCAGGAGGGCAGGGTATGGCTTCAGTGCCTGCTTCCAGCAGGAATCCGTTTCTTTGGACCTTACAGTCACTGAGTTTGGGAATATGGGACTCCATTTTCCTCATGGTGGAAAAAGCCTATTCTTTAATCACATAACTCATTTTTATACAGTATTACAGACCTCGTGTGTGACTCCCATTGGTCAGTAGCTTTCTTGCCAATTACTTTATTGGTCAGTAATAAGTTGTTATCCTGTATTGATTGGTCACTCAAACCCCTGGTGTGTACGTGCAGGAAAAGTTGTTAGTGAGAGATAGTTTTCATCTTTCCATCTAATGGTGCAAAACCAGTTTATACAGGTGCTGGTTGTTTTTTACCCAGGAATTGATTGCTATGTTAACAAACTGCTCACACCAGGATTGCTTTCACATGGGAACTTGCAAAGGGCTGGCTTGACAAGACCAGCCACTGATTTTAGGAGATCAGGCTTGATTTTATGAAGCCTTGCTTTATGATTTTTCTACCTTACTGCAACAATGCAGCTTGAGGGTATTTAAGCTTTTGTATTCTAACTAATCCATACTATAAAACAAAAAGGGTCCTTTCTCCTTTATGCAATACTATATGTCAATTTGAAGTAGGGAATTGGACATCTTCTGAGGCTATGAACCAAGGTATTCACGTGCCACAAGAACAACAGGAGAGGACAACAGGGATTGCATTTTACCTCCTCTGTACAAAATGTTTTGCTGTCCTTCCTGTCTCTTAGAAGAACATAGTGACCATGTCAAAGCAACTATTTATGTTCTGTCGTCATATCATGATTAATTTGTTTTGTTTGTGGAAAAGAAAAATATTGCCTTGGCTTGGGCTAGATGTTCACATCCTGTACTGAGTTTTCACCTATGACAGATGCTTCAAATGGTGCCAGATTTTAGTTCCCCTGCTTTTAATTGCTAACAGTCTCCTACAGAAACAGTTAACAAAAATTTAAAACTCCAGAAGCAACGCAGTGCTAATGGATGGAACAGTCTGTTACTTGCTTAATTAGTTATGTTAAACAACTTGAGCTTTGGTGTTAACAAATTCACTTAATCGTAGTAAATAATGAGGATTATAATTGAAATTGTGCCCTTTTGCCCCTTGCAGAGTTACTAGATTGTGCCGAGTTTGCTGCACACCTGCTAAATCAGAGCTGATCAATGACAGGCAATGGCTGGACATAATAATGGATTTGCCCCTCCTAGAAACTCTAGAGGAAGGAAATCCAGTTCAAACAAGCTTTGAGAATCTGAGGAGTAATGTGAATGTGGAAAGTGACTGAAAAAGCAGAGAAGTGCTGGTACATGTTGCTCATGCAAATACAGAGAGGCCAAGAAAGCTGATTCTGAGCCCAAACTGGTTACAGCATAAAATCAGGAGCTCTTCCTGAGCCAAAGGGAGTGGGGGAATGTGTAACATAGGTTTCTTGCCATAGATTTCTGACACTTATTGAAAAAACTAAACTGAAAAAGTTGTAGAGACTATGGAATGCCTTGGAAGAAGTTAGAATCTTCATTATGCATATTATATGTGGTACAAATGCATGTTCATAGCACATGTGGTGTAAAAACCAGATGAGTTTAAAAAGATACTGTCCAGTGGCTATTCCCAGCTATTCCAGGGCTGTATACTACTGGCTTCACATTGTGCACCTTTCCTGCAGTCTGAGATCAAGTAGTGCATTTCCTCTTTACAGATCTAGTGACATTAAATACATGTATTCATCCACAGCATAAAAATTTTGAGGCAAATATGACAATACTTACAAGGGTCCAAAATGTATTTATATGTAATTTGCATGACAAGACTTCATTTGGATATATGTGTTCTGATCTGATAAATGAGGAGAAAACTTTGCCCTTAGCTTCCCTTCCTACCTCCCTCTTTTTTCCTCACAGCTGTAGTGCACATACTTCTCATTCAGCATATTTTTGCTGTTGCCCACCTTCCCTGTGACCTTGCTTTGGTTTCTGTCTAAATAAAATCCAAGTGTGCCCATCTGTGGAGGACAAAAAGGAAAGAAAAACCAACCCAAACTTAGTTTCCTAAGGCAGCTGCCAATTGCAAGTTTCCCAATAACTGCTTTGGGGGATGGAGCAGAGTAAAGCAAGTTCCCCTTCCCTCAGACCTCTGTGCCAAACTGTTTCCAGCCCTTTGGGGAAAGCAGAAAGGGAGCCTGGCAAAATGTCCCTGCTCAGGAATATTGTGGAGCAGAGACCTCCACATGAAGAACCCGAGCTGGGAGCCAGGCCTGCCATGGGAGGATCAACCCTGCCCCTGTGAAGAATATCAGCCCTTCTGCAGCCATTGCTATAGTAACAAGCTGCAGGAATCCCCTCTGCTGTAATTAAGTTGGGAAAATGATCTCCCTGTGATAAAAGCAGGACCACCAAGCACAGACCTAAATAGGTTTAGATTGTTTTCCTTACACTAAAATCCCTGAGATTGCTGTAGTAGACAACAGTGGGTGTAGGGCTGTGTTACTGGGAGCCTCAAGCAATAGGAGCAGCTACAGTCACAATCACTTGGTTTAATTCAGAGCCTCGAGTTTCCCATCTTTCCCAATTTTTGATAAAATCTAAATCATTAAAAAATCCTAGCAGAACACCATTACCACAAAAAACCCCAATGTCCCCCAACCCCCAAACAATAACACCACAAACAAACAAAGCCCCCAGAAAACCTAAAAACAAAAAAGCCCAAACCAACCAGCCAAAATTCCTGTTGACCTTGGATGTCTTTGACAGAATCTACATAATGTATCCTGGATCTGGGGCACTTGTTTTGGGGAAGCAGTGGATAAAGCCAAGAAAGAATTGATAATTCTTTCTATGAAAAAGACTTTGAGAAAAATATTATGAAACATTTCATGGCAGTTGCAGGCTGGGGACATGCTGGAGCTCCTTCTAGTTTACTTAAGTGCCTCAGGCAGAAATTTGTTTGCTTGAACATTAGAGAAAAAAGCTGTAAGCTATCAACTAGCAATATATGAAGGACTAGGAATGAATATGTCAAACCTGACTTCAAATGAATCTACTGTGGAGCCTGCAATCTCTCTTTAGATATGCTTGGTCTTGTCTGAGATAGGAATAAACTTTCTGATGAGTGTAATGAATGCCTGTGAATAAGGAAAGGCCTCAAGTTGCACAGGAAATGCAGCAACAAGAAATAAATAGCTGTTGCAGGCTGGTGAGATCTAACAGCTGAAGATGCAATCAGCACTGGTGTGTCACTGGAGCTGCTGCCTGTGCACATTAAAGCAGGAGCCCAGGAGCTGTCCCAGAACACTGACAGAAGCCAGTGGAATTGATTCTCCATTTTTAAGCCTGAGCATAGGAGCCCCAGCTTTATCCCAGGACCCCAGTGTGGTAGGTTCTATTTAAATGCAAAGCCTAAAGAGATTTTCTTCTGAAAAGATCATTGTGTTCGTGTTGTGAATGAGACACATCCAGTTTGTGCTGCAGTATGAACATGTTTATGATTTATTTAACATTTACACTGATTGCAAACAGGATGAGCCCCACTTTTACATGCAGCTGAGAACCACAGAATCCTCATTCATTAGCCAGCTAATGCTGGCTAAAAGGTGTGGTGGGAATGCAAGAAAAGCAGACAAGATGCATAAACAGCAAAAGAAACAGTGCAGGCAGCTGGGGAGGTTGTCATGTTGGTGTGTTTTTAAGGAAGGTTTGGGCTGGGCTTTGCACCCTGAACTCATGGGAGCAGTTTGTGCAGACCAGCTGGTGAAAGCTGCTGTAAAACTATCATTTCTTGTTGTTCACAAATTTTTGTGACCTTCATATTGCACCTCATGAAGGTTGCTGGTATCAACTTGTGCAAAATCAGGCATAAAGCTTGGACCAGTTCTTGTCAGGAGAAGCTGGAAGTGAATTATGAGAAAATTGCTTAAAAGGAAAGCAAGAACTCTAAACCCCATATTACTATTCCTATAAAAGATTGTCATTCCCCCCAGACAAGATACAAAGTTATAAAACCACAGTATTAAAGCATCTATAAACATTTAGAATAAATCAAATATTCTCCTTTTGGTTTGCTTTAGATTGCTTTATAATTAACTAATGTGCTTTTCTGAAACCAGTTTTATATTTCCTAATGGCTTTGGCTACAAAATGAGATCAGCAGCTAAATGACTGCCTAACCACAAGGACCTTTAATGATCTTTTAGGAAGCTCTGCATTACCTTGGACTGAAAAATTTTGTTGCTGCACAGTAACACTTACACGCACTACAGAGCATTCATATTGCATAAGAATCAGGAGAATGAAATTCCACTTACAAGTATTCATTTCTGGGTTGTCAATACTCCATGAGAGTTTCAGGAACAGAGGTTTTTTTGTAATTTCTTTTTAATAACCTGGTTTAGCAATGTACTGAGAAAGGATTTAAGTCCAACTGAGGTGGATGCTGAAGCTCCATAAATGTGATATATATCAGCTGAGCATTGGTCCCTGTGGCACTTAAGATATAGTTACCTGCTTTCCTGAATTGAGACCACAGAGAACTACCTCACATTAAGGTGGTTAAAAGTGCATAAAATGTTTCAGGGGGGTTAAAGTGAGGGTAGGCTTGGTCGTGGCTGTTCTTAATAATGTAGGAAAAAACTAGAAGCAACATAAACACAGAAACAGACTCTGCCTTCAGAGATAAAACCTTTTAATAATTAACCTTTTATCACAGGAGATGTTTGATATCATTAGTAAATCTTTTCTCTCCACAGAAGGAATTCAGTGGTCTATAAAGCAATTACAATTCAGAATCATCATTTCATTTAATAGCCTGTAGCATTGTTCTGGAGTTTTGCTCACTCTGGACAGTGTACTTTTAATTAACTCATGTAGTACCTTATTGGGTTTTGTTATAGAGAAGCTAGAGGTCACCAAATGCAGTCCATTCCACTATAATGTGTTTTTTTTGTTTAATTATACCTCTCCTGCCTTGCTTTCTACACTAATGCTAGATTCTGGCAGCAGTTAATTTATGATATTTTGATCACTGAGTGTTTTTATATGATAGATGAAAATGCAGGAATCTTTTGAGGGGGATAAAACAACCAAGACATAACTGACAACAACACAAATGTTTCTTTCATTATGTTTTTGGGGAGTTAACTTGATTAGATCTTAATATTTCAATGAAATGTGAGAAGTGAAAGCTTTTTATTGGATTGCCAGCAAAGGGGTGTTTCCTGATGCCTGTTTGGATTTCAGGTGTGCCCTCCCTTCCTTCTCTGTCCTCAGAAAAATGATATACAATGGCAGGGACCACTAGGCTTTCCTGTGCACCCTTCTCATACCCATAAATTTCATTTCAGCTCATATTATTTGGAATTCCTGAATGCTTTTGTTTCCCAGAATGTTTCCCAGAAAAAGTGCTATTTTAAAGTTTGACCCGTTGTCTTTAGGAAGCAAACAGTATCCCACATGGCAGAGCTTTGTGTAGTGTAATTTGCAAGAGGAGGCTACTTCAGAAGTGCCTTACAAATAATATTCAGCATTGAATAGAATGAGGAGCTTCCTTTTGAGCAACTCTCTGTGTTCTCTGAGGGTGTTTGGTTGCTGAAGGTGGCAGGAATATTCAGGACATGTGTCTGTGATCCTGCCAACAAACCTTTTCATCCTCTGAATATTTTGATAAGAACTGAGATTAATTATTTCATTCTATAATAATTTACCTTGTATTCTAAAATAATCATGAAGCAGAATCTGGCAGGAAAAGTAATGCCTTTACTCTTAACAGTCCTATAAGACTGTGCTAACTGTTCTTTAAGCAATGAATTCCTTTTCATGTCTGTTGAACAGCTGCAGCCAGTTGTCTGCATGATTTATGGGCTACTTGCCTGACAATTCTGGGGTAGTCAGTTGGTCTCATACACTGTTGTAGCATTTTGTGAATATATTATCAGGTGCTGAAGTCTCTGTTCTCTTTGGATTTTAGTGTTGTGAAGTTTCTGAAAGGACAAGGAGGAATGAGATGCTGGAGGAAGCCAGAGAGTAGCATTGTCAAAACTGTCAGGCTGACACAGTTCTATTTCCAAAAGCAGCTTAGCTTGCTTAGGTGTCAGGAGACAAATAGGTTTCTGAAATCAGGTTCCTGAGCACCTAAATCATTCTTGACAGCATTTAAAACTTCTGCATGTTGAATGCACTTTTTTAAGTTCTCCCCTTCTTGAATTTGGAGTAAGTTTAGTTCTTTGAACTAAGTCCACATCAAATCTTTGACTTCAGCAGAATTTATATTTTTGGTTAATTAGATATGTAAGCAAACATTATGAAGACTAATGTCTAACAGGCCAAAATGTTTTCTTCGGCTGTGAGGTTACCTCATGAGTTTTCATATATGTAACATTTAATATAAATACAGAATGTCTGAAGCAAACCCTGTTTGCTGAGCTGGCTTCTGTTGAGTATAGCAGGAGGGTTCAGAATCTCCCCTTTTTAGGATGACCATTGTTTGATGTGGTGCTCAGTGGCCTCTGAATATTTGTGAGCTGCAGGTTCCCCATCACCCAGACACCCTCCCCAAGCTGCCAGAAGTTTATTGGCCCTGGTACAGCCCCTTCCAAGCCCAGCATGAGGGTCACCCTTAGGGCAGCCCAGAGGATCTGCAGTCAGTCCTGGCTGTGTTGGTTCTGTGGCAGTTCTGTACACAGTCCCCTGGGTGGCTGTCCTGCACCCTTCCTGGTGGAGGAGCTGCAGGGGCTAAGGTACATGCACAGGGACCAGAATTGGTAGGAGCTGAGATATAAGATAACTACTCTTGAATGTAGAAGTGGGTATTAGAATGGAGATTATTTCTTGCTGATATAGTCAATAAAATTCTTTATAGAAGTGGGTGAAGGAGGAGTGGGAAATTATGGCAAGCAGAGAGCTGTGGTGTTATGGCTCAACATTAAAAATCAGAGTCAACAAATGCATAAATTACCATGGCAGTGCAGTACATTCTGCACCATAAAAATATTTGAAAGACTTATTTGCACTCAGATTGACTGAGCTAATGTTTTTGCCTAATATGAATAGCATGAGTTTTCCACTGCTTGTATTCAACACTCTACAATAAGAGTTGCATTTACCTTGAGAAACACAAAGAAGTGAACAGGCTGATTCCTGGTGTAACTGGGCACTCACTGCTGAAGGTGTTTGTGTTGGTTCTGGTATCCCAGGGGTGCCTGAAGGAGCTGAAGGCAGCTCTGTGCTGCCAGGACAGCAGTCCTGCTCCCCGGGGCAAGAGTGGAGGGCTTGGCAGCCACAGGCCATCAGCAGCACCTCCAGCTCCACCTCACCCCACGAGTGCCCACATGGGTGCCACTGGCATCTCCAAAGTTCTGCTGAGTGTCCTTGTGGAGGAGTAAACCTTGGAGTGCAGGCTGGGGAGAGGAAACAGGCAAAGCAGAGACAGGAAAAGCCCATTTGTTTATTACCTTTTGTGTGTAAATCATATTGAATGGCTTGCTCTCTCTCTGCTGTTAATGTGTCCGTACTGGGTGGCAACAAGGAAACCAGTTTGATGGTGCAGCACAGTAGTTAAAATCTGACAGCTGAAAAGATAAAACTGGGCTACACACCTCCTGTTAAAGTTCAGTCTTGCCTTTAAACCTTTCAGCTGACGTCACAGCTCAGGATGGTTCTATATAATCAAAAGATTTTCCAAGAAAAACAAATCTCTTCCCTGTTGAGGATGAAATTGGGAATCTTTCCATTCTGCAGCCTGGGACAACCATGCAGATTGCTAAAACAAGCATTTCACTGTCAGTGTAAAGAGGCACACCTGCCCAGGTAGGAGTTCAGGGCTGCATTCAGGACAGAGCCACACAGCTCACCAACCACCAGAGCAGGCCCTACATTTTGACTTAAGGGTAGCCTTGGTTAAAGAAATATCTTGGGCAGTTTCTTAAATTCTACAACTAATTGAAAAATGTGTACACTACACTTTTCTGAGGGTTTTCCTGCACTCTTGGTAAAGAATTGGGGTCTTGAGGAAGCCTAATTTCATATACATATGCCCATGTTATCACAGGTCATCCAATTTAAAATACAAATCTACATTTTTTAGATTTTGCCACCCCCCAAAAAAATCACTTTTCATCTTCAGTGTCTTGCAAATATCAGATCAAAATGCTGACAAAGGCAGGAAAAAGCGGAATGTGTCTAAATTTACATATTGTTTTGTTCCAGAAACAATACTATTCTCACTATTCTCATTTAATTGTCATTCTTCAAAGCATCATAACTCATTGCTTAGTAAGCACAAGTCATGAGATATCAGTGGTGTCTTCCTTGTATTTTTTATGCAGTAATTTACCCCTTGAGTTACTCCTAATTTACCCCAATGCATTACAATCAATGCAGGTGGTAAAGCTGACATTTAAGTGTACAGTTTAAAGTATTTTATACAGTATTTTTCTCAAGGTCTCAAATGGCCACAGGGTAGGAAGAAGTAAAAGTCACACACCTGAAAAAAACCCAGCTTGCTTTTGAATCCTTGTCAGTGCTTGTGGTGGAGTGTTCCCTCTGTGTGTGAGGTCCTGCCTGTGGGGACAGCAGCAGGAGTTGTGGCCTGGGTGTCCCTTCAGGCAGGGCTGCAGCCCAGCAGTGCCATCATGGGGCTGGGTCTGGCTCTGCCAGGGCAAAGGAAGGGAATTCAATGTCAGGGTACACTCACCTGCTGAGGGAGCAGCACCAAGGCTGAGCCTCTTGAATTGTCTAAGGAAAAACTCCAATTTGAGGGCTGTGATTTTTGGGGAAAAATGCATTTAAGAAAGAAAGAAAGGAGGAGGCAAAGACCTATTTCACCCTTGATGAACCATCCTATCTGAATGAGTCTGGAGTTCTTTTTCCTCTGTGATGTATAATCATACCTTCATGCTGGGGTGTGAAAGGATAATGAAACCCCTCTCTCTCCCTGTGGGGAGGCACAGGCGTTCTCAGTGAAACCCCAGCTCCAGGACTGGAGACAGATGGAACAAAGCACATGGGCACAAACAAGCTGGGGGTTATTTTACTGTGTGGCATTTCCCTGCAGCCCTGCCAGGGCTGGTCTGCTGTGTTACAACACATCTCCAGCAGGACAGGAGACTGCTCTGGTGTTTTCTGTCCTTGATCTTTGGCTAAACTGGAAGTGAACTACTCAGATCTAACTAAAGCATAAAATATTCTGGTCAATTTTTATCTTGTTTCAGGCATTTCTTTCATGTATTCCCCTGGTTAGGTGTCTAGAAAGGATCCACGGAGGAGCTCAGGGACTCTTCAGACCTAATAGGACTAAGATTATTCACCTATAACTAGCTGTTAGAAGAGAGTGAGTTGTTAAATTGCTCTATCATATCATGTTATGTAAAAGTTATTATTTTCAGCAAAATGAAAGTAGTCTGAGACCATAGGAAAGTTTTTCAAAGCTATCAAAGTGAAGGACAGACTTAAAATGAAAATCTATTTAGGAAAAGAAAAAAAAAAAGGCCAAAGACAAGTTGAATGTGAAATAGGGTAGCTCTTTGATCTGAGGTTTAATGTTTCCAAACAGTGATCTACACACAATGATTGTTGTGGTCAAGTAGAGTTGTAGCTATGCAAGACTTGGAATATTCTATTTTAATAGATATAGAAAATTGGTAGACAAAAATAGTTGGAAAGCATGACAGGAGTTTGAAAAGTGATATTTTTGAACATATTGGTAGAATGAAATGTTTTTGTGAATACTGACCACTAGATCTTTGTCAGAATATTACAGCTATATTAATATTTTCCTTTGAGTTTTTGTCACTCTGGTTTTAGACATTGCTCACCTAAACTATCCCCCATAATAAAAGGGAAGTGTTTGGTTTACATTCTCTCCTTGTCCATCATCACCCACAGCTGCTGCAGTTTGGCAAAGCACAGTAAACTTACTGACAATATTCCTTCTTATTGTGCTTGATGTGTCTGATGCTAAATGCTGCTTCACCCTCAAGTGATTTAATTCATGGTCTTTGTTACCTCTTGTATACCCTAAAAGAAGAAATAAGTGTGCAGTAAACAATAAAGGCCCCTGAATTGCTCATATGGTTTGGCAGACTAAGTTGAAACCTTTCTGAGATTGAGAATTTTAGTAAAGAATATTAGAAAAAGGATGTCCTGTTTCTCCTGTTTAGAAATCTTTCCAGAGCTAGGATGGGAGGTTATTTTCAAGACTGAATATGATTTGTGCTGTGTTATTCCAGGGCTCAGAGTTCAACATTCTTTAATAGCCAAATTTTCTATTGACTTCAAAGAGAGCTTTGTAGGGGAAAGGACTGTGGGATTCAGCTCACAGTGATTTCTGTTCTTTTTTAATAAGGAAAAGTCTTGGCTGGCTAAAAACTGTGCATTCCAATGAAATACTGGTCCATCACTTGCAGAGTAAATGTACTGTTTAATATTAAAGAAATGATTCAGTCTTTTAGTGGCAAAGTTCTTTCAGGTTATTAAAGTGGCATTATAATTGCTGTTCTGCTGGTGTCACAAATGAAGTTCTGCAGGATGGTTGTGACAATTAGCAGTAGGTTGAGCCTTGAAAAGGATCATTTTAATCACTTCTTTCTATCCAGTGATCAGTTCTTCGGTGTTGAATGAAGGTTTGACACTCAGTAGATTATCAAACCACTGAGTATTTCTCAGATTTTTTAAAAACACTGCTAAGCAGGGCTCTTATCAGTAGTAAGGTCTTGTCCTGATGTCCTAATATAATGTTCATTCCTTACATGTGCTTTTTCTTCACTGTGTGATGCAGAGTGGTACAAATAGGTGCCTTCAGCTGAGCAGGGGCCCAGTGACATTTGGGGAAGGTGCTCTTTTAGAACAGGTTTGTAGCCTAGGCAGGCCAGAATACATCTCTGCATACTGGAAGGTTAATCAGCTAGAAAGGAGAAGAGGGGGTTAATGGAGTTAAACTGGTAGTTGACAAGCATTTATTATTAGGGAAATTTATTACTAGGAAATAGCCCATTCTAACAATGGGCTTCTCTCTTCTAGTATTTTTTCCCCACATACTTCCATATTTTACCATCCTTGTTTAAAAAGTTTCTTTTCTACAAGTTTACATCATAATTAGTAACAAATGTAGTGTCCCAGATCATTCTAAGTATCAGAGTATGAAGAGAAGAATGAGGTTGAATGTACTTATAAGATTTGAAAATACAGAAGAAAGGGTTTGACTGATGCTCAGAGCTGTTTGCAGGGGAAGAAAGGCTATTCATCTTGGTTTCTGGATCCAGAAATTAGCCAGGCTCCCTCCTCTTACAGCTGTGACAAATGTTTCTTACAGCAACGCTAGTGGGAATAACCTATTTACAGATAATGTGAAAAATGAAAGATGATAAATCACCTCTTGATAATGGAGCTAGAGAAATTTTAAGCCAAAAATGAAAATGGGTATTTATGATGGTTCCAAGGATGCTTTTAATAGCTGTCTGTTCCGTTTTCCCTCTGCTGTCTAGTGTACACAATGCTATAAAAACACACGGGGCTTTTTGTGATAGAAGTGTCATTCAGAATTAAGAGATTTCTGCATGGTTATGCACACTCATGGTTCTGTGGCTGGCTGGTGGCTGGAGTCTTCATCTCCTGACACCTGGATCCTTTGAGTGCTGGATTGTTTGACAAGCCATATGCCCATTTCCCTGTATGTATTCAAGTGGTTCCTCTTTTCCTCTGTTGATTCTGTATTACTCTCTTTTACAGATTTATTAAAAATGCTGTAAGTATGATCATTTGTTATTGTTGTTTAAATTTGGTATTGGCATAACCACAATCCCAGAGCAGAACGTTTCTCAGGAAGGCAAGTAGAACCTTACCTGCAGTGGGTAACCTTGGCTGTGTCCCTCCCTGAGGAGTGACAACAGCCTCCTGTTCCTGCTGTGCCCTGGGGAGAAGCATCTGAACTGTCTGCAGGAGCATTAAATGGCCTGTGTGTGCAGCTGCTCGGGCTGCCACCTCCACTAAACCTTCTCCTCCTCTCCCGGGGTGTTTGCTATGGTAGATTGCCTGCACGGCTTCCTTCTGAGCCTGGGCCTTCAGCCAAAATAAAAGCCAGAGACACATCAAAGCACTTACTTAGAGGATCACCAAATATTACTTTTAAATAGAAAAGAAAAAAGTATTTCTTCTGAAACCCTAGGCTGGGCATGGAAAATATTTTGTAAAGGAGAAATTTGTAAATCCTGGGGAAAAGTAATTGTGTTGGATGAATGCATGTGGTTGCCAAGCTTAAAAAAGGGCATCTTGGGAGCAGTAGGCTTCAGAAAGGCCTTCAGCCACTACAACTTGATTAATAGAAATGATAACTGCAGAAGGATTTTGTGAATAATCCAAAACCCATGGCATTGACAATAAAGCTTGTGAAGTGCAAGCAAGAGATTATTTTGTAGAGCCTGACTGAGAACCAATTTGAACTTGGAGTGGTGAGTTCCCTAAAGAAATTGAAGGGAAATATAAATATATAATTAAAGAGAAAGAAATTAAAAGGAAATAGAAATATTTTTCTATAATATAGAATATCTTTAATTATTTGTTTTTGTCATTGCAAAATAAACTTCCTGCCGAGGAAGCCTGGCTGGTTGCAGGTGATATTACCCTGGCCAGGCAAAGGAGGTGCTGAGTTTCAGAGGCTTGCTGTAAGCCAACACTTGAGCTATGGACTGGCTGGTTTTGTTCAGTGTAGCTAAGTTGGTGTCAGACCTCTTAGCTCTGAGGGGCTCCTGAGCAACACAGAAATCTGGAAAAAATGTGTCAATGCTGACCAAGAGACAAATCCCACTGAGGCACCCTGCTTACTTAATTGGAGTTTTACCAAGCTCAGGGTCTGATCCCTCTCGAGTAGGTGTGAATTACGTGCTCAGAAATGTCCCAGAATGACTCTGCCCACTGAGGAGCTGGTCTCCCCTTACCTGGTGCCTGCACTGAGCTGAGCTGTCACTGCTGGGATCCTCCTCCTCCCGCGAGCAGCGCGCTGCACCGATCGAGCTGCGCGCCAAAAACAAATCCTCAGCACCTGGGGATCGAGAGCAAATCCCAAAGGTTCTGGACATCACTCTTGGATCTTAACTTGCCTACATATTTGTGAACCACTTTTTCTAATTATGTTCCCAGTGCTGGTAAAAATATAAAAGGCTCCTTAAGATACTTAGCAGATAGTTTAAGATACCTGCAGACTCTGCTCATCCTTTCCTTTTGTTCCTCTGTGTGTTCATAAAAATTGCTCTTCTCTGTCAGTTTTTTTCAGATATTTCCATTTAATTTCTAAATTTTAATATTTATTTGCTTTCTTCTCTGGAGAGTACAGAGCCCCTGATATCCTAAACTGGCACACTCTGATGTGTGGAGGTGAAACATTTTTCTGCAGTATTAACAGCAGTGAGGGGGATTTAGCACTATGTAGCACTACAATACAGAGAAATAATCTTCCCCAAGACACAGGGACTCATTTTGTCTAGGGTGCTGTCTTTCATATTGAACTATTACTACTGAACCCCAGAATAAGCAGCTTTTACCTCCTAATAGATAACTTCAGAGCATCTGAGATTAAATTGAAGGGAAAGTACACTTAATTTATACAGTTCATATTTATTCACCATATTTCTTTGAAGGCAGGTTTTAAACATGATAATACAAAAATACTTGCTTTTCAACATTTGATATGAATTAAAGTCCCTGCTGTAACCACAGAGCACATGAGTTTGCTACAATCCTTAAGGTTACAGATTTGGGTTTGATACTTTGATTATTCCTCCACAGATGATTTACAATTTCTCAATTTGAAATGTATTCCTGGGAAAATACTGCTGATCTCACTGTCAGGCATATATCCTCTCACAGCAAGGAATATTTGTGGTATGCAAGGTTAGGAGAAGATTTCTTTTTGTGTGAGTAGGTAGATTACAAAGCCTCGTTGTAATTCATTTCTAGAAAGTTATTACAGAACATTCTAGATTAAGAAGAAAATGTTAGACCCTAAATTACTTGAGAGCAGCTCCTTCCCAGGAGCACACAGCAATGCTGCACAGTGCAAAGGGCCTGTTCTGTTCAGTTCCTGCTGAATGTGAGCATTTCTCTCCATGGCACTTTGCTGAGTGCCCTTCCCCTTCGTTTGTAAAAATCCTCTGCAAGACACTGATTTTTTCGGATTTAAATGTACAGCTAAGCAGCCTGCTCTGATTAAATAATTATTTTTCCTGAGGGTATTTCTCTTTGGTACTTCAAGAAGGATTTAAACATCTCTAACCTGCTAGTAATGCACGTGTGGTATCATCATGCTTAAAAACCCATGTTAACAAATCTGTGTTGGCTGGAGGTTAGGCTTTTGCAGTTTGCTGCCAAGTGTTTTGGGATGTCTTTCGTGACTCACTTGTGGGCTTGCAACTCAGATTATGCAGTATCTCAAATGTGTGCTGTGAATTTTAATTCCCTTTTATGCTCTTTCTGTTATGGGTGTGGAATGAGGAGCAGAGCAAGGAAATAGCAGTGAGAGGCACTGTGGTATGAAAACATGCTTATGAGTAATTTGATGCAAAATTGCTACAGATTGTGCAAAATAAATATTTGTAAGTGTATTTTTAATAACTGTAGAGATTTATATCTTTATTTTCATGTTTGTATTGCACTAATTTGTTGTGTTCTTACACAGATCTATTCCCATTCATGCCTACTGATCTGTTGTTATTTTCCTAAGCCCTCAACAGGATGTTTGCTACAATTAACTTCAGTACTCTTGTTAAACTTCATGGTCATTCAATTACAACTTTTGATCTTCAATTTTTAAGTTAGTTTACCCCCTGGATTTGACCAAGATGGGGTTGCTCAGAACGCTGTCCCACCCCATCCTGTGGGTGGGATGGAGCATCTCCCTGCACAATTGAAAGGTTGCCAAAAGGTCTCATTATGGTTTCTTCAGTGCTCTGGGTTTCTTTTCTGAGTTTTCCCACAATTTCTTCTTTCAGCAGTGCTTTATGGTGGTTTTCCTGTTCCTCTCTTTGGCTGTGCCTGATCTTGTGTTAAGTAACTTCTATTTCCCTGTGTTAGAGGCAACATTTCTGTCTCTGTAGCACAGAAGTATTTAAGAAGTGGCAGGAGGTGAAGGATCTATACCAGGAGCCTGTGTCTGCCACTGCTGTGCATGCCCTGGGCAGGATAATAGGTAGTGGGGAATATAAGTGATTTTTGCTTTCCTGGTCTAGACACTGCCCTGAGGAGGTTACACCCCCACTTTGGAGGCTCTGTGGGAATGGCCTCAGCAAGCTCAGCACTTTACAGAAAAGCCATCCCCTTCCCAGTGGGCAGAAAGCAGAGGGGAGCTGTATCTGCAAGACAGGAAACAGAGCAATTATCAGGTTGATTACTGTGCTCTTCTATCCTGCCCTGTGCTGTGGATGTGTTGCTAGGAGAGTTAACAGGTGCCTTGAGCCTTCCTTCCCACTCCCATTGCTGCTGGGGCAGCCTCTGCCCTGTCCCTCTTGTCCTGAGCCCCAACTCAGGCAGCTCCCAGTGCTCTCAGCCTCTGCCAGGGAGGAAAAGCTGGGCCACAAACCAGATGTCCAAAGGAAATATTTGAAAAGGGCAATTTTTATAAACACTTACTGTTTCATAGTCTTGCCCCCTTTACTAAAAAAGATGCATGAAAATGAATGATTATGTAGAATTATTGCATCCCTAATTGAGCAGACTTGCAAACATTTGCTATCTTTTGTTCTTTCTAATCTAAATTAGAATCTGTGAATAATGATGTGAGGGGGGGCACAAAAGTAACCCTTCTGAGCAAAATGTCAGTGTGTGAAGTCTTACTGATTGGAGTGATACTTGAGTGAGCTAAATGGTGCCTGTAAGTGTCAGTGAATATCAGAGTATAACACTTTACCAGTGCTCCTTGATCCTGAGGCTGGTCACTCTCACTCTGTCACAGGGACTCCAAAATTGTGAGCAACTTGCTCTGACCAAGGCTGTGATATCTTCAGTCAGTGCAGGAACTGCAGTGTCCCTTGTTGTTGCAAAAACTTTGATCACTTGTATTTAGTTGCTTTTTTTTCACCATCAGTCTTAAGTTTAGTTAAAAAACTGTAGAGAATGTGTAAGGAAAAAGAGACCTTAAGCTGTGGTGTGGAGTTATCATTAAGAATGTGAAACATATTTGAAATGTTAGTAGGTCTTAGCCAGATGATCCAAAGGGGTCTTTAGATCTCTGTCTTGAACAAACCAAGCTCAGGAATGGGATGCACAAGATTCCACAAAAATTAATTATTACTCATATTTGATATTTGCCTAGCAGAAAATTACATTGTGTTCCATACATTGAAATGATGGTATGGTACATACTCTCTCCTCTCATTATGTGTTACATGCATGATCTTTTCTGGCTAGTCCTGAATGAGTAACTGTTACAGATATTGTCTCAAAGATCTGACTAATTCTCAGTACCTTTTCATTTTCCTAATCTTAATTAAATCTGTGACTCAAGAGGATGCATGATGAGAATGAAAAAAGTCAGCTTGTATAAATCAAAAGCAGTGATATGAAATCACATCGATCAGGATAAAAGTGTCTTTTGTACGTAGGCTATTAAACGCTTCTTCTTTACCCCCTGCCTTTTTGTTTGTTAGATTGAAGGGACAGAATTGCTGTTCAGCTCCTGGAGCAAACAGAGGGGGGGATTCTGCAGCTGGTACAGAGGCCTCTTGTGCAGAGGAGCTGAGATCTCTGATTGCTGAGAAATGAGCTGTGCACCCAAAGAGCTCTGGCATTTTCCCTTCCGCCCGCCCCAGTGCAACCACTCCTCCTCCCTCAGCCTCTGTCCTGTCCAAACCCCCCTTTCCTGCTCAGGTCATTGGAACCACAGTCCATATGGGTTGTGGTTAAATAAATCCACGTTGCTGTGGGTTCTGTCACCTGCTTGGGGGCTATGGACAAATCACCAGCAGGATGGGACTGCCAGGACAGAGCGGTTTGATTTTCCAGCATCAGCCTCATTACATGGTTATGACAAAGGGAAGATGCCTGCAGCTCACATCCCAGGCAGCAGACCAAGAATTTAATGTTACAACTTGAAAATTTTTTTGACCAATAACAAAGCAAAAGCACATTGACAGTAGGTCCATCTAACCACTATAAGCACACCTTTGGTTAAACAATGCTTGCTTATTTCAAATACAATACCTCCTTGAGAGCATTAAAACACAATGCACAGAGCTCCATTATTAAGCTTCAAACTTCCTAGTATCTTGCTAGATAAACTTTTCTGCAGCTTAGGGAATTATTACAAGTGTTAATACACAGACCATTGTTCTATTTGTCCTTACTTTTCTACTTACATAATTATTCTGCTGACCAATCTTATCTGCTTAGCTCTAGTCACAGTTCTGCTGTCTCTGAGGCCTGTCTTTTGCAGCTTTCCCAAAACCCACCGATTTTGAAGATTCCCACATGTTCCAGCCTCCCCCAGTGAGGAGGCAGTGCTGTCAGAGCAGGGCTGGGGGCACAGGCAGGCTCAGCTGTGCCTCTCTGCACAGTGAAATGCCAGGAGTGGAAATCCAGCCCTTGGCACATTGTCCTGGCTGGCTCCAGCGCCGTGTCCAAGTGACAAAGTTGTGTTTATTTATGGCAATGACTGTGAATTTGTTGGAGTGCCATAGTGTTTGTAGGAAATCACACAAATTGCTGATTCCAGTGGATCTGACTCTGTAAGCCTGGCTTGAGCAGAGGATGTGTAAGAGTTTGCAGGAACTGCTTTTCTTAATTTGACAATGTCTTTTGATAAACTGATGCATCTGTGGTGCATGCTTAGAGCTGTCTGGTGATATAAATCAGGCACTACTTCATCAGTCTAGCTTAAAACTAGTGCAGGATGAAGAATTTTATGCAGTTCTGAGATTTTGCCAAGTTTTTGGGAAGTAGGATAGGAAGTGGTTTATTGTAAATCAATTTGGCCATATGCTGTTACAGTAAGTAACAAGCAAAGTTTACTTGATTCACATTTAAGCATTGGAACAGAAAGCTAATACAAGGAGATGGTTTAGTACTTTACATATATCCATATATAACCCCTCATATTCAGTCAAAATATTGAATTAACCTATTTTTCTGTCCAGACCCTTTGAAATAGAAGGATATTAAGACCTTGGGGCAATTTGACTGATAAGAAGTTGATTTAGTTTCATCTGTTGAAGCCTTAGCTTAAAAAAACATGTTCAGGTTTATTCTTTGTTCAAAGCTTTTTTGGCAGATTTAACGTGGGCAGCTTTTGGCATAATTGAATTGATAACACTGGGATTGGGGACTGGATTGCCCCATGAAATTGGAAAAACAGAACACGCCTTCCAGTGATGGAAAATGCTGTTTTCCTTAGGAGTCTGACTGATGGTAAATATTCCCTTGGAGAGCTTCAGAAGGGCTGTGTGGCACTTGGCAAATGTTTTGATCAATATTAAAATTCCAGGTGCAGCTTCCATGCATCTAGGGGGAAGACTAATCCTTTTTTATTTAAACTGCCATAGCTGTGTTAACTTTCCCTCCTTGCAGATCCCCTCTGTGCAGCCCTGGAAGATGTGGAAGCAGCAGCTGCAATCTCTGTCGCTCAGGAAATGTATTAAAAATGAAAGGAATGCATGTCTTGAGCATTTTGTCCTTGTGCTATTTTGGTGCAGAACATCATACATTTAGTAAATATGTGAGGATACGAATGCCACAAAGTCACTGCTTGAGATCTCTGAATTTTTGTTTATCTGGGTTCAAAGTCAAGTATTGCCTGTGAGTATGTCTTTTTGAATAAAGCAGGGATTCTCATTTCCCAGCCCAGGAAGCATTAACAGAGCAGGGCTTGGCTCAGCATCAGCCATAAGGAACAAACAGACTCCTTGCCCCCAGCCTCTCCCAGTCCTAGGGAGGCAAGAGTGGCTTCTGATAAATGAGTTTAAATATGAATTGCATAATATTTCATAGCAATTCCAGATCCAAAAGTGTAGTCCAAGGAGAAAGTTCTTAGAGTAATTTAGTTTCTAGGAGAAAATTTAATTTTAAACAGACTGTAATAAGAAATAAAATGAACATTAGATATGTATCATTTTATAATCAGTGTCAGCTTTGCTGCTGCAGATTAAGTGCAGATTACCTACCTGGTGAAATTCAAGGTTGAAAAGGCTTGTTGTTGCTCAGAAAGCCATGTTCTAGCCAGAATCTACAGCGTGTCTGTACTTCACATGCTCTGTTTTCAGTGCTGCTGTGTATCTGTGTCTGTGAGAGGGTCTGAAAGCAGTGCTCTTAATGAGATGCTTTAACCTGGCCAGCCCTGAACTGCTCAGGAGTTGGGCACGATGGCCACTGTAGGTCCCTCCCAGCTGAGACAGTTCAGTCTCCTCTACCCTGAATGCCTGGCAGTGCTTCCATGTCTGAACTGCCCCTTAGTTTGGGAATAGTGAGCTAATAAAGGAGTGTAATGTGAGCTTGCTAGGGTAGGCTTTTTGGGAAGACTAATTTTGGGTTCTCCTCTATAAGTCAGCTTAGGTACTGGGGAAATTTGCTATTACCCTGCAGCATTTCCACTCTGGAGCAGCACGTTGCAGTGCCATGGGGGGTGGTTCTCAGCCTGCTCAGGGACTGTCCTGCAAAGGGCTTATCCTTCAATGGCAAGAAGATGATTTACTCTTTAGGATCGTGTTCTTTCCATCTTTCTGGACTATTTTAGTGACTCTCCTCACTAGTGAGCCAAGTTAAGAGTCTACAAAGGGGCCTAAGAGAATTTTGTTTCTCTTCAAATCATTCCAGTGTGCAAATGTCAAAGACCCACAGACAAGCACTAACCAAAGACAGGTTTGAACCCAGTGCCTTTACATTTGATAGTGTTCCTTTTGAACAGCTTTCTGATGGATTTATTGTGTTTCATCTACTTTGTAACTGACTGTATGAATAATGAAAGACACACAAAAATGTTTTTTAAACTGTGAACAATATAAGTTCACACACTGCATTCCGTCTCCCCTGTGGCCATACCTACACCTGAGAGATTCCCTCCCCTCCTTCTTACAACTTTTGAATGATTCTGTCTTGTAAAATTCTTCTCCAGTGCTGTTTACAAAGGAGAAGTTTTGTTGGAATCAAGATGGGTTATTTTGGGAGTGAGATTTGGTCCCAAGAGAGTTTTTTTCAGAGAACAACACACAAAGGCAATGACTCAAGAAACCTTGGCTATAATCCTGAAGTAGGCAGAGAAGTGTATTTTTTTCACTTGAGCTGTTTTTATAAAAAAAATAACTTTCTACCTTTGTACTTCAAAAGCACCAGCTGATGTGTGTTTCATTCTGTGTTGAAGGGGATTTATTGATTTTTATGGAACTTGTGGCATTGTAGATTTTGTATTCCACGATTTCTCTCACCTCAGTTACTGATCACGTGTACTTTGCTTCAGCAGAAATGTGGTTTTCTTCGTTATGATTCAGTGGCAGCAAAAATGTGAAAATTTGTGGCAGTTTGCCTGTATTTCTTATTCTACTGTAAAATCCAATATATTTGAGAACTTGCCCAACTTTTCAACTTTAAACTAAGACATATTTTAACTGTATGCAAGGTTGTTTAAGGGAATGTGGCTGTTGAGGAGATTTCATGCTACCATCAGAGCTCTGGAAAGGGCTGTTAATTATGGAATTGATGGCAATAGTGTTAGTAGTTTGTGTTTTTTTCTTCTTTTTTTTTTTTTTTTGCTTCTTTTTGACATTGAAAATCATCTCCAGAGTTAATTGCTACTTATTTTTTTAATTGAAGTCAAGTGTTTTTTCCAGGATTATGTTCATTAGGAGCATGTTTGCTCACTTCATAGGTTCTACATACTGTAAAGAAAAGAGGAGTAGCCTAGGAAATAGTGAAGGGAAGAGACCTTTTAATTTCTTTTGTGGAGTGCATTTACATCTGTGTAACATTTTCTGTTCTAAACAAAATGCATTAGACATTCTGCAAGCCCAGGCACAGACAACAGCATAAAAAATGATGCAGGATAACCCAACCTGAGTGTTTGTCCAGCATTTCCCACACCAATGTCTGTGCCTGCACAACACAGGATAGTACATTCAGTGTGATGATCATCCATATCTGGACAGTGTTTTGAGGGAATTTGGGACCAACAGTTTTTTCTTTAGTAACTTCAGAAACTATGAACTATTTCATAGTAAATTTCGTGTTACACTGTGCCCTGGGGCTTGTGGAGCTGCAGTTCCAGAAGTTCTGTATAAATGTAGAAAATCTTCCCTTTCCCCAGACACTTATCTACTGAGAAACCAAGACAGGGTCACAGGGGCCACAGGATTTGGTGCTGGAAAGGTCTGAATTGGACACACTCCTTGGCCACAGAGCTCATGCTCTTTGTCATATCAACTGCTTTGAAAATTTCCACCTTTGGCCTCCTTATAGCATGCAGCATAAAGAATTTCCTTTAGGAAATAAGCTCCAAAAATATTTGATTTAATTTTAAGTTGGACTGAAGTCAAATTTCAGGCAGAGTTTTGCTATGAATGAAGAATTCTGGCCAGTTTCATCTCCAGAAAAACTCCTTCACAGAAGATTGCACTCCTCTGCCATCTTTCCATTACAGTCTGGAGTGATTAACATGCATAGATGCTTCAGCTAAAGAATAAAAAGCCCAGACCTTTTAATTTTGTAAGAACAAGATTACATTCAGTAGAAAAACATTCCATCAGTACTGTATGGTGTGCTGCTTTTGTCTGGGATAAAGCCAGTTTTCTTTGTTGGGGCTGACCTGGGGCTGTGCTTTGGCCTTGTGCTGAGAAGAGTGTTGATAGTTCAGGCTGGGGCTGCACAACACCTTGGGAGGGGACACAGCCAGGACAGGTGACTCCAGCTGACCAGTGGGATGTTCCAGACTATCTGGCGTCATACTCAGCAGATCAAACTGGGGGAAGAAGAGGAAGGGGGGATGTCTGGACTGATGGCAGTTGTGTCCCCAGGTAACCACCAAGCATGATGGAGCCCTGCTCTACTGGGCATGGCTAAACACCTGCCTTGCACCTGGGAAGTTGTGAAAGAATTCCTTGATTTGCTTTGCTGGTGTGTGCAGCTTTTGCTTTCTCTGTTAATCTCAGCCCACGAGTTTGCTCCCTTTCCCCCTCCTGATTCTCCCATCCCAGGGCAGTGAGTGCTGCCCTGGTGCTGTGTCACCAGTGGGGTTAAAGCCCAGCAGAGGGGTGCAAGCACTCGTGAGCAGAGTGCAAAACTCTGAGTCTTATGTCATGGACAGCTGAAGTGTTAGTGAAGGGAAGAGACAAGCTCTGAGATGACTGACCTAATGAGAAAGCACAGTTGATTCATCTCTGGGAGCAGATCACTCAGGCAGATGAGGCCATCATTCAGCTCAGCCAACTGCTAAACAAAATCCATCATTCAAATCTCTGGGAAAACTGTCACTTTCCAGGGGTAAAACAGCAACTGTCTGAAAACTGACCTTAGTCCCAAAGACTGAAATTGAGGACAGATAGAAGCAAGATGCCAACAGCTATAGCCACACACTTTAAAACTTTAAAACTTTTGACAAACATTCCTTGTGGCATTTCATCAACAGATAGATTGTAGCCTTTTAGCCTTTTTAATTTTTTTTAAATATTCTTGGTTTTTCCAGGACCAGATTTAGTTGTTGGTCATTGGAACAAAGACACAAGTGTCTGCATATGTGTACCATAGTAACTGCTGTTCTGCAGAGAATCCCAGTGCAGGTGTGGGCAGCAGCTCTGCAGGGCACTGTTTCCAGGCAGGAAGGGTTGGATCCAAAAGGCAGTGAACTGGTGAAATTGTGTTTGATACTCCCAGGGAGATGCAAAGGGGTTTGGACTAATGTCAGAGCCTGATCTGGACAGGCTCTGGAACACTCTAAATTTTCAGTAATAAGAAATGGGGAGTGTGAAGAACTTTGAAAAATGAGCAGACATATATTTCTGGTCTTGGAAGTGCCATTTTCAAACTTTGCATGCTACCCTGGTGGCTGGGTGGGAGAGCCACTTGTGTTCTCCTTCTGCCCTGGAAATCTCTCAGGAGTTTTGTTGGGGCAGGAGAGGAGCTCTGAGATGCCAGGGCATAATCTGTGGTTCTCCCTACTGCAGGAGAACTTAGCAAGTAAGAAAATAGAATTCCCAAATTAAATGTTTTAATTAAAATAAGACAGCTTTGCAAAGAATTTAGCAATCTCTCTGATCTTTTCAGGCTTCTGTATGGGAATAAAATGTTTTTTAAAAGCCAAAAAAAGCCTCAAACACCTGGATCTAAGGCATTATCTCCCCTAGGCAGAGACTGGCAATGGCTTTTTCTAATTTCTTAGTTCTTGTGAGATAGTGAACAAAAGTGCATCAGCATAAATAAATGTTAAAGAATCTGAGGCAGGAAGAATTGTGAATGCAGAGCACCCTATTGGGCTGTAAATTAATTTGGGGTGCTATTTCAAGAGGAACATTCAGATAGAGGAATTTATTATAGTTCAATAATTTATGAATTTTTACTAATTAATATATTACAAACAACTTACTTCAGTGACATTTTGGGGACCAAATTAAATAAAATGTCTATGGTATGTTAATTTAAGCTCATAGAAGTCTAATTTGAATATGTAATTTGGATCAATTAGAAGTCTCTTCTGAACTTAAGTGATAATAGAAATGTAAAAAAGACGGGAAGCTGTTAGGATTAAGAGTGATACATCTGGGAAAAGCAAATTACACTGTCATTTTTAAAATGCAAATGAGGTTTAAAATGTAAAGATAATATGCATATATATAAACATGTGCAATATCTGAAATAACTCATAGTTCTTTTAAAAAGTATTGCTATAGATAGTGATTTTTTTCAGCATTAATCCTCAGTTTTCCCTGCAAAACGTGTAGACTGTAGTTACATTTTTACTTCCAAAGAAATGCAAGTTTGGGAACTCTCCCAGAAACCCAAGCATTCATTTTCTTCAAAAAACTTCTGAATAAAAACTGCAGTCTAATTTTGGTCCTTTTGAATTGCCACAGTGAATTGAAACTGGGTTTAAGTCAGGGTAAATGAGATTAAAACCTGCTCTTGAACTTCCAAGAATATATATACAAGAAATGGAACAGAGTTCCTTAGCAAGGTACTTGAGCACAAGAGGTGGGTGAAGCTGGGTGTGTGGATTGTTTGAGGATCTGAGTGACAGGCTGGGTTTAGGCTGGGTTTAGGCTGGGTTTCGGCTGGGTTTAGCTGGGTTTAGGCCGGGTTTGGGCCGGGTTTAGGCTGGGTTTAGGCTGTAGTTGTCCCTCCCGTGTCCCCTGGCTGTCCGTGTGTCCCTCTGACCTTTCCAGCTCCTGGGGAAGCCAATTCAGGCTCCAAGTGGTTACTGCTACTTTTGTGGTCAAGTCAGAGTTCTGGAATGTGTCTTTTTAAGATTAAAAGAAAACCCAAAGGGCCAGGGAATAGATTTTATCTTCCATCAAAATGTAAAATCTCAAATTGGAAATGCCACTAATGAAAATCCAAAGGTGTATGTGGAACTGCAGTGTTTTGCATGGCAGCTTTATGCACTGCTGCTATACCACTAGGCCTGTGAAATTATAATTAGCATTTGAGAAAAATAATAGAATAGGGCAAGAAGCCCCCACAACATTCATTTCAGAAGAGACAATAATAATTAAACCCACAGATGCCATCAATGGAATTGAGCTCTGGTTAATTTAAATCCACCCTAGGTCATTCTTACATCCTGCTTTTCAGAAGTTACACAGAATAGCTTTATGATCTTTATGCTTCAGGAGAACATGGTTAAGATCTCACTACCCCAGAAGTTTGTTTTAAACTAAACTGCTACATGTTTATGGGAACAAACATGTTTGCAGTCTACAGCATTGAATTAAATGTACCCATGATTTCAGTTGGCTTCTTGCCCTGAATTTAAAATAATTTCCTTCTAAACTACACATTACATCAATTTTATAGTAAGACAACCCCTGCAATATTGAAATTACTTTACCCATGCAGATCCACAGTGAGTTTGTGTACCTGGATATTTGACTGCCTGAGCCACATCCCTTAGAATAGAGGACATTAAAAACAAAAAAGAAATTATTTTTCTTCCTCATACATTGGATTTGTGGCAAGGAAAAAATTGAGGTTTTAATAAGCTGCAAACTACAAAACTTTTTTTTTGCTTGCAGTTTGAGAGCATCTGTGACCAGCCTGGCTGAGAGCTTGTCCCTGGCTTGTGTCAGAGAAGCAGTAAATGTGCAGAGATGCCTCTGTGCACCCAGGGGGTTTCAGGATTACAGCCCTTGTGGATGGGAGGGAACTGGGGGTGTCTCTTTTAGGGCCCTCTGAGAGCCCCAGGTGATGCAGCAATGCCTCATTTGTATTTTCACCCTGCTTGAGGACCATCTGAGAGATGACAATCTGCTGGTTCCTCTAATCAACCCGGGAGTGCAAAAGGACTGAATTTTGTTTTGCCCACTAAGAGATAGCATTAATGTAAAAACAGAGTTGTAACAATTAGGAACTAGTTGTAACTAATAGGAATTAGAGGGGTGAAGTGATTTCCGGTAAATATCCTAGTCCTAATTTCCTAATCCAAAATGTAGAGTCAGTGGATTCTTTTTTTCTCATCTTCTCAAAAACAATTAAAAATGATAGTTTATATCCATGGCTTTCCCTTAAGTAAATTAGCAAAAGTCCTAGAACATTTTCATTTTAACATGCAACTATTCATAAATAAGTTCTGGTAAATTCATACGTGGGCAATTTTTTTTATATGCATGATACATTTTGAAATTTTCATCTGTAGAGTCTGGAAGAAAATGTGAACAGAACCCAAACCAATCCTGCCTGGTCCAGTCCCATCAGTATGTGGCATGGTCTGCAGGGTCACTTTTGCCATAGGTTGAGCAAACATGGAGAGATGTTACAATGTGTGTGTGTGAAAGGAAGGCTGCAATCTGCAAATTCACACCTCTGAGCCTCCCAGTTATCCAGGGAATAATGTCCAAACTGTTCAGCTGAGATGAGGAACAGCTTAACAAGCAGCAGAAATCTGGCCAGAAAGTTATGCTATTAAAAGAATAATCCAGAGGTTAATACTTGGTGGTGAGTTTGGGTCAGAAGGCAGGGAACAAGTTTTTTTTAACCCATGCACTAAGTTAGAAACACCCTTCACTACTGAATGAACTCTATCTTAAACTACTTATCTTTACAGGATCTTTTCATTCTACCTCTCCTGCCCCAGAAACCTGTCACACTGAGCACACCTCTATCTTTAGATAAAAAGGCTTTTTCAACTCAGCAAGTTGTGGTTGGTTGAGATAATGCAAAGTTTTGATGGCCATAAAATAGCCTTAGCAGAAATGAAAGAGACTTGAGCCAAGAATCTTTGTCAAAGTTAGTACCTGTCACAGGCTTTTCACCAAGTTCACTACTTTCAAGAAGACCACTTTAGAATTAAGGGGAGTTGGATGTAGGTTAAAACAGAATTATCAGTTCTCAGTGGGGGTCTGCCTAGAGATAAAGCTTGGAACCAGAAATCCATACTCTATGAAAAGCTGTCTTAAAGCTGCTTCTCTTTGAGATGGTGGTAAAATGCTGCCAAGAGCAGTTAATCCTGGTGATCTGAGTGTCATTAAATTAATGTCAAGAGCTATCTGCAACACAGGATGGCTTATTACAGCTTTGAGGGTCAGATGAAACTCCTGTGATAAAGTGTGGCTGTTCTTTTTGTCTGCCTGTGGGTCCATGATAGTTTCCCAAAAACTTTGACATCTCCAGAAGCCAACTCAAGATTTGGAAAGTGCTGGCTCAGTCATTGCTTTCTGAAGTATTTAGAGCTTGAAAAGGGCAAAGGTGTGACAGGGGGGTAAGTGTCCTCACCTGGGGGAGCCAGTTCCTCTGCCAGGGTCACATTCAGTATCTACTGATGACATCCTGAGTCTCCAATAAAAGTGCTGCACCTTTTGATCAATATTTTCAATCAATTTTAATTGCTGAAAAGCCAGTTTGTGAGCCCAACTAGGAGCCATATCTCAAGTCAATTTTAGAACTTTGGCATGAGAAGAGTAATTTTAATCCAGCCTTCTAAAATGATAAAGGTAGATTTAATCATTGTACAAATGTATTTAAAGATCAAATTACAGTCAGTAATTTGTTTGTGGATTTTTGTACTGCAGTATACTTCCACAGATACTTTGAAATATGCTGAAGAGGGGTGCCCTTTAATGGGAAGTGCTTAGATCCATTACTATAGGAAAATATTTTCAGACCAGTAAAATTCTGTTCATTTTTTTCCCCATCTATGCCCAATAATGAATTGCCTTTTATGATGTAACCTTGGATACATGGGAATGCCCTGGCAGAGTGATGTGCAGAGGGGAAAACCCAGCAGCACCTCAGCCTGGTAGGTGCTTTGGTAGTTCTTATGCAAGAGTCCACCAAAGCCCAGCAGTGCAGGTGGAATTGTATCAAGTCAGGTAAATCAAAAGGTAAAACTCTTTTTTATTTTTCTTTTAATATATAAATATATGCTAATATGTGTTTAATACTTCTGGGGCAGTGGAGAATTTTTCAGAAGATGCAGTTCCCATGTGTGGTCCATTGGCCTATCTCCTTTCAGAAGAGTTAGATCCAGAAAGTTTATGCCAGATATGGGATGACAAGATGCTGAACAAACTTATCTCTAAGAGCAGCTTTCTGCAGTTTGTTCAGCTCCATTTTCTGAAGCTGTAGCCTAAACTGACAGGGCTTACAAGTCCTGAGGAAGCAGAATTGCATCTTGCATCTCCCTGGGTTTATAGAGTTCGAAAGGTTGATTATGTGTTTTCAATAGCAATTTTCCAGGCCAGTAGTTTACTGTGTCAATTGCTGTGTGCTGGGTGATGTGTAACAGTTCCTGTTGCACAAATGCACAGCAGATATGATATCATAGGATGGCAGTTTCAGAACTCCCTTGGGTTTTTTTCTTCCTTCACTTCCTATTTTTCAGGTTTCTGTACCTAGCTGTTGCATTAGATCTGCTGATCATTAATTTGATTTTTCCCATAAAAACAGTAAAGCAGTGAACAAACACAGTGTCACGGTGCTTAAGAGTGTCCATTAAAATGAAATGATATTCAGTTGCAGCAAATGCTGAATTATTTAAAACAGAGAAGGTTATCTAAAATTTAAGTTTTCTTTGAGGTAAATCTATCAGGTTGTGGGGATAGGAACAAGTCAAGATGCTGCGTTCTAGAGTTAAAGAAATGCAGAATATAGGAGCATAGGATTGAAACCCTCTGAACTAAATCTCCACAGGAGCTGTGCAAAAGGGGCTCAGCTCCAAAGAGCACATAATACCCACTCCAGCTCTTGCCATCCACTGCAGGCCACAAAGCAATCTCTCAAGACTACAACAAACCTACATTTTATGGGAAAAGAACAAAAGCCAAACCATGTGTTATAGGACAGGAGCAGCCTAAAAGCTTGTGTTCTGCTCCTTCATTGCTTGGGGAAAGTGCTAAAGAACCCCACAGATGATCCCAAGATCATGACTGCCCACCAAAGCAAAAGCCCCTTTTCTGGAGCCCCAAGTGACTAAATGGATACATAAATAAAGTGCAGATGTGAAATAATGAAGGAATTTTTTTTTTTTTTTAACAGAGGACATTTTGTACCCTGTTATTCATCAATCTGGACAGACAGGAAGCTTTAATTCTAAAGAAAACAGGAAAAGAACTTGCAGAACAGTTTGATGTCTTTGTGTCACCCTCAAGTTCTTTCCCCATCAATTATCTACAAGTAGATTGAATCTTAATCTTGCTGCTTGTTCTGCATAACTACTGTAAGATGATAAAGAGAGGTCTGGGGATTGAACTTTTCTTGTTTCAGGTCCTGCAGCTTACTCTTTAACTTGATGAATCTTGTTTAACAACCCTCTCCCTTCAGCTCTTCAGAATGCTACACGTGTGTAGTGAGTGATAATGAAAAGGAGCAGTGTTTGCTTTTGTAATATATGCCATAATTTACATGGGCTTGTCATTATCTGAGCATAAAGGATGTGTAGAAAAGTTTTGTGCTGTTCTATCTGTCCTTTACTTGGTAATTAAGAGTGCACTGATACAGATGTATTGTAGGCAGATATTATCCAAGTCCTGACAGAAAACCAAAATTATTCATCTAATCTATCATGATGGCCATCTTGAATACTAACTAGAGCACTTCTTGATCAGAATTGTCAGAAGACACTTGCACTGTGCTCCTGCCAGGGAACAGCTTTGCTGGCAGATTCTGTCTTTCATATGAACTACAAATCTCTCCTGCTTCAGTTTGCATTTCTCTGGCCATGAAAAATCATAGCAGCATAAATGTGTCTGTCTTTTCTTCCTTCCATTCTCTGTTGAATTTATTTTTATAGAGAAGTCTTTCATTACTTTGTTAACATGCTTTTCTTGGCAGGATAATTCTTAAAGCTGCCTGCATTTATTTTTTTAAAATACATACAATTTTATCAGTCCTTCACTTGTGCCTGTGGGGTACAGAGCCCAGAGTGGAAGATCTAATTCTGTTCTTGGCATTTAGAGTTTTGATTCTACTGACTTCAAAGGAGTTTATTCTTATTTATCCTGTGGAAATAATAGCAGACTCAGGCTTTCTAAAACACAGTAATGTGGTGTTCTTACATAGCCTAAAGTTTAGTTCCACTGTAGGATGAGTGTGTGAGCTCCCACTGACGTGCACACACCATGAACGTCTTGGGGAGAGAGTTTGACCCTGGACAGGAGAAAGATTCAAACTACCACAGCTGCTCTGTGGGAAATTTTATCACACCCAAGGGTATGGAGCTTGTCACTTGGGAGCTATGTGCTTTGTAACCTCAGTGAGACACAGAAATTTATTAACTTGGCAAGCCTTTTCAGTATTTTATTATTCAAGGGGCAGGATCTGTTGCATATTTCAGGAGTACTGGCCAAGTGATCTACTTGGGGTTCAATTAGTTGGTCTTAAATTCCTGCAGTCCTGCTCTAGTCCCTGGTGATAACTCAATTTTTAATATAGTGTTTTCTTTCTATATTAAATTTTAATAAATTAGTGCTCAAGTTGTAGTATTGATTTTGAAAATGCTTTAAGTGTGAATCTTCCTGAATCTCATGTATTTTGAATGCTATGAAAGTAAAAGCTGAGGAATCATAGAGGCTCATAATTTTGTCACATTTGGGACAATTTCTGAGCAACAATTCAACTGCTGAGAAATCTGGAATATTAGATGTAACCAAAATTGAAGTCCTTGCTAAAGGTCACACTTATACTGGGCTACATCACCTCCACAGAAAGGCAGTGAGCATTTTACCATGAATAAAGACTGGATTTCTTCCTTTAGTTCACTTCAGAAGTTTTCCAAAGCTCACTTCTGACATTTTTTAGAAAGCAGGGACTGCTGTGGATACCCAGGGCAGAACACTTCAGCCCACCAGAGTTACAGGCTGCAGAATGCTGGGTGTGACACACTGGGATGGCTCAGGCTTCTGAAAGCCCAGGTGCCAGTGCCACCTCCATCTGAACTGAATACAAGCAGTAGTGCTCTTCTGGAAATGAAAATTGGCATGCTTCTACTGACCCAGCCAAAGGTCTGAATGCCTTCTGCTCCATCACACATCTTTGTGGGATGATGTCTGAGATGTCAGATGGCAAACTTTGGGAGATGCTTTCCCATCAAAGGCATCTGGGCTCATTTGCTGACAGTTTGGGGAGTTCCACTGGCAGCTTGAATTTTCCTCCAGGTCATTAGTGTGGATAGGTTGCTCTCAGCTATCTGGGCTGCTTTATTCTCCTGACACCATTTCTAACTTAGTTTGTACTCTGAAGAACAAATGCATTTCAGTTCTGCTTGTGTATAAGCCCTTGCATAAATTCATTGACAGGATTTCTTTGCAGCTCTTCTCCTTGCTTCTAAAAGTGTGATTGCTCCTGTTGTGACTTATGTTTTCAGAATACTAAGTATGTCTGGGCTAACACACACTTCTTAAAGTATCCCAAGATCTATTTTTCTTTGAATTTGAAGAAACAAGACAGAACTTTTAATTTCTAACAGTGCATTCTTATGTGCAAAGCTTTCACTGTAACAAGACCTGCTAAAATGTGTAAATCCTCAATGCACACTATGTTGAATTTACTTTGACTATGGAAACATATCATGCTGCTTTTTGTTCTATGAACATCCACAATTTGAGTTTTGTTTTGTCACTTTCAGTCCTTTTTGTTTAATTTCATTTTTCAGTCCATGTGTGCTGAGAAGCCAGGTGCTGGCAGTGATGGAAGGACACCTTGTGAGAGCTGTAAGATGTAGAACATAGTGCCAACCAACATCCCCCAGGCTTCAGAGTAATGCCCTTCTGCCTGTGGTGCTTTACTGTAACACCTTTTTATGGTCTGTGCACTTCTTGTAAGGGTCTAAAAATACCAATCAAATATTAATGACAGAATTCTGACATTGCTTTAAATAGATGAATCAATAAGACCAATGTTACAGTACTCTGAAACATTGAAAGTTTCAGCTCAGCAGAAGTGGGATTTTCCTTTTTTTCTCTGTGAATGGCTGTGTGTGAGGGGTGTCAGGCATAAGCCTGGTGGGGAGCAGAGGGACAGTGGCACAAGACACTCTGGGGCACTGCAGTGGGCACAGCTGGCACTTCCAGCAGTGCCTCCTCCTGCCCCATGAACAGAGCTGTGCCTCGTGTCACTTCCCCCTTCTCCTCTCCTCTACATCCTCCTCTGTCTCTGTGATTTACAGCCATAGTGTGATGAAGGCTTTCAGTGCCCTGGTGCCCAGGAGGCAGCAGGGTGCCCTGTGCCCCTCCCCTGGGCACTGGGGGCTGAAGCTGCTCAGGGACCTGGCCTGGGGGCTCAGCCTGGCTGGAGAAGAAACCAGCGGTGCCCGATCCCCATCTGACACAATCCTGGTGTGTGTCTGTGTGTGCCCATGAAAACTCATGTGGATGGCTACTTGATAATTCCAAATTCAATTTTCAAGTATTTCTTTGAAGCCCCTGCACAGCAGGGTGAAGCTGAGGAGCTCCATGCAAACAAAACATCACTGGTCTGTGTTTGGTCCCTGGGTGAGGTATTTGCTGCTGGGCTCTTTCTAGAACATGAAACAAAACTTGATGGAAAATAATTTTGCATTTTCAGAGGGGTGCTTCTTGGTCTAGTTAGGGCATGAATAATTATGTTTTCTGAAAGAAATACCAGTAGGCAATGCAGCTGGTTGTGAGCAAGGTCTGGTTTGTGCACAGGAGCCTGCACTGGGAGATGTGTTCTTTCTCTGGGCCTGCTCTTACAGCCTGGCACTATTCTGTTTCTCATGGCCAAAGAAAGAACTTGTTAAGAAAAATCCTGATAAAGTGTTTTGTTTGGCTTTTTTTTTTTTAGAAAATGCTATTTCTCTGATATCAAAAGGGTCTGGAAAAAGAGGTGACTTGGAATTATTATTATTTTTTTAATAATTTCTGGGAACTTTGAAAGCTCTGTGTTTGATGTGTAATTTTAAAGTCGTACTAAATATTCTGTGGCATAATTTACAATGTAAAGGTGGAGGGAAGCAACATCAAAATGAAGTATTTGAAGAGTTTTTTATTCTATTAAGAAAAGAATGAAGGTTGGGGGCAGTTTTGGCTGCAGTGACTGTGAATTGGCTGTTCAGGAATCAGACAAAGACAAACAGCAGCATTCTGGTCTGTTCAGGGATTTCCTTGGAAGAATCTCGTGGGATCCAACCTAAGAGTTTGGGCTGAGCTTTTGACCCAGCCGTGGATACCCCCTGTGGCTCAGCACCATGGCCAGCTACTCAAGTGTGGAATTAGAAGTCGCTGTAGACTGCACTTTGCTTAGGGAAACTTGTAGTGCACTGAGGAAATTTCACTGGAAGATGGAGTAATTAAGAAAATTTATCTATTTGCTAGTTTTTCAGAGACTCAAGTGACAAAGCTTTTAGTGTATTCAGACATTGCTTTGAAATGCTGGCATTGCCAATCTCACTTGGCTGCCTTTAAAATGACTTTACTTTTCATTACTGGATTTATGAAAAAGTTCTAACACATGCATCTATCAGGTCTTGAGTTCTAAGCAACTTGCAGGATATCTCTGGGCTCAGATAAAGCCACAATCTTATTAGAGTTGTCTAGAAATAGCTTATCTGCTATTCTTAGCTACTAGCTGCAGACAATGTAAAAATAATTGTCCTGCTGTTGAAGGTGTCCATGATCTAATTATCTGATGTACTTTTTAGGGATGCCATATCTGTATTAATACAAGATTATACTCTATAAAAACTACTTTTTCAGAAAGAAAAATGATCTATAGCATGTTTGACAAATTTCCTCTCTGTTTCTTTAGTTGCTGTTGTAATTCATGTGGGAGAAATCCTGGCAAACAGAGAGGGAAAAGCTACCCCCAAAGTGCTATACAAAGATTTTAATCACTCTCAGAAGGTACTAGATAACAAAAAAAAAGATTGTTTAGGATAAAAATGAGGTGAAACAAAATCCCACACTGCTTAAAGCAGCACAAGGCTGCATCTCCTCATTGTGCTCTTGTCCCTCCTTGTGGGGTTGCACAGGTTCTTCCTAAGACCTGCATGGGCTGTGCTCAAGCCTTACACATTTGTAGTGATGTTATCCCGGTCCTGGGGCATCAGGGGGGCCATGTGGCACCTCCAAGGTCTCACCACATTTGGCCTGGCTCAGATGGTTGGACTTTTTTATTAACTGTTGTTGCTTGACTTATTTAAGTTGTGGTCCAAGCATGAACTTTCTGTGAAACCATCAGAAATACATCCCTGGTGTGCTGCCTATTGACCATGACATGGAGGGAAAATAGTAAAACCTTGTCTTCTGTTCCATGCAGAGTCTGTTACTGCAGGTGTGGCTGTTGTGGCTTCTGTGTTTCTGGACAGGTCATCATTTACACCCACAGGGGGATTTTCTTAGCCACCCTTCCTTTTTCAGTGAAATGAAATGTTTAATTCTGTGATGTGCTTCAGTTTGGACTGCAGATAATTATTGCTTGAGATGGTTTGGTTGATAGTGCTGCTGTCTGATGCTGTGAGGACATTGCCTGTGCTTGTGAAAATACTGGCATCTCAAAAGTTGATGCCTCTCTTTTACTATTAGCTGGCTGAGGAAAACAGGAGTTGTGCCCCTAACTGTAAATTAAAGTTTGTATCCAAAGGTCCAACACATGCACTAGAAGCACCTGCAGGTGTGCAGAGCAGTGGGTATAACTGAGCCTGGGGTTTAGGCAGGGGAAGAATAAAGCTGCACATTTCTGGAGCTGCTCTCCAGCATTATTTGCTAATGTTTGACATGTTGTGCATTCCTAATGTCCATGCATACTAACAGCAATGGCATAGGGTTCACTCTGCCTTGTATTTATCTCAGCAAAGGTTTTTAGAATTTAGTGGTTGATCCTTGACATTAATGCAGTTTTTTCTCCCTACATGGTTTTCCACATTCTCTAAAACTCCAAATGATATTTTAGGATTTCTTTTTCAAGTATCCAAATCCCATGCTTGTGTCTGATTTGAGTGTTGCTTCCTTTTGTTCACCTGACTTTGTGTTTTAATTTTATAACAGCCCTGAGTGAGCACAGTTCTGTTTCCCAGCTGTGATTTCAGAGTTTGCAGTCTGCTTTACACAGCACAGAACACCTCCTGTTTTTATGTCTACAGTGCTTAAAGTAACAACAACAATAATAATAATTTAAAAAATACAAGTGTGGGTTTATATATTGCAATCATACATGTGGGAAACTCCATATCTGCTCAATGCACTTACTGGGAATAATTGTATGGGCTCCAGTCCTGACTGCAGAGTGTTTGTACCCATAAAAATAATTATTCTTATGAGTCATGCCACTTTCATCATTGATGCTAAACCATTCCAAGGTAGCTAATTAGGGAAAAAGGAGTTTGTTCTTGTATTCCCTACACACAGGAGTACCTTTCCAGACATATTTATTTTCCTTTGTATTAGGAGGAAAGCAGAATTGCTCAGGAAGCTGGCTACACATTAGATAATCTCAGGCTGATAGTTTCCTTCCAGCAGATTAGCACTGGAAATAATAGATGTTGCAGTAAAGAAAGATGCCCCAGTCCATGCAGTTTTGAGTTGTATTCAGCTCCATAGAAATTAGGGAATTACTTCTACCCAGTTGTTTTTTAGCAAGGGACCTTGACAGTCATTGTCATTCAGCTTACAAACTCCACTGCCCTGGAGTATTTCAACACTTTGTTTGCAGCATCTTTCCTCTTTTGGACAACTGCAGATAATTTGGGCTAATGCTGAATTTTGATTTCTTTTCTGGTCAGTGATGACTTGCTGGTGTCAAATGGTGTTATTGGGTTACATTGCACAGTGGGAGCCACCAAAATCTGCAGGAAAACTTCAAGTTGTTTTGTCTCTTACCTGCCAGCTTGGAATTTTGTTGCTTCTTCTTGTGAATGGCTTCAGCTAGCTGTGAAATCAGTCTTCTCCTATTTAGGTCACATTCATTTTTTCTGTAAAAAAAGACATCTGGCATATATTGAAACATTTATATTATTAAACTAGGATTAACCTGAATAAACCATTTTTTGTCATTGTGATTTACCACTGAGACTTCACCTGTTTTAGCATGTAAATTATGATGGCTGCTTCTGTAGAGCCTTGTGTTTAATAATTAACACCCCTTGACTGTAACTGCTGTCTATAACCTGGAGTGCTTGACCAGCACTGCAGACTCCAGGGATGTGATGGACAGAAATCTTTAAAATGCCTTGACTGCAAGCACAGAGCTTTGCTTTCCTCCTGAGAAAGAGGAATGATCCTTTTTTTGGTAATTGTAGCACAGAATCATAGTACTGGGATTTGTTATTATTTATGGAAGCAGGTAATAGATTCCAGTCAGATCCATTCTTGTTGTCATTTTTTGTTGTTGTTTGAAATGTCTGTATCACACAAAGGATTGCCTTTGCAGACAGAGAAAAAACCCATTTCAAAGGTCTTTGTATGCTGAGAAAGTTCTGACACGAATTTTCTCCCATGCAAACCCAAATGAAACTTGGGTGGTAGGGCATTTACCATCTATTGCTTCAGCTCAAAATTCTGAAAATATTGATTTTTTAAATTATTATTATTGTATGGATTAAAATGAAACAACTCCTGAATTTAACCCTTTTCCCATCTGTATCATCTGCAGCTCATGTATAAGAGCAGGAATGATTTCCTAATTTGTACTCCAAGGAAAGTATGCATGCAAATGGTTTTATCAGTTTAATACACTGAAGGAAAATCTAGGATTATGGTCCTGTTTTCTCCTTGTAGCCATTGAGAATGGATATGTGGATGCTAAAGGAAGGAAATATTGCCTTCATGAGTAAAAAAGGATGGGACTAATCCTGTTTCTTTGTGAATTAGAGGGTGGAAGGGTGACATCTGGAACTGAATCCCATATGAAAAGGACATTTTCATTGTCCTTCTTCCATGCTTGCCATGCTTAGGTGTAAAGACTTTCCCAGTCTTTTCCCAGGTCCCTGAATCCAATCAAAGTATGTCAGCAATTGAAACATGCATATTTTAGTTATTTGGACACTTGGGAGCACTTCTCAGCATTACTCACAGCAGGGCCTGCAGTCATGCTGTCCATCCCTGCCATGAGTGTAATGTATATTTCTAAACTGGGTTACAAGGTCAGAAGAATCAGGGAATTGCTGTTTTAAATAACAAAACAAAAATCCCCTAATGTTGAAGGAAATATAGCACTTTAAAAATGTGAAAATAAGCATCCTGCAGACTCTGGATATGAAATTGTCGGGAGCAGTTTATGCAAGCAGCGTTGTCACTGAAGAAGTAAAGCCTAATAATTTTTAATAGGCCTATAAATCTCCCTTATGAAATGCAGCTACTGTAAACACCTCTGCCATATTTTCCCAAGTCTTTCTGCAGTGTTGTTAAGTGTTGGTAAGGAGACAGGATTGTGCCACATCTGAGCCCTGCCCTCTGAAGGAGCTGCAAGCTCATTGGGGTGGAGGGAGAGAGTGCAGAGTGGTGGGCAGGGCAGGGGAAGAAAAGTAACCTCCCAAATGGAACTAGAAGATGGATATTTTACTGAAAACTGCAGGGAGTCATGCACTTAGGTGTGCTAGTTTGTGACTCCACTTGAAGACCTGGGAGAGCTGAGGGCTGCTGGTTTCTTGAGGGATTCTGAAAGCAGGGTTTCTCTGAACAGACCCTGTCCCTGCCTCCTGAAATGTTTAAAGACCCCAAGTAATGAGCAAGGGACAGGCACATGGAAAAGCTGTTCTGATTCCTCAGCTCTCCCCGCAATAGAAGCAGTTGCTGCTGGGAGAAGGATGTGTCTGTGCCAGCACTGCTCCAAAGGGAGGAGGAAGTGCTGAGGCTGAAGGGCTGTGCTGAGGCTGAAGGGCTGCACTGAGCCCTGCCAAGGCTGCACTGAGCCCTGCCAAGGCTGCACTCCCTCCCTGTGCCAGGCTGGAGAAGAGAAGTCCACGGTGTGGTGCTTCCAGCTGCTCTGACAGGGGTGCACAGGTGCTGCAGCTGCTCTAAGACTGAGATTTGGCAGGAGATGCAAATTGAGACGATGTGGAGTGGGTAGATTGGTAAACCCAGGCTAAGTTTTTTATATATGACTGGATCCTGAGAAAGAATCTGATTAGATTGGAGGTGCAGCACAACAGGAGCGTTCCTTCCATGCACTCCTCTCCTGCTGCTCAGCAAGAGTCCAGCTGAGTCTTGCAGGAATTCCTGCTGAGCCTGTGACAGAAGTGCTGCTAAACACAAGGCTGAGTCAGAATCCTTTCCTTCCACAGAGATCAGATAGCTCTGATGTTTTGGGAACTGGGAATTTCTAGTTTCTGTTTTGGGAACCAGGATTGGGTAACACTGCTGCTCTTTCTTTTGTACTGTCCTGTTGGTCTGTCTTTCCCTGTGCAAAGGATTCTGGTATTTATTAGATGTGTTGTGATGCTGCTCTGACGTGGTATGGAGTGAGGGATGTGAAAATGAAGATTTCTGGGGAAGTCTTGTGGAACCTGAGTTTCAGAAAACTCTGCAATCAAGTATACAACAGATGTGTAGCAGAGAGTGCTGTACTAGGAGACTTTGTGTGAAAGCCTCATAGCTTAGGGGAAGATTCTGGGTCCAGACCAAAATTCTCAACTTCCTTTTAATGAGAAAATTTACAGCCTAATTCTCTGCTGTGATTCCCCTTTAGGCTTATATTGGTGGATGTAATAATCTTGGTTCACTAAAGGCATGAGTTGCATAAAATATGACAGCCCTCAGCCCTAGCAGGATGCTTTGTCTCCCAGGGATGAATGTTCTGAATACTTTCAGGTAATGATCAAATGGATATACCTGTCACAAGTGAGTCACTTTTCTTTATGCCTGCAGAAAGAGTTAGTGCATGTTTCAATGCCTGGTTTACTCTGGTGCTATTTATATTTCAAGGTCTTGGAGCTGGATAGAAAACAAAGAACAAGACTGCTTAAAGAACAAATTTCTAGTTTGGGGTTGTATTTAAAAAAAAAAAACTATAAAAATGGTAAACTAGGCCTCACAAACCTGAGTGCAAACCCTATACCTATTTTTATTATATTTTAAATATGAAACTATGAAAAAAATTTACTCAAGAAGCCATATTGCTCTGTACAAAGCATACATGGAGTAATCTCAACTGCTGTTCAAATCCAGCTGTCCCTTGTGTGCAGAACAGAAGCAAACCAGAAATTTGACCAGGTGAATAATGTGGTTTGAGAAAGGTATTGAAAGAATGGCATTGAGCAGGGATGTAGCTCTGGAACTGCAGACCAAGGCACTGCCTTGGAAAAGTTGCTCGCTGGAAGTACAAGACCTTGGCACCCTTTTGTGCCTGAGGGTCTCAGTGAAGGTCCTTGACATTTGGTGAATTCCACTCCTGGGGGCTTAGCAGAGCCTGGATCTGTGTACAGAGCGTGGCCATTATTTTAATGCTCCTTTAAAGAGATTCTGAGCTGAGGACTAGGAGCATCTATCACTTTGTGAGTACCTGTAAACAACCTCCCGATTTGTGTTAAGATAAAGCTATGGAGCAGCGCTGTGTGATGCTGTGCTGTGGCTTTCTGGAGGAGTGGCTGCCAAACCAGTTAATCAGATCTGCTGGATGAGACCCAGCTGTGAAAGGTGAAGATTTGCCCAGTTTTTCCTAAATGAGCTTTAGGCTTTTCTTGCCAGATCTATTTTGTGGCAAGAGCTGTGAATTGATGGTGGTGGTGGTGTGTGAGCTGTGCAGACCCACACCGGAGAAGGATGACATCAGCTGTACAAACATGTTTTATTTGCTCTCCAACCAACACATAATGCTGCTTTTGGAACGAAACCCAAATAATGCAGGGCAAAATCTGGGTGTCTTAAAAGTTAACAGATTGTTTTTCAGACAATAAATGATCTAAGGTGAAGCTTGGGTAAACATATAAAAATAACAAATTGTTTAAGCTGTTATTTCTTGGCAAAAAAATACAGGAAGATTCCAGATTTTTATATCTATGTATGTCTGTGTATATATATATAACTTAATAATGAAATTAGTCTACTCTAATACTCTCCACATCCTGACATGCTACGACAGTCTGAGAGAAATGATGCAAATCATTTTACTTTTGCTAACAGGAGTGAAACTCTGGCCCTAGCCTAAGGCAGTGATATTTTTTCACCCAAGTGCTTTGTATTTCTGAAGGCTGCATTGCTGACTATTTAAAATTAAATGCTGCAACTTGAAGTTTTTAAGGATTTATCCCAAAATGGGCTTGAAAAAACATACTCAAAATTTTAAAAGTTGTATCATTAAGTCCAGCTTAGCAAAAAATATAATGAAGCTCTAAATAACAACAACAAAAGTCTTCAATTCTCTTGAAAATGTATTTAATCTTCCACATTGTTGTTAGTCACTCTGCTTAACCCACCACCAAGATTATTTCTCTCTCATTCAGTGTGAATTCTATATTATGCTCAGCTATTTGCTGTTGTAGTTTTTGTTGGCCTTGGGGACTCAGTAAAAACACTGCATGTGCCTGCTGAGAAACGAGCCACATCTGCATTACATTAGCCAAGAGACGCTTTTGTAAATTCAGTAAATGTGGCTCTCGGTGCGAAGGGAAAGGAACCTCAGCGCAGAGGTCCGAGAGGGTTCTGAACCGAGAGGAGAGAGTCCCTGGCTGTTTTGGTGCCCGTGGATGCAGGCAGGGGGAGCCTGGGCACCGCGGAGCCGCTCCGGGCCAGCACTCCCCTTCCCTTTTCCTTTTTCCCTTTTCCTTTTTCCCTTTTCCTTTTTCCCTTTTCCTTTTTCCCTTTTCCTTTTTCCATTTCCCCATTTTTCCCTTTTCCCCTTTTCCCCTTTTCCTTTTCCCCTTTTCCTTTTTCCCCTTTTCCCTTCCCTTTGTTTCTTCCTTCCCTTTTCCCTTCCCTTTTCCTTTTTCCCTTTTCCCCTTTCCCTTCCACGTCGCGGTGCTGCTGGGCAGGGACAGCTCTGGCCCTGCTCCTCCAGCCCCTGTGGCTTCTGTTCCCTGTACGAGTGTCAGACAGCAGCCAGTGCTTGGAGGTCACAGGGATATCAAACCTTTCATTCACTCTTTGGTGTCACCTTGTAATTTCTGTCTCTCTTGGTCCTCCCTATATGTTTTTATACAAGGCCAGGATGGGTAAATATCTTGCTGCCCCTGCTGATTTTATTTGGGAAGTCATGTCTTTTATTGCAGCCTGATGAAGTCATTGGGGACCTGTGGGTGTGACCATGCTGGGCTTTTCATCCCACTGGACTGTTCTGGAAGGTGTTGTACTTGCCCCTTGGCCAGCAGAGCTCTGTTTCTCCCCTTTCAGCAGAGGATTCAGTGGTGCTGCTGAGGCAATGTAGAATTTTGTGGGGACTGTCACCACAGAGTTCCCGTGGGCAGAACCCAGCACTCCTGCAGTGCCTGAGCTGCTCTTGGGGACATTGACAATGTGGCTTTTCCTGCCACTGCTCCTCTCTGCGTGGCACTGCCGGGACCCTGCCCTGCCACAGCTCCCTGCCACCACCCACAGGGGCTAGGACAGCAGCAGGGATCCCAGCACACGAGTGGTGGTAAAGTCTCTGGCTGAAACTCTCATGGTTTGGCTTCTGTCTGCTTTTCCCCATGGTTTGATAAAGTTTGGATTTTCTAAAGGGAAAAGCAGCTATTCTGAATCCACAGCTGTGAACAGCTGATAATTGTGCTGTTTGATAACGTCACACATTTGCCACAGTCAGCCCAAAGACAGGACCCCCAGTGTTTCAAACAAATTCTGCTTGGGATGCACTCGTGGGGTAGGAGGCTCCTCTGGGTTTCCTTCTGCTGCTGTATGTTTGCAAGAGACAACAGCACAAAATTGGTGAGCTGGAGACAGTGACAGAGCAAGTGTGGGACCATGAGCCCCAGGAGGGGAAAAAATACTTGGGTGGGAAACTGTAGGAGTGCCCTGGGCAAGGATGTGGGCTTCAGAGATGGGACAGGGCATTTGCTGTTAATGATGGAAGTATTTGGCACCATAGCAGCTCCTCTTCCAAGTGGAAACGACCCCTGAATTTCTTTCTCCCCAGCGGACCAAAAGGCACAATGCAAGTGAAACCTCTTTCAGGAACTTTGGCTAAGATCACAATTGCCAGGCTTCTTTATCATAATAATTTATGCTGCAGTGTAATTCCTAAAGTAACAATAATAACTCAGATGGTGACAGACTCTTAATTAAAATTTACTAGAGAAGACTTCAGCTTTTAGCTGCTTCCCTCTTCCTATTGTCAAAACTTATTGAGTGCAACAGTTTGGGGAGATGGAGTTAGAACAGGCTGGTGGCAGCTCCAAGAGCTGAGCACACCCTGGGTCTCCATGTATGTGCACAGAGCTAACCAGGGAAACTGCATTTCTGTCAAGGTTTGACCTTGATTTTACTGATTTAAGGATATTGGCAAAGTATGGGAATGGGTTGATAAACAGAGGAGAAATCGTAGTAAGGAAATGTGTGATCTACGTCCTGGAAGATTGACTTTAGACCAGTACTGAAAATAACTGAGGAATATTGAGCAGAAGGGGAAACTGGCAAGTGTGAAAAACTTGTGTTGGACTGCAGCTGGCTCTTAGCCAAAGCCACAGTAGTAACCAGCACAATTCAGCTCCAGACTTGCTTCTGGAAGGGGTGTAAATTCTCACATTTAATTGGAAGCAGCGTTTCACTGGCAGGGTGGGTGGAACAGGAACGTGACTCTAGATGTTTACCCACCTCTTCCTACTGCAGAGCATTTTGTTCCTTTCCAGGGCACCGTGCTAAAAAGGATAAAATTGATGATTAGCCTGACTCCCATGCACTTCCCATTGGCCCTATGTAAATCAGGGATTGGAGTAGTCACGTGAGTAATTCCAGTCCACTGACACAGCAAGTTCCTTGTGTTTTATTTTACTCAGGAATTTGTTTCAGGCACAAGTAGACTGAGAAGCAGATGATGGCAAATAATTGAGTTCATCCAAGGAAGCTCCAGGGCTACATCTATTGCAGTAGGTGTAGGAACAAATCCATGCAGTTTCCTGCCTGTATCAGGGTGGATTATCTAATTATTTCAACTTTCAGAGGCATCCGTTTGCTTATGTCCCCCTAGGTGGGTTCTTGTTGTGGGTGTCACTCTCACCAATTTCTTAACCTGAGACTTGAAGAAATATAGCCCAGAGTGTTATATGAGAATACACACCATTAGCAGTAGATAGGAATCAGTTTCAACTGATGAAAATATTGAATAAAAGAGATGTTTTATCAAGCATGTAAAAATATAGACGTTGCTATAATCCAAGTGTGCACATCAGTTTAGATGAAAGGTGACCACTGTAGCCTTGTCTTCAATTCATCATAATAAAATTCTTATATATAAATAAATATAAATCTTGTTTACTCTTTTCTCGATGAGTCAGCCAAGGTAAAAATAAAAGTTAAACAAGTAGGAAAGGAAGAATCCTTTTATTTCTCTATTTCCCTTTCTAGGAAAAGTTTCGATAGATACTTTAAATAGGAAATTTGAAGAGCAGAATCTCTTCTGGGTTTAGAGATGCATCAGGAACTTTAATAATTACTATATTTGAGGTTTCCTCCATACAGGAAAAATCTTTTTCCTCACTCTGGTATCAGGTACATGTTGATTATTATTATAGAAGAGATAACAGGAAAATGTAAATCAAGTTCCTTGTTCTTTAAAGGTATCAGGAGGATCTCTAACTCTCCCCTCTCTATGTGAGTCCACATTTATACATATAATTTGAATCCACTTAGGATTTAGAAAAACCTATTTTCAAGTACCTTTTTTTCTCTGAAATAAGAATTCAAATTTTTCCCAAACCTCTACTTCAGTAAGTAAGAAGGACAATGATGTTACATGCAGTACAAATTCAAATATCTTTGCAGCCTTTCTGGTGCTTCATGTGTTTTCCTCAGGTACCTGTGCTGTAACAGAGAAGCAAGTCTAGCTGTGCAAGGCCTTTTTTGTAATTTGGGCTGGTGTGAAGTGTTTCTAGGTAAATTTTAGCTCACTGATACGGAAACAGGCAAAATTCTTTCTCGAGCTGATTTCAAAGCTAACAGTAGATCAAAAATGTTTAATGAAAAAACTCTTAGGTAAGCCATTAAAAATGCAACAAAGTGGTCAGTGTCTGGCAAAGTTAAAGCATGGATAATAACATTCATATGCTAATGCAAAGCTGTTTACATGAGGGAAATATAAGCCTATCAAATTGTCTGAAGTTGCCATTAAAGTTCATGAATCCTTTTCAGAGATGAGAGGCATTCCTATTTGAATGTAGATAAATATTCATGGGAGGCTTTCATTTGAAGGGAGAAATTTTCTATTAATAAAATGATATCTGGTCTCGATATAACAGGCTGCTACTGGCCTGTTGCAATAAAGGTGGTTTGCACAGTATGGAAAAGTGAATATTCATAGATGTCTTTAAAGTTTCTCAGTACAGAATCACCTAAAATAGCTATCCCTTGGGGTTTTTTGGTAGTGTTTTTGTTTCTTTGTTTGTTCCTTTGTTTTTAAATAGGATCAGGGGCATTCTACTAGGGGTTTTTAATGTCTTTTTAAGAGTTTAAGAGTAAAGTGCATTTCATCTCAGTTTCTTGAAGGAAAACAAAACTTTCACTGAACAGATCCATTTGTCTAATATTCAAGGCTTATAGGAAAAAAGAGAACTGCAGAGAAAGTTTTTGCCTGGATCAAGTCAATGATATCTTAGGTGAGGGGAATAGCAAGAAAAAAGGGAGCAGGTGAATGTGTGAATCTGGTAGACAGTAATCCTGTTTTAACTTGTCCTAATTGTTGGTGTTTATTTCATGTATGGTTTTAACATAGTTTTTAAAATGGAACATCTCATGTCCATTTTATGTCCAAAGTACCTGCATAGCTGTTTAAATTTGGTAGCACTGCTCAATGTTGCTGTTGATCAGGTGCTTTGGTGGACAGTGAACCAGTGCAGCCTTCTTTGCCAGGAATCTTTTGTCCTGCTTTTGATCCCTTGTGTGATTTCTGTGGTGTTTAAGGAGGAGTGTTCATCACTGAACCGTGGGAGGTTTTTTTTGAGAAGTTTTTTGGAAGAGCTTGCTGAAATTTTTTATCCTGGTTTGCAATAATCTGTAGGATTGTAACACATTTCAGGTCTCTAGAATAATAAAAGAAAAATCTGTGAAGTTGCTCAATAAACTCCAACACTTTTGAAGGCATTGGTAGATATAGAGAGAGTGATGTGTTTAAGTTTTGGCTTCTTATGGAAAACTAGCATTTTACAGTTAAATAACTAGCCCCTGTTAAAGCAGGGAAAGTGCTGTAAGAACTGCCAGACCCTCAGATCGTGGCAGATACTTGTCAACAAGGAATCAATCAGTGGATGTTCTCATGAATCAGCATCAAATATAATCTTGCTCAGCATTTTTGCAGGTAATAATGAAGTGAATTAAAGCTTGCTAATAATTCAGTTTGCACTGGACCCCAGAGGGAAGGTGCATATGGAGGACAGAGGATGCTGCTGGCTGGTTAGGCCAGCTCCCTGGGCTTTGGCACAGCCCAGCTGAACATGGCACAGCCAGCAAGAGGCAGAGTGCTGGGCACACAGCAGGGGTTATACTCTGGGAAACTCTAACTCTGGAATGAGCTAAGGGGAATCTTCAGCTCCAGGAATCTGCCTGTAATGTGTTTAGAATGGTGGAGTGTGGGGCCCCCAACAGCCAGGATGGGGCAGCTGGGAGGTGCCAGGAGCCCCCCAGGGCAGTGTGGCTGGGGACAGGGAGCTGATGGAGCCACAGCCACCAGTCTGCCTTGCTCCTCCCTGATTCCTCACATCCAAGGGTTGTGCTGCTCCAGAGCTTTCTAATCAGCTTCTGAGCAAATCCAAGGAGTATCTTGTTTTTCTTAGGGACAATCTAGCCCGGAGTTTTTATCAGAGATTAGCAGTTGCTAGACTACTACTGCACTGACATTATTTCCAAAGGATTGAAAAGAAATAAAAACATATATTGCAGGAACAGATGAAAGATGCCTAATGGGTAGAAAGGGCTGATTTCATTTAATCAGATATAGAATAAAGCTGGATTAATACTCTTGCAGTTGAATGTTGGGCACAGACTTCATTGGATTCCCTCCAGGCTTTTTGATTAGAGACTATCCACACTGGCAAATGCTGGGGTACTCTCAAAGGAGCAGTGCAACAGAATTCACATTTGAGGCTTCTGTAGCAAACCTAACTTTTAGCTGCCAATGTGTTAAATGTTTTATCTCATTCAGAGCCAAAATACTGACTGGATGTTACAGATGGTGATGTGCATGTTTTTGGAAAGATGATGAATGCCTCCAGCCCTAGCTACAAATGGCTAACTAATTAAATAGTGTACAGTGAGTTTTTGATTGTGATAGGGTGGAAATTTACAGAATTAGCTTTGAATATTTTTATTCAAGAAACAATAGCCTTTAATCATAGTATTTATTAATCAGGGGAAATTTGCCTCCACCTACAGAACAACCACAGAATCTGTGCAGCACGTGAGTTGCCTTCATAACAGCAGTTAAATACTGAAGAGGAATTGTGTGTGATACCATCTGCCAGTGGAAAATCCAGAAATTCACTCTGAAGGTGAAAATCTTGGTGGGTCTGTGCGTGTGGTTGCAAACTGGCAGCCCTTGTGCTTTGGCCAGGGAGACTCTGCACTAAGCCAGATCATTCTGCAGGAGATCAAACTTGTGGTAAAAAAGGGATGACTGTTCTTTGAGCAGGTGAAGTATCCAAATAGAAGAGGCAAAGGTCAAAGGAATAATTTAAAAATTTCCTTGCTTAGCAATATATATGTATTTGAAAAAAAAATCCATATATCCAAATGATCAGCCAGAGCCATAGGCCACAAGGTTAGAGTATAAACTGTCAATATTAACTGCTGCTAATGGAAATGCTGATTGCTGGAGCAATGAAGCACAAGATGCACAGGCAGGACAGGGAACCAAAGGGAGTGACAGCAAAGCAAAGAAGAGGTTGGTGTAGGGTGACAGTGCTGGCCAGAATGAGCCTGGGAAACAGGACTTGGATAAATTGACCTTTTTTAGAAATTTGCACTGAGGAAAGAGCAGCTTTACTATTAGCTTTTTCTCATTCTCTGAAACTGTCTGGTTTTGGATCCCTGTTGAGGCTAAAGCAGCTGTGCAAATAGCAATGAATCAAACAGTAACCAAAGACCCTGTGCATTGCATTTGAGCCAATCTGCAGATCTTCAGCCCTGTGTGTTCTGGGGAACAACACAAACCTGCTTTCTGAAACACCAGGGCTGCCCCCTTCTGAGAGAGGGCATTGGGTTTTCATGTGTCATTACAGACACTGAGGGCTTGTTTGCATTTGCTGAAAGAATATTTCATTACTCTAGTTGCTTTTCTTAATGAAAACAAATATTTTAAAGTGGTTAATTTATGAGGATAAATATTATTCAGCAGGTTCCTAAACTCCCCAAGGTAAATAATACAGGCATGGTAAAGGCCAGCTCTGTTATATTAATAATTGATGTTTGGCTTCCTCCTAGCTCAACTGTGATCTATTCATCCTGCTTTGTAAAAGTGCAATTAGAGCTGAATTACAGTAATCAATAGAGCAGCAGCATTTAGAACCAGGGTACATAAATAGAGGGAAATTTTGCACATAGGAAGTTCTTTGAGGTATATTGCAAAAACTGCCTTAGTTGGATGGAATCTTAAATGATCACAAAGGAGATTAAGTTATAATTGATGTAGATATTTTTAGAGGTTGTCCTTTAAACCAAAACCAACCTCTGACAATTTGATTGAAATTATTTCCCTTCCTTTTACTTCTGCTGTGTCTCCCAGCCCATTCTCTCATGATGTGAGTGATGCAGCTTTCCTGTGCTGGTCCAAGCAGCTGCACTGTTTGTGGGCAGGTGAGAGGAGAGGGGGATGTGATGGGGAGCAGGCTCTGCATTGCATGACATTGCATGGCAGAGATGGGAGGCTCTGAAATGAGCAGTGGTAATGGACAGCCAGAAGAGGAACAGAGGGAAACTCCCACATGCTACAGCCACAGGAAATAGAGTCTTGGGGTAGGGGGAGGGAGGGGAGGTGGGATGAAATTACCTCCACGATTCTCTGAGAAAGTTTTGCTTAATCACCCAAGTGTATAAACTATTACAGAGAGCAGAGCAGATAGTAACCAGACTTTGGTGTAGAAAGGAGCCATAGAAGAGGAAAGGCCTTGGAAGTCCAGAGTTTCAGATAATGAAAATAAGGGTGTCACTGTGCTGAGAGGAGAGGCTGCCACCAGCCTGGGGCACTGCCCTGTAAAGCTTGTGTACAAGCTCACACCAAAATCTTTGAGCATCCCTGCTTTCTTTGTGCCCTTGGGACTTAGGGAAGATTTGGGTATCTCAAAACCTGGATGATGTTCTCCATGCCTTCTTTTCCTGCTTCCTTTCATGCCCATGAGTTAGTCAGGAACAGCCTTCCAGGAAACCCTGTCTGGCCCTGTTCCTTCCGTGGGGCTGCCAAGCACTGCTTGCACTGGGTTTGTTTCTGTGTTTTGGGGTTCTGCTGGCTCAAACCAAAGCCTAATCCAAATGGACAGAGTCATCTTCCCCCAATATTTCATTGCTCAGGGTTAAGGACTCTCTGAAGCTGAGTTGAGGCCTGACTTTGCTGCTGGGACGTGCCAAAACCTGTCTGCTGTCCCAGGGCTGGGGAGCAGCTGCTTGGGCAGGCACTGGGCACTCCTGTCCCTGCAGAGGAGCTCCCTGAGCTGCAGGGTGTGCTGAGCTGCATCCAGGGCTGCTGGGACTCACTGGCAATGGGAAAGCAAATCCTGGCTGATTATTGTTGTTGTTAATAATCACCATTGTATTCTCCTTCTCTAGAGCATTGTGGTGTTTGAGGTGAAACTAAGTGCTTTCAGTTCTTTAGGAAATGTGGAATGGCTCAATAACGTATTCCCTGTTGTGACTTTTGGACTTTATGCAATGTCAATAAAGGGATAAAATGTGTTTAATTAAAAAGAGGCTGATTTTATTGAGCAAATATGCCAAATAAAAACTAAAATAGAAGCACTAACATGTTGCTCTAAGTTCTCAAGTACAATTTTCAGTTTACTATAGAAATTTAAAAATAAAACATCTGTTAATGGAATTTTAAAAAATTAATTTAATTAATCTTTATTTTTCTGGTGTCAATAGCCTAATAAATGGGCACTACCAAACAGATAGGAGAAAGGTGCTATTTGAATTTGGAAGGAGATACTTGGCTAAAGCTTTGCACTTCTGAACAAGGAAATTAAATAATTAAAGCTCTGCTTACTGCAATCTGTATTCCTGGGAAGCGTTTACTTGTCAGTGTGTTATGCATGCACCACTCTGCATGTGCATTATGTTTTAATAATGCCTCCATCTTCCTCATAAGGGATATTGTCTTCTGATGCAACCCTCTCCAATAACCCTGTCCAGCAGTTGCCATGTGATCCTGATGGCTTCTGGTGAATAGAATATCCTGTAATTATTTTCTTCTCCCATTAAGCTTCACATTCTCTGTACACAGAAATGCACCTTTATATGGTAGCATAATGTGTATTGTTTCTTGATTTTATTTTTATAAGCATAATGAAATGATCTCCCTCCACATCCTGGACTAGCATAATGCTGCTTGATTTATTGCTGTACCAATTTATGTTGGCTTATCAGAAAGGTGCTTCCAGTGCATTAGCAAACCCCTGAAGTGCTTCTGGTAATAGGAAAAAGCACCTGGGTAGTTGTAAATATAGGAAAGAAGGTTTTCAGTTTGATCAAACCTAGAGCAGGAAATGCCACTTAGGCTAAGATCCCAATGTGCTTAGCCAGGCTGTCCCAGTGCCAGCCTTCTCCACAGGGTGGCTGTTTGCAGGAGAACTGAGTTTCTCTCTGGCCCTGGCCTGCTGCCCTTGGCAGTGCTTCCCAAATGGAAGCAGCAGTGCCCTCATTTTCTCACTTTGTTTGCCCTGCACTGAAACAGTCTGTGGTAATGTGAGGAGGTGGGAGCTGCTGGGTATTAATGCTCCCCTGCAAACTGAGAAATGGACACTCAGCCTAAAGACATTTCCAGAGGCTACATCAATTTAGGGTTGGGAAGCCTTTAAGTTTTGTAGCTTAGCTATGTAGCTGCATGTGCATCTGTCTGGGAGGAGAGGAAGCAAGCAAATCAACAAACAAGTCATTCCTCCCATAAATCTCTTCTGATTGAACCTGAGCACAGCACAGTGTGCTACAGAAGAATGAATAAACTGATGATAATAACAGAACCTGATTACACAGTGATGGGCAATAGCAGCAAATAGGCCTTATCTTGCACTGTGAAATAGAAACTCATGGCCAAACAAATAAGTCTGGATTCCCAGAGAGAGCGTTTTCAGCAATCCATGGGCAATGACCCTCAAAATTATGTATTCAAAAAAAAGATTATTTTCAGAAGTGCAGCCTAGGCTTGTAGTGCAGCTGAGAAGAAGATATTTGTGTTGCTCAATTGCACATGCAGCCTATCATCAAATGTTCACCCCACTGAGGATGGGTGGTCACAGCTGGGTGCTGGTCAGGACCCAGGCACACATCAGCATTTACACTTTCTGCTCCTGCTTGGGCCATCTACTCTTCATCTTCCTCTTCATTCAGACAAATAATGACTTTTTAGGAGTGAGATGAGAATTTTAAGCCACTGAAAATGGACCAAGGGCTTAACCCTTTGAGCACTTACCTGAACCAGCTCTACTCCCACAGGTGTACTCCACTTGGAGTGCACTCTGCTTTAGTGTGTGGGGGATGCAGAAGAAACTGGGGTTGCTTTTCCATGCAATCCCCAAAATTTGAATGTGTTTGCACATTCTTCTAGCACTGCAGAGAAGAAATATTTTGGCAAATGATATTTAGATGTGGCTTTGAACAGCCTGATCTGGTGGAAAGTGTCCCTCCCCAAAGCAGAGGGGCTAGAACTAGATGATCTTTAAGGTCCCTTCCAGTCCAAATCATTCAGTGATTTTATGAAATGTTTGTTTATTTTTGTAAAAGTACAAATATATGTGTCAAAACCCAAGGTAATGTAATTAGTGAGCTCCCTATATACATTTCTTCAGCTTGAGTCAATGAAGAACTTGGGCAGCTGCTTCACTGTCAATAAAGTTTGGGTTATGTAGAGTTGTTACTTTATTGAGCCTTTGGATTTGGTGAGCTCTACTACTCTTGAGTTTAGAGTCTTAAGCCTTTGCTTAAAATTAGGCATGTTTTTAATTTTTTTCCTGAGAGGGAGGAATTAATATCTGCCCTAACACTGTCACTCAGAGAAGTGAAATGAAATGGATAGGTGAGCTGCTAAAAGGCTGCTCTAGGAGAAAAGTGGTGACACATCCCAGGAGGATGATGAGACTCTGGCTCCCTTCCTCCATGTGCTCCTGACTGGGGGGCACTGGACCCTTGTGTCCCCCCCTGGCACAAGAGCCCGCAGTGAGATCAGCTGGAGAATTAAGGATGCACAAGGAAGGGAAGCTTTCCTTATAACTAGTAAGAGTAAATCCAGCAACCATTTTTTCCTGCATGAAAATAATTTCATAAATATAATCAAGTATCACTTTATTTTCCACGGAGGTTTCACTAGAAACTTTTCAGCTACAAAGCTGTGAAATAACTATTTTTTCTAGATAAAAATATGGTGTCTGTATGACAGTTCAGCTTGGATGCTCCTTCTCCAATTTCTAGTACATGCTGAAAAACTGCCCTAAATAAGATTGTTCTTCACTGGCAGCAGCAGAACTGCAATAATTTACTCTAGCTGAGTATATTTTTCTTGAAAATATTTTTAAAAACTGAAATAATTTTCAAGAATTACAACCTTTACAACCTTATCAAAAGAAAACATCAAGAGCACTAATTCCAAAATTATGCTTGCATAAATGAGTGTGAAATGTTAGCATTGCAATGGATTTTGTGTCCTTTAAAAGTAACGTGAAATATTGCCAAGAAATAAAGTAAAATATGCATCCAACTGTATTGTTACAGCAATAGTAATAATTGCTGATGGCTGTCAAAGGTACTTTTTGGCTCTAAAATCTCAAGTTAAATCTTTCTCCCTGTTAGGAGCATTAGCAAATAGTTGTTGCTGGACTGCCAGCTTATTTTATACCAACAAGGCTCATCAAAATCTCTCTCATTGAAGGTGCTGCATTAGTTGCTGCTTGGCAGTGCATCCTTGTCTTTCTAACCCCAGATTTAGGGGTGTGATGTTGTTCCCCCAGTGCTGAAAGCTGAAGGGAGCACTTGCAGGAGCAGAGTGAGTCTGAGTGTCTCAGTGTTGCACGCAGGTAAAACCTTACTAAAGGAAGGTCTTGCAAAACCTGCTCAGCCCTGCTGCTTTGGCTGAGGTAGCCAAAAGGGCCATGGGAAAGGGACTCAGCTGAATTAGGGGTAAAAACCAAGTTCTATAACCATCCTCTGTTCACATCCTGGTGTGTGGTGGTTGCTTGAATCATCTTTGTTCTGATTTAAAGCTCTGTAGCTGATGAAGGCCTGACTGCTGAGAAGAGCCTGGTTTTTGCAGAGAAGCATCTCTCCTTTGTCCCTGCCTGGGGACCCTGTGTCACTCTGGACCCTCCCCACGTCTCAGGAGGGTCTCAGCAGGGCTGTGGAACGCTTCCCTGGGGCTGGGCAAGGGCACAACTTGCTGAACCTCACACCAGAGCCAAGCTGCTCTGCAGTCACTGGGCTGTGCATGGTGCATTTTGGAGCACAGCACATTCTCTGAAGGGCAGAAAGGAGGGGAGTGGGCTGTGAAACCTGGTGTAAAGCAGATCTGGCTTCAGTGCTGAGGTTTGCTGTCTCGCTCTTGTGGAGTTGCATTTTTTGCTTGTTTCTCATTTGTCAGAGCTTATCATTATCCCTCCAGTTTTCTGTGTCGATTTGTTTAGAGCTGACTTCTTCCAAAAAAGTCCCCTCTGCCATTCATGCTGTAGGAAAACACAGGATACAAAACAGCGATGAAAGATAAATTTTGGGTTGATATGAACCAGTTTATTAAATAGATCTTATTGTGTGTACCAGTAAATACATAAATGTAAGGCTTTTGAGATGCACACAAATATATGTAGTTTAAAAATTTAAAACTATGTGATAAAATTCTAGGCAAGGACTACATATTTATCACAAAGCAATTAAATATCTTGGTTTGTTTATTCCAAAATTAACTTGGCACATTAATTTAACATGAAAAGAGTGATTTAATGAAATCCTCAGAGAATTACTATCTGCCCTTTGAATAAGTTATCTAAAATGCTATTTTATTATGCAAAGCTATGTAAAATAAATTGCATTCAAGCAGTGGTTCAGAAAGTAGCTTATCGTAGCCCCATGTTCATAAAGAAATGACATAAAAGATCTGGGGATCACTGCTTTTCTTTCAAAATGGGAAAAATTAAGCAGAGACAGTCTTTAATTTGAAAAGAGCTAATTTGACATGGAGATAATTATCTTGGTACTTTGAAATGTGATTAACTCTAATTATAGCCAGAAGAAGCCCTCGAGGGAGCAGAGAAAGCACAAAGCAGTGTGGAAGCAGCAGTGTGACCTCACGTGTGGGGTTCATGTGATGGAGCAGGTCAGGCTCTTCTCAAGAGGGTACAAATCATCCTGTGCAAATGTGCAACCATCCCCTCTCACAGAGATTCCTCTTTGCTCCCACACTCACCCCTCAGCACGAGAGTAACATGGGCAATGTTTGCATTAAAGAACTGACTTTGTGTGGACACAAACACAAATTACAGCTGGCACGTCACCCAGTGTAAACCCAGGAGTTGTTTTGTCCATGGATAATCACACTGAACTTCCAGCAAGATCAGGAAATTGATTCCAATAAGGGGATTGCAGGAAAGCAGCCCAGTAAGCTGTTTACTAACTTTTTATTTTTTCCCAATTAATGGAAAAGACAGTTCTCCCAATTTAGTTTGGTAATTAATTTGAAACATGAGAACTAGTGGTACTAAATAGATGATATTATTTTACATGGCTGGAAATAGTTTTCAGAGTTTGGCTTCCTTTTAACTGAACCTAAGGAATTGCTCCTCTCCCTTCTGTTTCCTGACAGTGACATCCATAAGGAAATCCTAGATCATTCTGGGCTTTGGTTTTGTGTTATTTTTTAAGCCTTTCCCAGTATTTGCCATAAAAGAGATTTAAACCAGGGATCATCTGCTTCAGCTGAGGTGGCAGATGCACAAGTCCATGCAAAGAAGGGCTAACCAGCATGGATTATTTAGTGCTCTCATACTGAAGGCAGTTCCTGATCAGGGAGAGGAAGAGAAGTCTGGCTATTGTTACCCACTTACACAAAGCTCAGAGATGTGTGGCTTTCCATTTCAGCAAATGCTTTCATACTCTTGTTTTATGGAAAACAGTAAACAGGATTATGGGTTTATAGTTAGTGTGTTATACCAAGCTCTGTATCTTTTCCCAGAGGATCTGGCCATTCTAAGTTTGTTATGGAATATTGGACAATAAATGGATTATGATTTGTTGTGTTATTGACAGTTTAGCATTCCTTTCAGAAGAGCTTTTGAGCAGGCAGTGCTGTGCTTTCTGTTACATTTCAGCCTATTATCTCAACATTGCCTACTGCAAATGGTTTCATTCAATAATTGAATACTTTATTTTATTTTACCAATATGGTTTTTGTTTGGTGGGGTTTGTTTTTGTCACTGTTGTTTTGGCTAAGGCTGTCTTTGGTTTGCTTTGTGTTCATAATTTATTGAATGATGTGTTTGCACATCACAATGTACAATGTGGCTTCTAGGCCCCAAGCAGCTTGGTTAGTTCTGTGCTCTATTTAAACTGATATCATTCTTTCTGCATGTAAGGGAAATAAATGACATTTTAGAACTGGAATTTAGATGTTTGCATATGGTAAAACCATGCAAGGAGCAAATGGATTAATTAGGTAGAGATTGTTGCCTGAGTTTCCTCTTTGATGTTACAGTTTTACTGAACTGGGACACATCTCAAAACTGCTCCAGTTTGTGTGACTCAGCTGGTCATTTCAACCATAGAATGACACAGGGACAGAATAGTTTGGGTTGGAAGGGACCTTAGAGATTGTCCAGCTCCAACCCCTTCCATAGGCAGGGACACTTTTCACTATCCCAGGGTGCTCCATCCAGCCTGGCCTTGGACACTTCCAGGGCTGGGGCAGTCACAGATTCTCTGGGCAGCCTGTTCTACTGCCCTCACAGGGATGAATTTCAGCACTGTTTGCTTTTTTTTTTTTTTTTTTTCCCAGTTATATAAAAAAACATCCTCTCTCAATTAGTTTAACTTTTAATCAAATAAATGCAAAAATCTTGTACTGTAGAAAAGTTGTTGCTGCACTAGCTGGGAATGCAATGCGTGCTGTAGGAAGTGTAAAGCAAAAGGTTTTTACTCAAACACTAGGGGAAATCTGAGTATTTTGGGTAGAAGAGAGACTGTCCAAATGAGCCTGGCACCTCTAGTATTGAAGCACAGGAAAAAAGCTCAAGCAGCCTAAAAGCCAGCCTGGTGTGCTCTTGCCCTTGGGCAGGGCTCCTCTGGGCTGGGCAGAGTGCTCTTGAGAGTGCAGAACAAATTAAAATTGTCACATGCTCTGCAGCAATAGCCTTTCACCTTTTATTGTGCTCCACTCTGTGCCACTTGTGCCTTCTGACTGATCCCACTGTGACAACCTAAAGTTTCCCATTAAAGCCCCACTGAAGTTGGGAGGAGGACACAAATTTCCCATCCCCAGGGCATTGTAGAACTGCAGGGAAATGTATTTTTACTTTAATTACTGCCTAAAGATCCTTAGACAAGCTGATGCATAATAATAATGTTTGCTGGCTTTCCTGGTTTGTATTCAATATGGTATGGAAATATTTGCTGTCATTTTTGAGGGGAGTCTTAGCCAGAACTGTGGCCTCCCTTGGTGGCTCCTCTCCATCCTGAAATCCACCTGCTCATGCTCAGAACCTCTAAAAATCATCCTCATAGCAACTGTTGGGTTCACCTTCTTGTGCTCCATATTATTACTGCCTTATTTTTTATGCATTTATACTTTTTTCCCAATTTCTGTCACATATTTGCAAGCACTGAAGTGGTGATGATCCCAGAGCTGAGTGTGTTGGCAGGGCTTGAGAGCAAATGCACCAACCATGCACATAAACCAAGGTGCACCTACAAAAAAGCACTGATCCCCTTAGCTACATCCTAATTCATGTCCTGGCTGTGAACAAGGAGGATGTTGTGTTTCCAACCTACATTTGTTTTTTATTCTCTTCAGTAGGTCTATCATTTTCAGAAATGCTCAAATAGAGATAAATCTTTTCTAATTCCTTGGGATTTTATTTTAGCAGTGTTCATCATGATGAATTCTTTCAGTATTTAAGAAAATCAATTGTCAATTAACTTTTATGGGGAATTATGCATTGTGATTAGTCATCAGTTGGGCATTATGGTGTTTGACAACTGTTATGAAAACATGCAGTAATTTGCTTTTGTTATCTATCAAATAGCCAACACAAGTTTCAAAAATAGTACAAGCTTTGGAATTATAATTAGACAATGCTTTATTGGGAGTTTTTTATTACACAGTGTTACTGTTCAGAATTAATTATTTTGTTTGAAGAAAATTTAATATATTATTTACAAAAAAAGAGATAGCTTACCTGGTTTTAGATTTATTTCTGTAAATGCTTGAAGAATTACAACTGCATTAACAAGATTGAAATACGTAGATAATCATTCTAAGGTAAATAGGCTTGATTAAATAATGAATTGTTTTTTAAAAATAGGGGTTTTTTGTTCAAAACAAAGGACGGGTGCCTACAAATCTGAATTACCTGATAAAGTCTTGTTTCCTCTTGATTTGGAGGTTGGTGCTGCACTGCAGGATTGGTCAAAGTTTATTTAATCATTTCTATAAGCAACATCTATAAAGCATTGACCCAGCTAAGTAAATTGTGTCATGAAATGGTGTGTAACATTAGCAATAAATGTTTTTAAGTAAATGAGAGCATTATCTTCTTGCCCCAGAGCACAGGAAAATGAATTGGTGCAACCCCAAACAGGTTCCTATGCTGCTCTTCCTCCTTAGCTGTTGGGTATATCCAAGATCATCCTTACCTTGCCTAAAGATATTTATTGACCACAGCATTCATTACTGAATATCCAAGTACCAATAACCTAAAATATATGCCAGTTTTAAAAGTCTATATGTAAGTTTTAAATGTTTTTGCTTGTGAGGGATGTTCTCAGAGGCCTTCTCCTGTCTCATCTGGAAGATGGAATGTCTGCCTGCTCTGGAACTGGCTTGGCTCTAAGGAGACATTACAGGGGCTATTCAAACCTCTGGGTGCAGCTCACCATGGAATTATTGTGCCTTCCATTCACTGGAGTGTATTCAGTGTAGGAGGTGCATGTGCAGTCAGCCTGCATACAGCTTGCCTCCATAAACATTTTTAGACTGAAAGCTTTTCTACAGTAATAATAATAATAATAATAACAGCAGCATTACTGGAAACTGCCACCCACTGCAGGAAGGGTGCTTTACCCAAAGAGCCCTAAATAAATCTGCAGCAGTCTCATGCTTAACCATAGACATTGCAAAATGAAAGGCAGATTACTGGCACTGAGAAAGACAATTTCAGTGCCACTGAGCTCCTTGAGAGAGCTGTGTGGGGTCATGACTGGCCCGCCCTGTCTACAGCATCACCCAGCAACAAATACTGCTGGAAAGAGAGAAAGAAACACCCAAGACTAGAGTTATCTTTCATCTGGATTTCCAGTGCCAATTTCCAGCACTCTTCTGCTCTCGGCTTCTCTTGAACCAGAGACTGAGCAGGAACCTTTGAGGTCAAATTCACAGATTGACCTTTACTCCATGAAACTTCTGTTGCACTTGAATTTTTATGCCTTCCCCACATTCTGAAATAATGATAGCATGTGGAATCCACATCTCCTTTCTTCTGCTTTGCTTTTGTAATTTGGTGATTTTTCTGCATGTGTTTTATCCCTTCTTTGCCTTTTAGTTATTGTTGATTTGGGAGATCTAAATGGTGCATTGGGAAGACCTAAGGTAGCTGAGTGCTAGCACTGAATGTCCTTCATCCTGATACCAGAACATTCTGCTCTGGTCCCTCAAATGTCTTTAAAAGATCAGTGTGTGAGCAGTGTTAGGTTCCTGTGCAGTCACAGAGTTTTAAAATGCTTCCCCAGCATCCTCCCACCCACTTACTCTCCTCTGTGAGGGAAGACTCATCCATTTACAATATGCAAGCTGAGACAGGAGCTGGTGTTAAATACTGTGCTGGCAGAAGGTGTAGTCTGCCTCTAACAGATGTCTTTAGATCTCTGTCAATTACTTGTCTTGCTGTAATGTTCTCTTCTGATTTGTACTTCATGAAACAGGAGTTTAGAAGAATTTAAATTCAGGCCAGGCACCAATCAAATGTGGTGGTGCAAGTCTGTCAGGAATCTACAGAGTTGATAGAACCTGTGCAGAGGTGCCCTTACATAACCTTAATCTGTCCTAAAGTTACCCATGCTGTTCTGCAAGGAATTGTGTTCCAAGGATTGCCATTCCTTGCCATCAGTGTCCTTCTGCTGGGGTTAAACATGGCCATGGGGGAAAGGACAGGACTTAGAGCTGTGTCATACCTGAATTCCCTTCCACAGCTGAAAGGAAATCTGAATTGAAGCCATCTGAAGGATGTGTGCAAGTGTAACTGCCAGGTGGAATGAGCTGGATATATCAAAGATTAGCACATAACTCAGACAGAAGTAAATAATGCTGCACATGAAGTTTCTGTGGTTCCTCTGAAGGGCATTTCTGGGGAGTCAGAGATTGGAGATGAGTGAGTGATGAGCTAATATTGCTCTAAATAAAACATGAAACAAGAATAATGAAAACACTCAGCTGTATGTTCTCACAGAGTTGGAAGAGTTTTATCAAAAACTACAATTAGTTGTCAAAAACATCCCTAAGCCAAGACTTTCTTGTATCATTTAGACTTCAAAGCAGTGTGTCATTCAGAATACACACTGCAGTGCAGCTGGGAGGCAGCTTAGAAGATAATGGGAATAGCACTTTGAGATCCTTAGATGAGAGTTAAATGAGTTACTAAAGATAACTTTCATCAGGGACTTCAGTATTATTTAATTGTTGTAATTTATGTCAAAATAGAAAGCAAAGATAAATGTAGATATTTCCAGAAGATGCACAGAAACAAGAATTGTTTTGCAACTAAGTCCAAAGAATATAAGATAAAGACCAAATATGTACAGTGTTTGGCTTTTTTTTTCCCTCTGGTACTGATAAAGCTAATTACAGAAGAAAGTGGAGAAAACTGGTTTTGTATTGTCCAAACAAACACATTTTAGCTAAAAAGCATTCCATTAAAGCCCACTTGGGTAGAAACAGTGAAAAAGCAACACACAAGAAGCTGCCAAAAATGTTAATAGATTATATCTCACCTGGGAGAAACAGACTGCACATAAGACTACTGATGAATGAAAGACAGCTAAAAATCACAGAATGAGGCAATTTCTGCTGCCTCTGAGCTTTGTGGAAGGTAAATGGAAGGGAAAATGACTTAAACATCATGAACATGATGGGAAGAATGCAGTCACAGATCCAAGAGATTTTTCATAGGTTGCTGAATCTTCTCTGCCCAAAGGTAGAGACTGTGCCTCTGACCATTCTGTGCTCAGTGGGGCTTTGGAAATTGGGAAATTGTAATTCATTACTCTTCATGGGGCATTTATTTTGCCTCTAAAGATTGAAGCTTCACAGCACTGTTCAGTTTAGTACTGAAATGAGGCATATTTAGTCTACCATTGCACCTGTAGGATGTTTTGCCTCCTCCTGTGTGCTGCACTTGGATTGCAGCAGCTTCATTTTGTGCTGACTTGAGATTTCTTTGAAGCTTCCTTTGTATAAAAATTGCTGGATTGATTAAGACAAACACTATTTCTAGGCTGATGGGCTCTGGACATCAGGGCTGCCTAATCCACAACCACAAGCTAGAGCATGATTCCATGATTTTATTGCAGATCTTCCAGGTTTTTCTTTACCTACCCAACATCTCCTTCCCTGGGTGTTTCCCTGGGGTTGTGAGAGCAGCTGACATGAAGGGGTCAGAGTGTGACTGCTCACAGTGCAGCAGAGCCTGTGCAGCCCCTCCTGCGTGAGAGAAGCTGATGGATGTGATGCCTCCTGGCATAAGTAGAAGTGTGTTTGCCTGGGAAATGAAATGAAGGAAAAAGCAGAGAGGAGAAAAAATTTGGAAGATAAATAGTCGTGGAAATGCCAACCTGTACTGACCTCAGTGAAACAGCCCAGAGGTGGCAAGAAATTCAGGGTGGAAAAGCTGATGATTTATAGACTGCTTGTAAGAATGGCTCATATCAATTACTATGGATTTGAAGTAAGGACACATTATCTGTCAAAATACAAAGCTGTCCTCAAAAACAAATGTTTCTGAAAAATGATTGGCACAAGGCAAGGAGAGAAAAATGATCACCAACAACTCTTCTGAGTGTCACTGTGATTAGGCCCAAAAATTATTGGATGAATTCCAACCTTCCAAAAGCTGATATAGAAAATAGCCTTGTAAATATTAAATGATAAATTTTGAACAGCCTGGCATTTACTTACTTGCATGTAAAATAAACATATATGAACACACAAGTAAGTTTTTTTCTCACCATAATGCAAGAATTTCTCTATCAGATGCACAATGTCAGATATGCCTTGGGAGAAAACACCAATGCTTTGTTTAGTTGGAAAAAACACAAACGTTTTGAAGCAGTTATTTATCTTCCTAGTCTGTATCAAGTAGAGTGGCTAAGAGAGAGATCTTTGTATTTTGTACTGTAATCTGTAGCAGAGGTATTAAAAGAACTGAAAACAAGAACAAATAGTGGCTTTTGCTTGTGGAAACATTATAGTCCAAGTAAAGCCATTTAAATCTAAGTATATCCAAGTGTGAACAGCATTTAAATCCAAGTGTGAAAAGAAAAACATATTGACCTATATATGCAGTCTTTAATCAGGCAGTCAAAATTGTTGTTGTTACAGAGAAAGAATTCCTGCTAGGTCAGAAGTTTCATGCCACTCCAGGTACTTCAGTGGGAAATCTCAGCCACATCTAGTTGTGTGTGTTAAATTCTAGCTTGCACAATATCTCAGTGTACTTTGGACCTTTGGGTATCTACAACCCCAGGCAAACTGCTGGAAAAGCCACTGCAGCTCCTGGTATTTTACTGCTTAATTCAAAATTGCAGTTCAGTTGGATGTGAAAACAGTGGGGAAGCCCAGCTGGAGCCTGGCACAACTGATAAACTGTTGTGTAGAGGTGACATCCTCCAGGGGACAGTTCAGGCTGACACCTGAAATGCTCTGTCACACCTGTTGCAAGCCAGATGGAAATCTCCAGTTCTGGGTTGTTTTCAGATAGCAATGTAGCCTAAATGGTGCTGTAGTCAGTCACCAGCTCTGTGAGTTATGCACAAGTATGGTAACAAAATCATCCTCCTCCTGGTCCCCACACAGACTGACAAAAAGCCCTGCTGCTGCTAACCTGTGAAATAAAACTTTCCTCTTAGCTGTTTCTTGCTATTTCTTTAACATCTACAAAGGTAGGCAAAGAAGGCAAATTTCTGTGCATGCCAAATCTACTCGCTCGTGATAGATACTCAAGCAGTTTATATTATGGTTTTTAAGTACTCCTTTTAACCATTAAATCCCCATCCATATAAAATTTCCTGGACCTGCTAGGAAATGATGCATTTCTCAGAAACTCTTAATCATCCTAGGGCTGTGCAAACCAGCAGTTTTTCAAGAAGCTGGTACTTTTTCTTTGTGATGGGAGCTAGAGGCTGGCATTATCCTAGAGGTCTTTTCCAACCTTGCTGATTGTCATTCTGTGTATTGCAATTACTTGTAGATTATATGATGACTCTGAGGAGTATTTGGGGTTCTCTTACTGTGTTACAAGGTGGGAGTGAACCAGCTCAGTCCAACACCACCATTAGCCTGCTTGCAGTAAGCTCTGCACAGAACCTGCATGTTGGTGATTTTTAATGTAGAATTTTTGCTAAAGGTGATTTTTACTGTAGAATTTATGCTAAAGGTCACTCAAGTACAGGCTTGTGCTAAGTCCAGAAGCAAGACCCTTTCATTTGTACTGCTTACCTCCTGATCCATCTCTGCCTCTATGAGTGTGACTTCTGCTTGGTGGGAGAGAAGATGAAGTCATTGTACAGCTGCCAATTCTTTGACTGACAAAAGACATGAGCCAGCAGTACTCTGTTATGTTGTTAGAGGTGGAAGTTTTCTTCTCCTGCTAGTTCTCTGTTACTTGTAGGCAGAAAGGACACTCTCCTCCTGTCTCATGTTCCAAGCCCCTATAGAAGTTAGGTAAAACCAACAAACATATGCATTTCAATTGTGCTTTAATTCCAGATTTGCTCATTTTAAAGTTCTAATGTCATAGGGGGGAAAAGTGCATTTAGCAAACAATGTGGTACATTGCATTTTGATTATGGATTGTTAGAACAAGGCAGTGTCATAATTTATGTCTTGAGGTTATTAAAATGTTATAATGCTAAATAGTTAATGAAGAAAATCTATCACAGCTGTGACACAAGGGGGTTGCCAGTAGTGCTAGGACAATAAATTCCAACAGTTCTGTGTCTCTTTGAGCAAACCAAGTTATAATGTGTTGTTTCTCTTGGTGCTGCAGCATGTTAAACACTACAAGGACAACTCTAATGAGTCAGAAAAAAGCCCAAATAGCTCAGTGACCTACCTCTGACTGAGGCTATAAACTGACACATTTTTACACAGAATTCAGCATAACACATGCATTCATTTCCCTCAAATTTTTTCTCTCTTGTAACTTTCTGACAGGAGGAATGTTCTGTAATCAGTAATTTATTTCCTCCATTAATTTGTCCAGTGCCTCAGCTTCCCCCATTCCTGTATCAAGAATTCCATCCATTTTAACCTTATAATTTATCCCCACAGATTTTAATTTTCAAAGTTATTTTAACATTTGATGCATTGACAATGTTATAAACCATCCATTCTTGTTTCCATGGGTGTCCCAAATCCTTTCCTGCAGACTGCTCCCTATTAGTTTCTATCACAACACATGCTGACTTTGTAGGGTGTTACTTGTCCGGGTTATTTTTAATTCTGATCCTTTTTGCACTAAAGTTCCCGGCTGTACCCAGCTCACCACCACATCCAGCTTTACAGAGCTCATTCTCTGCTAGCTGATTAGCAAACAGTGGGCAGTGCTGGACTCACAGGTTCTCACTGAGCTCCTCACAGCAGGACTTGCTGCTCCAGCAGGGAATTGCTGGTAGTTCATCCACCAGCACTGTTTTGGGAACAGCAATTCTCTACAATACTCCCACTTATACCAGGCTCCTTAATTGACATGAGAACATTTTGTGAGATGGTGTGAAAATCTTATTTAAAACTGTGGTAGCTACTGCTAATATCCCCCTGTTTCCAAGGCCTGTTATCCTACTATAGCAACAAATGTGATTGCATTGACTTGATTTGTTCCTGATAAATCCATGGAGGCTATTACTTACCACCTTCTAGTATTCTAGCTGGGATTACAAATAGGATTACAGCATTATGTATTTTAATAGGCACAAAATATACATGAAGGCTTTAATAAATTGAAGCATCATTAATTTTGAAAATGTAATATTCATACAGCTGTTTACCTAAGGGACCATGTTATGTGTCACAACTTCTGTCCTACACAAATTTCCTGAACACAGTGAGCCCTGCTGAAGTGGGTGTGGGAATGAGCAAACTGCACCTGGCTGTGCCACTGCTCCTGGCCCTGCACTGAGGAGCACCTCAAGGCCTGGGGATGCACATTTCTCTTTACATTCACCGAAGTTTATCAGTTTGGTCTGACTTCTCAGTTACTGCTGTTTTGCTAAGTTGCTAGATATGTGGAAAATAAAAAATCTCCATTTAAAACACCAACTCCTAAGGCTGGGTAATGTTGATCAGAGCTGCTGGTTGACATTTCTTAGTTATTGCCCTTGTTTCTCATGCCATGGTCCCCTCTAGAACCTGCCAGACTCTGGCCATCTCTCGGGATGCCTCTGAGTGAGAGGCAGAACTGGGAATTAATGGAATGTTGCACTGCAGCTCCCACTGTAACCACCCACCCACCCCTGGCTCCTTGGCAGTCAAGAAGGACTCCTCTGGGTGGGCTTTTTGGGATCCAAGTCAGAATCTCTGTCTTTATGCAGGACTGGCCTTTAACTTCACCTGCCTGAACCTTTCTCTACTTGTCCCTTTGCTTCAGCTACAGGAACTTTGTGCTGTCTGGATACATTTGAAGAGAGGGAGAAAGCAATCTTCTCTTTTCTTTCCTATGGCACAAAGAAAAGCATACTTTAGAATTAATATCTGCATGCACAAAGGATGTGAGTTGTTCACCCAACAGGCTGCATACAATGGTTTTCAGTTTTTACTGACTGCTACTTGCATAGATTGTGAGAGTTCCTGAAATGAGTGACACCTCTATTGTAAAAGTGGTGTCAGACAGAACTCTCCCTCACTATATCCACAGTACTATGTCAGAGCACACTGTAATCTCTGGTTAGTAATGTTTAATTCTAGCAATCTGGGTTTTTTACTAGTTTATTGTGAATAAGCTTTTATTATTTGCATCTTGAAAATTCTCTCAGACTTCTCTGTAGTTTCTAAGGATTTTAGTTTCTGTTCTGCAGCTGAGGGACTCTCAGACCAGTGGTAAAGAATGGGAAGGAAACACAAAGTATGGGATAACTGGTGTCTCTTTGCTTTGTTCTAGAAGCAGCAAACCTTATTTCTCCTCCTGTTCTGCATGCAATGAAACACCAGCTGTACTGGCAGGACCAATGCTAGTTAAAACATCTCTTTGTGGATTTGTAGCTCAATGCCTTGAATCAGCAACCCTTCAGGAGGGCTCTGTGTTCTGGGTCTGCTGCAGCATCTCCTTGGCTGGACACACTAGAAACGCGCACACAAAAAAAATACACTTCACTGTAAGTCAGGAACAAGTGCTCACTCCAAGTTTTTATTGAAATTGAACACAGTATTCAAGCATAGTTCTGGTTGAGAATCTAGACAGCTAATTTCTGGTTTTACAGAATGCCTCACTTAACCCTCTGGTGTACATTCCCAGGAACATGGAAGTGAGCAGGCAGCTGTCTCAGCCAACCACCACCATGTCATCCCCAACGAACTGGTAAGTTGGGACCTCGAGGTTTAAGGGAGCGGGGCCTTTCCTGATCCTGCCAGAGGCGTCGTAGTGGGAGCCGTGGCAGGGGCAGTAGTAGCCGCCGAAATCCCCGGCGTTGGCGATGGGGACGCAGCCCAGGTGAGTGCACACCCCCACCAGGATCACCCACTCGGGCTTCTTCACTCTGTCTAGGTCGTGCTGCGGATCCCTCAGCTGGGACACATCCACTCCAGCCTCCTGGGTAATTTCTGCCTGGGTTCTGTGGCGCACAAAAAGGGGCTTCCCTCTCCACTTGAAAGCCATGTTCTTGCCTTCTGGAATGTCAGACAGCTTGATCTCAATCTTGGACAAGGCCAGCACGTCAGCAGAGGCACTCAGGCTGGAAATAAACTGGGTGACAACATTCTTGGCAATGTAGGCGGTTGTTACACCTGTGGCTGCAGTCATCAGGTAGGAGAAGCCCTTCCTGGAGTCGCTGCTGCCCTGGGAAGAGGCGCTGGCATCCTGCACTTCCTGGCGGCGGTAGGCCGAGAAGTCGGGGACCGTCACATCGTTGTGGACACAGCGCACGCCGGCAGGGGCTGCACGGAAAAGGACAGCACGTGACACCACTGCAGGTAAAACACTGCCATGCATCTGAAATGGTACCACCTTAGGGGCATTTTTGGAGTAACTGGTTGAAGTTATTCCAGAGTCTCAGCAGGAGTCCATTAGTTAAAGGTTTTAATTTTAAGCTCTATGAAAATAATTTTCAGAGGGAAGTTTTGGTACACCAACAGGTGATCTGTGAAACTGGTTTCCCTGTTATTTGAAAAAGGAACCTGATCAGGGTGCAGAAAATCTGTGAGAAGTTCTGGGGAAAAAAAAAAGTGAACTGTTTCAGTAAATTTCAAGAAAAAACTCCACTAGGATACCATGACTAGCTCAGAAAAGACACACCTGTTTTCCATTCAAATGTTTCCTTGTAAAGAGCTGCTAAGAAGAAATCTGATGTAGTGAAGTTTGCACATCTGCTGTGTAACACTTTTGTGTTATATTTTGTCTGAAGTAACTTCTATGCCTGTAATAACATTAAGTGTGTGGTTAAGCATTTTTAAAATTAAAAATATCAGGCATCCTCTTTAATATTAAATTGTTGTCCTAGCTAAAAGCCATAGAAAATAATTTTAAACCTCCAGACCCCAGGCTTGCTTTTTAAAAGATTTAGGGATAAAGCTAACAACGATCCAATTTCAAGTGGGATTCCCCCATCAAACCTTTGTACTCAAATAACAGGATATGAAGGGTAACTAAACAGGATATGAAGGGTAACTCCCATGAGTTTCTCCAGCAAAAGAAATCTGCTTCCTCCACTGAAAATCTATAAGCCAAAGAAAAGAGCATGGCAAGGACACAACACATTACTTGCCAAAGTACAACCTGTTACTTGAAGAATATTATTTAGTCTTTATATTTCTAGCATTTGGCACAAAGTTAACAGATGTCTTAAAGTACTTAAGCTCTTAGGGATTTATATGCAGTACAATGAGGATAATAACTACATTTATTTACAAGTAACTTAGTATTGAGAAGATAATTGCTATAGGATTTTAACTGCAAAGAAATTAAACTGAAAATCGAAATTCTGAGATAGTGCTCCATACTAAGTTATTTCAGTATAAGACTTAGTCATATTGCACGTTACTAAATGCTCTAACTTCTACAAAATTTGCTATACTCAGTGAAAAGCATGTTTGACGTTAATTGAAATGTAGAACACAGCTAAATGTCAGCTATGTCAGCTCCAGATTTGTAGAATTTTCACCTGAACAGCCCCTTTACAGCTGAGGGTCAGGTGAAGTACACAGTTCTAATTGCTGCAGAGCATCTTCAGCACGGCCCTGCCCTCCCAGAACTGAACGTGTGCACTCTGCAGCAGCTGCAGCAGCACGTCCCATCAGTGCCAGCTGCCCAGCTGGGCACAGCTCTCCCGGAGCTGCAGCCCCGAAGGCAGGGACAGCCAAGCCCCGAGGCCAGAGGTCACCTGGGCGTCACTCCCAGCCCGATGCTTTCCCGACCCGGTGTACATACACGGTGTGTTCTCACTGCACCCCTCTGTTCTCGTGCCCGCAGTTAAAAACCTTCCCCCATGACAGAATTTAGTTGCATTTCCTCAGCGGTAAAATGAAAAGCACAGAGGTGTTTCCCTCAGCGGAGACATCCAGACCCGCCTGGACACAATCCTGAGCTGCGGGCCGTCCCTGCTCGGGCAGAGATGACACACTGTGTCCCTCCAGCCTGCCCGTTCTGTGAGTCATTAAAGGAGGTTAGCATGCAGGTGCCCTTGAACAAGCTCTGTAGCTGTAAATGAGTGCCAATTACAGCGGTTAGAACGGAACGAAACATTTACAAACCCCAACCGGCCCAAGCCCCCGCAGCCCCCCCTCCTCCTTCCCGGCTCTGCTCCCCCGCCCGCCGGGCCGGACCCGGCTCTCCCCGCCGGCCAGGCCAGGCCGGGCCGGGCGGTGCCCGGGAGCGCTGGCAGGGCCCCGCTGAGCCCGCGGCCGTGACAGCCCCGGCCCGCCCAGCCGCTCCCCCGGCCCGCACCGTTCAGGCTGGCGCTGGCGACGAGACCCCCGCGGGCGGCGCGGCCGCTCAAGGACTCCCGGCAGAGCAGAGGCCGCTTCAGGTCCAGCGGCACCTTGTGTTCCCGGTGCGCGACGGCCGGGGCGAGCGGGCGGAGCGGGCCGGGCACGGCGTGCGCGGCGGCGGACACGAAGGGCGCGAAGGGCCCGGCGCGGGCGGCCACGGACAGCATGGCGGCGTCCCCCCGGCGACCTTCCCCGCCGGCGCGCGCCCCGACGCGTCACGGCGCCCGGCCTCGCGCGGCGGTGACGTCACGCGACGGCGCGCGGGGGTGACGCAGGCGCGGCGAGGGGTGCCCTGAGGGGAGCGGGCAGAGCAAGGGGTTGCAGGGCTGCGGCTTGTTCCTTTCTTTTTAAAATTTTTGCCTTGTTCCTTTCTTTTTTAAATTTTTGCTTTGTTCCTTTCCTTTTTAAATTTTTCCCCCATTCCCCCACCTTTTGCCCCTTCCCTTCCCGTTCTCCGTGGTGCAGTCCTCCCTCGGCTGCTCCCTGTGGCCCTTGGGAAGGGCAGGCCGTGTGCTGCTGGTCTGTCCCGCGGTCCCTGCGGGGTTAAACCCGAGCGGGACAGCTCGGGAAGGGTTTGTGGAGCGCTCTGGGACACGCCAGGCTCCTGCGCCTTTCCTGCAGGACACGGCTCCTTCCAAACACAGCGATGTGAGCCCAAAGCACCCATGAGGGCTTCACCTGGTTTTTTCATTGCTATTCTTAGGATGTGATTTTGAGCTGTGTAATAACAATACTTAGAAGAGAACTGTGCCTCTTCTAAGATAATACGTGTTCTTTATTATTCTATTTCTTGTGCACTGCCCTTTTTGGTTTCTTTTTTCCCCCCTCTTAGCTTACTTTTTTTTTTTTTTTTTCCTTTGGTAGTCCTGGACCACTTTCAAGTTGGGAAAAAACTAATTTTTTTTAGCTTGTTGGTTGAGGGATAGATTTTACTTACAGTTTGACAATGCCAAGCGTGTTTGACAACAACCAAATCCACTCTAGGGGCTGTTCTGGGGTGGGGGTTAATTGCAAGGGGACAGTAAATATTTCTCATAAATACATCATACATCATATATCACTCTGGGCTAAAGGAGAGAACCACTCTTCCACTAATGACTGGAGCAAATAAATATCTGTTGAGTTTTTTGATGGTTTGTTTTAGTTTTGGAATTTTTTTGCCTTAAATTTATTTTACCTTATACTAGCAGTCTTATGCTTGGCTTGCTGCAGCTTCCAGTGGTGAGATTTAGTTTGGTGCAGGTGAACTCACCGGTGGATGCACACCTGCCCCAGTCAACTCTTCTAACCAGTTCAAGCTCCTGAAAACGCCCCAAAATGCAGGATAAACTTGACACAGAGATATGTTTGAAGACATTTAGGCTGAACCATCCTCTGGAAATCTCACAACAATTTCCCAGCTACCCAGCCCAGTCCATTCATGCTAGGCTGTGAAGCTTTAGTGGTTCATACTGGCTCTGTGAAGAACTATTCTTTTGAAATTCAGATCTTCCTAATGATATTGCTACTAAATTATTTTATGATTGTGCATTAAAACCTCCCCCATCTTTGTAGAATGGTAGTTTAAGGACTGGCCTTATTAAGATTTATTTAAGGGGTTGAGTTTTTAATTTTCTTTTTAACTGTTAACTGTACTGAAATATGGTGGTTCTAATTAGGTGTGCTGGATCATTCCAGTCCCAGTACTATTGATCTATAATTTATTTCTTTCCCAGCACGTTTGTGACATCTAAGCCTCAGCAGATAATGATTTACCCAACTCAGTTCACTGTAATGTTGGTAACTGTAGTCACTGGTGATGCACTAATTAAAGGACACCATAATAATATTCTGGAGCAAAGGTAATTTGTAGGAACTGTGGGGGCTAACACTCAATATATGGGTGGGAGTAAACAGTGTTCAGGTTGAGAGGGTAGAAAACTGGTGAGGCCCTTTTGACAGCACAAATTTTATAATCATCATTTAGGAGAAAAACAGCTACAGAAACGTGACATTTTCAATTCCTAGCAGATTATAGAATTATTATCAAAGAATCAGAATGTGCTGAATTGGAAGGGACCCATCAGGATCATCGAGTCCAGCTCCTGGCCCTGCACAGCACACCCCAAGAGTCACACTGTGTGCCCGAGGGGGTTCTCCAAGCACTGCTTGAGCTCAGCAGGCTTGGAGCTGTGCCACTGCCCTCAGCAGTCTGTTCCAGTGCCCAGCCAGCCCTTGGGCTGCCCACCTTTTCCTGCTCTCCAGGCTAAACCTCCCTGGGGTCAGCTCCCAGCCATTCCCTCAAGTCCTGAGTCAGGAGAGTGAAAAGAGCTGGTCCTGCCCTTCTGCTCCTCCCTGTGAGCCCACAGTGAGCCCCCACCAGAGACCTGATCCCAACTGAACAAGTGCTGGTGGAGCTAAAGGAGATACTTTGTGGTTCACCGTGAAAATGAGGATTTGGGCTAATATTTATAAAAGGGTTTGTTAACAGGTGTGGGGTTTGGGGGCCTCTTGTTGGTTTTTTTGGGTGGAGTGTTTTAAGGATTTTGAGTTTTGGCAGTGATGCCAGTTTTTGCTAACCCAGCTCAGCTGTTTGGCAGATATGGCCTCATCCCAAACAATATATTATTCTGACTGAGGGATGACTGTTCTCAGAGATCTTTGGCAAAATGTGCTTGCTACTTGTGCGGCTTTTTGGCAAAATAAGGTACTGTGATGGAACAGGAGTTATAGGACAAGAAGAAATGGAAAATTGAAAGAGAGGAGATATAGGTTAGATGTCAGGGAAAAATTCCCTGCTGTGAGAGTGGTGAGACACCAAAAGAAGTTGTGGGTGCCTCAAGCCTTGAAATGTCCAAGGCCAGGTTGGAAGGAGCTTGGAGCAACCTGGTCTAGTGGGAGGTGTCCCTGACCATGGCAGATGGGACAAGATGATCTTTAAGGTCCTTTCCAACTTCTTAACGTTCATTCTGTGATTATTTGGGAAAGAACAGTTGTAATTTTTTAAAAAATTTAAATCTGAATTGAAATTTAAATCTGGATTTAAATCCGAACTGAAATTCCAGTGTGTTTAGAACACAAATAAAACATTAAAATATTGCAGCAAAAAGGAACTACATTCTGTTATCGGAGTTCAAAAAAAGAATAATTTTAATTTTAATATGACTAAGCAAATTCTGGTGTGTAGGTGTTTCTTTGAGAACTGTTGTTCAGCTTGTATTACTGAGCATCAATACTGAGAATCTGCCAGCCAAACATGAAAGTAAAATGCCAGCATGTCATTGTGTAAGCCATCCAAACAGATCTCTGTGATTGTTTTTGTGCATTCATACAAGCATTAGCCTCATGTAAATTTATGCTGCTTAATGTTCCTGTCCTCCTAAAGTTAAAAGTTCATTTGCATCAATACAAAAGCTATAAGATGTCAGGGCTGCCGCATTATGAAGTAGATGAAAAGTATTGTAATGCTTTTGGGTATGTGCAGTGCCTTTCTCCATGTAAAATTCATTCTCATGTTTGTTTTCTGTAGAGATAAACTGCAGAACTTGGATGGCTTTTTGCTAAGATGTTGGTCACCCGAGGCAATTTGATCTCACCAGAAAGTTGTCTTTGAGTTCTTTGCCATCTTGCATCATTTTTATGCCTGAAAACTCAGTGCTACTAAACTTGAGACTTCAGAGTTTACATTTATTTCTTGGATTTGAATTGTTGATAATTTTTTTTCCCTGAATAAGCTTGTTCAGAAATAAAAAAAAACAAGAAAACAAACAAACCACCAAACTTTACCTGTGGAGCATTGTTAGCACAGCAGTCATTGTGCATCAAGTGCTTAGATAAGTGCACCCTGCTCCAAATGTCTGCAGTGGTTCCTTTGCAGAATTAATGCCCATTTCAGTGATTTTGGTCTCGTGGTGTGGCACTGGGAAAGCTGTCATATAAATCTGAAGATAGATTTGTGTATGCAATACAGTTTGTTTAAGGTTGAAATCATGGAGACCCTTTAATAGTTAGACTTTCTTTGAATGTTCTTTGAAGTTGATTTATCGCTTTGAGAAGTCACAGGGTGTGATCTAAAGGAATATATATGGAATGTGAGGAATGAAAATGGACAGTAAAAATGAGGAAAAAATATCTAGGAATATTTGATTGGTCAAACTTTTGTCTCCTGCTACTCAAATTAGTAGAAACAGTGACACCTCAGTGCTACAGTCTAATCTAAATTCAGGTCTTTTTCTGTCAAGGAAGAACTAAGTTCAAGTATCATGAGGGAAGAAGAGATGTGCTGTCAGCTTTTTACTACTCTTTCTATTAATGCAGGGGTGATCAGCAGGTACTCACAGCCTCAGCAGCCATCTTATTCTAGATCTCTTACATCCCTCTCAATAAGGCCAAGATAAATTGCCTGCAGCAGAAGGGCATGGAATATCTGTTTCTGACAGACATGCACTCAACATTTGGTGTATAAAATAATAAAATAAGGGATACATGTAATGAAAACGTATTTCTCTACTCTGCACCTAAAAAAAAATAAATCTCAAAGTAAGCATGTGAAGCAATCCATTGGGCTGAAAGAATGAGATTTTCTGAGTTAGTTGTAGAGAGGAAAAAAAAAAGCATTGAAGGAAATTAAATTAAAAGACCAATCCTAAGATCTAAGATTACTTCAAAGATTTAAATAATTGGAGGATGGACGAAAAGAGTCATATATATGTGAAATTGATAAGAGCTGCTCACACAAATCAGAAATGGCACCAAAAGGTGTCTGACCAAGCAGAAGCCAAAGGCTAGATGAGAGCTGCCTGGGGCAGCATCAAAGGCTGCTCAGCAAGGCAGCAGCTAAAGCCTAAATGAAGTTGCCTGGAGCATCATCAAAATGTCAGTTTGAGGGAGAATATTTTCTCCCTTCTTCTTGTTTTCTCTCTTCCATTTCATGAAAAATCCCTGACATTTCTTGAAGGGCATATTTTAGACTCCCATCTGGCTTCCACTATTATATATTATTTGCTTTTTATGGCACCTGAAGATGGAAACAAAACTTTTCAGCTTCATGACCATCTTTGACTAAAATCTGAAAGGCTGAAGAAAGGAGAATCCTGGCTTCTTTTGCTTTGCTTATGTATTTCTTGCAAGTGATGCATTTGAAGAACTCCATCTTGTGTCTGCTGCCCAGCTGGCAATGTTTGTGGGGCTGGGAATGAGAAATTCTCCCCAGAGCTGTGCACAGGAAGGATGAGGAGTTGGGGCCACTTCCCAGTGTGCTGAATGTCACTGCCCTGCCTTTGGTGTGTGAAACCCCAGGTCTTGTTTAAAGCTTTAGCTGTACATGCTGTAACAACTCACTCTTCAGAGATTGATGTCAGATCTTTCACAGTTGCACAGTTAAGCACAAAGCTTACAGAAATAGAATATTTATGACGTTTCAGAGGACCATAAATTGTTTTTTCATAATAACCATCTTCCTAGGACTACAAAGCAGATGCAGGGAGGGGAATAGTAGCACCTGAGCTAAGCTTGCTGCCTGATGCAGGGCCAAAAAATCTCACCTGATACTGTTTGTGTAGATATGCCACTGTGAAACCTCAGTGAAGTGGCAAAATAAGGAGGTCAGCACTTAAGGAGTGACAAAGGAAATCACTTTGTCTCAATTTTATGGTGTACAGTACAGATCTTGACCATCATTACACTCTCGTGTAAGCTTTTCCCTGATGCAAGGTTGCTGAACCTTGGCTTCACACCGCCTTTAAACCAGCATAAAGCAGATAAGGGCAAAGGAAGAGCTTTTTTGTGATGCTTGGAGCTGTTGGCAATCCAGAGCCACGCCATTAAGAGCTAATGCAATCAAAGTGTCCCCATGCCATAACTTTCTCCCTTTCCTCTCCCTCACAATTGCTGTGCAAAGTCTTTCCCTGTAGCCTTTTCCCATCTGGATGCTGCAGTGGAATGGAGCTGGTTCTCCAGGAACCTGTGCCATGTTGCAGTGTGCATTGCTCTGAGCTGCATTGCTGCAGGTCTGTGCTGCTGCAGGGGACAGCAGCACTTCAAAACCACCCTGCTGACAACCAGGAGCTGGGCCTGCTCTCCCACTGCAGAGCTCTGGGTGTGATAAGGGTGACCTGTGATTCTGGCATCATCATCTAAATCATCTTAGGGCTATTTTAAAGCACCTGCTTTGACTGTAGCTTGTGGAAACTTGCCTATAATGCAAAAGATTTCTTTTTTGTCATCTTTTTTTTGTGTATGGTACTTTAATTTTCTGTCCTTTATATATAGAAAGAATAAATAAAAGCCTTTTCCTCTCTTTTTTGCTTAGTTACGAGAATAATTATGCTACTGAGGCTGCTCCTAATGGCTCCCAGTGGAGTTAGTCCAAGTTTTTAGATTTGTTATATTTCATATTTTCATACTTTTAGTGACCCTTGGTGCAAGAAGTAGACACAAACTAATGAAATCTGCTGAGGCAAACTTACAAAGCGTCCTTTACTGAGTGAAAAATCAGAATAAAATATGGAAAGAATTAGAAAACTTTTTTAAAGTTAGGATGAGACTGAGTATTATGAAATACAAGAATGTTTCAAAGAGTCACACCAATGTTTCTATCAGAAATTACAGATTTTTCATCAGAAGTGATAGGAGAAGATCTAGAGATGTGATGGGTGATCAAAGCATAATGGTGCGTTGTGTATATTAAATAGGTAGGGGGATACTGGGATTTTCACTTTGAGATTTTCAATAGATACAGGAAATAGTAATTTTATCATACAAAGCTTCTGACCATGTAAGTAGAAGGTTCTTCCCGAGTCACTGAATGTGTAAATGTTTTTGGCCAATTTATTTTTCCAAACAGTTCAGAAAGTGTCTCTCTGTGGGTCAGTCTCAGGGATGTCAGATGATAATCTTGGTTGTTGCAAATTGCTGAGGAATGCTTGTTCAGTTAAATAAAAAACATCTGAACTGAGCAGTTCAGTCTAGAGCAAATACACTGATTTCAGTTCTTGAAACACATCCCTGTGTATTTAGCAGAGGAAGCCAGTGTGAATAAAAATGCAGATTGTGCTTCAAATCTTATTCAGAGGAAATAGCTAATTGCAGAGGGTTTGTACTTTTCTTGAGTCAGGTATGTGGATTAGTTTAATGATTAAGGTTGATTTTTGCAGTGCTTATCTGAATGCATGTATATAATTTTGTCCCCTGTATTATTGTCAGTGGTAACTCTGTGCATCTTATTAAGCTATAAATTATTATCATTAAATACTAATAATAATTATATTAGCTAGAATAAGGAGGCCTGGTACTGCCTTTCAATTCATTAGTCCATTTTTTTGTATACTGCTACAGGCTCTTCATTTTTCTTTCTTTTTTTCACTTTAGTTATTGCAGTTATGCTGAACAGTGGCAAAGTGTGTCATGGCATTGTGTTGAAGATGCATTTTGTGAAGTGAAGGAATTTGAACTTTTTACTTGTTTACTGAAGTCTGAAAAGACAGAAGAAAAAAACATTATAAAAGGGTCTAGTTTCCAGTGTCCTCCTCGAACTCTGTGTCATGTTTAAAAGAAATACATTTCTGCCTGTCCTTAAAATTAAGAGCCTAAAGAGGTGCCAGAGGAGCAGGTGAACATTGGCAGGCAGTTTACAGCCCAGAATGGAAGCAGTGTAAGCTCAGAGCTTTCAGTTCCACTAATCCCAGGCAGATTGGTTCCTTTGCCATCATTAGCTTAAGTGGGGCACATACAAAATCTTTAAAAAATAACACAGTCTTCCTTACTATCAAGAAAAACATGAAAAGAATGCCATGGATGTAGTGTAGCAGGGTGAGCAATAAGTTATTTGTTATCTAAATTTAAAATACAGAATATGTCAGAGCTCAGAAGTTGTCTTGTGCTCTGTCTCAGCTCACTTAATCTGTTCCCAGACACAGCAGAGAAAACTTAGGCTTCTAAAACACTGCTTTGTATTTTCAGAATTTCACTCCAGGGATACTGTAAAACAGGAAAGCTTTTAAAAGCCTGAACGGGGTGATTCTGTTTGGTTCTTTAACACAACAAGATAAGCTTCTCTGAAATATCTTCCTCAGGTTTGTCTGTGCAGGAAAATTGACCTCAGTGCCACACTGGAATGCATCCCAAAGCAAGGTACAGCTCCCAGGGGTCACTTAGAGTGGATTTGTCAGCCACACTGGGGACCGTTCTGACACTCAGTGTGTTGCTACAGGTTGACTTCTGTCCACAAGGTCACATCCATGAGATAAGAACTCTGTGAGAAAAGAGGAACTCAGTTCAGCTCTCAGAGCAGACTCATTTGATAATAAAAGCCACTTTAGCCTGGAGTAATGAATAAATTAGTTATTTAAAAAACAAGACTGCTGGCACAAAGTCAGCATTGGTTCCTAAAGCAACGAGGGCTCATGAGTGACATTTTCTGAGGAAGAGACTTGCCTGGTATGGCATAAACAGTTAAAAGAGGCAGAAAATGAGTCTGAGTGGAACAGAAGGGATGCTGAGAAACTGGAATAAAACCATGGATCCTGTAGAACACACTAACCAGTTTCATAGGAAAATGCTTATGGCACCAAAGTGACTGAAAGGAAAATAAAGCAATGGATTCTGATTGCACTGTTAAAATCAGTACAATCACCCTGATTCCATAACAGCCTTGTCCTTTGTTCAAAGAAACAAACTGCCATGACTTCATTCTTAAAAGTGTAGTAAGGCAGGAAATAATGGACAGGGGAGAATTCCAAATCTTAGACTTTCAGAGATGTGATCTGAAGCAGATCTTGGGGAAATGGAAGTGATGAGAATGTGTTTGCTCAGGAGCATATCTCAGGATTAAAAGTGGCTGCATTTCTAAGGTTGATGCTGTTCTTCAAAGTGAAAGATGATTATTGAGAAAAGTTTCTGTGTGGCTTGTGGACTCTTTTCTTCAGTGCCTCACACAAGGCATTTTTTATTTGTTACAATAACTTTTATTTATTTGTAGAAACGGATGAACTGTCTCTATAGTGAATTTATTCTCTGGCAGAAGCTGCAGCACAGCACGGTGTGGTAGTTACACTATCATGTCCAAATTTACTTTCCCAAACAGAGAATGAATAGACAAAAATAATGTTAGAGTTCAAAGCTATTTTTGCACTTTATATAAAACATAGGGAATACTGGATCACTGATTCACATTTTCAAGGCAGTTATGGACTGGCTTTTTTTCAATACTCTGCTTCATAGCAGAACAGGTTATAAATCATTTTCTGGATGTTTATGGGCTCTCCCTTGTGCTCCATGTAATAAATATGCAGGACTGAGAAGCTGAGATTTTTTCAAGAGATATTATGTGTGGGTTTTTTTCATATTTGTTAAATTAAAGGGCAGGAAATTTTAAAAGGGTGAATTTACTTGCAATTCTGTAGGTGATCAATTTATTTGCTGGATTTAGGATCCTGTACTTCTATGAATATATTAATTTATTAACTCTGAGGGGATGAATTTGGATTAACTGAAGTTTGGTATTTTGGAGAGCAGGCTGTGGTCTCTGTTTTTATGTTCATCTCTGTGTAACCTTGGAGATTATTCTTTCTCTTTTATGTTTACTTCTCTTTTTTTCCCCTCCTTCTTTCTTATTTTTAAAAATAATTAAGTGGGATTTTTGTTTTGTGTGTTGAAATAAAAACAGAGGATCTCAATATTTAGGCTTCCATCTTTCTGTGCTTTAATTTCCTAGGAGAACTTCTGCTGGAAAAGTATGACCTGGTATAAATTCATTCTGCAGAGCACTCAGGTCTCTAAGATGCTTCTTAGTTTGTTTTTTGGGTAATGCTGATTAATAATTGATCTCTCTTATCTACCATGACTTCCCTTTCCAGGAGGCAAAAAGTGATTTGACATATTACTTTTTAAAAAAGCCTAAATTAATGAACACAGTAAATGTAGGCACACTGGTAAGCAGCATCCTGACCTAAAGAAGCAATTAAAAATAAATCATCCATCTCTAAGAAAGATAAAAATAATACTTGGTAAAAGTTGTTTCCGCAGCTTGAAAGCAAGAATAAATTTCTTAAAGCAAAATGAATGTTATAAGCACTTATTTTTGTGGGTAGAAAAAAGAGCCTAAAAATACCTAATACACCAAAAAAACAAGAGCAAAGGCTGAAATAGCATAATCCTTTCATCTTCAAAATATGGAAATGGGAAGGCATAGAGAAGGGAAATAGATCTTTAAATGTTGAAATTCATTATCTTAAAGGAATTGCTCTGAACAGCACATTGGTAGTGCTGGTGCTGGCAGGAAAATCTGCCTGTGGGAGCACGGAATGAAAACTGCCCAGCTGAGCTGTGGAAATCACTTTTCCTTATCAAGTGCCCATCAGATTTACACAGCAGCACAAGAACAGGGTGTGGCTGTCCTTTGCCCTTCCAGGACAGGGGCAGACAGATCTTGACTCTCTTGACTGTCTGAGCTGAAATCTGGATTCCCTTCCTATTGCAGGTGCTGGGTGAGCACACTGCATGGTTTTAGGGCCAGACCCAGCTCTCACTGAAATCTTTTTGCTTTAGTAGCAAGTGAATTGGGCCAGCCATAGTTACATATGATCCCTGTCAAAAATGTGTAGTCTCAGTTACTAGTGATGTCCTTTCAGGTTGTAAAATAATTTGGGGCTGTTGTGGAGCCTATAAATAGCAGATTGCATTGCCATGGCAATTCTTTTTTTATGCCTGAAGGAACAGTGTCAGGCTCAGAGCCACAGCCAGCTTGGAAATGAAGTGGCAACTGAGCTGGTCAGGAGGAAAGGAACAGGCTGTTTGCTGGAAGCACTAAAGGATGGAGTTCAAGGCAGTAGGTCAAGGATGAAATCCTGGCACTGTTGAGTTCAATGAGCTGTGTGTTGACTTAATTGGAGGCAGAATTTCACTTGAGATTTCCCTGAATAAGGGAAATTCTTTGAACATTTGACGTGTGTCCACCCTCTTGTCATCTTTCCCTCATTCTTCTCCCTCCTCTTGGCATTTCAATATTAGAAATTGTTGGATAATTTATCAGTTCCTTTTGAAGCGTGAGAAAACCTGGCAGAGGGTCCAGAGTTGAAAGTAACTCATCCTACCAGAGTTTGAGATCCATGCTAATCATGAATTTTGAGTAGAGGTGATTTCCCCTTCAAATGGCTGCTCAGATCCTCCTGTGGCTGCATGGGCAGGGCGAGCCCAGGAGCCCTGGGGGCAAAGGGCAGCAAGGGCAGACCCAGCCAGGGCAATCCAGTGACTCCAACGAGTTGTTTGGGAACTTGGCCTCTCTTTGATTGCAAGATCACCTCTAAAAGTGTCACAGAATCAGAGGAGAGCATGTACTTGATACAAAGGTCCCATCCCTTGCAAGGGAATTTTGACAAGTAGCAGAGAACAATATATGACTTTAGGGAATTATTTTCATTTTCCAGTTCCCCGTGGATTTGCTTGAATGGCTAAAGAATTACAGATTGAAGTTTAGTCAAAGACAACTGTCAGTTACATTGTCTCAATATTCATATTGAAGATTTTAAGTGGCTCACAAAATGCTTTTTACATTTTTAAATTACTTCATGAGTATGGATCAATCAGCAAAATATAGCAGTAATGAGTTCCTTTTAATAGCAGAGAGCTTGCTAATTACCATGCTGATTATATGAACCAAGTTTTTAGCCAACAAAAAAGCTCCTGCAGGCAATGTCCTTCCACCTGCTGAGGGGCTGGCAATTCTCATTAAAAAATAAGAGGAAATAATTATTCTTTTTAGTCTGTTTCAAATCTTAGGGAAAAAAAAGTGTGCTCAGTCACTTTCTATGCGTGACATCATCTGAAATTAGTAGATGCTTTCACTGGTATTTGAAAGGAAAAATGTAAAAATAGCTGCCCACAAAACCCATGCTTTTCCAATTCCAAAGGAAGGCCTTCCAGGGCTGAGGTTTCATCTGGGCCTGCCTGTGAGCAGGTGTCCCTTTGGGCAGGATGTGGGTTTGGCTGCTGCCAGCACCAGGGATGAATTCTGGGCAGGGGGAGCTGCCAGCCCTGCACGGGCTGCCCAGGGGCTCGGGGGTGGCAGCAGCTCAGCCTGGCAGCCCCAGGGCTGCCCACACTCTCCCAAGAGCAGTTCTCGGAGGCAGTGTTAGCTGGGCTGAAATCAAACTCCAGATGAGCTCTTGGGTGTGCTCTGGGTTCTCAGCTACTGCAATGCCAGGGATGGGCTGTGGGTCGGGGAGTTGGGGAAATCCGTGGGCTCGAGGGCAGCTTGGTAAATTACTTTGTCTCTGTGTCTCATCTGGAATGTTCCCTGTTAATACAGGAAAAGTCTTGAGGTGCTTAGTGGCTGGGGCTGAACAAGATAGATACTCAGGTAGGCTTTAGGCAGAAAGGAGCACAGGAAAGCAAGTCTGAAAGCTTTTTGTTCTTATTTTTGTCCTGTAGTCTAAAATTCCTTATTTTCCAAAGGAAAAATTAATTCTAGCAGATGCTTAAACCCTTTTTATTTTAGATAATTTGGAAGAAGAGAGAGGGAACTGTGAAATATCCCTTGGGACTCCTGCCTGATCTAGACCTAAGAGTCTGTGCATTCGTGGCACTAATGCAGCCCTGTTAACTCCTGAAAGAATTCCTCCCCCTTGGATTTATGGCTGCCACAGATTAGATTGTCAATGCTATACACATAGTACTAGTCAAAACGTTCATTTCCACAATTTATTTCTCTTTCTAAGGAACTTCTAATGCAGTGAACCTTATTTTTGTTTCAAGGTGGGTTTGTTTGGTTGTGGCTTCCATGGAAAAGGTTTATAACACATAGTTCAGGTTCTGTAAGCAAGGATGTTGGAGATGGTGCTGAACACTTAGCAATAGCAGCTGGCACAAATCCTGATTTCATCTAGGAAGATCACAGGTGCCAATGTGACTGGACATTCACCACCTCATTTTAAATCTGGGTGTGTGCTCAGCCTTGCTTCTTGAGGATAATTGTATCAGAAATTGAAATCCTTCCTCCTGCTCCAAGCAGAGACCAGGATGTGTACAATTCTGGCTCCTAAAAATACCATATTGATAGCTTAGCCTCGGGTGGGAAACAACATGGATTGCTTTTTCCACAGATTTTGTTTTCTTCTGTGGGTGAAGAAAGAAATTCACTTTTAGCTCCTAGAAAACCAGTATTTTTGTCAGTGGTATAATTCTCTCAAACATATATGAAGGTCTTCTAACTTACTTTTCTCTGTAGAAAAATAGATTGCTATCTTTTTCTATTGGAACAGTGAAAAAATCTTAAATTTTAAAACAAAAAAAGGAAGATATGGTATTTAATTTTAGTGCCACAAAATTGTTTATTTGAATGTCAATCACTGAATATTACTATTTTTGCACAGAGAAGAACATTTAAGACTTGTGTTATTGTAAATTTTATTTAATTTATTTTGCCTGCAGGTAATAATTTAATTCATTTTCATTGATTTGAGGAATGCATTTGAGCTGAAATAGAATGCTTAAAGGCATCAGCAAGTGATATAATAGTACTGTACCTGAAGTTCAGAAGGAAAAGATAAAAGGAAAAGAAACTTATTCCTAAGGAGAATTAAAAGGGAGGGGAGGAAAGCCCTTTTTAATAATGGTTCATTTTCTTCCTCTTTAGTACAAAGTGATAAAAGGAAATAAATTCATGTTCCAAGCCTCAGACAGAGTGTAAGGTCATTTATCAGGATGTTATCTTCAAGGGTGAGGAAAAGTTTGTCAGAAGTTGTTAGTGTTGAAAGTATGGAAAGTGGATTAAAACATCACAAGGCAAAATCAGATTGTCAAGATGACAGAATAAACCTGTACACCTATTTTCCAATTTTCATCTCCACATGAAAACACAGCATGATCATGAGTTTCAGTGAAAAGAAACAGAATATATTGGTCAGCAGCCTGGTAGGAGGGGAATCATGGTTTTAGAAAGCAGATAAAACAGAAACATATCCCTAAATTAGTGTTCTTTGTAGCAAGAACTGGTTTTTGAACAACATACGTGCAATATTTACTCAGGAAAACCTCTTTTCCAAAGACATGTGTCTGCTCTGGGCATTGGAGGAGAGTTTCAAGGCAGGCTGGTGCTGTGCTGGTTCTGCTGGGGAAACTCACTGAGAAACAGGGGCCAGGGAGCAGCTCTGGAAGGGAGAGGCTTCCATGAGCAAACTGAGGCTTCCATGAGCAAGCTGTCCCTTTGCTTTTTGGGGACCTAAGAGCAGGCTGTGAAGGAGAGAGGTGCAGATATCCCTGTGGATCTGCAGAGAGGGATGGGCTGGGATTGAGGGGGAGATGGGAGCGCTCCTAGTGCAGGGTGAGAGCTGCTGTCTGGCTGTGTCAGCAGGGCTGCTGGAAGGGATCAGTGCAGCTGGTTTGGAGACACAACACCTTCCTGGAGGAGCTGGGACAGGGAATCCCTCAGCAGCATTGTCCCCAGTGCTGCTAGGAGCAGAACAGCACTGCCCCTGCAGTATTTGTGTCGACTCTTTCATCCAGAGGGGGATGGAACCTGCAGCTCTGTGTGGAGTTTATCCCTCTGGGTAAGGGCAGTTTGGCTCTTTCAGATTCATTAGACAAAAGTGGGATGATTTTGATCCTATTGCTCTCTTGTTTCTTGCACTGACTGTAGGTATCTGACTATTGGCTGTGCCTCCTTTCACTGTGCAGTCAGAAGAAAAGTTCATTCTCTGCCTCAAAGAGAGGAGAGTTGTTGGGCATCAGCCTGGTTTGCCAAACAGTTCTTAGGCCTGGTCTACCAAATATTGCCATGAGCTGTGTGAGTCTGCTGATGTCAATTGTGTGAACTCAGCAGAAAAGCATGAAGTTCAGAAGCATGTTAAAAAGAAAAAAAAAAAGTGTCTTTTCACCAAAAAATAGAAATGTTTGCATTTTGTAGGGTGACAGCTTCATTACTGTGGACAAATTAGGATCACTTTTTATCTTCTGGGTAACTGTGCATCTTCTGCTTGGCTTTGGGAATGCACTCCTCAGCAGATCTGTCCAAAATCATGGCACAGGACTTCAGTTACTCAATAATGTAAATCCATTCAAAAGTTGTCTTGGCTCCAAGCATGGCTTGATTTTTACCTACCTGCTGCAATTCCATTTGATTTGCATTTTTAGACTTCCATTCTTCCTCAAGAGCCATTTTCTGATTTCCTTGAGGAAAGAAAGGAGAGATGTAAAATTTGAGAGATAAGAATCTTAATGTGTATGTATCATTGTTGAAATACATTTGAATTGTTGAGTTTTTTTCTTTTGTCACTAATAATGCTTAATATCAAATTCCCTAGAGGCATATGGTTAATACTGTTTTCATTTTCACTCCTGTGAGAAAGAAGTATTTTCCTCTACAGAGTTCTCCTTCTTTTTATCTCCAAAATTGTCTGCTTTGAATGAACCTCTAACAGAAAAACCTGTTTAAAGCATCAACTCTCCATTCATGCACAGTCCCTACTGCATATATTCAGCATAATTAGGATTTTATTTATTTCTTTTTAAAATTTTCAGCAGTCTTTTGAAATAGTTTTTCTCTTTTTCTAGATGAGATGTGTGGTAAAATACTACCTACACCTTCCCTCTTTCTCCAGATGTTTTGTTCTTTCTGTTTGGTTTGGGGTTTTTGTAGTTGTTGTTATGGGGTTTGTTTTGTTTGTTTGGGTTTGTTGTTGGGTTTTTCTGTTAGTCAGCTAGTCCCTAATTTCAAAATATTTGTATTAAAGGGTCTATTTTATTCTTCTTGCTCTCTTTGGTGAGTTTATGCTAGGTTGCTCCACAATATCCTGAACTGATTCCCTTCTTAGGGAAGAGGGTTGGATTCTCCTTGAGAGAGGAGAGAGCACTGCTGATAAAATACACTGCTCTGAGGTGTCTGCCTCTGGAATTCTCTCTCCCTTGTTGCCTTGGTCAAAGAGCATCTAAAACAAATCTGGATCATCTCTTGTGGTCTATTTTTTTGTGGTGTATTTTGGTGCATTATGCTTCTGTGTATGGAAAAAAGAAGAAATTTAATTTGGATTTTATGAGTTGTGAGTTTTGATTGAGCTTTCAGTGGCTGTGGGGGTGTATTTATTGATCTCCAAGTGAATAATAAAACGTGATCATTTTCTATCCACTATGTGCCCAATGCATTGCTCTTCTCCTTTCATGATTAAGGAATTACTTTTTAAACTGAATATTTGGAAGGAATTGACACCGTAGTTTTCCCACCTTAAAAATCGTGGAGATAAATTTATTCAGATGAAATTTCCTCCTGTGCTCAGTGGTCTTGATGGGACCTTTGCAGTTTGCTGTGTGCTCAGCTCTGTGTCAGTTTTGGGCAGAAAGCTGCTGTGCTGGGGGCCTGCAGGAGCTCAGGAGGGGCATGAAAGGCTCCAGGGAATCAGAGGAGCTCCAGCAGGTCTGTATTTCCCTTTCAGAGCATTTTCTCTGTGTTTGTCACGAGGAACATCCTCAGCTGAATGGGGGAACTTTGTAGAGCTTATGAAACATGCCAGGGTTTTGTTGTGCTTTGTAACAACTTGCTGTTTTTTCCTTCTGATACCAAAAATGTTTGCAGAGACCCACTTTGAAAGGTAATAACAGATTTAAATAGTCAACATCAAATACAAAAGGCTTATGAATACTAAGGAAAACATCTTGAAAAAAGGTGAGCAGTCTTTGCAAGGGTGAGATAGTCTGCACGTTTCGATGTCTCTTTCAGTAGAACCACATCTTTACTTTCAATTTCATCTTTAATGTAACACTAAATGTAACATTGTTCTGTAAATATTGTTGCTGCTGACAAGAACATCAATTCATGTTATTCATAAAGAGACTTTCAGTATTTGAGCAATGAATAGCAAGCAGGAGGAACAATTGTTTGCATTTTTATTTCTTAATACACATCCCTTTGCTAAAAAAGGGAAGCAGACTCAATTTACACTTATCAAACACATACTGCTTTTGGGAAAAGAGCTGATTTTTATCCAAAAAAATGTTCAAGTGATAGGAGATAAATTTATTAAAGTATATTTATTTCCTTTACATATTGCAAGCTGTTTGCCAAATAAACGTGATGGGGGCACTGAGGTATTTTAGCAGGTGTTATAAAATTAGTGCTTGTCACAGGCTCGTTTTGACAGGCACTGCATTGAGCAGTTTTTGCTCAGAGTAACTGGTGTGGGAGGTGTGGATGGGGACATTTCTATGAACAGTCAGGACCAATTGCCCAGAGTAAGGCAGCAGGGAGTGAGCAGGGAGTCCAGCCCTGCTCCTTTCCCAGCTCTTCCTGCACTGCAGCCCTCGAACCACGGGCACCCCTCACTGCAAGGGGCTGCACAAGGCTTTGCTGAGCTGTGCCCCTACTCAGTGAGGTCCTCCCTGGGAGTAAATAACAATTCCAGGAGCACCTGGGGGGCCATGGAGTGGTGTTGACACTGTTCAAGAGCCCCAAAGGGTGGGGTTGGGGTAGAAATCAGCAGAACAAATCCCTTTGGGTTGTACTCAGTGGCTGTAGGAGGAGCCCTGTGGAAGAAGGTGCAGCAGATAAATGTGTATTTCCCTTTTCCAGCAGATAAATGTGTATTTCCCTTTTCCAGCAGATAAATGTGTATTTCCCTTTTCCAGATCCGGTGTCTGCCCAGGTCCAAGTAGAGCTGCCTCTCTCAGAGATGGGAAGTGCTTTCCTAAAAGGTCAGTGCAGAAATGCCAGGGAAAAGCTATTAAAATCCTCAGAGTGTGCAGTGAGCTTATGATCTCAGGGCTGCAGGAGAAGTTACTGAACACTTCCCACTTTCTAATCATTGCAGTTTCAGGTGCTTGGCACGTCTGAGGATTTAAGCTAAAATCAGGAAAAAAATTGAGTCATTCTGACAGCACAACTTGACGAATTGCCAAGGATGTCTAAGCAAGAGTCACAGCTGCATTAAACAGCTTAGTGTTCTGTTATCTTCTGCTTTTTCAGCTGCAGAAATTGCTTTGCCATGTAAAACAGAGACCACCAAACCCAGAAATCTTCACGAGTCATGTGTATATGCCAAGAGACACTGGGAGAGGAGCAATGAGCCATGAAAAACCCCTGCTCCTGCCTTGGTAGCTTTGAAATATGCAGAAAAAACATTTTGATTCTGGTCTTTTAAAAATTATTATTACTCTTTTTATTTTAAGCTCTGTTCCTTTTCTAATGCCCAGAAATGCCTTCCCTTAAAGGTATTCAGTTTGAATTAATTTTTGCATTTGCATGCACACACACATAAATGTAATTTTCGTGCATAAAGTGGAAGGAAGAAGAGGTGTTCTGTTACAAAATTCAGTTTAACCTGGTCCATGTTCTGTGATGAATAATAGTGGTCCTGACCATGCTGCATGAATACTCTGTGGCATGACTGCAGCACTGACACTGTGGATCTGCTGTTACCTATTGTTTATTTTATGGACTGGTAGATTCAAAGGGATGGGATGGGAGCAGGCCTCTCCTTTATGAAATGCTCTCTACCAGCCAATGTTACTTTTGTTTTATATGTGTAAATCCATAATAATTATTTTACTCAGCTGCACTTTAAATAACAAAAAATAGTCATGGATTTTGCCATCTACAGCAGCTGTCAGAATGGATTTCCTCCATGTTTGGTGTGTGCATCAGGACAAATTTATCAGTTTCCTAATGATACTTGGGTTTATCTGCTTATCAGAAGGGTAGTCCAAGTGTGATTAGATTTACTCGTTAGGTCTTCACAATAAAAATGATGTTCCAGCACCTTGACAACAATGTGCTTTTCACTGTGTCTTGTGAAATTCACTCTGAGTGATGAACAGCACAGAGAAGGGAAAACAAGAACCTGCTTCCTGGAAACAACATTCCTGAAATGTAAGGATTATTAATTTGAGATGTTACAGGTTGGAGGGGATAAGCTATACTAATTAAGTGCTTTCCTTTTTATTTTCTATTCAATTCTGCTGTTAAAATAACATTTTTCCAGCATTTTGGATGTATAGAGATGGAAGACCCTGTTCAAAATAAGTTCACAAAATTTCTGCTTAATGATATTCAATGAAGCCTCAGGGCACTTTGAGAGTTGCCATCAGGAGGACATACAGTTTGTCATTTTTATTAGGGGTTTGCAGCACTGACAAGAAAAGTTGCTCTCCCTCTCTTATTTTTGTGTGAGTATGTGAGGTTACTGGTCATGGGCAGTTTTAAGTCCTTCTAAATATGCATTTCCTTTAATTCATTAAGAGACTTTCATGTTCCAGCATATCCATTACAATGACAAACTGACACTGTAAAATTAAAAAGCCTGCAATTACTCACTTGGTTTGTATTTTAATCAAAGCTATTGTAATATGACCCTAGGGAGCCATAAATGGCCAAACAAAGGGGTTGGGATTTATATGGGACTTGTGTATACAGAATATCTAAGTGGAAGGAGCTGGTGAAGAGCAAAATGCTGGATTTCTTCCATGCAGGAAGGACAGCTACAAGTGCAGTTTGACCAGAGCATCACACAAGTCTCTGGCCAGCTCAGGATCAGAGAGGTCCAAACTAACACAGCTTCTCTTTTGTGTTGGTTTTGGGGCACTGAGACCCTCTGACAAAGCCATGGTGGGCCCAGACATCACTTTTATGAACCACTACATGAGGAACTTAAGGAAGTGAAGAAATACAGAAAATGGTTTTTGGATGCATTGTGGCTGCCAGGAAGGCAGCAATGGTATCACTGACTTCTCTGAGGAAGTGCACTTGTGTGTGTGGGTGCTTACTGGGCTGTAGGCTGGAGAGGAGGGAAGTGTGCTGCTCCTCCTTTGTGCTCTGGGATTTCAAGAGGAATGTTTTCATTTGGTGTAAAATAAGCAGGATTGTGTCTCTCAGGCTGCAGAGGTCAGACATAACCAGTGAGGGCAGTGGGTGTAGCCAGGATGACACATGTCCCTGCAGGGCTGCAAGGAGCTGTGCTCCCCCTGCTCTCAGTGGAACTGCACACCCTGTCCTTGCTCAGCTCAAGGATTTTGGGTGCTCTTCCCTGGGAAGAAACAGGGACAGCTCATGTGTCACAAAGCAATTCTCTCATAATTTTTATAGGAAGTTTTATGCTTTTCTGTGTTGCCTACAAAATTTATACAAGACTATAATTTTGAAGGAAGTTAAGTGAATAAAACTGCTCTGAAGCTGGAATGGCAGCTGTGCCTTAGAACTTTTTTTTTTTCTCCAGGGCTCACATGGAAACTACTGCAGATTTAATGAGTATTTGTCACTTGCATAGCAAAGATATGAACAGACATTCTCATTTTGGACCCAAATCTGTCTTTTAAAAAGATGGAGTAGAAAGTTCTGTAATAAAGGCAGCATCTTGCAGTGGCTCTTCCTGCATAGAGTTCCCCTGAGGATGTGATTGAGAAGACCTAAGGTCACCAGCATCCACAGTAACTAACCAGGCTCTTTGCAGATTTGTGAGCAGCTGGGATTTCTATGTCCTCCTCAGAGAATTTGCAAACCCTCCATAGGTCAAGACTAAGAGGCTCACTTTAGAATTTAGCAGAAGAAACATGCTCAGTTAATCACTGCTTCTCTTTTCTTCTGAGCCTGTCAGCTGGAGCATTGACCACCTAGTCAATATTTAAGGGATCCTGAGAGAAAGGGGCTCCCTCTATTCTGGGAGCAGTTGCAGGTACAAAGCTGGCCTGTGCCCAAGCACCCATCTGTCTGAACTAGGGAGTATCTCACAGACTGTTACTGGTTAAGCTGGTCATAGCCTTTGCTCACTCCAGCAAATCAGAGTTCTGTTTTACTCATGTTCAGGCCACTTTTGGTTTGTCATCACAAAGCTCTTCTCACTTGTGTGTCAGAGGAAGAAGCAAGTAACTGTGATGGAGGAAAACTAACCCAGCACATAATCCAGGTACTTAATGTTGTGACACTTAAAATGTGTGGCCCTGATTTCAGAGTGACAATTCACCCAAAGGCAAGACTGGAGATGTTTTTCTAATTAAGCCAGGCTCCCTAACTCCTTACAAGGAGCTACCAGAGGAGAGGCTTTCCTCCCTTTGTGGGCAGGCAGTGGGGGTGCTCCGGGTGCAGATATTTCACCATCTGCCATCTTCATCCCAAGGCCTCGTTTGCACTAGAGGGCACTGTAATAACACTTGTTGTACCCCCATTTATTAACAAAATAAACCCCACACCACCAGCCAGGGCAGTTATCTTGGGGTGCAGCAGTGTTTTCCTTCTTTAGCTCCCTTGGAATACCACTGGTTTGTTGGCAGGTGAATGCTGTTCAACACATGGACCTGCTGTTGGTGAGTCTGGGGGTCCAGAACCACTCTGAGCACTCCTCTGAGAGCCTGCCCAGATTGGCTCCCAGGCTGCACTTTGAATCCTCATGGATTGTACAGTGCTCTTTCAAAGCCCTCTAGTTCTGCCACTGCTATGGTAGTTCAGAACATGTAATGTTGAGAGAGCTTCAGCCTTTAAGTATTTTCTCAAATATACTTTTTCTCTGCCAGAACCTCCTACACCCCATTTGTAAATTCTTACAATCAGCAGGTCCTTGATGTCTGAGTAGCCTTTCAACTCTTCACCTCAAGTGCATTTCACAGTATTTTTTTTAAGCCTTAAAAGCCTAACTTTAACTTAGGTTAAAAGTCTTTGCACCTGTGTCTCATAATAAAACTCTTCAATTTTGTCTGCTTGCTCAGCCACCCCTTCTAATTTCTAAATGAGTTTTACATTCTCTCTGGCATTAGCAGCGGGTTTGGTCTGATTAAGTCTTGCATTTCTGTGATGATTCTCATCCAAGTAGATCCCCTAGTGCTTTATAAACTTTATTAACTGGTGGAACATACTACCTATCCTTTGCCCTTGATCAAATTAATAAACCTTTGGAGTGAAAGACAGTAAATGATTTTGCTGAAGGTGGAAGGTGATGATGGAAAGCATGTGATGTTATATACAAACTACTCCAGGCTTCAGGATTCTTTCACCTGAACAGGAGAAGTGAAACGACTTATCAGTGTCTTATGGATTTCAGCAGTGTCAAATTGATGATGTGAATTAATTCAGGCTCTGTGCTTTTGACTTCAAAGCCCAAAGACAGAGCTCATGCTGTCACCTAAAAAAGAATACCTGCTGTTCCAGATGGTACTTGTTGTGAACAGTGATGGTATGTGTAGCCTTGGCTCTTTCCTGCAAGGAGGAGCAGCCTCCAAACCCCATCCAGGAGTGTTTGCTGAAGGATTTCCCTGTGCAGATGTTGCTGGAGCTGTTCTGAGAGCAGTGGCTGAGATGTTGTAAATAAATGCACGTTCAGTACCACTGTTCTCCAACATTCCTGAGCAAGGCAGGGACTGAAGGGGGGAACTGCAGAGCTCCTCCAGCTCCTGTAGTAGGATGTGGCAGGTGGAAGGGTGGAGCTGCCCTTCACTCTCAGTCCTGGCAGGACACCCCAGGTGTAACTTTCTGCCTCCTAAGACTTGCAGAGCTTTCCAAAGCTCTTAGTGAACAGGAGCTGGGATTGCAAGTGAAAGCACACAGCAAAATGTGTCTGTGGGCAAAGCTGTGGTGCCAGAACAGAGTCTAAGGGAGCTTTGTCAGCTGCCAAACTGGGATTTGTATTTTCTGCATTTGCTGGGTGTTGTGCTTAATAACACTGTAGCAAGAATGAAACCATCAGGCTTTTCTCATCTGCTTTTTATTGACTTTTAGGGAGATAAAAGATTAAGGTAGTTCTGTACATTAATTTACAGAGCTTTATCATACATAGTTTCCAAAATGGAGATGAATGTTTCATGGTAGTCACAGTGAAGTATTTTAACTTTGGATTCTCAAAATCTCATGTCATCTTCAAAGCATCTTTGAAAGTTCCACCTCTGGCCCCAGGCCTGGCACACCCTGATAGTTTTCTGTTGGCATCTGTGGAATTCTGCATTCAACTTCATTGCAGGATATGGATTTTTATCTCTTTCAATTTTTCTATTCTTAGCATTTCCTGAATGCTACCCAGCAGTGTCTTTTAATGCAAGACACTCTGTGATTCAGAGGTATTGCAACAAGCATTTTCCTCCCTTTCATCTCTGAGGTTTTCTGACTTTATCCCAGTGCTGAACCAACCAAATGTTATTTTCACTGCAGCTGAAATCCAGTCTTTGGTTAAGTTATCCAAAAACCTGTTTCATTTAAGTAGCAGCTTTAGGTCCTAGTTTATGATGAATCCAAAGCTGTGCTCAAATATAAGTGAGGAACGTGACATTAAATAATACAACAATTCATTTTATCTGGAAGTATTCACTTTGGATGAATAACTAAATATTAAAAGTCATTAAATATAATTTTATATCATTACTTTGTGCATATGACACAGCAAATCTTGCTGTCAATTTTAGCCCTATGGTCTGGCTTATTTTTCACATGAACTTGATACAAAGTCAAGGAAGGATATGATGAAAAGTGCAGCATTTAAAGAACTTGATATTTACTCTCTGAATTTCTTTGAAAAATCATGTAATTTTCTGACATTTTAGAAAATACCTTGGTTTTTTTTCTATTAAGTGGAATAAACTTTATGGCATTTGATCATAACATCCTCCAGTGTTTAACACTATCCCTGAATTTTTACCTCATTGTATTTTAATCACTTTTTGCAAGGATTAGGAAGGTTTTACCTTTAGTAATTAAAGCTGACTAGCAGAAGCCCTGCTGATGGAAGTATTAATGTCTGCTTTTATGGGCCTGCAGTGCACAGAACACACTAATGGGAAGCAAGTGATTTAAATCTGAATGGTGGACACTGAAGGACCCCAGCTAATTAATAGGCTTGTGAATGAAGCTCTTGAGAAAGCCCACCAAGAACTAATGGGCTGCCTTACAGCTCCACTCATAGCACTGTGATTATATATTGAACTGCACTCTAAATCAATTAAATGTTCTTGCTTTGCACCTCATTATGAAGTTTATGTGGCCTGATCGTTGTAGCTTTACATCCACACTGTTGCCAGTTCTGCACAAAGGACAGATTGCATTTTAAAACTAAAATTTTTCTTTTTTTTTCTTTAATATATATATATGAAAAAACCCAACTCTGTGTTGAAAGCTGTCTGAACTGCACAGAAATACAGGTGGGTGGGCTGGGCCTTGAAAATAGTAAAGGACCAACACAAAGGCTAACAAACCTCTTGAAAAAAAAAAGGAATTTGGATCTACTAAAGCATTTTATCAAAGTGTGTTTGTTGTCTTGAATCTAAACGTTCAGGGCAGCTGGAACTTCAGAGACATCCAACACAAACTTTACACTTGGAAGTGCTCCTGTGTGGAGACACATCCTAGGGAAGTGGAGGAGAAAAAGTACTTTAAATGTGGATGATTCAGATGAAAATGTAACTTCACTGTGTCAGCTGGAAGGTGCCCAGCACAAGAGCTGCCCCCAGCAGAGCTGTGGGGTCACCTCTGAGTGCTGCATTATGTAGGAATACATAAGGAATACATAAGGAATACATGGCTGAAGGCAGAACTGCCCCCCCTAGAAATATTAAAAATACCCAAGTGCATGAGATTCACATGTTTATACATTGTCCTGGTGTCTGTCTCTTTTGGGATTCAGGGAGCTTGGAGCAGATCCAGAGGCAAAACCTGCTTTGCACCACTTTCCTTCTCTAAGTCTCGGGATCCTTTACACAGTAGGAATTGGAGCCCCTGGTTGAAGCTTTCTTCTCAGGGTGGCCACGGGGTGACTGTGCAGTTCCATGGGCTGCTGTCCTCCCAGGAAGTGTTCTGCTTTCCCTGGCACCCCGTGCAATGTGCAGGTTTAGGTGTTTCCTGTGTCAATGAGCACAGCTGTGGCACTCACATTCCCTGAAAAAATCCCCTCACCCAGGATATTTCTCCTGGGAAGCTGAGAGGCCTCAGAGAGAAGGAGAACAATTCTTATCTCATTTGCTTCTCCTGTGTTGTGCTCCTTTGGGGATTGTTCCCACAGGTGATTGTTTCTGCTGTGAGTTGTTTTCACTCTTGGCCCAACTGGGGCCAAGCTGTGTCAGGACTCTGGAAGGAGTCAGGAGTATTGATTATTATCTTTTAGCATTCAGTAAGTGTATTTTCTCTATTCTTTAGAATAGTATAGTATTGTTTAATATAATATAGTATCATAAAGTAATAAATCAGCCTTCTGAGAACATGGAGTCAGATGCATCATTCCTGCCTTCATCGGGGCACCCTTCATTTTAGAATACACAGGCCAGTATTTCTATTACTGCTTTGTTTTTATTTGTTAGCACTTCTTTTCTTACATAAATCTTAAAAATCCTGGCTCTCAGCTCTGAGTTGTTTTTTTTTGCTGGCCATTCTCTGCATTGGAGAGATGTCACACAAGCTCACAGTCTTAAATTTGTGAAACAATATTTAGTGAGAGGGTTGTTAGTAGCATAGAATTACTATTGCCCATTTTAGATTGCATTTACCATGGTGTTAATGCAGATATTGATGTGAGTTTCAGTACACTTTCAAACTGCTCTTGATGAAATACATTATTATCTAATCCTGGTGTCACAGAAGTGCTGGTAGATTGATCCTGGATGCCTGGAGGGAGTTTGGGGTGTGAGTGGAAGACTTCTCTCCACTCTTTGGGATTTTCCCTTGTGACAGTGTCTAAATGCATCTGTGGTAGTTTGAGTTAATTGACACAGGAGGAAGAGGTGGAAACAGGTGAATGCAAATTGACAACCTGCCTTTTCTTCAGAACAAACTTTGGGGAAAAAATCCAGGAAACTGAAAATAGTGCAGTTGTATTTTCCTACTGATAGGCAATGCTTAACAAACACAACTGGAATTTTAAGGAATCAGAAATTGTGCTAGATGTGTGGCGCAATAAATTTGACCAGCTGTAGCTGAGTTGGCCATGTGTGAACACCAATTAGTGTGGTACATGGTAAAATAATTAGGAGTATCAAGAGAAAATTAAGAAAAACGGAAAGGTAAGCTGAATATCAGGTAGTTTGTTATTCTCAGGGGCTTTTAAAACCAGACTGCAGAAGCCATAAGAAGGGTCTGTGGAAGAAAGAGTTTCATTCTGAAAAGGCTTGGGCTGGCTCATTTGTATCTCCAAGCTCTGTGGTTGTGTGCTCAGTGAAGCGTCTCTGCATAGCCCCGACAGCTGGTGTGTGTGGGAGATGTTGACTTCTCTGCTAATGACCCAAAGCAAACAAAATAAATATTGGTTATTGTGTGCTGCCCCACAGAAGCTGTCCTGCTCCAGCCTGACAGCAGCCCTGCACAGCTCTGTGCTGTCCCAGACTCTCTCCTCACTCTTGCCCAGCACCTGCAGGATTCTTACAGATGGCACTGGAACCTGTGTGAGGAATCCTCTAAAGTTCATGTGTGAAGGGTGTATTTATGCTTCATTTACTGGTAACATGCAGTGAATTTAAAGAGGACAGTAGTCCTTATTTCCCTTCCCTGGTTCCCTGCCTAGTGATGTTGTAATAATAGTGAAGGAGGAGGTGGATGTCAGAAAAGGGAAATGTTATTGCAGATGCATGAGGAATATCTATGCCCTATAAAAGCCATCTGGCATGGCAGGCCTATGTGTGGCTGTGGCTAGATAAGAAATCCTTTTTCCAGCTGGTTGGCCTGTGCAAAAAGAACTTAAGCCCCCAAAAAGTTTTGGGGTAATAGATAAAATGACAGCAAAATGAGTTTTCTAAATGAAAGTAGTATGTGAAATTGTGCAAAGGAACTTTAATGTCAGCAGGATTCTCTTCAAGGTAAAACTCAAGTGCACAGAAATAACTTCACTGTGCTCTGATTGGAGAGAGCAGTTGTGCATCTGAGGGCTCAGGACTGTGTCCCATGCTCTTGATTTCCAGGTCAAATAAGTGCAAGATATCAAACTTTGTATTCTACCCAGGTGCTAGTTCCAAACTGTTGGAATTTTTGGTACCAGGAATTAGGACATGGAAATGCTTGCCAGTGCTTGATTGCTGCCCCTAGACAATACATCAGTACATTCTTGTAATAAAATTCACAACTGCCTTTACATCACTATTAATCTCAGTGGTGCACAACTGTAACAGCATTTGGAGTCTGTCCAAGGAAAAAGGTTTCTTAGGTTTGCAAGGAAAAAAGTTTGTATTAGAATAATTTTTTTTTTTTAAAGTTCTGTGGTGTCCACCTCCTTCTGTAGATGTCTGAATACAGTTACAGTAAGAATTATAAAAGTAGCAGGATTATTATTATTGGTTAAATTTTCCTCATTTGAATGTGCATGTTTCCAGAGAACCTCTATGCTAAAATATAGAGAAATTAATTTTCTCCTAAAATATAAACCATATCTTTTTTTAACCAAAATCTGTCAGAGCTTATTTCCATTAAGCTAATCACAATATTCCTGATACATTTAATAAGAATAAGAAAATTTAATGTTATTTAAGTATGCTTGTCAAAACAGTGCCATCATCTATGACTTTGATTTCTTGTTCCATAACTTACTTATCTGGGCATATGTTGTTTTATTCATTTAAACTTCTTTTTGACTCCAGTATTATAAGTGGGCTTCTCCTTGGGAATTTTCATATTGTGGATATGAACAGTGGTCAAATTAAAACACCAAGCATGTGAGATTCTTTTGGTGTAGATGAATAAGCAGATCCATCACACTTCTATAATTAATCTTTGAAAACAAATAAAAAAAACTTTCCATCCCAGAAAAACCCAGAACACAAAAAGCCCCAAGAGCTGATTGTGGGGGGATAGAATGTAAGAAAATAAAGATGGTGCAGAAGGCAATCTCACCCCTGAGGAGCTGCAGCTGTGCTGATCACCAAGCTCAGGAACAGGTCTGCCCTTAACAGGCCACAGCTGTGTGCAGTAAGGATGAGGGCTGTAAAAGAGGGCTCAGCTGGAGTTTGTTGGTTATGCTGTGAAGAAGAAGAAGAAGCAGCAGTCAGTGCTGTGAAGAGCTCTCCGTGAGAAATCACCAAGAAAGTTTGGAGCTTTTGCAGTAAGATGACAGTCTAACCCATCAAACAGCACAAAGAAGGAGTGACAGGTCAGTGATATGTTTAACACTTGTCTGAATGGCTGATCCATCCAAGACCACTTTGGTCTATGGCACATCCTGGGCACGAGGAGAGGCAAAGTCATTCCATTGTTGTCACACAGAATATGCTTCATGTTCTGCTGGTGCTGGTAAAGGGCAGCAAAAATTATTGCACAGATGAATCCAACTCCAGTGTGCAGTCCTGGGATGTTATCTTAGACATGGCTGGCCTGTTTGCTGAGATTTCAGGTACAGTAATAATATTAAAGATGCTTAAGTACTGTATCTGAGATCAGTGTCTGATACAGGGAAAGAGTTTGCAGTCTCCTTCCTCTTCTGTTTTTTTTTGGGCCACTAGAAGACAAGATGATGTTTTTAAAAAGATAGAATGGAAAGGGAAACTCACTTGAGTGTCAGCAAAGTCCCCTGTCCATTCTGAGTCCAGAATTGCTACAGCAGATTTGTTGGAACTGAAATAGTTTATAGTAAATTTTCAGCACCCTCAGAAAAAGCTGTGTAGGAGTTGGTAGAGAGCTCCTGTTTTAAGCATTAGTTGAAATAATTAATGGCATTAAGACTTCAGTGATATTTTTTACACTTCAGTTAATGAGAACAGACGTGTTGTCTCAAATGTCAGTAAATTACCAGTGATGTTTTCTTCTCATTTACAGGTAAGCTGTTGTGATTTCAGACTGCTTGGTGGGAGCAGCATACCAGAATTGGATAACAGCAGTTTTTTCCTCTAATGAAGTTAAGTTTGCCATGCTTGTACTACTTCATGATGTGTGTCTTCTTGTACAGTGCCTTAAGAATCGAGTTTTTCCCAAGGTCTTTTTGAGATCTTAGCCATATACAAAGTTTAACCCAAATACATGAGTTTTGGATGAATAAGCAAGTTCTTCATTACCATTAATCATTACCATTTAATCAGGTTGTATTTGCATGAGATTGATTTCTTCATTGAGTTTTGATGGTGCACTGAGGTCCCCATTGTGTTCCTGTGTTTTGCCAGTGTTGTGCTGCAATAACTGAGTTTGGGAGGGGCAGAGGGTGCAGCAGGGATCCCAGGTGTCCCCAGCAGCCTGGCACTGTGACACTGCTGCTGCCAAACAGCAGCTGCTGGCTGGGCAGAGCAGAGCTCTGGAGAGGAGGGGGTTAACATTTTGTGTGACTTGCTAAAGGTGTGCATTGAAATCTGCCCCTGTACATCCAAATCTGAGGTTAATAATAGGAAAATAATTCATAAACCAGGAGACCATATCACTAAATAAAGAAGGAATTTTTGCTCTTCTCTTTTCTTGCATCTTTACCTAATTTTTTTCCCTGCGCTGATGATGAACAAGCCACTTAACTGTTTTTTTTCTTCCTCTTGAAAAATTGGATGAATTTTTAATATGTCATTGATATTTGACCCTTTTAAAAATTACCTGCTTCAGAAATATATTTGTTTGTCTAGGACTCAGCCAAAGAAAAGTAAGAGGACAAATTAGATAACCTTCTCACTATATTTAATTTGTTGAAATAGAATAATCCTTCCAAGAAAGTTTGCTGGTTTTGCCATAAATGCCTCGTTTATAACTGTGAAGATGGCTTGTATATAATTTTTATGTGTAAAGACATTGTAAAGGTACATAAACTTGGAATTACTCTAAAAGATGCCTGTGGTGTATAAATTATACAGTAGGCCTTTCCCTCCTATGAAAGATCTTTTGTGAGTATTACTCTTTGCTCTAATGCTCTGATTCATGGAAATAAACACAGTGCTATTGCATTTCAGGACCTCTCATTAATATATTCATGAGTCTTTTAAAGGTGCTTAGCTGCCTTATTAATCTTGAAATGTCTTTTTCTTTCAGGATACTTTTCCATGAACTTTTGTTAACTGCAGCTGAAGAAAAACCATAATTTTACTGGTAGAATAGTTTCAAATGGTATTAAGATTGCCACATTTGGCACATTCTGCAGGGCTCACATACTGCCAAAATCCCTCTGGCTGGGGGTAGGTTGATCCATTTCTGTTGTCACCTCCAGGGTTCTGATTCTGTAAAAACCTATCTGAGCAGACTTTCAGAAACCCCAGTGTTCAGGGCCAGCCTTTGCATCAGGCTGCTCCTGCTAGGGTGTCGGGGGGCACACGCAGCTGCGTGGTATCTCAAAGCCCTCACGGGCACAACAATCTGTTTTGTTTGACACAAAACCTGCTCTGTAATCCTGCAGAAATACTGGTTCCTCCAGCCAGTGGAGTTTTCAGAATTGACAAGTGTTTGCCAGTCTTTTATTTTCCTTTTTTTGTCGGTCACACTGCTCTACTTTTCAGAATGATTCCAAGTTTTAAGGAATTATCCAAATTAAGTCTACACTCGCTGCTTTTCTGTGCAAGTTTGTCAGCATGGGTTTTCACCAAGTGGTTGCTTTCACTGTTCATTTTCCTGTGTTCCTCTTGAGGCTTTATATGCTTATTATTGTTTAGGAAGGATATCTGCCTTTGGCATCTTGATGTTTGTTCCCTTTCCCAGAGAACTGATGAATATGGAATACACAGAGGTTCTGGAACAGTATTTTCTTCACCAGATTGTTGAGAGTTTATTCCTGTATTGGGTTCTTTTCCTATTTTAAAAACCTGTATTTAATCTTCTGGCTACCTACTTTCCCATAGGCTGCAGCAAGCAGCATTATCTCCCTCAGACATTGGTTTCATTGGAAGTTGGAGTAAATTGAAAGCATGAATGCACTGACAGCAGCCAGCTCCCACAGGTAATGAAGGTGCTGAAAGGGGGGGACCAAGGAGCAAGCCCAGGTGAAGCAGCAGGATACATCCCTAGCTTTGCATACCTGTGGGTCAGTCTGGGGCTGAGTTCTCTCTCTAAATGCCTTCACCAACTCTTCCACATGAAGTTAACCAAGGCTAATCTGCCAGTTTGATCAGCAGATGCACCACAGTTACCAGTATACATACCAGTGGCTCTTCTGGTAAAATTTCAACAAAATGTGCATTTCTTCAATGAAGAAAATCCCCTGATGGGGTTTCTGTGCTGGATAGCTCTGTGATCAACACTGAGGCAAAGAAACCATTTTATTCTCTGCTATCTCCTCATGTTCTAGCATTGCTACTTATTTGCTGATGTTCTATCAGCTTGTGATGAGATCTCACGGAAATATTTAATCAGTTATGTAATTCTTTACGTTCTTTACATTTTATGCATTTTACATAGATCAAATATTTGTGCTATAGAATAATTACAACTGAACTGAGGAGGATTAGTCATCACTTTCTTGGCTGCCATTGATTTAAAAAGCCTGCTTTCTTCTGATTTGGAAAAAAGACTCAATCTTGATTATTCCTTTGTCAGCCTGTGAACAAGCTTCTCAAGTGCCATTAATTGTGTTCAGAAATGTGTAACATTGTTCCTAGGTTCTGTAAGACCAATTCAGGCTACAGCTAAAACCTGGAACATGGTTTCCTCCATGAGCAATTCATTTCAGGACAACAAATCCCCAGGATAGCCTTAAAAAAATAATGTAAAAAAAAAATCCCATAGCAAAGCAAGTGTGAATTGGACTCACATTACATCTGCATGATCAAAACAGTCCATTAAACTTTAATCTTCTTCTGAGACTAACTCAGGCTAATACTTAACTGACAGATACTAAGACTTTCATTTTTATATTCAATTCAGTTGTATAACTTCATATTAGCTGAAAGACTGATATGGCATTCTTTTTATCAGCACCGCCTTCTCACAGCATGGCAGTGTGGAAATAGCTGGAAGCTGTTAAAACACTTTCCTTCAGAGTTTGCTCGATGTCTATCTGCTGTTACCTTCTGAATTTTGTGCAACCTGTGAAGGATGAAAGATGAATACTAAGCTGTCACTTGGATGACTGCAGCATCTGGTGATCAGAATGCTTAAATTTTAATTTTTTATAATTCCATTAATAGTTTCAATCAAAGGAGGAGTAGCTGTAAGAATTATAAACCCTTCCTGACCTCATTCTAGTTGTTAGTTAACTCCTGTCTTTCAGGCTAGCTGGGGTCTGTGTGCTGGACACTTGCATAAGAGTATGTTTTAAAGTCTGTGCATGAGGCCATGTAGCTGAACAAATGGCTGAGATTTATGGCAGAACATAAAATCTGAATTGACACTTGGAAACGTAATACTGAAGGTTTCCTGGATGAGCAGTCACACTTTGTAATTTCAGAAACTGTCCCAGAGGTTTGGGTAGCAGTGTGTAGTTTAATCCTTGTTGTATCTCACTGTATGTCATGCAAGAGCAGCTTGTGCATGGTCTGCTGCTGATGGCCCTGCTCTGTTTGAGTACAGGAGCTGATGCCTGCACCTCTGAATTTATGTTGTGGCCCTTTCCAGTGATGGCACTGGCCCCTTTGTGAGGTACCAGTTTGAAGATGTCCGTTTTGGTCTGGGTTTGGAGCTGGGGCCAGGTGCTGGGATGCTCTGGGACATCCAGGCCATGCACAGAGCTGGGGTGAGGGATTGCTCTTTTCTCTGAATCACAGGAACTTGCAGTAAAGGGGACTCTGGGAAATGTGTTTTTAAGGGAGAAAAGTGTGAAAATTTCTATTCTAGACTTCCTCCTGAATATGCAAATAGACATGTTGTATTATTCCTGTTTTGAATATGTATAGCATGTGCTCAGTATTAATCTGTCTTTTGCAGATGAGCAAGAGCTGAGTATTCTGAAAATGATTCTAACCTTTGCTAGATGGCAATATACCCTTGGGTGAAATGCAGCTGCCAGGTATGGGAATTGGGAATTTGCCCATTCCCTCAGGGATCTACTTGGAGCAGCAGCCATTTGTTCTGCTTTGTCAACAAGATAGCAATGAGATCAGCTTGGGACTGAGGTCTGACTCCTCCTTTGGTGCCTTCCTTCTGACCTGGTTAGGTAGACACAGGAGTCTGAAACTTTTCTCCATTCATGGCACTGCTTTCAGCAGTTTTGTGACAATGGGCCTGTGGGGGAGTCTCTGGTGTCTTGGTGCCTTAGTGATGCAATTTTTAATTTGCTCTCCCTGAGAGTCAGGCAGATGAATGGCAGAAGGCTGGTGAGTTTAGAGGCACTTGTTCAGGAGGAAAGAGCTGGTGGCAGCACTAAATATGCCATTAATATGAACATGATAAGCTCTGGTGCTCTCAGTGCCATGATTTAAAAGGTGGGGCTTGGTCAGTCCACAGAGAACCATGACCAAAAATCATGGCTGGGGCTGTGAGCTCCTTCCCTTGAGCTGTGCTGGGTGGGGTGGTGCAGCTTAGCTCAGCAGAGTGCTGCTCTGGAGCAAGATGCAAACTTCTCTCTGGGAGGAGAAGTCTCTCAGCCCTTGCTCTCAGCTGCCAGGTGCGGTGTCCTTGTCACCCTCCTGCTGAGCAGCTGCTGGCTGCTCTCTTCTCACACGGTGGCAATGCAGGACTGGAGTCTTTCTAGCAGACCTTGCACTGGTTAGAAGGGTATTGCAGCCTTCCCTCCTCAGGGTGAAATGCCTGGTTTATACCTTGGTGGGACTCAGCTGCGCTCTCACAGTCAGGGTCAGTTTTGGGAGAATTTCTTAAAGACTACCAAAGGCTGGGGTGTTCTTTAAGAAATTAGCTGGTGGGCTGGGGGTGTTGGTTTTGTTGTTTGTTTTGGTTGGGTTGGATTTTGGGGGTGCTGGTGGTTTTTGGCTTTTTTGTTTGTTTGTTGTTGTAGTGGTTTGTATCCATTTCTGAAGTGTCCAGCATGAGCATAAATGGAGCTGGTGTTTTATACCATCTGTGACTATTTACAAGAGTATTCATCAAACCTGAACTAAAGACAAACTAACAAATGTAAGTATTTGAAAATAAGGCCCTTCATATGGCCATGATTTGAAGTGAAAGTAGAATTACTGCTCCCACAAGGATCAATCATGTAGAGCTTGTTCCTCTGCTAAATCTGGGTGCAAATTTTACCTCTAACTCACTTGCTTATTATGCATATCTAGCTGGACACCTGCATTTCTTCTTCTTCACCAGCTCTATTCAGAGATGAAAAGCCTCTCAGCAGTGAAAAAGCATTTCAGAAAGTGGCTGAAAGCACTGGAAAAACACTGAAGTGTGTCTGGGTTTATATAATTTGAGGGTGAGTGAAGTTACATGACAGAGCTTAACATGGTCTAGCAGCTGTATCAAAACTGGAAGAAAAAAGCTTTTCCTTTCTGTTCCTTCTGTCTGCCATGGTCTCATTCCTGGTCTTTACTGCCAATATAAAGTCAAATCTTGTTTGCTAAGTTCAGTCCCAACGAGCACAAGAAATAGTGCAAGAGAGGATGACCTTGGGTCTGTCTGGCCAAGGGATGAAGTAACAAGGGAGTCACAGCTCCTTGTCTCTCTTTGGGTCTGCCATTACATTTATTCCAGGTTGTACAAATTAGCAGATTCAAACACTGTTGTTTTTGTGGTTGATTTGTGAGTTTGTTGCTGTGGGTGTTGGTTTTTGTTTTTAAATAAGCCCTGAAGCTCAAGGGATGGACGTGGGTGTTGGCTTCCCCTGGGTTTGCACTGAAGTTCTCCTCTCCTGGCTGACAGCCCAGCTATCAGGAACCTTGCAGCCTTTGTTGGAGGAGCCCTGATGTCAAGGTTTCCCTTAGGTTTGCATTGATATTAAGTAAATCAGCCAACCAGGCAATGCAGACACCAAATTCCAGATGCTTGCCTCATTGCCCCGAGTTTAGAGCTGTGTTTACCTTGGGCTCTCAGCACTCTGTCAAGGACTTCTCACTTGGCTGAACACCCAGGCTGCCCCTGGAATTCTGTAGAACTCTGGAAACCTGCCTCTCTTCTGTGGAAAATCCCAGCTTTCAGTCTCATAGAGCTGCTTCTTTATTTCCAGAGCTGAGCCTTGTTTGTGACCACCCCATGGTTTTGCTTTGTGGGGTTGCTCCTCTCAGCTGGCTGATCAGGTGAGCTCACCTCAGCATTGGGCTTCAGCCTGGAGACATTGGGACTTATTTATCAGAACTAGAATCTGAGGTATTTCTTAACACTTATGCAGGCAAGAACTAAAACAAATCTCATATTTAACAATAAGGTAGTAAATGACTAAATCTTCATCCAAAGTCCCTACTTAGAGTTGTTTTTTGAAACCAAAGAAAAAAGCCTAAACAATTTTATTTCAAAATAATAAAGAATAGATACCTAGGGTTTTGTATTTTAATAATAAAAAGTAAATAAAACTTCATACAAAATTTCTATTAAATTCAATTTAAATTTATTGTAAAGGAGAGCCAGCTAATATACCTTTTGGGGGCAAGAAAAGTGGAGAAATTAATTTTTCTTTGTGAACATGAGCTTTCAGTGGTTAGAAGCAGTGAGAGCAGACAATGCATTTTATTCTTGTCACTTGGAAGCAAAAAGCAAACACAATTAAGGGGACATTTCATCAGCTCTGGTAAGGAATCTGAATATCATAGATGCAGCTGCTGGTGCACTCTCTTGTGATAAGCTCAGTGTAGCAGAAATGGAAAAAAATCAGTATCCACATGAATGAGGGAGGGGTTGATTCTTGGCTGTGTGACCCATTTTAATGAACACCACACTTTCCATTTGCTCTCCTTTCACACCAAACAATGGAGCTCCTCTGAAGCACCTGCAAGGTCATAAATGGTCTCCCACTGCAAATAACAGAGTTCACCAGCAGTCCAAAACATTTCTGACAATAAATCTATTAAGATTTACATGAAGGACGTCACGTGTTGGATGAACTGGAGGGACAGGGAGAAAAGGGGAGAGTTTGGGGTTTAACAGAGGGAGATGGTTGCTCTCAAAAATTAATGACCCAGATCACTGCAAGATAAAGTTTGGTGGGTGCTAAGTGCTGTGTAGGCATATGTAATGTGGCTTCTACATATTTACAGAGATTAATGACCATAACCTTCCTACTAAAAATGAGACTTTTTTAGTTCTGATGTAAACTAGTTAACCCTGTACTGTAACTAATATCACAGTTTCTTCTTTTGGGGAGAAAATGTTAGAAGTGCTGCCCTATATTCTTCTGCAATTAATTTTTTTCAAAGGGGTGTTTGAAATGAAATTTTTTTCTCTCTGTCCTATCAAAAATAAATATGGGAATTACTTGAATGAATAAAATAGGTGGAAGACATAACCTGCCAGTATTTTTTTAGTAAAAGCATTAAATATTGATTATTTTAGTGTATGATTGCCAAAATGAGAATCTTCATCCTGGCACTCGTAGCAGCTACTAAATGACATTGATTTGAACCTCTTTTTACCTATAGGGTTTCATAATTCAGCATTTGTCAATATCAAATCAATCCAGTGCAAACTGCAGGCACTCTGACTCCCAAAAGAAAAGACCAGTAGACTTCTTAAAATAAGAGCAAAGCTTCAAACTTTAAGTCCTACTCACCTACACAATATTTTAAGTGAAGGAGTAGAATGTGATGACTTTTAAAGATTACCTTTACAATTTGTAAATGTAATAATTTGTGGTGTTTATGAGAAGAAGAAATAATAGGACCCGCTAGAACACAGTCACAGAGACATAATAATAATAGTGTGGGCAGGAGCAGTGGCATAGTTATTATTCTGTTATTCTCTCCTGATGCTCTGATGAAAAGCCTCTATCAGGAACTCCAAGGGCCCCATGCAGTCTTTCTAGTTTTGTATTTTTAAATGTGCACTAGAGCTGGATGGACACAGTCTAATTATTCACTTAAGATTTGGTTCATTTTGAAGCAGGTTTGCAGAATTGCTTGGCTGGGACTGTAACCCACTTTTAGCAGGGTCTGACTTAGGGAGAAACCCCTGCTTTCTTTCCTTGCTTTTGGGGAAGAACCATAAGGCCACAGTTTGGAATGTTCTTGTGTGCTCCAAGAGGCTCTGTCATCTCAAACTCTGTCATGAGAACACCTTGTCATATTTGTGCCATGTTGTTGGATGGTTCTTTGAAAAGAATATCCCAGCGCTGCCCAAAATGATGCAGGAATCAGGGACCTTCCCAAGGGTCACTAAGTGATAAAACCAGATTTCAATTTAGTCTCTAACTAGGGAAGGCTGTAAGTTCCAAAGAAGCTGTTTCCTTCACGCTGTCCAGAAAAAGCTGAGATGTTTTGCCAGGTGAAATAGCATCACAATAAGATTTTCTCTTCCCTTACATCCTGAAATCTGAGAGAAGTTGTAATTGTTACCAGAAAAGGCTGCACTTCTCTTTCTGAGTGATGCAGAGTCCAGACTTCATGGATTGATCTGGAATGGGGAATGACTGCATTCCAGACTGCCTCAGGCTCCTAGTTTGTAACCATGGGCTTTAGGATATAATTTATTGGCTGCCAGCTTCTCACAGTTTATTGTTTACAGATAGTAACTCATGAAGATGTGGTAGTTCTTTCTCCCTCTGGTGCCCAGCCACGTGGCTGTGAGTCTGCTGCAGTGTTGGAGTTAACAGATCTGGGTAATTTAGCTCAGATCTCGTGTTCGGTCCTTGCTGCCAGCAATCTCCTCCAAAAACGTTTTAATCCCCTTATATTTGTTGTGTTTAAAAATGTGTCCTACCTGGAATGTGAGGCTGCCTTGCTGGCAGTGGCACAGTTACACCCAGTCCTTTTTGCCTGTCTGTCAGCACTGCAGTGGCTGCATTCCACAGGCAGGGAAAGGGAGTTGCTCTTTCTTGGCTTGGCCTGTCCTGCTCCCTCTGATGAGCCTCAGGAGACTGACTGGCAGCAGTGTGGGGTGTGCCAGGGGCTGCCAGTGCTGTCAGGCACCTGCACTGTTCCCTGCCTGCCTCCTGTGTCTGGGAACCCACCTGAGATGGATTTGTGTCTCTGCCACTGCCTCATACCCCAGCACACAGGAGGTGAAGGTCAGTGCTGACTGTGCCTCTTGTAGGAGGCACTCAGTGATCCCTCCTCATCCCAGTTCAGAGGGACAGAGTTCTGTGGATCTATTCCCCACTTGGAGTTAATCATTCCAAATTTAACATGGAGGAAATCCAGAGAGATTGAATTCTTTGCATGCCCAGTCTCAAGACTTTCAAGATTAGGAGTTTCACTGACCATAATTACATCTCAGATTTCAGTAGATAACTGTCTTGGCAAAAGGGCCACTCTCATGGCTTGCCATGAATCCAAAATATTTCAGCATATGAATTGCTATCAAGTATTTTCCTTGTCATAATTAAAAGGCTTGAAAGCAATTCTTTCATTATAATAGACTTTCTTTTTTAGTAAGGATTCAAGAGCAATCTTTTCCCCCTATCAAATGCCAATTTATCTTGAAAGTATTTTCATGGTTGCTCTCAGTATCTGAAGATATTGGAGCAAACAATTCAGTGTATTCTATATGTAGCTCTGTATTAATCTTTATGTAAGTAATTGTAAACCAAATTGTGCATACAAGGATTTTTAAGTGGAAGAATTGAAAGGAATCTGCTTCCCACATGCTTTGTGGTTCACATTTCTGTCACCTCCTATTACTTTAAATGTTGGCCTTTTTTTTTTTTTGCATACTGTTTTTGTATATATGACTTTATAATGCTTATGGATTCTGGCTCTGGCTGTGTTTAAGAGAACTACTGCATACAACACTGGGTTGATCAGGTGGCACTTTTGGCTTACCTAAGTGCTTCTAGGCAGGGCAGCTGCTTGGTCATTCCATTGAGAGGCCAGTGGCATATCTTTATCTTGGTGGGGCAGCCAAGTCTGGCAGCACTTAGATGAGGATTGTTAGCTTTGAGTTGAATTGCTAGCCCATTTTTTTCCAGGCAATTCATAGATGTGTCTGGGAAAGAAGGGGTCAGAAGGGTGGATTTCTTCTGATCTTGGCTTGGCTATTTTCTTAGGGGTTTTTAAAATAATTTGGATATTGCTGTAATGGAATGATGCAGTGGGCTCTGGACAGTAGCGGTGAAGGTAGCACTGAAGTGTAACAGCAAAGAAGTGTTTATTTCCCTGAAGCTTTTCAAGCTGTTTGTTTAACTAATTAAAGAGAGCAGACTCCCATGCTACCACTTAGATTTTACCACCTTGTTTTTCCTCTGAGAGCCTTGGCAAAGGCAGAAACTTTCTGCTTAATGCTCATGCTGTGTGTGCTGCAGAGTGCCAGTGTCTGCAGGGATGTCATTACAGAGAAACCCAAAAGTGCAGCTGAGTCCCAAGTTTTCTACACTGAGTTGTTGGGTTTGAGGGTTCTTTTCAGTGATGATGGTGGGTTTGGTGCTGGGTCAGACCTGTCACTGTGCAGGTAAGATTTGGCATGGGGGTCTGTCTGGTGAAATACTCTCTTCCTATTCTTGAATTACAGGCCCTGATCTGCTTCAGATAATATATTCAGATAATATATATTCTCCATAATATGTTTGAACCTTCAAAGCACAGCATTCAAATGATTTTATCTTTTTTGATGCCCTTAAAGCTTTCCCTGGGAGTGATAGCAATGATTTTGACTTGAGTGCTTTATGGGCAGGATCCTTGCAGCAGAGAGCCCTTCCCACCTGCCCTGGTTGGTGTGCTGGGCTGGGCTCTGCCCTGGTTGGTGTGCTGGGCTGGGCTCTGCCTTGGAACACTTGTTGTGGCAGCTGGCAGGATGCAGTGCTACATGAAGGGGTGGCCAGTGTCTGTCCCTTATGCTCTAAAAGCCATCTGAACCTTCAGAAATGCTAAATTTTCTCATGATGATCTCAGGGATGTTATATATTACCTCCTTACCAAGCTAGTTAAACAAATATATGATACCTTTACTTACAGTGCAGATGCTTTCAGCAGACAAGTACCAGTTTTTCCAAAATTTTTCATGGCATAACTGCTTCCCCTAATGTACATGCAGGCATTTCTTGCACCAATAAAAAGGGATTTTGAGCTATAGATCTCTGAAACAGCAGCCCCATCCAGTTGCTAATTAGATAAGTGCCAGATGTTGGCTCCCTTCTCATCTATCTGATGCACATCTCATCATTTTAGATCCCTCCTTGGATACACCTGGAGCAGGAGCTATAGCACAGACCCTCCCACGTTTTCCTTGACTGATCTCTGTGCTTCTGGCTCTCACTGGGGTGTCAGATATTCTCTGCAAGAAGGCAAAATGACATTTTTCATTAAGACCTGCAGGCAGGGCTGCAGCCCTAGTCCAGATGTGTTTCTGCTGATGACAAGGGCTGGTGGCCAGGGTGGCCCTGCAAGGATTCCTCAGTGTTTGGAGCAGAGAGGTTCCCACTTCTCCCACTGTCAGGCAAGACAGAGAGCCCTCTGTCAGAGCTACCTGGGCCAGGGCCCCAGGGAGAGTGCAAGCCACCAGACAGGGACAAAAACTGGCTTAAGCTGTCATTCTATCCTCCTCAATGTCAGCTGGATTTGTGAAGGGAATGAGCTGGACCCCTGGGAGCCTGGCTTCCCCTTGAGCTGCATCACAGGTGCTCTAAAGGTAAGAGACACGGCAGGGAGAGAAAAGGGGCCTGAGTGCAGTGCTGATGAGCTGCTGTTTGCATTCCTCCCTTCTTTGGCTGTTCTGCTCGTTCATAGGATTATTTGCCTGTGCAGTTACAGCAACTTTTTGTATAAATGGGGGAAAAGAGGAATGGACATCTCCTACTTGCATGTGTGTGCTAAATGCATTTGGAAACTGTCCTAACATCAGACCCTGGAGTTAGCTCACTCTTGAGATGAATGGAGAAATTCACACATCAAACATGCGAAAGGGGTGGCTCAGCCAGGACCAACATCTGTTATTTTTTACATTTATCTTACCAGTTATCAAGGTTGAAAATTAACTCCCCTAATTTTTAAAGGTGAGTTCTATTATGTAGATTTGGCCTTGGCCAGGAAAGAAAGAAAAATATATCAAATTGGTGAGTCTCCTTCCACTGCCAAAGTTAAGCTAAGGAAGCAAAACAATATGATGAAATTGCTTCCTTTCAATAATTTTTGCTGTATAATTTTCAACATTTTTTAAACTATAAATCATTAAGTTTTCTCAAACTGGTGTATTTTTGCCTTATTTTCCTTCTTGTAGATGCAGATTTTGGAGGTGAAGTCAAGAGGGAGGACTGTGCCTGCTGCTGGGTTTATTTACTCTTTGCTGTAGTTATTTCCACCTGCCATCACCATATTTTCAATCTCTGTGAGCATGTGGCATGTTAACAGAAGTTAGCTAAATTTAGCAGTTGCCTTTGTGAAATTAGCCCTTCCTCTGATTTTCAGTATCGTGGCTGATCACATAGCAAAGTGCCAGGCAGTGAAGGAAAGAGAGAGCAGGGCTGGTTGTTGCTGAGCTGGGATGTGGGAGCTGCATTCATTTCCCCTCCCTGGGCTGGGCTCCTGGGGTGTCAGGTGAGTGGGGCAGGTTGGTGTCAGCAGCCCCTCCCTCCGTGGCCTTTCCCTGCCCACTTCATCACGGTTCCAGCCCTGCTTGCTGCTCACTCAGCTCAGACCCTGCTCCTTGGCAGCTGGGAGGCTTTTCCTTCAGTTGTTCTGGCTGGGTTTGGGGCTTTTTTCCTGTTGTGTTGTCATCTGAATGGGAGTGAAAAACTCTCTTGGGGTGAGGGTTTTTTCACATGAAGAAAGAAAAATAAAAAAAGCCTTTACCTTGAGATTGACTTAGATGCAGTAAGAATACCTAGCAGGTCAAAGCTAGGTATTCTTACTGCAGCTGGTTAGAGTAAATTATTGACCTGCTTTGATCAAAGTGATCTGAGAACTTTGTAATGTCTAGAAACACGTACTCTGTCCTCACAAGGCAGATCACATTTGCTTTGGAAAACTAATTCTTTCATAGATTTGTATCTGCTGTGATAAATTGGATTTAATGATCAGCAGGGGTTGTGCAGATTTATCCTTTTACTATAACCAAATTTAATGCATCAGATTTACTTCTTAAGGGCCTATTTGACTCTTCTGTGCAATGAGCAAAAGAAACGTGGCAGTCCTGTGCTGAGGTACAGGTACATGCACAGGTTGTGCAGATTCAGTGCCTGTGTTTAATCTTGGCTGGTTTAGTCTATGGTTTGCCACTCACTTGTGCCTGACTGGCTATTTTGATTTTTGGTTTTTCTGACTCCCCTTCCAAACTCAATCCCACAGAATAGTGATATTTCACATTTTTCTCAGTTTTACTGTGGCCCAGGGTGTGAGTAACTTTTGAGGTGGCTGCTTCTGGCAGGACCAGAAGGTCTGTCCAGAAATGCAGTGACATTACAGAGCCTTCTGAGATGGGGAGCAGAGCAGTGGAGAAAACATTTGGAAATCAAAACATAATTAAGTAGGACAGAATTTGGCATAGAGCAGTAACATCATGTGCCAGGCATGGGGAGGGTGGAATGCTCAGGCTCAGGGTCCCATCCAGAGGCTGTCTTTTCAGTATGCTGCTGGAGCATGTCTGCTACAGAAACATTTAATTTAGACCAAATTCCAAGGAATAGAAGAGTCTGAGAGAGTGCCTGGTTATTACACTGCACTTGGGGATGAAAAACAGTTTATGTTCATCCTTCTCTCTCCCAGGGGCAAAAATGCAGCCTTGAACACTCAGTATTTGAGCCCTGTGTCTGGGAGGCAGATCTCCTTTGAGATCTTCCATAAAACACCAACTCCAGCAGCCCTGCTGCCTTGCCATGCCCAGCAGGATGGCAGGGCACAGGGAAATTGGCTGCACCTTAACTGTGCCATCTATTTCTTGTGCTGTATTAAATTTGTGTTAGAGTGCATGACATCTGACCTCAAGAGAGTGGTTGTGTGAGATGAAATTCTATTTTATTTGTGTACTGAAGTGCATTTGCAGTACCAGGATCAGCTTTTAGAGAGTTTCCTTTCACAAAGAGCTGGAACAATGGCTTGGGCTAAAGATAGGTCATGGGCATTGCCAAGACCTAAAAAGGGATTTATATTATAATGATGGTTAGTAGACTAAATCAATCCAATTCTGCAAAAAGGAGGAAAATTCTTTGCATATGAATTTAAGTGATGGTAGAGATTTTGACAGGATTTTTGCTTGCCAAAATGCAAATTCTTGTCATTTACTTGATGTAAATTCTTGTGTAAAAGGACGTGTTTTCCTTTTCTGTTGTATTCACAACAGGAAATACCTGTGTGGAGAAATTGGGTTGAAACACAGAAAATGTAAGACTAAAAATGACATGCATTGTGTATGAGTATGCATGTGTCTGTAGAGAGGCCCTGTATATGCATGCACTTCTGATGAATAAGCTTTGAGAGCCTTCCTAAACAATAATCAGTTTCTCTGTGTCCTTTATGAGATCAATAATGAGAGTAACACACTAAGAATTTTCTAGACTCACACAGTCTGTTTCTACAGAAAGTGCTTTCTTTAAGTCTGTATCCAAGGGATCACCACCCTGGCATAGAGGAGAAAAATAATACAGAGCTCTTGCAGGCAGAGACAAATAGTTTTCTACCTCAGTACACATCCCTGCCTCTCAAAATGTGCTGCAGCAAGGAAATCCATTTACAGTTTTTCTTTTACATAACAGTTGCTGTGCCCTTAGGAGCCCCTGGTTGTTTCCATATTCTCTTCTCCAGTTGTCCTGCAGTATAGCTGCAATGAAAAGCTTGTTTATGGAGAGCTGGTGCTCTGCAGAGTGACCCTCAGCCAACCTTGCAGGTCAAAAGCATGTGTTTGTCATCTTTGGAAGGATTCTCAGATAATACTGTGGAGGCTCTTACTCCTTGCAGTACAAGAGTTATTAATCCAAGTGCAGGTGGCTTTTCCAGCATCAGTCTTGCTGTGAGCACGCAGCTGAAGGTAAAAGTGAGTGGGGATGGATTTCACTTGTGATTGCCATATCCCTGATGGGCCCAGGCTGTGTCTGGGGAGCTGCTCAGTGCCCTCCCTGCTGAGGGATGGGCAGCACCCTCTGCACAGCTGGGATGCATCCTGGGCTGTCTCTCTGTGCTAGCTCAGCTCCTGTGACCCCTTCAGCCTCAATCCCTTTCTCCTTTCCCTCTGTGTCCGGTGGGCAGGTTTTGAATGCAACAGCAATCTCATTTCATGCCATGTGCTTGGGGACCTTCTCCTGTTCAGCTCTGCATTTCCTCCCCAGTGCTGTGCCTGCCCCTTGGGTTGAGATCCACACTTGGTCCCCCCTGTTCAGCAGGCTGGGGGCCTCCATGAGGTTTTTTTCCTTTTTCTGCTCTGGTCCTACAGCAAATAAAGCTTGTTTAATATCTCCTACATCTTAACCCATGTTCCACTGACAGACCTGCTGATGCAGTTTCCCCTTGTGTCTTTTCCACCCTGATCAGCCATTTGATTTTCCCTAAGCACTTTCTAATGCTGTTGTCTCTGCTAATATTTTTTATCACCTTCCCCAAAGGAAATCACAAAACCTATTAAATTGTCTTCTGCCATCAGTAATTTTGTTTGTACTACTGGGCTCAACGTGATCTCAAAGCAGAGAACTGGACTCAAGCACCAGACAGGCAAGTGCACAAAATCTCAGATAATAGAAAATATTGGGCCTGACAGCTGGTCAGCAACACCAGATCTGGTGGTTGTAGCATATTGGAAACTGAATATGGGAAATATGTGGACAAAATGCAGTGCTGTTAACGAAATGGGGGAAAAAATGAGCTAATTTTAGTTTGGGATAGCTTAAACGGAAGTTTGCATCTAACATGAGGGAGGGACATTGCTTTGTTTTTCCTGGGATTTCTGAGCCTTCACCTGGGACATGGATGTGATCCTGAGTTTCACCCTTTAAGATAGACAGAGAAAAATAAGAGAAATATGGAAGGAAAAAAAATAGACATGAGAAGTTCAGCAGATCTAACCTCTGAGGGGAGGTCGAAGAGATTAGGTTATTTTGCTCTAGGAAAAAAAGGCTGAAGAAAACCACAGTAACAAATACCTGATCTGTAAAAGATGCTACAAAGAGGACTGATTTCTTTGTTTCTGTATTCTCTGAGGCTAGAACAAGAAGTAATCAGCTTTAATTGTAGGAAAGAAGATACAGAGGTATTTGAAAACTCCAAGCTTAGCCACTGTAAAAAGAGTGGAGCAGGAGAAACAGGCACCTGGGTGTGTGGCAGGGCATCCTTAGAGAGGAGTTCTTCAGGAACTATTAAGAAAACATCTGTCAGGGGTTGTCTTGGGTATTGTTGATTTTCAGTAGCACAGGAGATGGAGCAGATGATTTATGGAGATTTTTGTCAGACTATTTGTATGTTCCTGCCATAGACTGTAGCCCCTCATTTTTACTGTGTTTTGATTGCTATAATACAAAATTGAAATAGTTCAACAGAACTCTTCCACGAGCTGTAATAAGATCTCACAATGAGAAATGGGGTGGCTATTGCAGGAAATTCATTTTATGTGCCATAGAGCAGGTGTTGTACATCTTGGAACAGGGGCTATTGTGTCTGGTAACAATGGCATTATGAGTTTGGGAGTTCTCCCAAAGTGGTGTTTTCCACACTTGCTGGTTTGTCAGGCTACTGCTTTTTTTGTTTGTTTGTTTTTGGGTTTTTTTTTTTTGGTTTTTTTTGTTTTGTTTTTCCTTAGAAGTCCAGCCTGAATATATTTCTTTTTATAACAGTGTTAAAGTGCTTTTGCCATTTCAGCTTGTTCTGTCTACTCCAGAAAGGGACAGAGGCAGAGGAGACACCACTAGCAGCAAAACAACCCCAATTCAGTTTTAAATACAAAAACCTGACATTCAAAGACATTTTCAACTATTTTTGAGGTCAAAAGCCTCCTGTTAGATTATCTCATCTGGCCTTGACTTGCTTTAATTTGTTAGCAGTATCAGTACTGGTGCCAGAATGGTTTCTGGTGATGACACAGAGAAGTGTTTGTACTCAAGAGCCAGCACATCTTCCCATGCCACCTGAGCTGCTGTGTGTGTGCTCCTGTGGGTATGCACACATTCTTCCTGAGGCATTTATTTATATCAGTGAGATCCTGGCTCTTCTCTGTCTTTAACAGCTTTATTCCATTTGTGCAATTCTCTTGCTTTCTGGGCCCCTCTCAGTATTTACCAGAGTCCAGGTGGCTGGGAAGCAAACATTTCATGTTGTGTTAAGAAATACATGATCAAGTTTGCAAATGTAACAGTCTAATAATTGCTTTAATACATTTTATTTGATGGAATGGATAATTTTTCTAAAGCCTTGATTTAGGTTTTCCTTAAAGTGCATTTCCACATCATTTAAACTCTGTGAACATGCAGCTTCAACTTCTTGTGAGCACTTCATATTTAACATATTTCACCCGTAGATAAATGGCAGCTTTCATCCTGCTGGTAATTTATTTCTCATTAATTAGAAAATGCTTGCTATAGAGACTGAGAAAGAAGTTACTGGAACAGTCACTACTGATGGCTATGTAGGAGGAAAGTTCATAAAAACCTCCAAACAGATAATTTTTATCCCTTTAAGGAGACTTTAATATGATACAATAAGTTGGAAATTTTATATTATTTTCTTGGACTTTTATATGTGTATTTTTAATCAGATGTCTTTTTTTTTATTGCATAAGGAGCAAGGAACACTTTTTCCTTAAGTTGTATAAACTTAACACCAAGCACCCTGCCTCAGGCTAATGGGTGATTTCTAACACAACTAAAAATAATTCCTTAGAATTCTGACTTAAGAGGATACTTAAGCATGTGTTCAAATCTGGAATACATTATAAACCAAATTTAAGCATTGAAGAACAGAGGTAAATATTGCAATGGATTAATTTGTTTAATATGCCTAGATCAAAAGACAATTCCACTACTAATTCCTTATTTATTTCACAAGCATTCTCAAAGTACATTTAATAAATGTTCCAGTCCTGAGGTCTTTGCAGGAGTCATGCCAAGTTTGCAGACTCAGGGCCTGAAGAGTGACACTGTTATGTACCAAAGCAGCTGCTTGTTTTCAGTCTCTTCAGGAGTTGATTGTTTTCAACAGCTAAAGAGGGGTTAATTAGCACAGAAAAGCCAAATGAGATCACCCACGAATTGCAGGAATTCTGCCTGTACCCCGTGAGACTTTCTAGCACAAATAGGAATTTTTTTTCAGAATTGTATTATATCTTTATAGTTGAGTTTGGAGTGTTTGGGGTGGCTCTGTTAAAGAGGTTTGAAGTGAGTGCTGTGAGAAGGGGCTTTGATTGGAAAGGTAGAGAGCAGTGAAATCCACCTGAGCAGTGAATCACGGGGGCCACTGTATTGTCAGAGGAACAGAATTAGTACAGCCCAGAGGAAAAGGGAGTGCACAGTATGACAATGGCCCAGGGCATATCTGAGAGCAGTTAGTAAAATGAAATTATGTGCAGTACACAGTGCAGACACTATAGACAGCACTGGGTGAAAAGAGAAGAGAGGAAGCAGTGTAAAAGTAGCAGCAAACATTTTGCAAAACCACCAGTCAGGCACTTGGGTCATTGCTGTGTGCTGTGCATGGGCATGATCAGCTACCACAGCAAGTGACTCAGGAAACCTGGGCTTTCCAAAAGCAGCCAAGCCACCCTGCAGGGCTCTGTGCAGCCTGTGCCCTTGTGGAGCAGGCACACCCACTGTGGGGCAGCTTTTGGTTGAAGGAAGTTGCCCTGGCTGCTGCCATCACCCAGTGAGGAGATGCTGATGTTAAGTGCAGGTGTGAGAAAGCTGGGGTGCTTTTCACTCGTGCTGGTGAGGTGATAGATTTTTTCCAAGCATGTTTGGACTGAGAGTTGCCCCACTGGGAATTGTGCATTCCCCCATCTGGGGGGCTCCAGGGTTCTGAGGTGTGTCCTTCAGGGTGTTCACCACCTGCTCTGCAGTGCTGAGCTCCATTACTCTTTCCACAAAATTTACGTGAGGTCCTTAGGTGTTTTTACAGTTAACTGTCAAAGATCAGTCTTTCCTAATTTCCTGGGCCACTTTGTCACAGCCCAGAAATGAGCTGCTGTGCAGAAAAGACTGTTGTAGGATGACTCACTCCAACTGCTATTACCAAGGAACAAGTTGCTCAATTACATTATATGACACCACATCTACTTGTTAATATTTTTCCCTAAAACTTCTTCTGGCCTTTGTTATATCACTGGTCTTCGGTTCCTAATGTGGAAATAAAATGTGATGTGTGAGTTTGTGCCTTATTTCCTCTTGTTCTCTGGTACTTTTTACTTGAGAAGCTCTTTAAAACAGCTGGCCATCACTGCAGGTTCTGCAGGCAGGGTCTCTGCAGCCCCTGGGTTCTTTCATTCAAGCCTTGTTTTAGGCCATATTTATGAAATGAATGAAATGTTGAGTAGATATTTGTCCACATCAAAGCAGAAGCTGGTGTATTTATTTTGGAGCTCATAAGCATGATTGAAGATAATAATTACCCAGAGCTTATTTCTGCATTCAGCAATACTGAATTATTCTACCCTTCTAGCCAAAGCCTTTTCAGGATGGAGCAGAAGAGCAGAACCATTTATAAGTTGTGCTGAGGTAAAATGAGATGTTGCTGTTAAATCTTGCTCCCCAGATTTTACAAGATCTGTAATTTCAGTGCTGTAGCTGGTGCTGCCTGTTTGACAAGACAGAGTTGGTGGACATTGATTTGCCACTGGGAACTGAAACCATTAATTGAAGCTGTGGTGACAAATCCATTTCTTTGCTTTGCTTTGTGGATCCTGACTTAACAGGTTTTGCTACAATCAAAAATTCATTCATGCAAATGCCCCTTTTGTGATCAAAGCAATCAAGTTTTCTGGCTTGTAGTCGACAGACTCAGGATTCTAAAGAGGCACCCAGGTGTCACTGAATTCCCCAAAGGAGCTGAGCACTCCAGGCTGGGATTTCTGCTCCTGTGTCTGCAGGGATGGGACACCAAAGCAAACCTGAGTGTGAAGTACTCTAAATGCTGCCAGCTCCAACAGTGGTGAGAGATAAGACACTTGAATATAGATCTTTGAAATGAACATATTGGGTTTGGGGTGTTTGTTTGTTTTCTAGTTTATAACCACTCCATATTGAGTGTGTACAGAGTTTCTCTACAGAGAAACTGTAGAGTAAATACAATGGTGAAATAGGTTTTTTTTTCTCGGTTTATTTTTTTTACTTGCAGTTTATTTTTTTTCTCAGTTTATTTTTTTTACTCTCAGTTTATTTTTTTATTTGGGCCCTGGAAACTTTGGCTAGTTCTTTCAGGATTTTAATTTTTTCATCTATTACTTCTTGTGATGGAGGGAAGGCAAGCATTTACTCAGGAAAGGTTTGAAGAGGAGGCTTTTAATCTAATACATCTCAAGTTCAGTGAAACACTGCTAATGGAAGCCTCATGAATAGATGTATTTTTATTAGTTGGTATTTGGGGAATTATCTGAAGATCCCAGTAATAAATCTTTTATCCCTTATTGATAGCACTTGCATTGATGTAAATCACAAATATCTGTGCTGCCAGGTTCACATTGGCTTGATGGAGATTAGCAAATAGCCTTTCCCATCCCTCCAGTTCCTGTGGGAATGTTATATTATCAATTTACTTGAACATATCTTTCTAGAGATGCTGCAACTTTGTAATGAAAAGAAAAGGGGGAATTGTGGGGGGGAAATAGAATGTAAGAAAATAAAGATGGTGCAGAAGGCAGTCTCACACCTGAGGAGCTGCAGCTGTGCTGATCACCAAAGCTCAGGAACAGGTCTGCCCTTAACAGGCCCCAGCTGTGTGCAGTAAGGATGAGGGCTATAAAAGAGGGCTCAGCTGGGTGAGAAGAGTTGGAGTTGTTGGCTGTGCTAAAAGGGATGGAGTTTCTTGGCTGTGCTGTGAAGGAGTCAGTGCTGCCAGGAGCTGCCCATGAGAAATCACTGAGGAGGTATGGGAGCTTTTGAAATAAGATGACAACATTCCTGTGGGTGAATAAATACACCATTTTAATGCTACATTTGCTGACAAGTGCATGACATCCTTTATGTTTGGCTGCTGCCTTTTCTTAGCCTTCTTGTACTGAGGTGTCTCAAAAGCTTGGTTCAGCTTTGGGATGTTGGAAGCTGCAAGTTTTTGTGACTCATGTTCTTTTAAGTCTGTGTCAATGTGAGTGTAAAATTCATAGATGAAAAACTTAAGAGGATCTTTGGGAGATATGAGGGTAGAAGTGTTTATTCTTGGTCCCTTTTTCACTCCACAAGTTGGCCTGCACATATCCTTAGTGCAAGTCCCAGTCAAGCTGCTGTTAGGATTTTAGGAGTCATTGTTTGGTGAAATTGTTTAATTTATGGACAGAAGGGAATTGGAGGAGAAATGCTCTAGTCCTTATTATATAGGAGAACTCTGCAGTAAATGTGTACCCTAAAATTTCATAATAAGGGAATTTTCTCATAATTTCTGATCATTAAGCAACGGTGCAATGCCCTTGGTCCTGATATTTTCTCAAACTACTATGTTATAGATAATTGGGGTTAGAAAAGGCCATAAAATATGTAGGCTGATGTAAATGTCCTATTTATAATATAGACTATCTTGCATAACTGCAGGGTCTCAGGTTGATTTTTTAGCTTTATTGTAATTACCACAGATAAAATAAACTTGCATGTCCTTGGTTAAGACCAAGAGCAGTGTTAAATACTACGATGACAACAGCATGTGCTTAATTTCTCAGCCTTCCCTTCAGAAGAAATCTCTAAGCCTGTTGTACTGTTAATTAGCAAAGCCATATTACTTTGCTGAACTGCAGTCCCAATTCCCATTGAGTAGTTTTCCCTGTGAAGTCTCCATAATTGCTGATCACTGCTCACACACGTGTGGGTGCAGCTGCTGCAGCACTGGCTGAAGGAGAGGACGAGATGCCCTCAGTGTGAGGAAGGCACTGAACCATGTGAAACCATTGTGGGAATAACTCTTATTTTCATGACTTTTGCACATGTAACTCTGAACCATGAAACTCTATTCAGATAGATTTGTCTGGTTTAATACACCAGCACTGTAACTTTGTTAAGGTCAATTGCAGGAGACTTTTGCCTTTTCATTTGCTGCCTTGGAGGGCATGCTTTGGTTTTCATTTGTCTTTGTCAAGTTACAGCATTTTATCTTGTTTAACATTAGCATCAGGAATGTCATAGCTGGTGGATGCTGCATCAGATGTATTACTTGAAGTTGTTGGAATGGCAGAGTATTGCTTTATTCAGGTTTTCTGGGGTTCCAAAGCTTAAAAAAAAAAAAGAAATCAGTGTGTAATATCGATGCTGAAAATAGAACAGGTTAAAAAAATTATAAAATCCTGAAAATGGCATTTCTGAGCCTTCCTATTATCATAAATAACAGAATATCATAAAATCAGTATAATTGCAAAGAAAATACAAGTTGTCAAATAGAGCAGATTTCACAGGGATTTGCTTTTTAAATTTTTTATTTCCTTGACCTTTGTAAGAAAGGAGTTAAGGTCCTTTAATCAAGGACTGTTCTTTGTTAGGGTTGGTATTCTGGATTTTGAGGTATCCAGTGTGGATCACTGTGTATTGGAAAAAGGGAACATCCCAGTACTTACAGCAATGTGAATGTGGATCATGGAGGTCTCCAGAACCAGGTTTTTTGGGTGGATTTTCCTACAGCAATCAGCCTTTTTGTATGTACACGGTTTATATTAATTATTTTTGAATTAAAATTGAAATTAGGCATTTTTTGTAAAACCCTTAAAACCCATGTGTGAAATTAATTTTCAAAAGCAAATTCTGCAAATGGTGTCTGACCTGCTCTCTTCTTTCTTCATTTAATATTTATATTGTGTGTGCAATAAAAGCTATGCAGTGCTTTCCAGGAACTTCAGCATCTGGCCTGCTTCCAGCCTGTTTTTCTCTAGCCAATGTTCTGGAATAGCTGCTGATTATTTACCTGTATAAGTGATTAAAAACATTCTCATTACACGTGAAGCTTAGTGGGGTTTTTCCTTGGGATCCAGAGCAACATGTTCCTCATCAGTGTTCTGTAATAACTTATCTATTTCTCCTTCTCTTCCATTTCATTTCTGTTCAGGACATTTTCTGACTCTGCTGACCACGTTAATCTTCAGTAGTGCCCAGGGGATTTTGTTGTCTGCTCCTTTGGCACAGTCCTAAATGAGCTCTGTTCACATTTGCTCAGGATATAGCACTGAACATACACTGGAGTATGGAATAGTATCTGCTCTTCTCTTGGATAATTAGCATTCCAAGATAGTCTTTCCTGTGACTGGTGATTTCAAATCAGAACATTTGTTGGCATGGCATTAGTTTTTTCTTCCTTGCTACCAATGCACAGGATGTTTTGTCAGCAAAGGCAGCAGTTTGACTCAGCTCCTCCTGCCCTGACAGGTAGAAGTGTTAGATTCCATTTTCCTCAGCAAAGCTCAGACTAAACCAATAATTCAATTCCCATATTGATGCCAGGCCCCCCTTCCACATTTTATCCAGGCTGGGCAGATGTAACTTTTTAAAGATAGCTCAGTGGGGCTTTTTTGTTTGTTTTGGTTCTGATTTCATTCCTTCCCAGTGCGCTCTTGTGACCACCTCGTTTGGGTTGCTCATTAGCACATTTAAATGAAATCCCCAGTTGTGTTCCTTCAGGCTTTCATGTCATCATATTTGCAGTCACAGCTGCTGAATTCTAGTCCTCAGCTCCTGGAAAAAACCTCTGGGTAGCCAAATATGCAAAGATGGGCTTGCTCACTCACTGACTGGTTGGGGACCTGTTGAGCTGCTGTCCTGTACCTCCCATCACTGTAACAAATTGGACTGAATGTTGGGATATTTCATCTGTAGGTTGGTTTTTTTGCCTCCTGTTCTTTCCCATCCCACAAAGATTCAATGATGCAGCAAGTAGCAGGAGACTCTGCAGTATTGAATAGGGGAGAAAAATGTTTATTTGCCTGTATGCCCACGGCGTGCCAGAATTTAGTGCTTTCAGAGTGCAAACATCCATATGTATGTTTCAGGATGATATTTTGCTACTTATGGCTGAAGTGCTAAGTTGAAATGTAGGTTTCTTTCAGCATGTTTTCTGTAAGGAGGGGTGGAATGATCAGAACTAGAGAAACTACTGAAGGACTCCTTGTGACAGCTTTTAATGCCACAATGAACACTTGCTTGTTCAATGTTGCTTTCAACTCCAGTCTCTCATTCATAAAGGAAGAGAGAACAGAAACTAGAAAACAAAAATCTAATTAATCTAAAGGTATTGAATGCTTGTTAAAATTCACCTGTCCCAGGATGTCCATTTATCATGATTATGACTGAACAACCAAGCTAGGAAAGGTGCTGCTTCTTCATTTGATGTAAAATCATGATTTATTACCCTGTTTTTTAGTAATGGTTAAATCTAATGAACGTTTCTGCATGACAAATCATTTGTCTTCAGAGTAAAATTAGACATGTTATTCTTTCATGTAGAACATTACTCAGCAATTCATGGGATACAGAAATCTTGTATCACTAAATTATTGCCAAGGCACTGGGTGCATGTATAAAGAACATGTGGGCATTAATGTTTGAATATGATACAGTCTCCCTTTTGTGAAATTATGTAAATATTTTCATTTGACCTAATCAGTTTGCAAACTACATTTCCTTCATGCTAATAAATTCCTTGTCATAGATCTGAAAAATACAGATCTTGATGAATATTTGGCTTCTCTGTCCACTCACTGTATTTATATCTGAAAGTAACATGTTCAATTTTTATTTAATGGATTCTATATTTAATAATGGTACTTCATACCTGAACAGTGCAGCTACATTTTTTCTTTTTTTTTTTTTTTTTTAGGAGGAGATATTTTAGTATTACTACTGCTCCTGTGCTTCCAGACTGCTCTTTATAGAGATCCTCCTGAGTAATTTTACAGTACAGGCAGCTGCCAGGCTGGGGCCTTGATGCTGCTCCTTTAACAGAAACTCCATGGATTTCATAAAGGATCATCATTCTTTAGATGTTCTAGTAGCAAAAAGATGATGTAAATTATTCCACAGACTTCTGTGGAAGTCTGCCTGCTTTATTATTCCACCACTGCTGCAGTACCATATGTTTCAACCTGCTTCCAGGCTTTTTGAGTCCTCTGAAAAACTTCAGGCAGACGGTGTTCTAATTAAACCTAAAAAACCTTAAAATTTGCTGTAAACTGAGCCAAATTGACAATTGTGAGATGAGATTGTGCTAGAACTGGGGCTTACAGAGGATCTCATGCTTCAAATGTTTGTGCTCTGGCCTCCCCAGCTGTGCACAGTGATTTATTGTGAGCAGTAGCACTATGTATTTCTATAGGAGAACTAGCAGGCCAGCCCTGGGTTCTGTTTTGCTGAGGGCTGTGCCATAGGAGGGTCTCTAAAGCCCTGAGAAGGTGCTCAGAGTCTCTCTTGGGGGTCTTGGAGAGCAGAGAGTGCAGGAATCAGGGCTGGGTCTGGATGAGGAAAGGGGCAGTGCTTTGGAACCAGGGCTGGCTCCTGGCTGAGCCCCTGTCCTGGGGAGGGGGTGCTGGGGTGCCACAGCCCCTGGAGCAGCTGACAGGGACTTTGGGGGGCACTTCAGGCAGCCCAGCTGCTCCCACCTCTGACCATTCCTGATGGAACTGGCTTCCTTTGCCCCTGAGAAACCCAGGGCCCTGCTCAGATCCCAGCTGGGCTCAGCCCTGGGCTCTGGGGAGGATGGGAAGGGTCTGTGCTGCCTTCCTGGGCTGCAGGGCTCTTGGTTCCACCTGAGAAGCAGCAGCTGTGAAATGAAGCAGTTAACTTCTCAGGGGACAAAGGAAAAAAAGTACTTTCTGTACTTTTAGTATTTTTCAGCATTTGGTATTATTTCATATATATATATATTCAGTACTCAGTGAATTGATATAATTATTTTCCATTAGTCTCAGGTCAAGAGCTTAGAAATCCAGTGAAAGTGCAGTAAAACTTTTTTGTTCTTTGAAGGTATCGAATTCATTTGGTTAACACATTCCAGTCTTTGCAGTCAACAAGGTGGTGATTTTTAAATGAAAATTGGGAATATTATGCCACTATTTCATTGTTAGTGCTTGGTTGAAAGTCCCAATTGTGGCAAAATTTATAATAAAACTTGAAAACAAAACAGCAGCTGAAGTGAGAGGCTGGAAAGATAGATGAAAAGTAGGTAAAATAATTAGCTGTCTCACCGTTGATGTGGTAAAAAAGCATCTCAGGATAACAAATAAGCACTACTGAAAGCAATCCATTATGTGCAAGGAAAGGTAAGACAATTACTGAGTAATGGTTGTTCCAGAATCCCTCACAGTTTGGATATAAACTTGATTTTAGTGTCTGCATCTGTTACAGAGGGGTGTTTTCCTGCTGGAATGCACCAAAATCTCCCAAAACCCTTTTTTCTCCCTTTTCTTCCTCTTCTAACCTAGGAGGTAACCCGGTGCTTCATCTTAATTACCTGTGTTGTTTCAATTCTTTGGAGATACAAATGCCTCTGTCAGACCAGGTGGTGACATCTGTATTAGCCTGCTTTAAATCCCTGCTGTAGCAGAAACCAACCCCGCTCTTCCTTCCCCCTTGGCTTGCTCTTGTGCATCTTTCAGCACCAATTGTTCTGTCCATGGAACATTCATATTTTATACCACAAAACATTAGCATACAGGGACAGAATCCTGAACCTTTTGTCACAGCCATATTTTCTAGAAAAATCCCTTCACCCAGGATTTTTCTCCTGGGAAGCTGAGAAGCCTCAGAGAAAAGGAAAACAATAATTATCTGATTTGCTTCTCCTGTGTTGTGCTCCTTTGGAATGTCTTTGGAGGTTGTTTACCCACAGGTCATTGTTCCATTGGTTTCATGTGAATTGTTTTGACTCTTTGGCCCATCACAGCCAGATTCAATTATGACCTCTGAAGAAAGAAGCTCTATGTTTATTACAGAACTGGAAGATACAGTAAAACACAACGTTTTGGTTTTGATGTTGATTGCATCAAAAGGGGAAAAAATTAATTCTGTGTTTCAGAAGATTTGACCAGTAAAACATCTCCTCCTAAGCAGCTTCCCAGTTTTTTAACTGAACTATTTATCAGAGTTGGTAAAGCCTTTGGGACAAGAGAAGGTCACTTTCTTCTCTGTGAAATGCAGGGATGGGTAAATGGTTCTGAGCAGTGACAATGTGCCTGGCTGTTTGCTTTTCCTGGAGTCACTAAAGATGGGGAGTTCCCAATGGATCCCAGAGCACCTCCTGCTGCCTTGTCAGAGATCCTGTCTTGGCATTCTCCTCCTCTTTCATAGGGCGATCCTCTGTGTTTGCCATGCTCATGTGGACTGCCACATTTTAGTTTGAACATTTTAGTACAGTTTTAATTTAAATAGAAAGAAAAGCATCCCTGGAGTAGATGATGGAACAGACATTTCACACCAACAGTCCCTGAGCAGAGAACAGGCAACAGAAAGATTAGGAATGTCTCTAAAGCAAAGTAATCCCCAAGAATCCTCCTTGTTCCTTAAGAGCCCACCATATTAACTTAACAGAATACTTCCTCCCTTAAGCAGGGTCTCATTTCTCTTTTTTCAGGAGTTCAGATCCTCTTTCCCCCTCCCTTAGTGCCCTTTTTGACTTTGAGTAACCTTTACAAACTTCAAAGGGGACAAAGGGTCACTTTTCAGAACTCTGACAGGATACCTCAGGGGTCAGTCAGTAGAGCAGAGCCCTAAAGGCATGTCTCAAAATCCCAGATTTTCACTTGCATTCCCAGGAAGCTGATTGAAAAAATAATTAATAAATATTTTTTGTATGTGCTCATGTAAATGAACAAACTCTTCTGAAAATAGTGGTGCGCCACAGAGGGGAAAAATGAGATGATGGAGAAAAATTAGGCTAAGCTGTGTTTTAAAACTGAAATGCATATCTTGATACATGTCAGAAACCAGTCTTAACTTTTATGTGGTATTTTATCAGAGCTCTGGATTTGGTGTTTGCATTATGTCACAGAGCTCCCTACCTTGTAGAGGAATTTATCTAAGAGGATTTGGGACTTATAATTCAGGCCTAAAGCTATGCTTGTCCATCAATAGACTGTGGGTATCTCTGTACCTCTAGTTCTGCAGAAGTTAACCAGTTCATTAGCTGCGTTTTTTAAGGGTTCAGGAGTTCTTGTGTTATTTTTATTGGTCTCTCTGATTAAGAGTAATAAAATGTTGCAACAATGTCTTAGAACTGGTAATGTTTTGATAGATGGGGCAGCATTAGTATTTGAAACAACAATACTAATTTGGATTGTCCCTATTTGCTGAAGGCTCAGATTAAATTTTTTGTCTCAAAGTCATTTAATATTCTGAGTTTTAAACATTCACAGCTCAGGTCTCTCTGCTGCACCCGAGGTTGCCAGTGTGATATTTTTCCAAATTGAGTTCTGTATCTTTTAGTTTAATGACAGTGGTTTTTGATCTCTGATCTCATGCAATTTTATGGATTTCTTCCACTGATATTCTGTGAAATACTGCTTCTTTATTCATATTGAGGCTGCATACTTCACTTCCATAGATTCCTTTTCCTTTCTTTTCTGACTTCTGCTTGGGGCTGCATCAACCACTGATGGACACATGGCAGGAGTGGCTCAGGAGGGTGCAGGTGACACAGCTGCCCAGCTCAGTGCCTCAGTGTGGGGCAGAGTTTGTGTTGGTGCAGCTGAGCATTGCCAAAACTCACCTCAAAGCTCAGCACTCACTCGGTGTGAGAGAGTGAGAAGTGTTTAATTCAGCACTGAGCTCAGGGCAGCCCTGTCCAGGCTGAAATTGCAGCCCTCAGCCCCCCAGGCTGTGAAGGACCCTGCTGGGCAGACTGGCCCAGGCCTTCCCTCAGCACGGTGCTGACCCTGGTGTTTGCTGTACATGTGTGATTTTCATTCCCAAGTGCTTTTTGAAGACAAGTAGAATGCTTTGTAGAGACAGATTTATAGAGACAGATGTTCTTCCTCTCCATTTTGTCCTCATTGTCAACACTTCCCTGCTAATGATTCACAAATGCATTAAAGCATCTCCATCCAAACCTGATCCACAGCCACCAAAAATGAGACTCAAATGAAGTTTCTTAACTCTGTGTAGTAAGGAAGGAAAACATCTTGTTAAAGATGTGTATGTTTATTTACCAGTTGGCCTTAGACACTGTGATGCAGGAGAGCTTTCATTTACTGGGCTTAGTTGCTTTGTCAGTGCTGCTCCATTTAGCTGAATTCTTCCTGGTGAAAAATGGGTAATGGCACATTACACTTTAGTCTTATTATCTGTCTGGTATGAAGAGGGAAGGGGACAATGTCCTAAATGGAAATGCCAAAGACCTTGCCTCGATGACAACAACTTTCTATTAAATGCATTAGATTCAAAGCAATAAATTGAAAGGCTTATTGTAATTCTAAGCATTATTTACATGCTCATTTTACATTAATCTACAAAATGGGCTCCCTCTTGATAAAGCTCCAAGATTTTTTTTAGTGACTCACTCCTTGCCTGTTGCTGTTGCAAGTGGTTTGGCTCTTTATTTTATTTTACTGCTCTGAGTTGAGTAGCATTGCTGAGGAACACTTTCTTTTCACCCTCTCTCCCTTCCCACTTCTTTTGGCTGCATCAATGGATGGAAACTCTAATTTTATGAGGGATGGAGCCTCAAAAGGGGATCTCATGTCAAAACTCAGAACAGGGAGAGAACTGTGTTGGTGCTGCCTTTTCCTTTCTTTGCCCAGGCTGCTGGCAGTCAGAAGGGTCAGACTCACAGGTTAAGACAGGGTATTGTGCAGTTGGGTTGTAATACAGGTTACAGAGGAGCTGGAAACATTATGGTGCAAAAGAAATGAATATATTTGAGAAGATGAGAGAGTAGGTATGCTGTAAGAAACCAGGTGAAATTCCTTTTAAATCAACGTTGCTTCTGAGCCTCTGATATACAAAAAGATCATGTTGCCTGTTACAAGAGCAAATATTTACAGTTCTTTAGATTTCCTGACTGAAGTATAGATTAAAAATGCAGTATAGTATTAACATGGCAGTTCCTCACTTAGATGGTCTCTGTTAGGGTTAAAGTTATTTTGGATCTGTACTGTTGCTGAATATATGAAATTATTTTTTTCTCACTGCATGTCATGTAGCACATTTGTCTGACTCAGTGCAGGTAGATCTAATGAAACACTCCTTGCAGATTAACCCAGGGACTGCTTTAATAAATTGCAACATGAGCTTGCACTCCACCTGTGCTGTAACAGGCTGTGAGAATGTCCCAGACTGGCAAAATTATGGGCCTTGCAGGTCTTTCTGCTTTCCTTACACAAAGAAGCTTTGAGTCCCATCTCCCTTCTCAGTTACTGAAGTGCTACTCAACGGTGCTACTTCCATGACTCATAAAGTGAGTAAGAGCTGCAGCCTTCAGCAGCATATTAGCAGCTCATTCTGTGACCCTGGGTTCAATAATTGCTCTGCCCAGTGCATCAGGGAAAATAAAGTATTGAAAGAATGGCCATTATTAGCTGAGGATTGACCTCCTCTTAACCATCCTTCATGTGCAAACTTTCACCATCTTCTGCTTTCATAAAAGGAATCAGCAAGACTGGTACTCAGAATTGCTCACTCCAATTCTGGAGGCTCTCCCAAGGCAGAATGAACTGCACCAGGCTCGCTTGGGACTTTTCCTTTTGCCAGGTAAATTCAGTCCTGGTCCCTGCTCCTGCCAAGTGCAGTTAAAGCAGTAGAACATCTCCCTGCTCTGTCAGTGTGAGGCTTCTCTTCTGCTTAGTGCTCCAAGGGCAGATTTCCAGTGGATCCCAGCCAGTCCTCTGGTTTTTCATGGAAGACTTGCAAATGTTCTGACTCAAACATCTAATTGCCCTTCTTGGAGCTACAGCATCCTTGCAGTGATTAACTGAGCAGGTCAATATCTCCTTCTAGAACTGACATGTCCAATACTGGGTGATTGAAATTTCCAAACAGTTAATTAAAAGATATGGCTGAAATCTCATCCAGTAGCTGAAAACAACTTTATACCCTGTGAGAAGCACTAACCTGCTAATTTCAGTAAGTGATAAATATGGTAGCAAGCATGCAGCATATGACTGTTGTGTAATAAGGAGATTTGGGCTTAGTTTTTCTCCAAAATATCGTGCCCTTGGGAAAAAATAATTATAAAGGCATCTCTAGCAAGTAGAGATATTTTTTATTTCCACAAAGATCCAGCTGTGTTCTTTGGGCATGATGAGATGGAGTGAGGAGAAGCAGGCACTAGCATCTTTCATCTGGTTGTGTGAACATGGAAACCTTGGTCAGGACACATAAACCCTCAAGCAGTGTTGTTCTTTGATGGAGAAGAAATCCTATTTCTAAAGGATTAATGGAGAGCTGGTCTGGCATCTCTGCTGGATCTCCTGAATGCTGAAGAAGTGGATCTGATCTGAAAGATCTTTATTCACAGTATCTTACACATAACAGCTTGGAATACAAAAATGTGGGTGTTCTAACCTGCTGAGTAACTGCTCTGGGGATGAATGGTGTTTCCAAGCTCCCATTCTGCTCCCATTCCCTGGGCTGGCAGTGGTCACATCTCAGTGGCCAGAGGCCAGGGCTGGAGTTGCTTGTAGAACTGAGGCTGCAGCTGTGGAGCTTCTGGAAAACAGGTAAAATGGAAACTTTCTTCCCTGATGGCATTTTATCAAGTTGCTGTAGACGTTATCATCCTTCAGCTGTTTGACTTAGTGAAAATCAATGTTAAGTTCATATCCTCAACTTGAAAAAATAAATCAATTAATAGCCAAAAAAGGGCAAAATCAATACAATGTATAAAACAGTGTCGGTCTAATTAAAATGTCCTGTGCACCTCAAAATTACTTAATGCCTAAAACTACTGAACAGCAATTCCCAGCCTGCCAGAGGAAGAAAAAAACAATTATTAAAAAAATGCAGACTCCCATCATTTGCAATGCCAGCTTCCTTTTGGATGAGGAGTTGGGAACATGTAACCACAGTGAGCTTCAGAGCTGCCTTTCCCAAAATGTCCAGCCCAAATCCTGCTGACCTTTGTTCCAGTGTTTCCCTCTGTCTGAGGCCTTGGACAATTATCCTGATCTGTCAGTCTTGAGCAAGTTTTCCATTAATTTTGGTCAGGCTTCATTTCCAGCCTGCTGTTTCTCTTCCTTCAGAGCACACCTCCTGAAATGTTGCTTTTACAACAAAACCCTATTGTTTATATCTTGGCTTTCCCAGGTATGCTCTGGAATTGCCCTGGGCAGGGATGCAGGATTTGGAGCTGACACTTCCTCACACCTCTTTGTTTTGCTTGTGAGGAAGACACCTCTGGATTCTGTCTCTGCTCTTCTCAACCTTTGTTTAGACTTATCTTGTTCATACTGGTAATTCTGGATATTTTGTGAGAGAAGGGAAAATAAGGTAGCAAATATGAAGAAAGCAGTCAAGCAGTGATGGAGTGATTATCATCAGTGTCCACTGTATTGCTCTGATGTAACAAATGAAACAAAGCCATAAATGTAGCTGTGTTGTAGTGTATATTCTTTTATTATTTTTTATTTTTGTGTTCATTGTTGGGACAAGAGTGTGTCAAGTTTGGTTTTTTCCATCTTCTGCATGTGAAGGTAAACAGTTGTACCAAATAAATTGTGCATCAGCTTGGCTGTTCTAGCTGGTTTAGATTTGATTTGTTTTTCCTGAAGTACACTTCTTATAATGATAGCTTCAGGAAAAGACTGATGGAGGAGTTATCTCAGTGTGTAAGTGACTTTTATCAGCATGGTTATTCTTACTTAGATAGAGCATCTTTTCCACTCTTTAGTTTGAAGGAAGATAAGCAAACTGCTCCAGTTTCCTAGCATGGACAAGAGCTCTGTTTGGCAAGTTCAGACATGAGTGAGATTCCTAAAACAGACAGCTGTTACCAAATGAAATTTAGTCAGGCTCAAAAAAGGGACTCAAAGTGAGATGCAAAGTTGTAACCCTGCCATAGTTTTAAAATGGATGGGATTTGTTTTAAGTTCCTTTCAGGTTCTGCTCTAAGAAAGATTCACTAAGAGAGGGAATGATTGGACACTGCTTCATTGGAATGTCTGCCTGGACAGATTTGTCCATTCTGTTGTGACATGAGAGTTGGGAATCTTGTGATGTAGCAGCACTGATGCTGCTTCTCTCGAGGTATCAATGGGGGGGAGGTTTTGTGGAAATGTTCTGCCAGACCAGGTGGTTCAGGGCAGTCAGATGGAGGTGAAAAATACAATTTCAAATCTTTACACCAAATCAGGGATCCCTGGCAGTCAGAGAGGACACAGCTGACTCTTCTGGTCAGAGTACACCTCATTCCTTCCTGCTCACCACATCTCTGCCCTGCTTCACCAAAGAGAGACTCACAGCCACAGAGTGGCTGCATTATGGGTGGCCCCATCATGTAAAATACATTGTTATTACTACAACATTCAGCAGTTAATATTAAGTAAATATTTGACACTACAATATTGGTGTTATATCATCCTGTGATATCTGTGTTAAATTCACTGCTTTTCCAATCACACTGAAAACTGAATTTCACTTTAGGAGTTAAGACCCATTGAATTAGCACATGATCCCAAGTCACCTAAGTTGATCTGAATTATTTGGTTTATTTTGGCAGTGCTAATGTATGCAGCTGTGGGTTTTTTTGGTTTAGTGTTTTATTTTTAGTATTGCAAAACAAATAGCCACACCCAGCTACAGGATCTGCTTGGTTTGACTCATAAGTGACTATTTCTCTTCTAGTCTTCAAATATTTGTTGATAATTGCCAGCAAAGGAGACTCTTTAAGGCCATGTGGAAAACAAAAAGCAAATAAACACAAAAATATGCAAGTAAAAATTAATGTCTCTCCTTTGGAACTGCAGCTAAGAAATCCACCTGGTCTGCAATTGGTAATAATTTAGACTGCCTAGCTCAGCTTTTGGTAGGGTTTGGAGGTTCTTTTTACATTGTTTTGTTTGTTTTCTGAACAAAACAAACACAATGTTCTGAACGTGTCAGGGCTTTCACAGAATGGGCCAGATGGATTCTGTGTGTTGAGTGTCTGGGGGCTGTAGCCAAAGGCTCCAGTCTCCATGACAAGAGCAGAGCATTTATCAGGATATTGGTGCTCTGGGATCAGTAGTTTGACCCAGAGTAACTCAGGACAGTGATGGGGAAGATTTCTTTGACCAGTCCTTTCTCTTTTATTTGAGTATGCAGGGAGGTGTGCAGGCTGCAAGGATGATACTTTCATTCTATTCCTATTAATGCTTCTCCAGCTCCTAAAGGCTCTTCTCAATACATTAAACATATTTGTTCCTTGGATTTTCCTTTAGTTTACAAGAAACCTTTTTCTTTCTTGATAAATGCATCGGTGTTGCTGTGTGGGGCTCTCTGCTCCCCCAGCCAAGCTGTGCTGCTTGCTCCAGCTTCCAGCCCAGCCCTGCACAGCCTTTCACCCCGCTGGGAAATGGGTAAATGCACTCATCCAGAAAGTGGCAGCACTGATCTTTGCAAAAAGTTGTGAGCTCCATGAGTGCAGAGCTGGAGCATGTGTGTTTCTCATTTTGCCTTTTAAAAACTTCAAGTAGATTGTTGAGTGGGTTCCTGAAAATCATTGAGGGATTGTCTCTTTTTGATCTTCATTGAAATGCATTAATCACTGCTTTTTGGGGAGCCCTATTTTCCTGGTTGGTATGTTTACACACATTTCCCACTCTCTCCCTTCAGGGATTGCAACTATATCAGTGTAATTATGTACTTGCAAGGCAGCACAGAAAGTTTCAGTGGGGTAAGACATCCCTGTCAAGAGCTAGGCTGTGTTGTTTACTTATAAAAATTAGACTATTGACAGTGTTAATAGTGTTTAAAGTAGACATTTAGAGATGCTGCTGTTTGTGTGGAAATGTTTTATAATTAATTGGAAGCACAGTTGAGGAAAGCTGAGCTGATGGGATCATAAGCATAAGGCTGCTGTGTTGTCCTGATTGGTACATTGTGTGACTAATTGTTTGTTGATCTGGCGTGGCTCACAGATGCATTTAATGATTCCCACTTGGGTTGCCTGGGTTTGCATTGATCTTCCCAGGCACAGGGGAGCCTGAGATGGGAAGGATGTGGTTTAGTTAGGCTGCAGCTTTATTAATGTGGCTCATCTGGGAGCTCTTCAGCAGTAACTTACAAAGCACAGGTCACAATGGTTTGTGTTGCTGCCAGCTGGTAGAAGCTGGCATTTGCCTCCCCAGGCTCTGCTGGGCACCTGCTGCAGCCCCATGTGTGAGGATTAGAGTGCTTCAGGGCTCTCAGTGTGGTAAGTGTTAGATTATGACCTTGCACTTCACTTTCTGGTTCTTTCTCAATGTGGAGCCAGCTCTCTCTTGATAGGTGATGTGCACTGTGCAGCTGATGGAGAGGCATCAGTTCCTGGGTTGTTTGTCCTGCCTGAGGTTTCTGGGTTGCTAATAGTTCATAGCTTTTACAAAACCAGGTCCTTGAGGGGCAGGAACTTGCTCCAAAAGGGCTCAGATCAGATATGATTATGGAAAGCAGTCACTGATTTTCATTGATGCCTTTTCTGTCCCTAATTTAGAGATCTTCTGGTTTTGCACCCCTGTTAGGGGCCGAGTTCTCCCCTGCACTATTTCAGATCAGTTTAGTGTTGGTGTTATAGAAAGGGCCAGTGTCTGTCACCAGTGTTTGTGTGAGAGCTTGTGCAGTACTTCCACCCACCTACCCAAACAATCCCTTTAACTCTCTGCTTTGCACTACTGGAAATTTAAAAGGGGCAGAACTGGCCCCAGTGCAATCCTGTCATTCTTCTGTTCTGAAAAGTTCAGCAGAAGCAGACATGTGTGAACAGCAAGTGTTTAGTTTCTCTAAAGGAGATGAGTTTGGAATAATTGTGTTGTGGTTTTATCCATTTGTTTGTTCTTTTTTTTTTTTTCCATTTACAAAACACTGGCCATTGCAGTGTAGATGCATGTCCCTTATTTTTTTTTTTCCCCAGTTTTTCCCCCATTGAAGAACAATAAAGCAGTTAAGAGCACATGAGTCCTGGAGAAGAAGGCAACTTTCTGGTTCCTCTCTTCTTCTCCAGGACTCATGTGCTGTGGCTGAGGAGGGACACAGGGGGTGGCAGCTCTGGCTCTCCCTCCCTGGTGTGAGCCCTTGTGCTGCCCAGCAGCCTGTGGATCTCTCTGTGCAGGGTGTGCTTGGTTTGATGGATTTGCCCATCCTGCAGCATTAGCAGTGACTCAGTAATTCAGCACAGGAGCTGTGACTGCTCTGACCACCAGGGAATGGCTTAAGCTGAAGGTTATAAGGGCCACACAGCTCTGCAGGATGCAGAGGAGGCAGTGATTGCTGAGCACTGCTGCCTGCTTCCCTGCCCTGGTGCCCTGCAGCCATCCTTGTCATCCCAGCAAAGGCAATAATTAAATCCTACTCGGTTTTTCCTGTTAATCCAGATATAGCCTAAAGCCCTGCCTTTGAGGCAGGAGGAGTGTGGTTTAGGATCCATTTTTAACATGTGCTATGGTATTCTGTTTTTCTGGATGCACAGCAGTTTGAACAGGTTTCATTTCTGGAAAACACAAAGTTCTTGATGTGATATTTTAAATTATTAGACATTTCCACTGAGAGTAGCAATTCCTGGTTGTTCCATTTCTTCTAGGAGGATGCTGTTGGTGACTTTTAAATTTATTTCTGTTGAACTGTAGAGTATAAACTTGTATAGCTGGGAAAAATATTGCCTTAGATGGATTCTGTGCTCAGTTCAGAGGCAGGTCTTCTCATGTGAGCATGGGGAGGTATGTGGATGAAAAGTCCATCTGATGTCTGGATATGTCTGTAAAGCATATGAAAGATTGTACAAATAGATGCTCAATTCTTCCTAAGCACAAAAGCTTTGCCACTAATCCTTTTATTTTTACAGTACCAAAAGCAGCCCTGTAGACTAGCTTTAGCATTTATGTGCTGATATTATACAAATGTTTAGCAAAGCAAATTGGGTTACAAAATTGTGAAGGTGAGTTAAACCCAGCCCTGGTTCTTCTGCTGTGCTCCCAGATGCTGTTGTGTCAGTGTCAGTGGCTGGCTGGAAGCAGAATTTGCATGTTGCCTTGTTTAGTGCAGTGCTGCTGTTTGCTGTGTTGTGTGTGGTTAATTAGGAATCTGGAATCGTATGCAGCTAATGCCTTGTTTGTTCTCAGCTGGCCTCTGCTTGCATCAACTGCTGGAAAATGCTGCACAAGCACAGTTCCTGGGGAATTAGCCTGTAGTTAAATTGTAAATAATTTACTCTTTTAGCCTTTCTGAGATAAAGATCTCCAGCTGTGAGTTTGCTGGGTGACAAGCCCCCCACTGGAAAAAGAGGGGTGAATTCCTCTGTGAGTAATTTAAGAAAACAAATAAATAAATGCTATGAAAAGAAATCATAAAGTAATTCTGCACTGTTTTACTTTGGTTTTATTTTTTGTCTACTTGTATTAAAAGATTCTGCTCTGCAATAATAGTAGTGAAGTTATAGCTGCTGGTGGATATGTGTGCAATGTGTCAGGAATATTTCTGGAGCCATAATTATTTTTTCAGAGAGTACCACTGCTGTTAGCAGTCATAAGGCAGCAGTGAGACATGATCTCTCACAAACAACTTTGCTCTGTTGCAGTTTTCCCATTTAATGATGTAATTTTTGGTGAGCAGCTTGCTGCATTGAATAACTTTGTATTTTCCCTCTAGACCCCTTTGCTGCTCTGTGGCCTTTGTTGGCTTTGGTGGGTTTTAAGATATCTTCTACAAGGGTAGACTGAGAGATTTCTAGCTAGAGCAGCCAGGTCCTGATGTCTGGATCTGTTTTGCCTTGCTCTGGAAAACTGATTGGTTGATTCAATTTGGGAGATGTGTGTGTGTGTCACTGTCCCATGGAACTGCTGCAGTCTGCCAAGGATTTCCTTAATCAGGCTTTAACCCACTATCTGTAAAAGGCAAATAACTTTTGAATTATCAAAGTGTTGTTTCAAGGGAATCAATTCTGCCTTTCAGAGAAAGGGGAGTGAGGAGCTAGGGAGAAAATACAGCCAGACTCCTCTGAGATGTGCAGTAAAAGGACAGGAGACCAAAGACACCAGTTTCAGTGAGTTTGAAGGAGATGTCAGCAAACAGTTCTGCACCCTGAGCACAGTCAGTGGCTGCAGGGGATGTGCAGCTTCCTGCAGTCTGGGGGCACTGGGCAGGGCCCTCATCCCCTCCTGGTCTCCAATCCAGCCCTGTGTTCCCTTTGGGCTGAAATGGAGACTCCTAGCTGGGTCAGAAGAGGCAGACTCCCCTCTAAGAGCCTGAGCAAACCCTGCCCAGAGAGAAGCAGCTGTGGGGTGAGGCTGGGCTCAGGGGACAGGGCTGGACCCCTCTGCTTCCCTCTGGAGCACAGATGATGTCTGCTCCCAGCCAGTGGATGTACCTGGGGCACGATGGCCAGGTCCAGATCCCAGCAGTCTCCTCTCATTCTGCACATCACTGTTCACAGCCCTCCCAGCTGATCTTGGATACAACAAGATAATCTCAAAGACAATTGTGAGGAGCAAATAAAACATCTCACAATTAACCTGTGCTGTGCCACACTGCAGACCTCTGACTGTAGTTGCTCAGTTCAGTCTTTGCAGAGACAAGGTGAGATTTTCAGCTGTAAGCACTGATATCCTATCTAGAGATCTGGAAGGGGAAAAAAGTAGATTTTTTTTCTCTTAGCTGGCTTTGTGGTTGGTTTGGTTGGTTTTTTTAATTGAAATGGAAATTTTGTTGTCAGAGAGCCTGAAGCATGTGAATTCTGAAGTCTTATTCCTAACAGAAGTATTTACATAGTGAGGAATAATTTTGAATGGCGGGATTTTTCAAAAGTACCTGAAGAAAAAAATTTGACTATTAGCCTTTTAGATTTCTGGAATAACCCCCCTAAAAGCACACTAAAAATACCCTTTTTGCATCTGCATTAAATTCCTAGCAAGGATGTGCTTTTATTGATGATATAATAATGCACAAATGGTCTTGAGACTTAGCAAACACAAGTGAATGAAAACATACTGTACCCAGAAATCTATAAGCACTATGAAGTATTTAACATATGTCTGTGAATGTTCCTGTTAAAATGATGGGATCTTATTGATCATCTTGGTGTTGAAAGAGACACTTGTGCATCATAAATATTGAAAATACTTGTAGGCTGGGAACAATGCAGGTTTTTGCAATTGGATGTGTTCATATGGACATGCCTGCTCTTGTTAGCCCAGCTGAGGAGGCAGTGGGGCTCAGTGCAGGCATTCTTCCTTTATTGTGCACAGAACAGATGAAAGAACCCAGCCCCAGATTTTCAGCTGTCTGGAGACCAAGGACAAAAGGCTCATCATTACCTTAAATCCAAAGCAGCAACAAAAGTAGAACAAATTGGTTCAGGGGATGGGGAGAGATGATGTCTGGCTAAGGGATGGAGTGGAGGGAATTACAGAGGGACCCATGAGAACACACTTAAAATAAGCTTGGGGAGCGAGCAGACATTATTTGGTCTGCAGCTGCACACACTACATGACTGGGCAATTAACTATCAGCCACTGACTTCTGCAGAGCTGAGGTAAAGCAAGATGTATTTTTATCTAAAAAGTGCTGAGAGAGTTGGCAGCAGCAGCAACCTGACTCTGGGTAAGCATAGGGAAATCCATTTTTCAGAAAATGGAAGCAATTGTCTTAAAAAAAAAAAAAGAAAAGAAGAAGAAAGAAACTAAGAAAAGCTGGGCTGTGTCTTTACCTAAGTAATAATTCCCTAGTTTAGAGTGTCAGCTTCTTCAAAGTGCCAAATGCTGCTTATTGAGGCTTAAAACCAGGTTCAGCTCTGTATTTAAAGGCAAAAGTTGATCTTTACCACTTCCATCTTTTAAGTCTGGGGGGTTTATTTGAGCCTAATCTGACTGAAAACTCTTGAGTCTCTTCAGAGATTTGTGACCACAGTAAGACAAAAGTGCAGCAAAACAGGCAACAAAAGAATGTGAATACTAAATAAACCTAAGACGTCCCAGAGTTACAGTAATGCTTTACAGTTATAGTTTGTATTTCCCTGTTATAGGGCTCAGAAAGCCATCCAGTTATATTAAACTAGATGAGTTTTCTCTTTTGGAAGGATTTGTAGGAGGAAATTCTTCAATTATTAAAATTGGCTCAGAAGATTTTGTCCAAGATTTATTTAGTAATTTAATGTGGCATCTTGGATTCAAATTTCAAATCTCATCTGTAGAGAGTTATTGTAACATACAATGAAAAGCTCTTTAAAATTTATAGCTGAAGATGTTATTTTTGCCATTCATATAATATTCCCCAAGAGTTCTCCCCTTCATTCAGGGTGGTTTTGTCTATAGCAAGGTCTCTGGATCTTAGATATTTATTCTAATGCACTAACTTTATTTAAACAGTAGTGAAAAGCTCCTGTCTTCTCCCCAGAGACTGGGTTTCTTTCTACTGTAGATGTGTTTTTTCTTGAATGATAAAACAGTGGAAACCTTTCCAAATATCACATTGGCACCTGGGCCAAGAGAGGAAACTGGTGCAGGTTCTCTTCTTGTGGGTTAAATTCAGCAGTGACTCTGGCTGGCTGTGCAAACAGTTAATGGCTGTGTGCTTTTCTGCTTTTGAAAGAGATTGTGTGTGGGAAGATGTGATGGGTTATCTCACTACTTGCTGTAAAATTTAAGACCTTTTCAGAGAGCTGTCATAGACCTCACAAGAGATATTTTATTGGGAAGAATTAAATATAAGACAACTCTAAGGAAATAAGTAACGTTTTTGTTGTCAAATTAGTTTTATTCATTTAATATTCAATATTTACAGCAGTGATTTAAAGTAGCTGAACTGATTTGGGGCCCTGAGATTTGAATCCTTTTAAATGTTCATGTGTCAGACTGTTGTATTATCCTGAGGCTTATTTCCAAAGCAGTGTGCTGGAGTACTTTCTTTGCAGTCAGTGGATGTGTGCTCTGTGCGTTCATTCTAACAGCACCATCAGCCTCAGCTTAGACCCCCCCTGCCCTTCCCTCCTTGGCAAATGCAGCTTTAGGAGGTGAATATTTTCTGTTGTATCCATTCTTTAGTGGGATGCAGAGGATCTGGAGGCACCAGGGGTTTGATGAGTGCTAGCAGCAATCACATGTGTGGAACTCCATGACAGATGAAGCATCATCTTTAATTTGAGCTACCCCAAAGTTGGTGTGTAAAAGAATACAGAGGAGACCAATGATGTCATTCAATGCTGGTCACCTCTGTGGTTTCCTGAGCTACCCAAGAGCAGGAAAACTTGTTTCAGGGAAAAGAGAGCCCTGGGGCAGGGGTGAGATTGAAAGCTGTGATTGATCAGCTCTGTGCTGTGGCTGCTGGGCTGGAAGGTGCTGCTCTGTGCAGGGTCTGGCCAGGGGAGCACCAAGGGCTGCTCTGCTCTGGGGGCTCCCTTTGCTTCAGTGCCCTGGGCCATTGAAACTCTGGGTAATCTTCCACAGATCCCTCTGCTTCTGGAGTGGCTGTGGCATGCTGATGGCCAGGGGACACTCCTGGAGGGCTGGAACACACCTAGTGCCTGAATGAGGAGGGGAGGAAGTGGCTTCAGTGTCACCCCAGAGTTTCTGCACAGACAGGGGCATTTTAAAGGGCTCCATCATGCAGAGAGATGGTGCAGGTTGGAGCTGGTTTTAAATAATCAGTACATATTCTTTTTCTAGTGTTTCTGTCAGCTCAGCAGGGAGCAGTGCCATCCTATTGGCATCAGACATTCCAGAGAAACTGCTGTACAGCACTGCCTGGCTGCCTGGACTGTGACTGTAAAACAGAGGTGAAAACACTTCATTTTGGGCTCAGTTTTTGCAAATACTTAAAAAGCAGAGGAAATTTCAAGGTTAAGTGTCTATTCATTCTAGTTTTAGAAAGCTTTAGTTTTGTTGACTTCTCTACTATGTGCTGGGGATATGTTGTATTTCTGGGGATATGTTGTATTTCTGGGGATATGTTGTATTTCTGGGGATATGTTGTATTTCTGGGAATATGTTGTATTTCTGGGCCCAGAATGTGATGCTGTTTCAGACAAGCTGGGGTTGAGAACCCCTGTGGTTTTTGTATGGTAGTGCTCCAGTTTCCCCTGTGGTCTCCTTATTTCACACTAGAAATTCTGGTTGTCTGACAGTTTATCTCAGGATGAAAAAGACAAAAAAGGTCTGAATACTTGTCTCCCTTAGAGCTAACTCTGTGCTTGTTCAGTTTGTTTCTTGAGGAACTTGAGGTCTCATTTGCATGCCATGAATTAGGAGGAAATTGAAATGCTGGAATAATGGAAACTAGTGGAAACATGATGATGTAAAATGCTGTTTGCAGACTCTGAGCAAGCATGATGTGACAGCACAAGCACTCTGGAGTCCACGTGGACAGAATCCAGGGGACAGCCACAAAAAATACCCCAGATCAGGAAAAACAATGGACAAAGCCACATTGGCAGTCACAGCTGTGTCCCCTCAGTTTGCCCTTTGTGATTGCCCAGGGAAGGATTCTGTTCCCCTGCTTTGGGCAGGGGAGATCATGTTGGTCTAATTTTGGTGTGCTGGGAAATCTTCCTGAGCTGGAGAGGGGCCCTGGCCTGGCTGGGAGGTTGTGTCAGGGGAGCTGCTCCTGCCTCCTGGGCATCCTCATCCCAAACAGAGGGGTGAAAGCTGAGAGGGCAGAGCTGGTGGTGGCAGGGTGGTGTCACTGCAGGGCCACTGCTTCCTTCTGCCTGGGCATTCCATGGGAGAGAAGGCACAGGTGGGAAAATCACCAGAGAGCCCCTGTTCAACTGACTGGGGCTCTCAGATCCCGTGGAAATAAGAAAAAAGATGCAAAGCTTTTGGTATCTGAGATTTCAGCTGAAGGTCATTACCTGATCTCAGTCTTTAGATCATACTGCAGCCACAGTACATTTTTAAAAAAAACCCAAAATGCAACAGTTCCTCAATTTTCAACTCAGTCTTTTGTTTGGTTGGGTAATCTTGTTTCTCTTAAGTTCCCTGCAATGTGGAACCCTAAAATCTGAGACTCTTCAATCTGAATAAAAAGTTTGCTTTGTTGAGTGAGAAAGTTTCTCCAAAGTGCCTTTCACTGGAGTCAACTTTTAAAGGCTCAGCCTGCTTTTTCTGATTTTGCACAGTGCAATTCACTTAATAGGGTAGGTTAGGGATTTTTTTTTTTAATGGCTGTTCTGTTTTTTTTTTTTTTCTTGCACACTTCTCACAGGCACTAAATTGATGCTATTGCCTAATATAATGGATGCAGGAAAGAGTTTGGGGGCTAGAAAACTTGATAAATAAAATATGTCAGAATAGTGTAACCTGTGAAAGACAGTAACAGCAGGAAAAGTTGATGTTTGCCTCAGAAACTGTAGCACAGAAATATTGTATTGTACAGTGGTTTCTATTCTTGTCCATCTGTGTCTGTGCTGAAAAATCATGTAAGAATTCATCGACTTGCTTTCTATCAGCTTGGCTTGTTCCTTTTGACCTGAGCTGAGCTGTGTGGCTGGAATTGTAGTGCTTGAATTACAGCCTCAAAAACTGCAGGTTCAATAATAGTCATTTTCTGAAGTGCTTTAGAAAAACATTCCAAACTGTTCATACAGCTTAATTGTTGTAAAGTTGTGTAGTTCAAAGCTATTGTTTGTTTTTCTCTGCCAAGAGTTCAAAATGTGCTGTGGGGTTAGTGGGGGTGGTGTTGATCACACTTGAACATGGAAACAAACCCAGTGCTGACATATTCCTTTTTAAGTGCAGTTGTGTGTGTGGTGGAATGCTTTGGGTAGTAAATTTTTTAATTTATATGTATTATAAATAGAGGATTTGAGAAAGTATTTGCCCAATTCTTCCTACCCTTCTGCCAAGAGAAAGCAACTAAAAGTGAAATTAGAATGTCCAAGAGAAAAAAAATATTGGACAAAAATATTTCAGAAAGGTGCCTAATGATTGCAGCCCATTAACACCTTCAATTTTTGAATTGGGACTGTCAAACATCACCTTAGCAGTGACCATGTGCTGGGGCTTTTTGTTGGGTTTTATTGCTTAGGGCCATTAAATAATCTTTCTGCCCCAACAGTTTTGCCCCCAGGTTTTTTCTGGCAGGTGAGATGAGATCATTGATTCCATGTGAACTTGTGGAGGAATGCAAAGAGCACAAGCAAGGTTTCAGTGCCAGGTGGGCAGGCAGTGTGTGTGCATTGGTTATGTACAGAGCTATCCACGTGCAGTCAGCATTACTTTGTCAAGGGATGTGATCTGCCTGCTCAGTAATTCAGCCCAGCAGTGGTGCAGGGTGATGGGAGGTGGATGAGGCAGCATGAGATCATTCATCAGGAGAGGAGAGAATCAGCATTCAGTGAATAAACAGCAACAAACTCATGGCAGCATCCAGACAGCTGCTGTTGTGCTTCTGGTCCTCTCCAGATGTGAGGGAGTACTGTAAGCAGCATTCCTCTCATTCATAATTAGTCATGTAAGTACAAATTAGTTACAATAACTATCTGCTGTAAAGCCTACTGTAATTATTGCCAAAAATGGAACAAATGTTTCAGAAAACAAAGCTCTGCACTGGAAGCAAAGCTAGCCCAAATGTCTCTTGTCAGATTTTGATTTTGTTTACATCAGCAAGAGCAAGTCCAGCAGAGTTGATAAAGTCAATAATTCCTGACTAATATCAGGAATTAGTTATGCAGATGTAGCTGATAAATTATTTTATTCTTGATTTAAATCCAGTCATTGATATGAAAACTGTTGAGCTTTGCTAATCATTTAGGCAAATGGTTCTTAAGCAAAAAATTCAAAGAACTCTCCAAGGAAGAGCTCAACTTCCCCAAGATCTTGGACATTGTAGTTGAATGTTCTCCTTACCTATTGGCAGCTGTTGTCACTATTTCTGTGACTGTTGGCAACTGCCACTATTAGCTTTTATTTCTGAGTCTTCTGAACTCTTTTTTTGGCACTGTGTGGGTCTGCTCCTCACAGAGAATTCAGCACAAGGTTCTTGTTGAGGGGCAGATATCAGAGTGTCCTTAGGAGCTCTTTCACAGAAAACTGAGGAGACCACAAGTGATCAACCTCCTTACCTGGGAATGCTGGGGTGAAAAACCCAGACAGAACAAATGAACCAAGACAAACCAACCACCACCCCTTTCTGCCCTGTCCTGGGGAGCTCCCTTGCTGATGGTGTCTGTCCAATTCCCTGCTTGTTAATCAGTGTTAGCTTCCAGCTCTGAACGCTGCATGTGCAGAACAGCACAGGCTCTTCCAGCTGCTTACAAGTAACGTGCTTTTGTTAGAGTCCTGTACCAAAATACAGTGGTCTGGGCAAAAGTCAGAATTTGGTTGTTTTGAACTTGGTTCCTTGAGTATATTTTATCAATTTGAGTGCCTACAAACAGATAAATTTACATGCAAAGTGCCTGACATGATCCAAAGATCACAAAAAAATCTCTGAGACTTCATCTCTTTGAGTTGCTACTACAGATATACAGGTAGGTTCTTATTTTGTTTATTTGTTTTATTCTTGTGGGGTCTTCAGTAGCAGAGACCCATTACAAAATGAAATGTATAGGGTTGATGCTTAAGGTATTTTCAGTTTTGTTTTTTCATGCTTTCCAGATTTTACCTTTTTCTCTTTTGATGCCTCACAGGCATCCTTTAAAAACCTACTGAAGTTTCTATGAGCAACTGGGTTGTTTCACTGAAGATGATTTCATGTAGGGTTTAATTGCTGCAGAATCTTAGGCAGACTTCCTGATGAAACTCTCACCACATTTGATATCAGAGCTTCCTGCATCAGATATCTGCTTTGTCAGGTCTGAGCAGGCTCATCTGAGCTTCTCTGGCAGCAGAGAAATGCAGCTTAAGTCAGAAACCCGGAGCAATTGCACCTGCAGACCTGGGTTCAGCTGAGGGATGAATTGTTTCCTGCCAGGATTTCCCAGAAATCATGTAACACCAGGCTGGAAGAGGCCTGGAGCACTTACCTAAAGCCAGGAGCAGTAACCTGTGTCATCTCCCACAGGTGTCAACCCAATGCCTGCCTAAAACCTCCTCCCTGTGGGAGCAGCCAGCCCATCTGTCACTGCCCCACTGTCCCTGCAGCTCCCTTAGCAGGGCTGGATTCATTGCCCCCACAGCAGTGGTCTTAGAGAACAGTCATCTTCCCCATCTTCCCTCTTTTCTGCAGCCATCCTTTATGGATTGGAAGCACAACACTCATCTCCTCTGCTCCTCCCTGTGTTCAGCTCTCCTGCTTTTCCCTTGGGACTCACATTTTCAGCCTGCTCAAACTGACCATTTTTACTGGTCTCATCTGGATCATTTTTTGTTCTGGTTGTGTCCCATCTTTTTAATCTTCTTCCAGAAACTGAACTCTGAGGAGCTGTCTGGCTCCTTTTGTTGTTGAGGATCACATGTTCAGGTGATTGAAAACAGTGAGAACAATGCTTCTGACCCCTTGAGTTCTTTGTGTTGTGAAAATTCTGACTGAGTGCAAAGGGATTAATTGGTTACTAATTTGAAATTCCTTAAGTTTGTGTTTGTGGTGTTGTTTTTGTTTGGTTGGGTTTTTGTTTGTTTGGCATTTTTTGCTAATTTTTGTTTTGCATTTAATAATAAAATTGTCTGTAATTATGTTCCAAATGCAAAATTGTGCAGAACCAAGAGGTAAAACACGGTGTGCTCTTGGTTAATAACCCTTTTTCAGTTTGGTTGTCTTTCAAACCATGCTGCAGGATTTTATGATAAAACTTCCAACAAGAAATTCCATGTCACGAAAGTCCAATTATTTTGTAGCTAAAAATTGCTCAGAGTAGCACTTTTGTTACAATGACAAAGACCTGATAGAGACCCAAAAAAACCAATGGAAAAGCTGTTCAGATACCTCCTCACAGGTTTAGTGAGGCAAAGCCATATTCTGCTTTCAGTGCAGCTGCAGCTGAAATTTATGGGTGCATTATGCAGAACTTAGGATAGAATTCTGGGAAATTATCTGTTCCCATTAACAACACTGGATTTACTCAGTGCCATTAAATTGGTGCCTTGCCTGTGGAGTGATGCTCAGTAGAACTTGAGCTGCCTCTGCTGCTTCTGGGAGAGGTTCTGGGGGGAAGGAGCTGACTGGGTTAGTTGGATTGCAAGGAAACATTGGCTGATGTCATTTATGTGCATCAATGCTGGTTGGAAACCAAAAAGTGCACAAATGTGCCTTGAAATGGTGCACAGCAGAGAGACAGTCTTCTGGCAGTGATACAATGAGATATTAAAAGGAATTGCTGTACCTGAGGTGTGGGGATTTATGGCATCCCTTTGTACAGGCAATCTAAATGTTAATTGGTAACTCTAACAGTTTTCATCTTTTACCTTGAAGCTTAGCATTAGCTGTGTTGGCTTCCCTTGCTTTGCAGTTTTAGTTGCTTTGGTTTATGATGGAATACCTGGGATGTGAAGTTCCATAATACTTTGGTCTCTTAAACCACAGAAGCAATAAACTTGTCAAATTATCCACTAAACCCAAAGCAAACACAGCATGACATTATTCATCCTCTGTGATACCTGCAAATAGCCATTTGCCCAAAGCTTCCAGGGGCACTTGCTGAGTTCAAACCAAATGCTCTGAGCCTGCAGCCTTCTGGATTCTCATCCTTCACATCTTCCTCCCTGGATTGCCCTTTGCTGGCCCTGCAGGGATGGTGCAGCCTCTGAGCCTCCCACGTGGCAGAGGCAGTGCCTGGCCCCAGGAGAGCACTCAGGGCCACTCTGTGTGACACTACAGTCACAGGGCCAACCCCAGGGCTGTGTTTCAGGAGAATCAGAATCGTGGGGAAGAACAGGGCAAGGATGTTGATGATAAGAAGTCAGTCAGTGATGGAGGAACTGTTCTAAGGGCCTTTTTTTTTCAAATCCCACATTAATGAATAGGTCAGGTTGTGTTCCCCACCTAATAGGATGCTGCAGGATTTGAGCTATGTAATGAGAGTATCATAACCATCTTGATATTAAAAAAAAGAAGAGAGACTTTCTCAGAGGTTACAGAAGTTAGACATAGTGGAGATGTGAGGGGTCTGGAAAATTTCTTGTGTCAGAGGCTGGAATGTCAGGCAGCTGGTGATGATGTTGGGAGCCCAAGAATTTGGGGGATATAAGTAATATAGTAAGGTTCAGTCACCATGTTTGGGCTCAGCAATAGCCTACACTGAATGGAGAGGAAAATGTGCAAGTTAAATTTGGATTGAGGAGGGTGAGAGGTGGGAGGCACTGTAGGAGCAGGTATAGAAGGAGAAGCCTGTTCTCCAGAGTTCCTTTATGAAGGAATTGGAGGTGAAAAAGTGCTTGAAGTCTAAATGAAGACTTCAACTCCTTTATCCCCATTCTCTCTCATTAACTGCACAACTGTCACCAACCCTTGAGTCTCATTGCAGAGTTGATAACCATGGCACAGCAGTGACCAGTGAACTGACAGACCTGCTCTGCCTTGGCTGATATTTTTTGCTTTCTGATGTTGTTTTGTTTGTTTCTTCATTGATTTCCTATATGAAAGTGTTTGAATGTTGCTCCCTCAGAGAAAACTGGAGCTGTTTGTGTCACCCCCCACACTTCCCTCTGTTCTGGCAAGTCCCTCAGGGGTGGTGTCACACCAATGGTGCTGTGTGCAGGCAGCAGCTCCTGTCCCCAGGTGTGTGTGCAGCAGCAGGGGATCTCCATGGCTGCAAGTAATCCGATTTCACTGCCTGAGTTGTCAGCAGCTGGAGTGGATTCTAAAAACTCTGCATTTCCAGACTCAAGCTGCTGCTGCCTGGTGTTAAAACATAAGTGACTTATTGCCAATCTAGCTCCTAGACAGGAGCAAAGTGCCAAACTACTTTTCATGGAGGTTTTCCCATGTGCTACCTCTTTTCTGCTTTCTGTAAGAGGAGGAAGCTAATTCTGCCTGTGTGCATATCTCTTTAGATTTTCTTTTTCCTGTCTTTAATGTCTTCTGTTGGCCCAAGAGCTGCCCAGTCTCCCTGTCCTCCATCAACTGCAGCAAAATGGCTTGAGAAGGGCCAGAAATGGCAACACTAACCTGGAAAAAAGTGGCATCTTCAATTCTATTTATGTATTTCTTATTGAAATATCATGTCTGATAACAAAGCCAAAATGCCTTGGCACTGATTTATGTTTATGCTAGAAGTATAACGTTGATTGAACTGAATATTTTTGACAGAGGATAAACAGCAGCAGGAAAACGTTTGGAGTGAATTTGTGCTTTGCAGTCTGTTTCTCTTTCCATTTGAAGTCACCTATCCTGGTATTTCTTTTCATTTTCAGAAAAGAGAAAAAGGCAGACCTGGGGATGATTTATAAACTCAGTTCTGTCTTTTTTTTTTTTTTTTAAATGTAGGTCATTGAACTAAAGAAAACTGCCTCTTAGGGAAAGCTTTTCTTACCAACCAACACCACAGCAGGGCCAGTTTTGTTCTTCCAGCTCCCACGATGGCACTGCCTGGTGCTGTCCCTGCTGTGCAGTGGGTCCCATGTCCCTGTTTCTTAAACAGAATAAAATTCATTCTATCTCAAGGAACAAAACCATAGGAACAAAACTTGATCAGCCTGCCAGCTTTTATGGCTTGATCCTCAACAGTGCACTGACAAGTTACAGGCATGTGACTCCTGTAATACTCAAACAGAAATTAACTTTTTTCCTTCTATTTCAATTTCAGCCCTGAGAGCTCTGTGTGCCAGGTGGGTGGCTGGATACACTCTGAGGATAACTTTGTTTCCTTGAGTGACTATTTCAATAACCACCACTGTACATGGGATGTCAGCAGACAGAGGAGGCAGGTGGCTGATTAAAATTAATTACTTGGAGACTCAGAGTCTGTCATGTTTAAGCTCCAGTCACTGAAACCAAAAGAAACATAAATCAGAGCCTAAAGTGCTATTATTTGTTTCCAATTACATCCTGAATCTGGACTCAGAACCAAAGCTGTTACAGCTGTTTTCCCTCTTCCAAGGCATGCCACAAAATCCTGTTTGGTTTATCAGTTACTAGGATCCTTGAAACTTGTCACTAGAATTTATTTTTTTTAAGTAAGCATCATGTTTTTCCAGTTTATATTTTGTCAGAACCAGACTGAGAGTTTCCAGAACTCTGTTAGTGGAAGACTTTCCCTGATTTGAAGCAAGGAGGTTGTAAAAACATGGTTGGTATGGAAGGTGAAGAATTTCTTGTAGGGCCATGGATGGCTCAGTTTAGATTAATGGACTTGGGAAAGGGGTGAAGAAAAACAGGATCAGGAAGGGGAGGGATAGGGAGGGGAAAAAGTCCTCTGACTTTGGAAGTTTTATCCTAGATCTGGGAAATAAATGCACATATAGGTCCTGACAAGTCAGCATTTTTTAAAGCAAAAACATTTAGGAAAATCCAATACAGTTCAGTGTGTAATGGATATTTGTGGTCAGGTGGGGTTGGACTCTGCTCCCAGGCAGCACTGACAGAAGGAGAGGGCACAGAGCTGCACCAGGGGAAGTCTAGGTTAGACACTAGGAAAACATTCTTCACTGAAGGAGGGCCTGCATGCTGGAATCCCCTGCCCAGGGAGGTGGTGGAGTCACCAACCCTGGCCATGTTTACAAACAGACTGGAGGTGGCACTCAGTGCCAGGGTTTGGTTGGTGAGGAGGTGTTGGGTCAGGGGTTGGGCTTGATGATCTCAAAGGTCTTGTCCAACCTTCTTCACTCTGTGGTTCTGTGGATATAACCTGGATTCTCATATATATGCACAGACAGAAGTTTTGGGTTGCTTTCTTCTTCCTTAAATCAAATTTTCTTCTTTTCTCTTGTTATGCAAATAGGAATGGGAAAGCATTTAGCCTGCACTAGGCAGTGGGTAAGCATCTTGACTTCAGTCCCAGAGCACTCTTTATAGATAAAATGTACAAAATTAGGAGTAGTATTACATGCTGGAGTGTATCAAACAGAGTCAAGTCATAATGCTTCAAATTGAATTAAGTCACTGAAGTTTTGATAGTAAGTAATTTTTGTATGACTGGTAACTTTGTTCAGTGCCCTTCCTTTTCTTTATGCATGACATTTTGCAAATAAAACTGTAGAGATCTAATTATACAGCAGCTATAATAAAATACCAGTCTCCTTGCAATTTCTTTCCTCCCAACTTTAATCAGAGGCCACTCAATGAAAAGTTTCAAATCCCTAAGAAAGGCAAATTCTTCCAACTGTGGGTTACACTTGTGAACTCTCAACTGTGTTGGTGGTTTTGAGGTCAGTAACACTAATGCAGGAAAAATTTTAAAGGAAACAAAAAAGAAATTGATTTTAAAAGGAAATTGCCTTTTTGTTAAATCAACTTTGTACAAACATCTCTTGGAGCTGGTATTTATAATAGAAAAAGTATTAATTTTGTTTGCTTAAAACTGCATTTTTAAACAATATTTTGAAATTACAATAAAGAAGAAAATGGGTCATCTTTTATTAAACACTCATGGACTCTTTGAGAATGTGCTAAGCAATACCTACCTGCTTTTATCTTGTTCAGATTCACACTGAAAACAGATGTTGAACTTCATATAGAAACAAACAAATCCAAGGTTCAATAACTTATCACTATTTCTTGTGTTTGGTTACTGTTAGAGGAGAGATTTTCAGAGATTTGCAAAACAAATGATGAGTACAGTAACATGTACCTTTCATTTTTGAGACATGCTCTGATAATTCTGTTTTTTAGGATGTTTATTTATTCCCCAGGACAACCACACCTGCAGCAGGCTGTGTGCATCCCCCTGTGCACACCTGAGATTGCTCTGAGGAGCTGCACAAGGACCTGTGGCCCTTTGAGCAGTTAGAGGAACTCAGCCAAGGCCTCTTAGCTCCTAAATATTTGTGAAACATCTGTGAAATCTGGCTGAAAAGGGGATGGGACAAGTATCCAGAAGGTTCTCTGAAGATATGGAGAAGAAATACTTCAGAATGGTGCTATAATGCAGAACTCACTGTTTGGTTTTCTTTCCTATTTTGGGGGAATATAAGAGAAGTCAGTTCTTCTCCATGTTGTCAAACTGCATAAAAACAGACTTTCAAGAATATTTGACCTGAATCACAAGCTGCAGTGTTTGTGTAGGCCTCCAAATTGCAGAAGTAATCTTTGAACTGCCTTCAGATGTTGTGAGTGGTGTGGGTCAGAGAGGCAGACATGGCATCTGCAGGGAGATTTCTGTCTGCTTTTCAGAGGGCAAAACAGGGCCTGAAAGAACCTAGAAAACATTTAAGGCACAAATGTATTGTCAAACTGGAACAGAATCTGTCATTTTGGTGAGGAGCTTGCTTTATTTAGAGGACTGGAGGAATGACAATTTATATTTTTGAGCTTTGGCCTCATTCAATTTCAAACAGCAAAGCCATCAGCTCCTGGGAGAGCGTGGTTGTAGCAGAATGGTTATCACAGAAATGCTGGCAGCCCCTGGATGGCAGTGGCACTGCTGAGCTGTGCAGCAGGATGTGCCAGCTCCAGTGCCACCCCCCTGGAGCTGGCAGGGACAGAGGGATGGGTGAGTGTCCTGGCTGGCAGGCACAGCTCTCCTCAGAGGGAAGGGCTGGGATGCCCAGGGATGGCTGCAGGCAGCCTGGTGGGGACAGTCCCCAAGCTGAGCACAGGACTGTGCCCTTCAGGGAGCCACCAGGTTGAACTGGGCACTGAAATACAGCTCTGAGGACAAAGACCCTGTGCCCTGCTGCAGCACAGAGCTGCAGGATCCAGGGTGCAGGGCAGTGTTCTCAGCCCTTTGCTCTCCTGCCCTGCAGGGGGAAGTTCAGGGGAGTCTCTGTTCTGCTGACCCAAACATTGAGGCAGCTCTGCTTTGCCTCCAGAGGTGACTGAATGCTGGGGTTTGCTGCACAGAGTTGTGTTAAATATCCTGTGGGAAAACAAAAGGCAGAGTTTAAATCTCCTGCCCTCTCATCTGGCTGGTGACACGGAACTTCAGTGCAAAGTGAGTGGGGAGCTCTGTGCATCAAGCTCTGGGAGGCTGCCACACATTCAGCAGAATGTAATAAATTGCTTAACTGTGTGAGCAGCAGCCTCAGCAGAGGTGATGGTTCCAGGGAATAGTGATGTGTTTCAAGAATTGTGTCATAGAGAATGATTAATGTTTCCTAATGACCCTATTCTCATGCAGGATTTACAAGGAGGTCTTTAATACTAGCAGTGTTGAACAGTAGTAGTGGTTAACTTGGTTTCTTCCCTTTTTCTTTTTTCTTCTTATTACTTTAAAAAGTTCATTAGCACCATATTTTTCCTTTCATATTTGAGACAGGACTGCCATTGTTCAGGCAGTCCAGAAAAAAACTGTATGTCAGGAAAAATGTTTCATGTATAAGCACAGTACTGCTTTCCTCTTCAGCACTTGTACACCTGTCTGCATATTCATTGAAATAAAAAATTGCTAAAATAAAAAAGTGAACAGGTTATATGGTCATACTGGGGCTTTTTGAAGAAGGTCTGTTCTTACATAAGCCACATACTTGACCTCTCCTGTGCCTCTAAATCCAATAAGCACAAGAAGAAAGGGCAAAACTTTTTATTTTACTGCTTCAACAAAATAATGGTCTATGTGAGCATCCTTGTAATGTGGGAGAAATAATCTTTACAACAATAGTTTTATTTCATCTTAGCATTGCATACAAAGAAGTATATACCTGGTGTGTGCTTACTCATTAGTTGATGATTTAAATGTATGTTCCATAATGATATCCTTTGGGGATCCAACAGGCTTCAATTTGTTTCCTTTTCAAAATTCTGTGTTCCTTGAGGTTCTCTGAATCACTGTTGAGCTTCTTTTAGTTCTTGCACATAACCCATGATCCCAGTAGTAAGTTGTGCTCATCATGTTCTCTTCAGAACTTGTTCCTGCCCCAGGAAAGGTGATTAACCAGAGCAGGTCAGGCAACTGCCCCTGCTGATGCCATTCAGCCACCAGGAGCCTGGGCTTTACAACTGCCCCTGCTGATGCCATTCAGCCACCAGGAGCCTGGGCTTTACATTTTGCAGGCACACAGGATCTCGTGTCAGCCTTTCCATTTAGTTTGTTACTCATTATCGGTAATTCCTTGTTGTCACAAAGAAATATCTGTGCTGTAGGAGTTTGGCACTATATAGCTTATTTTAATGAGGTTATTAAACCTATCTTGGCTTTATCTGCATCTGGCAATTCCTTTTTCTGCCACGTATTAGGAAAACACTCTTAGTCAATTTATTATTGATATTAATTTTTAATGTTTGCTGTAATCTGTGCAGGGTAATGTTATGAACTGTTTCTGTAACCTCAAGAATAACTTAGAGGGTGCTCCAGCAATTCCCTGCTGCTTGCATGGGGACCCCTGCTCTGGGTGTGCCCCCAAGCCCCTGTCACCTGCACAGGGAGGACAGTGAGCTGTCACTGCTGGCTGCAGTCAGCCTGGCACAGATGAGAGGAGGAGCCACCAGCAGTTTAACAGCTCTGGGTGTGGGGTTTAGGAGAAGCAGGTAAAATACACCAAGGGCAGGGCATGGAGCTGGATTCAGAAAGGGAATTGTGAGCAAGGGAAAGCAGGGTCTGTGTTTGCACTGAAATTTGATGAACAATTAATTTCAGTTTTCCCCAGTGAGTAAGCATTTCCCAGAGATGTTTAGTGGTAGGGTGAACAAATGCAGTACTCCATGGTCTCTTAGAGCAGGCTGCTCCTGTTTGTTAATCTCTGTGTTCAAGGGCTGTAATCTTTAAAAGTGGGCAATGTACTGGTTTTTCTGCATTCATTAGAATACTCTCAGATCCAAATCCTGTATCACCTTTTTTTGCATTGATGTGTTATTTATTCTATTTAATTTTGACACAATGAAGTAACTGAGGTGCCACATGAAAGCCCATCTCTTTCCCAGTTGCTCAAAAAACAAGAGAATTAGCTGTTGAATATTTTTCCTAGTGTACAGAGTCCTTTTAATTCCATTAACAATGCATGATTATGGAAGTAAATGGCACGGCCAGTGAATCCTGATTGTAGATAAAAATAGATCAAGGAAGTTGTTCTTTTGATGTGTTGAAACAGAAGAACTTGCTCCAACAAGGTTTCCTTCCAAATCACAGAGCCTGAGCTTTGCCACAGGTCTCAAGACTTAGGGGGGCCAGCTTCCAAAAGTCCAGCTTTTTCCTTTTAATGATCAAACCTGCATCAATGAGAACCTCCAACAGAGTGCTCAGGGATCCATGGCTCTGCTAATGTGTTATGAAAATGAAGCAGACTCTTCTAAATAGAATACAGGTGTTCACCCAGAGTGCTGTCAAACTCAGTTATGGAGGATAAGGGGATTCCCAGTGAAAATTACAGTGGCACAATGACCAGGTTTCCATTTCTATTCCAGCCACCATGGCTGCAAATCAGCTAAGGTGGCTCTTGGGGTTGAGATTTCCCAGAGCCAGAGTCCACCAGTGCAATAAATGTCACATATTTGTTCATAAATATCAAATGCTTTCTACGTAACCCTGAACAGCAGCTCAGTTCACAAATGGAAATTTGAATTTGCATCAGGTGAGCCATGTTTGATCCCCTGGAAAGGAAAGCAGTATTTATAGCCTGCATTCCTCATACTGGTGAGGATCCTTTGTGTGAGGAGGAGATGTAGGAGCAGGTTTGATGTAAGGAAAAGAATCTGTACAGTGCATAAAAGTGAAACAGGATCCATTAGCCAAGCTCCAGGCTCAAAGAACAGTGCAAGTGCAGCAAGAGTGTTTCCAGCACACACAGATGAAAGGATGCCTAATAACAAGCCAGAAATGCCCAATGTTTGCCAGCAGTCCTTAATCAGCACTGTGGATGTGGCTGACCAGCAATAGGGAGTTCATTTCTCTCTTCCATTTCTGATCCAAAATCTCACAAACAGCAAGGTAAAGGCCACTGGAATATCAGAGCAAGGGACTAAAATAGGACACCATTCCACCTCTTTCTTCTCTCTAAAAGATGGAGAATGTGAAATTTTTGAGACCCATGTGCACTTTTCATGTGCCTGTGTTCAAAATATACCCCTGCCTCCATCTCTGCAGGTGTCAAATTCTCTCTTTCTTTTGAGTTGGCTCAAAAGTAATTTCAGAAATGACACCTTTCTATGCCATCTTCCTCATTTTTCCTCAGCTCCTACCTTAGGAACTTGAAATAGCAGTAAGACTGGTAAAAAGAGTTGCAAACTTTTCTTTTTGGTGCTATCTGATGTATATTATGTCTCCTTTTGACTCCATCAAAATTAATACACTGTGTAACTTTATTGGTAGCCATAAAACAAATCATATAAGTTAAATACAACAAACATGGACCATTAAGAGATTATAATGTCTGGTAGACTCAAGATTCAGTACATCTAAGCAAAATTGCTGCTCCTGTCTTGTGCACTGAAAAATGTTTTAAGAATTATCTGTAGTGTACTTCAGGGTTGATTTCCCCCCACCCAGTGCCCCCCTTCTTGTTGCCTTTGTAGATGGACAAGTCATCAAATACAAGAAGAAAATGGTGAAGATAATGGCTGCAGAGAGGGACAAAACTGCTGTGGCATTAACTACTTGTGCAAAAAAGAAATCATGCTGATAAAGTAAACTTCAGGTTCCTTTCTTGCTGACTCCCTCTGTGCTGGTTTTATTCCCATTCTTGTTTTAGGGTAGCCTAAAGATGGCTGTGATTTAAAATGTTTTAAAGTTAATTGCACAGAATGCATAAGATTCATAAATATACCCTTGCCCCTTCAAACTAGGTTCACTTGCCATGTGCCTGCTGGTTTCTAGTTGAAGTGCTATTTCCTCCATTGAATATCTCTGTGTTTGGTGACCTCAGCAGAGTGCTAAAATGCTGCTAAAATTCACTTATCTGTGATCAAGTGAAGGGGAAGTGATTCAAAAGCAAAATTTTCAAGGTGGAATTTGTCTTCATAAGCTGAATTTTATTCTTTATATAACTTGTTTCATTTGTACACTACAGAATTGGTTTTTGTAAAAGGAATTTAAAAGTTGCTTTATTTAAACAGATAATACATATCTAAAGATATAAAAAATTGACAAAAGAGTACAGATATAGTACAAACATATGGATGTTGCAGTATAATTATAAAGCAAAATCTATAGAAAAACTAAGGTGATATTATTTTTTTAGTATTATTATTGGTCAGACTTGGAGGTATTTCAATGCTCCTTTCTTCCTGGGATAAAAATGACTGCTGGATATGCCAGAATTTAAATCTGTGGAAAATTTTCACTTCATTCTGTATAAAATTAATCTGTGTGTGTCTCAGAGGGGCCTGGCAGCTTGGTGATGCTCTGCATCTGATGATGGGACACAGGAAATTCCTTATTTATAGTCTGCTTTTCAAATGGGAAGGATTTTCTGTGCACCATATATCTTTTATGGCACAGAATACCTTGGAGGAGTATCTGTGGCTCCACAGTTCACTTCTGGATGCTTAATAACAGCAAACAATAAAATTTATTTAGTGATGGTGAAACAGAGGAACAGAAACTCCGGAGAGGGCTGAGTTCTGATACATTTACTCAGCTGAAGTTGCAGGAAATAAGTAGCAATGAAATATGAGTAAAAATACTTTGGCTAAACAAATGTGCCCATTGTTTCAATCTCTGAATCTCTGACTTTCTTGGGGCTATTGAGAGAGCTTCAAATCCCAAAAGATCTTGGATTTCAGATGAAAATGGGTTAGCAAGGTGCAATTGCTATGAATAGTTGTTATGGAGAAAAACAGAGCACTGTCTTCCAGTCATTTTTCTGAAGCAACATTCATATCTGGTCCTTGGGCTGTTGGACATTTCCATGAGAGATGAGCACGTGGCACAGCCCAGAGCTGGGCTGGATATTCCCAGCACAGCCAGGGGCAGAATCCCCAGTGCTGCTGCAGGCTGTGCACAGCCCCTGCTCTGTGGGGGGCTCCAGATTTCTGCCCTTTGCACCCACCCAGCTTAGCTCAAAGGTGTGCATTTCATTGCTTTTTTGATAGCTGATGTGTGTTGTTACTGTTATATTTTCTGAAAAATCCCTTCACCAGGATTTCTTCTCCTGGGAAGCTGAGAAGCCTCAGAGAAAAAGGCAAACAATCTGATCTCATTTGCTTCTCCTGTGTTTTGCTGCTTTGGAATGTGGTTGCAGATTGTTTATCCAACAGGTGGTTGTTTGGTTTCATGTGCATTGTTTTGACTTAATGACCAATTCCAGTCTCTCTGAAGAGAGTCACAGGTTTTTCATTAGTATCTTGTTAAGCCTTCTGTCTGTATCCTTTCTCTATTCTTTATTATAGTTTAGTATAGCATTCTTTAATATAATAAAATAATAAATTAGCCTTCTAAGAACATGGAGTCAAATTCATCATTTCCTTCCTGCCATGAGAGTCCCTGAAAATACCACAGTTTATAACTTATTAGGCTTTCTGTGTATCTCTTGTAATCAGAGATTATAAGATACCCAGTATCAGCTGGGTTTAGAAATATTTCATGTGATGGTCAGGAAGCAAATTTCTATGTGAAAATTCTCCCATGGAGAGTAATGGAATTGTGATTTTCCAAAAAGCAAGAATTCTGTCAAGTAACAAGGTTTGTAGTAATTAACAAGATTTGAGATCTTTGAACTGCAACGAGTAGGGGATTTGAAACTATTTCATGAGAAGTGAAGAATATTGGAAAGGAGTTAATAACTGTGAGGCAGAGATAATGAATGTTGGATGATTTACATGCTGTGAGATCAGAGACTCATGGTTTGTCGTGGATTTAGTGGCTGGACACTTCAGATCTGAACATCTGAGCTGGCATTCTTGACTAGCTGTTCCCTCCCTGAGCTTGCAATTGATTTCTGAAAGCAGCTTCTTCCTGAGGATGAGAAGTGGCTGTAATAAAGTTCTGGTTTTGCTGTTAGCATTTGGTAATTGAGGAAAAGTATTTAATTGTATCAGCTCTGATGTGAACACAGGGAAATCATTCAGGAAAAAAAAAAAAAACACAATCAATCAAAAGTCTTTCAGCAATTAGCCCAAGTAGGAAAGATCTGGAGATCTGAATGAGTCTCAGCTTTCAAAGAAGTTGTTATGTGAGGCTTTCAAGTTTTTTACTGACGGCTTTCTCTCCTATATTACCTGTGTAATTGGAGGCTTTTATTCTCTGTGGGTTTTGGTCAAGAATTTTCATAAAATTTGTCTATGATCTTTCATGCAGATAAATATGACTGCATAGTTTTAGTTTTAAAATAGCATGAAGAAAATAAAGTATTAATAAAAAATTACATATATATACAGAAAAACAGACCTAAACTCTCTCTCATCCTATGCAATAAAATATTCTCACCTAGGGCTGCTGGAAGGAGTGAAGAAATTAGAGCCTTTTTTATTATCACTTTATGTATCCTGTTCAAAGATAAAATTTCTGATGAGTGTCAGTTCTGAATAATTAATGAAATACACATTTTCCTTAATGTTTGCACTGTTTCCTCCTTAGCAGAAATTATTGGGATGCCAAAAATACCCTTTGCTATATTTGTGTTAAGGAACATAATTTCATTTGTCATTGGCACTGCCCTGCTCATCAGGATTGTTTTGGAAGATACATCTCCAACTTTCTTTCCTGCAGCAGTGGGTCTAAATTTGGGCTTGATCTGCAGGGTTGGATGCAAGGGCCCCAGCACTGCTACCCAGGCAGGATTTGCTGGTGGTGTCATTTTTTATAAATCATTTTTATATTTTTTCAAGCTGCCAAGGTGTTATTGCTAGGAAGCCAAAAGCAAGCACGTTCAACATCTTTGATTTTTCATGTCTGGGCTGGGGAGAAAGGCAGAATAACTAAATGGGGATTAAAAAAAATCTAGTGTGGAAAAAGTGAATTCTCCAATTCAGTGTTAAAGGAAGGAAGGAGAGGGCTGCTGGCTCAGCCCCTGGCTCATGAGCAGCTCTGCTGAGGATCAGCCCAGGGCAGCCAGGCCACCTGCCCAAGAGCCTGGAAGGAATCAGGTCAGGACAGAGATATTTCTGCTGCTGCTTCCCATAATTTCTCTGTAGAGAATTGTTTCACTCAAATCATTGTTACAGGCAAAGATGAATGGTAAATTTAAAGGACAGAAATGTGTCAGATCCATGGCTGCTGATTTCACCCAGCTGAACTGAAGCACTGCTGGTTCTCCACTGCCTCTGTTTCACTTGAGATGAATATGCAGCTGAAAGATGAGATACTCCAAATCATGCTGAGGGTTAATCTCTTACAACCCAAAGAAATTTCCTAAGCTGACCCTCATCTGTGCTTTTGGAAATAGAGGAATCATTTGGCCAATGCTCTCTCCATTTGCAATTAAGCATGCTGGCAGCTCTCCAGTGGGAGCTCTGTAGGCAGGAATATTTAGCAGCACAGAGGATATCATCTCCATACACTGACCCAGGCTGTTGCCAGATGGAGTAGAGGGCTGTGGAAGGAAAGTAAATCTACAAATGTTTTTTGTGAGCAAAGGAAACCACTTCTGATTTTGGGTAGGAGTGTGATACTGAGATAGGGAAAGAAACACAGATTTCTTCGTTATTTTCAGGGGGTTCTGACCCTCTTGTTTTCATTTGTCTTGTTTGTTTTCATCTTATCTTGAGAAGGAGACAATCAAGCTTCTTGAAAACTCTATTATCTTTCACTTTGTGCCAAACTGTGAAGTGACATGCAGCAGTACTGCCAGCAGCTGGGAGGGCTGCTCTGAGCCCGGGAAGGGGGGAAGCCTTAGGGGAAATTGCAGGTCTTGACAGATGTTATTGGAAATTCTGCCAGGCTCTGGTTCCAGTAACGCTGCTGGGGAGAGGGGCTGCCAGACTGGCACACCCAGCCCACTCCTGCTCTCGTTCCTTGCTGTCCCTCCCACGCCAGGGTCCAGCATGGTCCTGCTGCAATGCGCTGGTTCGTGCCCACGGAGGGCAGAGGTGGCCTAGGACTCAACTGCTCCTTTCTCCAGCAAACCATGGCCTGGCTGTCATGGTGACAGATGGCATCCACCTTGGATTATTTGTTTTGTAATATTTTGGAGCCTGGATTTGATGGCATGGGTTTGAAAAGTAATGAAGGCTTCAAAATAATGAGACCTCAGCGTTTGGCTGCTCACACCATGGGGAGGGCTGGGGAGGGGAGGTGGGCTGGATGTGGATGGCAACAAACTAGATGGGAGTTTCTTCTAGAAATTGGTTTTGTTGCTAAAACAATAATAACTGTAGACAGATCTTGGTTGCACAAAGATTACTAGATTTCTGTTTGTAGTAATTATTTTTTTTAACTAATTGAAGTAATCACCCACTAAGGGATTTTCTGGTTTGAGCAGACTTTTCCTTGTCCATATTTAAAAGAATCATTCCTTTTCAACTGTCATGTAAAAACTGTTTTTAAAGCTGTAAATCAGAGAACACAGTATACATTACCTTCTTACCACAAGTCCCATCTGTGCATTTGTACTTTTGTAAGGTCACCAGGCCTTGATCTTTTTCCTGCTAAGCACTGTCTCCTTGCAGTAATGAGTGTCTTGCTGTAAGAGGATTTCAGCTGGACAGATGTACCTTAATGTCTTGCAGCAGGATTTACTGTTTTATAAGACTGATTCTGGATTATTGTGTCCATGGTTGGAATGTGGCAAATGTTCAGGTTAAAGGAGCAGTGCTTGTGGCAAGGAAACTTGGACCTGTGCAAATGCAGAGATCCTTGTACTACAAACAAAATACTTTAATTAAGTTCAGCTCTATAATTAACTGTTATACTCACACTAGCCTATGCTGTACTTCAGAAATAACAAATTTCAAGCAGACTGGCTGAATCCTATTGTGCAGGAACATAACTGTGATATTGTTCTAATTAGGTGTTTGAAACCCTTAGTAATTGTTTACAGTTAAGTTTCTGAAATTACCACTGTGCAAGTGGCTTTCCAGTACACACTGTGGAGAAAAATAATTTTGGCCAGGTGAAAGCTCCAATCTGAGATTTCCATACACGGTTTTATGAACAAGCCATCTGTTGGCTGTAGGTGGTTTCTGGAAGGTGTCAAGGCAGTTTCAGTTGCCCAAGATCCTGCAGTGGAGAAACTCTGCCTGGAAGGCTTTGTGTGCCCCAGGGGATGCCCTTGTCCCTGCCCTGCCCTGTGGCAGGCAGTGCACTCTGTAAAGAGTGGTGATTACACTTGGTAGAATTCCTGTCTATAAATTGTTTTAGCCACATAAAAAATTATAAAGCTGTTAATGTACAGAGAGCAAATCTTCAGAAAATGTATAGAAAGAGGCTTATTCCTTGTTCTTTTGGGGGTTTCATGTGTTGGCTAAACAGAATGTATTTCACTACCATCAAAACTCCTTGCCTGAATTTTTATATTATGGGGGTTTTATTGCTTTTAGCTTGGTAGAATCATCCTAGTTGGGATTGAGCCTGAGCTACAGGATGTAGCTGCTCTTTAGTAGGTTCCTCAGTGTCTCGTTCACAGCTTTTGTTGTTCTGTCTCAGCCTTTGGCTGTTGTTTCATTGCTCTTCTTGTTGTGCATCTCCTGGAAGAGCTGCCTTTTGCTTTAACGCTCAGCATTTCAGCCAAATGATGCCTTTGCTGGAAAATTAGGCACAGAGGTGTGGAAAAGATCCCAAGCAAGTTTGCTGTTTTAGAGGCAGACTTCCAGCTTGTGAAAATGCTTACCTTCATTTTCCCTAGCTCATATATCTGGGGGGATTGTTGAATTTTATTTTTTTGAGTCACAACTTGACACTTTCACATGGGAAATAGTTGGCACTGGAGTTGAATGTTGGAGTTGAGTGCAAGCCTTTTGTTCTTGCTCCTCAAAGACTCCTTCCTAATGCCTGCAACATTCTTATGCTTTTGCAAATGTGCTTGTCTGAAGTACTGCTGCAAATTCATTTCTTTATCTAATTCTTTTTTATTTCCTTCTGAATGCTATTGGGGAATAAAATCAAATGTATACAGTGTGCACCAAATGGGATTGCCTCTTCTTTAAGGTCTAGTTATTGTAGACATTTGCTCTTGCTGTGCAGAAAAATAATGTTAACAGCTGCTTAATCTAGTTAGAAATGCATCTTGCTGTGTATTAAAAATTACTTCCACTTATCTTTTCTAGTGGTATAATTTGTAAAATCACATTTGAAAAACTGAAACGGCATAAATGTAACCTTGTTCAGTCTTTTTATATGTTAACATACAGAGAGTGAGCATTTAAAAGGCCTTTGAGTACATGACAATTAAAATAGACACCTAAGAAACAGCCACCTCCTAGGCACTAGAGTACTCCCAGAAATCTTGCCCAAAGGGCTTGTAGTGGTGCTAGATTATTTCAATTTAAAAAAAGAAAAAAAAAAAAAAGAAAGAAATAATTCTGCTGCTTTTCAAATGGGATTTGCTATTTCTGGAAACTATTAAATGTTCAGATTGAGGACCCACCCTTTATAAATTAATGCAGCACAGAAGAGTAATTAAATTTGGTAATCTCATTAAAGCTTTTAATGGAATTGATCATTTCAGGGAGTTTTTTCTGGTTATTGGGATTTCTGAACAAAAGAGTCACTATTGGATTATTACTGCTCTTTTCCAGTATCAGTTTGTTTTCAGCTGCCAGGCAAGACAGTCATTCTGGGACCTCAGTTTGTTTCTGCTGAGGATGGGAGCAGCATGCAATTCCCCCAGGAGAAGAGAATCTCACTTGTAGTGTTCTCCCCTAGACTGCTGGCCACAAGTTACATAATTTTTTTCTAAAGCTGATTACAAACTTAGATCTATTTTGAAAATGCTTGTTCATTAAAGCAAAAAGGTAAAGCAATAATTTTTTACTTTTTGCAAATACATTAGTAACATGCAAATTATTTGTTCAAATCTACCTGATTTGATTCTCCAGTAAAGAATGCCTTCAAGGTTTCAGCAGTATAGGGTTACTGTGAAATAAATAATTATTCCCTTTTTTTTTCATTTAGAACCTGTTAAAATTGTATTGGTGCAGTATAATGAAACTGCAGTGTGTCTATAAAGTTGCTGTACTTATTTTTACAGAACTTTGCTCATTGTTTTTCAGTTGAAAACAAAACAATGTAATAAGGCAAGAATAATCCTGAGCAATTCTGTCTATTATATTAGTAAATTCTATGCTGTGGAAGCATTTATTTTCATTATTTGTGTATGCATATGTATTTAAATCTATTTAAATCTATTGTCTTGTTTTGATGACCCTCTTCTCCATGACATTCATGTCTTTCCCTCAGTCTTTTCCAGCCTGAGAAATTCCACTAATTAATCTCTTTCTACCTGTCCTTCTGTCCTTTTCCTGCTCTGTTCCTGAGAAAACCTGTACAGATGTGAGAGACAAGAACAGCATGGACTGTTGAGGGTGAATGATGATGGTAGATGTAAAGGAAGTGAGAATGCAGCATAAATCCTTGTATGTTCAGTAGAAATCCTTGTTTTAAGATGTAGAAATAAGCTTTGTGGACATGTGGCCAATTTTCCTGCCATCCTGTGCATTTTTGGTTAACCTACAGGTCAGAATCAGGACTGCAGAGAGAGTTTGCTTTCTGCATAGGACTAGAACAGGGGACCAGGTGAACAGAACAGCTCAGCAGAGAGAAGCACTGTTCCCATGCCTAGAACAGCCCTTTCCAACTGCAGACAAATAATCCTGTGCCATCCTGTCTGTGCATCCCTGCCCTTCCCTGCATCCTCATCCCAGCTGAAGGGGTGAGCCAGGAGCCAGGGCTCTGCAGGCTGCAAAGCCACTGCAGACACAGATTAAAGTTTGTCCTCAGGTATTAATTCTGTCCCAGCCTCTCTTGAGAGAGCAGATATAATGGTGGGCTTTATGTAATTACAGCAATTTTCAACAGTATTTACTGGTTTTCTAGAGAAATGCACTGTGAGAACTTTTATTGACATAAAGTGGCAGTTAATGTCAGGCAAAAGTTTGTCAGAAACAAAACATGTGCATCTCTGCATTTCTGCATCTCCAGAAACAAATGATGTGGGCTTGCTCCAGACCCCTGTGCAAGTCTTCTGTTACAGATACCATTTATTTTACTTTTGCTGCTGAAAGATGTGTTGTAAGAAATGTTCATGAGAAGATTGATAGAGCCCATTTCAGAACCACTGAAGGGGACTCAGCTGATTTGCAGGAACCAACTTCCAGGCTGCTTTGTGAAATAAAGGAGTGAGGAAGACCAGAGCAGGAAGGGCTTTCTCTGCTGTGAGTGCCAATCCTCTCAAGCTTTGTGTAGGAGAGAACCAGCTGCCAGAGCAGATCCTGACTGGCTTCCTCTCACGTTCAGTGGCTGGGGCAGAGGAGAGCTCAGCTCCTGCCCTGTGGAGACTGCTCAGTGCAAAGCAGAGGAGCTGCTGTGGGCACTCATTTACCTCCTGTTACAGCACAGACCCCTCAGCCTGTGAGATGCTTCGTGGTGACACCAGCTGGGCTTCCACGGGAAGGGCTGATGCTCCCTTGCTTATCTGAGATTCAGGCAGTGACAGCAAGGGGAAAAATGGGGAAAAGATGCCTCTGACTCTGCAGTGCAAGGAGGGTGCTCACTGAAATTGCAAAGTAAACCCACAGCATTGGGTCTGAACAGTCATAAATAGGGAGTCAGTTTTAACATCATGGGCATCTGCTTAATCACTTCTCTACTATCTCAAAATTCACAGTAAACTATTTTCAGTATCATCACCATGATTAAAGTGCTAAAATACTCCAGGAGCCACTAAAATGGCATTAAACTTAATCCTAGTTTTGCTAATTATCTGTCTTATTCCTATAGAAGAAGAATATAGTCGACTTTGTGTTAATCTCTTTTATCAGGCAATACCATGTACTAGAATGAAAAATGAAAATAATCCTGATTTGAAAATAAATTAAGCAAAAAGGGAGACAAATTCTTGCAAGGTTTGCCCTGACAGCTGATTTTCATGTGAGTCTGGTGACTTCAGAATATTGAAAGATGGAAGGAAGGGGAGTCCACGGGTGAGAATTAGGACTCAGTCTCTCATTCTTTGCCCCCCAACAATGCCCAAGGAATAGGGTTTCTGTGTGCTTGAGCAAATACATAATTCTATCACTAATTCCTTTAGAAGAAACAAATTTTCATTTCTGGCTTCAGACTGTATTAAACCAGCTGCAGTTTCTTGAGGAATGCTGTGGTATAACTGCAGTTTATCATCTTACAACAGAATTTCCTTTCATGTAAAGCATTCCAAAATTACTCTGGAGTACTCTGAGTCTAATGAAGACTTCTCTGTTCAGAAAGGCTTACCAATGTAAAACTTTGCCAGCTAAGGGCTGGGCACTTGGGGAAATCACATAATGGACTTCATTAAGTTGTCTAAGAGGGTCAAACCAAAATATTTATTGTTTGAGGTGCCACCACCTCCTCTTACAAACAGGTCCCTCTGTTCTGGACTCATGAGCTGCAGGCTGTGCCTTGCCAGCAGTGTGAAAACAGGCTGGGTAGAGAGGGAATGGCTTGGTGAAGGTGTCTGTAAATATTTTCATGTACCAGGGGCAGTGGCAGCATAACAGAATACCTGTGAGAATATTTACTGAGAGAGGATTTACAAGGGTGATAGGACAAGGTGTGGGAATGGCTTCAAGCAGAGAGAGAGTAGGTTTAGGTTAGAGATGAGGAGGAAATTCTCCACCATGAGGGTGGGGAGGCCCTGGCACAGGTGTCCCAGAGGAGCTGTGGCTGCCCCATTCCTGGAAGTGTCCAGGGCCAGGCTGGAGAGGGCTCTGAGTAACCTGGCTGAATGGAAGGTGTCCCTGCCCATGAAAGGGGACTGGAAATAAATGATCCTTCAGGTCCCTTCCAATCCAAACCCTTCTCTGATTATATCACTGCCTACAAAAAGCTACAGCATCATGCCTTGGTTTGTTCCATGGTTGGCTGTTTATGCTGTGTGGGAGTGCATCCCATCTCCCTCCTGGATTGCTCCTGGGATGCTTTGTGGACTCCTGCAAGAGAGGGGGAGTGCTGCAGGAGTTCAGGTGGGGATTTCCACACTGGGAAGCATGGTGCCACCATTTGGGGTTGGTCATGCAGAAGGCTTGTGTCTGAGAAAGGGCTGTGAGGGCTGGGAGCAGCCCCCAGAGGAGCTCTCAGTGGCTCTGTGCTTTGCTTGGTCAGAGTGTTTAACTGATTTAAAATGCCAAGGGAACAGGAACCATTCCCCAGTAGCACTGATGAGTGAATCAGAGTGGTCACTGCCCCAAGTGCTGGTGTAACCCCCAGCAGACTGTGGCTCATGGGGTTTTACATTGCTGCAGCTCATCCTCTCCCCAGGGCCTCCAGCAATTGCCTTGGCTTTGGTCTAAGGTATTGTCAGATACCTTTGGGCATGGCTGTAACATCCTGCATCCATGATCTGAGTGAGGTGTTTTCCAAATGGGCTTCATTTGCCTGCTCAAAGCTGAATTTAGCTGCAATTCCCTGGATTCTTGGTGTTTGAGCATGCAGTCTGAGCTTTGGGAGGGAATTTTGTCTTTTTGAAATAAAGTTGTCTTCTCAAGGTATTTGATGAAATTCGGATGATCTTTAATTCTTGAGGGTCTGTTTCCAGTGCTGCAATGCTGAAGCTGATATGGGTTAGGTTTGAGGTTCTTTTGTTTGCATTTGAGCAAGTCAATTTTCAGGAGAAGAATTTTGTATGCAGCTTTTCACCTTATAGTACAAACAGTACTGATAAATGGCAAGTTTTGGGCAGCTTTATGTAAAAAAAGAGGATTTTACATATATAAATGTGATTATAAACTCTCCTAAATATTTTCTATAGGCTAAATGTTGGCTTAAGGTTTTCAGACAGCTATTTCTAAACAATTTTAATTAAAAACCTATCTTTTATGACCCTTAACCTATAATGTTGAATTATCTTGCCATTTTCAGGAAGCTTCAGAAGTTCTCAGATTATCTTGCAGAAACCATTACAATTCTCAATATTACTTTTAAAAAACATGTTTTCATGCACTCTACAGTTGATATAATGAGCCAGGCTTAAAGAAAAAATGTGTCCTTTTGAAATTTAACACTTGAAATCTTTAAATGGAATGGGGAGCAGGTGATTCTTCCTTAATATCTTGCTGTACTGGGGACATTTCCAGCACCAGAGAGCACCTGCTCCTCCTGCTAAGGAGTGTGTGCATCTTTGTGTAGCTGGGCTTGTGCACCCTCTGATCATCACTGTCATCCTTGTTCTCAGAAACAACCTGTTGGTCTTGAGTGAGACTGTGGGGACCTGTAAAAGTCACACATTTTTCAGGGCAAATTAGGATTTGTTACTTAACAGCTTTTGTGTGTGTGTGTTTGGAATAAATAGCACATTGCTTTTATGACAAAATCCCTTTGCATATAGCTTAGAGAGGAAACTTGACATTGTGGCTTTAACGGTGCCTAAATAAATGTCTGGTAAATTAGCACAAATAAATGTTCTTGTGGTTTACTGTCTATGGGGAAAATTAGTTTTCACTTGAAAATGTTGGAGCTAGCAAATTGGGAATATTAATTTACCCCTGCTCATGCTCACAGGCTTTTTATTCTCAGGTGTTGAGCACTTGTGAGTGTTTAAGATCCCTTGTGATCAAAATGCCAGTCCACAATTAGCAGTGAGAGTGTCCCCAGGCAGACCCCCTGTGGGTATTTGAAACCAGCCTGAGCAGGTGCAGTTTGGCTGCCAGGAGGTGGCTCTGGGTCCCTCCTGGTCACACATCTGGATTTTCAGAGTCCCCATGGGCCAGGGAGGATCCCTTTGGGACGCCCTAGGTCTGGGCTGCAGAGAAGTGTGTGGTGTCCCTGCACCCGGGGCTGCTGGCACTGCTGACCCAAACCAGCAGGGATCCTTGTCCTTGGTGTCACCTCCTCTCTGACCCCACACCCCATGGGTGCTACCAGAGGTTTTAGGTGGAAAGCTAAGGCAAGAGCATCAGCCCTCAAGGCCAGAAAGCACCTTATCCACTCACAGCCAGAAATCACAGAGCTCAGGTCACACTGCTACTGAGTTTGTCCCGAGCGAAGGGAGAGAAATAAATCTTGGAAGAAGCTGTTAAGGATTAATTTTGAGAAAGGTCAGCTCCTCAACATTTTCTGGATTCCAGAAGTACTTGTTCATTCAGTTGCAATGCTGTTGGCAGTTTAAAATATGGGTTTGGACTTGATGGGGTTGGGGGTAATCTATTAATCAGCACTTCATCATCTACAGCTGCTTATCTTCTCTTTTCTGTAATTCCTCTTTTTAGTTGGACATCAGCATTGTCTACGTACTTCACACCATCCATCAGGAGGAGTGAATGAAGTACACAGCAATATATCAGCTTGACTAAGCTCAATAAAGCAAGAGAGAAGCAGAGAATTATTGCAATAATCTTAAATCTTTAATGGTACTGGAGTTAAATATATATCATTTTCTTTACTCATTACTGCAGTGATAAAGCCCTGCTCTAGTACATAGTCCTAATTTGACATAGAAAGTTTCGTCTTGTTCTATTAGGTAAAATTCCTCCCCTACCCCTTTTTTTAAAAAAAAAACCAAACTTTTGGTAGAAATATGTCTGAACTATTTAATACCACAGTTCCAATAGATCTTGGCCAATTCTTCTTCTGGATTTTATATAAAAAATTAACTGAGCTTTGGAAGGAATTAACTTCACTCCAACTGTGCCTCTTTCCTGTGTGTTTGACAACCAAAAAAAAAGTATGTTAAGTTTTCAATGAGAGAGATTCAGCTGTTCCAAAGAATGAATGGCACTCATTTTTGTCTTGGTTAAAAATACTTGCAGATGTTTCATTAATAAACTGTAGTGTCCTCCTATGAGAAGAGATTAAACTTGATGGGAATGCAGGAAACGTTCTTGCTGCTATTTGCATGAAAGTTTTCCCAGCTTTGGCAGAGCTACAGGAAGCTCTGCAGGGCTTATTGGGCTTGGCTGACAAATGTTCAAATGTTCTGAGGATTCTGTGGCTGCCTGGTGAGCTCTGCCCCAGGGATGGAGCTGAGCTCTCCCAGCACACCTGCCCTGGGACTGGGGTGGGATTAGACTGAACATCCCTGCAAAACCAGAGGTGTTCTTCCTGTCCTTGCTGCCACAGGACTAGGGAAAATCAGGGCAAATGGGGCAAACCCACAGATTCCTCTGCTGTCAGTGTAATGGGTTCCCAGGAAATTTACAGGGATTTTCCAAGTTTATATCCCCTTGCTTGCTTTACACAATGCTGTGTATGCAACTCTGCTTATCAGACTTTGAGATGAGCATTAATACAAGGCTGGATCAACAAATGTTAGAGGGAACTGAAAGAGCAGGTTGAGATTAATTTATTGTTTTCCTCCATTCCTTTTAGTCTGGGACATCTCTGCAAAGAAATTATATCAAGGTTAGGGTTCTGAGACTTGACTTTGCAAGTTCAGAATGGTTGAAATTACCTGCACAATGATGGATGGGGCACACAGCAGAAGCACAGCAATGTTTTGGCAGCCCATTTGCCAAATCTTGCAAGAGGACTGACTCAGAACACACACTGCCTCATCAGGGAGAAACTTTCCAAGCTGAGAGCAATCCATGCAATGAAAAACAAGCTCTTGTGGTGCAGAGGATAGAATATGAAGTCATTGCTTTTAATTAAACTGTTCTGAGTGAGACTGAACTTTGCAACTTCAAAGCATGTGTAATTGATGGATTTAGTGCTTCATACATATCTCCACAGTCCCAAAAATTCTGGTCACGTTTTAGGTAAGTGGTGGTCATGAAAGCAATTTATGGATTAACATGGATTAAAGGGAGGTTCTTTCAAAGGAGTATTTCAGCAGTAAGAATGATAGGCCTAAAAGGCACTTGTTGTAAAGTTTCTAAAAACTGCACTTGCTGCTGTGGACTAGACTTATAATCAAAGCTGTGATTTAAATTTTCCTAATAACTTCATGTTATAACTTTTCCTTTCTGTGCCCTCTAAATTACTTTGTCTATTCTAGATAAATGGATCTCATCAAGAGTGAAAAGGACATCTTTTGTGAAGCATCAAATCTTTCTTGCTGGAATCTAGATTTATTAACTTCACATTATGAAGTTAATAAATGTTGTCCCTCTCTCCCTTCAGAGGCCTTTAAGGAGAGAATGGACTGAACACTTAAAGGTTTAGGACATTTGTGTGTAATGAGGAGTCCTTAAAAAGGAATTGCATCTTTATCCTTAGGGGTTGACACCTCATGTTTGGGAAAAACACCTTCTAAAGAGTTTGCTGCTGGTGGTGGATTTTTGCTTTTTTGTTGTTTGGAGAAGTCCATTTGGGCCCTTCCAATGTGTTCTCTCAGACATTCTGTGTGTAGTTGGAGTTTCAACTCTCCTCGGGCTCCAAGTGGAGCATTAATGAAATGTAGAGTTGTACAGTGCCAATCTAACCATGATTATAGAAGAATGTGTCCCTGGGATTGCAGCTTTGAGCTGTACAGTAATTCACAGGGATCATCCCCAGAGTGTCACTGTCCCAGCAGTGAGCAAGGCTGCAGAGCAGCCCACACAAGAGAGACAGAAGATGGCACAAACACTGATGTACACATTTCAGAGGCAATGTCATCCCTTTGTGCTCCTGAAGATGCCTCAGGAAAATCTGGGTGATCTTTTTAAGGGCTGGAGATGCCTGATGATAACAGCTATGATTCCAGCAAAAGGCAAGCTTTCAATTAATATCTGGTAGTTATTCAACCCATAAAACACACTTCCTTACATGTGCAAGCTGTTCTCAAGGATAGCAGATTTTTATTTAGAACATTTAAGATACACTACAAACATTTGGACCCAAAAATGAGATTTATTTCTCACAAAGATGTAAGTATCTATATGAAAAAGCACTCAAAAACCTGGAAATATCAATGTTCTGTTTATTGAAGAGGTACAATTCCAACAAAAGCAACATACCTTTGAGTTGCATGAAAAAGAACAATTTTTTCCTCTGTGAGCATTCTTTTGAAGAACCCAACCAAAGTACTTGTGACTTTGCCTGGAAGCTATAGTTAGCACTAATTTATCTAAAAGTATGTAATGAGGAATATTTTATCCAGCTGTGAGTATGTGATGATGAATTAGTGGGAATATATAGCCATTTGTTATGCTTATATAGCAGCTCATAGCTGTAATAATCCTGGATCACTTCACTCTTCTCTGTGAATTGGGCAATATTAATATCCATTTTTGCCAATGGAGATTGAGAGACAGAGAGCTCTTACCATCTGCTCCTAATGGAGGCTTAAACTCTCATCTCTCTCCACCCATGCAGATAGACTTAGGAAACTTTAGAGGTACTTTAGTTTTAAAGTTCACATATCTCCAGGACCACATTGTCCCAGGTTTGAACTTCTGAGCAGATTACCTTTGTTTTGGATCACACCTAGAGGAAAGGCAGGGCTACAAGGTCTCCCAGATAATGTCCCTGATTTCAGCCTAAGGGAACCATCAGTCACAGAATGGTTTGGATTGGAGGGGACCTTAAAGTCACCTCATCCCAACCCCTGCCATGGGCAGGACACCTCCCACTGTCCCAGGCTGCTCAGAGCCCTGTCCAGCCTGGCCTTGGGCACTGCCAGGGATGGGGCAGCCTGTGCAGGGCCTCACCACCCTGGCAGGGAACAATTCCTTCCCAACACCTCATCTAAACCTGCTCTCTGTCACTTGGAAATCACTTGAGTTCAGGAACTCTGAAACACCCAGGAAGGTGAAGCAGTGGGTGTGGGGCTTTGCTGTGGCCATGCCTGCATGGAGATTGACCTGATCTGAGCTCCTGAGCCTGGTTACCCAAGCTGTAAAGCCTGACCTCCCAGGTACCTCCTGAAGGCACCTGACAATTCTGTTGTGGAACAAATCATTTAAGTTGCTGTCTCCAAAGTCAGTGGCTCCCCACTCCTTCTGGGCAGTGGCTGCACGGCTCAGGAGCTGCCTGAGGCAGCAGGTTGGTGCTTTAGCTCTGCCTGACCTCCCCAGGGGCTGTGTGCGGTGTGCCAGCCCAGCCTGGTGTCCCTTGGCAGGCCATTTGCAGCTGGGCTGCAGAGCAGAGGAGCAGCGTGGGAGCTGCAGCTGTGCCACTGCCAGGCGTCACCTCTGCAGCTCTGGGGACTCAGGAGAGCAACAGGGCAGAATTCTTTTCCTCTGCTGGCTTCCCCATATCCTTTTATACCAATGGAAAAGTATTTGATGAATAAAACCCAACAACCCATCTGCCAAGGTCAGAGGGAATCTCTCCCATCAGCGATTCTTCTTCTCTCTTTTTAATTTTGTTACTTGGATGCATTTTCTGATAGCACTGTCTTATCTTAAAAGAACTCCTCATCTTACCTCAGTGCCTGCACCCAGTTCAAACCTACCAGGTTGTTTTGAGTGCTTTTCTTTCATTTCTGACATTCTTGTTAATGCCCCTTTTATTAAGAAATCTGTACACCTCACAACACACTATTTCACAACAAATTCCTGATCTTCTCCATGAAACTCACTCTGTGCATGTTTATCTTCTGGTAATTCAAACTTGCTTTCCTTTTCCAGCTGTCTGCTCTTTGAATTACCATAATCTTGACTCAAATCTACCTGGTTATCAGTTGACACAGACAGGTTTATTGAAGTGGCTTATTCTCTCTGTCTGACAGATCTCATATTTAGTAGCACATTTCACTTCTGCCTTATTGACCAGAAATTCCTTTTGAGTCATGCATCTTTTTCATCTAGTTTTCAGACCTTGTTGCTCAAATGACAGAACAGTTCATTTTATATTACAGTGCTTGTAAGCAGAATCTCTTATGTCCTAATTTAGTTATAGGGGATACCCCAAAATTCCCTTCTAAACCAGTCATTATCTTCTGAGTAATAAATAGGTCTGTCAGTGTTGTTGTAAATGCATTTTCCTTCTCCTGAAGGACTTTGCTGTGAAATTTTCTACTTGCTTGTAAGTATCAAGAAAATATCTACACTTTTTAAGGCACACATTTTAGACCTGACTCCCCAATCCCCATCAAGTATCTGGAGAGGCAACTGCTGTATAACATCTGAAATGTCTACATCATCTGCCACATCTGTGTTCTACACAGACATGCTGATAAAAAAGCCAGAAATGGCTCTCACCTGGGCAGAGCTAGAGAGAAGTAGTAACTTTTCTGTAGGCATGGTGAACTATGCATTTTTGTTCCTCCCTCCCAGTGGAGCCTGATTTTGCTTATTTCACTTATCTCTATACTTATGTAAGCATGTATTGGTAAAATTGGCAGAAAGTGTTAATTTACAGATAGGTACAAGTCATCTTGGGTGACACAATGCAGAAAATTAGGGCTAAATAACCTATACTGAATGTTGTTTCAGTAAAGATTTTGATTTTTTTTTTTTTTTTGAATGTGAATTATGCCCTGGTGTCCTCAAAGCACAAAGTGTTATTGTTGTTACCCTTATTAGAGATCCAACATGAAACTTCAGGGTCAGTGTAACTCTGCTGCTGTGTTGGAAAGTTGCTGGCATGATGAGGGATCTGGAGAAATGTGCCTTCTACTTAACATCTCCTAGTGATAAACAGTTTCCAGCCTCTGTTTTAGGCACCTGCAGGCTTTGGCTGATCCCACAGAGCTCACTTGCATGCCATGAGACATCCACTAGATGTGGTAGTTTGTGTTTCTTTCCATGTCAATTGCTATGGCTGACCAAACACCAAGAGATCAGGATGTCTTTCCCTAGAAGAGCCTCAGGCTGGGTGCTCTAGGGTCACCCAGGGCTCAGAGAAGTGTTTTGGGGAGTGGCTGTGGTTGCTCTCTATAAATGGCCCAAATGGAAGGCAGAAATGTTGTTTGAGTTAACAAGCTGCACTGGCAACAGAACTGAAATAAACTTTTTAAAAATTAATTCATTCCATAATTATAAGGTCACTAAACACTGGGGTGGGGAGGTTCTGGAGCAACTTTCCATTTCCAGTAGTGGGGACAAGAAACCAAATGACTTCTGAGATGGAACTTTCTCATTTATGAAGTGTTTGAGTTATGTGGTTGCCTGTGAGAACAGGGAATTGTGTTTGATGACCCAGGAGGTCCTTGCCAGTCTTACTTCTCTGCATGTGCAAGGAAAATAAATAAAGCTTCTTGTGTGCTTCACTGGGTGCAAAATACTTTCTGTAATAACCCTAGGAACCTAGCTGGAAATAAGTAGTAGAATTGCCAGTTATAATCTGAAGATAAATAAAGCTGCAGTGACTGGAGGAACAATGTGCAGAATCTCTTGCTCTCTGGATTTGGGTGGCTGAATTGTCTGTGATGCACTTCCTTGAAAGGGTAGTTGTCATTAAAGCAATTTGCTTTGTGTCCTCTGCTTGCATTTACAACAGCACATCTTGTATGGAACCACGTGTTCCCTCTTCTGTTGTGCTTCTGTTGTCTCTCTGTGCATTTTTAGCTGTCCATCCCATGCTTCTGTGCTGCCTATTTACATAATTGGCAGTAGAAACTGCTGGCATTTACTTAAAATCCAGAATTAAGCTGTACCACGTTTCCTTCTCTACTAAGAAACCTGAACTGCTGCAGCCATCAGGGGTTCCCAAGTGCCCTTCTGATCCTCAATTCCTAAACCATCCCAAGGTTACTGGGGCTGCTGCCTGCATGTCTGACCACATCAGGCCAAACAGAGCAACACTGCTGGAAATCCAAAGATTCCCTACAAGGCATCATCAAAATACCAGCCTCAAATCACAGGTCTCTTTGCTGTGCTGCAAATCCTGTGATTCAGCATGTCAAAAAGCAACTATGAAGCTTCCAGCTTGGGATAAAATAATCACAGGAAAATAGGCAGATCTGTCAAGTTGTTAAAAGATAATGCTGAAATATGCAACAATCTGCTCAGCAATAAGGCTGTCAAAGATGGTAAATATTAGTCTAGAAAATGGGGAAATGGACTTTTTTTACATTAGTGATTGTGAAAAATAACCTGTATTTGACTTTGCATTTTAATATTTGCATCTTTAACCAACACTGGAAGGTTAGAGCCAACAAAAAATTGGAAAAAGAAATTATGTTAAAAATAAATACAAAACATAAACAAAGGAAAAAAACCCAACAACTCTAAATCTCTGCTGTATGACCTTGTAGAAGAAAAATACAAAGCAATGGTTTGTATAAAAAATAAATTTACTTAAGCACATTCGGTTGTTTTTTAAACAAATCTTTAGGGTTCATTTACTGTACAAAATCCTAATGGCCCTCGAGACTTGAGAAGAAGGAGTGGAAAGTTTCAGTTTCTTTCTGTAACATTGCAAAGTCACCTTTTCCATTATCAATTGCTAGAAGTCTCCCCAGCACACTTAGTGACCTAAAAGATAATAAAAATACACTGATGTGTATTTGTGATGGCAGAGGATCCCTGGTCACTTGGACAATTCCATACTCAAACTGTGCACATTATGCAAGCACAAGCCCTGTGTCTTCCATTTCCTGGGATCATGAGGTGGGATCATCATTTCCCCCTGGAAAAATGATGTCTCTGCTTTTGGGGCTGCTGCTGATGGATCAGTGCCACAAATGAGCATTAATGGTGCAGCATCACTTCAGAGTGCAAGAAGGTGTTTTCAATCCACTGCAGGTGTTCACACTCCTCAACGTTTTAGACAAATGGCTCAGATAGGAAGGGACTTATGGTCCACTTGAACTCCTCCAAGATCATTAAAGTGATGCACTTAAGAGTGCAGTGCTTTGCTGCCACTGTGCAGAGCAGAGAAATGCCAGCCTCTGGGATGGGATGGAGGCACAGCTGCTTGAGAATCCTTGAGTTAAGGTTTGTTTCTGCTGAGCTGAGCTCTGCCAAGCTCAGGTAGGCTGGGCTGCTGCTATGGGATGAATGTGAGACTTTGTCAGCAGAAATAATTGAACTTCTTCTTGCAGGAGAATTGTGTTCTTAATTGTTGTCTGGAAAGCTCTCACACTTGTGTGCTTCAGATCAGACAGTTTGTCTAGAGGGTTGTTCTGGCAGCTGGGGTGAGTCTGTTGTTATTCTCTTGAGAATCCAGCTGAGTCTAGTCATGAAACTGAGTTTGATTTTATTGCATGTGCCTCGTGAGAGGCTGAACAGGTGAGAAGACATCAGTTTTCCTGGACCTGGCTCAGGGATACAGCCAGAGCCACAGCTGCCCTGTGGTCCTGGGGAGGCATCCTGACTTCCAGTGGGCAGTGCTGCACTGGGACAGTGCTTCTGCTGGGACACTGATGGAGGGTAACCACCAGAGACTAATAACAGCAAGGGCTGGAGCTCAGGACAGACACCTGGGCAGGACAAAGGATGCTGGAAGCTGAAATAAGGAGTACTGAGGTGAGGAGTGACTTCCAGTGGCTGGAGGAAGGCTGTTGGCAAGGGAGAGCCTCTGGGCTTAACCAGGCAAGGCCCATGAGCTCTGCTGTGAGTGGTGGGTGTGTGGGGTAGCAGCAGCTCTGGGATCAGAGTACTTAGAACTCCTGTCTCTGAGAATTACCCAGCCCATGATATTCCCAGGGTAGCACAAAAGGATGCATTCTTAGAATTGTGCATGCACAGGGCTGTGGTGTCTGCTTGAAGAAATTGAATTAAGCTTAACTGGACTTGACTTTGCAAACTGAATAATCCTTTGCAACACTGTTTTGCACGCAAGAGAGATGTGTAAGCCTAGTTTCAGCTGGATTTCTGGGTGGTTCAGTGCAGATGATTTATTTACAAGGTGGTCTTTCATCTCCCCTGCATCGAATTCACTGGTCCCTCCAGTGAACCCCCAGCCAGAGCAGTTTGTCCTTCTGCCTCTTGCCAGCCACCCTGTGCTCCAGGCTGGTATCCCTGCTGTAAATATGTTTAATGTGGTAGATGTGGTTGCAATGAGAGCTCCTGAATTTCTTTGTGTGCATTTGTGGCAAACAGCTCTGCTGGTGCATGGCATCCTCAGTCTGTAGCAGATGTCCACCTATGCACCCTCTACAGATGCTGCTGACAGCTTAACAACTGATGTAGTCTAAAGATAATTAAATATTAAGTCTTGAATAGGCTCTGGTATCCTATCAGTGGTTGAACTCCAATAATATATGTGCCAATGTTTACTGCTGTGTGCTAAGCCAGATGCATTTCATCATTTTGATCCTTTTCACACAGCTTTTCTCCTATAATGCAGCTCCCTCTAAGCAGTTGTGCTCAGCAGCAGCCCTACATACTTTCCATCTGGCTTTGCCATGAGAACAAGCTACATGCAGTAAATGCATCTCTGTTCTGAAATCAAGGCAGAGCAGTTGCAGACACATTCTGTAGTCACTATTGGGAAAAAATCTGTCCAAGGTATTAATGATTCCTTTAAGGTTTCATAACTAGTACTTACTGTCCTCCTCCTTTCATTATCCAGTGATTTTCCTATCCCTGAGTCCTTTCCCTGGCATGCTCTGTGTAGTTGTATTTATTGTTATATTTATTGGTACAGAATGGTATGGTACTGCATGCTTTCCTGAAATTGTTCCACACTAAAGCCTCTGGCTCTGCTTTTGCCAGAGCCATACAAATTCTGCAATGGGTCAGTTTTAGGGGCCCACCTAGGCTACTCCCATGATTGCCTTGCTGGGGGAAAAGGTCAAGGGGAAGGAAATGATGCCTTTGAAGTTTCTAGCTCTGTCTCTTGTCCTGGTTATGACAAAGACCTGTGCCTCTGGATGTGCCTGGATGGTACTAGATAGCATGGACCTGAGGGCAGAGAGAGCAGCAGGAGCAACAGCAACTTGTTCCTTGGCCACTTTTGGGAAGATGGACCCTACAAGAACCTCAGACTGCTCAGGGATCACCCCAGCACACTGGCACTCAAGCACAAGATGTGACCTTGTGTTCAAGTTCATGCAGCACAGCCATAACCAGGTGGAGAAAGTAATTTTGGTGTCCTTGCTTGTAGCAGCGTGGCCCTGCATTATGGCTGTGCTGCTCTGAGCTGGGGAGCTTCACCAGCTGTGTCTCAAGCACAGAGTGAATCTTGCTCTGCTCTAGCTGACAGTCCAGTCTCTTGCCATGAGAGTGTGCTCAGCAGAACAGTCTCTTTCAGGAGAAAAAGAAATGACAACCACAGATGTAAAAGCAGGCTGCATGTCACAGAGCTGGATACAGAATACCAGCTAAAGTCTGTGTCTTTTTTCTTATTCATTTTTTGTCATTTTTGCCTTAAGGGGCAGAGCTCAGTTCTGCAGGTTCTTTGCCCCACCCCTAGACAGCAGTGTCCAATGGTGTGCATTCATTATTCACTCTAAATTGAAAAGTTATTCTAATTAGACAGTGCTGTAATCCTCCTGCTGCTTTGGATCTGATGTCCTCTAGTGTAAACAAAAACCCATCAGACTTGAAGAAGTGGGTCAGCTCAGGAGACATCACAGTGCATTATAGCCTAATCCAGTGGAATTGGTTCTGAAGTGGTGCCTCTTGCAGGGGGAAGGGGACACTGGGCTGCAGCCTGCACTGTCAAAGGGTCACTGCATTGCAGGAGTGTAACAATTGTTTGTTGATGTCACATTTTTTATTTTAGGGCATGTGCTGCATTTCCACAAGGAAATCCATGTCTTTCATGTGCTTTTCCCATCAGTACTGCACAAAAAATTGAGTGAAATACCTTTTCAAAAGTCCATTTGCAGAGCAATGAAATGAAACCATCTTAATCCAACAGTATGTACAAGTGTATAAATTTGGCAGTGACACATGGATGTATAATTGTACAGCTTATGTACTGCATTAATGAGGTATAAAACTTGTCTCAGACATGCAGCTATGCAGTGCCTTTCATTCCACAACTCCACCAGAACAGCAGCTCAAGGATGAAAGCATGTTCCTTCCAGGGGGTTTGGAGGAAGCACTAGCACCAGGTGTCACATGGCTCAGAGAGCCGCTGTGGGGCCTCTGGGTGCTGCATTTGCCCTCCCTGCACTGCTAGCTGGTGCAATTTAATATTTCTGTCAAATGCCAGACTGCAGGGCTGGTAGGACGTGGGGAAGTCAGGTGCAGGCTCTGCTTTCTCTGCACTTGTGGTTTGGAAGGAATTGGAAGGGGGTGCTGGAACAGGCAGGAGCACAGGGGAGCCCAAAGCACCCAAAGAGAATAGCAAAGGGCAGTGGTTTTGTTCTGCTGGCAGTGAGAATCCTGGGTTAGCTGCAGGTCTCCAGGCTGTTGGCACAGCTCAGCTCTGTGGCTGGGGAGCCCTTTGCCCACTGCGTGTGCTGTCACCCCCAGTCAGTCCCACGTGGATGGGGGACAGTGACCAGCCCAGGGCTGGGGACAGGTGCATCCCTCTGCAGAGGCTGGGGGTCAAACTGAGGGAAACCAGCCACTGTCACCTTGCAGGTTTATAGAGCTGACCTGGGGGCATGCAGAGCTCTCACTGAAGCTCAGAACTGTGGATAGACCAGGAAGAAAAACTCAGAGTTGTAAGAAGTTTGAAAATTAACTTTGCGCCTTGCCTGAGTAGTTTATTTAAAAAAGGGAAACCACAAAACAAACAAAAAAGCTCCAAAACAGAAACAAAAAAACTCCCCCAAACGCTCCCCACCTCCTTGTTGCATTTCTTATTAAGTAATTTCAGCTAAATTGTATTTGTACAGTTGTTAATGGCTTACCTAAATGCAGTGGAATGCCTTTCCAAAGCTGATCAGGGTTTTATTCTGCACTTGATCAGAGTGAAGTAGGTAATCTAAGCCTTTTCATCTCTGGGTACTCATCTGTGCTGAAGAGAGATCTGTTAATTATAGCCTTCCCTCAACAAGGATTTTCTTTCTTTCTGTGTGTGTGTGAGTGGAATCAGTGTTTTAACAAAGCAACCAAGGAAGTCCATGTCAGGTGCTCTGTGGCAGCTCTGGATTTGCAGGCACAGAATGCCAACCTGTTGTTTTTTGTGCTGGGGAGGAAGGCTCATCCCTTCTGTAGATGAGTGGAATGGAAGAGCAGTTTCACACCTGATTTGCCAGTGTTCTAAGTCCTGGATGAAGTCAAGAAGCCTGGCATTGTTTTTTCCAAGCCACAGATGGAGAGAATTGCAGAGGTTTTATCAGCCCAGGATATCAGTTTGATTAAACATGTTTTTATAAACTTTTGTATTGTCTCTGTGGCCTCCAAGAAACATGTGAGAAATAAGAGAATTGAGAAATGCCATAAATAACCCTATTTTCAAAAAAAAAAACTAAAACTTTTAGTTGAAGTACTTTTCCAGGAGCACATCACTCCATTGGCAGTATCAACATATTATCTGTCTTTTAAGCAGGCAATGATTATAACAGCAAAGAGATGATGTGCAGATGTTACCAATAAAAAGGGAATAAAAGAGGAAATGTGAACGTCCCTATCATTAAAAATCTCAAAAATAAAAAACAAACCAGTGGTGATTAAACTAGAGGGACCAAAAGAAGTTCATCTTTCCTCAAATAAAATCAAAACTAAAGAAAAGATTTGTAAGCATCTGCTCAAGATAATGGGAGACGTGGAAAGGAGATTGAAGTGATGGAAGAAGCAGGTGAAAAGTAATGCATGGATGATCCTACAACTGCCTATAAGATTAAAAAGTTTATCACCATAATAACTTTCCCACAATGGACTAACAAAAAGCAAGTTGAGAACTTTACTGATGCAATTTGAGAAAGTGATGGAAACATTGTAAAACTCTGTTCTAAGAATGTGGAGTTTGGATTAATGAGTTAACTGGCTTTTGCACATTTTCAGATAGTGTGCTTAAACCAAACTCTATAAAAACCCTCAGAGTTTATGAGTAATCCTAGTAACAAACAGTGCATGTTACTAGGTAGTATTATGGTATTTTATATATAAATAGATGTATTTTCCCTTCCAGTGCAGGCCCTTCAAATGCTAAGATTCATTATTTATAAATTCCTTGGTTTATTTATTGGAATTTTACCCTTTTGACAACTTGCTTGAAATCTCTCACAATAAGCACCTGACCCCATTTCTTAGTTTTTAATTTCAGTAAAATGATTCCACTGTTTCTGTTGAGAGGATTAAAGAAAATCATATTCCACTGCTTGTTTTTTCCCTTTACAGCTGGATTACTGAGAGAAGTCAGCACCTTTAGGCAAAAAGTGCACACAGTGTTTTCTCAAACACTAGGGTCATGTCTTTTGGCCTGAAAACTCAAATTATTCGAATATCAGGCCATGTCAAATTTAACACAGAGAATGGCAGGTGCCCAATAATGAGAGGAACACATGGAGCCTGTCTCAAACACAGGGACCTCAGAGATGAAATATGGTCACATCCTTACAGTAATGGTCAGGTAGCAATTGCAATTCTTGCCACCTCAAAATCTATTTGGTAAATGGATATATGGTAAATATAGTATATTATATATGATGCATATGGTCATAAAATACAACCTATATAATCATAAGATTTTTTTGCTTTTACTGTAAGGACAAAGAAACAATAGAACAGGTTCCCTGGAAAGTTTTTGGATTCCCCATGCATAGAGTTAATCAAGTCTCATTTGGACACAGCAGCCTGACATAGTTGGACTAGATTTCCATGGGTCCTGTCTCAGCCTTTCCTTGATTTTATATTTGCAAGATGCTTGCTGTGATTTTGGCAGACTGGGACTTTCCATGCCCTGAAGTGCATTTTAATGACAAAGTTTCAAGTCCAGTAAGAGGTTTGTAGGGGAAGTGTGACAAAACCTTTCCTACAGTGGTACAAATGTGTCACTATTATATACAGCAAGAACATGGAATAAGGTCTAGAATTAGGGATTGATCTATAACTCCTGCATGACAAAGCATTAGGAATGCTTTGTAATTAACAATTATCAGTAGGAGTCTCCTACAATTTTCTACATCATATAGTCCTTTAATATCTGCTTTGAATTTCCTCTTAAATTAGCAGAACATCTATTTCATATAGAACATCTGTTTCATAATGTATTTGATCTCATTTTCTTATGCTTTCAAAATGTATGAAAAGAACCAGCTGCACCTACTTTGATTTTTGTGATTCTATTGCATTTTATTATTTGTACAGGGATGAATTTTTGCTTTTGGGGAGAATGTCCTCTATGTAGTGTATCTGCTATTCCAAACTCTAATGAAGCTTAATTTTTGAACTTAGATGCTTTTTTTGGTTTTGGTGGGGCTTTTTTGATTTTTTTTCTCCTCTTTAATGCCACACTTGCTGAGGTTTGGAGCAGGAAACTATTTCAGAGGCAGATGTTCAAACCCAGTGAACGTTTTCCCCTTCCCACTTGGGACATGGTGCTGCATTTGAAGAATAAGAGGGAAAGATGTTCTTGTTCCTCTATATTTTATCTTTAGGGTGGTTCAATTTCTGCACTGAGAAAGGGATTTGAGGGTGCCTGAGTACTGTTGAATGGACATAATTCTGCAAGCTGCAGTGCACTCATTTCCCATTGATTTTATCAGCAGTTGGGACCACTGTGGCCTTTGAAGCCAAATTATGCAAAGCCTGTTGGGAGGCTGGCTGGAGGAGGGAAGGTGGTGTAAGGAATCCAACCTGTTTACTCTGTGTGACTCAGTGACAGGCAAGGGGTCAGAACAGGGAATTGGAAATGAACTGAACAGAAAAGGAAAGGCTCCTTGATTTAGGATTGCAAAAAAACTTGTCCTCCTTGTGGACACCTGAGAATTTAGTCTTCAAACAAGGGACAAACATCTGACACTGAAAACAACTTGCTGCTTGTGATTTTTTTTTTTTTTAGTAGAAGAATCTATCATGATAGACAAGTCTAGAAGAGTCAGGGGAGGTTGTTAGGAAGACAAGTACCTAAGGATGACATTTTATTTCTGATTTGCAGTTGGGAAAAGGAGGATCCCCTTTGTGCCTTGGCTTTGGGCTGTAGCTGCCTCTTGCTTGGGGGCTGCTGCCTCTGCCACGCTCAGCCAGGAGGGAATGGAACCAAACCTGCTCCTGCTCCAGCTGCTCTGGCACCAGGAACCTGACAAAACCTCTGCCCATCAGAACCAAAATAACTTCCTGCTTATGGGGCTTCTTCAGACTGCACTCCTTGGCATTGTATTGCTATTAATAGTTCACCTCCTGGTGTCATCACCCCAATTTCCTGCACAGCAGGCTTTTCACCAAATATACCTACTGAGAGTAAGTGTCACTTTACTTTTGCTGTTCAGGCTGGCAATTAGCAGCACTCTTGGAAGCAGATGTGTCTCTGTGTGTATTTATATATCACATATCTATTCTCACCATGTAATATATATTTTTTATATGACAAAACACACACTTGCCTCTTTCATTTTTAATTAAATAAATGTATATTTGTGATCTATATTTAAATATTTCCTATTTGTGTTGTGTCCCCCTTGATCCCTATCAGTGTTGAATAATCTATTTTATCATGAAATCAATCTATTTAGGTTTATTTTTAAAGTTAGGTATTTAGGTCTTTTAGTAGTCTCTGACAAGGAAGCTTGCCTATGCATTTTTATTAATGTCAGGCTGAAAATTGAAGTGATTTTAATATATGTTTTAATTGTGTGTAAATTTAAATTTAAAAATTTAAAAAAACAGCTTAGGAGGCAAATAAGGATAAGATTCAGTGGTAACTGTTAAATTAATCTCAAAATGCATCTTCTTTCTGATGAGGTTTGTAAGTAAAAGAAATGCCATTGCCAGTGCATCATGTTTCATTGGCTGAGGCAGTAAGTGGGGAACTTCTGATAAAAACCAAAGGGACTTTTTCCTTTTTGCTTCCTGATTATTAGAGAAAAACACCTTTAATTTTCTTTAGAGCTATCTGCTCTTAACTTTTAGTGCCAGGTATTGTAGCAGTCTGTTATGTTGGTTCAGGAATATTTATCAGTTTGATTCAATTGAACTGCCCTTTCCAGATGAAGTCCTAAAGAATAATCTGTGACATGCCAGAAGCTTGTGAGAGCATCAGTGTACAGCAGGGCAGAGCTGCAGAGTAGGAACCAGCTGGGCAACAGTGTCCCCTCCAGTCTTTCAGGTTTTCTATAGGAGGATTTAGTGCTCTCTAGATTGTCTGAGTTCTTATCAGCATGGCTGATAAATTACCCACTGTATCAATCCGTGAAAATTTGCAGGATCTCTGCAAATGACAGGAATATCAGAAGTGACAGATAATTTATTTGGTGTGGTTGTTAACTGGACATGAAGTCACTGTGAGCAATAAGCAGAGCACTTTCTTGTCTCTGACAGTGAAATACTGGCTTTAAACCTCATCAGCCTTCAAGGTTTCTGCCTACAATGCTCTGTAAAAACAAATTGTTTAATATTCTGTGGGAGCTCTGGCAGCTGTGCTGGCCAGACACAAAACTGAGTTTTCTTTTATTCTCCATTAATAGCTGAGCCCTGTGTGAAGGTGCAGAGGGGGCTGAACAATTCCATGTGCTGCACTGGCCACATGAAGAGAGCTGTGCTCGCTGATGCCTTGGGAAGACTGGCCTAGAACAGAGACTGGGCAGAGTTACAGAATAAAGCAGGGATTTACTAAAAGGCCTCAATGGATGCTCCTTGGGCAGCACCAGAGCCCAGCCAGGGCTGCACCCAAGATGACCCAAAATGGTCCCAAAATGCACAACTGCTCACAGGGTCTGACACCTTGATCAGCTCTGCTCCATTTGCACCTTGCAGTTCATTGTCCCACCCTTGTTTTTCTCTCTCCAGCCCACGGGGTTTGTGCTCCTGGGCTGAGATTTGGGTCATTTGTCCTGGGTGCCCAGCTAGAGAAGGAATTGTTTTGTCTTCCTGCTCTGTGCAGAGAGCTCACCATCCCATAATATGAAGCTCAGACTAAAGCAATGTTCACACTAAAGCAGTAGAGAATCTGAAAAATATAAAAACTAAAGGGCATCACACCTGGGTGCCCTCAGAGCAGTGAGTGGCTCCTGCTGCTGATGTGGCCAGTGCAGAGATTCCCCTGAACACTCACAGGTCCCTCTGGTCCCAGTTACAGCCCCTGTCTCACATCTGCTCCCCTCTGGAGTGTCAAACTCGTGGTGAAAGGGAGAATTTTGCAGCTGGTGGTGTTTGTGCACATTTAAGAAGTCCTTTTAAGCCGTGTCAGCGTTGCACCACTGTCATTTGGCTGAAGAATTTTTTGTTCTTTTCAGTTCTTCACATTGTTTACTGAACTTGGAACCTGCTTCCTCACATTCAAAGGTGCCTTGGATGCTCTTGGAGAGCAAGCATGCCTGCTAGAGCATTGCTAAGCTGCTGTTGAAGAGATACAAAGTGAGATGCCCGTGTAATTGAGACATAAAAAATCAGAAGGAAAGTGCATAAGCCCACTTGGGAATGGATGTTGGTTTGCTTTTTGACAGGGGTTTGTATTTCCCTTCTACTTGACTGTCACAATTAAAATATTCATTACTGTCAAATATACTTTCTTTGCAAATAGCAATTGAATTCTCTCTGGGGCAGTGAGGAACTTTGTTCTTTAAAGTCCAGCAAAGCTTGCACTTTTGGGGCCCTGTAAGCCTGGAGGAAAAACATTGTCATTCAGAAGTCAATTCTGCTCACCCATTAGGAAAGCACATTCACACTAATGGCTCTACAGTCAATCAGTGACAAAGACCTACAGGAAAATGGACTTGTTTCACTCTTCACTGATCTTCCAATTTGATCAATACTATTTTGAATGAACCTTTTTTTTACTTCATCTGTAACATCTCTTTTTACAGCCAGACTGAGTGTGCACCATAAAGCTGAACTGCAATATTGCTAAAAGAGCCAGCCATGTCTTTTACAGGTTGGAGTCCACACCAGAGGCTCAGCTTCATTCAGCCACATGGTTTTATCTCTTTCCAAATGATCTCCTATCATTCTGTGCTACCCTGAGGGAGTAATAATCCTGATCTCTCTGCTGACTCTGAGCTGTTGCTGCTCTCTCTAGCAGAATTTCTCACCATCTACCACAGCTTTCTGTTTGCTTCCAGAGTGTTAGGGAAGCTTTCAGCCTTTTAAATTCTGCTGTTGTGTTCACAGAGTTTAAAAAATAGACTAATGGCTCTGAGCTGAGTTGAACTTTTACCTGTTGCAGGTGCCTGTGGTTTTGAGGGCCACATCCCGTGGTCCCAGGCTGGGACAGAGGCAGGGGTGTCCCTGCAGAGCCTGTGCAGAGGGGGTTTGATTTCCTGTGCCCACCTGCCTCTGCCTGGCTGCAGGGCTCACTCAGTCCACGGGGTCTGTGTGGATGCCACTCAGTTGCTTCTGTAAAGAAAAGCTTCTCCCAGTGTTTCATTTCCTCTCTGCCTTTCACCACTTGATCTAAACACAAGCTAGATTTCCAAGGAGAGGGTAAGAATCTTAAATGAAAATGCCTCTAAATCTGGGTGTCAATTGTGGTTCCATCCAAAGAGTAAATAAGGAGCACAGTGGAGATCAGAGGCTTTTAGCAGAGCAGTTTCCTTATTTTCAGTGTCTTACATTTCATTGGACACATGGCTTCCTGTAAGCTGCGTATTACCACAACAGCAACAAAAACATTTCTGCCCCAGGGAGGAAATTAGTGGGTCTCTTGTGCTGAGATTTCAGTGGTGGAGGATTGCCAGAGATGACCAGGAGATCTAATTCAGATCTTACCCTTCTGCTATAATGAAATGGTTTGTAAGGTGTTTAGAGTGTGTCAAGTTAAGTACAAGGCAGAGGAAACCATGTCTAGAAGATGCTCTACAGCAATATGAAAAGTGATTGACTAATTCATGCCCTAAACAGCTGAGAAGGGGAATGTTACAGCAAAACATTAGTGGAGGCAACAAAAATCTCTGGATGTTGGCAGGAAGAGTTTTGTAGGGATTTTATACCAAAGATGAAATAAGTTTCTGCAACGCTGGGATCAAGAAATGTCCACAAGGCACATACTCTGGAAGCAGAGGGAGGAGTTGCTGTTAGTTGTAAGCAGAATACAAAACTGAAGCAATCTCTGTAAAAAGTGGTTAAGACAGTTCTAATTGGGGTAAAAAAAAAAAAACAAACAAACAACAGAACCAAGATTTCTGCTGCATAGAGTAAGAGAATGTTATAGTCTGGGCAAGTTGGATGGAGAATTGGCTGGATTCCACTCTTCTGGTCCAGAATTTTTCACTGACTTGCTGCATTGCTTCCTCTCTGTAAAATGGTGTAGAACTGATGCCTGTCTTCTGAGGGGCTGTAGCATCTTAGCCTAGCAAATGAATTAGATTCATATGCTCAATGGTGAGCGTAAGTAACTTCTCACTACTCCATGTAAATAACTTCTCAGAGATGCCAGTAGCTTGTATCTGGTGAAATGTGTCTATTCCTTCCTGGGGTCATGGCCAAAATGTTCAGGATCCAGTTGACCCCTAGCAGAACTAAAAATTCAGATGCTATAAATAGCAGAATTATGGAAAATATAAGAGTGTAATTCTGAGAGGATTTAACCAAATCATTGGAGTAATTCTTGTGCTACTCTTCATTAGCAACAGACCATCATCAGAAGGGCCATCTTTTATCTAACACAGGTTATGATGTATCTGCATTTTGTAAAAGTTATCAGTGGGTTTTCAACAGAGATGTCCTGAATTATTTTTATTTTCTCGGTCTCCTACCAATGCAATTCCATTATAAACTGCAAGTATAATGAATATAAAGTCATTAGTTTGAGGAGCATTTAATAGAATAAATGGTAGAAGTATATTTGTAGTTCATATAACTGCTACCATGGAAGGGCCAAAAGTGCAATTTTTTTAATGTATAAAATTTTTTTTGTATATAGCTTATATTTACTCTTTTTTAATCACATAGGAGAGTGAAAGCAAGCTTTGCAAAACCACAGACAAGATGCTCAACCATGTATAGACTTGCACTGTCAGCACACTCTGTTTTGCACTCAATTGTTACTTGTCTCCTACACTTGAAGACAGAGCCTTGCTGTTCTTCCCCCTCTTTTCTTCCCAGTCTGCACAGCTAATGGCACATAGCAACACAGTGCTATCTCATTAAAAATGATAGCATGAAATTTAAGAATAAAATAAGTGTCCCTAACATGTCAATAAAATTAAAGAACATCCTTCCCCTTCTAGATTTTCTTAAGCCCAGGATTTCCTGTGTTCTTTCAGCAGTGCTTTTAATGGGCTTTGAGCTCATCATGTTATATTGCATTGGGATAATCTCCATATGGTGGAGGTCCTGCCAGCCCTACCAGAAGGGCATTGCTATTCCTCAGTAGCTTGGAGATTTTCAACAGAATAGTGGGCCATGAATTTTAAAAATTACAAACATAATCACAATGCTTCCACAATGATGAACTTTTCACAATTAAGGGCGTTGCTTGCAGTGTCTCATCATTTCTGAAGCTATTTTCAGCTGTTACTCTCTTTGTCAAAACTAATCCTTCTGGGGATAATGCATTAAATGAGGGTGAAAATGGGCACCTTCAGCGTGAGTGTGCTGGATTTAAATTCATAATGCATTACCACAATTGTAAAGATATTGCTGAAGAAGTTTTTATCATTTTGTATTTGAGGAGTACTTAAAAAACTATAATTGAACCAACAACCGTGGCATGATTTTAGGAATGTGTGAGAACCAAAGGTCTGATTTCATTCACCCAAAAGGATTCTACCCAAATCCCTGAAGGCCTAATGAAATAATGTCTGCTCAAATCATGCCATAGCATCATGGTATAATGAGCCATAAATTATTCATCATGTTTTTTGTGGAGGGGAAGCCTCTTTAAACTTCAGGGATTTGTATCAGTTTTCAGAAAAGTGCTTTTTTTAAATTGGTACTTGGAATGGTTGCAGTGTTTCCCACATTTATCTTTGGTTTCAGTCATTTGTACCATGGTGTCAGCCTGTTGATACCAGTGAGCTGTTCATAGTCTGACTATTAAATAGCTGTAGCTTGTTAGTAAATTTTTACTCTTGTGATGACAAAGGGAATCGTGGCATGAGCCACAGCTCTTGAAATCCCCAGGGAAGTTCTCACTGCTGTTTTTGGGCTCTGCCTCCTTGACATGGAGTTCAGTGACTCCTCCCAACAGAGCTGCTGGCTGAACTGAAATCACCCCTCAGGAGGAAAAGAGGAGAGGCCAGGCTGGCTCTGCACACCAAATGCAGCTGGGAGATGCTCAGAGTGAGAGCCCAGAGTGCTGCAAACCCTGCATTGTCCAAAAAAACCCCTATTCCAGCCACTTCAAACAGGGCAAGGGAAAAAGAAACAACCCCACCCAAATAAAAGGTGTTAAAGCTCTGCTCTGTGCTCACACGTGTGTGTGCCTTTCACACTAACAGGCAGCTCCATGTGGGCTGGAGGGAGGAATGGGAGAAGGGAGAGGAGCTCCCTGGAATGGGAGAAGGGCTCAGCCTGGCTTCACTGTGCAGTGGGTCCAGGCTGGCCTCCCCAAGCCCTGCCTTGAATACAGTCTAAACTCTGTGTAGTTCTCAGGATAACCCCCAGATTTTAAAGTTTTGCTGGAGTTTCATGCTGTTTATTTTAGTCACTAAAGGTGAGCAGTATCTTTTCAGCATACCTTTTCAGCGTGTAGAATCTCTCCCTATAATGGCACACATGGAAATACATTTCTTTGGCAGGCAGTGAAAATCATGGATAAAAAGAGTACTTCAGAACACCTACTGAACAATCAGAACTCTCCCTTAGACTACTCTTTTTACGGAGCTGTAATTTTACAATCTATGATATTAAAATGGAGTTTGGAAACTACAGTATTTCTGTGTGGAATGTCAGAATGGTAAAAGAAAAATGCTATGCTGAGAACCAAGAATTATCTCAGCTTTCTCAGTTTGGATCCAACTAAATCTATCAAGATAAGTGACAGGTGATTTATACTAACAAGGAATTGTCTGAGAGGAAAAGAGAACTGAAAGAGAATTGAATTGAGATAGACATGAGTGAGGAGAACAAGACACTTGAATTTCTCAGATGTGTCTAAGCATGTCATTGTACAGACGAGAGCTAAGGGAGCAAAAAAAAATCCCTGATCAAGCACAGAGGCAACTACCAAACAGAAACCAGGGAAAAAAACCCTCTGGAGAAACTAATTTAAGTATTCTGGACAAAAGTAGATAATGAGGAATGTACCTTAACACAAGTTTATTCCACTGGCAGCGTTAAAATGTCACCTGTGTATTTACTGAAAGCATTTCTCATCATACTCTGAAACCATAGCTGGTGGAGCTGCAGCTGCTGCAGGAGGAGCCTGGCTTGCAGAGGGGCTGGAGCTGCCTGTGGGGCTGGTGCAGCCAAGCAGCTCTGAGCTCCAAGTGCATCTCCCCTCCCAGATTTCCTGGGAAGAAGAACTATGTAAGAACATCCTGTCCCTTTTTGGGGGTGGCAGTGCTCACAGAGTGCATGGTCTGTGCACAGGGAGCCTTTCTGAGGAGAAAGGCCAACATTGACATAATTTGATTTTTAACTTCTGCTGCTGCAAAAGGAGGATTTGTTCCATGAAACTGAGCTGATGGTTCAGGTGGCAGTAAAGCAGGAGCAGCTTCTGCCTGCTGCAGGAGGAGCAGGGCAGAGAGGAGCCCATGGAGGCAGGATGGAGCTGCTGCTCCCCAGCTGTCACCCCTGGGGAACCCTCCTGGGCAGGGACAGGGCCACCAGGCCACTGGCAGAGGGGATGTGCCATTGCCCCCAGAACAGGGAAGGGACAAAGGGACAGGGGAGTGACCCTGGGGAGCTCAGGGCTCTCAGCTGGACTCACCCCAGGTCTTTAGGGGCTTTAGGCATGGCCTTGGCAACCTGAAATGTACCAGGAAGGGGGTTTAACAATGAGATTTGCTTAGGTTTTCACACCTCCATTTTATGAAAGGCAATGAATGTTCTGCTTGTTGAGAGGTTAAATATAAAAGCTTGTCTCTGGTGCAGCTGCCATTATTCTGTTGCAGTGTACCTTTCTCTTTTTTGAAGTGAAAAATTCATTACTTCAGACCAACTGTTCCTTTTTCCCTTCTTTAACATTTTTAAAATAATCTTTGAAATTCTAGAATAAAAAGCTGGGAAGAAGTGTCAGAGCTGAACAGATCCAGCTCCTACACTGTGGTTCCAGCTCGCATAATTAGATCTTCTAAACTTAATTAAATCTTCTTTTGGTGCTGTTCAGACCTGTCTTCAGCCTTCCATTTGGTTATATAATCAACCTGTATCATTGTTTAATTACATCAACTATGTTGGTTGGCTGAGCTGAAATCAGGTTGCTTACTTGAATACACAGCATTTGAAAGAGAGGGAGAGAGCATTTATTCTCATTTTCTTCCCTGCATGCTCCAGTGTGTGTAGTGTTCACCTGTGCCTGTCTGTTCATTGTTTCCAAGTAATTATTGCAATTTAAGAGCCATTTAATTATAACTCGTTATATTTATTTTATTAATAAGTCAAAAGAGTTTATATTTCTCCAGTCAGTACAATGAATTCTCTTTATGATAACAAGGGAAATTCTCTTTTCAGTAGTGATGGCTGCATTCTGCTAATTTATGTAGCCTAATAGGAATATTTCTTGTAGCAGTCTTTAAAAATAACTTTTTGGGTGCATTGCCAGTGCATTCCAACGCCAGTTACTCACACAATTTGTCTTATTGATGCCACTCTGCTGTGCCTCTGTGAGCATTAAAAATTCTGACTGTCATTGTATAGATGCAGTTAAATGTTAAAACCAGCTGGGAATGTCTCAATCAATTAGTCTGGTGCAAACATTAGATGCAGAACAATAGCAGTGAATTCCATCTTCAGCTTGTGCTGTAACTACCAATGCTTTAGTCCTTATGCAAACTTTCTGAATTTTTAAAAAAGTTTAAGGTGATTATAAGGAAAGCTGACAGGTTTAGGTCTAGAAGTTGGTGTGAGTATCTATTTAACATTCATACTTAGGAGGTCTGTCTAAGAAATAGCAGTATTATGTAATTTGTAGCCTTCTGCATTGCTTACTGTATCAAGGGTCTGTTTTGCAAGTTGAAAAGGAAAGAGAAATCCATTTACTGCCTGGGTAGTTCCATTTGGTGTTTACATGTAGTTTACAGGGAAGGAAATGCATTTTTCTTCCTTCTGGAAGAGCTGACTCTCATATCCATTTGCAGGCTGTGTGTTATCTGCTGAAGCTGGGAGACAGTCAATACTGCCTGTAAAGTGTAGTTTCTATACTGAACTACAATAAATACTCATATTCTGATATTTTCCAAGGATTCTGATGCTGAGCAGCTTTACTGAAGCACAGCAAGTGCTTCACACTCAGTTTCCCAGCAGATTGTTTTCTTTTGAGGCTAATAATTCATCAGGGTGAGCATCTCCCCAGTTCTCAGCCAGAGGGGCTGCTGGTGCCTGGGCAGAGGAGCAGCTGCACTCAGCTCTGGCTGCAGGGCTGGGCAGCTCAGGAGAGCAGGAGAGGGCTGGGCTTCCTTGCTCTGCTGCTCCCACCCCTACCATGGGTGTCCCTGGACACAGGGGTCCTGCATGGAGAGCTGAGCCACATTTGGGTTCTGGTCCTTCCTGAGGAACGTTCCTGGGCTTGTTTGTTCATTTCTGAGGGATCTCAGTGAAAGCATTTCTTTGCTCCAGGTGTTCTGTAATCACTGATGAGTTTTATCCAGTTTTCTGTCACACACTGAGACCATAAATATCCCTTTATGGACCACAGGCCTTTTCCCCAGTACACTGTGTTTGTCAGTGTGCCACCAGGTCTGCAGCAGCAGTGGGAGTGGGACTCTGTCCCTGTGGGCTCCTTCAGACCCTGGTGGATCTGCCACTGGCAGCTCCCTGGGGACAGAAGAGCCTGAGTGGGGCACAGAGCCCTTGGCACTGCCACTGCCTGCCTGTGCCACTGCGCTCCCTCAGCCCTGCTGAGCCTGCCTTTGCTCCTGCCCAGAACCAAACAGGAGGGGAAAACTGAGAAATTACCTTTTCAAAAGTGGCCACTGAAGGCACTTTCTGTTGCTTTTGCTCTAAGCACAGGGAACAAAACCAAGCAGCTTTGAGTGGAACACAGAGATATCAAGAACAGAGAGTTCATGTCCCTTGACCTGCTGACTAGAATACCAGCTATTGAATTAGCCTTTTCTAGTCTTTCCCCCCTTCTTTTCTCTTAGTTTCAACCAGAAGTCCAACCCTCCTCCAGTCAAGAACAGTGTGGAAAGCCCATAAATTTCTGCTCCATCTGTGCCTGCCCCTGCTGGTCCCAGGCTGAGGAGCCCCTGGGGGGAGAGGCTGGGGCTCCTCTTTGTGGAGGCAGTGATGGAGGAGCTTTGCTGCCAGGACAGAAGGGATTTCAGCACCAAGCCTGAAATGCCCCTCAAAACCAGCAGCATCTGCTGGAGTCATCATGATTTCTCTTTCCTAAATGTGGGATGTTGCAGCTCTGTTTCATTGGCTGCAGCCCCTGCACCTCACCTGTGTTTGACCTGCCCCTGCCCCTGTCTGTGACAAAAGCAGAGAATGCAGCTGGAAATTATAGACCCAAATAATCTGCAGAGATCAAAAGAGAAGCCCCCATACAACTGCACAGTGTTGCTATCAAAACTCTGAATCACAGTGATTCTAAAAGAATTTGAATCAGCTTGTAACTTTATTTTCCAGTCTTATCTGATATTGTCTGCTGGAGAAAATACAGGGAAGCTCTGATAACACACACACATGTACATGTAGCTTGAGCAAAGATCAAGGCAACTGCTGAGTATTTGACTGGCAATTATTCAAGCCTTAGGACACCTTTTTCTTGAAAATACACACAAGGGAGAAATGAAAAAAAACCATGATAAATTATTAATTCAAAGGAAATTAACATGCTGTCTGCAAAAAATAATCACTCTGAAATGCAAATATGGCTAGAAGAGTTTAGCTGGTTAGATATGTTATCATTAAAACTATTTATGGAAGTGTATGTTGTCATAAAAGTTAGCTTTGGATACACAGCTGCTTCTGCTTTAATTCTACATGAATTAGGTAAATACAAATTGTGTTGTTTCCTACAAACATTTTAGGCTCTAATTTTATTTTTATTTTGACCTGAATGCTTTTTCTGTTTATATTTGTAATTCTCCAAGGTATAACTAGTGTTTCATCTGCTATACAAATACAGTATTTGCTTATTGCTGAGAAGGAAACCTTTAAATATTTAACAAAATCATGTTATGCTTGCAGAAACAGAGCAGAAAAAGTTTTGTAAATCAAAATGCTGAATAATGTGTTTTTAAGGAATGTGTGATGAGTTATAACTTTTTCTCACATGTGTGTGCTTTGAGTATAATGGTCCTTTGGACCTCATTTATGCTGCAGACTATGGGTAAATCAAGTTACTTTATTTTAATTTTCCCCTTTCTCAACTACTTCTCTGTCTTGCTATTAAAGACTTGCATTTCAAAACCATCCAAGCAATTGTCTTTGACAAATTTTAAACCACAAATACTCACTTAGAAAAGTCAAGGGTGTTTCTAATGATTGGATTTGATTGCCCTGATAATCCTGTTCTGTGGGAGATGCCAGTGGGTATCCCAGGGTGGCTCCAGTCAGTTCTGGAGGAACTCTGTGCCTCTGGAAATAGGAGCAGCCTTCAAACGTGCCACCTTGTGATCCTTGCCTCAACAGAGGCAGCAGCAAGACCTTTTCCAGATAAATCAGGTGTTTTGAAACCTGAGGGTAACCTTTTTTGCATCATTGGTAGATAAAGAAGCTACTGTTGGGTGGTAGTTTTATGGATTGTTGTCATCTGTGCAACAAACTAGCTGCTGATAATTAATAAGATCCGTATTCTTTGGGACAAGAGTACTCACTCATCTTTATTTGTTTGAAATCTGGCTGTTAGAACAGGAGAACTGGTAAAGGGTTGTTCAAGTCCTGGGATTTCAGCTTCAGACAGATCCAAGTAAAATGCAAATGCCACAAAACTGAAGCCAGAAAAGGGAAGTTTTTACAGCAGTGCTCTCAGAACTTGATCTCCTGGCAGTTCACCTGTAGCTCTGTTAAACTCCTTGGCACAGGACTTGTTGGAGGGCTCTGGGTTGCTGTATCATTGGTTACCTTGGAGATCACAGCCACATAAAGGGCTCTGAGAGCACCTGAAGTTCTTATGGCATTGGGTGGATTGACAATTAATCTGACTGAAAGCAAAAGAAATATTTCTTTTATTGCACAAGAAAGATTCCATATGTTTATAAACCTCCAACTTAGTACAAGGAGCCTGTTGAGCAATTTCTGAGTTAAAATTCTGTGTGCTCTGATTGTGATGCTTCTCCAAGGCACTGTTCCTCCAGCTGTGGGGTGTTCCACTTCCTGAGGACTACAGAAAAATGCCAAAGGAACTGGAAACTGGCAGAAAAAGCTGTAAAGTATTCAAATATTCTACCAACTATCTCAGAGTTTGCAGGCAGATGGAAACAGAGCCAAAAGTGAGGTTGTATTTTCAGCAGGTCTGAGAAATTCTGATGGCTGGAATTCTTAAGCAGCTCCTTTCCTCTTTATATTCAGATTGTTAAACAAGGATATTTGAACTTCTTTCTGTGCATGGAAAAACAAAGAGAATCTGATGGATATTTCTATTTTAATTTGAAAGACTACAGTATATCAGGGGAACATGTGGGAAAGAAATATTATGAAAGTGTGTAATCTATTTTAAGCTAACCTACAGTAGTAAGTGAAAATGAGTGGAAAAATAATCGTGGCAGTCTCTGAATCACTTTAACACCAACACTGAGTCACATGTTTTGAAATTGCATATTCTGCCTCACCCACATTCTGCCTCCTTCCTTGTCTGTAGCTGCAGTGAATGTCTGGGTCTGCACCTACTGATGCAGATGAAGGTACTGCCACTTTTACCTTTCAGTAATGATCCCTTTCAAACTCTGGTTCTGTGTTGATCCTTTGCCAAAATTCCTTCCTTTGGTATAATTCATACAGGAGATGCCAAATACTTGCCATTTTGCCTGTGTTTCATTTACCTGGCCTTATTCCATTTTGTTCTTGCAGGTAAATCATTCTGGGAATTATTGGGGGAAAACTGATGTCAATGAAATGCAAAGTCTGGCTTTGCTTTGAATGACTGTTTTTTCATTTTAATTACATTTGCAACCAATTTCTAGTTAAAATGAATACTCAGAATTCTCTCTTATTTTGTGACAATCTCAGTAATTACTTTTCTGGATTTGCTCTTTGGAAAGTTCTGTGTTTGGCTTTCTTTCTCTCACTGCCTCCTTCTCAGGTTTCTGGAGCTCCTGGCTCCATCAGAGATAAATTTCTACCTACAATGTGTTTGTGTCTGTCACTTCTGGCTCATTCATTGTCTTTGTGTTGGGAATAAGGAACACAAAAAGTGAATTCCTTCTGGTGTCTGAGAAGACAGAAATCTTCTCTCTAGTGCAGTTAGCCTTTAAAAAAATGTGGGGGTGGAGGGGCAGGAGGGAGGGATTACTCTGGAAAGCCTCACAGATTATACATCTGCCCCTGTAATTCAAACTGGGACTTAACACAAAACCAGTGAAGTTGATTGAGTAACTTAATAGTGGCAGCATAATCTCCCTTTTTCAGTGAAATGTGTCTTGGAAACCCTCCCTCACTAACCACCCCCTCCTCTTCCAGTGTTTGAATGCTGCTTGCTGTACTTGCCAAATATAAAATGAAACACCTGCATGGTTGTTATGCACAGCTGTATCCATCTGCTGAGCATGCCACTTGCCATTTGCTTTGATTAAGAGCAGGTTAAGAGACTTTAATTAAATGAAGTCCATAATACAGTGAAGCATCCACCTCTGCAGCCTCTTGCCTTGATTATATGTTTCTCTGCTTTTCTCCTTGAAAAAGACAAGCTATTGACTCCAGAAGGGACACAATTTAATGGTAACAATAGATAATGATTTTTCAGTTTAAATATAGAGCACACTGAGGCTGAAACATTGGCTGGGATTCTGTGAAGCCCTGGTTCTTTCTGTAAGGTGTGGGATGGGGCTGACAAACTTCTTGGGAGAGGCAGATGCTGATTGCTGGTTCTGCTGCCATCAGGTAGCACAATCACATTGTACTGGCCCTAGAAAGACAAGAGAAAAGAGATACCTGAGGTGAGACACAGCCCTCAGCCCTTTTTGAGTTGCTCATCATGGATACATGAACCCATCTGTTCTTTGTCTTAACAGGGATCCCAAGGCATAAATGAATAGTGAGGGGAAAACCCTCCTCATTTCTTTTGGTTATGAAATAAGACTGTTTGGTTTGGTTTTTGTTTGGGTTTTTTGTTTGGTTGGTTTTTGTTTTCTACTTTTCCTGAAGCCATGGTTATCTGTGATTAGAATATGAAATATGTTAGGAATTATTCCATGGAAAAGCATGTAAACCAAGAAAATATTGCCTAGAACTCTGTCATAATGGGCACATTTCCCTGTGGGTGCAAAACAGTACTGCAGAGTTACAGCTCTAAATGGCTCTTGAGGGCACTGAGGAGAATGACCCTGGTCCCATCCCAAATGAACATTAGGGCACCCAATCAGGACATGCTCCTGAGTCACAAACTTTCCTCCTCCTAATTGCTGTGACTCAGCAGATTTGCATCTTAATGAGAATTAGCTATGTTGAAGTCAACAGTGATGAAATGCATGCAGTAATTGCTGTGTACTTTTAATGCAGATATTCAGCAGCACCTTTAGCCTGGCAGCAGCCATGGTCTGCAGTTTGCAGTCAGAGGAGCAATCAATGATGCATTTAAACAAAGACAAAAGTTATCTTATGTGTGCTGTGATATGAAATCAGACTGAGATATGGGGGCATATACTTCAGCTCAATTGGCAGCCTCAGTCTTACACATGAAAAGGACAAATTAGTGACAATAATCCTCAAGTGATTTTGTTTGGTTCTTGGTGGTCATTTTTCTGAAAGGGAAGCCCAGAGTACATCTCTGGAGTGAAACTGTGGAACTCATATGCAACTATTGCTACACACTTCTGTTATTCAGAAAAATGTAAAATAAATGATTCTGGATTGCACCAGAAAATTGCTGGAAAGTAGTCATGGGTGAAATGAAGCTGCAGTTGTTGTTTTGCTTGTTTGGGAAATATCAGGGAACATCTGTAGCTAGAAGGTATGTCCAGAGTAATTTTCTGGCTTTTTCAGTGCTGTTCATCCCATTTCTAAAGGCAATAAAGTGGAATAAAGAACTTCAGAAGGGCATTTAAACAGAACAGGGCTGAACCTTTGCATTGAGACTGTGCTTGGAGAAAAGGTACAACATATAAATAGAAAAAACCTTACCAGGATTAGAGAGAAAAGACAGACTTGCTTTTCAGTGGAATGGCAGTCTGTTTTTGAATTGATGCCATGTGAAGAGAATATGGAACTTTAGATCTGGAATGCATTTATTTTTACCTCTTTGTCTTGCATTTACTTTCCAGCTTAGCTTGAGCATCTTCTGAGCCTTTCTGCTTCTTTTCCTCACATTTTCATACACAGGCCTAGCAGACATAAGGTACAAGTGAAAGTAGGAAAGAGCAGGTTTCATGAGAATCCTCCTCTAGAGCACAGGCAATTTATTGAGACCTCTAGCATTTTTATATCTATTAAAATTTTATCTAACCACATCTTCTGCCGAAGTTTGGGACTGATTTGGGTTGTATGAGAGATTGCTTTGTTCAAATCCTGCAATGAGCAGTATAAAGAATGTCAGAATTTTTTTATAAGCATTATCTATAGAGGTTGTAAATGAGCCTTTGCTAGGTAAGTCTTGATAGCCTCCTAGAGTTTAAAACTGCAGTAGGGCTGTAATAAATGTTGTCTTTCTGACCTTCTCAGCTTACTGAAATAGTGCTTTTCTGAATGCATAATGTTTTTAACATTGATTGACATTTGGGAATGTGTGGCTTTGTCTCTAGACTGAATAAAAATTTTTTTAAATCTTATTTCATAACCAAAAGAAATGAGGAGGGTTTTTCCTCACTATTCATTTATGCCTTGGGATCCCTGCTAAGACAAAGAACAGATGGGTTCATGTGTCCACACAAAATGGGCTGAGGGCTGTGTTTCACCTCAGCTATCTCTTTTCTTATAAACACAGGGAATATGTGAGTATTGCCAGATCTCATTCTGACCAGAAGTTTTGTCTTGGACATGAAAATTTTGTTTGCAAAATGATCGAGATTTATGGCCTTGTAAGGATGTGGTTTCAATAAATCTGCCTTTTCCAGGGAAAGGAAGGATTTTGCCACAATCTTCTGTGCTGGTGTTGGTAATGATTCAGTTGTGTTTGAGAGGAGCCAGAGGAGCTGGGCATGTTCCCACTGCTGAGCTGCAAATTCAGAGCCACATTCTGTGTTCAGCAGGAACCCCACTGGGTACACTCCCAGTGCCTGGCCAGAGGCTGGTTTTTGGTGCAGCAGGAAGCCTCTCTGCATGATTCCCTGGCTGGAAATATGCAACAAGGGTCCAAAATCCTGTGGGAGCATTGCAGTTTGCTGCTTGCCAGGTTCTGGGTCACCTTCCTGAAAGGGAAAGCTGATCTCTAAGTGGTAACTCAGTCCCCAGCCTGGGACACTCCTCACACCTGTGGCTCCTCTCAGGAAGGACATCAGATCTGTCTCAAGGCAGGTGTGGATGGACATGGTCATTGTTTAGCACCTGGTGCACACTTCAGCTTTCTCAGTAATGTGGAAAAAACTGCCACTGCAAATGGCAACAGCTATCAACAAAACCATTTATTAAAAAATGACACCAGGGTATCAATCAAGTTGACAAGTTTTACAAAACTGACCTTTGTAAGCCAGAGAGAAGTGGGTGAAAGTCACTTTGCATTCTGAATAATCCCCATAAAGAGCAGTGCAGGTACTGCAGGCACTTTACCAGTGTGGGCACAAATGATCTGTGCTGAGATTTAGATGATAACAAGAAAAGTCTGTCTGTTCTCTCTATCCAGCCCTAAAGCTCCATAGACTGATCTCAGAACTGAGGTTTAAAAAGAATCTGTAACCTTAGCACCTAATAATGTTGTGATGTTTGAATGTGTTCTTTGAAATCACATTGGAAGTTTATAGCACTCTATGGGGATTTCATATTTATTTAGCATCAAAGATGATCAAAAGAGAATTATAGGAAAACCCAAAGGTTATGAGTGAGGCAGAGCCTGAATGTGCTGCTTCATCTTACTCATATCCAGTAGCAAAATCCCTGCCTTAGATTTTTGCTGGTTTAAATGCCTTCAAAACCAGCATTAATGATCCAGATGAAGGGGGAAATCAGTCTGGGATTTATCATAAGGTGCCAGTAGGACCCTGCCTGGCTAGGACCAGCAAGAGCAAGTTAATTAGACTGTGCCCAAGGCTGGGGCAGCTGCTGATGTGCCACTGCAGGCTGCAGCTGGGGGTGTCTGCAATTCATCATCAGGTAACAGAGCTGGACTGAGCTGCAGGGAGAATCCAGAGCTGTGCCTGGCTGACTGACTGGGACTGGTGTGAACCTGGAAGGAGCAGTTCAGTGAAGACGAGCTCCAGAAGGAGAATGCTTTGTGTTTAGCCCAGTCCTTGTACCTCCTAAACTGTTTCCCAACTGATCCTTTCTACCTCAAATCAAATTTATTTCAATTGATAACCCACTGTCCAAAAATAGCCCATTGACCTGGTTCTCTGCATCTCACCGTTTGCCAAAATTATTTTGAAATGTGTTTTTTTTCTGGCAAGTCTATTAATAGAAAAAGAAATCAGACTCAATGGCATGCATGTCCTCTAGCAAAACAAAAGTGCACATCTTCAGTATAGGAGGAAAAAAAGATAAGGGGAGTGTGGGGCAGCAATTGGACTGAAACTGTTATTCCAAGTACTTTTTGCCTTGGTACTGAAGTTCAGTGAATCACCTGAGGCTCTCTGACCCATCTTCTGCTTGATTCTGAGATCTTCAGGTCCATAATTATCTGATATGTACCTCTGGCTTGCTGTGAGCACTCTTCATTCTGTTTACAGTGTCAGCTGTCTCTGATAATAAGTTATTATACAGGCCACCAAGGACCTGACATCTCTTGTAAATGGACACAGCAGGAGTGCAGCAAACACCATCAGTGGTGTCCTGGGTGGGAGAGGAGCACAAAATTCAGTGATTGATTTCTCTGTCACACTCTCACTGCCTTCATTCTTTAGGGCTTTTGTCATTCCTGCCCCATTTGGGGAGATGTAGTCCCAGCAACTCCAGGCCAAAGTGCTGATGTTTCACTTGTTCCCGCTGTAACTAGATCTGTAGATCTGTGGAGATTTGTCTTTTCCTTATAGGATTTTTTTTTTTTTGAGGAAAGGGTGAATAAGGTCTGTGTGCTAAAGGATTCAAATCCAGCTGTCCATGGCCAGCTCCCAGCCTGTTTCCAGCCTGCCATGGTCTGAGTGCAGGAGAACATAACTCCTTCCACAGAAACACAGCGTGCTTGGCAGCCAAAGTTTCCCACAAGTGACTTCTTCAAAGGCAACCCCAGTGTGAGCAGGAAGGGGAGAGCCCAGGAAATGGGGCAGCCAGGAGCTGTGACCTGCCCATCCTGTGCTCATTCCCAGGAAGGAAGGTGAATTCCAATTATTTGTCACTCCACTGCTGCCAGTTCTTTTCTGCCAGAGCTTCATCTTGTGTGTGAGGCACTGTGTGAAGACTCACTAGAGCAAGCACAGATTCTGTCCAGGGGCATTGTCTGACCATTCTGTCCTGCCTGTGTCTCGCTCATTCGAGGTTTGCATCAGAAAATATGTGGAGATGACATTAAAAGGGGTGAAGAATTTCAAACTCAGTTATGCTGAGAAAAAATGCCATCAAATTTTTTTTTAATAAACAGACAATGTCAGTTCCCCTCCCCAGAGCAAAGACACACAGTGTCAATAGAAACAATTACTGTGTTGTAATTTCATTTGAAAGGCTGCTGGCAGACAAGCAGGCAGGCAGTTTAGCAAGATTGATGGTGGAAATGGTGGATTATGGAGGATAGATATGGATCCAGTCTAAAGCAGGAGGCTGCTCTGTGTGTCTCATGTAAGTATTGAGAAAGACTTGAGTTAAAGTGACATTTGTTTTTCTCAAATGTCTTTGTTTATAAAGCCTACAGTTGAACTGAAATAGGATCCAAAACTAGTAATAGTAAATTGTTTTCCCAAGCTAAATTCAAACCATGAGTTTTTCTAATGCCTATCAAATTTTGACCTTAACTTAGCTTTGGGATGTCTGATGTAAGAACTCTAATTTAATCATGTGTAACAGTCAGTTGTACCAACACTATTGCTTCTTCAAATCATGATAACCCAGCTTTGCTGAGAGATTATAAAGTGGGATCCTCTCTTATCCCAATAAACACAACAAATTGCTTTCAATAACTTGCCTTAAGGCAAACCTACAAAGGTGAAAGTTCCTGCAAATCCTGTAGTGCCTTCCCAGTGTAATTCTTTCATTCCCAGTGTTATTCTTTCACTGAACACAGTGGTTACAGGATGTAGATATGTGATCAGTTTTCTTTGAAGCAGTTCAATGAACATAAAAGTTTTGTTCTGAGACTCAAAGGGCAGTAGAGTTGATGGCACATCATGCAGCCACCTTCTTCCTAACAGCAGCCCAATTATAAACCTAATGTTTTAAAAATGAAGAGCTCATGCAGATGGCCCAGGTGTGAACACAGAACACAGAGTGTGTCTTAGTTCCCAAAATGTACAGGTTAGACAGGTTGCACCCCAAACAGTTCTCACAGACTGGGTTTCTGCAGTTCCTGGCTATTGAGCATATGGGCATTTGTATTTCTTTTAAGCTAATTTGATACAGATCACTTTGGCCAGGCTGTGTTCAGGGGGAGCAGTGATCATGAAAGTTTATCCTTGGGTCTGTTGAGGTCTGCAGAGCTGGACATAAGTCATGGAAATGCTTGCAAGTCTGCTTTCCTAGGCAGTCTGGGTTCTCACTCTGTCTGCAGGGCACAGATTAGGCTGGGGCATGGAGATGCAGCTATCACTGTTTCCAAGTGACTTCTTTCCTACAGGGTCTGAGTTTCCCTTTTAAAATGGAGTCTAAAGGCTTTTCTGTTGAAGAAATCAGGGTGAATTTGCTGTGAATTGATGGCATGCCATCTTTTCTGCTCCACATACTCCTTCATGCAGTCTCTGTGGTCATGGTTAAAGACATTCCCTGTCCCCTGCCTCTCCCAAATGAAATAGCTATAAGTGATGGAGAGATGTCAGCTAAACCTGAAGGGAACCTGCTGTGGTGGTGTGGAGAGGCACAAACTGCCTTATTTATCCTGGCACCACGTTAATCAGCTGTCCTGCACAATCAGTTACGTGTCACCCTTGGTAACAATTTAATTCTCCCTGTGCAAGGGGGAGGGAGAGGATGATGGATATTTATGGCTCCCTCTCTGTGACCTCTCATTTAGTGCCACCAGGAGAAGGCAGGAGCTGCCTTCAGCACCAGCCCCTCCTCAGGTGTCCAGAATACACTGACTGGAACAGGCTAATGAGGAGCCTCCATGGACTCAATTCATTAATTATGGACATCAATAACTCGCTTACTGCAGCTTTCTCAGCTTCCAGAGCATCCTTTTCTCTACATGAATACATAGCTATGTATATATCTGCATTTCCCTCTTCTCTGCTTTCTGCTGAAGTAGAATTTAGTATTTAGTCAGGCAGTGGGAAACAGTGATTTTGAGGGGAAAAAAAAAATCATCTTTCTGAATTACAACTGTGGGTTCAGTTGAACTTTAAGAGGTGCTGATGTTGGGGGCCAGTTCTTAATATGAACAAAATCATACCTGTTATTCATAGAGGTGAAGGTTTCCAGTGGGATTAGTCAAAGGGAAGCAAAAATAAGTTCATGTAATGGCAAAACCAGTAAAAAAAAGAGGGAAAATATAAATATTCAACCAGGCTAGCAGAAAACCTTGGACATGCATAAAAAGGCAGCTCTAAAGGCACATGGAAAAGGGGTGGGTGGCTCTAAGAGCAGAGGCAGAAATGAGAGCAGTGCTGGTAGCTGGGACAGGAGCAGATGCTGAAATAGCACCAGCAGTGAAATCTCCTCTCACTGCACACCCAAACCACACATTTAGGGGTGGCTTAATGGACTGTGAGAGAGCAAACAGCCCATCATGGTCCATTGTACAAATATGTGTTGGGATAAATGGTGCAGGGCAGGAACAGGAGTTGCTGTGTGTTTGCAGCAGCCCTGGAGCCAGGGCAGTCATGGGCAGCAGCCTCTCAGCAGAGGAGCCTCTTCTCCTCTCTGAGAGAGGCAGCAATTAAGGTTTTTGTAACCAAACCACTCCAAAATTTCCAGATAAACTTTTCAGGTTTTTATTCATTATTTGTAAGCTTAGTTTAGTATTTTATAGTTCTTTTTAATGGGAAAATACTTTGGACACCAAATGTGTCTTTCTTAAAGGATGAATATACCCCTTAATACATTTCCTGGACTCCAGGATGACTTTCACAATTCCTCTTCCTTTTCCTTTACAAACTTTGCAGCAATCCCTTAGCTGTTGCAGGTGCACATTCTCCCTTTGAATTACATTGCACTGCAGCAACTTGCAACCAAGAAGAGAACCATCCTCTTGCCCCCTAGGGCTGCCCAGGCATTTATCTGTGTTTGAAAAATGGTACTTTAATCCTTAATTGAAAATTAGCAACAATTTAAAATTAATCCTTAATTGAAAACTATGTCAGCTGACTTTGCAGTGGGTTTGGATTAGGACTGTGCAAATGCAGAACCATTAGATAGATATATATATACATATATATCTCCAAGCCTCTTGTTGCCTTTGAGCATAAAAAGACAAGAGGGTACTCTATGAATAGACTGTATGGAATATGTTGTTTCGAATAATTTTTTTTAGAGGAGCAGGACCTTGATTGAGCAAATTTTGGATCTAAGCCTTGCAGTTGGGAGCTGCCATGCTGCAGCTCAGAGCACTTGCTCAGAGCTGTGTGTGACTGGTTTAACATCCCTGCAGCCTGGCCATCAGCACTGTGTCTGTGCTGTGGCATCTCCCAGCACCTTCTCCCACTGGCCAGGCTCTGACCTCCCAGGCACTGCTCTGCTGCCATTGCTGAGCTGTCTGAACATTTGCCTCCACAAATATAATCTAAAAATGCCCAAACTATTCATTGTAATAATCAAGAAATTTCCCCCCCATGATGGCGCCTTTAACCTTGGAGATAAATTTCAGATCTAATTTCTAATTTTTAGTAAACTCAGGATTAAAATGGAGACGTTGACACAGCAGAATGGCAGCCACAGAGAGAGCAAGTCACACACTTTATTGTAACAGCTCTTGATTGCCTAGCAAGGAAATGCATAATGAATAAACATTATTTTAAAGGGCTTGATAGCACAATTAATTTTTCAGTGGGAGAAACAGAAGACAGAGTATTTAAAAATACATGAGTTTCATATTTGATTATAAGTCAAGAAGCAGCAGAAAGAACCAAGAAAATTGATAGCAATGGCAGCAGGCACCAAGCTTTCAGACTGGAATTAATGAGGTTATTCATAATAGAGAGGGAGTGACATAGTGATTAGTTAATTACTGTGCAGAAAGATACAATTAATGCAGAACTGGAATCAGTATACAATGAATTAAAATGCCACATAATGCAAACAACAAAACAGAGAAAGAAACCTTGATTGTTGATTGAAATGGTTGTAACAGGGAAAAGTCTGTAGAAGTCACAACAGTTTAGCAGAGAGCATGTGTCACTTGTGTGAGGTGGTGCCAGCCTGTGAGCAGGAATGCTGTGATGGAGAGTGGGGTGGGCACAATTACAAACTCTGCATGTGGGGGCAAACAGGGCTGCAGGGCCAGGGGGCTGCCAAGGTGTTGTCTTAGATAACAAAGGTTCTATCATCATCATAGCACAAGGATTTCATATTATCAGAGCTTCATACCTTCTTGATACAGGCAGCTCCTCGCAGCAATCTGACTCTCCTCACTCCTCTTTCCTTACTCTTATCTAGCACTAGTTCTTATTGATTGCAGCTGTGGCCTGTTAAGATCAGACCCACCTCCAATCTTCAGCAACTGACCCAGCTGCAACTCACTGGGGGACAAGATCACCCTCTACACCAAGGCAGCCTGAGGAAAGCTTGTGTGCCTTGGAACAGGAATCTTGTACAACTTTTGATCAAGCTGGTAGATGTTCAGCCTGGCTGTGTCCCAGCTGTGCTGCCAGGGCTGTCGGGGCTGCTGAGGCAGAGGGCAGGGCTGTGCTGCCATGGGTGCCACGGCAGCAGCACCCTCCCCTGGCTCCGTGGGGCAGGGGCTGCTCTGGGGCACGTTTGGCACCGTGCAGCAGGGCAGGGCTGGGGGATGGCTCTGCACAGGGCTGTGGGTGTCTGTTCTGCCTCATCTCTGGGCACCACAAAGAGCAAGGGCAGCTCCAGGTCAGCAGCAAATGGAGCTCACCAAGCCAGCCTTTTCCTGCTGAGGGAGGGGGGTTAGCAGAGGTTCAGCTGTGTCAGGGAAGGAAATAGCTCAAAGCACACCACACCATAACTTAGGGCTGTTCAGGGTCTGCTCTAAGCTGTGTCAGTGAAAAAAGCCTTTTCATTTTCTCTCTTTCTCTCTCTCTATTTATGTCTCTGCCTACCTTGTGTATAACAGCCCTCCTGGCACAGCTGCACCAGCACGCTCCAGGCTGCATGGGAGCTGCAGGGACTGTGCTCCAGCTCCCAGGAACCCCACAGAAGGCTGCAAAACCTGGCTCTGCAGCATCCTGCATTTGGCAGAGCATTTCTGCAGCAGTTCAGAGTTTGAAAGTATACAGGTTTTTAACTTAGATGGCAGAAAACTGAGCTGATAGCACAGAAAGATCAAATTCATTCCCTTTTGTCCATTTAGCAATGTAAATAAGAGTGTTATTTTAGAAATAAGATCTGATTTCTATTCTAAGTAATTAGAAAGCTGAAGTGGAAAAGTAACTTACAGTAGTGGTGTACATGAAGGTATCCTTAAGGAAATTAGGTGAAAGAAAAATTTGAATGGGAGCATTTTGCAGAAGGTGATTTATACCTGGCAATGTATAGCTGTGATCACTGGTTTATCTTACTGTACATTTGTTATGGTCTAACATGTATTACACTGATAGTGATAGTTTAGTTCAGCTGCATTTGAAATTCACTGGTAGTGAGTGCATTTCCCTGGGACACAGAACTCTACCCTTTACCCTTTTACTTCAGATGAGTTATAAAGCTGAATATAAAAAGCATAGTCAGGTATTGTGCCACTTTTATGTCAATACAAAAATACCAGTAGTATATATTGTTATAGGAATCTAAAAATGCAAATGCTTCTGGACAGAAACAGGAAAACCAATTAGCTGAGCTGTGATAAATGTAAGACTGACTGAAAGAAAGCTTTAGTCTTAGGAAATGGTCAAGAGCTAGAAGACAAAAAAAAAAAAAAAAAAAAAAAGAACTCATAGCAGTCTTTTATCAAGAGAGAATGCAAACATTTCAGTTTCTCAGAAAGATTCTGCCAGACAAGGGAAGCTCTCTGAAAGCCTTCCATTATGTCCCCAGAAGCTGGAGGACAGGCACTAATTTTTTCCAGGTAATTTCTGAAGACCTTTTTCAATAATGGTGTGTGAAAAGGTTCACATTTACTGTGGGCTTAAATCTGACCCTGTGTGTTGAGGGCAGAACTCAGTAAATTTAATCTCCTGGCCCTGGTGATGCTGACTCGTGGGAAGGGAGGCTCCCAGGCTCTGTGTGCCTGCTGGAGTGCTGGCTCTTCTTCTCCCCATAAGCTGGCATTAAATAAATCTTTTCCACAAAGACTTCAACAAAACAATTTCATCAGAAATATCCAAATTCCTGTTATGCCACTCAATGTGCCTTTACCAAATTAGAAGAAAATTCACGTTTATACAGCCTTATCTCAGCTTTCTTTCTTTTTCTTCTATCCCTCTCTCAGCTGCTGTTCCACTGAGAAATTAACTCAGCCTTTCAGTCAGAGTGAGAGCCAGGCTGGGAATTACAGGAAAACCTCAGTTACTAGCAAAGGTATTAGTTTATAATAAAGTGTTGAGCCTTGCAATGTCATTTTCCTGTTTGACGACAGTAAAATAAACAGCACCAGAAAACCAAGTACTCTGTTAGTTTAAATGGCTGGTTTGTTAATAGTTACAGTATTCTAAGCAAAAATAACTGTCTGGACCTGCAGGAGTTCTTGCAGCAGTATTTTCATGAAATGATCATGCTTTCTCATGGGAATTAGGTGGGGATGAACGTTCTGAGCTCTGTGTTGCAGCTGAGGAGGAGGAGGAGGGAAACCTCCATGCTATTTCCAAGCCCAGGCTTCTCTCCTCACCCATAAAGCAAATTATTTACTAAGACCTGTTCTCCAAGATGCCTCTGCTCACAGAGGTGGAGCAGGAGATGATGCTGCCCTCTTCCCAGCAGCTCTCTCTCTACCTGGCCTTTCCTGCAGCTCCTCAGGTGTGTGTCACTGGGCGAGTCTGGAAACCAGTGCTGTCCTCTCCCTCCTCTGGGTGCTTTTATTTACATTAAAGCCAGTATTAGCCCTTCCTGAGTGTGGGAAGGACTGCTTTTCTGAGATAGGGGCAATTTAAGGTAGAAATGGATTTGATTCAGTGTTTGCAGCCAGGAAAGTAGTAAAACTGGGTCTGTTAAACACACCTATGCAATAATCTGACTTATATAGAGCCTGGGAGTCTTATTTAATTAATTTCTTTCAAATATATTGCTCTTGACCATTGGCTCCCAAACACTGGTGGTGTTGTCCCCCTATAGTAAAATATTACCAGTAACAAAAAATCTCAAAAGCTGGGAGGTTTTGTTTTGTTGGTTTTAATTATTTGCTGTTTCCATGGTTGGGTTTCAGCTGAGACCAAACCCCCTAAGAAAGGTAAAGGTTAATTTCAGAGACCTTGAGTCCAGGATTTACCTACACTGTCACAAGAAGCAAGTGGTATTTCAGGCTGCAAAAGAAATTGTCCTTTACAAAACATGTGACAAAACTTTTTCTTTGGGAACATTGTCCTGTGTCACCTTGAAAAATTTCCTGGGCTCCATTCTGAGGAAAAAAAATATTTTATCCTAATGGCAAACTAAAAGTGAATTGCTGCAGAGAGTGAGTAAGGAAGGCTTCTGCTGCAGTCTAACAAGAAAGGCATTATTTTACATCACCTCAGATGCCTTTTTTGGTACAGCAAAGACCTGCATCATAAATACAGAATGTTCTGAAAGGTTTGAGACTTTTCACACCACAAAATGCATTATGCAGCTCCATCAAACCTAAGTAAAGGCTGTGCCTTTTCCCACCTTGCAGGGTAGGGACAGAAGCTGGAGTTTACCTCAGACAGAACATTTTCTTCTCTCTGATGTGAAGATTTAGTTCCTTCTGGAAATGGGAAATCTGCAGGTAGATTTGGAAGGGTTCAACATGTTAAATGTGCTTAATGCAACAGGTGCTGGGTATGTGTTTGACTGGGTAGGCAGCAAACCTGCAGTCACTGAGGCAGGGGATCAGGGTTTGGGGGCAGAAAGATTAACAGTGTCATTGTCCCTGTCACAAAACCAGCCCCTGGCCAGCACTCACTCTTACTGGTATTTTAATTGCAAGTGTGAAGGGCACTCATTTATAATCCTTTATCTGCTGGTTTCATCTTGGAGTCTGCATTCTCAAATTAAACTCAAACAAACAAAAACAGCAAACAGCCACTAAAAAGCCAAACAGCAGTGTCACCATCTTATGTTCTGGAAAAATCTCTTTGCCCAGGATTTTGCTCCTGGGAAGCTGAGAAGCCTCAGATAAAAATGAAAACAATAATTATCTGATTGGCTTCTCCTGTGTTTTGCTGCTTTGGAATGTGTTTAGACATTGTTCACCAACAGGTGATTGTTAGATTGGTTTCATGTGAACTGTTTTGACTTAATGACCAACCACAGCCAAGCTGTGTTGGGACTCTGGAAAGAGTCACGAGTTTTTCATTTTTATCTTTAAGCCTTCTGTAAGTATCCTTTCTCTATTCTTTAATATAGTTTTAGTATAGCATTCTTTAATATAATATTCATCATAAAATAATAAATTAGCCTTCTGATATCAACAGAGTCAGATGCATCATTCCTCCCTTCAATGGGGGTCTCAAGAAAACCCAGACAGCAGTTTCCTCATGTTTTTCCAAAGCACTACCCACTAAGAAAGCCTTCACCTTGCACCAGGGTGGATGGCAAATGCTGCCAAAGCCCCATGAGAACCTCAGAACACCCAGGGTGGTTCTCCTTCGGTGCTTTGCCAGGCTGAGTCTGAAAGTCCTGTATTGAATTCCCTGAGTGGTGGAGTTACAAAAACATCATCAAGGGATGCCTGGCCATGCCCAGCCCCAGCAGGCAGTGACAGAGCAGCACATCAGGGCTGCCCCTGCCCTATCCCCACTGCCATCCTCATGCCAGGGATGAATCCCTGAAGGAGGAAAGGGTCCTGTGCACCAGGCACAGATCCTGCCTCACCTGAAGCATTATCTGCTCTTAAACAGAGCAAAGGCAAACCAAAATCATCCCTGTGAATAAGCAGTTGAGAAAGTTTTACAGACACATCAAATGGGTATTCAAATAACTTCTAGATGTAGGAAAGCTCTCTATAGAGAGCTATGTATAGGAATGAGGTTTTGTAGAATATATAAATATATTTAATATATATGTATAAATATAAATAATATTTTTGTACAAAAATGCAATTTCAGGGTTATTGCACACAGGGGTTTGTGAGTGGGTATTTTGACTGTCATATGTGGGGGAACTGAGTGAAGTAGGAAGGAAATATTCACATTCTTAGAGGCTAAAACCAAGGTGCAGCTACAGTCCAGATCTTCAGTGTCCCCTTACAGCATTGGGGGATGTAGTGGAAAAACACAGGTTTGTTTAACAACTAGGGGGAAAATAGAAGGTGGTAACAAGTTAAGAAGTATTAAATGGCATTTACACCTGAGGTTTATCTTACAAGGTCCTGTACTGTTTTTGAAAAAGTATTCAAGGTTTTTTCCTTTTACTTCCCTCCGTTTTCCTCCATTTCTAAACTCACCTATTGTATCCATTGTTTTTAGAGTGCCCAAAAACTTAACATTTGGGTGCCAGATCTGACAGCAATCAGCTCTCATACCCTGACATTCATTTTCCAGCAGGTTCTATTTTATTTCACAATGCCAGAGGAACACAGAACAAGTTTTCTATCAGCTGTAATTTTTCTCTCTCCTTGCTGTGTGATGGTTGTATACCTCTCAGGGTATTTTAAAATGCCTTCAACATTTTTCCTGGGTAATTCTATTTCAGAATGCCTGTTCACATTCTCCCCACAAGTTTGTCTTAATATCTGATATTTTTCAAAGATTGGAAAGCAGCATTACCCAGTAAAAGCAGCTGACACGTTTGATTTCTCTCTCTCCATCTTTCAGCAGAGGAGGTGACATTTGTCATCCCTGGGCAGAGCAGCTGTGACAAAGCTTTCAGGTGAATTGTCCGTGTTCCCAGCCCCTCAGAACAGCATTTTTGCCAACCATTTCCTTAAACTGTTTATTGCAGAGTCCTGCCTTAAGCTCTGTCTCTGCAGACATGCTGAGCTGAGCAGGGGGACAATTTTCCTGCCTTGCAGCAGTGCAGCCTCCCTGGCACTGCTGCCCAGCTGGGTTTTCCACTGATTCCAGGGCTCTGGTCACATCTCTGCACTGAGTGCAGCTCACTTTCTCCCAGCAAACAGCTACTGCACTTGCTGTATTCAGGAGGATGATTTTTAACCTAGATAAAAATCCTAGATATCCTCCACTCTAAAAAACTTGGTGAGAATTGTTTCTGGTGTTTCTGGTTCCCACTCTGAAGCCATCACTCAGAGGGGTTTGTTTCTGCTGCTGGCAGAGTCAAAGCCTCATCTCCTGCAGTCTCAAACAAGATTTTTTTTGTTTTGTGTTTTGGGGGGAGGAATAGGAAGGTGTGGTCCTGGGCTTTTGACTCCAGGATTCTCTTATTGCTCCTGCCCATCTGTGCACTGAGGCATGCCTTTGTATTAAGAACTGGATTAAAATGCACTGCTCTTCTCTTGGGTTTGATATTGTTTCACTCTCTTTTGCCTTCTTTATTCCTGCCTATTTTTGATTTCCAGACTACTGAGCTGTATTTCTTGTGCAGTAGCAGATTTTTCTCTTTCTTTCTCTCACCAATAGCACTCTAATTTCACTTTCAGTGAAATTAAATTATAAAATAGGAGATGCTTTATTATGCTACAGATGCTACTATATGGTGGATATTTTTAACATCTGAACTTAAAAATTCAGCAATATGCCCTGAAATACTTTTCAATTCTCTTGAAATTAAAAACTCTTCATTTGGCTAAGTCAGATCTGACACGTGAGCAGCTCTGCAAGATGAACTTCTCTTACTCTCATGGAAATGCAGTGTCCTTATCAGGAAATTCCTAAACTGACACCACTTTCAACAAGTCAGCAGCATCATGGCAGAGCCAAAGGCTGATCACATGGAAATCAGTTTTCTTTACTGATTTCGGTTACTTTTTTGGGGTGGATCAAGACCAGCTATCACATTAGCATTTTTCTATAATTTCATTTTTTCTTTCCTCTTTTGTTGTCATCCTTCTGCTGATTTTCCATCTTTAGTGTGGCTAGAGCAGAGGTACTGATTTTCACTTGTTCAGAGACTACAGAAAATTGAAGGGATGAGGGAGGGTTTCTGAGGAACTTTGACTTCTCCACAGCCCATGGGATGTGTCTGGGTTACTGTGGGGTCAAATAAATTCCTGTGTGCAAGCAATGGCCATGCATGGCAGGCTCTATTCAGACTAAGCAATAAAAAGTTGTGGTGAAAAGCCACAATGATGAAAGTCCTTGGGACTGCTGGCCAATTTGCACAGCAAAAAGTAATGCAAATTTATGCAGAAATGCCATTTGCTCAAGCCTTTGCTCTAGACCCAACATGGAAATGTTTCTGCAGGTTTGAGATCATTTGCTGGGAAGGAGAACAGTTTCAGATGCCCAGGCTGCACCCAGGGTCCCTCCCCTTCCAGCAAACAGCCCCAGGACAGGAGGATGCCATGGCCTGGAGGCCTCTCCTGGACATCCCATTCCCTCCCAGAATGTTCTCTCCTGCAAGCTCTGCCACAGAACGTTCCCCCTCCAGCTTTATGGTGCAGGTTCTGTTCCTCAGACTGCTCAGAACCCAAGTGAAAATGAAAGCAAGGAGCAGCAGGAGGTGCTTTTGGCAGTTTCCAGGTCTGTGTTTGCCTGCCTGACCATGGCTCCCCTGGCTCTGGGCAGGTACAGCAATCAGAGTCAGCTGAACCCTCTGAGTTTCTCCTTTTTCCAGAACTGTCCCTGAACCATTAGGCTGGTGACTGCTCAGATATCCAGGCTGGAGACACAGAGGGGCTGGCTGGCTGCTCTGCAGAGCCCAGCATCCCTGCAGACATAAAAAGCCTCTGTGAGCACTCACAAAGGGCCAGAGCTCAGCTGAGCCCCAGAGACTGGGCTGGAGCTCTGCCAGCCTCCACCAGCCCAGAACCTTTTCTCTTGCATTTTCTAAAGAAACTATTGGGAAAACACTTTTGATATCCAATGAACAAAGTTCAGTCAATAAAAAGTGGGGGGGGGGGGGGCGGGAAATCATGTGCAGCAATTGAAGGAATGAAATTGAATTCAGAGGTGACTGACTGGTGCTGGTTGATGCAGTTTTCTGTCTGATATTACTGATTTGGCAAAATGGGAGCATTTCCCAAAAATGTGTAATGTTTTATCAGAATGCTGTGGGAAATCATTGGAACCTTATGTGTCAAATATTTTCTATCAACTATTATTCAATGAAGATTGAAAAATCCTTCTGGACACAAAGCAGTTTGATTCTCCTTAAAGAAAGTATTTCTGGAATCTGATTTTGCTGTAGAGTTTGACATTTTGACTTGTTACTCAAATCTGACATCTAAAAAAAAAGCCAAAATTCCCAATGAAAAAATTCCCACAATTTTAATAAGAGCTGTTTTACTGAGAAATATTGGTTTTGACAATGTGTAATAAGCACCCTTACCTTTAGCAGGGGAGTGTATTGCAAGTGCAATCCTCACAATTCCTTAATAGAAAACAATAAAATAATAAATTGTAGCACAGCATTTAGAGGCAATGTGTCACTTTCATCTGCCTGTGTTCAACCACGATGAGTTTCACAAGCTCTCAGTGCAGAACACAGACATCTGCTGGCCTCAGGAGCAGATCAGTGGCATGAACTGATCTGGCTTTTCCTAACAAAAACTTGTAGATGGAATGTAAGCCTGCAATAGGCAGCACAGAGAAGGAAGAGGATGTCTAAGTCTGCTGAGAGCTGGGACAGAAAGAGTGATTGTTTGTTTAAGAACCTTCTACTGACAACATTAATGAGGGTTCTTGTTTGGAGTATTCAGCACTTGAGTTTCTGGTATTTTCATGCTGCTTCCCCACAGATTGTTTTTCCTGTTGGCAAACAGTTGAGGGAGGAGATAATGCATTACCTCTGCAGAATTATTGATGCCAGAAATTTGATCCATCCTCCAAGATGGGCTCTGCTGGTAAGGCAGGGATATTTAGAGATCTTATAGTGGGCAGGATCAGTTGGTTTTTTTTTCTTTGAATAATGTAAACTATTTGTCTTCTTTTCTGCCTCTGGAGAGAATATTTTCTGTAACTTAAAAAAAAAAAAAGGCAATAATGAGAAGCACTCTGCACTTGGAAGTGTGTGAAGTTCTCCTTGTACCAGAGCTTCTTTGGAGTTGTTCCCTAAAAACTGCAGGAATGGGCTTTCCATTAAGAATAAAGATAAGTCCAAAGTGCCCTTTCATGACCCAATTTGGGGATTTATTCCTCTCTTCTGTATTGATAAAAAGTCTCTTCTGTTTCAAATGCAATATATTTGTATTCACAGTGGTGTTCCTGAGCTCCCAACTCATAAGGATATTTGCATTCTGAAGTGGAGCTGCTTTTGTTCTAATTCCCCTCACTTCACATATTTTTAGTTGTAAGAGGTAAAAGAGTTTTTTTAGATCAGATCATTATTGAGAAAAAGGAGCTTAATATTCTCCCTCTTGTTTGCTATGTGCAGCATGGTGGGAGGATGAAAGTCAGTCCCTGGCCACTCCACTTCCTTCCAGAGAGGGAAAAGTCACAGAAACATCATTTGTGTTTGTAAAGCCAAGTGGAAAAAGTAGGTGAAGCATCAGATTCCTTCACCTACTGAAATTGTCCTGATTAGTTTTAGTTTTGTGCCCTTTCATTTGGGAGCACCCAACTGTGCATGGCTCGATGTGCTCAGGACAGGGGGTGCAACACCTGCAGATCCACTGAGGTGTCACTGCTCCTGAGCTGCTCCTGTGCTCTGCTCTTGGGGCTGGTGCCAAGGGGTCTTGGAGGAGCTGCTGCTCTCTCTGAGCACAGGAAACCTGTGGGGGTTTTTCTTCTGGTGACCTCTCTGAGCTCTGCTCTTCTGGAGCCCTGCACATGCTGTTGGCATTCCAGGCTGGCAGCTTTGGCTGTTCAGGCAGGATTTTCTGAGAACTTGTGGGTCAGTGTCATCCTTGTCACCCTGTGGTTAGGGCAGGAGGGGAGTTACTCATTTTGCTGTGCTTTCTGTGTCTGCTTATAGCAACTGCAAGAAATTCTGGCCTAAGTAATCCCTTTCCTTTGTCAGAATCCACTAATCCTCATCAGTTACAGACATGATTTCACAACCCAGAATGTCAGAGCATTCCAAAATTATGCTGCACAGGTCTTTTTAATGCAAGTCTCAAAGCCCATCATAACTTGGGGAAAGATGACTAGCTCTATATAAATACATATTTTCTTTTTATATTTATTAATTTATGGAGTTGATTTTATATGTATGTATCTGTAATGATTATGCAAGGAATATAACTCCCAAATGCTTCTTTCTTTTTTTTTTTTTTAATTTGGAAGGATGAGTCAGAATTTCCTGAAAAGTAAAAATAGGCCATAAAGTCTATACTCATTCTGAATGTTAAACCATTTGAGGAATATGAAAGAACTGAAGATTTGCCTTGCATACCTCTCTCTAAAACTCCCTGATAGATATGGCACACGAGCTACCTTTGTCAATTAATCATTGTGTAAGATATGAAGGGAAAAACTCCTGTAATACAAGAAGGTGGATAGAGGATCAGACTATTACAAGCAGGGAGTAGTGTAAGAGCAGGTTTGCCTTTTTGACTTAAATAAGATCTCCTTATTTCTGTGAAATTATAATGTAGCCAGGGTAAATATTACTTTTAGAACTGATTGACATACAGATTTGGCTTTCCACAGTGCTTTGTCTCAGCCAGCAGCAGCAGCATAACATTCCCCAGGCATTCAAGCTGTGTTGTGTACTCAGGGGCTTTACAAGAGAGCTCTCTGCTGAGAAGCTTGCCCTATTCCTGGGTCTCTTTTCACAGCAAATGGGACCCATTCATTACTGCAAATGGCTCTGGGAGGGCTGCGTGCTCCAGGGAGTAAAGAGTAGGACTTTGGCAGCAAACTGCTGAATGCAGATTTCTGTGCTGATTGGTTCTGTAGGTCATTGTTCATGGGAAGCTGTTAACTAGGATTTTATTTTGGCTTTTTGAAAAAAACCAACCAAACAAACCTGCCTTTTATACCTTTTTTTATGTCAACAGAGTTCTCTCAGTCTGCCTTCATTTTTCTTCTCTTGCACTCCAGTTTTGTCCTTGACTCTTCCTTCAACTTGGGAGCTGTTACTAGATTTTGAGTAGTCCTGTATTTTATGTCCAGCAAGGCCTATCCATCTTTGCTTTATTTTCTGCCAGCAAATGCCCTTTTTTCTAACTGCTTTTGTGGCTAAGTGAACACTGTTAACAAAGCAGTTCTAATATGAGCAGAGGTCTCTGTTGATCTTACAAACCTCAGCTAGCATGGCCTTCACACAAGAACCTGAAAGGTCTCTTTTGAGACTTGTCACTTTAGATGCTTCTTGCTGCCTAAATCAATCTTGAAGAAGCCCTCAGCAAGGATTTTTGGGTGTTGAGGTTTTATGATGGTCTGTTATCACGGGAGGATGAATGGGATGGGACAGAAAAGTCCATGTGGAAGTTGCTGCACAGTGAGATAATCTGGCCTCTGCCAGTTAGCTCTGGGCTGCTCCTTGCACTGGCAATTTCCACTGTCCATCAGGGCTCTCCAGGGGCACTACTACAGGGGTAAAGAAGCTGCAGCTGTTTCTCTTGGCAGAGTAAATCAATTCCCATGACTTATGTCAGATAAACCCATCTCAAATGGGAAGCTGCTATGAAATACTCTTGGCAGCCTCAATATATGTCAAAGTGTTTGACTGCAGGTGGGTCCAAGGGCTGTGTGCTCTATGTGATGCTCTCTGGGAAATAACCTCTGCTTTTGAAATGCACATTATGTGTCAAAAATAACATTTTGGTGGTACAGAGCAGTGGGGTATTAAGTGCTTTAAAACTGTTGACTTGAGTGCTTCTCATAGGAATTCAGGGGACTGCAAGCATGCCCAGAAAAGCTTTTCATAATCAAATAAATACATATAGGGAGTTAAATTAAAACAATTGCAATGTTTATTGAAAGAAATAAAATCAGAATAAAAAGAAGGCAGCAATTTTGGTTTGCTTTGCTTTTAAGCAGACAGTCTGACCTCTGGCTGACAGAAAAAAAAAAAAGCAATTTCACTGCAAAAGAACTTATTTCATTCAAAAGTGATGAAATGTCATTGCTGGGAAAATGCAGAAGAGATTGCACAGGACAGCCTGGGGATGGGTTGTGTGGGGCAGTGATCCCAGGTGTCCCTCTCCATTTCCAGCATCACAGCAGTGCTCATGGAGGGCAGCAGGAATGCTGACAGCTCAGTCAGCTCAGATCCAGCATGTGACAGAAGGGCACTCTGCTGTCCTGCAGCAGGCAGGGCCCTCGGAGCATCCCTGGGCTGCTCAGCCCCCAGCAGCCTGCAGACCTGCTGCCAGTGAAACCTGTCAGCCCTGAGCCCAGAGCTGCCCAGCCTCTGGCTGGCACAGAGCTCCTCACATCAATCAGCTTTTTGGGAGGGCTCTGAGCCCTCTGCCTCAGCAGATGGCCCAAGGGGACCAGGCCATTCCTCAGAGCTGCTGCAACCCCCTGGCTTCTTGCAAGGCTTCAGCCCCTGCAAACACCCTGGCTGTGGCCTCCCTGCTGTCTCTCCTAAGGACAGCAGAATGAAAGAGCTGCCTCCCTCCTTTTGTGCTCCTGGGTGGGCACTGACCATGAATGCTCTGGCCTTTCTGGGCCCTGTTTCATGTCTCATTGCAGCTTTTGTGCTGCACAAGGGGGGTTGTTTCAGGCAATTGATGCAGGAATGCCAGAGCAAGCTCTTGGATGTGGTTCTCTAGGCTGCCTGTCTGCTGCCCAGATAAATTTGTAATCAGGTTGGGTCAGAGCTGAATCTTGGCCTCTCTTGCTATGGATTGTCCCAGTCTGTTTCCCCTGAATGTGAATTCAGGTCGTTCTAGACTCAGTTCTTGTGCCAAAGGTTAAACAAAGTAGAGGATGCCACCAGGGGAGAGACTTGCTCCTCCAGCCTGGGAAATGCTTCTGGTCCAAGGAACCAGGGGAGAGCTGGTGGTCAGACATAAAGAGCAGCTGTCACCCTGCCCTCTTTGCCACCTTTTAGAATAAATACACACATTCTTCAGGCAGAATGAGTAATACTTCATTTTTTAAAGCACATCTCGTGTAATTGTTAAAGCCCACAGCACTGAGGCCACCTGAGCTGTGAGCATACACTACTGAGTAAGGCAACTCTTATTTCTCACCAAGCCAAAATACACCATTTGCAGATGTTGTGAGTGTTCAGGAAAGCTACAGATGAGATGGGAAAGGGCTTCCTTTCCAGTACCTTTACCAGTGACACTGATTTACATGGTTGGCTTTGGGTGTCTCTCACTGAATTTCCTGTGATACAGCAATCTTCTTCTTTGGCAGCTCTTTACTTCTGCATATCTCTGGTTACCACTGCATTTGTTCTCTGCCATTTGAAAGAGCAGAGACCATACCATCACCCAAGAAATTCTAGCATCATTACAAAGGATGAGAAAAAAAACCACAGAATGTTATTAGAAAAGTAGTATATCCAGCACCCTTCTGCTACACAATGAGAGGCTGAGGCTTGGAGAATCTTCTTTTGCTTGCTCTGAGTATTGGCTTAATTGCAGTTATTTAAGCAATCTCAGAAAAAGATGCAGACCTCTACAAATTGACAGGAGACAGTGGAATTACACCAATAGAAATCTGAAGCAGTTCTTGAATGGACAAGAAATTTTTGCAGTAGTTAAGAAACTAAGTTCTTCATTCATTATTAAATCCAGCTGTGCCATATAAAGAAGCAGATTGATGGCATGTAACCAGTAAAATAAACACCCATTTTTCATGGCAGTTGTGGATTGATGCACCATGAAATCTTCTAACAGTCCAGATCTAAAGGCACAGAACCATAAATTGTTCTATTGACACGTCTAGTAGCAGTTTTACAGATGCACTTAAACTGCCACAAGTAAAATTTTAATTGCCTAATTTAGTGGAAATTATGGACCCAGATCCAGACATCTCCATCTGCAGTATGGTGTTTGGGAAAAAAAGAACTTATAATTCATGTGTAAGATTGAAAGCAGTGGGAATGTGAGTGCACTGCGGCTCCTAAGCCAACAAAATTACAAATCATTGAAATTCTTGGGAGTGAAGGCTGGGGAGCCTGGGGAAAAGATTTCTGAGGGAGTGACTGGGGAATTACAGTTTGATCTTCCTTGGTTTGCTTGAAGTCCTGGCTGAATAACTTTGCATCCTTGGTCATGCCTTTAGGCACTGATGGTATATGTTTCCTGCCAAAATTGATCAGAGGTAGAGGGAACCTCCTCCCAGATGGATGTCTAGAAACTCATTTCCCAGGCCTGTATGGGGATTTTACAAAGCAATTGTTCTGTTGACTTGTGTCATAGTGATTTCCAATAATTCATAATCCATTGTACATGGAAATCAACTGCTTCACTTCAGACAGTTAATTAAGGTTGCAAACCAACCCTCACCCTTTCAGATGGCTTTGTTTTCCTCCCCTTGCTCCTCTTCTCCCCACTAAGTCCTTTTGATTTACACTAGCCCATTTCAAAGCACTGGCTACATTTAGCAGCTCTGTGCAGTCCCCTTGTGTGGGGCTCCTCTGAGCCCACGTGGACACTCAAAGGTCACATTGGGAATGTTTTCCCCAACACTGAGACCTAAATGTTTTCATTTTCTAGGGCATCCACTAGAACAGCTTTTCCTTGGAGGAGTCTCTGGTTATTTGTGCTTGAAGCAAAAGTTAGTGAAAAGTCTATTGACCCTTTAAGACACCAATATTCAGCTATTTGCTTGTTGTTCTTTACTTGATAAATTACTAATTTAGGGTGAAATCATACTCTTTAGTGGCTGCCTGTTCATAAATCACAATCTGACATTTTTTCTCTAGGGGAAGATTGCTGTTTGCAGTATGCTCTGCCACCAGAACAGATGACAATATTAGTTTATCAGGAGAAACCTATATTTTAAAAATAAATCTTGATACAATAAATTCCCAGCTCTCTGTATTACTGCTTGAATGTTTTTATTGCCAGATTGTCTCTGCAATCTTGAGCTCCAAAGCCTTTTTAGAGAAAGCAGAGAAATCCAAAATGGAATTTATGATCAAATTGACAGAAAGGGGAAATCAGTGTTTCAATTTGACAATAGTTTGACAGCCTACACAGGTATTATAGCAGATTAATCATGCTGATGAGAAATCACTCTCCATTTTCAATGAGGCAGCATTTAATCAAGAATAAGATTTTACGAAAACTGGAATCCAGCATTTTTAAGAATCTGGAAAGTTTCTCTTGTTTTAAATTGCCTCCATGAAATTTAAGGCTAGATTTTTCTGTGTTTTAAGCCCTTGACTGTTCTAGAACTGGAATTTTCTATTGCATATTGGTGTCAATGGGCACACAAGGCACTCTGAACTAGCCTGAGGTCCCTGCACACAGAACCTGCATCTTCTCTTTTCAGGAAGAGTGAGACAGGGAAACTTTAGGGTTTTCCCTCCATCTCTCAGATGACAGAAATGGCAATTTCCATTTCAAGCCCTTTTCTTGCCCCCAGGATGCCCAGCCCAGGTTGCTGCTGCTGAGACAAGGAGCAGCACCCCAGCCTGGACTCTGGCTGGGCTCTTGGTGCCACTGACCTGGGGCAGGGGAAGAAGCTCCTTCCCCTGCTGCCCTGGGCTATTGCTTTCTCTGCCTGGGCTGGGTTTGTCTGTCTTGCCCTTGGCTCTCACCTGAGGGGAGGTGAGGGATGGCTCAGCCCACCCAGCCGAGCTGGGAGCTGTCCTGGCAGGACCAGGGAGGGAGGAGCAGTGCCCTGTGCCTGCTCCATGCTCCCAGGGCAGGCACAGAGGGGACCTGGCTGAACCCTGGCAGTGCTGGGGAGCCTTGCCTCCTCTTTCTCCAGGGTAAAACAGGAGCAGGGGGAGAAGCAGAACTCAGGGCTTCGTTGTGAGCAGGGTGTGCTCTTCATTCTCCTTTTCTCAGTGCTTTGGAGGAGATTGGAAAGGAATGACTAAAACATAGGAGGGAAGGAGAAGGGCAGGAGAGGATGCTCAAACTCAGTTCAGCCCCTGGCACCATCTACTTCTGTGTCCACTCCTGCCCCTGCTGCCCTTCCCCTATCTGCCCAGTGTTGTCTTAGATAGCAAAGGTTCTATCATCATCATAGCACAAGGATTTCATATTATCAGAGCTTCATACCTTCTTGATGCTCCTCACAGGCAGCTCCTCTACACACTGACTTCTCCAGGTCCTCACAGTAATCTGACTCTCCTCACTCCTCTTTCCTTACTCTTATATAGCACTATGGATTACATTATACATATATAGATATTAATTATAGTCAGGGAAAATTGAGTTATAATAATAATACTATACATATATAATAATGCTATACATATATAGCATTATTGATTACAGGTGTGGCCTGTTAAGGTCAGGCCCACCTCCAATCTTCAGCAACTGAACCAGCTGCAACTCATTGGGCTTGCAGGATCACCCTCTCCAGCCCAGCAGTGTCAGAGCTCCTGCTCACACATCCCTCCTCTTGTCTGCAGATGTGTCTTCTGTGTGTCCATCAGCTTTGGGGACACAGGGCCCAGGCTCCTCACGTTCCCTGTGCCCCTGGCACGGGACTGGCAGGGGCTCAGCAGCAGCCCCAGGCTCCTCAGCCATGCTCAACACATTTCAAAAAGCAAACCCCACTGGTTCCTTTGTATTCCAGCAGAGTGCTGCTGGTCTAAGAACACTGTTCCCATGGGTCTGGAAATGTCTTTACATCCTGAATGTGTCTCTACTTCAGAGCAAACGGGCATGTGCAATTAATTCTGTATGTATGCTGCTTGAGCCTGTTTGAAACTGTGTGTGGCTGTGTGCAAGGCAATTAATTCCCATTCTTCAGAAGTGAGAGAGTGAGGGAGGTTTTTTCCCTTTTTCCTTTTTTGCAGTGGCAGGGTAAGGACTCAAACATAAGGGGTTTTTTTCCTCCCAGTTCTGTGCTGTCACTTCCAGATTATGCTGCTTGGGAAAGTATATTCCTCACACAGAGAAACCTCAAGTAATAAAAAGTGAGTGATCCAGAAAGCTGTGTTTTAATGATTATCAGTATGCAGCACAATCCAAGCAAAATGTAACAGCAATCTCTGATTTAGTCCTTAATGAATTTAGGATAATTCACTTGTTTCTGGGAGAGCAATGGTCTTTCTGGAGGATGCTGTCATGATAAGAGCAATAAGAAATGGTTATCTGGTGGAACTAAGGTTTGTTCTCCAGTGCCACTTGCCTCCTGAAATTAGTTTGTACTGTACTTAATGTACACTGGGTTTGGCTCTCTCTATGGTGCCTCTGTGAAATGTCCCTTTGGGTGAGAACTTTAGTGCATGGCTTTAGGGTTTGCAAATTTTATTCACCATCTAGAACCCTCTCCAGTGCTCGAGCAGGCAGGGCTATGACCTCTGCTAAAAGGCAAAAGAGGAGAAGGAAGAAGAAGTGACAGGCTCTTAGTGCAGTATCTTTAACTTCCCTTCCAAACATAATTTTAGCTCCTCAGAAACGAGGTTAATGCACACAGGCAGTTCGATACAATTCCTGCTCTTTTTCATTCATGATGTAACTCATAAAAATGTCTTGCACCATTTATGTGGAGTCTGTTGTACTTGACATAAAAAGGTGGAAAGAAGTTGTTTCATGGAGACTGTGGCATGGTCCTCTGGGAGCCACGAAACTCATTTTCCCTGACTATAATTAATATCTTTCCCATTATGGACTCGGGGATGATCCATGTAGCCTGAGCTGGCAGCAAAATCACCAGAAGAGACACAGGGCTGGGAGAGCCATGTGCTGGGTAACCACTGAGAAAGTGAACTTGAGGGCAAATCTGAGAGAGGCATTAACATCAGGCTTTGTGGCTGTGCCCTGCCATCCCTACAGACAGAGAGGGGCCTTTCCCTGGCCTCCAGCAGCTGCTCTGCAGAGCGGGGGGTCATTTCAGCAGAGCCTTTATGGAGTTCTGATTGCACACAAGGGGCCAAACCATTCCTTGCTGCAATCCCCCTCACTTTGCTGAAGGAGCACTGTAGGTAAATTTGGTTCACACTGGCTGTGAATTGCAGCCTTTCACCAGAAATTAAAAGGAGATGTTTTCCATCCCCATGGAACAGTTTTTCTCCACAGTGATGGGCCATGGCAGTTATCACCAGGTGGCTGTGCCTGTCTCTCTGTCAGGTGGAAGTGCTGCTGGGACCACAGTGTCCCTGGGCACTGACTGGGGAGCACTCCAGCAGCCAGCCAGTCCAGGGAGGGCTTTCAGCTCCAAGGGCCACAGATGGTGTGCATTCTCTCTGTGTGACACTGAGGGGTGACAGAACAGTGCCTGGCCTTTGGGTGAAGCCTTGGGGAGCAGACTCATGTGACACTGTAGCTCCAGGGAGGAGACACTGCTTGGTCAACTACCAGAAACCTGAGGATGTCAAAACCTTTTATTCCTAAACCATTGGAACATGGCTCCAGCAGCAAAAGGCTTCTGTGGATTGAGCGTTTCTGCCCCTCTGAACTGAACCTCTGGGGCTTTTCTTTTGTCTGCCAGTAGTTCTCTCTCCTCATGGCTCACTGTGGCAGCCACTGTGCCAGCAGTCAGCACAGGGCTGGTGCTGCTCTCCAGCTCTGAGTGCAGTGGAACAGCCCTGCACCTGTCAGCCTGGCTCTCTCCTGCTGTCCCTTGGACATGTCCTGCTCATCAGTTTCCACTTTTATCGCCACTTTCTGCTCAGGGACAAAACCTCCTTTTATGTTCCAACAAAAAATGTTCTCTAAAGTGATTTCCAACTTATGTCTGATGTCTTCTGCTATTAGACTTGGGTTTTTTATAGGACAGATTCTTTTCTGTGGTATTCTGGATGAACCAGTTCAGATTTTTTCAGGGATTTCATCCTGACATCTCTGAGCAAGCACATAGGAGTGTGTGATGAGCTTGGTGCATTTAAACCACCATGGAAACATCCCCAAACCCTGAGAGTCATTTCAATAATAAGCAACATATTTACAGGTGGAGTGAGAGACCAGAGCCTTCTCTGTGTTTCCTGACCAAGCCTCTGGAATGTTTCCATGCAGTGAGGGAGACTGAGCTGTGCTGGGGCAGTCAGCAGCAGCCTGAAGGAGCCTGTGGTGTGGCTGTAGCTCTGCTGGAGGAGCCATGAGCTGGTCACACAAGGGCACCTTTGGGAGGGATGGAGCTGTGAGGCCAAAGAGGGCAGGAGCCTGACATGGAAGTGTGTGCCATTCCTCCCATCACAGCCACCTCTCCCTTCCAGGGCTCATTTTCTGGCTGCTACAGGCAGTGAACCTGTGAAGTGTCACAACCATCTCAGAGTGGCACAGGACACCAAACATTCCCACCTCCCATCCAAGGCAGGGAGAGTTCAGCATGTTTGGATTCTGACTGGACTTCACAAATCAGGAGCAAGTCCTTCATTTACCAGTTATCTGCACTTGTCTGATGGCAATCAGGTCCACTGGTGTTATCCTATTTGTCTGGGTCAACAGCATTAATTGGTTTTCCTGCATCTTGTACATTGAGCATGCAGAGCGTGGACTGTCTTGCCAGGAATAGAGGCAGAGGCAAATTACAGACTGCTTATGTTGGGGTAATCATAAGATGCTTCCAGGTAATTTTAATAAATTAGTTGTTCAAGTCACTCAGATAGCACTAAATTAATATGTCTAGAGCAATGTGCTGCATTTTCTATCAGTCTTTTATTTTTTTTTTATTCTTCTTAATTACATTTCCTCCACTTTAGCTATTGCCTTCTAGCTGTGGAACCACTATACTTTATCTGCAGTAGGTACAAAGATTGGAATACAAACAGTGCATTTAGCTCTCAGCAGGGGGCTGAGTTTAAAAATGGTTCAGTGAGTGAGTGCACAACAGTGTTAAATGTGGAGTGTGCCACAGATGGAGGAGCAGTTCGGAGAATCCTGTTCAGTAATGCACAAGGAACATACCCAGGGCTACAGGGTGTGCAGAGCCACTAGAAAAGACAGCCCTGAATACCTAGTGGGTGTTTTTGTGTAGATAATGGAGGGCACTTGGCTTTTACTAAACATCAGAGATGAAAATTTTTAATAAAATAGGTTACTTTAGACCTAGCAGAGGCTTCCCTTCTCTGCACAGTGGTATTATCAAAGTCCTTGAAGCTAAAGAAGCCATGGGAAATGTCACTTGCATCTTCAAAGGCCATTTTTTCCCTTTCTCTGCTGCTGATGTGTCAAGAGCAATTCTAGTGAAGTCCAACCAGTCAGACTGGCAAAGAACCAGTCCAGATCACCTCTTCAGAATACAAGGCCCTGATCCTGCAAATCTGTCCTGCCTTCACAGACAGCCTCTGACATTCTGTGCAGTTTGTGAGTGACCTGCACTGAGCTCTTTGGAAATGCCCTCCAGTAGCACCTCTCCAAAAGTGCCAGCATGCCTTAGCCCTGGAAGGTGGATCTCAGCCCAGTGCCACAGGAGGTTAGCAGAGGCTGCTGAACCATACTGAACACACCAACACAGCTTTATTAGCTTCTTCTTCCTTCTGGAGACAATGAACTGGCAGAGCACATGCGGAGACATTTGGAAAAAAACCTGGGAATTCAGGGCAGAAACCCTGGCTTACAGCCATGGCTCATCCAACCCTGGGGTTGGAATACATTTTCCTTGGGTGTACTCCAAAGGGAGGGGAATGTCTGATGTACTGACAGGGGGGATGTAAAAGCACAAAAATTGCAAAATTGGCACAAATCTGCTGAAGATACGAGTGAGAAAATCACTCCTAACTGGCACCAACAAAACCTTTGTGATGGAATAGCTATATTTAGATTTCTTCCTGTTTCTTCACTCATTTTCTGGGTGTGGTGTTTTTTTCCTTTCTTTTTCTAAATCTGTGAATTTTTGCATTATTTTAATAATGATGTTGACACCAGGCTAGTGCATCCTTTAAGACAAACCCCACATGCTGGCTGGGCTCCAGAGGCCTTGTTGTTATTGTTTATGCATGATGTCAGCCACAGAGTTGCCTTGGCAGTAAGGTCCAGCCCTAGAGCCTGGGCTGTTTGTGTTTTCTAATTCACTCTGTATTTACACAGATCCTGTTGGGTAGTTTGTATCTAGCAGAATTGTTTTGTCCATATATTTAATATTCTGGCTGAAGATAAGACAGGCAATCAAGTTGTGGCAGTCTCTGTTCTTGAGAGAGTCCTGTTTAGCAGGGCTTCACTTGCACCTCTTTAATTCAAGTGTTGTCATTTGGGTGGCATGATGGATGTTTAGGGGAAACACCAACTTAGTTTTAGCCAAAGTTCATCTTGAGTTGAGGGGGTTTTGCTCCTTTTCCTCTTGCATTTTATCTCTTTTGTATCCAGTGTATCACTCTGAAATATGTATGAATGCTTCCAATTATGATTTCTGGCCATCTGTGCAGTCTAGTGGGGATTTCATAGACTACTTCTAGTAAAATTTCTCATTTCTTATCCATTTTCTGGAGGGCTGAACTTGTACAGGAGATGCATGAGGAATGCCCTTGAGATTCTGAAGTGCTGAAGAGAAGAGCACATAGAGAACAAAATGCAACCCAACAAAAGCTCCAGAGCCACTGGGATGTCCTTGGATACCTGATAAAGCTGAACACACTTTCCTTTAAAGCAAGGCAACATGTGCCTAGTATGAAAGTGAAGTAGGCTGCTCAAAAGTGGGTACAGGTTATCAAGACAAATATTTTAAAAGCAAGATCTGCTTTATTGGGAAAGCCTCTCAAGAGAAAGAGTGGAAGATTCTTCACAGAGCTCTTTGCAAAATGAGATTGGTCAGAAGTAATCAGTCCTGGCTCAGTGCTGCACTAACTAGGTAATAGAAGACAGCCTCAGGTCTTTTCCATGTCTAATTATTATGCTTCCATGAATATTCTCCAAATTCAGGTCACTCAAATCATCAGGTGCTGATCACAGATGAACATTTCCTAGCCTGATTTGCATTTTGTAGTATGTGCTCAAAAGGTTTTAAGAACTGTGGATGGAAGAGCTGAACTGTGTTTTGTTGAAGATGGAAGGCCAGCAATTGTCCAGTGTGCCTGAAGCTCTAAGAAACTTAAATTTCACACTAGTGAATTTCCCCTAAATGAATTGTTGGTGCTCAATTTGAAATAATGGTTCCAATCTTCTAATTTTAAAGTTTCTAAAATTTCTATTCACAAGTTGTTCTTACAGAATTTCTCATGCTAAGCAAGAATAAACAAACTGTTCCCACAGGCACAGTATTTGGAGCTCAGCATACTGGTTGTTTCATGGGGAGTGATGAAATTAATAGGTGTGTTGTTAATCTACCCCAGCAGCCTGGAAAAGGGAAGTTTCCAGAAGCAGAGTAATGTTTGCAGTGCAGAGTTCCTAAGAACACAAAGACTAGTTTAGTATTGAACATGCTAGCATCCCATTTCAAGAAACACTTTGCTTCTCAAGGGCAAGGTTAGGCATTTCTGGTATTTGTATAACATTTATCCCCTAGGAGAGCACTGGCAGTATAAAATTCTCCTTTGTGTGCTTTTTGTTCTGTTCCAGACTGGCTGTGGGCTTTGGTAATTCAGTGGTGGTGATAAAATGTGTGTGTTACCCCACTGCACCTTGGTTTCTGTTTCTCATTGTTGCATGTAGCATCCAAAACAACTTTTGTCCCCATTTGCTGTGGCAGCTGATTTTTAATTTCTTCCTGCCTGGTTTCTATTGTAAGAACAAATTCCACCACAAGAAGAAGCTGGGGGTTTGTGTGGCTGGTCCATCTTCCAATTGAGTCCTGCTAGCACAGCCTCAAAGGCTCCTTACATTTACAGTCAGACCCTTGTAGGCAGAGCATAAGAGCAGCTTATATAAAATAGAAATAGCCAGGGGGCTTTAGGATATGCTTTGAAAGGATCTTGAAGTTTTAGTTTTGCTCTTCATCTCAGAAGTCTCCAGTCGTGAATACAAAGAATTTTTTCTATAATAATTTGTGGTAACCTGGTCATGCACCCAAGTCAGAATTTATCTCAGAAAGTACATTTGTCCTGCAGTCTTGGTTAAAGCCCCAAGGATGAGTAGAAAGTATGGCTGTGAAGCTAAACATCCACCAAAGACATGGCCTTCAGAGTTTTGGTGCTGAAATCCCACTCCTGAGGTATGGAGAGGGTATAAAAGCAGAAGAGGATTAAAAGGCTCTTGGCTGTGAGTGCAGCTGGCTGAGAGCCTCCTGGACACCCCTCTCCATGAGCAGCTCCTTGCCCTCTTCCTCTGCATCCCACACAAACGTGCCAGCCTGTATTTCTCTTTGGAGCAATAATCCATGAAATTCCACAGGTACCTGCTGAGCCCAGCTACCTTGTCTGTGACCCTGCAGTCATTCTCAGCTTGCCAGAGCTTTCACTTCAGTTTTGTGACAGAGTTTATGGCTTCATTTCAGGCCTGTGAGACCTCCCCAGCCTGCCTGACTCATCCCTGGGTGGCTGGAGAGCAGCAGCCAGGTTCCCAGCTCCCTTGGCCAGAGCTCCAACACCTGACAATTAAAGATTGCATTCTGCAGCAGTGCTGCACTGGCAGAGCCAGCTGATGTCACAGGCTGAAAGGGCACTTTGGAAAACTGGACCCTGTGGAAATGCTGGGTGCTGGGGATGCCTTGGGACTGCAAAAGCCACAGTCCTCTCTCAGCCCCAGCAGTGAGCAATGTCACAGCATCTTGAACAATGAGCTGAGCTTCAAAAACTAATACAACACCCAAGCCAAGTCCATTTTTTAAAACTACTTGAAGCATCATGTATCAAAGTAACTGGAAGCTAAGCTGAGGGAAAACCTTTTGTTTTTTGCTAAGCAAATTCATTGCAGCTTAACTGGGAAAAGTTCACAGGAACATTTTTCAGTGCGAGACTGTTGCCTAAATTTGTCACATTTCATGAATGTGCTGTCAAGATGAAAAATGTCACCAAGAAATCAGCTGCAGAAATTCAGGAACATGGGAGCTGGGTAGTTTTGGGGTTTTTTTTTCCATGGGAGAAGGAGCCATGGTTTTACTGCTTCTGAGGTTTGTGTCTGCTTCTTCATAGCTTGAATTGAAAGCAGTAGGAACAGCTAAGTCAGGCAGTGTGGGTGCTGCTCTGGCTCTGGGGGACTCAAAGGGTTCCTTTCAGAAGAACCAATATAACTATTTAATGATCTGTCTGTGTCTACCACCTAAAATGTTAAGCTCACTGTACTCCCAGCAGTTTCTAGGAACAGTGGAAGTTTAAAGTTAGTGGTGTTCTTTGGCACTTATTTGGTGTTCAGTGCTTGTATTTGGTGATTTAACCACAAAAGAGCTTGGAAGTTGACTCATGAAATTAAAGGGATTTTCATACTGACCTGCAGTGACAACCTGGTCTGCTCTAAAGTCCTTCCCATGGGAAAGCAGCTATAAATAACCAAGCCCTATAGAATCCACTAAAGGGAAACTGAGCATTTTTCCCTGAATCTGAGCATTTCCACCCCTGAAACCTTCCCTATAAACTTCAGTATGCTGAAACCTACACATGTGTGTTCTTCTCACTGAAAGAGACCAAGGTTTGTTTTAGTTGAGTCAAAAATGAAAATAAGCATGTATGTTTTTGAAACTACTGGTGATTATAAGAGATGAGCAGGTTACTCTGGCAGGCTTAGATCTGGAGGCTCAGGTTATATATTCATCTGTAGCTGCTGGCATACTTTGATTTTTTACTGAAAGACCACGTTCCAATGAGGACCTCTGCTGTAGCTGTGAGAGGGAGATCAGAGGACCCCTCAGTGTAGAAGCTGAAGAGCAGATCCTATCAGGGAGGGGAAATCTGGCCATTTTAACAGGGGCTTTGATCTGAGTGGAGGCAGCTGTATTCTGTAAATTGCCTCTGAAAAAAACATCAGAAGTGTATTCTCCAATTATTCACTGAGAGGAACTTTTCCTATTGCAGCAGCTATCATGCCTGTGACATAAAGCTGTGAGAGAGTCATGTTATAAAGTTCAAGCATCCTATTTATATTAATTTTTTCAGATTTGTTTCCTCTACCTTCTGATTAAAATGTGTAGCCACTGTGATAGAGGTGCCCTGCTGGAGCTTCTTCTTTCATATGAAGGCACTGATAGTGTCAGGAAAACAAATGGAAGAGAAAAGCTGTCTGATTGAAAGTAAATACTTAGAGCAGTTTCAGCAGTCCTTTGGGTGGGAGCTAATATAAAGTTGCTTAGTAAATCAGTAAACAAGTTAAAATGTGCACAAAAAAGATAAAGAAATGGAATGCCATCTGAAATGAAGGGCTCCCAGGAAATAAATCAAGCAATCAAATATGTGAGGAGCTGGGCAGAATCTCAATCCCCTGTGCTGCAGAAGGCACAGACAACTCTCCTCTCACACTTCTGCATCTCTGAAGTTATTGGTTTTAATTGTAATCATCTTGTAATTCTGCCAAAACTCACTGAACCTTTATGGCCAGTGTACCTTGATGACAGGCTTCTCTGTGGAGGGGTGAAGAGAATTTGAATTATTGCCATTAGCACTGTGCCACTGACTGCTACAAGGCTCCTGCCTGTGTTTGATATCTGTGTGTTTTGGATAGATGGAGACAATGATAACTAAGTTTTGCAGAGATGTACTTTTCCAAAGTTTACAAAACATATTTACTTCAACTAAACAGGTAAAACTGCAATAAAGTTATGTCTCTAATAGAGCTTAGACTTTAAAAAGGCAAGAAATCTGTAGCTTGGTTTCTGTGGAAATTGAGCACTCAGAAACCCACCGTGCACCTTTAGGAAATCTGTAATAATGCTTAAGCTGCTGTTGCCCCAATTTTTGCATCCCTGGCAGAGTCTCATGGTTTGGATTGGGCTTATGTATCTCTTTTGGGCTGTAGGAGGCATGTAGTGAGCCTTATTTCAAGTGCTTGAAGCTAGATGCTATTTCTTTTTTATATTTATTGAACTAGAATATTCTCTCATTAATAGTTGAAGCATGGGGAAAAGCATGGGGGGTGGGAAAGTGTTTCACACTTGTGCTGATGATGTGTTTGCAGAGAGGATGATGCTCACTTTGAGAAAATCCACCTTCAGTACCATGGCACTGTTTCACCTGGGTTCAGTGAATCTATCCAGATCTAGGGAATTTCGGGTTTTAAATGACACCCAGGGGTCTTGTTTGAAAACTTACAGACAGCAGTCTTTGCCAACAGCTGTTTAAAACACAGGATTATTGCTTAGAAATTATGACAGATGAGGAAAAAAAAAATAAACAAGCTGTATGTGTGTTTATGGTTTTATTTAGTATATTCAGAGCAGGACAGGCTTTCCTCTGCAGGGAGAGGAAAGGTCCTGCAGCCTTCTGGGCTCCCCTGCTCACTAGTGGAAGTTGCACAGGTGCTGCTCCCAAGAGCAATGTGCTGCTCTGGAAGGCTGAGGACATTTGCCCTGGTGGTATCTCGTTAGACTGGCAGAGTGTGGCAGCCCATCCCTGTGTTCCTGGGACCAGGCAGCAGCTGGGAGGAGCTGCTGGCAGCCTGCAGCCCCCCAGAGCCCCACTGCTCCCTGCTGCAGCAGGCAGTGCTGTGCTCTGGATCTGAGCCATTGAAACCCCTCCTCTGCACACCAGGGCAGGGGTCCATCCCCTCCTTTGTGCCTTGGCAGAATCTGAGTGGTGCTGTGCTTGTCCTTACTGCCAGTGGGCTTGCTGCACCCTTCACACCAGCAAAGTGCTCAGCAGCTTGTCCAGAGCTGCTTGCCTTGGCTGCCTGGTGTCCTGAGCAGCCCAAAGGGGCAGGGCCAGTCCCTGTGTGTGCTGCTCTTGACCAGCTCTGGATCCAGGCTTTGTGGTGATCAGTGACCCCTGCACTCATCAGACGCATCAGGAACCTTTTCTGAACCAGAGAATTAAAGTTCTGTGGAGCTGTCAGTGTGTCTGAGCCATTCTGCCTGCTCAGCCCTTTGGTGAAGACAAGAATAAATAATGATGGGAGGCCTTTCAGCCTTTCAGCCAGCCATAGCCACGCTCTGCTGGGTGGGCAGCAGGAGTGGGGACTGTGGCCAAAGCCTTTAACCTCTCCTCCAAACCAATTCGCTCTCCATCTCAAATGTTCTGTGATTTGAAAGCTTTTTGAACACAGAATAAAAGTTTCCAAAATACACCCTCTCTAAATGAGTTTAACAAGGCTCTCACAGAAGGCAGAATTTGTGATGCAGTCGTGTTTTCTAAGACAATGTGGCTTTGTGCATAAAACTGTACAAGGAATTTAAATCTTCCTGAACTGAGCTGAACTTGAAAATGGTATAATTACAAATGTTTTTGTTTTCCAGTGATAGGAAAAGGAATTCTTACCACTTGCTGTCCTTTTTATTCTTCTTGTATTTCAGCAGGTATCTAGATTATGTCTCAAAACTGTGTATGGACTGTGTAGGTGAACTGCATGTTCAACAATTCCAGCTCTCAGAGAAGCAATTGGTATGGGACTGGGCTTTTTTTTTCTTCTGTGATTAATCACAGATCATGCAGTTGTCTGTCTCAGGCCTTGAAAATTCATTCCAAACATAGGTATATTTTTCATTATTGAGCATGCAGATGTGACTATTGCAGTTTGTCTTTTAGTTTATGTCCTGTTTAGTCTTGCTGCACACCAGTGTCATTGGATCACATTATTTTGTTTCCTTTTCTTTCCCTTCTTCATTACTCAAAATGAATTGAAAAATGAAATTAAATTAATATTTGTGCTTACTGCCAGCCACATCTTTCCTCCTCATATCATACAGTTCCCAATTATGTTACTGGCATTTAATGAACTGGAAGTATTCAAGATAATAATTTGAGTCTGTTATTAATGAGAAAATAATTTTGGCATAGAATAGCTAATACTACATGTAAGCAAAAAGCTGACAGACTGTGGATTGCTTCTGAAGCAAGTTTTGAAATTCTGTTTTAAGACTGCATGTCAAGAAAAATGGTTGGGTTTTCTTTCTTTCTTTCTTTCTTTTTTTTTTTTTTAAGAGTCTGTGCTATCAATCACAACCTACCTGTTAGGCATAACTTAATCAACAATCACATAATGAGATCAAATATGCTCGGTCAGAAAAATCTGTTTGTGCCTGCTGTTGCTTCTGCCTGGAGCTCTGGGCAAATTATATAGTACAGCTCTATTTCAGTGCCCCCTGAACATCAAACTATCTACATTTTCATCACTCGCTAAAACCTTGCAAGAATTTAGCAAACATAAATGGAAAAGGAAAAGATATTTCTAGCAAAGCATTGGTGTGTTTAAATCAACAACAGATTTCTAGACACTCATTTTTGGGAATGGAAATTAATCTTAAAATAGAAATTTGTCCTTTTAATTACATAGTCTTTTATGAATTCTCATGAATTCCTGCTTTCTATACAGATGTGTTCTGGCATAAACCTCAATTTGTGAACATGCACATCTTGTAATGGGAGAGACAGTTCTGTTTGCTGAAACTTCTGTCTTTTCATCCCATAATTTCAGAATAATGCCAGTTCCACAGAGCTGGATAACCACCATTCAGAGATAATCCTCTCTGCTCCAGGCCTTCCTTTCCCTGACATGCAGCATGGCACAGAATTCGGTGGGTTTGCTGCTGTCAGGTTTGATCCCCTCCCTTCTGGTGACACAATTAACCCCTGTTACTCTAACGAGGTTTGAATTGAGTGCCCTGCCCTGCCTGCCCTGCCCTGGGGCAGCTCAGCCTGGCCACGGTGCCAGGGTGGGTGGGCAGGGGTTGTCACCTCCTGGTGGCAGCAGGCACAGGGAGCTGCTGTGCCTGTTGCTCGTTGGGCTTTTTGTTTGTGTGTCACTGCAGCTTAGCCTCATGTTTCAGGTCTTTAGAAATGGGGGTGTGCTTAGCACTGATCAGATTAACGTGACAAAATTAATAAAGTGCTTTAATACACAGGGTGAAGAGACTGAAGGGAATTGAAATTAGGGAGACAGAAGAACAAAGGCACTTCTTAAATGAACATTTTTAGCAGGAGCTTAACATTATAAAGATTAATAGGAATTAATTTGCATATATAATGCAGTGTACAGAACACAATTCAAACTGACTACCAATTCTACAAACACCATTATTGTAAAAGAAGAGCTGCATGAAATAGGCATTTCTGTTTTCTTGCCCTGGCCTAGCAGGCATGCTTGACTAAAGGTACAGCAAGTGCTAGTAATTTCCAGATGTTCTTGTGTCATGTGCCTTTGTCTTGGATTGCACAGGCACAGCCATCCTGTGTGTTGGCTCTAGTGTGAGCACTGTGATTTTATAGATCAAAGTATCCCTACTTATAGGAATGATAACACCAATAATCAACATTTATAACAATGTTGAGCCAAAAAAAAAAAAAATTGAGAGTCTGCTGGTTGCTTGCTTAAGGAAGTAAGGATAAAAAAACCTCAGGAAGAATCAAGAACAGAAGATATATGCAGTGTCCCCCAGTACATGAATGTGTAAGCTTCAGCCCAAAATATACAGGCCAAACTGAAAAGGTTCAGCCCCTGCTTGTTCTGTGGGTTCTGCAGGTAGCATGCTGCCCTCAGCCATTTTCTGCTCTGGAATAAGGAATCCCCCAAAATCCAGGCAAATACAGAGCCAGTGGATTGATCCAAGCTGGATCACACCATTAAGGGGAGCCTGTCATTTACAAAATAGGTTTGAGATTGGTTTGTTTGCTGCAGCTGGAAACCTTCATTTCATTACACAAATTATTTCTCTGAAAGCTGCTAAGAAGGATTGTGGTCTATAATTAGAATAATACCCCACAGGATTATGTTCACAAATGTAATTATATAATCATTTAGAACTAAATTGTGCCATGAAACTACAGGGTTTTTAAAATGGTACTAGCATTTCTGGAGAGCTCTTTTTAAGATTTTTTTTGTTGTAATGCAGTTGCCACAGGCCAATTAGAAAGACTTCCAGTTCAGCTGAGAGCTCCTCCCTCCTTCTCCTATCAATAGTTTGAGATTAATCAAGATTAGAGTTTGTATTCAAATACCTGCTGTGCTTCAGAACCAGTTAATGGCACTGGGAGCAGGTGGTTCAGAACCAGTGGGTGGCATTGAGAGCCAGGTGCAGGTGCTTCAGAACCAGTTAATGGCACTGGGAGCAGGTGCAGGTGGTTCAGAACCAGTTAATGGCACTGGGAGCAGGTGCAGGTGGTTCAGAACCAGTTAATGGCACTAAAACCAGGTGCAGGTGGTTCAGAACCAGTTAATGGCACTGGGAGCAGGTGCAGGTGGTTCAGAACCAGTTAATGGCACTAAAACCAGGTGCAGGTGGTTCAGAACCAGTTGGTAGCACTGGGAGCAGGTGCAGGTGATTTGCTGGCAGTGGTTAGGGTGCAGTGGTGTCAGCTGGGGTGTGTCTGTCAGAGGTCACAGAGGAAGGCTGCTGTGCACAGGCTCCTTTGGTGCTTCAGGGCTGTTCAAGCAGACCATGAGCTGTGAGATGGTTCTCTGGGGCAGAAGGACCCAGCTCTGTGTCAGGGAGAGCTGTTTGTGGCACAGGAGGAGGTGATTCCTCTGTGTCCAGAGCCAGCCTGGCTGCCCAGCCTCGCTCAGGGACATGCTGCAGGGTGTCCTGGCAGGGTGGTACAGCAGCTCTGTCCCTGTCCTCCTTGCAGCCATGGCCAGGACAGCCTTTGGAAGCACTGTGCTGGGAATGTGGATGCATTGATCCCTTTGCATCCCTGAACCCGTGTCAATGTGTTGCTGCAGCTCCCGGGTGAACATTGGCACAAAACTATTTCACACTAAATTAGTTTCACTGCTCTCCTGTCTGAAATGAATCATAAATACTAAATAAAGGTTTTGTTTTCTTTTTCACATTTGCAGAACCCTTTTTATTAGCACTTTTATTAACACTGTTGATATGGCATCAAGTTGAATCCTCTTTTACCTTGGTTTCCTCACTCACAGTGCATTCTCTGTTGCACAGACAAAACTCTACCAGAAGGTTTGTTCAGTGCAGTAAAACTGCAGGAATAGGAGAAAACAGGAATAGTACCTTGCCCTGTTTTATTAGGGATTCATCCACTGTCCTTTCAGGTTGCAAACCCCTGGTTAGTAAGTCAATGGGCAATGGCAGGGTAAACTAATGAGCTTCTACAATATTTGCAACCCGAGAAAGGCAAATATTTCACAGAGCTCTCCAATTATCTCTGGTAGCCTTGTACACTTCTAATGAGCACGAGGTAATCAGCCTATCTCTTCACTGTATTAACAAGAGCCACTTAAAATTCTCCAGGATTCCTGTGGAGAACTGATATATGGACCCAAATGGATAAATAAAGAGGTGGTGCAATTACCACTTCAAGGACTTCAAGGGCTGCCATGCTATTCCCAGGGCTGGCTGTCTCTGCCTGTGCTGTGTTTTGCTGGTGCCTTTATTGTATGCAAACTAAAGAGACAGTGATTTTGGAATGGCAAGGGTGCTTTAGCAGCAGCTTCATCTGGCTGCTGGGAGACCATAAAAATCATTCTCCTCCAAGACACATCTCCTCACAAGGTGCCGAGCTGCCAGCTCACAGCCAAGAGGCAGGATGTCAGAAAAGACAAACCTGAAAGCACCAGCAGCTGCTGGCTGGGCTTTTCCCATCCCATCCCACCAGGGCAGCAGGAGGCTCCCAGGAGCAGCCAGCACAGCACCCTGGCCACCTGCTCAGGGAGAAGGGCTCCCTTCCCACAGCCTCCCATGGCCAGGACAAGACCTGGAGCTGTGGAAACAGGAGCACAAGAGAAGTGTGTGGGGTGCTGGGAAGAGCTAGATGTGTTCTTCTGTGTGCTTACCACACGCCTTAACACCCTGGAGACTAAAGGTGAAGAATACAAATTAAATGTTAGATGCTTCTGATCAGCAACACTAGCTAGATTTCTTTGAGATCTTTTAAAATAAGGACAGGGAAAATTGTTGCTCAAAGAGATTTTTCCTGTGAGATTGGAATGCACAGAAATTTGTTAATACTGAAGAGGAACTTGGAAAGGAAAGAGAATTTGTGAACATTCTCCATTCCAAAAGTCTGTGTTGTAGTGAAACCCATTTATAATCAGAGGTTTACAGGAAAAAAAAAATCAGTTATTTAAAAAATGTGAACTGACAGCCAGTATCCTTTCTAATTCCCTAATCTACAGCTGTGCTGAATTCAAACATGCACTTTTGGATGCTCAGGAGATTGGTACTGAGGGATGCTCTTCCACTTTTAGTACCCCCTGGACTTACAGTTCCACCACATGGCTGTATGTCCTTACAACTCAAATCCCATGGGTTTGGAGCACACTCAGTTTAGGGTTTTTCTAACACACTAACACAGCTCAGCTGGGGGACAATGAACCAAAACTCTGCTGTGCCTGAAGGAGAATCAGAATTGCCCAGCTGAGGTTTTGAGCTGTGTCTTTGTGTTGGAGCAGGAGGCTGAAGGGACAGGTCCCTCCTGCTCCACAGCCCTTCAGTGCCTGCTCTGAGGTGGGGCTGGCACCAAACACCTGCACCCCAACCAGCCCTGTCACCTCTCTGTCCCTCCTCTCCCTCCCTGAGTGCAGCCCTGGGGGTTTCAGTCCTCACACAGCACCAAGAATATCAAAATTCTGTCCAAAAGCAAGTGAAAAGCTTCATCCAGCAGTGCAGCAGCTCCAGGATTTTCTGCTGAGGAAGTTCAAAGCCCAGAAAGAGCTGGGAGTGTCATGAGGCAGCTCAGAGGGCTGCCAGTGGAGCCAGCAAGGGCAGCAATCTGGGGAGAATAAGGAGAAAAATAAGTGTTAATATGAGAGAAGTGTTGTGCCTGTGTATAAAAGCTGGGGTTTAATTTTGTGATACCTTTTCCTTTGGCTTCTGCTGACATTAGGCTCTCCAAAGGTTTATTATGTGCAGCTGGATGTAGATCAGCCTGTTTATTAGTCATCACAAGGTTGTTGACATTATTTCCACAGTGCTTTTACATTAAGAGCTTACTGAAATGATATATTTGTTAGGGTACCAAAGTAATTTCCTCATATCAGGACAGCTTAGAAATACAGGGACCTAAGCTGTTGCTGTAATGAATTTTCTGCCTCTCACAGGGATATTTATCCAATCTGTTCTGTAAACAGAGAAATTAGTTCAGACTTGTGCAAATGCTTTAATTACACTTAACTGGATTAATGGCTCTGCTCTGAGGAAATGTTGTTTTCTTAGACAAAACAGTTTGACCAGGTCAGAGATGTATTTTTGAACTCAGCCTGGTGCCTCTGTGTGAGCTGGGCTCCTGGTGAAGCCTTGCTGAGCAATTGGGTTGGGATGTGAGGATCTGGGACTGTCTGGGTTTAGGGTTTGTGGCAGCTCCTCTCTCCAAGCTCACTTCTTTTGGATAGATTTCTCTTGGAACCTCCAAATGGTGACAGTTTCACAGCCCCTTTCTCTCCGTGTGAGTGAACTCAGATTTTATGGTGGATATTTGCTTGTCAATTACCTAAAGGTGAATGCAGCAAATCATGTTAAGGGCTCCCAGTCTGCTTCCCTTGGCTGTATGGCGTCAGCTCGAGCAGCTTGCTCAGAAATTCAGTAACTCTTGGGAGGAGGGACAGATGCTTTGTTGCTTTGGTGGCTTCTGCATCCCTTCAGAGCAACCCCAGCCATGTCCTGAGTGGAACATGCAGCCAAGCTCCAGGCAGCCCATCCCTGAACAGCTCCCTGCACCTTCCAAAACCCCTCTTTGGCCCTAAGAAGGATTGGATTTCTAATCCCACCTTGCCCTCACCCTCCCATTAAATGCTGCAGCCAGCTTGCTGCTCAAGGTGCTCCTCTCAGAGATCTATTGAAGCATTTCTGTTTCATTTTCACCTTAGTGAAACTAAGCACAGCTTGACAGAGGGGTCCCAAAGGAGAGCCTGGACCAAAAAAAAACCATCTCTAAAGGTTTTGTTGTGTCCAGCCCCAGGGGCTCAGCTCCTGCAGGGCTCCCTGTGCCCTGCTCTGAGTGAGTGCCTGGGAAAGCCCTTGGAGCTCATCAGTGCTGACAGTGAGCCCTAAAAGTTATTTATTATCCTTTCTTACTGCATTCAAGGTGAACCTGATGAGTGGTCCAAGGCCTCATGGACACCAGGCAAAAGGACACCATGAAATTCCACTCTTCCCTTCTCAGGGTTCTGTGCAGAAATGTCTGTGCTTTCCACAGATATGCCAGATGTCAGCACTGTCACCTCTGCTGTTCCTAGAGGAAATTACTGTTCTGGAATTTCCTTGTCAAATGGCAGTGCTCAGCTTCCCTTCTGCACCTCTGCACTGCTGCAGCTCCCACTCCCTCACCCTTTGGCTCACTTCACTTGCCACTGTCTGCATCAGAAATCCCAGAGAGCTGTGGAGCTCCTCGGCTTTCCTGGAGTTCCTGAGACCAGAATTCCTTCTCAGCCACAGCTGCAGAAGGAAAGTCTTCGTGGCATATTCCAGCAGTGTCTTTGAAATGTTTCCTAATTGCCTGTTTCTGATCAAAACATGTTTGCTATAAATATTACATACACAGGTAGATTTCAGGCAAAGCAAATATCATTTCAGTATACCCACACACTTCCATACAAAAATGAATGTTGACTTTGACCATAAAAAGAAGAAAACAATGAATTACACTTTTTTTCAACATTGGAGAGATACTGTTGCTAAAAGGACATCTGTGAGCTCTGTTCTACAGAAGGTTTGAAATAGCTCTGCACAGAAAACAGGGAAAGGCCAGGGTTGTCAGATCCTTCCAGAAAGGAATTCAGCTACCATCCAAGGGTGGGATGGCACTGAACACCTCCCCTTACCTTGCAGGCAGGGCTGGCCTAAACAGGATCCCCAAATTCAGCACATTGCCTGAATTCCCTGTAATTTGGAGTTCACTGCAAGTCGGCCCCGTGTCTCTTTTGATTTAAAATATTCCAGATTTGCAGTGGCTCACCTCAGGAGAGGGAGTCTTCCCCAGCTTCCTAATATTACCAGTGAGTGGAAATGCCATCAGCATTCATCATTTAAACTTTGCTGAATGCATCACACTGCAGATTTCATTGCTCCTTCTGCAGAAGGAGAGAGGGAAGGAATTGTGTTAAATGCTCTGTGGCTGTGCCAGGAGGCTCCTGCTGCTCCAGGAGCAGCTGTCCCCAGGGGCAGAAGACTCTCCAGTGTCCCTGTGTGGCTGCAGAGCCTGGCCCAGGGTCACCTCTGTGTGTGAGTGTGCCCTGAGCTCACAGCACATGCTGGGAAAAGGCTCAGGCCTGGCTCCTAGAGCTCCTCTGGCAGCATTTTGAACAGGACTGTAGTGGGTGGGGGTTTTGGCCAGGGGAACAGTGGCAGAATTTGGTTATTTCCCCAGCCAGCACCAGAGCACAGCCCTGGGGCACACAGAGCAGCTCTGTCCATCACGTAGCTGACTGCAGGAGGGCTCATTCTCCTTTCCTTCATGCTCCCCAAAACAGGAGCAGGTCAGCACAAGTCAGAGGAGCTGCACTGCACTGATGCTCAGAGCAGGAGTGTTTGAAACTCATCAGCTTTGCTTCTTCTCCTGGAGCTGGTGGTGGTGAGGGAAAGGCTTACAAGCAAAACCTCGTTTCAGACAAGCAGAGAATTTCTCAGCACTTGTTTGGCTTTAGGAAGTGTAATCACTTGTGTTATTACCATAAAACAAATATCCTGGAGGTTTTGCCAGTTTTTAGTCAGCTCCTGAAAGCTCTACCAAAAATGGTGTTAGTGAGAAATAACACACACACAAAATAAAAGTCACTGCTCTCCGTTTGCAGAGGCAGCAACAGGAAAAGCTAAATATCAGTTTTCCTAGCAAAATTGCTATTTGTTGGTGAATCAGTTTCATGCATATAAAGAGTGCTTGGGGATTTTGCTCCCGTGCATGTTTATTTATGAAATGGAAAGGAAGCAGAAATTTTGAGTAGTCCCATGGTACAACCCAGAGCTGAAATGTAAAGATAGAATGCAAAAGGCAGTGATGCTAATAATAGAAATGCAAGGTCTCTGAGGGTGAGCTTGATCTGTGGGGAATGCCAGGGCTGTTGCAATCAGGAAAGAAAGGATTCTTCTGCTTCGCTTCTTCCTAAAAATTCAGGAAAGCTTTTAGTTTGTTTCAAACTTGTGCTTCACAAAATCTGGTGACAATCATGACCTGAAGGAGTAGTGCAGAAGCAAACCACAAACACAGCAGCTCTGGAGTTTGAGGGCAGAGTGAACAGCCAGGTTTTGGCTTTGTGACATTCAAGGGAGAAGATTTATTCCCTCCAGGTTGGCTCTGACCTTGCCAGCCTGCACAGGGCTGAGGGGGACCCTGTGCTACCTCTGAGACAGAATGCTGTGACTTCTAACTGCTGACATGAGCAGTGAGAGCATCCTGCCTCAGCAGCAAACAGGCACAAACTCAGTGAAGGTCCCCTGAGGTGCACTGCCCCTCCCTCATCCCCTCACTGCTGGACTGAGATCCTCTGGTCACTTTTATTTCAGCTTCCAGTGGTGTGTGCCAGTGAACTCCCCCATCGTGCAGCTTTGCTACTGGAATTGTTTCTGTGTTTGTTTGATCTCTCTGGCAGCATTTAATACCTTTTTTTAAGTTTCATTTTCTCCCCTTTCCCCTCTGTCCCTGTTAGTTCTTCAAGCAGAGTGCCGTGTCTCTCCTCCAAAAGTGGCCCAAGCACCTCAGCACGCTCAGCCTGCACGGGTGGCTGCTCCTGTCTCACCCCGTGGAGGCAGAGAGGGCAGAGCCCCCTTCCCAAGCCCTTTACCTCCTTGTGCTTCTCTCACAGACAGCAGCAATGTTGGTGAGCTGGCCACAAACAGGGCTGTGCAAGACACCCCTCCAGTCCTGACTGAACACTATCATTCAGCAGATATAAGCCCCTAAAGCTTTCAGCAAACTTGTAAGGCTTAACCCAGAGCACTCAGAAACAAGATAAAAGCTTAAGCATTTCCTCATCTCCCATTGGAAGCTGGAGATCCGTGTGTGCTGACCTTTCATACTGCTGGGATCAGTGTGCACTGAAAATCCCTCTGTAATTTAGTGCTACAAGGAGAGCAGTCGGACTCATCTCTGAGACACCTTGTCTGCCACTCAGAGCCCAGAGCAGCTGAGTGTATAAATAACAACACCTAAGAAAATGGCATTCCAGTCAAGGCAAGCAGGCATGTGTGATCCACCTGGTTATTTTCTCCACAAACTACAGGAACTGAGGGGCTGTGAAGCAGCTCTCAGTTATCCAGGTCCACCACTCACCAGTTCCTGCACTTGCTTCAGTCACATTGAGATGAGGAGAAATGTGCTGTGCAGGTCTGTGAATATTTCACAGCGATTATTTCCACTTTGTGGGCACCTCTGGAGGGTGTTGGAGCTCACTTTGTGGGAAGATGTTGTGCTGTTGCTCCACCATGGGAGCCTGGCTGTGTAAAGTTGCATAGCTCTTGCCTTGGTCCTTTTGCCAGGGTTACAGCTGTATCCCTGTCCTGAGAGGAAATTAGGGAAGGTCTCTCCATCTTTACAACAGATGGTCTGTTACTAAATAAGGGGTTTTAAATAAACCTTGGATGGTTTTGGTTCTCTTTCTCAAATCCTCATGAACACTGAATTTTCTGCCTAACTGGGGCTGTCTAAGCAGGACTAGTAAAACAGCCTAAAATTGTTTAAAATATCTGCATGTGTCCTGCTGATGTGTCTTCATGCAGTTACTGCAGTGCAGCCTCAGCCAGAGATAGAAAGTCTTTGCAATTAGTCACCTTCCATGAGGAGGGAATGCACTGGCTGATTAGATTGTTCTCCTTATCAGGGTATGGCCACTGGTGAGAGGAGCAGGAGCTGGGCCAGGCTGGGCTGTCCTCTGACTCTCACTGAGGGAACTGCACTGCATCCAGGATCAGGGCATGGTGTTCCTGGCACTGGAGTGTCTGCAAGGGCCTGGGAACAGCAGGGCAGGAAATCAGGAATGATTTCCCATCACACAGGCAGTGGCAGGCTCAGCAGCCAGCTCTGTCTCTGTACCTAGAACTCTCACTTACTCTCTGGGTTAAATAACTTCTGGTAGCAGCATCCATGATAATCTGTTGCCTAAAAGTCCTTGGCTTTTCTAGCAGGGGAAATAGATTGGGCTAGTCAGGTTTTCTTCTGTGATACCTGTCAGTTTAAATTGTATGACCTTTTAGTGAGCTCTGAACCTCACCTGTCAAAGCCAATTTAATCAGGTGTCCTTGCAAGGCTTCACAATTCCAGGGTTCCTTCAACTGAGAAAACTAATTGAAAAAAGTTGGCAAATACTTCACCAAAGAGTAAGTAAGCTTGGAGGAGAAATAGATCTTCTTCTGCATGGAGTTTCCTATGTTGTTGAACTTAACTGCTGAAAATATTCACCCCTAAGGCAGCCCTTTATCTTTTCTAGCTCTGCATTTGACTGGTTCTCAGAGACCAAGATCTGTGGAAAGCAATTAAATTAAATCTTTTTTCCTAATTGGACTGGGTCTGTGCAGTTGTTGTCCATTTCCATCAGGCACCTCAACACAGAATAAACTATTTCCCCTTGGATGTGGATTCTCCTGTTTTCTGTCACAGCACCAATAGCTGCATTTCACCTTCTCATTCTGGCAGGTCTTGTTTGCATTTTCTAAACTCTGGCATTCTCCAGATTTCCAGTGCTGAGGAGAGATGACCCTTCCCTCCGTGTTGTCTTTCGTGTGAGAACTTCCAAAAACCCCTTCAGGTCCAGTTTTAGTTTCCACAGCCATGTCTCGTGCCTCTCTGGGGGTTTTGGTTTGTGCCAGCTGCAGTGCTGGCACAGAGGGAGCACCTGCCCCCTGCTTTGGCACAGCACCCAGCTGCTGCACCCTGCTGTCCCCAGCCCCAGGGGAGCCCTGGCTCAGCTCCTCCAAGGCAAACACAGCACCTGGCTCAGCTCAGGGGTGGCAGAAGTGGGGACAGGAATTTGCAGTGTCCTGTGATCCAACAGCAGCCACTGCAGGGCAGCAGTGCCAGGGGAGGTGCAACCTCACAGAATCACAGAATCAATGAGGGGGGGAAAGAGCCCTGAGAGCAGCGAGCCCAGCCTGTGACCAAACACCTCCAGGCCAGCCAGAGCTTGGCACTGAGTGCCACAGCCAGTCTTCCCTCACATACTCCAGTCACAGCAACTCCAGCACCTCCCTGGGCAGCCCATTCCAGGGCCTGATCTCCCTTCCTTGAAAGAAATTCCTCCTGATGTCCAACCTAAGTCTCCCCTGGTGCAGCTTAAGACTGTGTCCTCTTGTCCTATCCCCAGTCCACTGCTTTCAGGGAGTTGTAAACTTCTTTTGCTCCCTTTCACCTCTCCAGCTTTCCCAGGGAATCATCCTGCCCTCCCTCCAGTCTCAGTGCAGCCTGCACACTTCCAAAGGTGACTGGTGCAATTAAAGTTTACTGCAACTGAGAAAAGAAAAGTTCAGACACCAACTGCTGATGGTCTCACCAACCCAGCAAGTGACCCTGGAAGTGCTTATGAAATCATTTGGCACCCTGAGGAGTCAGAACATTTCCAGCTCTCAATAAAGACACCATGGTGTGTCTCAGGAGCGTGTGTTGCCTGCCTTTGTTACAGGATGAGCACACTACTGGGTGTGGAAAATTGTTCAGAGAGCACATGTTAAAATCAGGGCAGAAAGGTGGCTCTTTAAATCATACTCTCAAAAAAAAAAATATTCCCATTTACAAGAGTTCTAAAATCTAGGAACCCAAATGTATGTTGTGAAGGAAAATTAGGGGTGCAAGGCAATCTACAAAGTTCTTGAAAAAAGTTTTAAAGCTGAGAAAAAAGCTGTTCTCAGCATCTACTGCAGAGTGGCCTTATTAGCTTTGAGGCTGGGCACTCCAAGGGCCAAGAGGTTTATCCATCCTGCTCAGTGTTCAGTGTTGTTGTATTCCTACCCTGACCAAGCATCAGCTCTCCTCCTTTATGGAATGGAGTTATCAGCAGGCCCAACAGTGCCTAAAGCAGGAGGGAGCCAGAGGCAAGGCCAGGCTGGAAAGCCCTTGTCCATGATGGGTTTTCCTAGGTTTTAAATCTTCTTTTTCCATTGCAGAGCAGAGAAGAGCCTGGTAATTTAGAGAGCAGTGCACAGGAATGTGTTGGAGGAAGGCAGTGACACTTCACCTGCTGAGGAGCCCTGGAAGAGAAAATACACTCAATGTATATCCTCCAACCTCAATTTCCAACTTGTCTCTCTAGGGAAGGAAGGATCCAAGAATATAAATCCACTCATAATGCAATCTGAATTTTGGAGCCCTTGTTTCATAATTTATCAGATCCCATTTTGACTTGCAAGAAGCCTCCACGTGGTGAGACTGGGAGAGCTGCAGCTGCATTGGTGAGCAGCACTTGTGATTTCACTCCATCAGAATCACTCAGGAGCTGCTCAGCAAAATGAATAAGAAAAGGTCTGCTGTAACTGACAATAAAAGGGCTCTGAATTGAGTTACTCCTGCTTTTCCTTTTAAAGTTTCTGATTAGAGTGTAATGGCTGCTCAGTAGCAGTTGGCAACAAAACTGCCAGTTTTCCTCCTCCTTGTATTTTTGGTTTTCTGATGCCAGTCAGTCAGGAGCAGCTCAGTAATTTCATGGACTAGGTGCTGCACAGGTCCCTCCAGCTTGTAATTAAGCTGTTATCTCCCAATTCCTAGTGCTTATTTGACTTCAGCACAAAATGTGGCTGTTGACTTGGAATTCATTGATAGAACAAACAGGCTGGGGTTATAATTTGTCAGCTCTGGTCACCGGGCACAGGAATTGTCTCGACTGAGATTTCACACAAAGTTCAGGAGCCAAATGCACAACAGGCATTGCCCCAGGCAGGTGCAAGTGCCCCCAAAAGCTTGGATTCAATTAAAGGGGCTGCAACACAGCAGGGAAGGAGAAAACCACGTCAGGCTGGGAGAGACATTGAAACTCTGGCAGATCACCGTGCCTTTATAACATTTGCACTTCTGTGGATTTCAGGCAAAGCACAGTAAAAGTTTCTTTTGGTACAGACGCATTCGAGCAGAATGAATAAAGAAGATAAATTGTCTTTTAGAAGGGAGGGAGGGTTTCCAATATTCCTAGCAACTTTTATAGTTTTATGTCAAGCAGTAGTGGGGGGGAAGAAGAGTTCTCTTCTAAGGGATGTTTCCTTAAAGGATGTGAGAGATGATTAAGGTGCACAGAAAGCTTCAATGGTATCTATGTGAAAAGTTCCCCCGGCAAGGGCTCATTGTAAAACAAATGTGCTGCTTTAAGGATAATGGCATGGTATTATTTATGTAGACAGTTCCAGCAGTTCCCAAAGAGAAGTAAATGCTGTAATCATACCCATAAAGGCCTGCCTGCTTGCTTGCACATTATTTGGCATTAATTTTAGTACAGGATAATTATCAAAGGAACATTTGGATTTATTATCTGTAAAGGCAATTTGAAGTGACGTAGGAATTCAACACAGAGTTCTTCTCTCAGCAGTGTGAATCCAAAATAGAGTCGTTGTCTTTCACCCACTAAGTCAAGCTGTGCCTGGGCATATGGAGATTTCCATAATATATTCTATTCAAGAATCACATAGCAGTAAATATTTGTGAAAGTGATAATCAGCAACTGTTTCTGAGGGCAGGAACAATGTACTGTGAGATTTTGAAATGAACCCCTACAATTAGTTCTCCTCAAGGTCTTTTGGGGAGAGAAGGAGTCAGGAGAGTTGAGGTGTTAAAACACTGAGAGGAGGGATACAAGATAAGGGCCCGAGTTAACACTTCTCACCACGATGATCACCTGCAGGTGGAAACTATCACCTAAAATTTCAGCTCTGCCATTTTTCAGCTTCTAAAAGTAAATGGCTTAGGAGATGGTACAAGCCATCTGTACTGCTGCAGCCAGTAGGTTTTATTGGGCTATTTTTGTTCTCACTGGACTAAACTCTACTCCTGGCTTGCTAGACAGCTGAGAAAAGAAGTGTCCTTTTCCATCTGCCCAAGCCAAGTAATTTATTTTGCTCTTCAGGCTTGAAATCTGCTTTATGCCCTCGCATCCTCAAGTCCTGACAGCGCTGTAATGGGCACTGTATGGTGCTAACAAGAAAAGCCACCCTCAAGAGCCAGTTCAGATCCTTCAGAGCCCACTTTTGATCCTTTTTGATCAGAGTAAGCCAGCACAAGAGTGACTTCCCTTTGCTCCCTGCACTGGTGTTTGCCCAGGAGCCCATGTCCCTAAGGAAATGCTGCAGGCACTTCCCATGCCCTTCAGGTGAGTTTTCAGCAATTGCTTCAGTGATTCCCTGGTGGCTGGGAAGAGCTCTTAGGGACAGCCAGTGGAGCCCACTCTGGGCTTTCTCCTGTCACTGTCATGCTCTGGTTTTGAGCAAGACCTGGTAATCTTCTGCCTGTAGATCTGCTTTATTTAGTTAGTTATTTGTGTATTTATTTAATAGGAATCATAGATAGTCTGGGCTGGCAAACATTGCCCCAGCAGGGTGAAAAGTGCCTGCACAAATAGAGTGATGCTGAGCAAATCAAAACTGGCAAGTTCTCAGGACTCAAACTACATTTTGGACTTTTTCTAGTAAAAAAAAATTAGCTTTAAAACCTACAGGGCATTAAAACTTTTTAAGTAGGTGGAGGACAGTGTAGCATTTCTGAACAGTAATGACCAGCACTGCCAGCCATGAACTCTACTTTGCAGAGTTTCTCCTGGATGTGGAAATAGAGGCAGGAAAATACAGCAAACTGAACAAAACTCTTTGTTTCCTATCTCAAAGTAATTGATTAGAGCACAAACCTTGAAATTGGAGAGTTATGGTGCTCACAATTCTGAGAGCAGACATAACAAAGTCACTGGTAGAGGATTGGTTAAGTAATTTATCCCTTCTCTCTGTTCATGGTTTCTTTATAATCAGTGGAGCATTCCCCAAGCCGATGGAAAGAGACTGTGCTGTCTTGAGCAAGACATTGCTGTCAGTCCCCAAAAACCAGAGCCAACAAGTGGATTTGGTAGAGCCAGCACAGAGGACACGGTGACCACAAAAGGGACAGGGGCTGAGGGCAGTTTGCAGAGAGGAGAGGCAAAGCTGGTATTTGCTGGGATGGAAATCCAAGAGCAATAGGAAAGCTTAAGAGGCATGGCTCAGGCAAAGAGAGAAAGAGAATGGCCCTGTCGGGGGGAGAACAGGAGTCATGGCACCTGAAAAAAGCAAGAACTAGCCCAGATTTCCATGTGGTGTAACACAGTGCTGTGAGCAATCTGATTTTCACCAGGTGAGAATCCACCTCACCCTTTCCAAAGGGGCTGCTGGGCTTGTCTGGCTGAAAAATGTCCTGGCACTCTGTGAGCAGCTGTGGCCCTGCTGCAGAAGGTACAGGGGGGTGTCCAGGCACCAGCACCATGCTGGAGGTCAGAATTAGATGATCATAATTTTCCCCTCTGGCTTTAAAATCTATTAACAGCTATTTTACGACGCTGGCCATTCATCATCACACCGCAGACTGCAGAGCAGGACCACCATGATATGCTTCAGAGATAATTTATTTCCATTAGTTCATAGCTAAACTTAATTTAAAAGAATTTCTAAAAAATTGATTATAAGGGAGAAAACCTAGAGACTTCCCAGTGTAGAGCTATTTTGGGGAGGGGGTGGGGGAAGGACTTTCAAGAGCTGGGAGTGGGATGTAGATGTCTGACCCTTGGTTGTGCCCCACATTTTATTTGTACCTTTAATTTTACCACACATCCCAGGACACAATTGTCCCACAGAAGGATGAGAAAATAATTCTAATGATGTAGGGGAATGTTGGCATTGTTGTGTACATTACAGTATTTTTTTTTCCCTGAGAACTTAATCTTCTGTATTAAATTAAGTCAAATAATCTTCTTGTCACTATAAAAATAATTACCATAACTTTTTGAAAAGAACACAGGAAATAAAAGATTTTTAGCCCCCCCCCAAACCCACGCTTTTCTTTCCAGCATTATTGTAGTGATTAAAACAGTGTTAGATTTAAAGCTCCAATTAAGATTAAAGCACAGGAATGACCAGCTTTATATTTTGAATATATCTGCTGTTCTTGATGCTGCTAATAGGTTCCACAGGCAGAAGTACTAATTGGTCTAAGACCAGATAAAACTGGATTTTCTTTCAGGCAGACATTAAATAAAAAAGAATAAAGGAGAACAAATATGTATAGCACAAAAGAACAAAATTTCCTCGTTTTTGTGGCATAGGAACCCAGAGACAAGAAATCAACTCCTCCAGGTCTCATGTCACTATTGAATGCGCTCCCCTAATTTCTGTCATCAGCCCAAGCTCTCTCCCCCAGCCCAGGCTGCCCAACCCAAGCACAGAAATTGTCCCAGTGGGGAGGAGGCAGCGACCCTGGATCAGTAATATCCCTTTGCATCTCTCAGAAGAGGCAGCATTATTTTTAGGAGTTTTCTTTGTAAGAATTACTTGCATTCCTGTGCTCTTTGGCACAGATCTATTAACCAAATGTACTTTACTGTTAAATGTAGGACCACTACAAAATACAAACTGCACTAACAGGGCAAGGTTCCTGACTGCTAACAGACACAGAGCCAGGGTTTAAATCTGTGTTGGAGGGAACTCTCTACTCCCTGTGCAATTTCTGCACTGGGGCCATAAGCCCTTAATGGAGCTTCCCAGTGAATTCCCAAAGGGGAGCAGATAAAGCTGGAATGGCTGGGACTGGCACCAGCCCTGGCTGTAGACAGGGCTGCTCTCACCTTAGCCAAGGCCTGAGTGCTCAGATAAATCAGGGCAGCAGGCAATGACCCAGTAGAATGCATTTGGAGTTGAGATGTTTATTTTCTCCTATGAACTCTTTTGTTTTCCACGGTTGGATCACAAGGATTTCACTGCCCAGTTATTAATCCTAGCAGCAGTTCCACAACAGTCCTGAGAAGCATCCTGAGACCAGCTGGCTTTGCTCAGACAGTCCTTGCTGCCTTGCCCTGTCCCAGGGCTGGAGGGAGCAGTCCCACGAAGCCTCACCAGGTGTGTGCTCCCTTCCAGTGCCAGTGCCTGGGTTCATTCCCCAGCCGTGGCTGGTGCTGTTTCCAACACCCTCTGTGCAGCTCTGGGATTTGTTTGTTTGTTTACAGCAGCAGCTTCAACAAGAGGAGGGAGCAGGAAGCATCACAGAGCTGATGTAAAGAGAGCAAGAGTCTTTTGTAATTCCTTGTAGCTCTTTCAAGTGCATCCATTTGCTTGACACTGATGCTGTTGTGTATTTTAACCAAATACACACAAACAAAGGAGCCAGTCCTGGAGCCTTTGCTTATTCAGTGTTTGGGGAAAGACTTCCAGATGTTCCTTATAGATGTTTAAACTCTTTTAGTGTAAATTTTAATTTTACATCTAAAATGAGGGAGTGTAGCTCCCTGCCAGAATCTGGAGGCTGATCTGGAGGAGAAAGTTAAATGAACATATTGATGCCTGCTACTGGAAGCTCTCCTGAGATATTTTGACACTCAGGGAAGGATGCCAGCTTGGTACTCCAGTTTTAAGATACTCCTAAGCCTTGTCCTGCAAATTTGGCAAAGTGAGGGACTGAGTGAGAGTATTCACATTGCCTTTGTGGAGAAAAGTTTCTAAATGTGGAAGTAAATTTTCCTTTTTTTTCCTGCCATCATCGAGCATCTCCCATGATTTTCTGTTTGTGTGATATCACTAATGTACTGTTCTGACACCCTTTGATATCAATCCAACCCATCACAAACTCTAAACATTGTGCTTGTGCATGTGTTTTACTCCTTTATTTTTTGAATAGATGTACACAAATGGCTCCTGACTTCAGGCCTAATACCCGATTTACACAGATGCAGATGGGTTGTTATGCCTTTAATTTGCAAGCATGGTTGATATAATTAAAGACATTTCTGCTTTTTAGCCACACAATTGCATATGGCTTTTTAGAAAGAATGATACTCCTGAAGGATTTTTCCCCACTAATGAACATAATGATTGAACATCAGGTACAGAAACATTCTGCAGGCAAGAGAGTGATATTCCAGTAAAATCTCACATGGGTTGGTAGTTGCATGGTCTGGAAACAGCATTATTACCAACCAGACCTGATTTTTGCTGTCCTGACATACTGCCCTTTCTTCTGGGTGATGGAGGGGAATGTACAGGAGCACTAATATATGATAGTCCATAAATATAACACTCCTCACTTAAATGATCTTTTCAAAAAGTAAAACTTTCAAAAACAAAAAAGCTTCAATACCATATAATCTATTTCACTCCCCCAGTAAAGGCAGAAACAGCTTAAAAATCTCAATAATTTTGTGTAGAATATTCCCAAGCAAGTCATTTGTATGCTGGATTTCCACTTGATGCAATATGAAACCTCAGAGACACCTTATCATACTCCAAAGGCTGACATTATAAGGCACTGCTGGAAATATTGCAGAGCTTTGCATAGCAAAGAACATTCAGCCAAGCAGCTGCTGAAAGTCCTGTGTTCTTAAACAAAAACACCTTTGCTGCTCCAATATTATTACTTCAGGAGACCAGAACCTAGCCTATAGTATTTATATCATTTTTAGGTGTCACGGGGGAAAAAATCCAAAATGAAAAGGGAAAAAAAAAGCAAAGCATGGGTGAAGGGGTAGGGAGGAAAAGCAATCTAGCTGGGAAAGCTCCAGGGACTCAGCTCTTGCATACTGACATTTTCACCACAGTGGAAGCTTCTTTTAATGCTGGGCTGGGCAAAGAGAGGTTTGTCTCTGCTTTGGAGCAATCAGAGGTTGATCTGATTGAGCCCATCTTCTCTGTCAGCCCAGCAGGGCTCCTGCACAGGGTGCTGCCAGAGCAGTGTCCCCAGCCCATGGGTGGCACCACGTCTGCCACAGCAGGCTGTCATGAAATCCTAGGGCTGATCTTTAATACCAGCTGGGTTTGACACAAGTGGGGGTTGGTCCTGAGGTTTTGTCCTTCTGCTTTGTCTGAAACCTAAAATTTAAATTGTGGCTTCCTTAGGGAAGGCTGCACTTTCAGAGACCTCTTGCTTTCAAGTAAGATCTCAAGCTTTTCTGCCTGGTTTTCCTGAAGCCTTTGGAACTGGATGTGATTTTCCCATGGAATCAGAAATAGTGTTTATGTAGGTTTTAAAATAATTGGTTTTAAAACATCTCCCAGTGGCTAAATCCTTTGCTTGCAGATGATAAGGAAACTTTTTTTTTTTTTTTGCTGGATGTTTACTGCTGTTTTCATGGCTTTGTGAATCTGAGCTTTAATTTTTCTTCCCATTTGTGTTTATGTCCAAAGGTGTTAAAGTTGAACTATTGCAAAATTAATTGCATCAGGAAACACAGTGTTATTTTTCTCCCATATCTGATTTTCATATTGTGGCTAAGGGAGGGGAGGAGATGGAAGGGGAGGTTTCTGAGTGTTGTAGCAGACAAGCTGCTTGTTTTCTGCACTGATAAAGAGAGTGATTCCTTCAAAGTGGAGTAGAAAGATGGCTTGGGGCTTTGGCTGTGGCTGCCACCAGGAGCAGTCAGTATCATGCTTTGTGGCCTCTGAGTGCCTGGGAATGAATCCTTTATGGGCACCTCCAGAGCAGCCTGAACCACGTCTGAACCAGCAAGAGTTTCATATTCTGAGAACTCCAACCTCTGCAGAAAGTCTCATATATTCTATCCTAATAAGAACTGTGGTGAAAGAGGACTCTGAGGATTCACAGACACATAAACACATAGAGATGCTAACGTGGGTGAGGAGCAGTGGAAGGGAGGAGGCAGATTTAGAAGTGAATGCAGGAAGGAAAAGCTAAACACAGTTGGACTGTTGTAGCCAGAAAATGAATTAGCACTGCATTTCTCTGCCAAGCACAGAATATCCATCTCATTTTTAATTTTTTCCTGAGCTGTGGATATAGAGCTAAATAGATGTGGTAAAAGGTCAGGGGTTTTGAACTCCACACTGAAACAATAAAATGATGGGACTAATTGTCCTGAGACCTTTTGCAGCTCTTAGGAAGGACAAAGACAACTTTGGTGTCTTGATCCTGTTTCATGGAGTTCAGGGAAGTGTTGCCCTCACCTTGTCCTTCAGAGGAAGAGAATTCTTCCTCATCTGGACATGTACAAACTCTCTGCTCAAATACTTCCCAGGCAGCCAGGAAGTCACAAGGATACTGCTAAACTTGGTGTGATTTTCAAATCTCCCCATCTTAATTATCAGAGGCTCTGAAGATTCATTTGTCTCTTGGGGCTTGCTGGTTTTTCAAAATCTAATAAATCCCATTCCTCTGCAAGTAATGACAAAACTATGGGGGAAATAAATAAAATAAGTTAAAATAAATTAAGAAAAAATAAAATAAAATAAGATAAAATAAAATAAAAAAGAAAAAGAAAAAATAAAATAAAAATAAAAATAGAAAAAAATAAATAAAATAAAATAAAATAAAATAAAATAAAATAAAATAAAATAAAATAAAATAAAATAAAATATAAGCAATGCTGTGTAAAAAGTAAAGGGCCAAAGTCCACATAAATTTCTGAGACTCTAAGAATTGACCCTCTCTGCAGGCAGATTCACCCCCCTCTGCAGAGAAAGAATAATCTGGTTTTTCCTCTTGCTCTGAGGGCCCCAGCTCTCCTTGCCCTGGTGCCCATCTCAGAGGGTGCCCCATGCCAGGGCAGTGCCTGTGTCACTTCCCCATGACCCTCCCCTGCTGTGCAGCTTTCTGCTGCCTCCCCAGGGGCTTTGTGCCCATCCTCCTGCTCTTGCCCAGGTGCTCAGTTTGGCAGCACAGTGGGGACAAACCCGGTGCTCTGTGCCACCCCCCTGCCCCTGGAGCAGCTCCTGCAGCCCTGGGTGCTGCCACCCCAGAGCAGTGGGGACAAAGCCAGCACTGTGTGCCACCCCCCTGCCCCTGGAGCAGCTCCTGCTGTCCCTGGGGTGCTGCCAGGGGAGGGGGAGCTGGGGCAGACCCTGGGTCAGCTCCATGGCAGCAGGCAGGGCTGGTTCTGCTCCAGACTTCTCCTAATAAATGTGATTTATGAGGGCTTCTTTTCCCAAGATGGTTTTGAAGGAATGATGTTGATATCTATATCTATCACATATAAAAAGCAGAGTGGGGTGGTTTTTTGTTTCATTTTTGTTTGATTTTATTTTGCTTAATATCAGATATCTCTGTGGAACAAGTACAAGAATTTACCTTTTTTTTTTTCCTGTTTTTAAAGTGTGGCCTTATTCCCTGGATTAAATTTCAACATTGCCATACAACATTTCACTTATCCTGTGTAGGGTTGCAGTAGTGAATACTGAGATGGAGCTACAGAAATCTGAAATCAAGAAGTTTTTTATCTATTTTAAAACTGCTCAAAGTCATTCTAAAGTTAGGAATAAAGAAGGAATGTTCTGTAGAAAAAGAGGGGACATTCACCACAGTTTGTTTATTCTTCTTTGTTTGCAAAATAGTCCTCCTTTCACCTTAATAAATAGAAGAATTAATGAAAGCTTTTTTTGGCACCCTGACTATTACTTTTATATAGCCATCAAAAGGAAATGTGAACAGGATTGACAATTTCATTTATCTTTGTGATAGAAATGCAAAGTAAAGAATTTGTAGCAAGTTCTGTGCACATCATAATAAAAGGGCAGCAAGAAACCCTTTTCCAGCCAGTGCAATTTATTTACCTCTTTTCAAAATCAACTTCTTATTGTGTGCCTACAACTCTGCCTGCTCTGAATACGCATTCAAAGAGAAAGAAAACAGGGCAACTTTCAAAAGGATATTACAGAGGAAATTGCAAAAAGTACTTTGTAATTAGTTGGGAGTTTTGTCAAATTGGACAGTGCATTTCTGTGCATTTCAATAAGGTATAGAAATGCACTCAGCTGATGACCAGGGGAAAGGGAGCCAGGGTGAGATGACAAGGTCCATTCCTCAGCAGCCCCAGCCAGCAGTGTCCATCCCCAGGAAGGGTGCAGAGGCTCTCCTCTGCAGAGGGTCAAAGAACAGAGGAGATGGTGACCCTGAGGCAGAACTGATTCATGTAGGCTGTGATCAGGTACTGCTAGGTGAAAAGGAGTGTCAGATGAAGGAGCTGAAATGAAGGCTTTGAAGTTCTCCTTCTCCATCACAGAGACTTTTCCCTTCCTGTTCCCTGAGGATGGAGATTGTTATCTGTGGGTGATCCCAGACAATCAAAACCACTGCTTAAAACCACACAAATTTGGTATAACAGCTTGGAAGAAATGTCCTAAATCTGTCTGCCCCCACCTGCTGTGTCCCACCTGCTCAGGTCCAGGGGCTGTGTTGGCCCTCACTGCTGCAGGCAGGGGCTGCAGCTCCACACGTGCATCCCTGTGCATTCCTGACTCATCCTCAGCTGGAAGGAGGCCCTGGTGGGAGTTAGCCAATGTCTGGAGCCCTGAAAGGCATTTCCTGCTAAGATGGTTGGGGAAAGGAGCCATTCAACTCCATGAGCAGGAGGTTCCAGCAGTTCCCAATGAGAACAAAGGTCAGTAATAACATTCATATAAAATTTACTCAGGTTTTGCTACAGGAATGGAAGAAAAATTTACTTCTTGGGTTGAGGAGAAAAGCATCAACCAAAGTTCTAGAAATGATTCATTATGGGCACAAGCAAGGCAAGTTTTTCAAACACAAATGCTGCAGTGCCCATCAGGCACCTGCCAGAGCATTCCAGATAATCAGCCATGAGAGGTGACTGATGACAATGAGCAGCTGGGGGAAATAACAGACTCTCCATGCCACTCCAGGCTGGTATTTCCATAGGGTCCTAACCAAAGAATGGATCCCCACCACTGCTGTTCAACTCAACCAAAGGTTTATGTGGCTCTTTGGCCTGGAGATAAGGTGCAGTCTCTTTAGAGATTGTTAAACTCAACTCACAAAACCTCCAGCCCAAAGACAGGGATAAAACCAAAAACCAAGTCCAAGACAGGAACTCGGTGTTCAGTTTGGCAGCATGGGCATGTGGTATCAGGAACACCTTCCTCCTTTCCTCTGTCTCTAAACACCAGCACAAATCAAATGTGGAGAAAAATAATTCTTCACTAGAAACAACTCTGTGTTTCATGTGCTTTCTCTGTTTGGCATTTCATTGAATTTGCAGAAATCTGACAACTCTAACCAACCATTAAAGTGTGTAATAACAGTGATAACTAAAAAGCATGCTTTGAGGGAGCATACACAAGCAAATGCAGATGATGAAGAAACATAAGTAGAATTTCTGATTCATGATGAAGAGATTGAATCATTTGGTCAGACAGTTTTAGTAGTTTGTCATTTATTCATTAACTTGTACTGCAGCATACTCCTGTTTATTTTGAGTGCAATGGCAAAGTACAGCTGCACAGAATGGAGGCAGAGAGCTAATAAAGGATAGTTCTAGGACAGTTGCTATCCTAGATTTGTAAGCAGACCATTTCTGTAATTAATAGTGGATTCACCACAGCCGAAACATTCACTTGTGAAAATGCCCCCATATATTATCAAGGTTGCACTAAAGCCTATCAATAACTTTGGAGAATTTTTAAAAATTGTAGGCTAATATATTTGTAAACTAAAAGGTGAATCATTAAGTTTTGCAAAAAATTTAACTTTGTAAATATGACCTTTTCCACAGCCTCTAATTTCTACTCATATATCTATAGAAATTAATGCAATGGTATTTACATTTCATCATCTACAAAGGCTGTTTTCAGAGTGTGTGGAATAGCGTGTCAAATGCTCAGTGCAATACAACTCCATAGCCTAGAAAGTTGTAGCTTGCTCAATGGTTTTGGAAGCAGGTCTCTGTCAAAAGTGCAGCTTGTTTTTCCTACCTGAGCAAGCCCCAAGTTCAAATGCAATCAGATGAACATTTTAGTCTTAGCTTAAAGTCTACCATTACCCAAGGAGTCTGGAGAGTTATCAGCTATTTCTCAGGAAGAGATAACTGCCACAACTGCCAGCAGCTGGGGCTGGATGTACAGCTTGGTCCAAGCACACCAAAACATCAAAAAGGATCTTGGAAGAAAAACAAAGTACATATGACAGTGTCTTAAAAACATAAACCTTTACAGTAGTCACATTATAGGAGAAGCCTGCCTGATTTTAGTCATCTCTGGTTATTAATTTAACCCTGAAAAGGTGAGATATTTTGGAGGGTTCATGACAGCAGTGCTGGGGAGGCCACCCTGGCCTCACTGCCTGTGTCCTTTTAGCCATAATTGCCAATTTCAGGCCTCTGCTTTCCCCAGACCTGCTTTTGACTTGATGGTATCATGTTGACAGAGAACCTACAGACAGAAGAGCTTCCTAATGCAAAAATATATTGCTTGTTTTTATCAGAGTTTTCAATAACCACGTGACTCACTGCCATGAACTTCACCAAAGTCTGATCAGCCAGCCAGTCCTGCCTATATGACTTGGCTTTTCTAATCCACAAAACAAGGCCATTGAGTTGGACTTTAAAATACACTCCTTCTGAGGAGTAAAGCAAGCCCTGAGAGGCTGCACTGCTGGGGAAGATGCAGTAAAATAGATAAAGTGTCACATGTTGAGCTTTCATACACTGAATTATAACTGGGAAACAGGCTGAGCTTCCACACACACTGGTTTAACTTGGGAGCATGGAATGGACTGCAAAGGCACACCCAGCTCTAAGGAAAACACTGCTTTTGCTGGATAGAAAACTCAGTCAGTGCTTAGATTTGTCCTCAGTGCTCACCTGCTAACATTGTATTAGTAATTAGAAATAATCAGTATTGTGGCTGAATCCATTCTGAGTGTCACCCCAGTTAACATCTTCATAACTTCTTCCCAGCTTCCCCCTGAAAACCTGAGCTCCACAGTAGCCAAAACTAGAGAGTGGTGGCAGGATCACAGCTGAATGCAAAGAGCCCTAAGAGAGAACACTTATTGTGGTCAACTTTCCACAGGATTATGAGGATTATCTCCTAAAAAAGATCAAAATAAGGCAGACCTTCTGAACAATGGAAATCTCTAACTAGCAGTGTGGTCAATTTATTTAAACAAATGTCTATTTTTACGTGGTGGATTAATCTCAGATTAGTGAAGTGAAAGCCTTAACATTTAAGCATCTGTCAACATCGGAATTCTAGAGTTTTTATGAAGTTGTAACTGTTTGTTTCAAACACCTTTCTGCTGATGAAACCTTTATCTTCCCCCCGTGGCTGCAATGCACTGCAGGCTCTGAGCAGGCTCTGGCTCCTGGGCTGGGCAGGACCTTCCTGGAGCTGCAGACCCCCAGCCCTGGCACCACTGCCCTGCAAAGCCTCACAAGTGTCACCCACACAGCCTGAGTCCCAGAAATGAATTCCCAGCATCTGTGGAGCCTGTCCTGCCCAATCCACCTGGAATCCACCTGGAATTCCCTTCATGGCCCCACGCTGGGATGGCTGCCTGCAGTGAGCTGCACATGACTGAGGTGCAGCTTGAGGAAGAAGCATTCTGCACAACGTTTGGCACTGTGCAGAGGGTCTAAGGCAGAGCAAAGTCACATCCAAGCACCAGGACTCTCACCCAGGAAGAGACCAGGAAGGGAGAGACATGTTTATGTGTCTGAGTTTTGGTATCTCTGTGTTATCCCTGCAGGAGGAGCACCTGCAGTCAGACACGTGCTCATCCCTAACAGCAGCCACTCTGAACAAGTGTGTGTTGCAGTTTTTTTCTAAAAGTCTGCAAATATAACTATTTGTCCGTGAAACTCTTTGTTAAAACATTTTCTCACCTCTAATGATTCATTTAATGAAGACATTTTGTCTCAGACTCTTCCAGGATGCTCTTGTAGATTAATTACGGGGACTTGTGTATTTCTGCAGTGGTCATTGCTATTTTCCTTGCATCCATCTTCCCATATGTTAAATATCTCTTCTGAGTATTGGGCTTTGTCTACAGCCAGTGTTTTCTGCCCACCCTTTTCACACCAAACAAACTCCTGTCTGATGAAAATTATTAATTACCACTCTGTAATGCACAGCTTCTAATCCACACCTACCAAATGAGCTGCTGAGGTTAGGTTTTGGTGTTTCTTACTAGAATCTGTACAAAAGGATGACCTGTCAGAAGTTAACCAGTGCAGATCTTCAGATAAGGGAGGTGAGAAATAATTATTTTTAAATTTCATTTCCATGAGAACACTGAGAAAAAACATCAGAGTCTGCACATGAAGGATGTGGAATCAAGAATGATCTGCCTTTTAGTTTCCATATTCATTCCTTTTTTTATGGCAGTATCTCCCCAAGTCTTTTAGTACCACAAACTCTTTGGAGAATGGGGAGAGGCTCCTCTTCCTGGATGTTTTTGATCCTTTGGGGCTATGCAACTCTTTCTTCTTTGGAAAAAAATTCTTTTGGGCCACAGGCTGCAGGAAAATTACCCATAAGAAAATTTTTCCTGGCCAGGAGTGTGTTCCAACCTTGCAGCCAGAAGCTGAAGGCATCCCTCACACCTCAGTGTCCCAGGTCAGTGGCTGGAGCTCTGAACCCAGCCTCTCATAACTGAACACCAGCATCTGCCTGATAGAGCCCCACTGGCCAGTTCCTGTCGCCTTGGGGATAAGCAGTTCCATTTTCTGGATGGATTTTTCTTCAGTCTGAGCCCTTCCTACCAGAAAATGCTGGGTGATGTGCCAACAGGCCATTCCAAAGCTCCCAGTGTCACCTCCCACATCCATCAGCCGCACAACTTTGTAACCACAGCGAGCACTGAGGACACACCAGCAGCAGCTGATCCTGCCTGGAGCAAAGAGTCATTGCAGCTCTCCCTGCAATGGGCTCCCACAGTGCCCCTGAAGCAGTGGGAAAGGGCTTGGATCACCACAGACTGAGGAGGTACATGCTCAGTGGAAGGGTTATTGCAAACTCTCCTCCTGTCCTGTTCCCTTCTGCTTCCCACAAATGCAGGCTGGGGTGGGGGTGTGCAGGGAGCCCCTCTCAGCCAGGCTGCTCCAGCCACAGCTGCTGAGAGGAGCGAGGACAGAACAGGGAGCTGGGGCCAAATTTTCCTTCTTTTTCATATTACAAAAAAAAAAAGGGTAATATAAATGATTAAGTCAGAGCATCTGATTCATCCATACAGCATGAGGTCAGGTGTTTCACTTGATAAACGAAGACACTGACTTATTAGCTCAGTTCTGGCAGAATTATTAAGAGTGTGTTTACATTCAAGCTCATTAAGAGAGACATCTGAAACCAGAAGCATCCAAAATTAATGGATGCTTTTTGAGACTGTTGGCTTCAACGAGTTGTGTTGCATTCTTTTATTAAGTGGATAGGTTTTTGTGGTTTAGGCAGAGAGCAGTGCAGACAGTTCCTTAAAAATGTAAATCTATTCTTAATCTGTAAAGGAAAATTAATTGAATACCTGGAAGTTTTTCTGTGCCTCAGTCCACAGATTTGCACCCAGTGTGATTTCCCATGTTGCATGTGTTTTATGTGTACTATAGGTTCTTGTTTCACTTGAACTTTTCCTTGCACTCTGATCTTTTGTGCTCCAGTATGCATTGGAAAGATGGGATTTCTGCACATTTCCTGATTACACTGATTTAACAGAGGTCATGGTTTTGGCTTTACCAGCTCACCAGATTCATACTGTCAACACCTTTTATCCTGCTGTCTCACTCACCCATGACTCCAAAACAGGGCACATTGATGTGCTATGGACTCAACCCCCAAACTGCCAGCTGCAGTAACCCACATCCACTTGGAGCATCCCCCTATGTTCTCACATAAGTGCCATTTATAAAGGTATTTAATACAGAAAATCTTATAAATCATTTACAGCACAACAGCTCTGAATACCACATATCCATATAGAGACCTACATAAAACAGAATGCATTGTGTGTTAAAGAGATTTGATAACAACTGGTGCTGGTGACAGGAGCATTGCCCCTGTACCTGGTGAGGCCAGGAATCAGAGGCCATCACGCTGCAGAGGATGCTGCAAGTCCTGCTGACTCAGCTTGCTCCTCTCACACACAGGGGCTCATTTCTGAGCTACCTGGCAGCCACATCAGAAAACCTAATTCAACCACACTTAAACTAAAGCTTTTCTACCAGCTTTAGCTTCAGCTTGACCAGTGGGATGCAAGAGATGACTTTCTAATGGTAACTGTTTTCCTTCCAACTGTTTATCAATTATTTATTATTAAAAAAAAAAAGAAAAAGGAAAGGAAAATAAATCATGTATCCTAAGCAAATAAAACTCACTTCCCCACCTCGACTAATCAGGCTTTATTTGCTTAGTATCTGTGATGTAGCAGTAATTATACTAATTCTCCAGTCACTCATTGAATCTCTCTCAAAGAACTGGATAGATGTGACTTGAATTTCTCATCCTTTAGATTTTCTAGCTTCGTGCTAGTGGAGAGCCCAGCATGCTGTGCTCCTGGCAATGAAAATAATGTACAGGAAAGACAAAACAATCTTAGCTTTTTAAAAAAGCAAAGCAAACCCCCTGGTTTTACACATGGGAGAACATATATTTTTCTTTCTAATATTGCCCAGCAGGTACATCTCCTCCCCCTTTCCATTTGGAGGTTGTTGAGGCATTAATACTGCAGGTCACAGAAACACTTGCAGAGCTGAGATGTCAAAGTGTTTAAGAGTTCGCTGCAGATCTGTTGGTTGCATGGATTTCTTTCCTTATGAGGTGTTGTCTTAGATTGCAAAGGTTCTATCATCATCATAGCACAAGGATTCTGTATTATCAGAGCTTCATACCTTCTTGATGCTCCTCTACTCACTGACTGTTCCAGGTCCTCACAGCAATCTGACTCTCCTCACTCCTCTTTCCTTACTCTTATCTAGCACTAGTTCTTATTGATTACAGGTGTGGTCTGTTAAGATCAGGCCCACCTCCAATCTTCAGCAACTGAAACAGCTGCAACTCACTAGGGGACAAGATCACCCTCTACAAGGAGGTGCTGGGAGCTCTCTGAGATCAAATATATGTTGGTTTTCTATGTGGGAGATGTTATGAACATCTGTGAGCACAGTGGGAAATACAAGGTATTACCAAACTCAAAGGTGTTCTCTCTTGGACTTAGATATGGTGATCTAGTATAATTTCTAAAGATCTTGGTATGATTTTACTCCCAGGAAGTAACCACAGTGTGTAGGTGGAGACATTTCAGAGTCAGAAAAATTCACCTACATCCTGTTGGTCACCACTGGGACATCTTGGAGTCAGAGCTTCTCCTGGTAATGTGGAATCTTGGCTGCTACCCTGCACTTAGCATACTTCTGCAAAGCAGAGTATTTTTTCTAATTCCCAAGACTGAGCTGAGTTGGCTTTTACTCCTCCCTCTGCCTCTGGGTGATCCACCTCATCCAAGCTCTTCCCAATAAATTTGCTCAATCCCTTTCGCATGCAGGGGTTGCACTGAGCAGTGGAGGAGCAGCAGCTCCCATCTGCTGCAGGCTGAGCTGCCAAATGCCAGCCCCACGTGCTGATGGACCTGACAGATGACAATTTTTGTATGTTTTCTTCTCATGCCATCTTATACTCCTGTCTGCTGGGCAGCCAGCATCATGTCTGTTATGAAAACAGGCTGTATGCTAGAAATTGCAGGTATGTTTTACAGTGTGGAATAACCTGCCTTTCTGGCTGCCTTTGGTTTTGTTGTAAGCATGGTGTAGCAGAATGTGAGATTCTGTTGCATTGCTATGAAGATGCTGTCCTCTCTTTCCATGTGTTTCTGCATGAGTGTCTCATCCTGTTAGATCATTTAACAAAGAATGTCAGATAAGAAAGCAAAAGTAGAAACTAAAGTTAATTAAAAATGCATTGGCTGCATAAAGTGAGCCTGGCCAGAATGCAGAAACATGCTTTCTACCTTAATCAGCTTCATGGAAAGTTAAATACAGTTTTGTGGTGGAAATGTCACTTGTCCAGAGTAAGGATAAATAAACCAAAGACAGTCTGCCAGTTTTAACCCTGAATTTCCTCATATGACACCAATCAGTTCTCTCTCAGATACTGTGGTAGACTTCTGACTATCACCTGCATCCTGGAATAACTTCAAGGCAGTGCAGTCCCTGCTTGGAGATGGGAAATAGGAAATTCACAGTGTATACTGAAAACAATCCAGCCCTTTGAACCTGCAGTTTTCATGACCTTTTACAATCTCCTTCCAGAAACACAAATATGGTGTTCATGTTTGATCAGGCCCAAACCAGGGATTGTTTTGGGCATGATCAGCACTGGAATTATGAGGGGGTGGGGAGAAGGCAATTATACCTCTTGATTTGATGTTAAACCAGTGACATTTTAAAGGCAACCAGGGTGGCAGTTGCCAGCCTGTTTTTATGAGCTGCTCTGAGATAGAAGCTCCACAGTGAAGGTCACTGTGCTGGAAGCAGAGATGTGAACATTTTAGCATCTCTCTACTTTTGTTTTTTTTGGCTCTCTTTTACATCCAATGTTCTTTCCCACCCCTCACCTATTTTGTACAGCAAATGCAGTTTGCAGAAGCCCCTCAGGCTCCAGGGGGGCACCCCGAGCCCCAGAGTGTGCTGGAACCCCTCGTGGGAGCTGTGAGTGACAGCACTGTCTGCTCCAGCCCTCCATGTCCACAGGGGTCACGTGCAAAAGCATTTACTTTCTGTGACTAGAAGCAAAATTGGCTCCTGTGACTACAAAAACATGTCAGTCTAATGAGAAAAATGAGAAGGAAAAAAAAGCCTGACAAAAATCTAAGAATAGAGTGTTGAACAGGACTTATTTCTGCCAGAGGATTTAAGGGAGAGATGAACATTACTTAAATATGGTAGGCATACCATGTCACATCAAGAATGTTACACCAGCTCAAAGTATGTCTCATCCCACATGCTTTGTGTGTGTAAATTTGGACAAAAATTGGTTTTGCAGCTTTCTCCATTCCAAAGGTAATCTGCACTGCCCTAATTTCTGAGTGGATTAACTCCAAACAGGAGAGAAGGCTCTCAAGCAGCCATTAGAAAGTATTTTGGTCATTCAAACAGAGGAGCTGCTAGTCATTTAAAAGTATTACAGGGAGAATTTACAGACATTCTTCAAAGTAATCAGCTACACGGTGCTGGAACCACTTAGGGGATTTCATGAGCTGCTGTAAAAGAGAGTCCAAGAGCTTCAAAAGAGGTGTGCCACTGCCAGCCCTGAGAGTGACAGTGCCAGCCTGAGGCACCAGGCACTCACCCACTGCTCACCATCCATCCCCTCCCAGGGGCAGTGCTGCTCCTGCATTTCATACCAGGGGCATTTGGGTTACTGGTGGAGGATGACAGTGGGACTCAGAGATTTCAGAGATGGCTGTCCCTTCAGAGGAACTCTGCTGGTTCCATCCTTTCAGACTCCTCCTGGCTCACCTGGAAGGCTGCTCAGGAGTCAGGAAGGGGACTTCAGAGCTTTCCCTGCCACCATCCCCTCGAGGTGGCAGGGAAAGCTCTGAAGTCAGAAGGATGAAGGATGAAGCCACTTGTACAAAGTGATGGAGAGTCCTGTTACAGAACAAATGCTCCTGGGTTTTGGTTTATCCTACATTAGAGGGATTTTCTAGTAAAATCTGATTTGGAAGTGGAATGCTATGGAAATGCCATAGGATTTCTCCATAAAAACACCCAACTTCAGTTTGCCCAAGTGTAAAATATTGTTACCTATCTGCCATACAGACAGCTGCAGCGAAAAAAATAAGGTTATCAACTAAACAGGGCCTTTACTTTAAGCACCTCAATAGTGCTTTCCCTGATTTCTGAGAATTGCTGGCTGATGCTGCAGAATCAGCAACTACAAAGTGAGTTTCTCCCTATGACATTCCTGCCATTCATCACCTGTTTGGGGTGAGAGTGCAGGCAGGTGAGAGCTTTTGCTGTAGAAGTCCCTTTTGCTAGCAGGATTGAATCAATAAATGACTTCAAATGCTGTTATGATCTTAAGAGCACGGTGATTTGCACAGAGTACTTGCTAGTGAGTGTAGAGCACCATAGTCCCTCATTATAGTTTTAGCAGGAGGACATAAAAAGAGTCTTGGATTACTCTAACTTAAGACTGTGAAAACCACACTGTTGTGTTTCTTATTCCTTACTTTAATTGAACACCAAGATATCAGCACTTCAGTGTCAGCTGCTACACATAAAATCAAACTTAGAGGGTAGTAAATACAGCAGAACTGAAGGCTTAGTGTTATATATTGAGAGAACCATTCAAGATGGAATTGTCTTAACCAACACTACTCCTACAATAACAACCTTAAATTTATTAAAATAGAACTAAGTTTAAATGCATTTGCCTTTCCTTTTCATTTTTATTACGTATTTTTTATCTCTAAGAACCAAAACTCACTTAACATAAACTGGGTATTTTCACCTTCCCAGCTGTTGTAAATTTTCACAATGTTGCAATCTCAGAAGAACTTTTTAAACATCAATTTTAATAAAAACTTGAGTAAAAGTGTTTAAAACATGATTTGTCCCTAGCCATTTGATATAAAAATTACTTGTTTTGATCCTGTTTTTCCAAGAGGAGCTTTCTAATCAATCCTTGTGTGGAGGGCACAAAGTTGTGGAATTGCCTCTCTTGCGGAAGACCAATTTAACCCATTCCTGGGACTTGTGCTGCTGAGCAGAGAGGCTGCTGGATTTACTTTCTCAGGTGTGTCTGTCCTGATGGCCTTTCCCTGCCTTCCTCATGTCCTGGTGTGTGGAGCACTGCCTGGGGACTCTGGCACAGTGACAATAAAACCCCCTGCAGTGATAGGTGGCCCGAGGCCACACGTGAAAAAAGGAATAATGCTGGGTGAAACACACTGAGCTTTTGGGTGAAAAAGCAAAGTGTCACCAATTATTACACAATTTAATTAAACAGTGTTTACTAGTTATTACAGTAAGTTTCTCTGACTGGTGGGGGCTAACTCCACCTGCCTGGGGAACTGGGCCTGCCTGGGGCAGGATTTAGGCTCCCAGTAACCAATCTGGAGAAAGGCAAGTTGCTCTTCAGGCCAATTGTCATAGACCTGCCAGAGGACTGTCACAGGATTTAAGTCATGGTAAGATCAGTAGGAATGGCTGAAAATACTCTGAAGAAAAAAAATTCCAGCAAGAAATATTGATTTGATGCAGTTTGTGTATTCTTCAGGACGGTGTGAATTTTACTGGAACTTCCTGATGGAAAACTTGCAAAGGTGGGTGTGCCTAGCAGGGAGCCAGCAGCTGGCAGGGTCCAGCCTCCACCAGAGATTTTTCTGATGGGACAGGGAGGTAGCTGGGGAACTAGATACTAGATCAAGGCTGGTCTGATTTAGTTATTCAAAAAGAGAATGTTCCCAAATATTTTGTTCCATAGAAATCTTTGTACATATTTTTTATGGTATAGAATGAAACCATTAAAAATATAAAGGAAATTTTCTGCAGATCTTAAAACACATCCCAGGCCATCACAGTCATTAAATAAAATTGTGGCTGAACAAAATGGAGACTCTTAATGGAATTTCTGGGGGAGAAAGGGCAAATATTTTAGAAATGCACTTCAAATTTATTAAAATATAGCTCCCTCGCATTAGTTACTGCAAAAATCAAATTCTGCTTATGATTTATACTCACTGTAATGACTTTACTGATGACTTTTCATGCTTCTATTTTTTAATTGGGGCATTAGCCTGAGAAACATGGAAACGTTTTCTTGTTTTGATGCTGTTTTCTAAATCAATAGGAGCGGGTTTTGTTGTTGTTGGTTTTTTGTTGTTTCCTTAATGTATTTTAACAAGCACCAAACGCAGCGAGTTCGGGAGGCTGACAGCAGCCGAGCGATCCGCCGCGGGCACGCAGCCCAGGAGTAGCCCCGGTCGGGGATGGGGCAGCCGCGAACAGCAGCGCCTTCATTGCTGCGCTCTCAGGTGCCTCGCAGGTACCTCCGGCACCAGCCGGGGCCGGAGCGGAGCGGGCCGGGCAGCGAGCGAGCCCCAGCGGCTCCGCGGGTCCCGGGGCGGTGCCGGGCGGGGCCTGGCGCGGGGGGCGGTGCGGGGCGCGGGCGGGGGCCGGGCCCGCGGGGCAGCTGCGGCCGGGGCCACGCATCCATCGGATCCACGGCATCCATCGGCCGGGCGGGGAGAGGCGGGCTCGGGCTGCCGCCGCCTCCCCGCGCAGGGGCAGAGCCCGCGACGGGCGCACGGCGGGCGCTGCCCGGGCGCACCAGGGGAGGGGAGGCTCGTCCCCGCCGCCGCCGCCGCCTCGCTGGACATCGCGGCGAGCTCCGGGCGCGGAGCGCTCCGTGGGATGGGGCTCGGAGAGGCGCCCGGCGTCGCCTCCTCGCTCTCGGGCTGCGGGAGCCCCCACGCAGCGCAGGGCAGTTGAATCCCGCCCGCGGCGGAGAGAAGGAGCGGGACGCGATTTTGTTGCTGCATTCCCAGAAACGTCGCTTCCACCTGCGAGCGAGTTTGAGCAGCCAGCTGTGGATTTTATATTTGCTTCTCCGCAAACCGAGGTTAGCCGGCAGGCTTTGGCTTTTTGGGAAGGAGCCCTGCCCCGACCCGCTGTGTGCGATGGATTGAGGCGTGCCCGGCTGCGCCCCCAGCCAGGTCCCCGCCCGCAGCCCACATAGATGCGATGGAAAGTCGGGGGCTGTTCTGCACCCTTTGTTACCTGATGTTCAACGCTCCTCTGCTGTTCATTGTCACCGGTGAGTAGGGAACTTCGGCCTCCTTCCGCGGCGATGCGCCGCTCCGGGCACAACTTGCTGGCGGGAGGCTGCGGGGCCGTCGGGGCTGCGGGGCCGCCCGTCCGCAGCCGAGCCGCAGCCGCCCCGCTGCTCCAGGCCCGGCCTCCCCGGCGCGTTCCCAGCGCGGGGCTGGGGGCAGGGAGCTGCCCGGGCGGGCTCTGGCAGAACAAGGTGGCACTGTTGGGCCGCAGCTGCCGGCAGCGCGCAGCGGAACGGAGCGGGGCGCGGCGGGCGCGCAGCCCGGGACAGTCCCCGCGCCGCTCGGCGGGAGGGGACACTGGCACGCCGGTGGCCCTGCATCAAGCCGAGGGCTTTCTTAGAAGGACCAGGGGGGTTTTAAGTCCTCTTCAAACTTTCCACTGAAGCCACGGCGGCAGGGTGACGGGGGCCGGCTCGGCCCTGCCCCGGGTGCGCAGTCCTGGATGCTCTGCTCGCCCTGCGGGCCCTGGGCTCCAGGAAACCTGTGCCGCGGTCAGCGCTTAGCTCTTGAGCTGAAGCAGCTCACGTTAGACTGAAAAGGACTGATCTTGCCTTCTAATCTCTCTTGTTAACCAGCCCTTGTAACTCTGTCTTCCCCTCCCAGCTACCTTTACTGAAGTTCCCAAAGATGTGACTGTTAGGGAGGGAGATGATATTGAGATGCCTTGTGCTTTCCGAGCCAGCGGATCCACCTCTTACTCCTTGGAAATCCAGTGGTGGTACCTTAAAGAACCAGCCAGAGAACTTGCACACGAATTAGCCATCAGTGTCCCCGGCAGCAGGAGCAAGGTAATACATTGCTATGGAGATATATCTCTTCATCAAATGCAACATGCTTAGGCAGTGATCAGAATAAACTTAGCATTCCCAGAGTGCTTCCTCTGCCCAGTGCCAGTCACCAGTAGGAAGCATCAGTGTGCCCAGGCCCTCTGAGGAATGCAGGAGTACAGGGCATGCACCATGAGGGACTTCATGTCAGGAAAAAACATCAGTGCTTTAAGGACTGTAAACAGAAAATGATAAGTGTTCCACTGCAAAATGAGCAATGAAAAAAAGCTGTTGTATGAAGTGTGGACAAGCCAAAACCAGTGCTTCTGTGGACTGAGCTAGGAAGGTGGGAGACTATATCACTATAAAAGGTGGGAGAGCCTCTGCTCACTGATAGTGCAGAGAAAGGCATGAGGGATACACCTCGCTGTTGGTACACTAATGTGGTACCAGTCTGCACCTACAAAGGCACAGTTACTTGTTCACGTCCACACTTGTGTCCATATCTGAAGCTCAGCAAGATGTTTTCACTCAGATGTAGCAATTAAAATGCATGAAGCAGAGTTAAATCTTGCGTGCCTTTTGCCCTCCCCCTAGGAAGCTGCTTGGTCTGAGGGCAGGCTTTAGTCTAAATTTTTCAGCTGCATTTCCCCAGCATAAGCCGGTTCATTCTACACCCCTCCCCACCAGAGCAAAGACAACTTGCAGGTGCCAAACAGGGCTGTACAAGGAGTGGGGTAAAGCAGGACTTTGAGGCTGTGTTGCCCTACTGTGCAGGACATGTCATCCTCCCCAGCCCCCATCCTCTGTGCCAACAGGGTGGCCCGTGGCAGCCTCTGTGCGTGTGCCAGCTCCCCTCTCTGTGGCACGCTTGTTTTCCTGCAGAGCTCAAATAGAGATGCAAAGCATATAGACACTGAGCTAATGTGATGCCGCCTAGCTGGGGAAAGTGTAAGTCAGTTGTCAGACTGGGAAATAAATCGCTTGGATTTAAATGTCTTCTTTAACCTTATATAAAAACTGTGAGCTGCTTTTACAATAAATGATGACAGAGCAAGCCTGGAGAATGATGACCGTCTCCCTGAGAGGCGTATCGGTGAGGTCTGAGGCATCACTTAGGTTTACCATGGTTGGCTGGAGACAAAAACATAACCAAATATGAAAAGTGCTGCGTGATACATGCTCCCAGGGTGTTTCAGCTCTGCCCTGAGCCATGCAGCATCCAGCTTGCCCAAGCCCTTCCCTGCTGTGCTGCTGGTGAAGCGTCTTCCCCCGTGTTTGCCAGTGACTGTGAGCAGCAGAGCATGCAACAAGCATTTCTTTGGCTACCGTTCGCACCCTTGGGGGAGGCAGTGCTTCTGTGGGGCAGCATGGGAACTTTACCCAAACAGCCCTCCCAGCTGAGCGCTGGTTTGCTGCTTTCCCCATCACCTGGGGAACTGCCCTGAGCCACTCAGGCTGTGTGAATGGCAAGCTGAGAAAGTTGCATCTATCCATGTCCTGTCCTTCCACCGGGGTGGGAATATGAGCATCCTGTTGATGTGCTGGCAGCGCAGAGTCTAATTGCCCTTTTCTTCTGTTCTTTTAGGTAGCAAATAAGGATGCAACCAAAATCAGCGTAAGTGCAGCTTGAGCTGGGTGCACACCCCTCCTTCCACGCACGTGGGATTTACTGCATGCCCCCCTCATTTCCTGACACACAAATGCAGCTGGTCTCACTGGCAGCCGTGCTCCTGCAGCACGGCGGGAGTGTGGCACGTTTCCCCTCCTCAGTGAGCCGCGGCTCGAGACGTTGTTACCATCTGTTGCTGTTTGTGCAGTCACGTCTCATTCCTTGCAAATCCAGAGGAGGTGACGCTTGCATTACAGCCCTTCCTTAGCCACGTTGGAAAAGGACTGTGGGCCAAATAGGAAGGGAATCTTGCATTTTTCCCCAGCCTTCTGCAACCCCCAGTCGCCTGAGGCGACCCCTTCCCTGGCTGTCCTGCAGGAAACCCGCCCCTTTTCCTGCGATGCGGCCCGGGTGCCGCTGCCCCTCTCCGCGGTGCTGAGCACACGGGGCAGCTCCTTGGACCCGGAGAGGGGACCCTGCCACCAGCCGGCCTTGGCTCGCTGCAGCGGGCGGGGGGCGACCCCCGGGGGCTGCACTTTCCCCGGGGGGTGGCTCGGGCCGGTTGGTGAGGGCTGGGGGGGGAGAGAACCCCGCGGGGACTGGTGACAGAGCGCTGTCGGTGACAGAGCGCTGTCGGTGACAGCTAAGGGGGTGGCGTGGGAACGACGGGGACGGGGCTGGTTGTGGCTGGCCCCCGCGAGGTGGGGCTTCAGCAGCGGGGCGCCGGGCTCTGTCCGCTGCTCTGGGGGAACCAGCCCGGCTCCGTGCTCTGGCAGCGGAGGGCACGGCGCTGGGCCAGCCCGCTGAGGCCGTGCCGGCCGTGCGCTCTCTTGCAGACGGTCCGCGTCCAGGGCAACGACATCTCGCACCGGCTGCGCCTGTCGGGCGTGCGGCGGCAGGACGAGGGCGTCTACCAGTGCCGCGTGTCGGACTACAGCGACGACGAGACGCAGGAGCACAAGGCTCAGGCGCTGCTGCGCGTCCTGTCCCGCTTCGCCCCTCCCGACGTGCAGGCGGCCGAGGCGGTGTCGCACATCCAGAGCGGGGCGGCCCCGCGCCGCCACGGCCCCGCCGCCCGCCCCACGGCCCCGCCCGGCCCCGCCAAGCGCCCGCCGCCGCCGCCGGCCCCCGCCCCGGGCGGCACCGCCGCCAGCACCGCCGCCACCGCCACCGCCTCGACGGCCGCCGCCGCAGCCTCCTCGGCCTCGCCGCCGCCCGGGCAGGCCGCCATCCTCCGCCAGCAGCACGGGTCAGGTAGGGCGGGGGCGGGAGGGACCCCGTTCCCGCACGGCACAGAGCCCCGGCACTGCCAGCGCTTGCGGGTCGGGCACCGAGACCCCGCTGCCGTGGGGGACTCGCGCTGCGACGCTGAAACTGAGTAATTGCACCCGAGGCTGTTGGCAAAGTGCACTTAGGGTGTCCCAAAGGCCCGGACTGTGCCTTGCCCTGGACAGGAGTGAACACAGGCACAGGGATGGGGAGATGGGTCCGAGTACAAGGCTGGGACCTGCATCCCTTTGTTATGCCTCACGGTCAGAACCCCCTTGCAGCGTCTGAAACAGTAGCTGCAGCCTCAAGTGAGCGGAACATCATGGATGTTCTGCAGAGAATTTAGATTTGCAGAGAATTCAGATCAGTGAGTGGCTTACAGGGCTGGTTGTCCCTAGCAGAATCAAGGTCTGTGCAGAGCAGGATGCAGATTCAGAAGGGAAATGTCAATTGCTGTGTAATGAGCTCCACATCTGAATTAATGGCAGGATAAGAATTGGAAATACAGTGCTCCATAACGTTTTCCAAATGTAAACATCGTGCTAATACTGATTGTCTATCAGTTAATACTGTATTAAGTTATTAATGCCACATTACCATATTGCAGTTTGCCAAAGAAGGCAGTTATAAACCTTTATTTATCCAATGACAGGCATGTCTGGGAGGAAGAACAGTGTCTTAAATCCATATTGCAAAAGTGTTTCAAGCTTCAGAGGTGTGGTGCTGCTCTGGCTGGGCTTCAGCTCTCCTCTCAGCCACTGTCACTTAACTAATGTTGAACAAATGTCCCTGCCAAGTTACCTGTGGGAAAAGGAAACAGTTTTATGCCACTAACTGTGCAGGGAAGGCCCTGAGCTCCCCTCTCTGCTGAGTCTCTTCTGACGCAGGTTCATAATCTTCACGCAGGGAAGCTCACACTTCTTCCTGATACCCCTTCACACTTTCTGGGCAAGCAGCTGCAGGTGTTGGCTCAGAGTAATGGAAATCATCCCTATATGGGTCACTGTGACCTGCTGGTGCTTTACAGGTGCTGTGTTTTATCTGGCTACTGCCTTTTCCTGTTTTCTGAATAATTTAGTTTCTTTCTTCTGTAGAAATACATGTGAAAGTTAGATTTTTACTCCTTACCATTCCCAAGACTGAGCTGGTTGCTCATTGCTGTCTAGTGGTAGATAAAGTGACAGTTCCTGAGATCTAACTACAGGTGCTTGTGGGCATTTAAAGAAGTTTATTTTGCTTTTGCTGAATCCACTGACCCCAAGAAATTAAACGAGAGGCTCATGATCTACTGTTTTTTGTTTGGAAATATCTGCTCTTCTCCTGGGACCCCAGGGCTGGGGCTTGTTCTCATGTTTCCTCTCCACTCTGTGACTGTGAGAATTCCTGCAGTGTTTTCCATGCTGACAGTAGAGGCTGGCTTCAGGACTTGGAGCACTGTGCACCCTGCCTGCTGAACCCAGAGCTTATGTGGTGCATATGAACTGAAACCAGGACGGTGGAAGTGCAGCGGGCTCAGTTCCACATCAACAGATGGATGTGAGCGTGTGCTGCCAAGACAGCATGTCACATATGCCTGTGAGGGCAAGACCTCCTGCCCAGATCAGCTAAACTGCTGTCTGTCCTGATTTTTTACATGTCTGTGGTTTGGGGTATGGCACTTCTGCATCATTTCTAGGCTGCATTAAAATCTGAAAATAAACTGGTAGTGTTGTGGCCAGCAGTGGAGGTAATGATATGATTTAAATCAGTGAAAAAGGTAATGCAGAATACAGAAAAAACATCTAGTGGGGGTCTCCAGGTGGAGACTGATGCTGAAGGCTACAAAACTGGCTAAACAAAAATCTGGTGCTGTGAGCTCCCTGCTGGGCACACAGGTCTCTGTGAACAGTGCCACTCCGTGGCAGCTCCAGTGCTGGAGAAAGCCAAGTCAGACTGTTCCTGTTCCTGTACTGACTTAATAAGGTGTAAACCTGCCTTTGTCCCCATAAGAGGGAGGTAATTAATGTGTATTTGGTATGGTCCTCTTGTAGAAATAATGCCTTTTCACTCTGCTTGAATCAAGATCTCCCTGGATAACAGGCTTCTCCCTGGTTTGCTGTAATTTCTGCACCTATGGCAGTTTGGAGCTGCCTGTACTTACCAATCAATAGAACATCAGTCATAGCATGGCTTTGAAAATTTGTAGCTGAAGAACTTGAAAATTCCTCAAAAATTCCTGATTCAGGTGCTTTCTGGACCAGAACTGCCTGAGTCTTGTTACCACAAGATGTCTCTTTGGTTGCTCCAAAGAGAAGAAGCAGATTGCTGCTGCCCCAGTCCCCATCTCCTGGGTAGAAAGACTGTCTGGGACAGGGATGAAGCAGAGAGACAGCCTCAGCAGAGGCAAGAAATCTTCCCTAGACATGAATGTTGCATAGAGACCTGGATAAAATATTAACATGGCAGCCAGTGTGATGAGGGCTTAGAGGAGGAAAGGGAAGACTGGGGTCTCCAGTGCTGCCACTTGGGTTGGATAAGCACTAAACTTTCTTCAAAATGTCCTAAAAGAAAAAGACATTTTAGACCTTTTGAGTTTCCCATTTGTATGTTAAAGGGGTGTTCTTTAGGGCTACAGCTAGGTGCAGTAATTATTGTTCTCCATAAAGAATGCAGTTGCTTTATAGGAAATGGGTTTTTTTCCTTTTATTTTCTTCTGGGAACTAGAAGCCCTGTTTTGAGTCCACCCCCCGAGGCTGTGTTGTAACTGGTTTTCCACCCAGTAGGGCCAACAAATCCAACTAAATCTTTGTTCACGTGGTGTTTAGCCTGCAGGACCTAACCTTGTGTTGCTGTATGAGTTATATCTGCATAGCACTGTAATGCACGTGCCTCATTATCCTGTTTTGAGCTCCATAACACATACAGATAAGTGCTTGCACCAAATCTGTGTGTAATAATTGAATAGTCTGATACATTTACAGTATTTAGCATTTCTAAGTCTCTTCCTTGTACACAGGGATATTTCCTCTGTATAAAAGCAGAAATGTGTTGAACAATGGATTTGCTATCAGCGATTAAGACTCATCCTCATTTAAGACACTGGAGAGTTCTGCCTGAGAGGTGATGGCATGGCACTAGCTACGGTGTCCTGCATGAATTGGCCTCTAATCCTACTTTCCTTGCAATAGAAGTCTTCCCAACACTTTCAGTGTAGTAAGAGAGGGCCTCTATGTACTTGGATTCCATTAAACATGATTATAGATCAAATGCTTCACTGGGATGTGCCTGCAGGGCTCTTGTTGACTTCAGCTGCTGCCCCAGCCATGCACCAGGGAGAAGTGTGATTCTTTACATCTTCTAAGTGAACTGAAAAACGAATTTATTAGGATAAATGTGTCTGTTACTGAGATTATTTAAGGAGCAGAGAGTCTCATCTGACAAACTGGGTATAAGTAGAAAATCCATTGTTTTGAACATCATCAGAAATGGTATTTGCCTGAAGTTTGTGTCAGCATTCTGGTAACTAAGGCAATAGATCCAGTATAACTGAAAAATTGACCAATATGCCACAAATATTAGCTATATAAACAGAATTTTATCTGTGATGTTTAAACAACCATATAAAAACTTGGTGCTGTGGTCTCATGGAAGCCTAGAAAATGGGATTTGGGCTGTGAGGAGACAAAGACCTGCTGGCAATAACATTTTTAACACTATCAGAGAAGCAGTTATCCCTGTGGTTCTAAATGAAATAATATTGAGCTCTTAGCTTAAATGCTTGTACACAAATGGAATCTTACACTGTAGGAGAAAAATGGGGGTGAGCAAGTGAAAGTTTACACAGTTGTTATTGCTTGGAAGTGCTCCTGGATTTTCCTGGGTAGAGTAGGGGGGATGCAGGACCATCACTGAGTGAAACACACAGTATCTCTGTCTCAGGAAGTTTGTAGTCCAAGTGTTTGAGACAGATAAATGACACAAGAACAATAACTGACTTTGTTGAGTCATGTGACAGCTGTGAAATTAAATATGAAAGGTTAATTTCAGATCTTCTAAATTTAAGTCCAGTGCTTAGTCGTGAGACTAACTGTGTCATCTGATGGTGCAGTAATAAACAAGGATCTTCATCCTGACCTCCTGGGAAGGAAATTGACTGTATTATATCCTACCAAATGGTCTCCAAAATGAGTGCCTGTGTATTGGCTTGGGGGCAATTTTTAGTTTAACTTCTGAGCAGAATGTAGATCAGACATGGCAGCTTCCAAATTCCCTTTTATTTGTTTGATCTTCAGCCTCAAAGCTCAGGAGTGAAAGCTTTAAATAAAATAAACAAAGATGGGAGGGAGTGTGAAACAAGAAGCTCTAGGAGGAGCACAGGCTCATGTATTATGCACAGATGAAGTGGTCATTGCAAGGAAGAACACAAATCTTCACTCCATGCCTGTCCCTCCCCTCCTCAAAGCCTTTTATGTGTGAGGCAGGAGGAGCTCTGCTCCTGGGCTGCTTGGCCAAGATCAAGCAGCAGCAGCAGCAGGTCCCAGCCCTGCATCCTGGGTGCCCGTGGTGCTCAGCAGAGCAGGGCAGGCTCGGCCAGCCCACCTGGAGGCAGGAGGCACGGGGAGACTCAGATCTGTGCTGCACTAGCAAGCAGGAGACCTGTCTGTGCAGCTCAGAGACAGCAGAGCAAGGAGCACAGGGTTTCATTGAGCTGTGGCTGGTTAGGGGCACTCTGGGCTTGGGTTTGGACTAACTTTGAGGTAAGGGTTTGAGTTCAGGGCTCTCCTGGCTTTGTCAGGGCTTTAATGACTCTCTGCTAGTTTGAGATACAGCCTGTGGAGCTCTTTTATGTTTGATAGATGAACAGTACATGAAATGGCAAGCAAGGAAAGTCTGTGAGGCTGTTTGGCTCAGGCTCCCTGCCTTTCCCTCTCAGTAATGTCTGGGTCTACTCCACTTCCCCTGTGCTTTTTATGAGACCATGTATGAGCTCAATTCTGATGTTACTTGTAGTTAAATGCAACCTGGGTCACGTCACATTTTCCTTTACATTAAATAAAGTAGCAAGACAGGGGCCATAACTGAATTATCAGGCTGACCTCCTAAATGTCACTGGGTAATAAACATGCAAAAAGAATTCTCATTAAATACACATCACTAGCACTTTAATATCTAGGCAAATTAGACTGCTTTGGGGACAAGTGAGGTCAAATATCTTCTTTTGTGTCTGTGTAATGTGGATTAATTCTCGAACTGGACAAAAGCACTAACTGCTGCACTGTGTCACCTCATTATCTAGGGCAGAAACAAGCTGTGCCTGGGTGTTTTTGTACTGTGGAAATGCAATTTATTTGAGTAACCTCCTTTCAGCGGTTCTTGCTTGCTCCCCAGAGGACAGACAAAACTGTACTAACCTATTCTACTCCAGCCTGTTCAGTGCCCTTGAAGAAATCTGAATATTATTTGAATTTCTTTGAAATCTTAAAGTTATAGATGAAAAAATCTTCTAAAAATATTACTAAACATAACGAGGGGTGTGTTACAGGTCTTTTTAGTGAATATTGCAGCTGTATCTAACACCGGTCTAGATTTCTATATAAGATTGATTCATTAGTGAGTGAGAATTAGAAATTTATATGAAGAAAGGCTCAGTGCACGCACATGTGTTTTTGCATGAGCAAACAGCATTTGGGGCAGGAATACATATGTAGTTCTTTATGCATGATTTCAATAGATACTTTGCAAAACAGAGTCTTGGCTTGCAGCAGCAGCTAACTTTGTATCTTTTATGAGAAGCAGTATTTGTTACTCACTCCCCACCTCTGCTATACAGGCGCAGCTTTACTGATGTATAAACTAATGCTGGAACTGTGCTGTCGATTTATATAGGTCCCTAACAGTTTAAAGCTTAGCAGTGGTGGCACAAAGAAATGCCCAGACAGCCTTACTGGTACTGGTTTTGAGAAGGCTTTTAGCAGTGTGGGCTGTAGTTGGGAAGCAAACACTAAGTAGCCTCTGCCAGGAAATGAATCTTACAGTAGTCCTGTGTAGGTGTTTCTTTTTTACTTAAGAGAGCCTGACAGGACTGTGCTGGCAATAAAAGGAGGTTGCTTTGGATTTTGATTTAGCTTTGCTAAAGCAGTAAGAATGCTGTCAGGCTCACTATTGCTGTTTACTATGTGTTTTTTAAAATTAGATAATGGTAGAGCAGTCCCATATGTCAATAATAAACAGTTCAAGTAGGTTTGTATTGGAAAAAATGGGGTTGTCAGCAGAATGGTATTATTTGTCACAACAGCAGCTAACAACCAAGCACTTTATATTGCTAGGCTGTTATCAGCTGGGAGGCAATTTTATTAGCTGGAAAGAAGAGCAGCTTGGCAGAGCAGCAGCCGTGCTCAGCAGAGGGCTCTGTGTGAGCCAGCACGAGCTTGTGCTGGGCTGGAGGAGGGAGCTGTGCTCACAGAGCAAAGGAGCCCAAGCACTCCCCACAACAGCTGCTCTCACCCTGCCCCTGGCTGGGAGGGATGCCTTGTGAAGGATGACCTAGAACAGAGACTGGACAGAGCTAAAGAATAAAGTAGGTATTTATTAGGAGGTCTCAATAGATCTACTTGTGCAGCACAACCCAAAATGGCTACAAAAATGGATGAGTGGTCATGGGGTCTCTCACTTTTATAAGTTCTGATCCATTAGTGTATTAATTGTCCAATTACAGCTTTACCTTTGAAGTCCAATCCTTCTTGTTTTCTCTCTTTGGTCCTACAGTTGTTTGTGCTCTTGGGCCTGAGATCTGGGTCAGCTGTCCTTGGTCCCCAGCTAGAGAGGGAATTGTTTTGTCTCCCTACTCTGTGAAGAGAACCATCCCCTAACATGAAACCCAGACCCACCCACTAAAGCAGCACAGAATCTGAAAAATAGAAAAGCTAAGAGCTGAGGCATCAGGAGCAGGGCATCCCTGTGTGAGCAGGGAGAGGCTCTGACTTCCAAAGCTGGCAGAGCACAGGGAGCTCTCTCATGGACATTGTCTTCTATGCCTGTTTTGTTGCCATGCTGCTGGAGGAGTTCAGGGACAAGCAATCTGTCACCTGGGGACATGGGTTAGTGGTACACAGCCTGGTGGTGCTGAGCCTATGGCTGGGCTTGGTGATCTTACAGCTCTTTTCCAACCTCACCAGTTCCATGATTCTATGGGTAAAATTCATCAAACTGATATAATTAGAAATAGTTTACGGCTTCATAATTTTTAAAATTGGTGTGCCAATCTGAATCCCTCTCACACAGAGGAGCTGAAGATTTCACATGTACAGAGGGTATTGAGCAATGTCCCATGTCCACAGTTTTGTCAAATAACCCCTTGCAGCTTTATTCTGCAAAGCTTGGCATCTCTTACACCTAGGGCACAGCAGAGTCTTTAGTAACTAACACCTAGCAAATATCAGTCACTGGAAATGTTTGGAGGGTCTGTATTTGTGGGTCAGTCCCAAAATGCTGTTTTCAGCAAAAAGGTGATCCCTTCTTTATTGAAATCACAGGCTCTGCTTTTTTCCCAGGCACATGCTCTCAGTACAGCCATTTCTCGTGTGTCATCATGCATTCTGCTAATACACTTAGCTCTGTTTTTTAATTATGGGCAGGATAGGGTTATTTTTCAAAAAAAAAAAAAATCCTTAATCTGCACTTGCATCTGCTTAAGTTTAGTAATTCTGATTGGAGTGATAATTACAACTACATTGGCAGCTTGTTCCTAATCCTGATCAAGTCAAAAATACTCTAAAAACAGTGAAGTGAGAACCACAGGGTCATCATCTTTATTTCTGGGTTGCAAATATTTACAACTTGTATCAATTTCAGAATGTGGAATCTGTGGTTCGGTCCAGTAGGACTCATTGTTAGTCCTTTTATAAAGTTCCTATGGAACTCTGTGACCATATCTAGCTTGCCTGCTTTTCTGCAATACGACTTTTTAGTCCTCCTACTTTTAATGGAAAACCTGAGAATATGCCCCAAACTTGCTTCAAAGCTCAGCAGCTGAAACTATATCCCGGTATTTTTCATTGTCTCATGCTCTGTGCAGTTTGAGTTCTGCTTTTGCTACTTATGTGTATGGATATGCTCTGGAATTGCTCACATAATAGTACAGAAGAAGGAAGTGTAGGACTGGCTGCTTATTTACCACCTGAACTACCACTCATTCAGTTACTTATTTTTCTATATTTTAAATCAGAATTCATTTTCCGCCAAATTTCATTACAAAGAATTTTGTCTGTCTCGTTATTTAACTTTCAGGGAGTGAATTAATGGTTCTTGGTTTTGTTAAGTTAATTTTAGATTATGGAACTGCAGAAAATTCTGGAAATTAAAACAAATTCATAGATGCATGGTTTGAGAGTTGTAATAAGATGTTTGGCAAGGAGAGATCTTTTCACTTATACCAAAGCAGAAATCTGTTTATGTGATGGTAATACAAAGTAGAGACCAGCTGCAGGTCTTAAAAGAGGAAAGTTACTGGCTTATGTAAATGCAAACCAATAGAAAGAATTTGAACTGTACAATCCATATGGAATGAATGACTCATTTTAAGCAGTCAGGGTGCAGTTCTGTTCACCATTGACACCATCCAGAGCAGTGTTTCCTTTTGGAGCTTGGTATAAGTTACTCCTGCTGTTGTCTTGAAGGTACTCTTTAATTTCTCCCAAGTGGAGATCTGGTGTGGTTGGGTGGTTTGTTTGTCTCTCTCCAGTGTAGAAGAGACCCCAAGAGCAGCTCCCCAAGGGCCTGGCTCCCTCAGCTCAGCTGCAGCTCTCTGGGCTGTCTGTGGGCACTGCCTGCCCTCAGCACAGAGGTGTTCACAGGCACAGGGAGTGTTTGAAGCAGCAGAGGGAGGCTTTGGGTAGAGTGCTGATTGTTCTGTACACTTTTGGCTACCACAGAAGGGAAATGGGGATAATGAGGGAAAATATTTCCCATATTGTGTTACCTCTATTTCTTGTAACTTTAGTGGTAGTTTTTGCCAGTCTGTTGGCAATGAAAACTGCGTATTTCTCTGGGAACCTAACACCAGAAGTATTTGTGTATAAATATAGGAGTATTTCTTGTTCCATAGCAGATATGCATTTCCCTGCATTCATCAAATCCACTAGTTCAACAACTCCTGTTTGTGAGAGCTGTTAATGCAAAAGTGTTGTGCCTTGCAGACCTGCAGCAGCTGTGCAATGGGTCAGACCAATTGTCCATTTAATCCTGTGCCTTATGTCTAATGATGTTCTTATGATCCAGGAGAGGGAAGAGCCTCTGCAGAGGATCACAGAGCACTTGGCTGGTCTGTGTGCCATGAGCATATTTGGCAGGGATTGTCAGCACAAGCATTTTAAGGAAAATTTGGCCTTAATGAGTCTCAGTTAAAATGAGCTCTGTTGAGGTCAAAATCCACCTCAATAGCTGCAGGTGCCCTATGAAACACATCCCCAAGTCCTCTACCACTGCCTGTGTCTGTCCTGTCCCACAGGCACTCACACATTGACTTCCAGCAGAACACTGCAGTGCTTCAGAAAATCAATACTGCAGAAGGAATATTTTTCTTCTCTTAGCTTCTTATCAGAACCAAACTTTTATTTCTGCATCATTTCCTTGCATGACTACACCTCTCTCTCATTTCCAACCAATATATTTGTTTTCTAATCTGTAGCCTTAGTGCTACCATGCTAAAACACTAAATTCTTAAACACCAAACCACTAAAACACCAGTCTTCTATCCTAGGTGAACTTTTCAAGTTGTCACATCAAGAACAGTCAAAATTAAGCACCAGGCTGCTACAAGGAATTGGCTTTTTTCCTCAAATACACATATTTTTCTACCTATTCAGGAAGTTTATGTGCTGTCATGTATGCAGCTTCTGTAGAGATATCAAGCCTTAAATTCTGCCTCACCTCATTGTTTTCAGGTGAGTTTAGCCCAGCACATAAACAGATACAGGTGTGGGCAAGTAAATGATTGTAATTTAGTGTCCTCTTTTCAGGACTCCTAAATACTCCAAATGCAAATGGATCTTATTTAAAATATTAAAACCTGTTGAGTTTCCAAAACCAGGACAGGAGGCTTTCAGTAACTCTTGTAATGTGGGGTTTTGGCAATTCACCTCTAAATACAGGCCTCAATATTGCAGTGGATATTGTGAGAGAGAAGTGGAGAAACAGTGAAACTCAGGTGTATTTGAGAAGACCTAAAATAATGACAGAGTTTTAAAAAACTCTGGTGAGTGTTTTCTGGCCAGTAAAATTGCTTTCAGCTTCCTGGAGAGTTTGAGGCTGTGGTGTGGATAAGGAAGTGAAATGTGGGCATTATCATGAAGGGTGTGGAGGGCAATGCTGGTAGTTTCACCTGGCTGTGTGAGAAGATTTACTCCTGACCTTAAAAACCTTGATGTCATGGATGAAGGAACAAAGCAGAATCACAAGCTTCTACCTGCATGGTTGTGTAGAAATAAAAACATATGCTGACTTCTGTGAGGCATTTTCTTGAGATGAGTTATGGAAGGCTGTTCCAAAACTCAGCAAATCATAAATAAAAACTGTAGTGGATAGAAAACTAATTTTGTCATCATGCCTTCTAGGCAGGTTCAGTGGCAAGCAGAGCCCATGCAGTTGCTCATAAATATGTGGGCAGTCAGCACTGCTGAAATTAGCTCCACCAAAAGGCAGCTGAGGAGCTGTTTCTGGTTGTGCCTGGGCAGGATGATGCACAGCCAGCCAGGAGCAAGGGGACACCACAGTTCAGTGGTTTTTGTCTGTTGTACCAGTACTGCTCTGAACAACACCACCTCCTGCTCCATGCAGTGCTCTAGGGTTGAGCTGGGAGGGCCTGCTAAAATCAGCACAGGCTCTGCATGCACTCCTGCACACCATCCTGGAGAATTAGCTCCTGGGGAGAAGTGGGAATTTTAAGGCATTAAGTGCAAAACAAAAGATGGAAAAAAAAGCAAAAAGGCAGTGTGTGGATTGTGCTGGAAGTACTTAAGAGTGGAAGGGTGTAGACAGTTTATAAGATCTTGTCTCAAACTGTGGAATAGTTCTAATGGGGTGTAGCTTATTATCTCTTTGGTTCAGTAAGTGTATAGTGACTTTAGAAATTTCAATTAAAAGCTTCTAAGAAGATCATAGGTCTGAAGCTGGGGAAATTCAATTCAATGCAAGTGTTCCAAATGTATGTCAGTGAGTGAGAATCTGTTTCATCTAGGAGGTTATTGTTTGTAACGATCCTTGACTAGCAACCCATGTAAAACTCCATTTTTTCCATAGATACCAGAACAAGAACATGTATCAAGTGCAGTTCAAATTTTCTGGACTGATAGAACAAATCAATCTATATGGCCACCTCTTAATGAAATGCCAGGTTTGAGTGCTTTAATTGGATATTGTTCTGTATGGAAATAGGCCAAGGCTAACAGGTCACTGCATAAAAGGCACTACAGAGAAATGTCTCGTGACACTGCCAACCAGGGCCCCAGCTCCATCATCAATAGACAGTCAGATTTCAGGTGTTATCTCATCTTTCAAGGAAAATAGGCTACTGATGTCTTTCAGCTTTTTATTATATGGGCCACTGCATTTTACCACCATCTCAAAAAGAGACATCAAAGGACTTTTCAGATTCTTTCTAGTAAGAAAAATAGGTGACTGCAGGAAACTGGGGGTTTTGACCACTGGTTAAATATAGCTTGTAAAAGAATCATCCCATTTTTTCTGGGTGTCACAAGTCACTTGGTCAATTAATGTTTGTTTTCGATTGAACTGCTTTAAGTCAAACTGTGATTAATTCTGGCATAAAAAAAAAATTAACTAGAAAACTGCAGTAAAACACTATTATGTCATAAATTGCAAAAAAGGATGAGTGATGCCAGAGAGCAATTCACCATACACAAAGAGAACAATTTGTTCTTGTTCTACATGGTGGTAGACTTTCCCTTTTGGCCATGAGCATATAAATATTTTAAAAGCAAAGTTGTAAGTCTGTATAGTGATAAATAAGCTTGCAATAGCAGAACATCAAATGAATATTCAAAATATCAGTGAAATGTTTTCTTGCAAGTGTCTGTAGTCTGCAAGTTACTGTGTACTCCTGATTTAGGGTGTCTGGATAAGAACCCTCTCTTCTCATACCTGGGTCAATCATGTGTCCAGAGCCTCATGCTCAAGCCCACATTTTGTTTGTTTACATCTTCAGGTGTAGCAATTTATTAACTAAAAGTCAAGACTTCCACTACTGCAGTAACAGCAGAAGTGAGGACACTAAGTTCAGTTTGTTGTTGAAATTCTTTGTCTGGTCTGCTTATATTTAGAGGGAGGAGAATTCTGAAGTTCTGTGTGTCCAGTAGTGCCTGAAGTCTTAGGGCAGAACAGCACTGAATTCAGTATGAAAAAATGAAGCTTGTATGTGGTGTGCAGTAAGAAAAATCACTTTCAAATAGTTTTTTTAAATATGTTTCATTTAACTGCTGAGATTCTGTTAACAGAGTCTGAACTCACATTCTGCTGTCAGAGAAGATGGAGAATATAGGTTAAAAACAACAGCAGTTTCTACAGAAGGAAAAGACAGAACTTGGACTGTTGAATTCACAGTTCTGCATTGAAATTTACACTAAAACTAGTACATAAAGGTAAAACCAACATAGCAATGATTTTGGTAGGCAGGCACACAGGTGCTGCAAGGAGTTGTGACTACTAGTGCTTTCCCTTCAAAGCAGAAACCATCCTAAGCTGGTGTTCTGGCAGCCCTTCAGCACCACAGTTGTGAGGACACTTGAGCTTCAAGAGCCCATTTCTCCAGGTTGAGTTTCTCAGTGTTTCCAGGGGAATTCCCCCTCACAAAAGCACATCTTGCTGTCTGAGCAGCTGGCAGCATCTCAGACTCAAGCCCTGTTCGTTGAAAGCAGTGAAAGAATGGCTTCTCAGAAGAGAAGATTGGGTTCTTTCCCCAGCAGAGAAAGAATGGTTTCTCAGCACCCTCAGGTTTGATCATAATAAATATCCAAGGCCAGCTCTTCCCTGCAGTGCTGGCCAGGTGTGGAATTGGCACGAAATTGGCACTGAGGTATGTGCAGCTGCCAGGAGTGTCAGCTGCTGCCAGGCTGCCCCTGCTATCCCCAGGCTCAGGGGACAGTGACAGTGCTTGGGGACTGTCCTGGGCTGGCCTTCTTACAGCTGTGCCTTGTCCCAGAAGAGAGGACTGGCCCGCACACACTTCTAGCGTCTTTTTGCAATGAGTTACAAACTAACTCCTTTGGCTTCTGGAGTTAATTGTGTTTGTTAATGATTTTTCAGCTTTCAAAACAAAAATCCTGTCTTCATCTTAATACCTTGCTGTTGCTGTGCAGGCAGTCCTGAGCACGTGTTTGTGCATGCAGGGATTTAATTAAAACCTTAATAACTAAATAATCACCACACAGTCTGTGTGTCTGTGAGATAGCACTGTGGGGACATTTCTTGAGTTCCTCACTTGCACACCACATTGCTGTGTGCTGTTTCTGATGCTGGGTAATCGTGCTCCAGCCTTGCTGGTGAGGTGTGTGTAGATTACGAGGCAGCTGGAGCAGCGAGCCCAAGAGCAGTGCTTTGCTCAGGCACTGTTTGAGGCATTTCCTTTGATCATGCCACAGCTGGGAGACACTCACATGTCCTAGAGACCAAGACTAAAGTCTTCACATTACAATGCCTGAAGTGAGTTTCGTAAACAGAAGTGCCCTAATAACTTTTCCAGAGATACAGAAAACTTATTTTTAAATTTTTCATGCTGTGCAAAGTGTCTCTGACAGTCTGGGTGGCAGTCAGTGTTTTGGGCATTGGTCACTCCTGTAGGTGGGCTGTTCAGCAGAGAGGAGCTCTCTCCCCAGGAGTCCCTCTGCACTTCAGCTGCAGGGCAAATTCCCACTGGACTCCTGCTTTTGTCCCACATCCATCCCCTGCTGGTGAAGCTGCACACACTGGTCCTCTCGTGGCTCAGGAAGGTATCCCCAGGGACACTTGGCCCAGACAGCTGCTGTGGTCCAGCCTGGCCTTGTCTGCATGGGCTGAGCCGGGCTCAGGGAGCACCAGGCACCTGTGTCCTGCCCTGCAGCAGTGGCAGGGGCTGCTCCAGGGAATGGAGCTGCTCCAGGGAATGGGGCTGCTTTGCCTTTGCCTTTGCCTTTGCCTTTGCCTTTGCCTTTGCCTTTGCCTTTGCCTTTGCCTTTGCCTTTGCCCTTGCCTTTGCCTTTGCCTTTGCCTTTGCCTTTGCCTTTGCCCTTGCCCTTGCCCTTGCCCTTGCCCTTGCCCTTGCCAGCAGCACAGCAATGGCCCTTTCAGAGGTGACAGCAGAGCCTCCTGCCTGTGTGTCCTGCTCTCTTGGCTGAGCATGGCCAGGAGACCTCGGCCCCATGGCTCAGCCCTCCCATGCCAGAGAGAGGGTCCACACCACAACGCACACAGCAAATGTGTGCACACCTTTTTGTATCTTTTCAGCCCACCTTGCTAGACAATAGAAGAACTGAGGGAATATCTTGGTGTGCAGGGGTGTGAGGCAGGGACAGCCTTGGTGGCTGCAGCATGGAGTGGCTGCCCCTGGTTGCTGGGAGCAGTTGCCTCGGCGTGTCCTGCCCCATGAGTGAGCTCATCTCTCTCCTAGGACAGGCTGACGGGAACAGATGTGTTCCACACCTGACCTCTGTTTTTCTATAGCTCCTGAGCACATTTTTAATTTAAAATTCTGCTCTTTTCCATAAAAGGTAAAGAAGATGTCAAGGTCTTGCTGTTCCCATTCCAAATGGAATGGGTTCATGTCCTGTTAATCAAGAAGCACAGACGCAGCATTTGTCATTTCCCTTTAAAGTAATGGGTGGTTGATACCTGTCATTTCTCAAGAAACTATATACCAGATTATGGTGTATTTATAGAAATCTCAATTGCTGGTAACTTGGCTGAAGCCAAGTTTAGGCATACCATTAGTAACACATAATGAAATGACCTCAGTGGAGTCAGATTTGGGAGGGGGAGGAAAAAGCTATTTGAGTTGAATAGCTTGAGGATGCTGTTTTACTATTAAAATTAAGCTTCTGACCCCTGGCACTGAAGTGATAAAAATGAATCTTCCTATATTTCTCTTTTGCATTTAATCTTCTATATTGGAAAAGATAAAAAATCAAATCTCCTTCTCTCCCTTGTCTCTTTCTCTTCTAGGTACAGGACCTATTTATGCTACAGACCCACTCCTATACATGTCCCTGTTAATACTGCATAAGCTTGTACATTTATTAGTAAACCACTGACAGACTGCTCCCTCCACTCCTCCTCAGCCAAACAGAAAGGAACCTATTTAATAACAAACAAAACCCCTGAGAAAGAAATCCCTACCGTTTCAAAGATGGACAGAAAGAGACTGAAAGAAGCATGATAAATTCTACATGGGGGGAAAAACATATTTTTGGGGATGCCACAAGAAAGTAAACCACATAGAATAATGCATCTAGTTTCCAGACTCTATGGTGTAAAGCCCTGCTCTGTGCATGGCACTTATGATTTCTCTATTTTAATGTAATATTTTTTCTTTTCTAAACCTTTCCTCTGACTCTTCATTTTGCACGAACTGTTGAGCAGTTATCTTTATGACAATATGTAAAGATGTTGGGTCAAACCCTTCCTAAGAAAGGAAATATTTTTAGTAGATTATTGTGTTTAGGTTTTTTTGGATTTCCTTTTTCTTTTTTAATTAAATTATTTCTTTTGGAGACATTAAAAAGGTACATCTTACCATAATTAATATTCACTGTCAATAATATTTATTTTTAAATGAAGATTGGAAACAAGGTAAGACATTTGTTTATAAACTGTATTGTATATTGCTGAATAACAGTTGAATAAAAAGATTTTGAAATAAAGTTTTTACAGATGTGTGTGCCTTTCCCTGTGTCCTGAATGTCCCTGAGAAGGCTTGATGGCTGCATGCCTTCCCTGCCTTGTCACAGCACAGAGACTTGAGGAAAGATGCAGTACAAACAAAATAAAATTGAAATCAGTTATTTTTCAGACACCCTCACCTGTGCCAAAGCCCACACAAGAATCTGCAGGCTGCAGCTGCCTTTTCCTTGGTGCCACCAGCTATCTCTGGGCAGTCAGGGCAAGATCTGGTAGATGGACAGTGGGACAGTGTGTGGCATTCAATGTAAATTGCTTTGGTTTGCCCCAGGCCTCTCTGAAAAAAGGTGAATCGAGCAGTGGAAAATCAAAATAAATCATCCTGGAATGTTGTGTAACCTAGTTCCAAGGTTTGTTTAAAATATATTCAGATTTTTAAAATGCATAATTTTTGTCACTTTTCTTATCCAGGTGAGCTTCCTTTAAAGAAGCTTTTTTACAGTAAATAGTTATTTTTCTGTTGCAAAATGCTTGTTTTTCAAGTGAGCCAGTAAGATGACTTGGAAAAGAAACATGACCTTCGTTAGCTGAATTTAGTGAACTGCCATGAAATTTCCTATGTCTGACTCTTATCCTGTCACTTGTGTGGCATTTTAGAGAGGAGTTTCCTTGTGGGAAAGGCAGAGTGACAGCTCCAGTGGCAGCAGGACTGTGCCTGCAGGAGCTGCAGAGCAAACACAGGACACGCCACTGCCTCACCTCGTACCTGAGTCCTGTCCTAGAAGGAGGGCAGGAAGGGATTGCCATTTTCCCAGGTGCTCAGGATTTCCTTTTTCTAGGGCTGCCAGTGACAGCAGCCAGGGATTTGTGCCACTTGAACTCCCTGGGTTTGAGACCAAACAGATCTGTGTTTGATACATGCACTACACTGTGGTAATAAAAGCCTCTTGCACTGGGGCAAACTCACCATGGGGACCCAAAGGGGACAAAATCTTCACAGTAATGTTCATCCCATTACTGCCAGCTGTAGGACTGGGGAGCAGTCCATAATCCTCCCACAAAAAGCTGAACTGCTCTTTGGAAGAACAAGGAGGAGGAGGTTGTTGCCAGCCTGGAGGTGCATCAGAGCATGAGACACTGCAGAACAGAGTCCTCGGCTTCCACGTGCACATGGGAGCTTCTAAACCGGGAAGGAAAAGGTAGGTGGGAAAAAGATTTGCATGTTGGACCATGTCTGAACAAATACCAGCATTCCTGTGTGGGAATCTGCTCAAGGACAGTATCTCCAGCAGAGGTGTGCATGGAGCCTGCAATGTCAGGGGAGTTCTAGCCCTTCCACCAAGGGCTGGTCCCGCAAGTGAAACCTGCCTGTGTTTGGGGTCCTCTGGCCAGCTCTTCATTGCTACTGCTGTTTTGTCAAGGGCAGAGCATATTTCTCAGGGCCTCAACTTCCTTCTAAGGGAGAGAACTAAAATTTTTCCACAAGAGAAAGAAGAAAATCTGCCTAAATTGATCTAAATAAATAGCTGAGGCTTGAAGCAGTGAAGCATGTCTGTCTGAGAGTAGTTATGCTTCTATTTCAACTCAGCCCTACCCCAACTGGTCTCCAAGTAAACAGGTATCTGGTCTGCTCTGATATTTTTGTTCCATCACTTACAGAGTACATTGTCTCTTAAATTACAGACTGTGTGGTTTGGAGGAAATATATCAATCATCTCGAGTGTGTCCTTCCCTTCCTTTTGTAGCCTGTTACCTGCAAAGGGATGTGGCAGCAAGTTTTGTGTGCAATGACAGGAGTATAATTACCAAGGTCTTTTAGACTTTAATCACATTAAAGATGAAAAAATATTAAATCTGCAAGTAAAAGTAACTTTTTTTATCCTTTCTGAGATCAGAATTAAGCATGCCACAGTAGGAATAACAATTCTTATATTCCGATTCACCATAAAACCCCAGAAATACTAAACAATAACCTGAGGATTTGATGGAAAATCTCTACTAGCAAGAGCAAAAGGCATCTTTTCTTTCCAGTGAAGACCTGTATGCAGGCAGAGAGAACTCATTCCCAGCACACAGGATAACTTCAACAAGTGAGATTGCCTTTCTTTAACTTTACCTTCACTTCACTACATGTCTGCCTTTAAAAATGTGCAAAATGAGTCCTTCCGGTTTTGGGGCCATGTTTTCCACATTCAGACCAGCTTTTTTTAGCATAACACACAGCCTATAATTGGCCCCATATTCCGGTAGTGCAGGGAAAATAAGTGGCTAAAGAGGAGAGTGCAGCTTTCAGTACAGTATTTAGTCTTTAAAAAGCACTTAAAGGAATGAGAAACGTTTTGAAGAGAAATTGTAAAAAAATTTGGAGCCTTATAGCTTGTGAGTGTGTTGAGAACTTTTGCTAAAACATCTGTCCTTTGAGAGTGCTCTTTCTTCTGAAAAGGGCAACTGCCTCACTTCTGCTGATTGTATTTACAAAGGGCAGAGCAAGGTTTTGCCGTACCCTTAATGGACAGAGGCTGGTGGCAAATCTTGCTCTTTCATAAATCTCAGCATTCCTGGTGGTGTCTGCTGTCAGAATCGATTAGGAATAAGTGCCTGTGCTGCAGAGCCGTGGGAGGCTGCTGTGGCTCCTGCAGTGCCACAGGGAGCCGGGCACAGGCTCCCCCAGCACTGCGGGTGGGGCGGGTGGTGCCTGGGGAGGGCAGCCCTGGGTCCCTGCACTGGGGACAGCACAGGCTCCTCGCAGAGCCAGCAAGCAGGGAAACATGAGGGATGGCTGTTGGGGGCCAGAGCTGAGTCATCTGTAATATAATCATAAGGAAACACACATTTTTCCTGAGAGAAAATCAATAGAACTTTGCACTTTTCCTTGTAATATTTCCAGTCTGCGCCATCAGCTGCAGCTCGCTCACAGTTATACTGCCATAAATCCACTGCGGGTTAATGGATTTCCACAAAAACCAATGGATTTACAGCAGTGTAACAGAGCTGGAGCTAGAGCCATGCACATGTAAAAATACACGGAACAAAAGCGGTTTGATAGCACACAGGTGACCTTCAAAGTGCCAAGACCCAGCGAGTAAAAAACAAAATTACCCAGTCTGTGGTGTGCTCCTTTTCTGGCAAAGTTCCTGAGGAAAATGGGGCCTGCAATGCTGGAAACCTCGCTGTGCGTGGCAAGAGGGCCAGACCCACTGAAGGGAAGATGGGTGAATGAGCAGCTTCACGCTGTGATGGAGAGGGCAAAAGACTGTCTGAACACGTCATTTGTCATTTCCTGCATAAAACATTTTGGAGCCTAGTCTTGCTTAGAATTAGTAAGTAAGTAAATAATGTGCTCCCAAACTTGTGTGTCAAAACTAGGCTGGTTAATGTATGAGCTGCCTCCGTTGCATTTGTTACTCCACAGCAAATTTCATGCTTAGCCAGAGGCTGGCAAAGTTCATTTATTCATTATCCCCAAAGTTTGGGCAGTTATTATTCAAACGCCCCTAGTACATCTATTTAATAAGAAGAGAACAGAAAATTGATGGGATCAGAAATGTTAAAGTCTTAATTAATGCTTTTAGCAAAGACTGATTGGAGGGGGGTTGTTGTGAGAATATTAATGCGCAGCAAGCGTGTCTGGCTGGTGTCACTGGGCAGGGGGAGGGCTCTGGCAGCCCTGCCCAGAGAGCTCTGCCCCTGCAGCCCCCTGAGCTCTGCACCTGTGGGACACCCTCAGCATCATCCCAGGGCTCTGAGCCTCCATGTCAGGGAAAACCAGTGCTGCAGGCCTTGGGGAGCACTGAAATACCAGCATGTGGGAATTACTGCTGCTAATGGGTTTAAATGGTAAAACATCCATTACAGCAGAGTAAAGATGGGGGGTTCTTTCTTTTCTGCTGATTCTGGGCTTCTGTGGCATTTCTGTGCAGTTCTGCAGATCCTGTGCCTCAATGGGGGCTGCTGGGTAGCTGGGGGGTTTGCTGTGGGCACACAGGGACCAGGTTTGGGTTTTGTTGGAGCAGCTGCAATTATTCCACAGGAAAATTAACAGGCCTTGAATGGAACAAGATGAAGGCTTGAAGAATCCCAGCAAGGGAGGCTGTAAGGAACCCCTGCCTCAGCCTGTCCTGCCCCAGCACAGAAGCTGTGTGTGATGGGATAGGGAGGAGGGAGGAAGGGCAGGTGTGGAATCCTCTGAATCCTTCCCTCTCAGGGATATCCCCAGGGCCTTGCCTTGGAAGAATATACCATAGAGTTTTGCCCAGCTAGGCTGTAGAGAGGACCTAGCCCATGGTGCTCTGCAGCACTTATTGCCAATCTACATTAGATTGCTTCCCACATTGGCCAGTTGACACTACCCATCCCAAATATTCATCCCTCACTGCCCCTTCAGGTTACTGCCCTTTGCACCACCCCTGTGCCCTGGGTCATTGGTCACAAGAGACCCCATGGTTTCTCTTTGTCCCTGATCCCTTCAGCCTGCTTTGGAATAAACCTTTGCTGGAATACATCACACAAAGATCCTTCCTGTCTTTCCTCTGCTGAACTACCTGTGGGGTGTTTGTGCAGCATTTCTACCACCCTGCCATGCTGCAACAGCAGGATGGGAGGCTGTTGCTGAGTTTAGACCAAGTTTATAAAACACAGCAACCTCTGCTGAGTAGAGATGGATAATATTATAAATGAAGCCAGACAGGGAAAACATGTGCTTCAGATCTATGACAATGACAATCCAAAATTTAGCACTGAGCAAGGTGGCTTTTTTTAAGGATCCATGTTAATGGTAACAGTGGATTGAAATCTCCTGTTTCTCCTCTGGTGACTGCCCAACTTTGAATTATAGCAATTATGGACATTGCAAGTAAAACTCAGTTACATTACGGGTTGAATCGAAGAGGACTGTGATGTGGAGTTAGTTAATGGATTTCCCTATTTGTTGCATATAGATTTTCTTTCCTGTTATTATTGAACTGGTTCTTAAATCTCTTATGGAAAATTATCTGTAGTGTAATGCAAACTAAACTACCAAGATCTTCATAAATAATTCAAAAATGTTTATAGCTCAGTTGAAGATTATACTTTCCTAACAGGAAATGTTTAGGATTTACTCTGGGGAAGATGGAAGAGGGGGTGTTACTTTTATTTCTATCCCATGACCAGATCTTTCAAAAACTTTCATTCATCTCTGTGTTAGTATTATCCTTGAAATATGAAGCAACAGGTTAAGTCTTTGGGAGTATTATACAGGATGAAAAAACAGATGACCACAGAAATGGACTCATTTTTTTATTTTCTTGTAATTTTGCTAGGAAATCTGAAGTAATTGATTTGTTTTAATAAACTAAAATAGGAATTCTTCATTACTAAATATTTTTCAGGCTTTGAAGTTGCTCTGACAATCCAGGGAGTATTGTGACTCACTTTGGGGTTTAGGGTGATCAACATAGTACCTAGGCAGGTGTTGATATTTAGGCAGGCAGTCAAAGTCAGCAGTTTGGCAAAAATTAGTAACATATTTCTGATTTCCAAGTGCTGTTGTTTTATACTAGGTTTTAATTTTTTTTTCCCAACAGAGTCCATCTGTATTAACAGTCTACATTAAACATGAGATTTAGCTCTAAATTCCCATGGCAGAGCCTCTTTTTAATGCCTATGCTGTAATTTATTTACTTACTGTTCTGGACTGTTGCATTTCAGTGCTTCCAGAGTTGTCAGAGTTGATCCAAGTGATGGATACCTGTCAGTGTGTCATTAACCAACTGTCTTTGCAGTTTTACAAATGTGTCACCAGCCTCTCAGGGAGAGTGTCTGTGCTCTTGGGCCGGGTGTGAGGAAGGTCAGTGCCAGGACTCTGACAGCCTCTTGGCTTTGCCTCATCCTTCCCTCAGGAGAGCAATGTGGTGGTGGCTGTGACCCAGAGAGGAGCAGCTTGGCCAGATCTTAGCCAAGGACCTGAGAGTTAAATTCCCCCTTGGGAATTATTGTGCCCTCTCCTGTCATCAGGCAGCCCCAGGCTGGGGGTTTGTGCTCTGAGAATCACAGTCAGTTCTCTGGAGCCTATGGAGCACCACCAGCATGGTGCTGAGGACTCCTAATTTGTCCTTCTTTTCTGGGATCCCCTGCAAAGCTCTGAAAGCAGGATGGCAGGGGCTGTATTACCAGGCTGCCAGCCACAGCCAGTGCAACTCAGGAAAGCTCCTGTGCTCCAGGGCACAGCTCAGCCTCACACTCTGTTCTGGAAGGAGAGGCACTGCTGCTCCCACTGCTCTGAGCAGGCAGGGACAGTGGGAGCACAAGGAAAAGCCACCCATCTCTTCCTGAAGGGACCCTCAAGTGCCTCAAGATTTAAAAGCCTGTTTTCCTTAGACAGTCATCCTGTGTCTGTGGCAGGAATTTGGATGCTGCTGAAACACCCCCCAGTGCTATCCTGAATTTACAATGCCCCAGGAAGCCAGCAGTGCCTGCCTACCCAGTGTGTCTTACCCTGACTGAGCCAAGCAGTGTGTGAGCTCTGGAGCTGCACTTGCTTGGGAATGTCAATAAACCTTCAGACAAAGGCACATCTAAACCCAAGTCAGGCCAAGGGATAACTGTACTGAGAGAGATCTAAGCTGGACATGTCTGTCAGTGATACTGGTACCCCAAGGGGAATGCAGCACTTGAGAAAGTGCACAAGAGAGGCTAAAGGCAACAAAATCAAATGAGACAGTGAAAATTTACAGTTTGATTAAGGAAACATCAGTTACTTTATGGTCTTTACCAAATACACTCGTGTTTGTTATTCATTTATGCTAATTCAGTGCAAGATAGTAAAAGTACAATCATTCAGTGCTACAAATAATGATAATAGTGTAATCCATTTACAGAGTGCCTGGATATAATTTCAACTTTTATAGTACAGTGGTATGAAAGTCTCAAGTTAGTTAAATGCACAGCAAGGTGCTAATTGCAATCCTGGTTAGAATGAGCCTCCATTTATGGTTAAGTCACTGATAATGACTTTGCACCCAAGCTAGCCAAGAACCACGCAGCCAGACTCCTTATGACATCCTTTAATAATTAATAACCCTGGCATTTCAGTCTCCAGAGAAGCAAGCAGGGCTCGACAAGACAGGAAGACCAAAACTGAGTACCTATTAGTGCTTCAGTCCTGGAGGAATCTGTGGGTGTGGTCACCTTGCAGCTCTCCAGCACTAGGGAGAGACAGAAGGTGGGCTCTGCCCTCAAGGCTGGGGGCTGCAGCCCCAGCCCAGAGCAGTGAGCAACCACACCAGGCTCCTGTCAGAATGGCAGCTGTAACATGACTTAATGACAAGACTGAATAAAAGGAACTAAATCCAGCTTGCCACAGTGTCAAATGCGAGTAGTTGAACTTATGCTGGTTTTTTAAAGAACATAAACTCCCTTTATGAAGCAGAGTTAATTATTTAATGACCAGAGATGGCTTACACTACTTATGCTAGACTAAAGCACTTCACTAAAGAAAACCATCTCAAAAGCGAATGCGAGGAGCTTTGCTGGGTTCAGAAAGTGTTTGTCAACCTGCTTGTAAATGTGTATGGAAAAGTCAACCCAGTTTAGGCTCATTACCCTGGGTAATTCAAACCTTGCCACAGCAGGTCTTTTGGAGCACAGCAGCACCAGAGAAAGCCCTGCTCATGTTCAGGGCCATGAAAATGCCAAGTGTTCACATTTCCCTTCGGTCTGTGCTCATCTGTTGCTGCTGGCTTGGGAAAACCATCCGTCCAGTTTGTTTTTTACAGCCGGGAGTGCAACTGCAAAATGGAGAGGGGAGTCTTGGGGACCATTTACCTGGGAAACAATGTCACCTGCTCTGGGGACTCAGGACCATGAGACACACCTTGAGGCACAGCCAGCACAGGCAATGTGCTCAGCGAGTGTTGTGGTCATGCTGAAGCATTTCATTTTTATGTTAGCAACACTTAGCATTCCCAAAACAGTCGGGTGGAGCTCAAGGACACAGGTAAATAAGCAGGAACAGCATGATTTGACACAGCTCGAAGTTTCACTCTACTCTAAAACAAGCTTTTCCCGGTGGAGAAAAAGAGGGTGTGGTTTTTTATTCTTCACGTGCTGAACCAAGAAGCAAAATAAGGTGTTTTCCCACCTAAACCAAGTGATAACGGGTTCTGTCATGCATCCCTAGCTAATTGGGGTGTGATGAAGTGCATAATTCCAAAGCTATCTACCCTGAGGGTTTAAAGAAAAGCTTAACTGTGCCTGCAAAGCAGAGTGGAGATAGCTGGTGTGACAACTGCCTATCAGGAGGCTGCAGGCTTTCGAACCAGCCTGACACAGGGCCACTATCTGATTGCAGCTCCAATTCTGCCCACAGCCCTGCTGCTGGCTTCAGCAGTTACTTGATGGCCAATAAGGCATTAAAGAGTCACAATGTACAGCTTATTTCAGGGGGAAATATTTTAACAGCACAGGTGACTGTCGTGCATGCATTAAGAAAACCAGGGCACAGCATACCAAATTAAGTTCAGCTACAGATAATTGTAACAGAGCAATGCTGACCCCAACTACTGAATGGTGAGACCTGGCTTTTGCTGTACAGGTGAGATTAGGTTTTTCTGGTTTGCTTTCCTACCTGTCTCCTTGCATATATAAATCACAAATATAGTGTATATTCACAGAAATATACCATATATTTACTATTCAGATGTTTGAGATAAACCCCCAATATTTTAGAGAGAGAAGTGTCCTTCAAGCTCTGCAGCACAAACTACAGTCTCACAGAAACACAAACTGCAAGAGCAAAGTAGGCCCTACTGTGCAACTCTTTCACTTTGTTAGATTGCAATATATTTTCTTATTTTTCATGTGTCTGGTTCGTGTGACCCTGCCAGTATGCAAAAATGATTGTTGACAGTTTCTTTGTTTTGGTTTTATTATAATGTAATTTATGGGATGCTGAAAGTCTGCAAGTACTTGTACTTGACTGACATTTCTCTGAGAGTCAAAAGATTGCTCTGTATACTTGACTGAGATTAAAATGAGTAGACTGCATATAGCTGTATCCTGCTTTGAAAGTGCAGGATTGGAAGGCTTCCATTAAATTGTTATTTTCAGTTATTATTAGCTCCTAAATCAGTTAATATAACTCCTTTCCCATAATGAATGCACAGCACTGTAAGCCTAAATGCCATATTTTCTATTGATCTATTTCCACAACCTGTTTAGTGAAATAATTAAAATGATTTATAAGGCTGACCCAATATCTTAGCGGTTTAGTAAATCACGCTGCCATGTGGGAGGCTCAGCTGGTTTTGAAGCACAGCCCGGGGCAGCAGCAGGACCTGGAGCGGAGCTTTGTGCCGCACCTGGAGAGGCGCCGGGCTCGGAAACGCCCCCTCCACACTCAGAGAGAACGAGGGCTCCAGCTGCCCTGCTCGGTCATCACCTCTGGCCAAAGATGGGGAACGCCTTGGTGCTTCCCAGCCAGAGCAGAATCTGAGCTGCGGGGAATGTATCTGCACTGGCAACTGGAACATCCCTGTTTCCTACACCCAGAACTGACTCTGTGCATCTGTGTGAGCACCAAAAACGTCTCAGCTGTGGAGTTTGGTAGTTTTACATGCATAACAATGAGGAAAATTATTATTTCTACCTTTTTGTTTGCTTGTTTTGTTTTGTTTCAATTCATAAGATGAGGACAACACACAATACACAACATCTGTGTTTAAATGCCAGAGTTATGGAAGGGCTCAGTAGGATTCAAGTAATGTCAAGACAAAGACACATTAAAGCATACCCCACAGTCCCTTAAAATCCCTGTAAGTCAGTCCTCAGGGGACAGGAAGGGTTTCATCAAGATGACCTCCTTGGCACAGGAGCCCCTCCTGTAATGACATGAGCTCTCCTGACTCCTCCATGTCTCCCACAGCTCACCCAGGGCCAATGCTGGTAGGACTGACAGGATGTCCCTGGGTTTGCTCCCAGCTCACCTCCCAGTGTTATGGAAACTCTGAGAGCCCTTGAAGCAGGAGCAGAAGGACACTACAGCAGAGCCTGGGAGGAGACCCAGCAGCCAGACTGTGTAGCAAGAGCGGCAAGAGCCAACTAAAAGTACCATTATCAAAAGTGGGTAACAACTCTCCTTCTGATGAAGAGTGTGGACTTTGACAGCTGCAGTCTGGAACAAAAAGGATTGAGGTGACTTCTGTGGCACCAGGGCAATGGCTGTTAAGGAGTGTGCAGCCAGCCCTGTCCTGCCCTGGCCAGCCATGCAGGGAGGATGTCCCTCAGGGGACACATGTGAGGGCAGGAAGGACACAGACCTCCATCCTGGAAAGACAGAGCCCACAACTCTGAAATCAGCATTTGAGACACCACTTATAATGCCTCCACTTGCAATCCCTGAGCAAGCTTCCATCTTGCTTTCAGCATCCAGTGCATTTCTTTCAGTTCTATTATTTTCCGTAATTACACAGAGAAAAGAAAAAACATCCAATAAAAAAAACTTTAAAATTTGAAGACAGTTGTTGGATGCACTTTGCAGCAGATGTCATTATCTTCCTTCCCTGACCCTGACCCACAACCATTTCTATTTTTCTTTAAATGATACTGTTATTTTACAATATGTATTCAGCTGGAACTATTCTTTTTGTTAAATAAACTTTACCCGTGTTCTGGCTGCTCCAGGCTCTGAAAAGAAACACTTCTTCCTTGTGACTGTTCCAAAATGTAGGTCTGAAATTCAGAAAAAAGAAGTGTTGGTAAATGGGCTGTAATCATATTGAAGGGCAAGTGAGTATTCCTTGTCTAAGGCAGAAGAAAATAAAGGAAAATCTGCTTTGCTTCTGCTGCCTCAATGCTGATAATTTCACAGATCAGAGTGCTTTTTTTAGAAAGAAGCCTGCTGTGCTGCAGTGTGTGTTTCAGCACTGAGATACCCGTAGTCAAGCCCTTAATGCTACTCTTGGATGTGTAAATCAGGGCCTCATTTCATGTCCCCAGCAGCACCTGGTGCTGCCCTGGCAGACACCAGCACAGGCACTGTCAGCTCCAGACTCACCAGGGGCCTGAGATGCACTGGGAGCAGCATGTCTGTCCTCAGCTGTGCACCTGGAGCTGCAGGGGTGCTACACGAGAGCTCAGTGCCTGTGACAGCACTGAAGTGATGCAAGGCTCAAAAACTACCTCAGAGAGGGGCAGTAACACACAAACACCCAGCTCCTGAGGGCACAGCAGGGTCACAGCCCTCTCACTGGCCTCCACTGCAGGAGAACATCTTCCCTGCTTCAGTGTCTGCCTGGCCTCAGAGTTAGCTCTCTTCCAGAAGAGGACAACCACAAACCAGAAGGAGCTGGGCAGCTCTGTGCTCAGGATGTGCCACACAGCTAAAGCTGATGGGGTCCTGAGCAGTGATTTGCTCACTGCCCCAAGCCTGCATGGCACACACAGCTCTGCTGAAGATTACCAGCTCTTGGTGATACCTGCTCTCTCAGTGATTACCAGTGTGCTTTTACATACAAATCTGTCCTTTCCTGCAGCTCCTCTGTACACTTGCCAGAGCATCCATCCTTGAGCTTGCTGTAGTCCCAAATAACTCTGTTTTTCCTGTAGTGGGATCCACCCCTGCAGCACTCCTCATTTCACACTCTCGTAACTCAGAAATCCTTTAAACCACAGCAACACAGAGTGACTCGAGCTACCTGCTAACTAGGGCTCTGTACTTACTGAGCTGTGGCAAAGCCAAGAAGCCCCTGGCAGCTGACTGCAAGAGTGCTTTGGGTCAAGTATAAGCCTGTGATTAGTTAACTCTGTTTAGAGTTAAAATTAAACATTTTCTCTCTCCCATTTTCACAAACTGTTTTGTTTTTAACAAATATAAGGTGCTTAATAATCTCTACCATTGGCAGGATGAAAGCTCTCCCCCTCCCATCCTTGCCATTTCATCCCACTGCAAAATGTATAAATTAATCCCATGCTAAAATTAACATATATTACTGAGGCAAATGAATTGGCATCTCCGTGTGTATCTATTAGCTTCCAGCATTTCCTGAGAGGGCTTTCATTTAATTACCAGCCTGACAGCCTAACTCACTCCCGAACTGCAGCCACATTTATTACTTTTATCTCCTTGGACACCTGCCTCTCTCTGTGGTTTATCAGATTTCTACTGAAGAGAGGGACAGAATGTTTTCTATTGCACCAGGTTATTGTTTCTTTAAAAGGCACTTACTAGAGCACTGACCTCAAACAGGGGGTTGTTTTGGCTAGCTTTGGATAGGCTTTTTTCTTTTTCAATTATCAAAGGACTGCTACAGCATTAACCCCCTCACTGCCCCACCACACTCCAGCAGTCCCAAAGAAATGGGATTACAGACAGGGAGCTGAAAGCCTCATTGCCAGCTCTGTGCAAGGAGCTGACCACTGCTCATAAGGACCCTGCCTGCAGTGGGAGTCCAAGCCCTCAGATGCTGTGACTGCTTTTCACACTCCCATGGATGAAAACTTCAAGAGTCCTGAGCACAGCTGAGTGCCCTCCACTGCAGTCCAGTGAGGGGGATTAGCTGAATTTCCCTTGGTGGTTTGGGTCACACGTTATACAGTCACTGATGCCTCTATAATTGGTTGATAAAACACCAATGTAGATCACCAGGAACATTATGAAAGTAATGCTGCCTCCATGCATTACCAACATGGTCCCAGCAGTGTTATGGGTTAGCAGCACCCTGTGTGAGTTTGCACCACTCCCTATCAGCTGGGAATCACAGTTCTGCCCTCAGATTGCCTTATGCACTGCTAGCTCAGGTGCTGACTGTGACAACAGGGCTCATTCAGCCCAGTTTCAACAGACAAATAGCTCCCACTTGTTTTCCTCTGGGTCACTCCACCTGAGACACACAGGTCCCCTGGGCAGGACTCTCATGAGCTGGCATGCTGTGACAGACACGTTCAAACCAGCAGGACCTGAAGCTGAGTGCTGCAGAGGAGCCTTTCCAGTGTGTATTCAGCAGCTGCATCCTTTGGGGTGCACAAGCAGACTTGCTGTGTTAAAAGGAATGGCTCACTCCTGACAGCCTCAGCACGCTGCTTCCAAAGAGTCTGGCAGGAACAGGGCTTTGCTCAGAGCGATGCTTTTGAGAAGGATGCCTCATTATAGAAGAAAAATGAGAAATTCCTATCTGTTCAGTTAATGAACCTTCTCAGCTTCCCTGGGGTTTCTCAGCAGCTGTAACTCCAGGCACTGTTTGGCAGGGAGCAGCTGCTGGCTGGGAGCTGGGCAGGAGGTAGCCGTGCTGCAGACAGAGCCCAGCGTGGCTGGAGCCTCCTGCTCCCTCACCTGTGGGTCACAGTGTCACAGACAGTGCCCATGGCCCCAGCCACAGCACCCCGGGCTGCAGGGTGCCCTCCCCTGCCCCTGGCCCGAGCACCTGCTGGGAAACACAGCAAAAGATGCTTCAGGGAAACACAAATTACATACACCTTTTATTTTCAATACACCTGGATTATTTTCAAATTGTAATGAATTATGTTAATTTTATGTAGTTTAACCAAAACCAAATGAAATACATTAAACTAGTCAAACTGCTATAACTCCAATGACTATTATTACTTTCTAATTAACTATTGTTAATACTCATTTCTGCATCATACCTCCCTATCACACATGACCCAATGTTAATTAAGTTTTAAAGTAGTTCTAAATGAGACTCAAAGCATAGCAAAAGTAATGACTGTGAGACACTGTCATGGAATAATACATGAATGCTGAGTGCTGGTATTCATTAGTAAATACAAGCTGTTCAGGAGCAGAAGTGGTGCCTGTCATGCTGATGTGTGTTTGGATCATACATGATCCCAGCACTCAGGGAAAGCAAACGTCAGCTGCCAAAGCCTCAGCTTTTCTGACTGCTTGCTACTGTTTTGGGAAGCAAGTGTTGCTATTTTAGCACTGCTCTGTGTGCCAAGGCTAGGTTCTTGTAGTTTGCAGTAGTTATCTCCAGGTATTCTAGGGTTTCACATATTTTAAATATTTGAAGACGGATATAGCTTCTAATTTTGATATAAGAATTTATTGGCGTTTAAAAAGTGGCCTCCTTAATTTGTGGTGAAATTGAATTCCTTCACAATCCTCTTTTCACTGACACTGTGATGCAGAAAAGGCTGGTATGTGGAGGAACTGGAGTTCTGTATGCTGAACCAAGCTGCAAACGGGCACATTTTTTCCATAAGAGGACACAATTTGTAAACTTTTATAATTTATTTTTTACTCTAAGACAGCGAGCTGAATTCCAACAGCACTGTACAGTCTTGGGCTGCCCTCTAGTGTGAGCAGCTGTGGAGACAGGGCACAGCCTGCCAAAAACCTGCTTTGTTTCACTTTGTTTTTTTAAAACCCAGCCATTAGGCCATTGAGATTTTCTGAAAATATTTTTAGATTATTATTTGCTTCTGATGTCTCTGCCACTGAGATCTATTTGGACTGTGCTTCCCAGCGCTTTCTTGTTTCTGTCAGGCACAGACAAGCCAGTGTTTTGTCTGTGCCCTGGAGCAGCAGCTGCAGTTTGAGATGAGAAGGAGCCAGGAGTGCAAGGAAATAATGACCCTTCAGCTGGGAAGGACAGTTTGTCAGCTTGGGGCGGGGGCAGAACACGCTGACAAGCCTTGAGTTAAGGGCGAGCTGATAAAGCAGAAAAATTAATGGAAAGCTCTATGGAAAAGACACATTTGAGGGATACATGGTACTTCAGAAGATGCTTCTCATCACTCAAACTCAGCAATCTAAAATCAGTCAACCAAGGCCCTAATGCAAGAGTTGGGCTCACACACAAATACTGCAAACCTTCCTCTGGTATACCTACACTGACACCAGATGAAGGTTCAGGTTACCCATGTCAGGCACTCCATGTTCCCACCGGGCTGGATGGCAGATTTCACCCTGCCCGCCCACCCACCAGCCCCAGACATGACCCTTTCCTAGATGGGTTTTTCCAGGGAACACCGAGTACTGACCCCCTGGAAAGGTCCTGGCTGCCCAGCTGTGTGGGGGATGGTCAGCCACTGGTCCTAAAACTGTTCCCCCAGGCCCAAAGGAGATGTCAGGAGCAGGATGCCAAGGCTGGGCGCAGGCAGGAGCTGTGGGATGGTGGCAGGGCTGACACGGACTGGATGGATGCTGCTTCAGCACAGCCATGGGAAGGGGGTGGGAATTATATTATCTGGATAGAGGAAATCAGATCAGAGGGCTTTAAATGGAAATTATTTTCACTGGTACAGATGTCCCTAGGGACCAAATTCAGCTGCTAATACAATTTGGCCAAGAGGAATAAACTATATTGATCTCGAGAGCTCAAATGCTTGCTGAGACAGTCCTTCTAGAGAATTACAGTATTTATTTCCTGCATCACTGTCAGCAAACGTATAATAGTGATTACAGCCCAGTGACTTTTTGCACACACCAGTTAACTTCACGCTCATCTCTTGCTTCAGTTCATAATTACTCTTTTTTTTTTAAATCCCCGATCTGCTATTCTTGTGTGACACAAATATCTTTAATGATACTGTCTTTGGTCACTTCACATCTCAAGTTTTAGCCTTCTGTGACTGTCACAATAAAGCTCATTGTGTAATTGCTCCACAGCCACTCAGCTCTTCCAGGACACTGCTGCACATGGGTCATTGCCCATCCCTGCAGTTCAGCAGCCCCAAGAGACACAGCAATATCCTCCCCTAGGGCACAGCAAGATTGGGCCCATGAAAGGGGTTTGCATAGCTGTCAGTGGGGTGTAAGTATCTCTGGAGAGCAATAAATAAAGCCACTTAGATTTAATTGGATAAGAAACACCAATGTTGGCACCTATAATATGGTATTATTAATATATATCATGGAACTTTATCACTACAAACCTATTCCAAAGGGATTTACTTGAAGTAAGGAAGCTTCAAAATTCTAAGACAGGGTGCTGCACATCCCAAAATATGCATTATAGTTATTTGCTGGCATATTTCCACATCACTCCACATTCACATCTTACCTATCTTTCCTCATTTCTCTGAGCCTTCTTTTTCTTATCTACAAACTGCCTTTGCCTATTCTGCAGTTTCTCAGTGTCTTCACCTATTCTTTTTCATGTTTATTTGATGTGAGTCTCGACTCCTGATGCAGAGCCTTCTTGCTGGGACACACACTAATGCTCTGAGCTCGCTCCCTCAGACATTATATCTGAAGATAAATTGGGAAATGAAGATGTAGAGCTGTTGGAAGAGGCTGGTTTCCCCAGGCACCAGTTTAGCCTGGATCATTGGATTTACAACACCAGCACCGCCAACACTGATTTGACTATTAATCCCTGAAGTGCCCTAAGAATTGCAGCATAAATCCAGTGAAGGAGCACTCATACGGCCCTAAAGACCCATAGCGCTTATCCTGGTACTCCATTCATGAAAATTGATCTTCTCATAGTAGCAATGACAACTCAAGGAGTCCATGCTTTGTAAAACCAAGAGATCCACTTGCTGTGGTAACATATTTAACTGCCAGGAGGTCTGTGACACAAACCAGCTGCTGTTCATGCTTAATCACTGCAAACACCAGCTCTTTCTCCTTTACACACAACCAGAGAGATCTACTATTTCATTCCCTGTTAGGGATCACTTTAGTACCTTTGTGCCCCACAGCAGCACTCACAAAATCATCATGTTTCCTATACCCTGCCTCCAAAACTCCCTCCCCAAATATCCTTTACCAAGCAGTGCTTAATTATCTGCTAAGCAAATATCGCCATGTGACAAGAATAAAAATCTTTTCTGTATTTGGAGAAGAATCATGCCTGAGCAGAGGACTGCAGGAGCTGGGACTGGGCTGGCAGGAAAAGGAATTGGCCACGCTGGTTTCAAGACACTTCAGTTTTGTAGAGTGAGCAGGACTTTTTCCCTTCCCAGAAGGAAATAGGCCCTGATGTGTCAGAGCATGCAAATCTCCTGTGTGGCATCTTCCTATGTCTTGACCTTGATTGCTAAAAACAGGAGGGCTGATTTTAACCCACGATCTCGTGTTGCTGGGTGTGCAGCTCCAGGACAGACCTGACACACTGCTGACCATGGAGAGCAGAGCCAAGCACGCCCTGCAGCGGCAGCTGGGGCTCTGCCTGGAGAGGCCGTGTAGGACAGGATGGGCCCAGGAAAGAAATTCTGCCAGGAGAGGTAGGAATGGAGGAACTGCAGTAGGGGCAGAGAGACCTGTGCCTGCCATGGCCCTGGGGCATGGCTGGCTCCAGCACCACACTGGTAAATCTCGGGGAGGAAGGAAATGTCCAGAGCAAATGGGGCAACAGAAGCAGGAGGCGAGGAGACTGCAGGATGGAAATGTGGAAATGTGTACCCCAGCATCGGTGATGGAACGGCAGGATGAGGGAGAAGTGAGGACTGGCACGGCCAGGCTGCCATGACGAGTGTCAGACCGTGCTGTTCCTGAGGGAAGGACACGGCCATGTCCCTACTCCAACACCAGAGCACAGCACCTCGCGGGTCCGTGACCATACCCACATGCTGGGTGACCACGGAAAATGAGCTGGCCTGTGTTACAGAAGGTATGATTGACAGTAAATGAAATATCTGTTGCTCAGAGTCCCCCAACTCAGAGAATTTATTAGTAGAAGATAGTAAATAGCAGCAAACAGCAGTTACTACAGCAGCTCCCCTCACAGCAACCCGACGGCTCCCGCGGGCGGCGGCGCCGCCTGGTGGCCAGGTCGGGGAGCGCCGCTGTGCGCATGCGCGCCCGACTCGTCATCGGCCCGCGCCTGCTGCGCCGCCTGCGCCGAGACACCATGGAGGGTGAGGGGACCAGGGAGAGAGGGAGACAGAGGGATGGAGGGGAGACAGAGGGACGGGGGAGAGGGAGAGCGAGGTATGGAGGTGAGGGATGGAGGGAGGGATGAGGGGAGAGCGGTGGAGGGCGAGGGATGGAGGAGAGGGCTGAGGGGAGAGCGGTGGAGAGCGAGGGATGGAGGTGAGGCATAGAAAGACTTGGGAAGAACGGTGGAGGGGGAGGGCTGGAGAGTGAGGTGATGGAGGGTGTGTGATGGAGGGTGAGGAATGGGGGCCGGGCGGTGCAAGGTGAGGGATGGAGGGTGTGTGGTGGAGGGTGAGAGACGGAGGGCGGGCGCCGGTCGGCGATGGAGGATGAGGGATGCGGGGCTGGGGATGGGGTGAGCGCCCGCCCCGGCCGACCCCCGCGCCACCGTGCCTTGCAGGGCATCTGTACCGCCGGCTGCCGCCCGAGGAGACCGGGGAGCTGCGCCTGCAGGTACCGACCACGCCGTGCCGGGGTTACCTGGCCATTCGCACTCCTGCACGGCCTCTTAAACCCCGCTAGGCACCGACGGGCCGGGGGTGGGTTGGGTTCCCCTGTATATCCCGCTCTGAACTCGCCATTTCAAACGAAATGCAAAACAAGAGTTTTCCTCCGCCAGCGGGCCGGGGTGTGCCCGCGCTCGGTGCTGCCCGCGGGGCCTTCAGCGTGGGAACATCTCCCATTCCCACGGAGATTTTGCCGACTGGATGAAACCCCCAGTCAGCAGCAAGTTCTAACTTAATTAACACATACTATTTTAGAGCATCCTTTCACGTGTCTTTAGCCCCAGGACTCAGAAAAAGCCAAGACTTTGGTACATGCCTTCCTGAAGCGCAGCATGCCCAAAATGAAAGATGAGGCTATCCAGGATATGCTGACTAGGAAAGCTGTGGTTCTGGAGCATTATCACAAGAAACAGACCAAGCAGAAGAGGAAAAAGACAAAAGGTTTTACTGCCAAGCAGAGGCGAGAGCTGCGTCTGTTTGAAATTGAGCCTGAGCAGCAGAGGTAAGGCTTTAAATGTCTTCTTTGTGTAGTAAAGAGGAACTGCATCAAAAGTCTGTGAAAACAGCAGCACATGCATGTGGATAGGAACCCTCCAGTGTGTAAAGTCAGTCTGAAACAGTACTTGTGGCATTTCACCAAGAGAAAAGAATTAGTTTTGTGCATAGGTGAAAGGTTCATTTCTGTTGAGCTCATTTTGTGTACCTAAATATGACAAGAAATCAAACCCATGCACAATCCCCTCTGGTTTCCGTTTGTAAAGTTGGACTGTGACCAGAGAGTCAAAATTCTGCATAAGGTTCCTTGAATTTATCATGCTGAATGAATCCCCTGCTTTGCTAACAGAGTAAGTAGGGAGATAAAAGAGTGGGGTAAAAAGGAGAAATCTCTTTGGTCTTAGCCTAATGCTCTAAAACACATCACTGATTTGGGCTGGAAGAAAAGAGCATGCTTTGTGCTTGTTTTATAAAGTAAACCAGCTGTTTGGTTTGAAGTGGGTCACCTTGCAGGGCAACTTAAGATTGTGTAACTTGAAAATGTCAAGAACTCTGTGGAAATACAGACTACTTCAGTAATCAACCAATGGATTTTTTTATAAGTACATTTTGTATAATATTTTCATTTATCTCTTTTTACTGCAGATATGCCATCTTCCTCCCACTCCATGAGCTCTGGAAACAGTACATCAGAGACCTGTGCCATGGCCTCAAACCTGATGCGTACGTGGGCATATTTTAAATTTAGTCTGGGTTTTGTGAAGAAAAACTTTCAGTTTTATTGAGTTACTGCTTGAAACACTGTGGCTAACTGATAAGCATATTAGTACTACTTCACAGAATCACAGAATTATCATGATTATAATAGTCATGGTCACATTTTGTAAATCTGACAGTTCATTTGATTCTGTTCCCTCCTCTTTGATCCTGTTCTCTTCTTCAAGGCAACCCCATATGATTCAGAGCAAGCTGCTCAAAGCTGATCTCCATGGAGCCATTGTTACAGGTATTTAGTCTGTTTGCTTGTAGAACATCCTCTGAAATTCAGGAGATGATCCTGTAGTTCAGCTTATTTTTAAATTCCTTTCAGTATCATTAACTCTGAAATCACATAGTTGAGATCATATTTCTCTCCTTAAAAATTCTAATTACTTTACAACTACTCTTGAAAATCATGTTGTTGGTTGCAAAGGTTAACTGCACATTTAACCAGTGATTACTGTAACTACATTATTTCAGAATATTTAAATGTTTATGTTTGAAAATGTTTAAAATCACCAGGTGACAGGAGAAGAGCAAGTAAAGGGCATCTGAAATTTTCTAATACCTACTTCTGTTTTTTCAGTTACAAAATCAAAGTGCCCCTCTTACGTTGGGATAACAGGAATCATTCTACAGGAATTTAAACACATCTTCAAAATTATCACTAAAGAGGACAAATTAAAAGGTATACAAGGCATTCTTAGTTCTTTTCACTACAGGAATCATAAAAAAATTCTTGAGCACACTCTTCATTTTGTGCCTCTGAGTACAGTGGTTTATATCAGTGGTTTTGGCTCTTTGCATAGAGTCAGCACCCAACACCCAGTATCTTACCCAAAACACATCTCATCAGAAATGAGCAGTTTTTAAAAAGTGTAACACTGTATTGTGTATGCTCCTGCACAAGGACTAACTATGGTAATTCCAGTTAAATGAGGAGGCTTGGGTTATTTTTCTTCTCTTGAGAAAGTATAAAAACCTTGAAATGTGTCAAGTCTCAGATCTGCAGGTGAATAACATCCCCTGGTATGTCAGGATATTTCCATAAGAGGGACTTACACTAGCACACTTTGTTCAGTTTGTGTCCTTTTGCATTTCAGTTGTTCCCAAACTTAACAACGTGTTTAGCCTGGAGCTTGATGGGTTCATTTCCTACATCTATGGCAGCAAGTTCCTGCTCAGAGCAAGTGAGAGATCTGCAAAAAAATTCAAGTTGAAAGGAACTATTGACCTGTGAGTTCATGGAAAGTCAGAAGCAGTCACAGAAATGTCTGTGAAACTGTTTTCCTGCAGTTCAAAGAGCAGGGTCTCTGGCAGATGGAAGAAGCAACAGCCATGTGAAATATTTATAAAGCATTTCTTCTTATTGAAGATTGGGCAGTATCTGCTGTCTTGAAGCTGTCTCACCAATTGTTGAAATTGGTTGTGTCTGGTTTTTTAATTTGTATATAATACTCTGTCTTGTATTAAAGCTATATGATTAATATTAACTACCTGACTTCTGTTTCAGTTTGTAAGTGTAAATTTGCACAGTGACAATAATACCTTGTAACTTGGTAATAAATATTATTGTTGCCTTCTGTATGAATTGGGCTTTAGCTGCCTGTTATGTGCTTGCAGTGAGACTGCAGGTGCTGACACTGCTCTTTATAATCATTTTTCCTGGGCCAACATCAGCATCTTGGCCTGCTGCAGGCACATGGGAATAAATAGTTTCAGTGGCAGGTTTTATCCTGAGTATCTCCCTGGCTGGGGTTGATACTGTTACAGGCAGCAGGTGTGTACAGTGTTAATGTATATGTATAATAATGTGTAATCATGCAGCCCTGCAGGGGTCTGATGCCCAGTGCTCACTGACAGCCTGCTGCTTTCAGGGTAAGTCAGGTATCTGTGTCAATAAACACACATTGTCATGGCACAGTGCAAGAACACAGCACAGCCCCTAACAGGGAAGCACTTGAAGCTAGGAATTCACAGATGGAAGTGGCCCCCATTTAATTTTGTATTTAAATTACCCACAGAATTGCTTTATGAATATTTAACCTCTGTCCACAGAGCTATTGTGCTTTGTCTGTTCTCACCCCTTTTTTATTTTTTACTGTGCATTTCATTTTTGATTGCCCAGATTACAATCCCTCATTGACTGGGCAGGTTTGATGAGTTTGGGAGGTGGAAGTGACCCCTGAATTTAGATTGCATAGCATTCTTCTGTTATAGAAGTGGCTTTAAGTGTAATTTCCTGAAGCTTTTCATCAACTTCACTATCAAATGAAAGACTTGTACCTAGGAAGTTTTTTCCCTGTCACCATTCCAGCATTTGTAGCCAACCAGGATAATTTCTTTAAAGAGAACACAGCTGTTCCTGACACAATCACACCCCAAAGCTGAGTAACTGGGTTGGGAGGGCAGTCAGAGCTTTCACCTGCACTGGGGACACACAAGGCAGGAGAGAGCCAGAGCTCATCACCACCTCCAACTCCAATGCTCCACAACACGTGCCTGGCCCCCAGAGCTCCCAGGTCCTTTTCAGACCTGTTGCTGGGAGAGGTCACAGGAGAGCTGCACCTCCCTGGCACCTCAGCCACAAACCACCTTCACCATCCCTGAATGGGAGAGCTCACAGTGTGGGCAATTCTGGTGCTCAAGAACAGATCCTTTGGAATCAGGAAATTGAAGCAGTTGGTCTAGAAATAATCTTTGTTGCAATTCTATGAAGTATTGCCCTTGAGCTGGGGAAAACAGTGTTCTTGCCAGGGACAGATATTTTACATGGGGAAATAGTCATTTCACACCCAGGAGAACTTTTATCTATGAAGTAAGAACAGACTGTGTCAAAGTGGTTAGACATAAGTTATTATTCTACTTTCCACCCATTACTCCTTTCAATGTTCTAAAATTAAAACTCAGATTCCTGTCAGAGGTCAGAAGGAGAAACAAACAAAGCTGCAGAAGCCATAAATCATAACAGAAACTTTCCTTTCATGACAATGACCTAGTTTTAATTTTGCTTATAGCCTTCAGTGTAACATCTAATTAAGACATCTGTTAAATGCCTATAATATTAAATTAATAGGGGGAAGCTAATAGAACTTTATTGGCATAGTCCAGTTAATTAACATTACGGGCCTTTAATGGAGGGCTGGAAGAGACATTAATGGGGATGCCATACAAATTGGAATTAGGCACAATCATGTCTCATTGTGCTGTGAAGGACAGAACATGTTCTACCATATGGACACATACATGAACACAACACAACTTCCCATAGCTACTGGCACTTGCATTTTTTAAGCTATTTCAGCAAGCACAAGAACAAACACGGCCTGGCAGTGCCTTGGTAAGGACAAGGCTTTTGATATTTACAGTGAAGAGTGCCCAGGAGATGTCAAAGGGCTCCCCAGAGTAATGCCAGGCCAGTGGCACAGAGAGGTGACAAATGCAGAGTAACAAGAGCTGAACAGCCCAGGCATTCAGGATCCTTTCCTGCAGCTGGTAAATCAGCTGAGGCCTTTTTGCAAAGCCTCCAGGTGTTCCAAACAGCCCATGACTCACTGCAGCACCTGGGATGCTGAGCTGGGACCCCTGCCCACCCCCAGCAAATCATTCTAATCCCACCTGGCAGGGCTCTGTGCTCACTTTTCCTAGAACTCATTAAACTCCCCCGTGCTTGTCACTTCCTCAGAACCTGGGAGAGGTAACAATGACAGCTCACCAGCCCTCCCCTGCCCATTCACAGACATTCCCTGTCTCTCCATTAGCTGAGAATGTAAATACCTCATGGATTAAATACTGGGAATTTGGAGAACTAATCACAGCTGTCTCTAATATGCTTTGTCCTTCACATGTTCAGCTCTGGATTGCACTCAGCAGAGACTTTTTTGTAAGGATTTTTACACCTAAACTCTCACTAACCAGGGAATAATGAACAGCAGTGAGCAATGTCCTTAGACATATTTCTGCTCCCCTATACTGTGTATGTATATTTATAACTAAAATGAACTAAAACAATTGTAAGCAATTCAGTTACTGAATTTTGAACGTGTAAAAACAGAAAACCAAAAATTCCATAATTTTCGTCTGAAACCTCAAAATAATTCACTGTAGGAAACGTTTGAAATTGAAGCCATTTCACATCCAAGACAACACATGGAAAATTCTCTTTGAGGGGGATTTCATCTAAAAAATGGGTTACATAGCAATACAGTGGAAACCCCAAAAAACCATCTATGACTGACAAACTCATATTAAATCACTGAAATAACAGCAGCAAGTAGCTGGTGTTAACTCTATATATTCAATTCATCCAGTGTTTTAGAGGAGTGTAAGAGAGAGCACAAAATTCTGATCCAGACCATGCTTTCAGGAAACAGCAGCAGTATTTTCTCAAAACCAGGGTGGCCCTGATTTTGGGCAGGTCCTCAGCCCCTTACCAGAGCAGTTCCATGTGCCCATTCCCATACCAAATGCTCACCTTCCTTCCTGCTGTTGGACAACCAAAAATCTAATCCTAAAAGGTACAAAAATGTATCATAACATAGTCAGAACATTATTTATGATATTCAAATCAAAGGACTCTGGCTTCACCTCAAAATTTTTAAATCACTAACCCGAACTGAATGTAAATGCTTAAGGGCTCATATGATTTTTAAAGGGAAAAGACATCAAACCCAAAACCTCAAGCAGGACTGCACTCACTCTTCTGTGGGTCAGGGTTTTTCAGCTGAGCCTTGTGGCTCAGGGCCCCAGGTTCACAGCAGAATGTGTAGGGAAATGTGCTTGTTGTGTGTCTGTGTCCAGCTGCCATCACTGGCCTCTGGCTATCTTGGACATTCTCCGGTGTACACACAGTGCAGCCCCAAAACAGACTCCACTTTACAGCACCATTACTCTGGGAGGGAGGGAAGAAAAGGATTATGCACTTCTTGTAAATGTTAAAATAATTCCATAAATCTGAAAAAAATTAATTTTTTTTCTTGGTGAAATTGTCTGCGACACTCTGCCACGCATATTCTTCCTCCACAGGATTATTTCAAAATTATGGACTCAGAAATGTTCAGCTGGATAGTTCTTGGGTGGCTGAGGTGCTCACTGAAGAATTTAAATGATGTAATAGCTATTGAACACCCCATTATATGGCTGCCTAATTAATGTGAATGATAGTTATGTCTTACTCACAGAAGATTATTTTACACGCAGGAAAATCTACTCACTGCCACAGTAGCCATTTCCATAGTTTTTATAGGAGCAGTTGCATTATGGCTTCATTGAGTAAAAGGTAAGTAGCCGTCCTAAATAATGAAGATTGAAGGTTTAATAGTCCCAATAAAGAATCCTGCAGGTTTTTTATTTCAAAAATTAGAGTTTGATTGCAAGCGTATGATAATGAGAGGGAAAAGAGCACTGGCATGTGGAATCCTTTGGGCTCCTTGGGAACTTCCATTTCTCCTGTGCAGAAATGCAGGAGAATAAGGACAGCAAAGCAGAAAATAAGCTGTTCTTTACTTTCCCTAGCAGCATGTCCAAGCTCCAAGGCTCTCCCTGTGGATAAGGACATGCTGGGCTATGCTGCCCTGCTGGGAAGGCTGGCACTGCTGGCACAGCTGCACACAGCTCATCACCCACACAAATAACCCCAGATAATGTGAAGAGCCCAGCTTAGACCCATTTGAATGATGATATGCAGACATGAGCCAGACTTGCACACTTGTCTCAGAACTGCAGCCTATTACAGCAGCTCTTTTTTGCCAGGCAATAGTCAAGGGACTTGGCATTTCTGTTACGAGCCCCTATTTCCAAGGTGATATATCAGAGATTATAACAGCTATAAAAATTCAAATCAGATTTCAAACTTGGCATGAGCAGCCTCGCTGGGGATCTAATATTTTTTAAGTAAATCTTTACAGGAAAAGCTAAAAGTTTACTTGTTCCACTTGTTATTTTAGGTCTCCATTGGTGCATAATTCTCAGTCTAGACTCTTACCCTCTCCCCACTGCAGAACCCAAGTAATCTCTTTTCACAGCTTGCATTTTCAGAATGGCAATTCAAAGATAGGACAATTGATTTGACATTTGTTTCTCCAAACAGCAAACTTTCAGGAAGGGTTTTAAAAGAACTTCTGTTCCAAGGCAGCCACTTTTTTTTTTTCTTAAACAATAAAGCACCACACATGTTTTAGCAAGTAAAAAGTGGCAACAACATTAACCTGAATTATGGCAACAATGACTACAAAACAAGCTGGCTGGGGATTTGCAAATATAATCTCCAGATGTCTGCAAAAGATCTGATTTATCAAACACACTCTGGGTAGGATTTGTACTTCCTAATAAAAGAGATCTGTAGTGAAAGGTTTTTGTCTTAGATATCAAAGGTTCTATCATCATCATCATAGTTCAAGGATTTCATATTATCAGAGCTTCACACCTTCTTGATGTTGCTCACAGGCAGCTCCTCTACACACTGACTGTTCCAGGTCCTCACAGCAATCTGACTCTCCTCACTCCTCTTTCCTTACTCTTATCTAGCACTAGTTCTTATTGATTGCAGCTGTGGCCTGTTAAGGTCAGGCCCACCTCCAATCTTCAGCAACTGACCCAGCTGCAACTCACTGGGGGACAAGATCACCCTCTACAAAAGGTGAGTAGATCCCTTTGAATAATCCTCAGGATATGGAGACAGACACAGACCCTAGAAATTAGAGCTTGGTTTCAGCAATGAAACAGGATTAAATTGAAGGTGAAATATAGGGAGAGGGGAAAAAGATTGTAGGAACTGCAGGCAGCCCCAAGAGATAACCTCAGGTAGGGCCAAGGGGAAGTGCAGGGACAGGTTAGAAACACTAAATACCAGCTGTGGAGGTTGCAACTGTATTTTATCAGCACAGCCTGTGGCCATTTAAAATGCTTCCCTCAGTGTGGGGCCTTAAAGCACCACAGTGAAGAGTAAAGGCTGGTTTCACCTCTAGTTTTGACCCACAGCCTTGCTGCTGAGGCTGTGATGGGCAGCCCTGGCTAGTTATAACTTTAGGACTGATTTTTGTGCTAGGATTCCTTGCCATAGAGGAATGCACTCTTTCCAAGCAGGTCTCCACACAACCCTCCCCACGGATCAATGCTGCATGCAAGTAACTTACCACTCATGGTAGTGATCTTACAGTGGCACAAGCATGGGGCCATTACATTTCTATTCCCTTACCTTTGCTGCCACAGTTCAGCCATGAAGTGGTTTGGACTGAAAACTAGAGCTTTGTACAAAGAATTTGGGGTCCTTCTATCCTAGGCTCATTATCCAGGGGGTAAAAAGAAGATATTTACATATCTACAGAGAATAAACCCAGTAAAACCCATGGTCCACAGCTTTAAATTTGTGTTTACAGAGCAGTGCTTCCTGTTTGCAATGACTTGCAAATAACAGCTCTAGGACAGCAGCTCTACAAGATAATTACCTTTTGTTCTGATTCCCTGTGCTGGGTGCTGTTCTAAAGCAGCAAAGTTGGGGCAATTCTTTAGGATTATTCAGAAACCCAAGGTTTACCCAGCAAATGATAACACCTCCTGGTTTTGAGCAATGCCTTACTTCTGATTAAAGCAAAATGAGTTGCTCAGGTGAACAGATTGAGTAACCAAGCTCAATTAAGCATGGCAATGTGCACTGTAACAACATTCACTCTTTGCTGAAGTCATAAACAGCTTCATTTTCTTTTGACTTCTGGCAGTCTGCCTCCAAGAGCCATCCATTCCTGATTCCTGCTTCTACCCAGCTAGCATTTCCACGAGGATGCATCAGGAATTTGGGCTGCTTTGCCAAAGATGTTGTTGCAGAGGGGAAATGCATCCCACAGCCAAGAGCAGGAGAGCAGCACCTGCAGGGGCACCAGGCTGCCCTGGGAGAGCCCACGCTGAGCAAACACCAGTTCCACCTGGGGGCTCAACAGCTAAGAGAATGTTTCAAAAGGCAGTTTTCTCCCAGCAGAATGGTTTGTAGCTTCAGGAAATCTACTCGTAGCTTGGCTCTAAGGCACAGGTACTTTAATTTATAATTATTGTTGTTGCTGCTGGGTTTGTTGTTGCTTTCGTAGAAGCTGACATAAAAACGATACAGAAATTTCACCTCTGTCTGTATCCAGAGCAACACACTTTGCTTTGGTACCAGAAGATGGAGCTACATGCTCACAGTTTTAAAGTGGTTTTTTTTTTCCTCTTGCGCCAGAAAACCCACCCAGGAAGCAGACAGTGCCTCGAAACTGCTCCCTTACCTTACATGAACTCGCTGGTTTAGTGTGTCTGCGTGCACAGCCTCACCCCTGTCAGCTGCCTCGCTCAGATGTTTCCATAACAACTCCATTTTCCTTGCTGCAAATGGATTTTCTGAATTGCCTACCATGGCAAAATGAAATGGGGAAACAGAACCAAACTAAGCCAGGCATTTCCAACAGCTAAAATATCACACACTTCACTCCTCAGTGGTAGGATCTACTCTTAAAGGGAATCATAAATATCCCAGAATATCAACACAAGATTCCTGACTCCTCATCTTAAAAGGCCAAATAAAGGCAGATATAATTTTTATTCTGTGTCCTAATGTTTATCTGTATGTGCTCAGGTGACAGAACAGGCTAGGTCTGTGCTCTGCTGCAGTCAGAGTAAGGCAGGTATTTCACATGGCCAAGGTGTGCTTTGGCCCACCCCAACAAACCCCTGGTTCTGCTTCAAAACCTACTTCAAAAAAAAAAAAAAAAACAAAAAAAAAACCAACCCCACAACCCCCCCTCCAAAAAAAAAAAAAAACAAAAGAAAAACAAACAAAAAGAAAAGACAAAAAAAACACCAAAAAAAACCCCAAAAAAAACCCAAAAAACCAAAACAAGCCAAAAAAAAAAAAAAAAAACACCACCCCAGCCATGGTAGGGCATCTCCCACAGTCTGTTTGGGTTTTTTTGCAGTAGGTTTTTCAGCAGAACCACCCCTGCCCATGATCCAGGCTGCAGCAGTGGCGCTGCTGACCCCTCAGCTCCACCCTGAGCTGGTCAGGGGACACAGGGCTGGAGCAGTGACACCACTCTGCCACCCCCAGCCTGAGCCAGGGCTGTGCTGGTCCCACTGCTGCCAGCCAGCTCCTGCAGGCACATGAAGATGAAAGGGGCCTTTGTAAAATGACACAGATCTGATGGGAAGAGAAACCCTTCACTAAAGGTATTAAAGTCCATTAGGGCTTTCCTTTGTTGGCTGCTTGCTCTGGGTCAGCTGTGTGAGCAGCCAGTCCCAGAGAGTCAGATCAAAGCAAGATAATGGCATGCCTAATAATGCCAGCAGAGATCTTCCAGGTAAAAATGTTTATTGTTCAAGAACACTCTCAGATCCTTTCATGTCTTTTTCTGACCTGGCAATGCCCCTGGTTAGTACAGAACTGCTGAAAATACACAGGTTTAATTATTCTTTTAGCTGCTCTTTCAGACTGCTCTGAGGCAGCAGAAGCAGGCAACAGTTTACTCTCATCCATTTTCTCACTACAATGCTGCAACCTCTTTGTAACAAATCCTCCACCATAACATTCAACACCTCTCTAATGGCACATTAAAAATGAAGTCAGCAAAGCATTCTATCAAAGTGTTCACAAAAAACAACCCCTCGACATCATTTTTTACAAAATCTGAGTACAGGAGAAAGCACAGAGCCTCCATAACCCCACATGCAGCAGCAGATACTCACACATTGCTCCTTGGGGAGCCACCGTGTGACAGGCAAAACCAGAAGGATGTGCACAACACAGAGTGGGCCCACAGTGGGACAGACTGACAAGTGTCATCCTCTATCCTGACCTTGTAGATACCACGAGAAGGCTCCAGCACCTGGAACAACAGAGCAATAGTTACTATAATTCTCAGCTTTTATTTAAAAATTTGGACTTGCAAGATTGTCTCCATTCAATTAAAGGCAACCCAAGAAACAAATCTGAGGAAAATGTCATATCAACCCTTTTTGCCCCCATTTATTTCAGTGCTGTGGCCAAAAGTCCAATTACAGCTTTGGCTGCCAGGACTTCTGAGCAGTGGCTCCATCACTCCCTGTATGATTTTCAATAAACTCTTAAAAACTTGGATTTGCTTCCTCTGCCTGTAACATGGGTACAGAAAAACCCACCACACCAGAGGCTTGTGTCCAAAAAGGAGACAGAGGAGTGTTGTGATAAGGCACGAAATGATGACACAGACACTGCTGCTCTCGAGGGGAACAAAGAAAAAGAGGACTTTTATTTTCTGACTCCAACATTTGTAGTTTTCCAAGGGTGACAGTGGATTGGAGGGTGACAGTGCCACCTCTCCAATGCCACTGGACAGACCAAGGGTCCATCAATTCTCTCCACCTCCATGAAAGAATGCAAAACATAGGTTATTTACATAATTGTGTGTGAGAAAGTTTGTTGAAAGAATGTAAACATCAGAAGGCTTAACAAAGTTTTACAAAATCAGGGCGACAGAGGAGCCCAGTAACTTTATCTGAATAAAGGGGAGGCCACAGGGCATTTCCCATGGGGTCTCTCAATTTGTTGGGGGATGCAGCCCCCTCTTTATCCTAGGCTCCTGGCCACATCACCCTCTTCCTCTCCCCACTGGCTGAGGTACTCTGAAGGCACAGACTCCCTGAATCCTCTCCTCCATGCCTCCTGTAATACACACTCCCCCTTTATTTTTTCTTTAATAACAAAACACTATTCATAACTGTGTTAAGCCTTTGCTCTTTCTCTGTAAGTTCAGGAATTTATCACGGCCTTGGATGAGCAGCAGTCTGTGACAATTAGTAACATTTTCTAGAACTGATGGTTTCTTCTCTCCTTCCCTATCTGTGAGTCCCTGGCCCTATCTACAGGCAGATTCCCATGCTCTGTTTGTAAGGATGTAAGGACACATTAATCTTATTCTTTTCCCATGTAAACAACACTCAGAGTCCTTGGGGCTATGAAAACACTCTGCAGAGGTGTCAGGGAGCCCAGGCATTCCTCTACAGAAACTGGAAGGACTTTCACACTCTTCCCATGCACACTCTGGGTCCCTAGCAGAGCAGGGGCCCTTGCACAGCTGCAGCAGCTTTCCCAGGGAAACTGCAGGACTGGGAGACATCTCAGCCACAGCCAGGGCAGCCTGAGGTCAGCACCACCAAAGGGATAAACATGCACCTACCAGGCAGATCCCTGTCAGACTGCAGAACCCCCAAGGACACGAGGGCACCCCCTGTTCAGTGTGCTGTGAGATCCCAAACACAGCAGCAGCACTGCTCTCCCTGCTCTGAGAGCCATGGCAATCCCACACAAGGACAGCATTCCCCAGAAGTGCTGCCCTGGAATGGTGCAAGCTGAGGGGATCTCCAGGAAGAAGCAGAAAAGGCCACAATGATGACTGACTCCTGTGTCTGCAAGATGGATGAGAATTTGAATTCCTTTGTAAGGGACCAAACATATCACTTAATAAAAACAAGGCATCCCACAATGAACCTCTCTTTCCCATATTTATTCCTCTCTAAACACAGCAGTGCACAGATTATAGGAAATGGTTTTACATTTAACTTCAACCCCAAGTGGTAAAGAAACGGATTGTATCTCACAATGTAAATTTGCATCTACCATCATTTAATGGATGTTTTATACATGCTATGTACTACTGTGTTTTTATGGAAAGGCAAAAAAAATTACTTGGGAATTTGTTTTTAATTAAGCAATAAGGCTCAATGGGGTACTGCTATCATGCAATAAAACCACTCCTGGGGTGTTGTGAGGCATTTGGTCCAGATGAGTGCTTCAAATCACCCCCAGATTGTGATTAGATGATTACTCCCTGGAGTTAATATTAGATGGCTCTCTCTAGAGTTGTCTTATTGCTATTATAAAAAGTCTTCAACATGGGGAAACTAAGTAGTTTTTGTGCTTGAAGAAGATGAAGTTTGCAGTTTTGACTGTTGAGTGGCTGTGTGAGCTGTGAGGGTCCCATAGATCACCCCACCTATTTAGCATGCCTGAAAGATCATCTCAGGGCATTTCTCTGACCCAAACAGTTTTACAATTATGTGGCTTTCTTTTTTTTTCTAGAAGATGGAAGGATATAAACAGCAAACAACTCCAAATGAAGCAATCCCAGGCCAAGGCGCTGAGGAATTCGATTCCCAGATATGTATTACCAGCTTTATCTTTTTGCTGGGAATAATGAATCCTAACTGCTATTATGCTAATTGTATTAATGAAGGCTAATGCATGCAGCAGCACAAGAGATTCTCCCAAGTTGGGTCCATGAGGAGGTGCATGGCCTGAGGCATTTGTGAGGGCTCCCAAGCTAATGAAATCAAACAAGCCAAATGGTACAGAGCCGACCTGCAGTGCCTTCCCCCAGCTGCTCTTCAGGGGTCAGGTTAGAGATGAAATATGTCATTCTGGGAACAGATAAAACAAAAGTAAAAGCAAAACCAAAATAAATTAAAAAAAAAAAAAGAAAAAGAAAAAGAAAACCAAAGCCTCCTGCATTTCAGTACACCAGAAGAGGTGTAAGAGAGAAATCTCAGGAAAATGTTAATTCTTCCAAAATTCTCCCAAAAATGCAGAATGGTATCACCTGGATAATTTTTGCAGAGCTTGAGCTGAAGTGCAGAGCAGAATTCTCAGCTCCTCCTTCAGATGTCCCCCAACAGCAACCACAAACCTCCTATTACACAACATCCCCCTGGTTTCTCAACCAGACACCAATTTTTACACTTCACAAATGAAGGTGTGATCCTTCATACATCCTCTGTGTCACATCTCGTACATCCTGCACCGCCCAGGCAGCAACACAGTCTCTAAAAGCCAATAAACCTCTGCTACCTCAGAAGAAATCCCCAATTCCTCATTCAGATCAGCACCTCTGCACCTAAAGATCCAGCGTGCCAATGGATGAGGATCTCAGCCAAGCTGAGGTTTGCTCTCTTGGTTTCCAGGATGTCAGCAGAACACCTTGGAAAAAAACCACACCACATGGCTGTGTTCCCTTGTATTTGAAGATAACAAAAGGAAACAAAGATTCCCCTCTTTGCTCCCCCTTCACAGAGCTCTCTGCACATGCACTCAGTGCATGAACCTTCCCCAGGCAATGGCAGCAGATGCCTTCCTGCACAAAAGACACTGGTGTGGGGCAAGGTCCCTTACAAAGAGAAGGTTTTTCCTTTCTGAGCAATGCACACATTCAGCCTGGGTAGCAGTTACAAAGGAAAGAGACCAAAGCATGTTCTTCACATAAATAGAAGCTATATCCATAGGCAAAGCAGGTTCAGGAATGACACACTTTTATTTGTCTTTCACTAATCAGTCAATCAGTCATTTACATCTTTTTGCATTAGCCAGTGATTATCACACTCTGTTCCCCACACTTTTTCCCTATTTCAATATTTGAAATGGCTAATCTACCTCAGTTTAGCCTTTGAAACACTTGCTCACCAGGTATTTGTTCACCAGATTTATCTTGTGCAATGAAAGCCCACTGAATAGGAGATCACTGCTCAGACAGAATGGGAGCAGTAGGAAAAGAGCTCAGAAGCACGTGCCCAGAATGGTGCCTTCTGCAAGGAAGGCTGGGCTCAGAAGGTGCAGCACTCTCTCACAGCATGCTGAAAAATGCATTCAGGAACTTTTCTGGACACACCTCTTTTTTCCCCATATAATTTCATGCATTTTGTTCTAATATTACATCCCTCTCTGCGCTGAACAGCTGCACCTTCTCACAGTACTGACATTTTATATTCTCATATCTCAGCTTTTCCTCACCTTCACCTTTTGTGTTTCAACTCCAGCCTGTTCCCACTACTGGGGAACACTACTCAGAGCAGGGGCTGCAGCATCAGGGCTCCTGCTTGTTCCTCAGTGTGTGCTCACCCCTCCTGCTCCTCAGGAGAGCTCAGACTTCTGAGCTGCCCCTCTTGTGAGTCCCTGCACTGGGCAGTTCTTGGGTGCAGCCTGGAGACTCCTCGTGACCAACCCACTTGATCCACTCAGAAATTATTGATCATTGTTGGTTATTCATGACTGAAGTTCCAACTCCACAGCACTGCACTCATGTGACCCAGGAGCAGGGCTGAGGTCTGAGCAGGGAAGGGAGCAGCAAACACCAAGACAAACTTGTAACTTTAGAATCTGCAGATGTGAGAGGTTTTGTTGTCCTTGCACACAAGAGCTTTTGTGAGGGTCACTGAGGTTGGGGAGCTGGGACATGGCCCTGTGGTGAGGCACACGGGTGTGAGTCAGGAGCTCTGGGGTGATTCACTCGGAGCCAGAGCCTGCTGCTGATGAAGGCAATAGCAAATCACCCACTGCTCTGTGTCAGTGACCAGGCACCCTGTGACCACAGGGAACTCTCCAAGAGTGCAACTCCCTGTCAGAAGGCTACAAAACCTCACAGCTATTAGAATTTATGCTGCCCTTCAAGATCCTGAGGATAAAGTGCTGTGCACAGGCAAAGCACAGCAACGCCTCTGTAAAAAACAAAAGCACTTTGATTGAACATTGCTTTATGCAAAGGGCAGGGGAGCAAGCAAAGCTTGCTTTCTGGAATACTTTCATCACTTGGGCAATCATTTTGCAGCCAGGCTCCCAGAGCCTCTCAAGAAGTGGGTGATTTCCTGCACCAGGGTTGAGAGATGCCCTGAAGCACAGGCAGCCTCTGAAAGGTTTGCTGGGCAGCAGCCTCAAGGCATGAGGACCAGTGAGAATCTGGAAACTGGCACCTGAAGTTCCAGCCTGGACTGACAGAGCTGAGCACGGATGTGACTTCTGCACTGTCAGACTTGGAACAACTCATTTCTAAAGCAGGCAGATGGAGCTGGTAGGGCTTCAGAGACACAAATCAATCATGGCAGGTCACACATTTCTGAAGAGGCTGATTAGCTGAATCCCCCAGGAGCCAGATCACACAAACATTCATCCCCCACACCCCACACTCTCACTCAGGACAGAGGTCACTCATCCCTACAGGTAACCTGGATGATGAACACAAGTTGTCTTATTCCTTCATTAGGTCACAGTATGCCAAGCTCAATTCAGTAAAATCTCCCTTGCTAAAGGCTGTCTTGTCCACTGATTAAATGCCCCATGTAGTCAATTAGTTAAAATCACTGTCTATCCTATCATCACAGTGGGCTCCTAACATCCCAAACTGAATCTAAATATTGAGTTTTATTCAAAAGAATTTTATCAAATGCCTGCGTTGTTTTTTCTTCTTTTCCAAACATGCACTAAACATACACTGAGCTGAGAATTTAACAGATGTTTTTGTTACTATTATAATCTAATCTTTTCCTGCAGGCTGTTGTAGTAATTTTGCCACTAGAAGATAATAAAAAAACATTTTCTCCCCTGCAGAGCTTACCTTTGGCTGACTCAGCTGAGCAGCTGCACTTTCCTTTACTTGCTTTGAAATTATTGCATCCCAATTGGGCAAGATATTTCTGCTACTGAGAAACAAGTGGCTTCGGAGAAAATGCCAGAGGCAATCAGATAAAGTCTCTTCACCTTGCTCTAGCTGCATTAAAAGCTGGTAATTTGGGCTGCAGCTTTTTCAAGTGGTCCCACAAATGTTTGGGTTTATAGCCAGGAAAAACAGAGCTCCTGAGCCTGCCTCTCAAATAACTCTTAAGATTACTGGTGAAACTCCCAGTTTGCATCTCAGTAAGGAATTCAAACAAGCATGTAAGAGCTTCCAAAACAAACAAACAAAATACCAACAGAAAGTCAGCCCTCAATTGCAACTGCTAATACTGACTGTGAGCACAAAGTGGATCTCAGGGCTTCCCTTGCCTCGTGCAGCACTTGCCTGAGCACACCTCCACTTCTGACTGGAGAGAAACAAAGAAAAAACCTTCAAATCCCAGGTGGTTTGGCCAGCCCAATGCTGTGTTTGGCTGATGTGTTGTCCAGGTGAGCATACTGAGAAACAACAAGAAAAATAAATTAAAGTATTACATCTCAGTAATAGACTATGATTAGCATAGTCTCATTAGCATGTGAGAGCAACTTCAGAATAATTTTAGCATGTAGGAGGGGAAAAAAACAGTTTCAGAGTAATAATCTGTGGCTGGTTAGATCTGAATTAGTCTGACAGCTAAGACAAACTCTGGCATATTTAGTTCAATGCTTTGTCTATTTATAGTTTACAGATATTTACCGTTAGACCTTGTTTTAAAACCCCCAGCATTCTGTAGAGAATTAATTTCTAAGCTGGGCAGATCTCCTCAGAGTTAGCAGCCTGCTCCCAGGGCAGCCAGGACAGAGAGCTGGTACTCCAGCTCAACACAAACCAGCTCCCAGGTGTGAGAACCAGCCTGCAAAGGCTCCTTGCACTGACAGACCACTCAGTCCCACAGAAAAGGGAGGAGGACTGAAAAGACCCCACCCTAAAACCCTGAGATATAGGTGTATATGTATATATATCACTATATTTATAGTGATAACCTGAATCTGTTCAGCCCAGCAGCCTCCCCTCTGTGCTTTCTCCCAGGTTTTCAGGGGTTTGTCAGTGACCTCGTGGCCCTCTCTGCAATCCCCCCTCATACACTGCTAGGCACTTAACTTAGTCTGTGTCCTCATTTATCTGCTAGTCTGACACAAACACAAAGTGTGAAGAAATAAGGTCTTGTGGAAACTCCCATGATTGCCAAGCACTTTAGCTCTAAAGTGCACCGCGAGCTTCCCAGCCCACATTATTATTACCAAAGAAAATGAAAACCTGGGAAAAAAAATATTTCTAATACCTTGACAGGTCCATCACTTCCCATTAAAAATAGAAAAGCTATTACAGAAAGTGAGCAAGCACCTGAATTATAGATCAGCACAGGCCTGGGGTGGTGTGACTGCACCTGGCAAGGGCCAGAGCTCGGCTGCCCTGCAGCACCTTCAGCAGTGCTGGGGGCACTCCCAGCCTCTGCCCACCAGCCCCACCACCCTCCTGGCACTGTCATGAGAGGGTGGGAGAGAGGAATGCAAAGGATTTCCCTGCAATGCCAATTTCGGTGTTAATAGCTCGTTTTCTACACAAACATCTGTAAGTAACCACAAAAGTGGTTAGAAGATGTGATCCAGGGCTTGGGAGCAGGTCTGGTTTCTGTTTTGGACCAGATTAATGTGTAGTTCTATTTATATCTCTCTTCTTAACTGTAAAACACCGGGGGTACTTTATCACTGAAACAACATTTACACAATGCCATCCATTCTGCTGGATGGAATACACTGTGATTAGGGGGCGATGAAACTGGAAACTTAAAACTGCCAGCAAACTAAATACACTGAGTTGTGCTTGTGGGGCCAAGCGGAGAGTGAGAAGGAGGGTGCTGGATGTCAGCAAGACACACACACAGTCCTCCGGGGACACAGGCAGCCATGGGGGGCACACAGCCGTGGAGCACACACAGGCGAGGGGCACACACAGCCGCGGGCCTCAGACGGCCCCACTGAGGCGGCCCCGTGGGGCAGTCCAGCCCCACAGCCCCAGCCCGGCCCCGGGGCGCCCATTGGCGGCGGTGGCGGTGGGCGGGGAGCGGCAGCGGGGCCCGGCCCTGGAGCGGAGCGGAGCCGCCCGGCGCGGCCCGCGGGAGCGCTGCCGGGGCCGGCCGGCAGGTACGGGGCGAGCGGGGCTCGGTTCGGTTCGGTTCGGTTCGGTTCGTTTCGGGGCGGAGGGGAGTGCCGGAGGTTCGGTTCGGGGCAGAGGAGAGTGCCGGGGGTTTTCCGCTGCCGGGCCGGAGCGGGAGACAGGAGCGGTCTGGCGGCTCCGCACCGCCCGCCGTGGGACAGAGCGGCGGGGTGGGGGGGCCGTGCGGGCTGCCGGGCTCGGCCCGGGGGTCCCCGCGGTGTGCCCGGCCCGGGGGATCCCCGCGTGTGCCCGGCCCGGGGGTCCCGCGGTGTGCCCGGCCCGGGGGTCCCGCGGTGTGCCCGGCCCGGGGGTCCCCGCGGTGTGCCCGGCCCGGGGGTCCCGTCACGCGTGTGCGGAGCCTGCGGCCCGAACGCCGCTCCAGAGGGGCGGGTGTGTTGGGGTTTTAGAGGGACTCTAAGTGCCAACTTTGCCCGTGTACCAAGCCCCGGACGCTGTCCCGCTGCAGAGCGGTAAGCGGGACCCCGCTTGGGCCCTGCGCCTGTCCCCGAGGGGCGCTGAGTTCCCGGGCGCTGGGAGGGACAGGGAGGGACAATTGTCGCTTCCCCCAGCGGTTCCCCCCGGCCGCCAGCCCTGTGTGCTGTTGGTCACGAGTGCGGAGAGCGGCGGAGCGGGAGGCGCGGCCGGAGTGCCTCGGGATGAGCGGGGGGACGGACGGGGTAAGGCTCTGCCTTGAGTTTCGTGGCTTTCCCCCTTCCTCCCTCCCTTCCTGCCCTTCCTCTGCTGCTTGGGCGCCTCTGAGCCTGGCTGGCACTTGCAAGAGCCACAGCTGAGCTCGGGCTGCCAGCAGCTGGGGTGGGTAGCATCAGTCTGAGCTCCTCGAAACCCTGTCCGGCCGTCCCCTTGCTCTGGCCCTGTGCTGAGCAGCAGTGGCGAGAAGCTTGGCAGCTCAGTCAGTCCCTGTCCCACTGGGACTGTGACATTCCTAAAGGTCCGCTATGACAGCCAGTCCCAAAATGTACATGTGCTGAATTGGGTTCCTTGTAAGCATGGCAGAAAGGGGTTTACCAGAGCCTGCCCTCCTCACCCCAGCAGTTACAGCATGCCGGCAGAGAGGGAGAAGCAAGCTGAAATGCCCTCAGGCAGGAAAAGGAGAGGAACTTTATTCTTCTTGCTCTAAATGCCTGGTCGGGCAGCTGCATCCTACTTGCTGTCCTTGGTGAGCAAGAGCCTTAACTCCAGGAAAGATTTCTCAGAGCAGAGCAGAAAGAGGGAGTCAGGGAAAGCTGCAGAGAGATGAGGCTCGGGGCATTTTCTGCTGGCAGCCCTCAGCAGTCAGATCTGGGTGTCATGGACCATCCCATGTGTGGAATGCATGAGGTATGCAGTGGATACCAAGGCTGTCAGTTCTGCCCGATGGCAGGAATGGAAGGATCAGGTAGAACAGCTCTCTGCATCAGTACACCTAAGCCTTAGGTACATACAGACTTGAAAAACATACCCCAGACTTGCTGACCCGTGAGCTGAAGTTGAAATGTTGTGCCTGGCAGGCATCAACATGGCTGTTTATAATCACAAGTGAACAAGCCCTCATTGTTAAGTGTTGTGGCGTGCTTACTTCTGGAGGGGAGTGCCAAGCTGTGTTTTTTTCCTTTGAACATCAGTCATATTCACTGCATAGTATTTGATCACATGCAGACCCAGCAGATCTTGATGGAAAAAAAAAGCCCAGAATTTGCCATGCCAGAAACTTCTGTGAAAAGCAGTGTGCCAGAAAAACATATCTTGCCACCTTAATTTCAGCTGGGTAAACTGCTGCCTGCTGCATGTGGTACATGGGCACATGTAGCACTTGCTAATAAGCACTGTGACCATGCTGACCTGACACAGCAAACCTGAGCAAACAGGAAAAAAAAGCATTTACCAAAATGAGTAAAATAGATTAGACTTCATACCCTCACTTTGGAACAAAGGGAGAGGCTCCCATCTCCCAGGAAAGGAGCCCATAGTAACACTCAGCAGCTATCTTTATTTACCAGATTCACAAAGTGCTTGCATTCCAAAGGCAAACTGTGGATTATTTGCAGTGAGTCACAGTATTAACATGAAACTGGGTTTTATGTGGTTGGTCCAGCCGAGCGCTGTGTGGAACTCGGGGCAGGATGGATCTGGCTTGTGGTGGGAGGTGATGAGTCAGCCCCTCAGATGGCTGTTTATTCCCCCCTACTTAAACAGGGATAACACAGGGATAGAGTTGTCCCAGCCTAAAGGTAGGCACTCTAAGTCGCACTCCTACCATTTCTTGGTTTTTTTTACTTTTTATTATGTGTATGTGCTGTTCTCCAGTCACTTATGCTTGAGGGAGGAGAGAGATGGGAGGAAAACATTCTGCTTTTGTATCCCATGAAAACTCCTTCAAGAAATACCCTGGGCTAGAGCAGCCAACAATTTTAGTCTTAGCAGAGATTATTTTCCCATGACAGAGTGGCTTTTCTGAGATTAACTCGTGGTATTTTAAGTAGGCAGCAAACCAGAGGCTGGAGGAGAAAGGACATACCTGCAAGTAGAAGTCTGATGTGTAAGGAGAGCTCACCTTCGGGTTTTTTCACACTACAGGATTGTGTCCAGCCCCTTCTCCTTTTGCTCCATGCAGTAAGTCCAAGAGCTTTCTGTGCAGGGACCCAGGTCAGTGCAATAGCTAAAGCTTTCACAGCAGCAGAGCTTACACTCCTCTTTGGAAAGGAGCTCGGGTTTCCTGGCTCTGTGCAGGCAAGGTCTCTATATCTGATAAAATATTTTAGTTTCCACTGGAATCTGCTGTCAGAGATCCCTAGAAACAGAGTCATGTCAGGTGCCCCAAGTTCTTGAGAGGTTGGGCCATGCTTCTAAACTACATAAAATGAAAGAGGTAGGCTAAGAGCTCCATAATCCAGAAGCATGAGGGAAGGAAACTGGTGAGACTGCTTTGGTTTATTTGGTGTTGTTGGTGCCAAAAGTTTTTGACAGTATATTCTTGCATTCGCAGTCTTTGCAGACCAAGGATCCCAAGCTGTAATTTGAGTTTTTCTTTTATTATTTGTGTGCTTATTTTGCTCTTTCACACAGAAACTCCTCATCAAGGGATTTGTGGAGAAATCACATCCCAGGATAGGTGGGAGTCTGGCTAACCCTAGTCAGGGAGTTTGTGGACAACAGTTTGCCCTGCCTGTTTGCTCTTCAGCCTCACTTGTGTATTTAAGAGGGAGAGGGTAAAAACATGTGGTGCTTATTGCAGCAGGACATTTCCTCTCCTTGCGCAGATCCACTCAGGCTGAGGGAGCCACACTGGGAATGGAGGCTCTCTCCTCTCTGATGACAAGAACAGATCCTTGGCCGAGCTGCTGCACATCTGTGCCATGGCAGGTTGGCTGGGGAGTGCTTTCAGCCCCTGCTGCTGGAGGCAGCCCCTGGATCCCCCCTCTGGCTGCAGCCTGGCCAGAGCACTCAGTCCATGTCATGTGCCACCCACATGAGTGGATGTGCCCAGCAGTGCCCAGCCCCACCCAGTGCACTCCAGGGCTTTGATGCCCCAAGGAGTCACACCCTCCCTCCAGCTTGAGGGGAACCCCGAGGAAGGCAGCTCTTCAGGAGCACTCAGCACTCAGTGAAAGCTGTTCCTGCAGGCTGGGTCACTCCATTTAGGTCTGCCATGGCTAAACCTTGTGCCTTTTCACCCTAGAGAAGGAAGCTCTGGGAACTCAGAGGAATTGCCCAGTCTGTCTGCCAGATGGGTCAGCTGAGAGGTGCATGGTGTGCAGCAGCTCTGTGGTTTCCCTTCCAGCACAGCAAAGGAGTGATTGGGTGTGAGGGGCAAGGGTAGAATGTCCCACACACAGGACCAGGCATGTTGTCATCCTCCTCTTCCCTCCAGCCTCCTTGGCAGCAGGGACCCTGGGCAAGGAGCACAGGGATACCAGTGGAGAGCAACTCTGCATGAGTGCTTCCATCAACCAGCAGCAGCAACCAGGGTACCAACACATGGCCCTGTGATGTGCCTTGTGATGGCTGAGCTACCTCTGTGCAGGAGGAAATGACTCACACTGCCATGGCCAGCTGGCCTTGGGCAGCACCCTCCAGCCTGCAGGGAGCAGGGAGAAAATCCACTGACAGGGAGCACCTCCCTTACTGCAGCCTGCCAAGAGCCAGCAGCTGCTTTCACTTCAGAGTTACCCTTACCTGGGTTTCCTGCTAGAACAAAAGCACAGCACCCTGTCAAACCCCCAGACTGTGTGAGAAGGAGGTTGCAGAGGTGTGGGAAAGATGAGTGTGCTCCATTCCACTTCCCCTTCAAGCAGAGCTGACTGTTTTCAGAATGATGTGTCTTGCATTTGGAAGCGCCATCAGTCCTGGGATAACAGAGGAAAGGCTTGGCTTGTGTGGGTTTATTCGCATCATGAAGGCTTTTTTAATTTCTTCTTTTTACCCTTTTTGTCATACATGGAACAAGTGATATCACAGGATTTTCTTTTTTTTTTTTTCTGCCTCAGCTCTGGCCCAAAATGGAGCTGTGGGGGGTGTGTGTCTGTAAGCAATCCTTGAGAAAGCAGATGTGCAGTCAGAAATGGGAGGCTTGCTCTCAAGACCCTTTTATGCAGATCTATGAATCTGCATAAAATCAGGTTCAGACCAAGCAGCTTTCTTTTCTAAGGGCACAGAGGGAGACTGGTAAAAAGCACAACCAGGAAGACCTGGCTCTGCCTTCAAGGGCTTCTACTGCTGCAAATTGAGCCGTCCCAGTAGAGCCTGGGCTGTTGCAAAATGAGGTCAGAAAGTTTGAAGATTTTATTTAGAAAGGTAACAGACTAAAGCCAGGAGTGCTCAGGAGATCACCTGTAGCCTCAGACTGCTTCAGGAGCATCTCACCTGTGCACCCCCTGGCTACCCACCTCCACCCTGGTGCAGATGTCTGCAGTTTCAGCACCTCCCTCTTTGTTTTCCTCTCTGCAGAGCCAGCTGGACATGATGGACCACCTTGCAAACACAGAGATCAACAGCCAGCGCATCGCTGCAGTGGAAAACTGCTTTGGGGCTTCTGGGCAGCCCTTAGCCTTGCCAGGCAGGGTGCTCCTGGGAGAAGGGATTTTAACCAAGGAATGCCGCAAGAAGCCAAAGCCTCGCATATTCTTCCTTTTCAACGACATCCTGGTCTACGGCAGCATCATCATCAACAAAAGGAAGTACAACTCCCAGCACATCATCCCCCTTGAAGACGTCACTCTGGAGACGCTGCCGGACACCCTGCAGATGAAGAACCGCTGGATGATTAAAACCTCCAAGAAGTCCTTTGTGGTGTCCGCAGCCTCCCTGACGGAGAGGAAGGAGTGGATCAGCCACCTGGAGGAGTGCATCAAGCACCTGCTGAGCAAGACGGGCCGGCAGCCCTGCAGGGAGCCCGCGGCTCCCTGGATCCCAGACAAGGCCACGGACATCTGCATGCGCTGCACGCACACCAAGTTCTCCACGCTCACCCGCAGGCACCACTGCCGCAAGTGCGGCTTCGTCGTGTGCGCCGACTGCTCCCGGCAGAGGTTCCTGATGCCCCGGCTGTCCCCCAAGCCCCTGAGGGTCTGCAACCTGTGCTACAGGCAGCTGCTGGCAGAGAAGAAGAAGGAGGCAGAGGCGGATCGCAGGCAGACGGAGCCCATCCCCTCTGCCATGCAGGGCTACGAACCCTCCAGCGGCGATGACAGCGACAAGTCTGACGATGAGAAAGCTGAGCAGTGGCCAGCTGACACAGAGTTCTATACCTCACAGGTATCCTGGTCATCTTTCCACAGCTGACCTTCCTGGGAGTTGGTGGCATTTAAACACTGGGAAGCCAACCTCTGGCCTCCAGTGCGTGTCCTTCTCCATGATTTCTCTGAAGGCCGTGCCTAGGCAGGTGGGTCTTGGCCCCTGTGTGTGGTGTCAGAGCTGAGACAAGGTTTCCCCTCTGAGAACGTCTCATACGATCACAGAGAGCACAGAGAGAACAGCTCAGTGAAGAGCACTGAGGACTGGGGCAGCACCCTGTGGATCAGTCTTGTCCAAATGAGCTCACCTTCAGTGCCTTATTCTTCCTCTCTGCTAAAACATCTCTTGTTTGAAATGTTTTGAGATTGGCTCTTGAGGAGGAAAAGGAGCATGAAATCCCAGAGCTGAACACATTGGCCTGCTCACGGTTTGTTCCTCACGGCAAGGGCCACTCTGGGTATCACTTTCCATGAGCATTCTGAGATTCTCACTGCAGGCATGCCAGCCTGAGGGAATAGCTGCTCATCCCTGCACAGTGCAGCCAGCACTGGATTCCCTGTCTTCTCAAGGCTGGAAACACTAAGAGAATGGTACTTGGAATGCAGGGAGCTTGTGTGGGGCTCAGTGTGAGCCTCAGCAAAGCATGGAACATCCAGCTCTCTCTGATGGATAGAGGCCAGGCCAGTGGTATTGGGCCTCTGTACCAGGAGGAGGGAGGGGAGGGCAAAGGGACAGGGAAAATTACCCTGAGCAGTGAAATATGGTGGGAGAGAGGTACTGCAGTTCACTCAACTGAGCCCAGATCTCAAACACAGGCAGTTATACCAGATTACTAGAAACTTGAAATATCAAGCCTATCAGGTAAAGGGAGAGCCCAGGGAAGACTTGTTAAAAGTCTGTGAAAATCCAGGGAAAAGCCCCAAATTAAGATCCTGTGAAGTACAGCACTTCAGCTTCCCCTTCCCTCCTGGGCTGCTGCCCAAGGCATCGGATTCTCACTTGTGGGCTCACCTCCTGCCTTATCAGTCTCACAAGTCCAAAGTTAAGGTCCTTTATGTACTTCAAGGATGGGAGCCAAAGACTTTACAGTTTACTTGAGATCAACTTTAAAGTTCAAATTCAGTTAGAAATAAACTGTGTTTATTCAAGTATTCTATCATAATGTAGCAAGGGAGTAAATATAGGGGAAATCAGACAACAGCAATTGTTTTGCAGCAGACATTTCTACAAACTCCATTATTACTTTTAGTATATTTTTGAATTGTGTATTTTGTGGTCTGGAAAAGCAACATGGCTGGGAATACACTGCCAATGCTGTAAAATGTTTCCTTGCCATGACCTGTTACAAGCAGAGCATTGCTTGACAGGTGGCCATGTGTTTTTTTAAATTTCAGTTCAAGATAATTATTCTTACTCCTCTCTTTTATAAACTGCTACTGTTCCAGTGAATTTGTATCACTTGACTGTGTGTGAATAAAGATACTGCCAACAGGAAGGAGTCAGGAAAACAGGACAATAAAGCATGTTATTATTGAACAAGGGTCTTAACAGGAGCTGGGATCCAGGCCTGGCCAGCCCAGCACAAGTGGTGACTCCTCAGCTCTGGGGAGACTGCTCTGGTTTCTGTTTACTCCTTGAAGGTAAGGGCATCAGATCTGATGCTTCCTTTCTATTTATACCATGTTGTTGTCTGACAGGCTTTCCCCAAGTCTCCTGCAATCCCTGCAGTAGTCTGTATTAACTGGAACAGTATTTTTCCGGTGGGGACACAGCTCAGAGTGGGCCAGCAAACCTTATGACCTAAGCAGATGTTTTTGGGCTTTAAAGCAATAAGTACACCGAGTTCTGTTTTTTCCATCCCTCTCCAGACTTAGTTCCTAACTCTGCACAGCAGTGATTGTTTTTATAATGCCTCCCACCCACCAGAAGGGTGTACATGCTATGCAAACAGAAAATGACCTTAAAAATAAACGGCCATTAGAGTGGGTCATGAGCCAAAAATAGCCCAGCTGCTGAGTCTGCATCCAATCAAAATGTACTGCAGTTTGGAACCTAATCCTCAGTTCTGTAGAGATCAGCTTACTTGGTGTGATCGAAGGTCTTACTGCTGCCAGCCCCAAAAGACCTATGAACTGCTTTTATGCTCTAATGAGGGACAGGCATGCCTCTAAAGAATGCCTTCTTGGTGGGCAAAAGCTTTCCTTAATCACAGCAGGGGAAAAAAATCAGAACAAACCACCAAAAACAGCCCAGCCCCTTTCTCTGGTGCTGGGGGAATGCACACATCTTCCACCGACTGCAAGCCCCAAGAAACCAAGCAATTCTTAAACTTTTAATGCCTAGGGTAAAAGGATCCTGCCCAGGAAAACATGGGGAAATTCAAACAAAGCCTCTCCCCCACTTCCTGAAGTTCTGTTGTGGAACTCAGCACTGGGATTGAGCCTGGGGCTCCTGGCTTCTGGCCTGCTGAACACATGGGTTTTAAATCACAGACTGTGTGCTGTTACAGTCCAGCCCGGAGTTTTCCAGCCTGATTCTATCTCCAGTGCATTAATAGGGCATTTCCTGATGGTTTGTGCTCTATTTTAGCTCAATAAAGCCTTAGCAGAGATTCATTCCAGTTTGCAGCCCCTTTGCAGGAAGAGCAGCAGCTCCAGTGCTCACCTGGGGGAACATCTGCAGGCTGGAGGGTTTGTGGGGTCACAGCCTCCTCCTGAAGGGCTCCCAGACATCAGCTGTGGGATCATGTGCCAGAAGAGGTTCCTTGCTCAAACCTGCCTGAAGGTGTCACAGCCCAAAGAGCACAGCAGGGTCAGGGTGTCCCCATTGCACTCCATCCTCTCCAAAGCTGGTTACAAGGGGAGGAAGAGGATGGCACTGGTGCAGCAGCCAGTCATGAAAGCTTAAGAGAAGGAAATGGGGAGCTTTGCTCTGCAAATAAACTGAAAGGTTCAAGGAAAGCTGTATGTCCTGCTGTTCTAAGGCACAGCTCAGGCACACCCCAGCACAGTGCTGACTCAGCATTCACAGTACTCAAGAGGGAGAAGTGAGCTAGCTGCTCCAAGTCTTGCTCCCAGTTACTCAAACACTCAGTTTCTATCCAAGCTGGATTTCTGGCTCTGCCACAGCTCAGAGTCTCTTCCAACTGCTGTAAGGCAGTTTCTCATGTTCCTCACTCAGGCTGGGTTTTTGAGTAGGAGGAGGAACTGAGGAATACACACAGTGCCAGCTGCTCCTGAGCCATGAAGTGGTGTCTCCAATGAAAAGCACAGGCTTCTGTTTCTCACCCCTTCTGCTGCAGGCCATGGACCTTTAAGAATGGTGCTGGCAGGAAGGAGATGTTGCACTGCTGTCCCACATGGTGGACACAAAACAGCTGCAAGAAACCCTTGCCCAAGACCTGTGTGCTGGGATGGTGTCCAGGGTCCCAGACCAGGAGCACAGGCTGCACACCAGGGTGCACAGCACTGCAGGGCAATACCCAGCCAGCTCTGCTTTATGGTACCTGTCACAGGCAGAACAACCCCAGTGCCATACAGCTGTTTGGGAGGGAGCCTCTCCTGCCTGTGACCTGGTTCACAAAACCTCCAAATGCAGCCACTCTGTGGTCCTGTGCTGCAGGTGGAGGAGAGGAGGCAGGCAGGGAGGTGCTGGTGAACCCCCAGCAACACCAAAGCTGGCATTTGACTTTAGTTCCAGTGAGGGCCAGAAATGCAAAGAAGCAATGAGCAGATTTTCTGTAAACCTCTTATGGAGAGTTCATGGCCCAGAGTGAGCCACACAACCTCCCAGTCTGTTGCTGTAGGGAGGGGAGAGAAAGAGGAGGAGGGCAGCTAGAGCAAAGGTTTTACTTCAGCAAAGCTCCAGCAGCACCTTCTATTGCACACACCCTGGGACAGAGCATCTGCTGCTGGCAGCCACCCTGCTACCTTTGATCCTGCTGCCCAACCTTACCCTGTGCAGCAAGGCCAACCTCTCCTCTTTTAAAATCATAAACACAATGTGTTTTGGTGATAGCCTATGGAAAAAATGGATTTGAGAAGGAAAAAGCATTAACTCAAAGCCAGACAGGTCTCTTCCTCTCTAACAGCAACAAGAAAAATAAAAATCATGTTTTTTAAAGGAAGACTTATTAAATAAGATAAAACCAGAGTCTTAGTGGCTTCAAATAGAAAGAATTTCCAGAGTGCTTTCAGGAGTGCCCCTCACAGGCATCCTCAATGGCTCAAACAGCTCCAATAGTGGGGTGAGAGCCAGAACCAACTCACAGCCACCAGCACCCAGGTCACAGCTCCTTGGCTTGTCAGAGCTTCTGACTTGATGAGTGCTCAGCAGCAAGTTCCAGGCAAACTGAGCTGAGTCTCTAGATCCTGCCCAGAATGTCCTTGAGCACACCTGTTTCCTGTCTGAGCAGCTCCTGAGAGCCAGGTGCTGTTCATAGTCCAGAAGCCTCTCACATGCACAGCCTGTGAGCAGCCCTGGTGCCCTGCACCCAGTGCCAGCATCCTGCCCTGCACAGCTCCCAGCAGCAGGCAGCTCACAGCACTGCAGGGCTCTCTGCTCTGGCTGGGCAGCATCCAGCTGCTCTCCTGACACTCCCAAGCTGGGGAGCAGAGGCAGTGCTGCTGTGCATTGACCCTGCTGCAAGGGCCCTCTGCAGCACAGCTGCCTGCTGGGGCTCAGACAGGGCAGATGTGTCCCCCCAAACCTCAGCAGAGGTGCCTGGTGTCAGCACATCCATCCTGCAGGGTGTGAGGCTGCATTTGTTCACTCACAGCACCAGGCTGGAGGCAGACACAGCCCCTGCAGGCTGAGCAAGCCCCTCTGTTTGTGCTGGTCCCACAGGCACTCGGGATGTCACACTGCAGCCATCTGTTTGCAAGGAGACAGCTCTCATGATGAGAGGCTCTACAGAATCCACTGGCAAAGAGCTGTTCATCTGGGGACAATGACAAATGGAGACTGTCACACTTGGCTGCTTCAGGACTTAACAGTCCTGCTGCTGCTCCCTCTAATACCACATTTGGAGAGGTGTTACCTCCAGAAAAATGGGATCTGGAGTGCAGCTGGTGTAGCCCTGGAGCAGGGACAGCCCTTTCAGCACAGCCTGGAGCCTAAGGACAGCCCTCTGGAGCAGCAGCAAGCAAGCACCCCTCCCACCAGCTGACAGCCTCCCTCTCCTCAGGGACACTCAGCAGCCAAAGCCCAGCCATGGCTGGGGCACAGAAGGGATGTGTTTGTTGGTTGAGACCTTACAAGTCAGAGCTCCACAGAGCTTCCCCCATTTCAGCACCCTCACCCTTTGGGAGAACCATCTGGGCAGTGCAGGAAGAGTGGGGGAGCCTCCAGCCCTGGAAATGCTGCTCCCCTTGGGAAATGGGGGAAGGCCCTGTGCTGGAAGCTGGCACAGGAGCTGGGCATTGCCCAAGCACAAGCAGCACAGCACCCTGGACACAGACTGTGACAGGCTGCTGCAGAACAGATGTGGCTTTAACTGCTCTCTGGAGGCTCAGCACCTCCTGTCCAGCTCTGCCTCCCACTCAGAGCCCTGGAACTTTCTCCTCCTGCTCATCCTCCCCATCAGAATTTGCCTCTGGAGGCTGGATTTTCGTGGGGCCAGCTCATCCAGCTACACTGGGACAAGGCTGCAAGCAGGGCCTCCCTCCCAGCTGTACCAGCCCTGCACAACAGGCACCTCCGTCAGCTGGAGAGTTCCTGGCTGCAGGTTTAGCAGTGACAGCAAGACAGGGAAGAGAAGGAGCTTGTTTAATATATAGAAATATATATATAAATATATATATAATATATATATATATATATATATATATATAAAGAGAAATTCTGCAAAACAAAGCAATTGCATGACCATATCTTAGTACAAATTCCACTTTAAAAGGGTGTGAATAAAGATTTCCCTCTTTAAAAATATGGTCTAGTGCTTTGGGTTCTGGTAGCTTGAAGACATTTCCTCTATGGTGCAAGTAATAAAGGCATTTGGTTTAATTTTAAGTTGATATTGCAATTTTGAGGTCATGAAGTAACTGATGGCAACTGATGGACCTGGAGAGGTCAGGTCCTCTGCTTAATCACTTGTTTGTACATGGGAAAGCAGTGGGAGAGGAAGGCTCCACTCCTGAGCAGAATAAAAGACACAAAGGCAAATGGGCAGGTCTTCCCTAGCACAGGAAACCCCTTTTGTACAACACAGAAAATGCCACACTTTTTTCAGAGTGTGATTGCTTTGGCAGCTCCTAGGTTGTGTTTTACTCCCAGCAGCACATGTGCTGGCACAGCACTGCAGGATCTGGGAGAACATGAAAGCAGTCTGCCTAACCCAGAGCCAGAGTTCACCTATCCAAAATCCTGAGGGACAGCATTGAAGAGGCACCTACAGAGCAATACTGCTGCTGCTTTAGTCTCCTGTCAGCCTGCTGAGAAACTTGTGGAGGCACTGGTTGGTGTGACCAGCCCTCACTCTCAATTTGCCTTAATCACTTGCTGAACACATTTTTGTTTTGGCACTTGGAGCATCCTGTGCCAATGAGCTCCACAATTCCCTGTCACACTGTGTGAACAAGCACTTCCCCTCACCTCTGCCAGTTCAGGGGTGCACCCTGCCTTCTACAGCACAGTATTGTTCCTCCTGCTCAGCTCTGGGCCAGTCACAGCTGTGACAAAATCTCCCCCCATTAGTGCCTTTCCCAGGTGGAAGAGTTTAAACCAGCCCATATCTCTTTATTCAGGTGCCTTTCCATACAGAGCTATCCTTCTCTGTATCCCTCCCAGCCCTGCAATGCCCTCTGGCTCCCAAAGGACAAACTTGGCCAGTGGAGCAAGCAGGCTGCACAGACTATCCAAGATGTGGCAGCTACCTGGGTTTGTTCAGTGACCTAACTACATTTACTTCTTGGTTTCCTTTCCCACCTGTCCTACCTTTCTTGTTGCCTTCTGACTCACTGCTGAGCACTGTCAGAAATCTGTCCAGTGACCTCAAGCCCCTTCCTGAGAGAAAACAGGTCAGCACTGTGTGGTCAGGGTTACTTGGTGGCACTTACCAACACGCAGGTTCTGCTGACTGCAGGCTGGTGGCAATGTCTGCAGCTGCTGGCAGGCACTGGGTGCTGTGGAAGGTGCCTTTGCTGCCCAGTGAGGTTTTGAAATCTTGCAGATAAAGCAGAGCATCCCCTCTATTCCTCCCTGCAGCAGCACAGCACAGCGCGACCTTGTTTTCCTTTGCGACCCCTCCACACCAGGACAATCCTGTTCTTAGAACTCAGCACAGAGCTGGGCTCTCGGGCTAAGCCCAGCAGTGCCTGGGTTTAACTCAGGAGCACTGGGACTGCATCCTCTGGGCAGGGCTGGGAGATGGTGTGGCTGGAAACAGAGCTGCTGCAAAACACTGCAACCACATCATCAAACACTTGGCACATGCAGCTTTCCATGAATATCCCAGGTTCCCAAAGACAAGCCAAGGCTACCCAGAGGAGTGGGGCAGCTTTGAAGCTGGCTCTGTTGTTGGGGTGTGAGCAGTTGGTTATTGATTTCCTGAGTGCTATCTGCAGACACCCTCCAATTTCGGTCTGTTACATAACAGTACAGCACAGTTACTTCGGGCACAACACAAACACATACCTTTGTCACAAGGCAGCTCAATTAGTCAGCAAGAGCAGAGCACTTGGAAGGTGCAAAGCACTACAAGAGTGCTCCTTATTATCCTCACTGGCACTTATCATTAGCGGCACGGTGTGAAGGCTGATCCTCACCCCGCAGCCACCAGGGATGTGCTGCTGCCATTGTAGCAGCCCCAGTCCCACGGGGACGGGTTGAGGACATGAAAGTCTGAAATTAGGATTAGACTCAGCGTCAGCACAGGCTCCTGCAGAGTTAAACTTCAGACAGCAGAAAGCCTCAAGCATGCAGGCGGCTGCCAGGCTGTTCGCTGTGGTTATGGAACAAATGTTTTTATACACAGATTCCTGGAGAGAATGGCTGGGAAAAAGCATGCCTGCCCCTTTTATGGAAGCCAGCAAAATCAGATCCAGGAGACTTCCTCACCACCACCCTAGTTAGCCTTTTATTACTGACTTTGTTCCTGCACAGGTCATTAATAAACTGCAGTTTGGTCAAAGTCTGCTGCAGGAACTGTGGCTCACAGAGAGGCACAGAGCAGGCAGCTGATTCCTACTGATACTTCAGCAAGGATTCTGCTGCAGTCTGCTATTTTCTGGACCATTTTACCCTATCCCCTGCTTTGTTGAGTAACCAAGCATTTGCTCTTGCACCCTGTCTCTCTCAAGCCTGAATATTACATTCAGCTTTTGTGTCTTTTGTATCCTTCACTGCTCTAAAAGGGAGCAAGTTTTTAACTTTGGATTTTGAAAAACTGGTTATGTAGGGCTTAAAATTTACCAGGAAGAGCAAGGTAGAAAGGTGAGATGGCCCCCTCATTTTTTTTTCCCTAAAGAGGAGGATTTGTAGAGCCAGAGAGGTTTGGGTAAATGCAGACAGCAGGCAAAAATCAGAGCTGCTGGGCTCCTTTCTTGCAGAAAACTTCCAGCAGTATCAAGCAGAATTGTCTGCCAGGGAGAGGGCAGAAATGGAGAGGAAATATCCGTTGGACAGCTAGCTGGGTGAGAACAAAAACTAATTTTAGGAATCTACACCAATATCAGAAGAATGAGTTTTCCTACAGCCAGGACAGGCTTTACTCACTTCATAAGGAGAGGCTGCTGTGAGGTACCTGGGGAGGTATAGGTGAGGCTAAACACACACCTGCACTGGCTCCATGGTCTCTCCCACTGCAAACACTCAGATCTCTGTAAATGATCAGGAGCTGATTCTGATTCTTCAATTATTTTGCCTTAAGGTCTCAGCACAAGGAGCTGCTCAGGGAGCTGCAGCAGGACCAGGTAAAAATAAGAGCTTCAAAGCTTTGTAGAATGAACCAAAATTACCAAGATTATTCATCATATCTCACTGACTGATCCTGAAATAACAAACCCTTCATTCTGTCCTCAGATTACATGTACAAAGTAATCTGAGAGTGCTCTACTCCAAAGCAGCATGTCAGAGCACAGGACAGATTTAATTTCACCCTAATTCACTCCTGCCTACTGAAGCTGAGCAGGGACTAAGGAACACAAAACATTTGCATCCTCCTAGACACTCCTGTACAGGGTCTAATTAGTTAAGGTCAAACATCAGTGTAGATCTTTCACTCCCCTGCCACAAAGAAAGGAGCTACATTTCAAAACTTAGCAGTTTCTTCTTTGTCCTGATTGCTGTGAAGCTCTGCTAACATTTATTACATTCCTTCTTTGATGCTCATGTCCTGACTGCAGGAGCAGAGATTGGTTAGCTACAGAACAGTGCTATCACATTTCTGTAACACATCATTTCCTACTGACAGATTACAAAGTGTTTAACAAAAAGCACATTCAGGATCGAGATGGGAAGTTACTCAAGGTCACCCAGCAAACAAGCAGAAGAGCCAGAGAAGGTGACAGATCTTCTGAGGCCCAGCAGAATGGGCCTGCCTCAAAGCCACCCTGCTTTCCCTGCTGCCAGCTGAAGGGTGAGCTGGGGTGAGAGATGAGCAGTGGCTCGGAGGGAACTGCAAAGGTACAGGTGTCCAAATGCAGTGTCTGTACTGAGTGTTGAAAGCTGTAATGTTCACATTAAATTCTTCCTGCTGAACAGTCATCCAAAGAAATGAATACCTTCATTTTTGCAGACTTTGGAATAATTTTATATATTTACCTCGTAGGCTCTTCTGGAATTCATAAATCACACTTAATGAGAAGTATTAGCCCACACTTACTGCAATTACATGATGAATGTTTGATTTCTGGCTTACAGCCTGAAAAATACATAGATTTCTGTGATCTCTAGAAAGGTAAAGATGAAACCTCACGTTTTAATTAGGGGCTAATAGCTTTAGTTCACTTCAATACAAAGGCCTTTGGTTTTTTAAAAGCTTTCCAACCCAGCTGAAAGGCTGCTACTCAATTAGTCTGGAGTTATACGTCAGCTGATCAAGCAGTGACAGCCTAAGCTACTGCTTTCTCTGTAAGAGCTTTTAGTTGGGGGAAAAATGCATTGCTTTTACATCCTCTGGCTGCACCAGCACTGCCAAACTGCTGATGAAGACTGAGCTCAGCAGGTCCTACCACTGCAGCTACACAGGATCCAACCCTGAGCCTGCCCCTGAGTCCCCAGTGAGCTCTGCTGGAGCTGCTGACATTCTGTGAGGAAAAAAATGGGAAAATCTCATCTCCACATGAATCTGCACAGTTTTGAACAGGAGTATTAATTTTGGAATAAGTGATTGGAAGTGTGTGTATGTGAAAGTACAAGAACAATTTGTTCATTGGAGGCCTCTCTGGATAGTGAGGGATGCTATTCCATCAAATGGAGGATTCACTCCTGCTGTCCAGCCCCAGAGGGCCCCACACTGGTGAGAACACAGCACAGGCAGCTCCTGACCAAGACCCTGCATGATAGCAGGACAGGCACAGAATTCTCAGCAAACCACATATACCAGTCCTCCTGTCAGCCCAACAGGCCAAGGGGCTCACAGGAAGGCTAGCAGGAAGGCAGCAGCAGTAGGATATCTTTTATATCCTAAAGGAAAGAAAAGGTTTGTCCAAAAAGTTAGCTAATCACTGACAATCAAGAAGAACCAGGAGATGAAGTGAGGATTTGACTCATCCTCCATGTGGATGAGCAAACCTGGCCAGACCCTCTGAGCAGGTATGCCATGAGAGTATGGCTGTATAAAACCAAACTGCTTAATGACTTTGAATGTTGCAACCCCCTTCCAATAACCTTTCGGCGAGTTTTGTAGCCCTAATTTCCCACAAACCAACCAAAGTGAGAAAAGGCATGCTCACCTCCACTGGGTTGCAGTCATCAGAGGGGTGTCATCTGAAAGAAGGATGGACACACACTGTGGGTCTAAATAAATAGCTTTATGCTATGGGTGCTAAAGAGCTGTGCCTCAAAAGAGCAGCTGTCCTGGCCCACCCAGCCCTCTGAAGCACAGGGTTTCCTCCCTAAAGAGGTGAGTGTGGCAGCAGGGGATGGCAGTCATCCCCCCCCAACCTGTGCCCCAGCTGCTGGAGCACATTTGGCAGGAGCTGTAAATTGTGACCTGGAAGAGGGACAAGAGCTCTGCCAGGGCACAGCAGCCTGCAAGCACATAGTAGCACAGCCCACACTGCTGGAACCACCTGAGATTAGGCTGAGAAACAATCAAACACTGACAACATGCTGGAATATCACACCCAGTCACTGTCACTGAGCTCACACAGCACCCACCGCCAGCTGGGTGCTGCCCTCACCCCCGCACACCCCAGCAGCTGATGGGGAATCTGGGTGAATGTCCCCATCAGCAAAGCACTGCTGCAGGAGAACGTTCAGCCCCCTTACACAGCGCTCAGGCACAGAGCCACTCCCCAGCCTGCTCAGAAGGGACAGGGACACGCGTGTGTGCCCTGCTCGGGGACAGCACAGCACCTGGGCAGGAGGGACAGGGACACGCGTGTGTGCCCGCACGGGGACAGCACAGCAGCTGGGCAGGAGGGACAGGGACACGCGTGTGTGCCCGCACGGGGACAGCACAGCAGCTGGGCAGGAGGGACAGGGACACGCGTGTGTGCCCGCACGGGGACAGCACAGCAGCTGGGCAGGAGGGACAGGGACACGCGTGTGTGCCCTGCTCGGGGACAGCACAGCAGCTGGGCAGGAGGGACAGGGACACGCGTGTGTGCCCGCACGGGGACAGCACAGCAGCTGGGCAGGAGGGACAGGGACACGCGTGTGTGCCCTGCTCGGGGACAGCACAGCACCTGGGCAGGAGGGACAGGGACACGCGTGTGTGCCCGCACGGGGACAGCACAGCAGCTCCTGCCAGCAGCCCTGCGGAGCGGCTCCTCTGGGAATGCTCTGCCCAGCAAAGCCCTCTGCAGGTGCGGGTGTGCAGCCCTGCAAGGAGAGAGGCTCACTTAGAAAAGCTGCCCAGGGAATGCCAGCCCCTGTTACTTTTCATAGTGCCTAAGAGGTGGCAGATGATGTGACAAATACGACGTGAACAGGCTGAGCCAAGAACCACCCTCCTTGGTGGGGCACCAAGAAATGCAGCCCTGCAGGTAACAAGCTCCTCCCTGGCTTGCCAGTTCCACTGTGGACAATCTGCCTTTGCAAACCAGCTGCAGCTCAGCTCACAAAATCCACTTGTCCCTCTGTAATCAAGAAGGAAACTGCCCTCCTCTGCCTGATCCTGTATTTTCTCACTATAATTAAATGTGACATGCAGCTGCAGTAAATATTTGTGCTGTCACACTCACATATGATAATCACCAAAGAGCCAACTTCTGCGGGGAATGCATATAAATTTGAGTCCAGGCTGTAGCTGGGCTGATATTTTTAGTCTAATAGAAATTCATTAAAGCTAGAAATTTGACAGAGTAAGAGCAAAAAAAGGATGCAACCTTACTTTTCATAGAAAAAGGTAACTAACTAACCGTGTTATTCAGATACTGAGTCAGCCTTGAGAGGCTGAGTTTAAGAATTAATCTAATTGCCACTAGATGGCACATCTCATTTACTAGTCTGTATCTGAATTCAGGACTGCCTTTTAAAGAAGCATGTATATTCCCTGCTCTTGCTAACAGAACACTTAGTGTTGCTTCCTATTTTGAAATCAGAAAGCTTAAAAACCCCCAAATTAAAAAATAAGTTTTAACTAAAAGTACACTATCTGCCAGTGAAAACCTAGCTTGATTCTGTCACATCTACAACCAAACCAGGTTATAAGCAGCATCACAGATGGCTTTATACAGATATGTACATCTCCCCACAGTGACTCTTTCAGCTGCTTCCCAAAGCTGCTGGCACTGTGTTACCTCGTTTCCCAGGCAATGGCTGTGCCTCACACTCAGCCTGGACATTATGCAGCTGGAATGGATTTCAGAAGATGCCATCCCCTGCCTGTGGCTGTTTCCAGCACTAGCAAGGGCTGCAGTGGTGGACAGCCATGTCTCTACCAAAGAGCAGCAACAGATGGATATTAAAGCACTCCTGCACAGCTGCTCTGCTCCCTCAGATGACCAAATCTGATGAAGGGTGCTTTTAACTTGCCCAAATTCCCACTCAAGGCTACAGACCAATATCATGGTGACCTCAATATGACAGCAATGGGGCTGCAGTCACAGCACTAAAGGTACAATTTGCTCTTCCTGCAGCATTCAGCAATATAAACTGTTAGAAACTACTGAAACACAAACAACAAAATCTTTGTGGCTGCCATGCTCATTTTCCCCCAGTAATTAATATCAGGGTGTCCAAGAGGAGTGGTCATTTCCTCATTGTCTCAAGTCCAAACTCATGTGAGATGAGCATTGAGCTCATCTTTGTTCTTCCATTGCCAGCAGTGAAATGTGTTTCAGACCAGTCTGCAAACCTACTGCTACCACTTTGAAAACCTGCCACCTTCCACGGAGCTCCAAGAGCATCAAATCTGTTAAATAAAGATACAGAGAACAAACAGAATTAAATTCCTTTCTTCTGGCTCTACTCCAGTCATCTGAAAACCTCTGTAAGTTAAATTTATTGTAATGACTAAGAGCATGCTCCTCTGTGGCATAAAGCTTCTGAGGAGCAGTGGGTTTTGACATGAGCTAGGACTGCTCTGCAGAGAACTCTGAACTACTGGGACCTGAGTTCTGCTGGCATCCATCTAACACATGCCCCTTTTATACCACAGTGAAGGCTAAGAGTGTAGTTACAATTGGTTTACAATTTCTGAGGGTAATAATAAAAGGCATTTCAAAGAATACTCTTAGAGTATCACAGGAGAGCAGAGGACCAGAGTAAAATAATCTAAACTCCATCCATGCCTCTTACACTGATACAAGTGATAAAAATCAAATCACAACCTACGTTGGGGCCCACATTTATAAATACCTGTGAAATGGGGGTCATGATATTGGTGTCTGAAACCAGTGAAACTTGTAAAGGTCTGTTTAAATACTAAACACTATTAGAGATGAACTGGAACCCCCATTTTTCCTATGGCCTGCTTTACAATCAGTTGTCAGCTCTGTTCATTCTGAGTTTGAACAGCTGAGCATAGGATGCCAACTCCACCCCACTGGATCATTCAATCATCTGCCACTGCTAGCAGCGTGTTGGTTTGGAAAGACTGAATTTAATTTGTGAAATAACCAGAAAATTGCAAGTAAAAGTGACAGGATTAATAAAAAATAGTATTTTTAAGTGGACATAGTTTGTAAAATCTTTTAAAAGTTGCAGTGTGTAGAATCTGCCAAAGAAATGGAAACCCAGCTGATTTCAGGCATGGCATTATGAAACTCAGACAAGGCTAGGAGTGCCCAGTTACCATTCTTTTTCACCTCCTTCTCACATCACTGAAAAAGTGTTATTAAATGCTGAGAACAATAACTGCCCTGCATGCCACTGAATTTATCAAAGGTAAATTGCACCTGCAGAAGTAAATTAATCAAATACATACAACAACAGCTAATGAGTTTCAAGCTTTACCTTTTAACCTTATAAAAATCTCATCACACACACAAACAGATAGATCTTTATTTCAGGCAAAAAAATGAACTTGGCAGAACAGTTTCAGTTGTGTCTATACATAAAAAGAAGGCACACCTGCCCATCTTCCTACCTACAAACTTGTCTTATGAGGGCCTTCAAACCCAATGTGACCAACTGGCCAGGACACTCAGCCCCACAGCATTTGGAGCTGACAGTAACAATGCAGCTGGCACATCACCCCAGCCCAGCAGCGCTGCTGCTGCCAGCTGCTGGCTGCCACTGCAGGCCTGCCTCAGCTCCTGAAGGCTTCCTTTCGTTTGAGCAACACACAGATCAAGAGGAGGTTTCTTATTAAGATTTTAAGAAAACACAGGACCAGCTGTACAGACTCAGTCCAGAAACCAAGGCTCAAATGACAACCTTCATCCTGGGGCTCATATAAAACTGGCAGATTCAGCTCCCCATTTTTTAATGTCCCACCCTCCCATCCTAGGGCACAGGAGCCTGGTGAAAACTGAATTGAAAGTGTTCACAGTTTTGCTTTCCTGTTACTTGAAATCTTGTTTAAGTATTTGCTTCACTTCTTAATTAAAGGGATACCTCAAGAATTACAATAAAAAAGTGACAAAATATGGACTGAGTCTTTTGAGTTCACAGTAATTTACTTCCTTATAAAACTTTCCTATGCAGGGCTGAAACAAACAACAGGTAAAATTCTTCAGTGCCCCAGCTACTTTAGCACCTTGTGTGTCATTCACAGGGAAAAAAAAAATTAAAGCACTTAAACAGAGTCAAGTCTCCTAAATAAAACAAAATGACTTTGCAAATTTTCACAAGTGACACATTAGCCTAAGAGCATTCCCTTCAGCAATCTGAATTAGTCCTAGAGCAGGGCAATCCAAAATTACATAGCAAGTCAGTGTCAGGATAATGCTGTAATCTAATACTATCCTTACAAATCCACACAAAGCAAAAATGATAATAATGATAAAAATTTTAAAATCCCAAATACTAAACCCAAACACCCCAAAATTACTTAGATCAGCATATATTTGTAATTAGTACGGATGACTAGCAATTGCTGTGTTAAAGATTCACAACTATGGGAGTAAAATGCATTCCAGCATAAAAATCCTGCTCTGTAGAGGATTATTTTCTATACTTTGGTTTTGCTTTTAGCTTTTTGGTAATGAAACAGTTCAGCACTCTTAGTATCTTGTCTAGGATAGCAGAATTTGACATTGCAAGTTTAATCAGGTAAGAAGCATCACCCCTATGCCATTTTACGTTCTTGACAGCAGCCATGACTTCAGCACAGAGCTTCTTCTTCTCAGCAGCAGGCAATGCCATTAAAATCTGAGGGACTGACTTGAAATCTTTAGAAATCCTCCATCCAACGAAACCACCCACTGCTCCTCCTAGGAAACAGAATGAAACATTAGTCCTTACCAGTTAATGTTGAAGCCTGGAATTCTGTCCACAGCCTTCACCAACAATATTCCCACCTTGATTAGAAATCAACACAGAGTTGTGTATGTGTCTGCTTTACACACAGTAAACAAAGCATCAAAAAGGATTTTAAAAGCTCTTTAAAAACACAGCAATAGTAAAGAAACCCTTTGAACAATCAATACTAATAGCTTCAAGCTAGAAACCAGAACCAAAACACTCCCTGGGACTCTCCCTTAGGGTGAGCTCTACTGCTAAATAAAACCTTGCCCAAGAAAAACACCAGACCAACAGCTGCCTCAGCAGTGGCATAATCTCTTACTTGATACTCCCAGACTGGTCAGAGCTTTCTGGTTCTTTAGGAGTCACACACTGCAGTGTCCAACACACCTGAAGCCCACCTCTGCAGGTGTCAGAGACCAAGCCCATCAGACACACCCAGGCTTTCTCCTACCATGGGAACACCCCATCCTCCCCAGGTGGACAGGACATGCTGGGGCAAGTGGAAGGTCCCAGCTTATCAGGATAACAGCAGAGGGATGGATCTCCAGCTGATGTGCCTGTGCCTGCTGAGAAAGCAGCCCAGCAGCCCTGCAGGGCTGCCCTCCAGCAGCAGTGTGAGTGCAGCACAGCAAGCCACAGGGCAGCACTGCCCAGAGCACACATGGCCTGGCATGGATGGACAGATGGAATGAAGGCAGAAAGGAGAGACAGAGAGAACCCTCCCCATGGAGAGGTGGCAGAATTGACCCTGCCACCAAAATTGCCACCCCCAGAGACTGTTCCTGAAAAGTCATCTAGGCACTCACAGGGATGCAGTTTGCAGCTTTTACTCAGTTAGCAATTTTCCCCATGACAGCACAGAAATACTTGAAAGCCTCTGATGGCTGAATTCATTTTCAAGGGATTTTTATGAGAACATCAATAACTGATTTAGGGGCACTTAATGCAAAAGCCACTAGAAGCATTGATATCCAATCTCCTTGTCCATTGAGACAAGATTTGTTTCACAATCACACTTTCTTCCCCAGGCCACAAACCCACAACCCCTGCCACCCAGTCCCACACCTATCCTGGCTGTCTGAGCAAAGTGCACTTGATTGCAAGTGTCTTCTCTAACTGTTCTAAACTTATCTGGCTTATTTACCTCTCCCATTTTAAAAGTTAAATGAGAGGGTTATGATTTAGTTAAACTGTAATTGAGCTGTGGCTCATAGCTTAGTTAGTACTTATTACTCTTATTATTTATATTTATTAATGTGTACTTTCAATATAAAGTAATAGGTATACTTGTTCCAGTGCTTTCTTCAGTGGTGAACGAACATTAAGCTTGACTTGAGACAATTTGAAAGCTTAAACAAACACTTAAAAGAGAAAATGCATCTATTAATAACTTCAGTATTTCTCTCGATCTCACTCAAGAATGAAGCCACTTACATTATTACCTCTACTTCAGATTTTAAGCTTACAAATTCCTTACAAAAGCTTAATTTCCCTTCTTTGTTCCTGATAACTTCAGTCATACATTTGTCAACATATTATTCCAGCAATTAAGTTTTGTACCTGTACTAGGAATTAATGCACAGCTTCACTTTGCATTTTCTATTATCACTCCTCACAAATTAATTGCTTGTTTTTGTAACTCACCCTGACAGAGGCACACTGCAATTTACCCCAGAACCAATAAGCCTGTGAAATTCCTGCAACTGCTCACAGGACATTCAACTGCTCAACATTGTGGGCCAGGGTCCACATGCCTTCAGCAACAAGGCAGCTTTAAAACTATTCAGCTCTTAATTCCAGAGTTACAGAGGAGAAACAATTCTGTACTATTAGACTTTGACATTTCTGTAACTTTCTGTAACAAGAAGAAAAGCAAAGTGACAGAGAAGAATCCCAGCAGGAAAAACCCCAATTGATCAGGACATGGGTACCAGGAACTTTTAAAATAAAGAAATAAGGATCATTTTTAGTGAGAAATGATCCTACCCCATTATAAGGCTTATTCAGCCTCACCCCCATGGCAGCAGGAAATCTCAATCCTGAATATCCCCTTCCTTCAATCCACACCTCCTCATTTCTTCACTCAGGGATTTAACCACCCTCTTGTTCCTAAAGCAAAGCACACTTACCTATAAAAATTCCAACTGGGCCAAGCAGCATCCCCCCAGCAATGATAAATAAACTTGCCACCGATGCTCCCCGGGAAGAATGAGTGTATGCAGCTTTCAAGCCCTTCACTGTGGCAACGTGGATGAGAAGTTTCATCACATCTTCAACACTGGTTGTCACCTCTGCCTCAACAGATCCTGCAAAAGATGTCTTAATTTAAGACATTAATTTATCTTAATTTATCTTTGGACCATTGCAACCAAGACTAAACATAGCTGCTAAAGGAATTTCTGTGGAACAAAACCCATTGTAACTAGTAACTGCTCACTCTGCGCACCAGCTGAGGAAAGGGCTTCCAGGGATAAGTAAAAACAAACAAAAAAGTATTCAATGGGATTAAAAATAAAATAATACACACAAAAAAATTGCAGTTTTCTCGTTGTACCTATAATGTCAGCACTATAGAACAGATGAGCATTTGGGGTTTTTTGACCCCTAGGAAACCTCTTATCCCAGTGTGTATGCAATATTTGATCAGCCCAGGCCAACCTGTTTCAGAATATTTCTTGAACAAATCTCCTCAGTGCAAAGTGAAAGTGGAGTGGTATCTCACTATTTTGCATATTAAAAATTAATTACTGCAACAGAGAAAGCTGTCCTTTACACTAAAATGGCTGCCTGCAAATCATCCATGGCACTGCAGGATCCAAGCACTGCTGACCCTGAAGAAGGGTCTGGGTTTTTGGAAGAGACCACATATGCTCCATAGCTGCAAAGAGGCACAGCAGGAAATCCATCAAGTAGTTGATTTCTCAGTGCTTCATTCCTCTTGGCGCCAGTCTCAAGGAAAGATCCAAGTTCACCATTTTACCACTGCTGCTTTTGGGTTCTTGGCAGGCTGCTGACCCAGCAGTGGCTCAGAGTGGCAGAGTGTGTGGTCAGTGACAGCAGAGCCACACACTCTGCTCCCAGAGTTACAGATTCTCTCATTCCACAGGGCTCCAGCTCCAAGTCATGAACAAATGGCTGTCCTGCCTGTCCTAGAGCAGTGGGGAAAACCCCCAGAAGATACTGCTGGAACAGCTCCCACTGCCAGGCCTGGAAAAAGAGACAATTAAGTGCTTGTTTTTCACCTTTCTATTCAAAGGTGAGAAGCTTTCCACTCAGAGTGCCATTCAGAGCTGCCCCCAGCAGGCTGAGGTGCTGCAGGATTCACTCCCTCCTCTCAGACACTGATTTGTGCTTGAGCTTCACCTCCGTGCCATGTCTCACACTAACCCAAAGTGATGAAAACAATTTGCATCTCCTCTCTGGGCTAAATTCAGTCCATGTCCCACACAAAGCCCTCCAGGATGGAGGCTCTGCAGCATGAGTGGGACAACACATCTGGGAGAGCTGACAACCCAGGGCTCCCACTGATGGTAAGATAATCAGCTTTGCCCCCTCAAACTGAGGCAGTGCTACAATTTCCTAGAGCAATCTAATTGTACCAGATGTGCAATGATGTTTTGTGAGCAGACATGCCACACCTGCAGCACCAGTTTTTAGCACTGGGTTGAAGCTGGCTGCCCAAAGTCACCTGCACTACCATCCTCCACAGGGCCAACACTACAAGGTGTTCTCACAGTGACATGGCAAAGGTGACACAGTCCAGACAGTCATGATACACAAATAACACCAGACAACTTGCAAAGGCAACCACCATTGCTACAGCCCTTGGTCCACCTGCTCAGTTCTGCAAGCTCTCAGGCTCCGATTCCTCTTCCACCTCCACCTCTATTTTCCATTCGTTTAAAGTCTCATAGAGCAATCACCAGGTGGTAGCCGAATCTGCAGCCACCTTGTCTCCTTTGGATGCCACATCTCATAGACTTGCCCCAACTCCTTTCCATGCTCTAACACTAAAAGCAGTACTTGCATCACTCTCAAAATCTGGTGACTTTTCCCAGGGTAAAACACTACGAAGGGTGTAGTCAGTACTCTCAATGTCTTTCCTTTTCATCAAAGCTTTCCACGTAGATAAAACAAGCTGTCCTCACATAATAAGTTGGTCCCCACTGTGTCTCAAGAGGCTCACCTGTAGTCATGAATTGGGGATCGTCCAGGTTCTCAGAAGACAGCGGATACCCCTTCTCGTAGGCGTCATACTCGGACTGGGCTGTGTCTATGCCTGTACCTTCCCGTACAGCTACATCGGCCACAGTGTTGCTGTCAGCATACCTTACTTTGGAGACAAGCATGTTACACAAAATAACACCAGACAACTTGAGAAGGCTTCAGGCGTCTGCCCCTTCTATTCCCTCAACACAACCTTTTATACCCTCCACCCTACATGCCTTACATCTGTGTGCCCTCTGTACCAGTCTGTGATTGTTCACTACAGCTGGGCACTCCATGGCTCATTGCCTTCAGTGCTATTCACCTATTCTATGCAGTTGGAGCTCACTAGGGATGAGGCTTGGCCCCAGGTCCACTCCCAAATACCACAAACTGTACCTACCACACAGTGCAAAGGGGACCTGCTACCCTCGGTTTCTCTGGATAAATAAAACACTCCTCAATATCAAACTTCGAAGTGCAGTTGACTCAAAGCCAAAAAAATAGCCAGGCTATAAGCAAGGTGGTAGTAACACTGTTGGCTGGTGGTATACAAATTACTGGTGAGCAAATTAATCAGCCTCAAGATAAAGCAGAAATTTACTGGCACTCCAGAAACTGAAAGTAGTTTCTCCATACTAAATTACTGATCATTTCACTCCCCCCCAACTCCCCCAGAGGAAATTGCCACTCGCAATATTAACATTTATTTGGGCTCTTTTGGCTTGACTGAACAAGGTTCTTTGCATAGCAGAGTGGGTCCTGCTTAATTCTGGACGTGAGCATCACACTCCAAGCTCTCAAAGACTTCACAAGGAGAACTCATTTTCTCCAAACTCTTGATCTCTTTTCATATTCACTATAATTTAAGCCTGCAGAGAACATTAGTGAACACAGTACCTGAGGCACAGCAAATACAAGGATTTTTTTTAAACTGTACATACAGAGCAGTAGTGGGAGCCACTGAAACATAAACCATGTCCTAACATGTAAAGCAATCCCAGATTCCTACATTTTGCATACAGAAATGAGCTATTAGCACACAGAATTCCTTGAAAAAATTTAATTAGGAATCAAGATGATCAATCAGGCAATTTTCAGTGAGCTGGTATTTATTCAACCACACACTCCAGGCCATTAAAGGATATTTTGACAATACACTAACAAGTTGCAGCACAGAGACACCACAAAAGCATTTAACCTTCTATTAGGATAAGCAGCCCCGACCAAAAAACCAACTGTCAGCAGCCAGCCAGCTTACTCAGGAAATCAAACAAAAGGCTTATGAAGCTCTACAGCTGCAAACCTCTAACACCTGACACTCTGGTAAGGTTTTCTTAAGAAGAAAAATGCCACAGAAAGAATTAAAACAACATCATACCCAACTCGCTGAAAGTCCTGCCAATACAAATAATTGAAGAGGGTTCCCAGGTAACTCAGTGGTGTGAAGCTCATTTCAGCTGTTCCCAGGTTAACATTCCCATCTCATCAGCCTACTTCCCCCTTCACCAAATGATGACCTCAGACAAGCAAAAGCCCTTCTATCCCTGCACTCACTATCCCACTCAGAGAAAAATGAGCCTCTTCCCAATGCCCACACAGCAGACATTCCCACCAGCACCCAGCCTGCCCCAAGCTGTCCTCACTGCTCCTTACAGCTTCTCATGGAGGGGACTGAGGGAACATCTCTGCCATGGACAGATGTACACATCACAAGATCCCACCCACACAGCACATTCCAAACCCACTGGGAAGATACAGAGATAAGTCTTCTTACCTGCACCTGTCCGTATCATGGTGGACAGCAGATGGTGATGAACAAGAATGTGACAATTTCTTCTCTCTCAACTCTACAGTGACAGCTCTCTATGAACTGCAACCTTTTATAGAAATAGGAGAACAGCACTGGAGAAATTCCAAACACAAGGTACTCAGACACTCAGACAGACTAAAGAACACAACTTCACAAATAACAGTGTGCAGGGCAACATCACCTGATTGACTGAACAGGCCAGAAGTCCATCAATAATTTCAATAACAGCTGCTGGACAGGCAGGGACTCAAGATACTGAGTCCATCTGCAGAGGAGGACTATCTCATCACTGGTCCCTACACATCCTGTAAGCATGAGCAGCATCTGGCTGCTAAACCATCACTTTCTGAAAACCCTACCTTTACAGCCTGGTCTTCTCCTGTAGAGGTATTGAACACAACACACGGTGGTGATATCTTCAAAATCTCAGCTAAGCCTGAAAATTAAAGATGTTTTCCCTGACTCGATGCAAAAACAGAAAAACTCATCTCATTAAACACAGATTGGTATCCTGGTATCTCCAAATCCTGGGAAGGAATTTTTAAAGTTATCTTCTGACCACTGCAAACGAGACTAAACCCAGCGGCTAAATGAATATGAGGAGAACAAATCCCTAGTTTTTAAGGAAAAAACACAGGAAATAGTAAATGCTTTCACTTTTGAGTCTCAGAAAACCACCCCTTCCAAGAATTGCTGAAGTTTACTGGAAATGCCAATGAGATCACACGTCAGACCAGAAAAACAATGGGTTTATAACAAATTCAGAGATTCTACGGAATCAAATTCTTCAGTACATTCCTGTTTGCCTGAGCAATTCCCATGTGTGTTCAGCATCACACACAGCTCTGGGAAAAAGACAGAGCTTCACTCTGCCCCAGCTAGCAGATTGACTAAACTATCAGGTATTGTCACACGTCCCAGGTAGATGGTGACAGTGGGCGGGGCAACAGTCCCCCTCTTTCGGGGCTCCGCAAAATCCCAGCTACCAGTGGAGGCAAAACACGGAACAAAAGGCCACAGCACGGGCCTGGGGGGCACTGGGTTACTTTATTTGATGGTAAACTCCCTGAGTGCCAGGGTCCCAGGCGCTGAACTGCGGGCAAACAACAGCTTATAAAGGGCAGCAGGTATCAAGGGAGAATACAATGTTCAACTAATCAGGAGAACTGGAGGTGGAACAAAAGGCAGGAAATACAATGTCTTAACCAGTGAAGGATTTCAAGGGAGGAAAACTGCTTGGGATAGGAGGGGTTAACAACCGGATGGGTTTTTGGGGGTGGGGGGGGGGGTAATAGTTTGAAACTTGGTAGGGAAGTAGCTAAGTACCAACAGGAAAACCCACACCTGGCTCAATTGAATAACAAAGGCAGGTCTGTGTCACTCTAAAACAGGGGAAGAAAAAACCTAAAAGGACTACTAAACCACAAAGCAAACAACAAACCTGCCAAATAAAAACAAACTGCAACAAGGTATCTTCTCATTGTCCTTTTACCACAAATCAGTCAATTATTTTCACATATCAGCTCCTCCCACTTTTCTGTTACATGTTTAAACACATCCAAGCTAATTTCTGAAGGCAGGAGGGTGTCTGTGGCAATAAAGAAGCGCTTCCCTGACAGCCACACACTCTGCTCCCAGAGTTACATATTATCTCATTCCATAGGGCTTAAGCTCCAAGGAATGAACAAATACAATTCCACAATCAACAGTGTGCAAGATATCACCCGATTGATTAGACAGACCAGAAGTCCATGAATTACTTCAATAACAGCTGGTGAATGGACAGGGACTCAAGACAATCCCACCTGCAAAGGAGGACTATCTCATCACTGGTCCATACACATCCTGTAAGCACAAGCAGCATCTGGATCCTAAATCATCACTTTCTGAAAATCCTACCACTTCTCCCCATTCCCTCCAGCCTCCTTGGCAGCAGGGACCCTGGGCAAGGAGCACAGGGATACCAGAGGAGAGCAACTCTGCATGAGTGCTTCCATCAACCAGCAGCAGCAACCAGGGTACCAACACATGGCCCTGTGATGTGCCTTGTGATGGCTGAGCTACCTCTGTGCAGGAGGAAATGACTCACATTGCCATGGCCAGCTGGCCTTGGGCAGCACCCTCCAGCCTGCAGGGAGCAGGGAGAAAATCCACTGACAGGGAGCACCTCCCTTACTGCAGCCTGCCAAGAGCCAGCAGCTGCTTTCACTTCAGAGTTACCCTTACCTGGGTTTCTTGCTAGAACAAAAGCACAGCACCCTGTCAAACCCCCAGACTGTGTGAGAAGGAGGTTGCAGAGGTGTGGGAAAGATGAGTGTGCTCCATTCCACTTCCCCTTCAGCAGAGCTGACTGTTTTCAGAATGATGTGTCTTGGATTTGGAAGCACTATCAGTCCTGGGAAAATGAAGGAAAGGCTTGGCTTGTGAGAATTTATTCACATGATGAGGATGTTTTTCATTTCTTCTTTTTTTTTTACCCTTTCTGTCAAGCATGGAAGACCAGCAGGAGCAAGACATACCACAGAGTTTTCTTTTGTTCCTGCCTCACCTCTGGCCCAAAATGGAACTGTGGGAGAGTGTGTGTCTAAACACTCCCTGAGAAAGCAGATGTGCAGTCAGAAACTGTATAAACCAGTATAGCTTGGGCTGTTGCAAAATGAGGTCAAAAGTTTGAAGATTTTATTTAGAAAGGAAACAGACTAAAGCCAGGAGTGCTCAGGAGATCACCTGTAGCCTCAGACTGCTTCAGGAGCATCTCACCTGTGCACCCACTGGCTACCCACCTCCACCCTGGTGCAGATGTCTGCAGTTTCAGCACCTCCCTCTTTGTTTTCCTCTCTGCAGAGCCAGCTGGACATGATGGACCACCTTGCAAACACGGAGATCAACAGCCAGCGCATCGCTGCAGTGGAAAACTGCTTTGGGGCTTCTGGGCAGCCCTTAGCCTTGCCGGGCAGGGTGCTCCTGGGAGAAGGGATTTTAACCAAGGAATGCCGCAAGAAGCCAAAGCCTCGCATATTCTTCCTTTTCAACGACATCCTGGTCTACGGCAGCATCATCATCAACAAAAGGAAGTACAACTCCCAGCACATCATCCCCCTTGAAGACGTCACTCTGGAGACGCTGCCGGACACCCTGCAGATGAAGAACCGCTGGATGATTAAAACCTCCAAGAAGTCCTTTGTGGTGTCCGCAGCCTCCCTGACGGAGAGGAAGGAGTGGATCAGCCACCTGGAGGAGTGCATCAAGCACCTGCTGAGCAAGACGGGCCGGCAGCCCTGCAGGGAGCCCGCGGCTCCCTGGATCCCAGACAAGGCCACGGACATCTGCATGCGCTGCACGCACACCAAGTTCTCCACGCTCACCCGCAGGCACCACTGCCACAAGTGCCCCACAGTTCCACATGTCTATACATAAAAAAAAGGCACACCTGCCCATCTTCCTACCTACAAACTTGTCTTATGAGGGCCTTCAAACCCAGTGTGACCAACTGGCCAGGACACTCAGCCCCACAGCATTTGGAGCTGACAGTAACAATGCAGCTGGCACATCACCCCAGCCCAGCAGCGCTGCTGCTGCCAGCTGCTGGCTGCCACTGCAGGCCTGCCTCAGCTCCTGAAGGCTTCCTTTCGTTTGAGCAACACACAGATCAAGAGGAGGTTTCTTATTAAGATTTTAATGAAAACACAGGACCAGCTGTACAGACTCAGTCCAGAAACCAAGGCTCAAATGACAACCTTCATCCTGGGGCTCATATAAAACTGGCAGATTCAGCTCCCCATTTTTTAATGTCCCACCCTCCCATCCTAGGGCACAGGAGCCTGGTGAAAACTGAATTGAAAGGTTCACAGTTTTGCTTTCCTGTTACTTGAAATCTTGTTTAAGTATTTGCTTCACTTCTTAAATAAAAGGATACCTCAAGAATTACAATTAAAATGTGACAAAATATGGACTGAGTCTTTTGAGTTCACAGTAATTTACTTCCTTATAAAACTTTCCTATGCAGGGCTGAAACAAACAACAGGTAAAATTCTTCAGTGCCCCAGCTACTTTGGCACCTTGTGTGTCATTCACAGGGAAAAAAATTAAAGCACTTAAACAAATATAATTAATTCTCCAAAATAAAACAAAATTACTTTGAAAATTTTCACAAGTGACACATTAGCCTGAGAATATCATGATTCCCTTCAGCAATTTGAATTAGTCCTAGTGCAGGGCAATCCAAAATTACATAGCAAGTCAGTGTCAGGATAATGCAGTAATCTAATACTATCTTTACAAATTCACACAAAGCAAAATGATAATAATAAATGATAAAAATTTTAAAACCCCCAAATACCAAAACTGAACACCCCAAACTTAGATCAGCATATATTTATAATACGTACTGATAATTGGAGAAGATTCACAACTGTGGGAATAATATGCAATTCAGCATAAAAATCCTGCTCTGTAGAGGATTATTCTGCATATTTTAGTTGTGCTTTTAACTCATTGGTAAGGAAAGTGGTCAGCACTCCTAATACCTTTTCTGTGAGAGCAGAATTTGACATTACAAGAGCAATCAGCTGAGCAGCATCAGTCCAGTCTAAGTTCTTGACAACAGCCATGGCTTCAGCACAGAGCTTCTCCTTCTCAGCAGCAGGCAATTCCATTAAAATCTGAGGGACTGACTTGAACTGTCCAGAAGTCATCCATCCAAGCAATCCACCCACTGCTCCTCCTAGGAAACAGAATGAAACATTAGTCCTTACCAGTTAATGTTAAAGCCTGGAATTCTGTCCACAGCCTTCACCAACAATATTCCCACCTTGATTAGAAATCAACACAGAGTTGTGTCTTCTTTATACACAGTATTCAAAGCATCACAAAGGATTTTAAAAGCTCTTTAAAAACACAGCAATAGTAAAGAAACCCTTTGAACAATCAATACTAATAGCTTCAAGCTAGAAACCAGAACCAAAACACTCCCTGGGACTCTCCCTTAGGGTGAGCTCTACTGCTAAATAAAACCTTGCCCAAGAAAAACACCAGACCAACAGCTGCCTCAGCAGTGGCATAATCTCTTACTTGATACTCCCAGACTGGTCAGAGCTTTCTGGTTCTTTAGGAGTCACACACTGCAGTGTCCAACACGCCTGAAGTCCACCTCTGCAGGTGTCAGAGACCAAGCCCATCAGACACACCCAGGCTTTCTCCTACCATGGGAACACCCCATCCTCCCCAGGTGGACAGGACATGCTGGGCAAGTGGAAGGTCCCAGCTTATCAGGATAACAGCAGAGGGATGGATCTCCAGCTGATGTGCCTGTGCCTGCTGAGAAAGCAGCCCAGCAGCCCTGCAGGGCTGCCCTCCAGCAGCAGTGTGAGTGCAGCACAGCAATCCACAGGGCAGCACTGCCCAGAGCACACATGGCCTGGCATGGATGGACAGATGGAATGAAGGCAGAAAGGAGAGACAGAGAGAACCCTCCCCATGGAGAGGTGGCAGAATTGACCCTGCCACCAAAATTGCCACCCCCAGAGACTGTTCCTGAAAAGTCATCTAGGCACTCACAGGGATGCAGTTTGCAGCTTTTACTCAGTTAGCAATTTTCCCCATGACAGCACAGAAATACTTGAAAGCCTCCGATGGCTGAATTCATTTTCAAGGGATTTTTATGAGAACATCAATAACTGATTTAGGGGCACTTAATGCAAAAGCCACTAGAAGCATTGATGTCCAAGATTTAACCACCCTTTTGTTCCTAAAGCGAAGCACACTCACCTACAGCAATTCCAGGAGGGCCTCCCAGCATCCCCCCCACAAATGCTGATGCCCCTGTGAGCATGGCTCCCCGGCCAGATTGGGAGACAGCAGCTTTCATGCCCTTCACTGTGGCAACGTGGCTGAGCAGCGTCATCACATCATCAGCACGCACCGGCAGCCCGGCGTCTCCAAATCCTGCAAAAGATGTTTAAGTTATCTTTTGGTCACTGCAACCGAGACAAAACCTGACTGCTAAATGAATCTGGGGGGAACAAAACCCTAGTGTTTAAGGACAAACACCAGAAATACTAACTTTCTCTATTCTCAGAAAACCACCCCATGCAGCATGTGTGGAAGGTTACTGGAAATGCCAACGAGATCTCAGGTTAGACCAGAAAAAAAAAATGGGTTTATAACAAGTTCAGAGATTCTACAGAATCAAATTCTTCAGTACATTGCTGTTGGACTGAGCAATTCCCATTCATGTTCAGCATCACACACAGCTCTGGGAAAAAGACAGAGCTTCACTCTACTACTGCTAGCAGATTATAATTGACTCATCAGGTGTCTTCTCAGGACTCAGAGCACAGACGCCAGGAGAGTCTCACAAAGGAGCAAGCAGAGACACAAGAGGCCAGTTTGTGAAATGCTGTCACATGTCCTCAGCAAGGGACAGGGACGTGAGAACAAGGCTGTCCCTGATGAGAACAAGCACTCTGAGACCAAAACTTCACCTCAGTCACTTGCTGCTGCTCACTACATAAATTCTGCCCACTCTGCACACCAGCTAAGGAAAGGGCTTCCAGGAATAAGTAAAAACAAACAAAAAAGTATTCAATGGGATTAAAAATAAAATAATACACACAAAAAATTGTAGTTTTCTTGTTGTACCTGTAATGTCAGCACTATAGAACAGATGAGCATTTGGGGTTTTTTGACCCCTAGGAAACCTCTTATCCCAGTGTGTATGCAATATTTGCTCAGCCCAGGCCAACCTGTTTCAGAGTATTTCTTGAACAAATCTCCTCAGTGCAAAGTGAAAGTAGAGTGGTATCTCACTATTTTTCATATTAAAAATTAACTACTGCAACAGAAAAAGCTGTCCTTTACACTAAAATGGCTGCCTGCAAATCATCCATGGCACTGCAGGATCCAAGCACTGCTGACCCTGAAGAAGGGTCTGGGTTTTTGGAAGAGACCACATATGCTCCATAGCTGCAAAGAGGCACAGCAGGAAATCCATCAAGTAGTTGATTTCTCAGTGCTTCATTCCTCTTGGCGCCAGTCTCAAGGAAAGATCCAAGTTCACCATTTTACCACTGCTGCTTTTGGGTTCTTGGCAGGCTGCTGACCCAGCAGTGGCTCAGAGTGGCAGAGTGTGTGGTCAGTGACAGCAGAGCCACACACTCTGCTCCCAGAGTTACAGATTCTCTCATTCCACAGGGCTCCAGCTCCAAGTCATGAACAAATGGCTGCCCTGCCTGTCCTAGAGCAGTAGGGAAAACCCCCAGAAGATACTGCTGGAACAGCTCCCACTGCCAGGCCTGGAAAAAGAGACAATTAAGTGCTTGTTTTTCACCTTTCTATTCAAAGGTGAGCAGCTTTCCACTCAGAGTGCCATTCAGAGCAGCCCCCAGCAGGCTGAGGTGCTGCAGGATTCACTCCCTCCTCTCAGACACTGATTTGTGCTTGAGCTTCACCTCCGTGCCATGTCTCACACTAACCCAAAGTGATGAAAACAATTTGCATCTCCTCTCTGGGCTAAATTCAGTCCATGTCCCACACAAAGCCCTCCAGGATGGAGGCTCTGCAGCATGAGTGGGACAACACATCTGGGAGAGCTGACAACCCAGGGCTCCCACTGATGGTAAGATAATCAGCTTTGCCCCCTCAAACTGAGGCAGTGCTACAATTTCCTAGAGCAATCTAATTGTACCAGATGTGCAATGATGTTTTGTGAGCAGACATGCCCACACCTGTAGCACCAGTTTTTAGCACTGGGTTGAAGCTGGCTGCCCAAAGTCACCTGCACTACCATCCTCCACAGGGCCAACACTACAAGGTGTTCTCACAGTGACATGGCAAAGGTGACACAGTGCAAAGGTGACCTGCCAGCCTTGGTTACTCCGGATAAACAAAACACTCCTTAATAACTACCTTTAAAGAGCAGTTGACCTAAATTTAAAAAATAGCCAGACCATAAGGAAGTTGTAATCAAACTGCTGTCTGGTTGTGTATGAATTTGTGGCAAGGCAAATTTGGAACTTATCAATCATCCTTGATATAAAGCAGAAACTTACTGGGACTCCAGAAACTGAAAATAGGTTTTCCATACTAAATTACTGATCATTTCACTCCCCCCCCCAACTCCCCCAGAGGAAATTTGCACTCGCAATATTAACATTTATTTGGGCTCTTTTGGCTTGACTGAACAAGGTTCTTTGCATAGCAGAGTGGGTCCTGCTTAATTTTGGATGTGAGCATCACACTCCAAACTCTCAAAGATTTCACAAGGAGCACTCATTTTCTCCAAACTCTTATAGGTATTTCTATGATCTCTTGTCATACTCACTATAATTTAAGTCCTGCATAGAACATTAGTGAACACAGTACCTGACAGACCACATAAGGTTGGCTATTTTTTTTAAACTGTACATACAGAGCAGTAGTGGGAGCCACTGAAACATAAACCATGTCCTAACATGTAAAGCAATCCCAGATTCCTACATTTGGCACATAGAATTATGAACTCTTTGAAAAAATTCAATTAAGAATCAAGATGATTAATCAGGTAAATTTCAGTGAGCTGGTATTTATTCAACCACACACTCCAGGCCATTAAAGGATATTTTGACAATACACTAACAAGTTGCATCACAGAGACACCACAAAGCATTTAACCTGCTATTAGGATAAGCAGCCCCTACCAAAAAACCAATTTAAATAACTGTCAGCAGCCAGCCAGCTTACTCAGGAAATCAAACAAAAGGCTTATAAAGCTCTACAGCTGCAAACCTCTAACATCTCACACACTGGTGAGGTCTGTGAGAAGCCAACTGCAAAAATGTGGAGCACAAAGTTGCATCTGACATCAACCTACTGATCAGAATCACAAACAAGGAGAAGAGGAAGAAAGGCATGTTGCAGAGTTCCACTGGTGCTACAAAGGACTAAGGATCCTACCCCAGAACAGCACAGAAGGAGCTGTAAACTTTGTGTGTTAGAGGTACTATCACATGATAGCCAAAAACATTTAGAAACTCTGATGGTGTAACTGACTAGTAACTTAATGCGCAGTTTGATTCTAGGAACAAATTGTTCCCTACTGAATTCACCCAGACATTAGGAAACATCACAATTGTAAACCACTGGCTTTGGTCTAATGAAGGATAGAAATGTCAACATCCATAAAACTGTGTGCAGCTTTCAAAGGTGCTAAGTCCCCACAGCTCCTACTGATTTCACGTGGTACTGAGAATCTTCCAACACCTCAAGGGAAAAACAAACCCAAGAGTTCCAGAACATGAAGCTGCTAAGAAACCAAGCTCTGTTGTGCAATGTTTTTATTGAACTGCAGTTTGATGGCTGCTCTCCTGGTGTCTTTGTGGTCTCCCCAGATACTGATCCCAAGTCTTAGATTCTGTACTTCAGCTGATGCTCCCTCCCTCACTTCCACCCCAAAGACAGGAGAAAAAAGTGAGCAATGCTCCTGCTCTTCCTATCTAAAGAGATCATATTCCAACATCTCAACTTTGAACCTATAGCCAGAAGGTTTTCTTAAGAAGAAAAACGCCACAGAAAGAATTAAAACAACATCATACCCAATTCACTGAAAGTCCTGCCAATACAAATAACTGACAAGGGTTTGCAGGGTAACTCAGTGGTGTGAAGCTCATTTCAGCTGTTCCCAGGTTAATATTCCTATCTCATCAGCCTACTTCCCCCTTCACCAAATGATGACCTCAGACAAGCAAAAGCCCTTCTATCCCTGCACTCACTATCCCACTCAGAGAAAAAGGAGCCTCTTCCCAATGCCCACACAGCAGACATTCCCACCAGCACCCAGCCTGCCCCAAGCTGTCCTCACTGCTCCTTACAGCTTCTCATGGAGGGAACTGAGGGAACATCTCTGCCACGGGCATGTACACAGCACAAGATCCCACCCCCACAGCACATTCCAAACCCACTAGGAAGATACAGAGATAAGTCTTCTTACCTGTGCCTGTCCGTATCATGGTGGACAGCAGATGGTGATGAACAAGAATGTGACAATTTCTTCTCTCTCAACTCTACAGTGACAGCTCTCTATGAACTGCAACCTTTTATAGAAATAGGAGAACAGCACTGGAGAAATTCCAAACACAAGGTACTCAGACACTCAGACAGACTAAAGAACACAACTTCACAAACAACAGTGTGCAGGACAACATCACCTGATTGACTGAACAGGCCAGAAGTCCATCAATAATTTCAATAACAGCTGCTGGACAGGCAGGGACTCAAGATACTGAGTCCATCTGCAGAGGAGGACTATCTCATCACTGGTCCCTACACATCCTGTAAGCATGAGCAGCATCTGGCTGCTAAACCATCACTTTCTGAAAACCCTACCTTTACAGCCTGGTCTTGTACTTGGAACCTGCAAAGCATGTGCCCTGTCTGATATAAATCATGACTGGCATCAGCAGCCAGTAAATCTACCAGTTTTGAACCTGCTCTGCATTTACAATTTTCATTTATTTTGCTAAGAAAGGGTTTACTCCTGCTTGGTGACATAACAGTTAAAATATGCTTACTGCCATTCTCATCTCAGCATTTGGTACTCTTCTTTCCCAACCATAAGGATTCACTATATCTACAAATATTTACTGTAATAATATATTACTGACTATATATTTACTCAGATTTCTTTTAGTTTCAATTATATGGGGAGATGGTAAGAAACTCTTGTATTTGCAAGACAACCTGAATTCAATTGAAATGCATAAAAGAGCATTTTAATATAGTTGTGTAAGTACTGAGGCCTTAAGAGCATTGCTCTTCTTCTGTGTATTTATCAAAGCATGTAATATAATCAAAGTACTTAATAGGTTTATTTAACACAAGAGGTAACAAATTCACTTGAGGTAACAAATTCACTCATTAGATGAGCAAACTACTTGTAGGGACCTAGAAGCTGATTTTACAAGGTTTTAGATGCCTAAAAATGCAGCTAAATATTCAATGGGAATGATCTCATTCCACTGAGATAAAAGGAAATTTGGCACCTAACCTGTCTAGGCACTTAAGATACCCAGCTTACCTGGTCTGCTGAATTACACAGCATCTGTGAAAGACTGGCTATAACTCCTTCTGCCCTTGAATTTTTATAGACTTCATTAATTGTCCTTCTAATTATAAACTAAGAGCAATTCCTTCCCCACGTTTCCTAGCCAGTTTCTCCATTCTGAAAGCTGTATTCAAAAAAGTTACAGGTTGCTTTCATCAGCCAGCTGATACTGAAGCCAATAATGAGACTTTCAGTTAAGAAAGAGGAAAGAGCTGACACTCAGAAACACAAATAGAAGAGCTGTTCCACTGTAGAGGTACTTAGCACAGCATACGGTGGTGATATCTTCAAAATCTGAAGTAAGCCTGAAAATTAAAGATGTTTTCCCTGACTCACTGCAAAAACACAGAACTTCAGCTCATTAAAATTAATCAACATGTTCTGAATGCTTTAAAATTTATTAAAAATGTTATGACTAAAACAGGCTGAGCATAAAATGTAATTATAAATCCTTTGAAATAGCCAAAATTCAATTACACTATAGCTATTTCTTTATTTATTTCCCTGTTAATTTCAGGTTCACTGTTGCTGAAGCATTGCTCCAGCCCAATGTGACTTGGAGAAATGGGGAATGAGATGTTCATTCCCTATCCACCTGAACGCGTTCCTGTGTCACCTGCTCGGGGTGACCCTGCTTGGGCACGAGGGCTGGGCTGGGTGATCTCAGAGCTCCCTTCCCACCATAATGACTCGGGGATTCTGTGCAGCGCAAAGAGGACTTCAGTGGGGCCTGAAGGTCTTTAGGGGCATTAGCGACACACCGAACCATGGCCCCAGGTCCAGGTCCGGGCCCGGCCGCAGGCGCTGGGGCGGCTCCCCCGGCGCTCCCTCCCCGGGCAGCGCGGCCCCGCCGGCCGCACCCGCGAACCCCGCGGGCCGATGGCGCTGCCCGGGGCCCTCACAGACAGTGCCAGCACTACGATCCGCCGCACCACCCTTCCTTCCTCCCCTCCCGCCTCCCCTCTCTCCCCCGCCTACCTGCGCCGGCAGCGCCCGGCTCTCCGCCGGCCGGGCAGGAAACAGCGGTGGCGGCGGAGGAGGGGCCCCGCGGAGCGCCCGGCCCGCCCTCAGCTCTGGCGGCTGCGGAGCGCCGGGCCTGGGCGGCCGGGCCCGCGCTCACCGCCGCGGCCTCGGGCCCTGCCCGCCTGCTCCACCGCCGAGTGCAGCCCCGGGGCCGGGGGAACGGCCCGGAACGGCCCGGCCGGACACGGGCTGTGTGCGGGGCGCCGCACGCTGTGCCGGGCCCAGGGCAGACGGCAGGGTGGTCAGAGCGATGGAGCGCCCAGCCTGCGAGGGAAGGCTGGGAGAGCTGTGATGGTTCAGCCTGGGGGAGAGGAGCTTTGGGGTGACCGCACTGCGGCCTTCCAGTGCCCGAAGGGAACTTGGAGAAAAGATACGGAAAGGCTGTTTAGTAGAGCATGTAGTGACAGGACAAGGGGGGAATGGGTTCACACGGACAGAGAGTAGGTTTAGATTAGAGATGTGTCAGGAAATTAATTCATGATGCCAGAGGTTTATGTCCAAAAAGGAGACAGAGGAGTAAGTAAAGTTCTGTAGCTTTATTTGGATAAAGGGAGAGGCCATGGAGCATTTCCCATGGGGTCTCAAATTGCTTGAGGAGGCGGCCTCCTTTTTATCCTGATTTCCCAACTGCATTTCCCCCTCTCTTTCGCCAGGGGCTGAAGTCTTGAGAGGTACAGACTTCCCAAATCGCTTAATACAGAGCCTCTTCTAACATGTATCCTGCTCTTTTTCTATAAGTCCAGGAATTTAGCACGGCCTTGGATGAGCTGCAGTCTGTGTCAGTTAGTGGAATTCTGAAATTTTTGGTTCCCCTCACTGCTTCTTTCACCTATCAGTATCTGGCTTAATCTACCAGCAAGCCCACAGTTTGTTTGTAAAGACACCTCCCTCTCATTGCTTTCATTGGGAAAAATTCTTGGGTTGTGGTGAGGCATTGGAATAGGGAAGGAGAGGCATTGTGGTTGCCCCATCCTGGAAGTGCCCAAGGCCAGGTTGGATGGGGCTTGGAGCAGCCTGGGAGTGTGGAAGGTGTCCCTGCCTATGGCAGAGGGGTAGAACAAGATGTTCCTCAAGGTCTCCTTCTAACCCAACCATTCTATGATGCTATGATTGTAGGAACATGGTTGTGGAATGGAACATCCCAGAACCACCTGAGCTGGGATAAAGGAGGAGGGAAGGGGCTGCCTGCCACAAAACGGTACCTGGCCCTACTCTGAGAATTTAGTCTCAGAATATTTTTGCATGCTTGTCATCCAGGTTTGTTTCAGCCACCAGCTCAGTAAAATGCAATGTGCTAGTGTGATAGAGCACCAGGAGCAATCAAACAAGCATTAAAACAGCTGTGTCACATATGGCTTCTGAAATACCACACTGATTCCTAATACTAGAACAGTCTTGGAAAAGTTACTGCCAAATGTTAAAAATGCTGCCATTTCCTCAAGAATGGTTTAATAACAGAGGTTTTTAGGTTTGTAAACTACGCCTTCATTATAATTTCATTTCTGATTTAAGATAAACCATCTCCCCTCAGTTCCTTATTCAGAAACCAAAAATGCAGGATGAGAAAATGGAGGAGAAATATAACTCACAATTTTTGTCCCTTTCCTGCAGCTGCACTGGGGACTTCTTAACCTCCCCATGCTTTATATGATCACATAAAATAACTCTCTGTGTAACAACTCAAAATGTTACAGGTCTACTGATGCTCTTGATTTTTATGATTTGGACGTAAAACACAAATGTAATTCCTAAAATGAGCAAAGAGCCTAAATGCCATGTACATTACACCCCAAATTCCAGCTGCAAGCAGCTTTCCATGGGACAAAATTAAAAGCAATGAAGTCTGCCAACCCTCTAAGGAGGGAATTTTTATCACTATGCCAAATGGAATCATTACTTCACTACTCCAGTTAAAAATACACACGGGTTATTAGGGCTACATCAGTGGGTATTTACTAGGTCTGATTTTTAGTATGATGGGAATTACTAAAATCAAGATGTAAGATAACTGTGTAGGTATCCTTTAACGCTGTACGGGCTGCTGTAATCGCACTGCAGCCTTATGCAATCGCTGACTCAGCTGCAGCCGGCAGGAATCTGGTTCTTTAAGGGAATCTGGTTAACGAAAATCTGGTTCTTTAAGGGAATCTAGTTAACGGGAATCTGGTTCTCGCATCCGCTGGGTTAAGGTACGATTGTGTCCGCGGTTCCCAGCCAGGATCTGATGCAGCCAGCCTGTTCCTGCCCTGGGTGAGCACCCAGCCATGCCCGTGTGTCAGCCCGGCTCTCTCTCGGTGGGCTCGGGCTGGATCCCGGCGCTGGTTCGGTTTTTCCGCGCCCAGGTCCCGCTGCCCGGCGGCTCCATCTGGCGGCAGCCGCAGCTCGGGAGGGCCCGCAGCTCCTCTCAGGGAGCTGGGGAAGCCGCAGCTCCGTCCCTTGGGAAGGGCCTCCTGAGCACACGCAGGGACAGCTTTGCTCCGGGGACAGACGATCGAGTGCTTTTTAATTCTAGGAGCTGGTGGAGTGAGAGCAGCTCAAGGCAGTCCTGCTGCACATCCGACCCTGCCAATAATCTCACTGTATTCTCTATTTAGGGACTGGAACTTCTCTCTTTGGAGGACAGGCTGAGAGAATTGGGCCTAGAGAAGAGATGACTGAGAAGGAACCCCATCCCTGTCTGGCAGTGTCCAAAGGGCAGTGTCTGTCAGAGCACAGACCCGGCTCTGCTCCGTAGGGCTCAGCAATGGAACAAGAGGAACAGGCAGGAACTGATGCCCAGGAGGTTCCACCTGTACATCAGGGAGAACTTTCCTGTGCAGGGACTGAGCACTGAACAGGCTGCCCACAGAGGATGTGGGGTTTCCCTCACTGGGGCATTCCACAACGATCCTGGACACAATCCTGGGCTGTGTGCTCTGGGATGGCCCTGCTGGAGCAGGGAGGTTGGGACACTCTGTTCCCTTCCAACCTGACACATTCTGTGATTCCCTATTCACTGCAGTGAGCTGGGCTCTTAATAAATACTAGATGTCATTGCTCTTCCCCCATCCCTTTTATCAGCATTGATTCACTATTTCATTTCCTGTATCAGGATGTTTTATGTATTTTTCCTCTTCAGGTTACTAGGATCTCTATGCTTTTAAAAATCAAGATAAAAGCCACCCTTTTACCCCCAAAAATCCTCATTATGTGTCAAAAGCAGGCATCAGAAATCAACCACAGCAGTGGTACACTGGCATTTTGATTTGAAGAGTCTCTTGGCAGATTTCTGTAAAGGGCTTCCCTAACACACAGCAGAACCCAAAATGACTGCAAGCCCTTCATTGTATCCTCAGCCTCATGTTTGCACAGCTTTTGACATACTAAGAGATAGGCCAAGGGGCATCACAAATGGTTTCAGCTGCAGAGAGGCTGTTGCTACCAAAACAATGATTCATTCTGGCTTTCAGCCTGTCCTTTAGTACATCTTGGGAAAATGCTCATAGGAAGCAGGCTCAGTCTGGAGAAACTGTCCAGAGACACCTGATCCAATTATCTGAAACACCTATTACCTTCACAGGAAACCCTGACAGATATTTTTTTTCAAGATGAGACACTTAATCTTGTTGCAGAGAAAAAAGGTTGTGTCTCTACATTTTATTCCACACTAGAGATCCCAGGGAAAACATGAGGATTAGGCAACTGTGTGTGACAGAATGTTTCATCATTTCATCTAGTTGCACTTTTTTTTTTTCCTTAAAATCTTGAATTTTTTTATCATCACAATGGCAGGACAAAGAACCATTCCAAACTTGAGGCATGCATGAAGTAATATTGATTTTTTTGTCTAAGTTTGCAAAGCACCTAAAAATACCCTCAAGGTTTTCCTTTAGTGTCAATGCATCGCTTGGATAGGGGTGAGGATGGTTTAATTTAATGTTAGATCAAAGCAAAGAGAAAAGAGGAAAAAGGAAGAAAATGTCATGTGTTCTCCAGAACATGTGGTGGGAGTGGGCCATGGAGAAGAAAGGGGATGGAGGATGTAACAAAGCAAGTTTCTAATCACATCCCAGTTTAGGAGGGTATGAGATTCCTCTTGTTTCCCCCCCCCAAAGGCTGGAAAACCCTGTGCTGCAGTGATGAAAAGCTGCTGTGCTTATCCCTGTCTCTTCTGTCTTAGGCTCCAGAGAACTTCCATCTCTCCCTAGGTACTGTAATACCCTGGTATGTGTGCTCTTACAGGTCACAGCAAGCACAGCAGCTGTTCTGGAAGAGTTGAAATGATTGCTATGAAGCCACTTCTGCTTCATAGCAATCATTTAAACCTTCCCTATAAAACAACACAACAGTTTTATAATTTCTGAGCTCCTCTTATTATACTCAGGATTGCCAGGAGAATGGTGAGCCTTCACAGGCTCAAACAAGGCACAACTGTATCAAAAACGAAAATGAATGTGGAAGTAATGCTACAGCATTTAAATCCTTAAACAGAGCTACTTGGTAAGGGAAATTTGCAACTGCAGAATGGCTTTTTAAAAGGAATGAGAAAAGGCAACATTTCTAAAGGCAGGACCATAACTCCAGTTGTCACCTATTAAAAGTCTTTATCCCTGAGCTGGAAGATGTAAATAATAGAGTAGAAATGACCAAATCACTGCAGGAAGACACAAGAGCAAGTTACTGAGATCCACCACAAGCAAAGCATGTGCTTGATGGCAAATCTTTTCTCCATTTCCTACACTAGATATTCATTGGGGTCTGCCTTCTAATTGAATGCAAATAAAGAATAACAGGTTTTTGCATATGAAGTGAAGCTATAGAACATCTGCCTCTTCACAGCCTTTCAATGTACCTTATGTGACATTAAGCAAAGAAGAGGTTTGCCTCATCATCTTGTAAGAAACGGTGAATTTGAAGAACAGTGTGACAGAAGTAAATCATTCCACTGCTGCTGTAAAAGGTGTCTCTTTGATCTCCCCACGTACTCCTAGGTGATAAAATGCCAAGTTGGGCAAAATCAGTTTTAATGCCAAAAAGATGGACTACTGGTGCAGAAGGTCACAAAACACTATTAATTGCCTTATATCATCTCAGTCTTGAAAGATGATTCAAAAATACAGGCTGGTGCTTTGGAACAGAGCACACATTGCTAGCCAGCATTATCCATGCAAGCTGTTAAGGTACTTTAGGCATGCTCTTACCTGCAAATGGAATAACCTATCTCCTGCTCTTTTAGTCTCTTTTACAGTAGTCATTTATGCTGGTTTTTACTTCCTCAGCAACCTAATTCACTAATTGTGTTTACTGGTATAGTCATTTTGTGACCTTTTCAGAAAAAAAGCTACAGCAATCTGAATGTAAAAGTCAGTGTCCTGAAATTAGCTTACATGTTTGTAGGTTATAGCATGGACGAACACTGATGTGGAAATAAAAACCTGGTGAAAAAATAGCTACACAAAATACCAGAGAGGAGCTAGAAAGATTCCCAGAGAGGAGCTAAAAAAAATAATCCCCATCTCCTACAGCACTCTTGCAGAGTGTGTCTAAAAGAGTGCACCTGAGCTTTTGTCAAAACTCTAATTAAAGGACATACATTAAGTAGACAAATATAAAAATCAGATCTAAAATGCCTATTGTACAATCAGTTAAGGAACAAAACACTTGAGTATCAAGGATGGATGACATTTGAAGGTGTCTGGAATAACATCAGCAATACATTTCCATGCTCAGTACTATTCAGTGGTGTGAGATGTGCATGGCACTTCTGGAGTCTGAGGACAGTAATTGAGTAGTTCTGGCCCCCACACACATTACTTTGGAGACATGCTGTAAGCCCAAAGAAGCTGATTTCAGTCCCACCAGAGCCAAGGGTCCTTGGCTGACTTCACTTCCAACCTTACACCCACTCCAGAGGTGCTGAATGAGAGCCCCAGTTTTCCAAAGGAACACAGAATCATTCTTTCCAGCATTCCTGGGTTGGAGTTCTGATAATGTGGCAGGCAGGAGGGGAAGCTGCAGGCAGCTGGGCAGTAGAGTGAAAGAGGCCAGCTCTTGTACAGATTACATTACCTGATTTTCTTTTATCATGGTAAATTGGAGGCAAAAAGATGAAAAGGTGAATTTGAATTGCTCTTTACAATGATGGACCAGATTGAAACTTCCAGAAGTCACTGTAAATGCTCAAATATAAAATGGGATTTTCAGACTCACATTTTAGCAGATTTCAATACTTTCTTCTGGGTCATCCCTCAGTGTCACATGCAAGCACAAAGGTGTCACCCTTTGGGATGGATCACATGATGCCTATGTGGCTGCAGCAGGGTTCTCTGAAGAACTAAGCTAAATGAAGAGTAGGGCATTGTTTATATAGCATTTATATTGTCCTCTAACATGAGCTAGACTTTGGAAACAAAATGAACTGGAAACTTTGCAAAGTACAAAGGGACCTTTTGCTGGCTTTCTGCAGCCCTAAACTTGGGAGCCATTGCTTTAAAACTGTCACAAATGACTGTGTCAAGAGTAAATTATGTGCATGCAAAACCAGTAAAGGGCATAATTTGTAAACAACAGCTAATGCTGATTGGCTTTGTGGACTACAGTGTGTGCATACCACAGTCACAAGAGGCAAGCACCACTGGAGGAGAGGGCACTGCCCAGGCAGGTGACTGAATGCTAGAAAGGGAAAGAACTGGGCAGCTCTTTCTCTACAATAAGTTCCAGGAAATTCTTTACTCTTCCCTAAGCAGACAAGCATTAAGTTTTCAAAGTCTTTCCAACAGACTCACAGCAGGATGTGCCAATTCAATCAATACCATGGAAGAATAAAAGGCCAAGACTTTGCTGCAGTTAGAATAAACAACTGTCCTAAATTTCTGACAAACAGGAGCTGTGTCTCTTAGGTAGCATTTGAGATGTGTATAAAATGTTCTTAGGGTACACATCCACAGCCAGCATCATTGCTCTTTTTCAGCTGATACTCCCATCATGCCTCCGAGGTGACAAAAGGAAATACTGAGTCCAAACCTGAGAACAGGGTCTCATGAAACAAGACATTATGCAATCTACTGAAGAGATTTTCTTCAGAAAGATCACAAGTCTCATGCTTTAGTCATGGCCTGTTCCTTTGCCAGCAGGTTCACTGCAAGCTAAAGGATTTCTTCCACGTAAGCTGCTCACGACGACTACAGAAACCTCCAGGATTACAGAGCACAAACAATGGGAGAAAAGCTGCTTCAAATAATACACCCAGACAATGGAGTTGCCATTATGGTAGCAATGCAAAATACAGACAGGGATTTAAATGAAACTGGTGCTATCTGTATACTTTGGAGGGCTCACGTGTGCCAAATTTGGCAGCATGAGTGTTCATACTGCTTGTTGCTCCACCCCTTGAACAATGAGGCTAAACCCCATATGTGCAGGAGTTGGTAGAGCACAAGCAGTTTTGCTAATCATGCTGCATGCAAAAGCAAAAAGACAAAGGAAACTAGTAATGCTTAGACTAGCATTGGGGAAATAATTAAGCATGAATAAAATATTGTATGTGGATTTGAAATGAATGTTCTCGGAAACAATTGTGCTGTTTCAGTTGTGCTGCTTTCCCCCCTAAGTTTCACAAAGTAATTTGCATGTCATTTAAATAAATACCGTAAATTATTGCAAACTTTTTGTTTTTATTTACATAAAACAAAATACTAATTTCCATTATTGTTTGGATTACCTGACAAGAGTGAAATGCAGAGGTCTGAGAGGAAACCTGTCTCTCCCTAAAGTATTACAGATTTCTCATGCCTGAGAAAACCAGAAAGCAGGACCCCATATTCAGCTTTGCCTGACATAGTAAAGGAATGCTCTGTACATGAAACAAAGATATGGGATCAGATCTTCCAAGCTGCAGCTCATACTGCTTTCACTTTCTTTCAGTATCATCCACATGTCACCTATTTGATTTCACCTCCAATAAATATTTGCCTTCCTTCTTGACTACTTAATTAAACTTTGTCAGATTCCTTCTCAAAACCTGCTTTCTCCTCTCACCCCATCATGGGGTCAACAGTAGCCAAATCAGAACCCTTGACATTCTCTGTGTTTAGACAAATCATAAGAAAATAAATGACTGAAATACAGAAATCCAGGAAAAACTGAGTGAACAATAACCTAAAAAGTTAAGAAGGTGCACGCAACTCTGCAGGATCATATGGAGCCTGATGGCCACTCAAAACTCAATACAGGTACCTGAAAAACCAAGTGACCTAACATCCTGCAAAAGGAGGAATTTAATACATAGCATAATTTTTAATGTTCTGGCTGTAAGAGAGTAAATGATCATTCATGCTTCTGACCCATGAAATCTGCCTGCAGGTTTCCTCCACAGTGCTTTTATTTATATCTAGTTTCTCTCTCCAGTCTAAATGGGAACCCAAGAGATATTCCTCACTCTTCTCACATAACCCTGGGCTGCTTTTCCCCATGTTGTTAAACATGTCAAACATTACAGATTGCAAGTCAGATGAACTCATTATACAGATGTTCTTTTCACAGAGGACTAGCCTGTAGTCTCAGTTTCTAAGGCTGTGTTTTGTTTTATAAACCCATTTCCTATTTTGGGTACAAAAGCATTTAGGTACTTACTTTCCTGGACTTGGCTTATTGGAGCCCTAAGATGTGTTTCACCACAAAGGAAATAAAATTGACTGCGTGTAACTTCATGATTTCCAGATATCACTAGGGTGTGCTGTAGATCATGAAATTTCAGTAAAGCACCATTAGCAGGGAAAAAATCTGCTATAATAAATATTTTAAATTAATTACAAACACAGAAGCAGCTCTCCACTGACTTAAATTCTTCTTAAAACAAAATAAACACTCAAGAGAGGTAATGGAACATCTAAAACATTTTTGTATGAGGCTTGGTCAGCACTCTAGCAGAAAACTAGAGTCAGGCAGATAATCACACACCAAAACTGCATGTAAGTAACTAAAATTCAGGCATGCAGTCTGGTGGGAATGGAAAAAATGAGATTGGACCAATATCCATAACAAACCAGGTAACAAGCAATAACACTGTGGAAAACATTCTCTGAAAAGAAAGAAAAAAAGAGTCTATATAAGTCACCAAAACTCACAAAGGTAGTGCAGAGTTATGTTTACAAATTAATATATAAAAATTACAGTTACTTATACAAAGTTATTATTATTAACACAGTTATTTATACAAATTAATTACTATAAACAATGGTGCTGAAATTTCCAGTGAGGGTAACAGTAGGACTGAACCAAATTCATCATAGGAGACTGCACCTCTTGGGTGTCAGCTCTTAGTAACAGAAGAGGAGGCTGCAGCAGTTTTGGGAGGAAGGAAAGCATCAGCTCCCAGCTCTGGTCTTCCAGCTCCTGCAGGAGCTGGGCACCCTGGTTACAAACACACCCAGCAGCTGCTCAGCACCTGGGATGAAGCACCTTCCTACTCTTACCTTCAGCCTAGGAGAGAAACTCCCTGGCACCCCATCCTTCAGCACCCACAGTACAGGGAGGGCTGGTGGGTTCATGAACCCAGCACAGTGAGGATGCTGAGTCAGAAGAGTCCTTAAGCACAGCTAACTTCAAGCATGTATTTACACCAAATACAAAAACCCACAGACTCAAATGCAAATTTAAGAAGCACCTATTAAAACAGTAACAAAAACTTAACTGGTTTACTGCTGAGACCTCAACTGTCAAGACATATCCTGAATGCCATAGTCAGTGGTAACAGCAAACACAATTATCAAGGGATGCTCCCAAGCTCCATGAACTGAGTTTGGTGGTCTTGCACCATGAACCACATATTCATTATTATAACAAATTGTATTGCTATTTGTTGCATCTAGGGAACCCCAATCAGGGCTCTATTGTGTGACAGACTGTACAAGCACAGAAAAATAGGATGGCTTTTATAATGAGTACATCACAAGCCCCACTACCATAATTAACATTGATTAGCATCGATGCAAACAGCATGGGAAGACAAAGATTGAGCCAGTTTGGAAGCTGAGGTACTCTCTCACCCTCTAAGGTGGCTCCTTTGGTTCCCAACTGCAGAACAGAGGGGAGGCTGTTTCACTGGGGAAGGCTGCAGTCCCCAGCACTCCCAGGAGCACATTCTAGGATGTGAGATATAAAGAGGCATCTTTGTCACTACTAATCCACTTTCTATCACAGGCAAAACCCCATGGCAGCACCACCATCAACTCTGAGAAAAAAGCATGGTTGGCAACATCTGATCTACTCCATGTAGAAAAGACCCCAAAAAGGCAAGTTCACTTAAAATGAAATCTCAAAAGAGTGACCTTAATGGACATGGGACATGTAGCTGCATGTGATAAACTTCCTGCAAAAACCAGCCCTTGCTAGACCTGTAACTATCATATGCATCTCCTCATCCCAGGTCCATGGCATTTTCCCACACTTGCCTTGGATACTAATGCAGTTTTTCTGTTCTATCTGCAGGAAAGAGTTGACAATTCTGTAATGCCAGCAAAAATGGATAGTATGAAATCATAGGGTTGAATATGTTGATTGTGTTAATGAAATTATCTTCACTAACCAAACAAGATTCCAGACCCAGAACCTTCCTATGAACTCTTCTCTCTCCCAAAATGTTTCTACACTTCTTTTACTGCATAACCTAACAAAATCCAGACACCTGGAATTTTATTCCCACATTCAGTAGCATGGAAAATATATCCAAAGAAAGTATATTCTCACTGGAAATTTTGTTCAGTTCCCCATGCAGTCTGCTGTCTCTTCAGACTTACTGCTTGTTACAAGAATTCTCATATGCATTAAACTGAACATGTATGTAAATATTTGCAGGACTAAACTGTAGCCACAATTTCAAATGCAATCAGGATATGTTGTGCTCAACTGTAGTTAGGGTCCAGTGTTTTGCTATTTTTTGCTGTTCTGGTGAAGTTTCTTAATTTGTTTTTCTTCTAAGCTACTTCCTACAATTTCACTCACAGGGAAATGAAACATAATTCTATAAAGCCTAAAAATAAACTCAGATCTGCTAAAAAATTCATCATTTCACTCCCAGGCTTCCACCAGCTGGGCTTGTCTGCTTTAGGTTTGACACCCCTGAGAGCTACAAGCATGACTTACAAAGATGAGCAAGTTTACGTGAGAATGATGAAAAGAACCATTTTTTAAATCTTTGCTTTGCCAAAATACCATCCAGGGCATTTATTACTTGAAGATATTTATTTCTGGCAATTTCTCACTCCCTTTTAATACCATACTTACATTATTTGCAAATCTGGAGAAGTAATACCCAAATCCATATTCTGCTTTACCTGTACTTCTTTCAGGCTTGCTCATTACATTGGTTAAACTGTTTAATTCTCAAGGATCTACTAGAGATACAGTGAAGACCCCCTGAACACCAGTTAAGAATAAACCTGTAATGAGAATAAATTACACATGCATATCAATTGCTACAAGTCCTGTAAGGAGTGAGACCTTTCTACATAAACATCTGCTGCAAAATTAAATCTGATACATTAATAAAAGCCCTCCCCACCCAACCCAAACAATGGATGTGTAACAGTTACTCTATCAGTTAAAAGAATAAACCTTTTAAATAAATAAATTTGTGCTTCACCAATTTATGTCACTGTGGTACTTAAGGCGAAACCTTTTAAAGGAATAGATTTACTGTGCACACAGATCTCCACTGGGTATGTGTAATTATGCTAAGGAAAGGCATTACTTTTAAAGTGGATGAATGGCTGATACTTTTTGATTTACTGCTAGAAACAGAAAAATGGTAATGGCATGAAATAAGCATTTGCAAAACCGTTTTGGCAGACGGAAAATGTTTGATTTACCTAGGGCATCTATCAGGTTCTATATTTTAGATCAAAGTAGATAAATGGAAAGGCAAATGGATATTTGGAAAAAAAAATCTACTGCTTTTCTGTCAGCCTTGCAAGTAAGTTAAATGTTTGAATGAGGAAAAAGCCCAAGGCTCTTTGGATGGAAGAAAATCATGATTCATCACTGCTCTGGCAACTACAGCTTTCTGTATTTACCTGAAAAGGTGACATGGAAGTCATTGTCACTTTCTCATTTTAGGCTTGATTCTGAGAGGTGATTTTAAAGGCAGCTGGCAGAAGTCAGCATTTCCACCTGACACTTAAAGTAGACAATGCATACCCTGGGTCATATTTTCATTTCAACTCTACATTTTTTGTTTTTCTTTCTGGTTTGAATTCCCATTGGTAAAGAAATTATGTTCCAGTTAAGAAACACAGATGCAAAATAAACAGCCTTCTGAGATCCTTCTGAAATCTGTGCCATAGGAAAGCACCCTCAAGGCAGGGTAAGGCTGACTACACAATTAGCTGTAGCAAGTCAGGAGGCTGAAGAACCCAAAAAAATCAGCTTCTTCCTATGGCAGAATTCTTCCTAGAGGTTCCCAGTAAAAAGCATGATTTCTGATTGTGCAATGATCATGTTCTGAACTCTTCTTACACTGAAATGCACCCCCAGGAGCTGTGTGGTAGAAGTACTGTGTCCAACCCTCAGAGCACCACCAGCCCAGTGCTACATGTGCTGCACAGATGGTCTGAACATGCAGAGTTAATCCAAAATGTTTGGGTCACATCCAATTTGCTGTGCTTGTGGAAATCCACAGGAGGGCACAGGCACAGGACCCCCAGCCACATCAGATGCAGTGGGAGTGTGCACACCACGTGCAGGGCACTTCCAGGGAGTGTCAGGTTTGCTCTAGAGGCACAGTAGGATTTGCTCCTGTGCTGGGATTACTTGACATCTGGAAATCCTGACAAACACATAATCCTTGCACATAACCTCTTGACAAATTGTCTGGTGTGGAAATGACATGTCTGGAGAAATTCAGCGTGTGTCCCTCTGCCTGCTCTGTCAGGAAATGATGGAGAGTGGGGGATGGCCTCTGCAGGTCTCTCCACAGCATTATGAACATGAGCAGCAAATCCATCAGCTACTTCTGCATGCATTTATTCTGTGAAAGGGCTGACCAGCTCTTGAAAGGCCAAAGAGCAATCAAAACTCCTATCTTTTGCCTAGACAGGTAAAAAGCCAGCAGGGCTTACAATTGCACAGGGATTTGGCTGCTCTCTAGGATGCAAAATCAACAGACATCTGGTCCTGCTGACTTACATGGCCTGTATTTTTAACTCAGTAGCTTATCCTTGATCACTGAAATACTGAACAGGTTACCCAGAGAGGCTGTGGAAACACCATCCTGGCACTCAAAACCTGACAAGATCCTGAGCAACCTGTTCAGTGGAGCAAACAACCTGTGCACTGAGCAACACTGAGTGGACTGTGCTTTGAGCTGGTGGATCACACTAGGTGCTCCTTCCAATGTCCACTGTTCTGTAATGCTGTGGTGAAGAACTCTCCCTTCAGTTTTGTAGATGCACTTCCTTTCTAAAAAGCAGCTGATGGATCCTAGCTCTGCCTTCAGCTATGGCTGTCACTGTGGACAGAGTTCAGAGATGCTGTATTTGTGGAGCAGGCCAAATCCTCTGCAGTGATCAACCAAAAATGACCACAAAATATGAAGTTTCATCAACAGGAGCCCAAGATGCAGGATGCTGGCCCTCTGCTTCGTTCCAATACCTGTGACAGCTAAGCAGCCCCTGTACAAAGGGCTTTACATGCACAGCTCCACAGATGAGCAGAAAGCCAACACCAGGCTCAGCAAGCAGCACCCAGACCTTTTGTGCCCTTCCATCTCCCCTCCTCTCTCCCCAAGGTCATCTTTAGTGATGTCTCTCTGAAGTAACAATCCTCCTATACAGACTTTCACATACATAAACTCCTAAAATCAAGACTCATGACCGTAAGGCCACCAAAGGCAGGATGCTTGTACACCATAAGTCAATGCACCTCTGTGAGCTGAAGATTTGTGCACACCCAGGGCTAGCTGGAAATTTTATACTTTGTCTGTAGAAAAAGCTTCCATGCAAGGAATAAAATAAGTCTTAAAATATTGAGCCAGAAGTAAGGCCAGAGCATATTTCTCCTCTGTAATAAATCAGCACTATATGTATATATTAAATCCAATCCCTTGATGTGTCCAGTTTCAGTAATAAAAACTTAGTGAGCAGGGCAAAAGTTATTGGGTAGAGATCAATATTCTTGCTTGTTGTCCTTGATTGGCAATAATGTGATGCTTTCTCCTTGACTGTAAGAGGTGCTTTTGTGATTTGGGAGCATAAAGGAATTCTGTACTTGACAGATTTATGCAGTAGGAATACGCTAATGTCCTTTGACCCGCTTAAGAATAAATATGACCTACCAAATTGTCATTTTTATGGGTATTTACAACTGAGGCACTTTGTAAACCTCAGAACTAATATTTCCCAAAGGAAATCTGTGCTCTCCAATCTTGATAAATTATTGAAAAATACAAGCCACTACCAGCCCTACAAATTTTCTCTTCTCTTTCTCCTATATTTGGTTACATAGGAGTTGTCAAAGCAGACTGGACCACTGATCTATTTCACCAGGTATGCTGCTGCAGCCATGGTTAGTGATTCAGAGAAATCCTACAGAATTTTTGGCTCTTTGATAAAGGCAGTGCAAAAAAAAAAAAATTTCCTAAAACTTGAAGGTTTTCAGTGCATGACTGAAATATTAGTTACAGAATTCTTTAAACTCTCAAATTACTGTTAGAAGAATATTACAAACTATAATTTCCACAGCCCAAATGCCACCAGCTGCATTTGCTCTCATAAACGCTTCAGCTGATAAATAACACAAGGAGTAGAATAAACCAGCCCAATTCACCCAGATGCCAGTGCTCACAGCCTTGTGGGTGTAATGCAGATATTCCTTAAATTTAATAATTGTTGCTAAACAACATCCCTAGCTCCTTAACTCTGCAGGCCAAGTGACCAGAAGCCTTCATTTAATTGCTAAATCTCAGCTCCACTTCATTTCACCTCCCCACCCACTTGCCACACATTTTTTTTCACCATTTATACTGTCCCTGTCCTCAAAGGTTTCAGAAAAGACAAGCTAATTTCCCACAGAGATGGGAACTGGTGAGCTGAGGACCTCTGCCCTTCAGAATCCTCCTCTGAAGAAGAGGACGACAACACATGACTCTCTCAATAGCTTGGATTTAAGGAAAGAGAAGTTTTGGACACAAAACTGAATAGTAACAGTGTCATCCATACCAGAGTTATGAAAGCTATTTCCTTTTATCCTTATTTGCCATCTGAAAACTGGCAAAGAGTCAGCACTGCTCAGGACAATATCTAAGACATGAGACTTACAAAAGCTTCTTGTTCCACCTCTTGGTTACATCCCTGCACAACAGTACAGAAGCTCTCAAAGACTTTGAACACACCAGATTTTGAGTAAAGCACCATGACGTGGCACTCAGCTCTACTTTTACTCCATTTCTAAGGGCAGCTGCTTTTCTGTTTTTCTTTGCGCATCTGTGGACAACAAAATCTTTTCTCTCTCACAAGAATGTCTTCATTAAGTCAGTTTCTGCCTTCAGCTTATTCTTGTGCATTCTGTAATCTGTGTATATGCACAAGAAAGGCTTGAGAAGCAGACTGAAAAAACAGGAAGCTGGAATAAACAATGAGGCAGGAACTGTGGGAAACTTAAGCATCTTTTCTTGCCCTTATTGTGCTGCCTTCCTTTTCATTTTTGTTTACTGCTGAATTTAGGATTCCTCCTACATTTGCATGAAACATGATTTCAATGTTCTCTGTTTGGTGACCTCTTTCTGAAGCAATGTGACACAGCACATCTAACACAGTGACCAGGCACAAAGTCAAAGAATTCTCAGTTCAACTACTATCCTGAACACTTGGTTTCATATCAGATTTGCCAAATTTAGATGTATAATCTTTTTTTTACAATTACTGTTGTTCACTGAGTAATAAAAAGGTCCTAAATACCCACCAATTCAGCAGCTCTTACTCTCTACACTGAATATTCCATCTCCCTTTGCACAGGTGATAGGACAGAGGGAGAAACTGCATTTTAACATACAAAACACCCAGTAACCCATGCACTAAACAGCATCACTGTCCCATTCACTGATCACTCATTTTTAAAGGAGCGACATCTTTTTAAAAAAGGAATTATAAAACACTAACATTTGCTGCTGACACTGAATTTACTTCATGAAACAAAAATTTGAGTGACAGGAAAGAGAGGAGTTAAACATAGAGAGTAGTAGTTTCAGCCCAAATCAGCAAAATCCCTTTTTAGCACCTTGAAAAATACCTATTTAAGATGATCAATTTTTTTAATCAAGATAATTACCCTCACACATCTTTTCCTATCCTTAAGTGTTTAACAAGAAACATCTTAGGCTCTCCTTAGCTCTACTACTTCTAAAGCTTCCAACTGTAAGCAAAGAACCAGATTATGTTGGGAATTGCAACCCTTTTACCTCATGTGAAAGGCTTTCCTGTTTGCATTGCAGAGAGATTTTTTTCCACCTATAATTTTCTGTGTTTTAAAAAATTAGGGTGAAAAAGCATCTCTCCAGATTACTACTCTCAAGATTTCACTGGAGACCACCTGGCATTCTAGTTTGGCTGCACCAGGGGAGGTTTAGGTTGGGTATTAGGAAAAGCATCTTCAGTGCAGGGGTGGTCAGTTCTACTACACCCACCACGGCATTTCAGCCCACAAAAGCAGTATCTCAGCCCAGTTCTCCAGCCTTTCTGAAAAATACATCCTTTAGGTCACAGAGATAAGCACTGTAAATGCACAACAAAAAGCCACAGTCAGTTCTGTTCCTAAGCTCAAACTTCCTCAGCACAGCAAACACTGCCTGGATGTAGGGCACAGTCAGTGAAGGTTTAATTTAAGTCACCTTGAAAGGTTTGTTTGAAGATGCATGTATCTAAATCTGCTCTTGAACCAAAAGGCTGTGAGTTCCAAGCCTGGATTTCTCTACAGGTAGCACTTCCCATATTGCCATAATTACCTTGGAAACCAGCTTTCACTTGAGAAAAATGTCACCCTAAGCACAAATACAGCAAAGAGAATCTTGGAAACACAATCTAGGTGCAAATTCACAATCTTAACTGAAGAGGCTGCAAACAACCTGAAAGTAGAGCAAACAGCCCCACTCACTTCCCTCAGGAGAGCCGTGCAATGAAGCAACTTGTCCAGGACTTCAAGGTTCTGCCAAAGCCAAATATTTTGGTTTCATTTGCCCTGCCTGCTCTGCCAGGGCCTGCCTGAGAGTTCTCACATTCCTCAGTCTCTCCCTAGTGAGGAGTGTGCTGGGATAGGTGTGAGAAACAACAACTGGACTCCAGCTTGTGATCAGGGAGTCTGTGGAGTCAAAATGCTGGATCAAAGAACAGCCCAGCAGGTGGATCTGCTGCTAAAATGAAACTAAATAAAATCTTGTAAGTTTATACATTTTCAGCACCAAAATAGTAAGAAAGATGGGTTTTTACTTATATCCACCTAAATACTTGTTTTATGGATGGAATGAGAGTTTATGAAGACTGACACATTGATCTAGACCACTATTATTAGCACTGTGTCTCATTTATCTATAATTTCACTAAAGAGACTCCATTTCACTATTTATCTTTCTTGGTCCAAAGGTGATACTGAATCTTCAAATAAAACAATTTTCCTATACAAATGGACACTTATATTCTCTGCTGGTGCACAGGTTAACAGCAGGATCCACCTGTGAAGTCTGGGTGTGCAATTACTATTATATTTTCACAACCTATTGTTATTTTTCTTTCTGCTCAGCACAGAACAGACACAAGTAAGAACAGTTACTATGCAAGAGCAAAACCTGAGAGAGAGAAGAGATCCAACAAGAAAAGGAGGCCACTGTCTGACATTTTAAAAGGGCAAATCGAAAGCAATCAACACCCAACAAAACGCTCAGTGTAAGATGAGGTGATAGCTTAGGATATACTTAGGGTGGTGTAATGAGGCTAACAAGTGCTGTGTGTTTTAATGTAAATTAACACAAGATAATCTCTTCACATGTTTAAGTGATGCACTTCAAGTTAATTAATACATATTTAATAGAAGTCTTCTTGAACAGCTGTTATTTACTTCTGGAGTTTCTACACATTAGCACTGGCTGCTTTGTTCTGCTCTGAAGTTGTTCATGCTCCAAAGTACTTTAACAACTTGGGCTGTATAAAAATTGAACAGTCTTCCCAAAAGTCAGCCTTTCTGATAACTTAATATTTTCACGTTAAATATTCAAACACTTGCTGAACAAAAGGTCAAATTCTACTTACAGCATCTGTGTGAAACAGACAAGCAGATGCTTAATGCTGCTAGACAAATACTTTTGGCACAAAGAATGACATAGAGCTGGAGATCAGTCACATTTTCAGGCTTGAAAATCAGCTCTCCTTTGCTTCTGTTCCCTAAATCCTGCACTTACCTTTCCTATGTAACAATACAAACCCAAATTATGACCTGTTCCTTCCACAAGTGCTGGTGTCCCTCACACATGAAACCCTAGCAGTGGAAGTGCTGTCTACAGTATTCACTGCTTTATTTTGAGTATTACACCAACTCATTGAGGCTTCTGTTTCAAACAACTACTGTGTATAACATCACTGCCTCTGGACCTTGCACACAGCACTGAGGAAGTTCTCACTTACCCCCTCCTCTTATTAAGATGAAAACCCATTTGAGTTTCAGGCACTTATGAGTTTTTAGGATGTAAGTAGAAACCAATTCAAGAAACATACTGGCAAACACAAAATTCTTATACTCACAGTGGTGCATGTGACTTTTGACAACAGGCACCAGTTTCTTTGAAAACAACTATCACCACTGAAGAATCTTTATCAGTAGATCTGTTGTAGTTTTCAGCTGACTAAAGATTTTTACTCTTGTGGCACTAGAGCACCAGTGCTCATTGCTTGCACATCAGCCTTTCAAGCTCACAGGTTTACTGAAAACAACTTCCAAAGCTCATAACAACTGTAATAGTGCATACCTGTTGGGACAACCTTCACTGCATCTTCTGTGCAATGCTGTATGGAAACACACACAAGACAGTCCAAAATGCACAAAGATCAAACACATGTACTGATTTAAACAGATGGATATTACTAGTATCTAAGTGAATTTATTTTAATTTAATGTGGTTTAATTGTTTTTCACAATACAGAGGACATAAAATAACATTTATCACTCAGGCTAAGAATTTTAAGACTAAACCAGATCATTGCTTTACCTAGCAAAGATGCTGTGTCTGTGTGGAATCAAAATTCAAAAAGCATCTTCATGATCCTTGACTGCCTCTACCAAGAACCTGGTGAGCTGCAGATGCAAGGACTCAGGAAGATAACCTCAATTCTCCCTTCCCCAGCCCCTGAGTATGGCTGGTACAAGCTGGGTTAGGTTCCAGCTAGAACCAGTCTCCTGAGCCCTGTAAGGCCACAGGGATGGGGTTGGTTCTGAGGAAAGCACTATGACACAGGTTTAAAGTGCCTGTGTAAATGTGAACTCTGACAAAGCAGTGCCAGCCACAGAAAACAGACACCTGAAAGGATTTCTGAGCTCTGAAGCTGTGTCAGTGCATTTAGGAGCAAAAGGGAGTTAAGCCATGGTTGCCACAGAACCTAAAGAACATATTTTCCAGCAGGGCAACACACCAAAAATTTCATTGCTTTTGATGGGAGTCATGTGGGAAACAGATCAGTCCAGAAAAAAGAATCCTGAGAAGACAGTCTCATACTGTGATGTTCTGGAATCACCATTATGTTAACAAAACTAAGTATCTTGAAAATCATTTTGTCTTTGGAAGGAGGATGTATCTTGTTCATAGAAGCATGGGTGCTCTGCCAGCTGCCACAAACCCCATGCTTGTATGCTTGCTTTGATATCCACAATTCCACTTTCATTGGCATCAGCACAAACCTGATGTGTACACATCAAGAAAAAAGAGATCCCAGAGGACAAACTCAGCTCCCAGTCCCAAGGAATGAAAATAAATGCCCACATTCTGTGCAGCCATGACACACCTGGTATTCCTTGGCTTCTTCTAAGATTCCTTAGAGCTAAAGGATCAAATTCAAGGGATTGTCTTACAACATACACAGTGAGACTGCAATATTTTTCCTCTACATTTTACATGAAAAATAAAAAAATCTGTGTTCACCTGTGGCTTTGGTAGAAAGGTTTCTATTGTAATTATACCTTGTGTATTTCAAGGAACTTTTTTACATCACTATTACTAGTCTAGAGAGGTACAAAGCTGCAGGTGCTTGCTGAAAAATAATAAACCTTTATTAAAATCTCCAGTTTCTGCAAAAGCATTTTGACTATATTCCAAATCTACTTAAAATGTAATTAAATATTTACATATACTCTCTAATAAGTATTGTAAGTAAATCAATACCCCAATTATCTTAAATTTTTGTGTGGTATTACAAAAATGTAGCAATTGTATAAATACACAATTCTAATGAAAAAATAATGATCTTGAACTTTAAAAGAGCCCTTCATTTGGAGAGATGAAAGTGCTGTACATTCTTTCCTTCATTATGTCTTATGGCCCCTGTGTGATGTAGGTGCTATTATCATCATTTTACAGATGTGGAAACTGAAAGGCTAATTAACTTGCCCAATTTACAACACTTTTAGCTGTAAACTTAGGGCATCCTATTGTACTTAAAGGCAAAACAGAACTCAGCTCACCTGTGATGAACATTTCTAAAAATTCCTAAACTCTGGAAATGTTTGACTTATAGGAGAGAATATCTCACACAAGATTTCAGAGCTGGTTTTGCATTGATGGTAGCTTTGAGCACCACAGAAATGTGCTGCCTAGAAGCAAACATCAGAGCACCAGGTTATTGTGCAGTATGTCACCAGGCTTCCCAGCTAGTTATGGAGATGATGTGCATTTTTGTTTGCTATTATTTGCCATTTGGCCACACATTTGTGCTTTAATTCTGTAGGACTTACCACACTGCATTTCTACAAACAAACACAAACAGTGTTTGCTGACAAACTCATCCCCTCAGTTTACTGATGTGTTCCATGAATTTCTTGACTCGGTCAGGATCAACAGCATTTGCCCAGTATCCTTCTTTCTTGAAATATGAACCAATTATTAGAGCATCTGCATCCAGGTAATTGCTGACATTCTCCAGAGTCACTCCAGACCCAATCAGCACAGGAATCTTCACAGCATGCTTAACCTCTGAGGAGAAGAAAACCAAAATCAGGGTTAATTCCTGTCTTTGAAACTCCCCATAAAGACTTTAATTTGCCTAGTTTTTCAGCAGATAAATATATTGAGAAATTTGTGATTGTGGTATTTATTACTTCTACTGCAGAATGAAACAGGCTCTCTAGAAAAAACACCCCTAGCTCTAAAAAGAGAGGAAAAAAAAAAATCTTACTTTACATTCTGTTATCTGGAATGCTTCCTATATTTGCTTGTGTGAAAGAGAGCAAGGATCATCCAGGCACCACTGACAGCTCAGCTAGTTTTGCCAGAAAGCAAAAGCCAGAAAGAAGAGTGGTCTTTTATCAGTATGAGGAATGACAATGGAATAAAAAGCCTCTTATTTTTCCTATACACAGTGTTACCTAATCTTTTACCTGGTTTCAAGAGGAAAAACAGACCAAAACAAGGCTCAAAATAACATCCTAGCTTTGGGAGGAGGAAAAAAAAAAGCCCAGTTCAAGAATTACTTAAGCAGCCTTCTCATCATTTTATGTCAAACTGACCATCCAAAGAGTGACTCATAGGACTAGATGCTTCATCCCTTAGAGGAATGATGTGAGCCATTATTTCTGACCTTTAAAAACATATAAATTGGCTTAATTAGTGATAAGCTGATGGCAAGGTAGTTATAGCTTGAGGTAACTTTGGAAAGCACACATGCAACAAATAAAAGTCTGCTTCAAAACACTGTTTAAATGAAGTTTCATCAGAAGCCTAACTTATTAATTATGCTTCAGGGAAGACTAATTATTTATCACCTTCCTACTTCACTGAAGAAAGGGGATCAATTAAAATGTTCTTGAATCTCTTTTTAGGTCACATGCTCTTCCATTTTTCCATCTAGGAACAATAACTCCCTCTTAAAAAGATTTTAACATGAAAATAAAACCATTCAACAGAGCCCTTCCTGAAAATATACAAACAAATCAAATGGCTCATGCATATATGATTAACACTTAGGTTATTTCTAGGCATATTTGATCGTCTTAGTCATTCTGCTTACAACAACAAAATAATTTCTAGTTACTTATAGCATTATTATGAATATCCTGTTCTAAAACCAGGATATTTCCTTGAAATTTTAGTTTTTATTTCTATAATATCTAGATGCTCTTAGGATTATCCTATCTGCTTTACATCACTACCAGCACACAATTAAGGTGCATCTGACCACAGATTTGTGACAGTACTTGACTGAATCCCCAGAGGAACCAGGCTCCAAGTCAATATTTGTTCTTACAAGTGTGTAAAGCACGTTAGTAGGGAGCTGCTTCATAATTATTTCACATCAGCAGGAAAAACAAAGAGCCAAATAATTAAACAGAGCAAGTTCATATGGGTCTGAAACAACTGGGCAAAGGAAAAAAGCCAGTGGAGCCTGAGACTGATGAGAAACTCCAGAACAACCCAAAGCCTTCCAAAGTGGAAGGCATCAAGTGCTGCTGTGCTCTACACGTGGCACACAGACTGCACACACGTCTCCTGGGCTGCAGATCTATCCAGAATGACAATGTGAAGAATGGCAAAGGGAGTGCTCAGTGTGCACTGAGATGTGTTACCTCATTAAGTATGCTACAGATGCTACTTTTAAGTCCTTTCCAAGCACATGAGGGCCTAAAGTTGATCAGTAGGTGATTTGTCTATTGGCTGTGCTAATACAAATTCTAACCTGTAAAAGAAAATAAAGCAACAGCAGTGAGATGTGCTTCTGTGTGGCAATGTTCAGTCACTGTCAAAATACCTCTAAACATGGAGCTCTGCTTCAAATCCCTCAGTTTTCCTGGCATTCTTTTTTTTTTTTTTTTTTTTTTTGACACAGTGAGAAAAAGGAGAAAATTTTTTCATGTTACAGGTACAAAATGCTGAAGTTTACACAGATTTCTCTGTTCCAGTGGACTGTAACTAGAGGGCACTGTGCTCTTTCTTGTGGCAGCACAGCTGCACACAGGTCTTTAATAAAAGCCAATGAAATCGTGCTTGGTTGCAAAGCACAATGAAAGCATTTGAACTATGGTATGCACAAGTTTCATGAAATAAAGGCCAAGTGCTCCTAGCTTGAAAACAATGGCAAAGAGTGGTGTAAAAATAAGCACCACTGTGCCAATAACTTGCTTGACTACTCTTCTCTAACAGCTTTCTCATTGCAGTGATCACTGTACCATACAAAACACTCTGTTTATGGTAATGCTCCCCCTCTTAACACATTTTAGGTTTTTAATTCAAAGGACTTTTTCTCTGTCATTAAATTTAGGGCTTAAACAGGAGATGTGAGTGATCAGTACTTTTTCTGTCTCTGAGGGTATCACACAGGCAGCAGTCTCTATTTTGGCCATCAAAAGATGAGAGGGGGTGAGCCAGTCTTGAGGCCCCTTTTAGGAACAGTAATTAAGGAGGTGACAGTCACAGCCAGCTGTTGGAATTCATTATGTACCTGTTTTCCACAGGTTACTCAGCTGAGACACTTTGTTTTGCTCAAAGAGATAACTGAGCAGTCATTATGCAAAGCTTTGGTCACTCCAAATACAAACTGGATGCAAAGCAGGTAGTTCAGCAGTTAGAGCCAAAGAAAAAACCTGATGGGTTCACACATCACACATCCAACCAAAGAATATTCCACAAGGCAGCAAACTGGAACTCCTATAACCTCTAAGATGAAAAGATGGTTTATTAATGAATTCAAAATGCTCAGCTATAATTCTTGCTCCTTAACAACAGGAAGCCTGATTTTTCAGACCTGGTACTCCCTCGACCTCTGGTGCCCTGCAGTGCCCAGGCAGCCCTGGAGCAGAGCCTGCCAGCCTCCAGAAGGCAGCAACACAAACTGCAAACAAAACCTGACTGAACACATCTCTGCCCTGAGAGGGAAACACTTCCCACAGCCCATCACAAATCAATCAATTCTACACAAAGACAAAACCACTTCTATATTACTGCACAACAAAGCTGAAAAAGAGACATGACAAAAATCTCATCTGCCTCTCAGCTTTGCTTTCAAGAGCTGCTTTGCAGTGTGATGAAAGGTGCCCAATTGTATCACTGTAATACAGCACTGCCAGGGCTGCATAAATTCCTGAAATGCAAAATCTCACTCACATCAACACCAACTTTGTAGACTGTAGATCTGATCCCTTTTAAGAATTTCCTGACATAGATATGCCGAATTTGTCATTTTTTTATACTGTGGAATTTTTAAGTTCTTAAGTTCTTCTCTTACCTGTTTTAAGACATCTTTCTCATGAGAGACCTGCTAACATCCAAAATGCTGTGATCTAAGTACAATGATCTGCACGCTCCTGCTTTCATAACACAAATCCAAACACAGAATTAATGTGTACTTCATTACAGCTGCCAACTCTGATTCATTTTGTTCTTTGGACCCAGAAAGAGAAAGAGACAGGGACTGACAAGTTTGTTCACATGAAAGAAAAGCAGAAGCTGTGGTTCTGTCTGGCTGGGGTCCTGTGACAAAAAAGCCTCTGGGCCTACAGGTCAGGTTTTGCTCTCTGATGCAGTAAATCAATGGAGGTTGCATGTGCATACATGAAAGCAGAATTTAACCTAGGATTTTGCCCAAAGACATATCAAATATTTTTTAAAAGCTATTTGATCTGCACTAATAACAGTGGAGACATTAAGTACAAACAGGGATGGATCTCTAGATTAACAAAATTTTGCAGTCTCCAAAGCAGGCATAGCTTCCAGTATCACCTGTTCCACAGATCATTTCTGATTTGCTGTACCAAAGACCCAGCTAATTCAAGAGGCTCAGTGTTCACACCAAGCCATCATTTTCTTTTTAGCATTGGTGACTGAGCAATTTGTAATCTGTTTTTTTTAACAAAAAGTTTAATATGTATGAAATAAGAAAACCATTCTGACAAGTTCAACATTCATTTTAAATGCTCTTAAGCATGTGTGATATACATAAAGCCCTGAAAACATGGAATGATTTTATGTTGTTCAAGAGATGCAAAAATACAAAACAAAAGATAGAAATACAGCCTGTTGAGGTCCAGGTTATCTCTGACAGGTAAAGTATGTTTTTCTTGCTGGTAAGTTGGATACAATACAGTGCACTGGAACTTCAAAACATGCCAAGCTAGAGTGCTGGGTAAAGAAAAACCTAAAAAAATACACACTCTATTTTATGTAGTGAGACATTCAAATTCAAGCCATTGATCTAAATTAAAACTAGTGATGAAAACTAAATGTCCCCATGATAGACCTTTAATTCTAGCATGGGAGCAATACTGTTTCATGAACACAGCCCAAACTGATGCTAATATAAAAATATCAAGAATCACAGCAGTTCTGCAAAGGTCAGAACTCATAGGTCAAATGAGTCTCCCTTGACAAAAGTCCACACTATTTAAAAATTATTTTGATGTTAATATCTTCCTGTCTAGCAATGAATTTGTATTCTTTCTGAAAATCTTCCAAGCAGTACTTTCTCTGGTATTAATGTTTGGAATGTTGCCTTAGGAAAATGCCCCTTTTCTTGCAGGAATTCAATTTTCATTGTGAAAGTTAAAAACACTGAACCCTTCAATGAAAAGATTTATGGTTGGCTAGTTAGTTTAATATGGCTAGTTCTGGTATAGCTAGTTTTCTAGGTTTATAAAGTGGCTTTTTCTCATATTAGGGGTTTTTACAAATGAAACAGTATTTTCTTCCAGCCTCAGCATCACCCAGTGTTATAAAAGCTTGGAATAATTGTCATTTTTGCCCTGCCAAACTGTTGTATAGAAACATATCACAGCCCATCTAAGTAACACCTCAAATATGATCATTGTGATCAAATCAAACCCCACAGTGTGGTATCACATCACCTCTGAACAGAGAGAGACATAGCTCTCCCAGGGTTTTCCTAGGAAGCTGTGAGAAAGCTCAGAGAAAGAATTAAAACAATTATTATCTCAATCTCTGCACCAGGCAGGTAATCTCTGTTTGTCAAAGACATTTATAAGAAGGAGCTGACCCTTCTTGACCAATAGGTGAGAGAAGATTCCTAAAGGCCAATCAGGTCTTAGGTCCACCATTGTTTCTATAAGAACTGTGGATTTCACTAATGAAGTGCCTTTTCATGCTTTCTGATGATGGAGTCTCTGTATCACCTTTGTCTGTCCCGATACCCCTTTGGTGATACCACAGTGAGAGTTCCTTGTCCCCAGCATCCCCACTCCCTGCTGCCTGGGCTGGTGCCCTGGCTCACCTGGCAGCTGCCCCCTCCCAGCTGGGTGCCCTGGCTCACCTTGCAGCTGCCGGGGGTCAGCTGGGTGCCCGGTGGCCGTGCCCGTGAGCACCACGCCGTCGGCCAGGAACAGCTGGGCTGCGCTCGCCGTCTGCGCCACGCTGACATCGGCCGTCAGGGCATGGGCACTGCAGGGACACAGCCTGTCACACACCAGGGACCCACGCCCTGTGTCCCCACCCTCCCGCTGGCAGAACCCCCAGGGGCGGCTTTAGCAGCGTCCAGCCTCACACTGGCAGGTGACACTGCCACCAGGGGCCACTGCCACCTGAGCAGGAGTTAAAAACCAACCCTTTCCTTCATTGATCGGTGATTGCCCCGGGTCTCCTGGCTCTAGAGAGGGAGTGCTAAGTGTGAACCACCAAGTGTCAATTGAGACAGCTGCTTACATGTCAAGCACCTGTATTTCAGAAGTGTTGAGCACACAGAGCTCTCTGACTTCAAGTGGGAGTTGTGGATGTGCCCTCATTCATAAATCAGATCCTGTTGCTTAGGGCAGAATCAACAACCTCCACAAGTCCAATAACAGAAAGTATAGTTAATACCTATGATATAACCACAGGAATCATTTTACACAGCAATTACAAGCATCAATTACACCTGCATCCCAGCTGTTCAACAGCAGGTTTTGATGTATGGGTGACACACTTTGTCTGAAATCTATTGCAATAGTAACTATTAATTTATGTGGTCCCAAACTTGGAGAGAATTCCAGCCATTGCTGGTTGAACATCCAACACTGTTGGATTTTCTGTATTTAAACAGAAAACAACAGCTATGGCAAACATGTTGCACTGCTGAGTGCTGATGGCACAAGAACAGTTTCTCCTCATTTAAAGAACAGGAGCATAGCAGCTCTCAGTGGCAGCTGCACTTATCTACATTAAAAAGCTCGACCAAGAAGTCCTTCAGCATTTCCTTTTATGTTTCTGCCTGAAACAAAAACTTCTTTGCCTTTCTTAAATGCCAACTCTTTGAAAAATGGGAAGTATAATCCAAATATCAATTCATCAAATTATCAAGACTAAAAATAAAAATTACATGATGCAATTTCATTTACAAAAAGTCTCATGCAGTGTATTTGCATTTATATATATACATAAAAAATAATCAGAAACAAACTGCACAGAAAGGACCTGAAAAGCTTTATCTGACCACGACACCGCATTGTTTCCTTTCTCTTTTGAAATTTATTACCTGCTTATTACATATTTAAGATCTTCCAAACTTGATTATTCTCATGATTGCTCACATACTACACACAAACATTTTAATTAGGTTATTTAGCATGTATAATACATAGCACTTGAGCAGTTCTTCTGGGGAAAAAAAAACAACAAATCCAAAGAGTGACATCTAAATAGCTGAAAGTACCATGTGACAGGTAAGATAAAGTATGAGCAGAAAAGAAACTGAATTTATCTGTCATAAGTTCCTTCTGTTTGATAATCATAGAACATAACCCATACATAGGCAGCACTGATTTAAGTAGCAGGAATCAGTATTATTGGCAGGAAGGAGAAGAAAGGCTTTTTAAAATGCCAAACTATGATCACTTGGATGCTTTTATATGGCAACTGCCTTCATAAAAAATAACCTTGGATACCTAACTTTCAGAAACAAAACTTCTTTAAAAATAATAGACATTTACACATGCATACAAAGTCTCAATACCAGATGCAAGGCTTTCATAGCTGGCATACTGAAAACCTGAAAGTTAAACAACTACAAACATCACAGATAAAGCAACTTGCAACTTACAGCTGCAAATTTATTTCCAAATGTATCCCCTTACAGCAGTGCAAGTCTGTGCTTAAATAATAAACTTCTCCCTATATGATTAACTTTCCTGGAAGAAAATTGACATTAAAAAAAAAAAAAAAAAACCAACAGAAAAGGGAGAAAAATACGAGATCATTATTGCATTCATATTTACATAAAAATTTGCTTGTATTTACCTATGCTTCTTTTTAATATCAGCAAAAATCTGAATGCTGTCTGCTCCAATGTGTTTTCGGTATCGTAGCAGGTCACCTGCACAGGCATTTATAATCCCTTCATCAGCCACATGAGAAAACACAAACCCTTCAGCCCGGATAAAATCAAGACCTGAAAACATTCAAAAAGCAACATTAAAAGAAAAACACTAAAAGCAAACAAAAATCCACCTTACTGCCCTTCATATTTGATCTCAACACAAATTGTTTCATGTGCCCTAGGACTAACCCACCTCATTTTTCCACATATTTTCCATTCTTTATTTTTGCCTCTATTCTCTCTGACTTCTTTCCATCTCATGGCTTTCAGCTCTCATCTCTCCCACTGATCCCACCAGTTTTCCCCCTTTTCCCCCCCCTCAGTTTGTCCCTGTGTGGCTCAGAGCAGGCAGCTGCACACCCTGCCCTGTCTGCTGCCATGATGTGCCATGCAGAGGAGTAGGTGGGTAAAACACAGCTCTAATACTCTAATGACATGTTTTCTCTCCAAAAAGGGTCACTGACTTGCATCTCTTCCCCCTTTCCAGGCTACAGACACAGAGGAATAGCACTGTCATCTTTCTTTAGGAAATTAGGTAAGAAAACACAGCCTGAAGCATGTTCTATGCAACCCATGTAACTTCATCTGAACTTAGCTTGTGTTTTCTACACAGCACCACATCAACAAATTGCTTCTAGAGCTGTGCCAGAGGCTTAGGAAGAGTCAAACATTTGCCATTCTACTCCAACCATCAATTCTGCCATGCCTTAGCAACACAGGTTCCACCATATTCATTAAGTTTTGTCACTAGGAAGGTTTTGTGGGATGGATACTGAAGAGGAAGATTATGAATTGTAATTACTTCATAAGGGCCAGTCATTGACATTCAGGGCCCCCCTCCACAGCCTTGAAATATCTCTGCTGTAAGACTGAAGCCTTGGACCACAGAGCAGTAAGCCCACAGCAGAGAGGCACAAGATTTAATTCTGACTCCCTTATTGCAATCCCCACTTCTCTCCTGGCTTTCATAGCCTTGAACCTGTCACTTAAATCCTGCCTCTTTTACACTTTTTTGTAAAAGCTCTGCACTCATCTTGGGCAGTTTTGCTGCTCTTCCAGCTTGCTTTGGAGGTGTCTTCCAAGCCCTTCTGAAGCTCTGCTACTGCTCCAACTTTGGAGTCAGATGCACATTTAATTAGAGCTGACATCATTCAAAGGAAAGCAATGCATGTGGAAACAGTCATCAAGAATGCAATCCTACCCACAACTGATTAGGCAACAGAGGCATTACCTTAGCACATTCCAACTATAAACATAGCTGATCTTGAAAATTTATTTACCAAATGACAAGGTGTCTGTTTATTTTAAAATTCCAGTTTCATTCCAAAAGCCCTGAAGTTGCAGAAACAGAAGCTCTGCCTGATAGAGAAGAGCCTGCATTGCTTAGCAACACAGACTCCAGCTCACAAGAAACATCACAGATGGATGCCAAATCAAATGCAAGCTGTCCTGTGCCTTGAGATTAGTGCAAAGCACACAGTATTCCCAGGATCCAAAGACAAGAGTGTGCCACAAGTACCACTGCAGGTGCTTGTAGACACTGGGTGATAAACACAGTGCAAATAGCTAAACTGAGATTTCTACATCTAGGAACAAAAGCTATAGCTTCTAATTACATCACCCAAGCTCACAGTACAATCCAGAGTTATATAAGAAAAATGATTTCTCTAATCATAAAACTAAGCCTAGAGACATGACACTTTCACAGCAATCAAGGTTTAACTCGGGACAGGAGCTATTCATTGAGTAATTTCATTAATTGAAGCCACTGCTTACACCTTCTTTGTTGATGTTTGGTTTGTGTTTCCGTAGTGCAGTAATATAAGACTTTCTGCTAAACATTGGATTGTTAGTTTAACAAGGCTGCACACTCAGTCTGGGTTTTTGGAGGCCATGAAAATACAATTTTTAACCAAGTGTAATAGGTGCAGACACCATATCATTACCCTTCTGTTTTATGAAGCCATAATCAGATTCTGCTAATGAATTCATTTTTATGCTCATAAAATTGTGAGAATGATACTACTGCTTACTTGAACATTTGGCAAGTTGAAAAGTAATAACCACTGAATAGTTAATAGGCAGTCCCATTTCTGACTTCTATGGGAACAACACATTTTGTAGTTTCATTGGAAAACAAGAATAGGGAATATCCAATAAAAACTAATAAACAGGACTCTTAGAGGAGCACTGACTTTGTCTGCTGTTGACACTGGAGGCACAGTGTGTCTGTGCTGCAAAAATACTTCTCAGGACACAGTCTTGCAGCAGCTCCTGCCGTGCTCAGCATGGGCTGCAGGCACAGGAGCAGGGTCTCCAGCAGCTCTCCCAGCAGGACCCACAGCACTCCCTGCCTTTCACAGCACCTCTGGGTGCTCCCTGCTGCAGTTCTCAGCTGAGCTGCCTCCCCTCACCACTGCATTAATATGGTGGCACTTAAAAGGGGCAGCAAAAACCACAGCACACAGCTCTGCCTAATTCTGTATTATCCTAAACAGTGTTGTGGATGACAGTAGCTGAATTCCCATTCTGCTGGTGCAGGAGGGAAAGGAATGGGCTCAGACAGCAAAGCTGTGTTTGCAAAAGACATGGAGAGATCTGGGATATCTCCTGACAATTAAGCCTCATTTATCAGCTATCAGCTGTGCCACCATCATTGATGTGGACTGATCCAGAACTGGAATTTCAGTAATTGATTCTTAAAGGGAAAAGGGCAGTTTCAGGTAGAGAGGGCAGTTGGACTAGATGACTGTTTAAAGTCCCTTCCAACTGAAACATTTTTTTCTAAATTTATGAGGTAAGATAAACTAAAAATTGAGCCCTGATTGAGTGCCCCAGGCTCACCTAGGCACAGGATCCTACAGATCTTGCTCAAGCTAGCTGAGCTCCTAGTCACACTGCAGACCTGTGGATTTCCCCCCACCCTTTACCAAATAAAATCATTACCTTCTCCTAGAGACCAGTTAGGAATTCCCTGCATGGTTCTCTTAAGAACAGTTATTCCTACCAAAGACAGGGATCTCCACAGGGAAAATGAAATGACTGTACAGTAGGCAGAAGATGCTACATATCGTTTTTAGCTAGAACACCTTCAACAAGTTATTTGTGTAGTGAGAGCATACAGGATTTGCTTTGTTAATAGCTACCTATCAAAATTGTATTGACATTAAAGCCACTACTAAGTTGTGTTTAAAGATTTGCTATCTACAAAGTAGTACCCACTTGACTATGGTTTTGCTTAAAGTGATTTTCTTTTTGCTTCCCTGTTCAGTGAACTTGAGACAATCATTTTTAGAGAAGTGCAATGAAATGCATTAAACACAGGCCCTTCCTGGTTGGTGTTCTACAGTTACAGAGGAAATAGTGCAGAACAGTAGTGGAGCTGAGCAAAACCCAAGCCCTCCAGGAATTCTCCCCTTCATTAATAATTGCAAAGAAGAGAAATACATTGTTCCTAGACCATATCCCTTATTTAGTGATGATTTTCACTCCTCAAAGGATTGCTTTTAAAAATAGGGTATATATGTGCTATTTTTTTTAAATACCTATGTACCTCAAGGGGCCCACATGCAGCAACCTTTAAAAACTAAAACTGGTTTCTGTTACCATTTCTATTTGAGATTGTTATATAGATTCCAAGGCAGCAATAAAAATTAGGTTTTCTCAATTTGTCAAACGGCTAGATACTTTGAAAATGGCAACATCTGATTTTAAAGCTCACAAAACAAATGCCAGTTCAAAAAACATCTATTAACAAGAATTTAAAGCTTTTAGAACATATTAGGCATAATTACAACTGCCACTGCAGATGGGTTAGCCTGCATGATTGTACCTGAAGTATGGCTTTCACTTAACACCAGCATCTTCTGCCTGGTTCTGTGAAACTGGTACATGCAAAAATGTTCAGCCTTAGCATAATGCCAGCCAATTTGGGCAAAAACATGCATTAACCTCATTTTGTGAATTTAGAAAGTACAGGCTTTCCATATTAAGCCAGGCTACACCTTTACATCAGGGAGGGTTACATATGAAAAACCAAAATTGCTTCAGCAAACAGTAAGAGCAAGAAGTTTAGCCAAGCCCAGGATTCATGCAATAAGGATAGATTAATTTATATTTAATTCCCCCAAAGGCAATTTAATTTTAAGTACTTTGGCTATCTATACACTCAATTTTTGTCATTATATAAAGTTTGATTCTACTCATTCATTAAAAAAGACAACGAAAACTTAGTTTTCATGGACAGCAGTAGCAGCAACAACATATAAATAGATACTGAAACAGGATGCTTAACCCCCGTGGGTTAAATTTATCCTCACATATAATATAACTGAAATAAATAAGAGTTACACCAAAGGGGGCTTTTAGACACCAGCAGATTTCAACTAATGATTACATTAGGACAAGTTTCACCTAGAAAGCTGTGGTGGCAGCCTTTAGCAGCCTCCAAGTGAAGCAGTGCACAACCACCACTCTAATCAAGCAGGCATCATTCTCAGAACCTAACTGCTGCTGTTTCAGGGCACAGTCAGCTTTGCATGGTATCTATGCCAGCACAAGGTGCAGCTGTGGAGAGTGAACACCACAGAACAGCATCTATACCTGAGGAGCTCTTTGCATTACCTGCAGCCAGAGCAATGGCTATTGCCTGCTGGTTGGCAGCACACAGCACCTGGACACCCAGAGGGACACGGGGACAGCTGTGTCTGATGGCAGCACTGAGCACGGCCATGGCTGCGGTGACCTCCGGGCCCGGGTGCACCATGTACGGCACATCGTGCATGTTCTCCAGGATCAACCCATCCTGGGCAAAGAACAAGAAAAAATATCACTGCACTGGACAAACATGGCTAGCTCACCATTATGCATTGTGCACTGAGACATACAAGTGTAAAGGTGTTCCTTCAGAGGGAGGATTATCTACAGCAAGTTGGGCTGATGCATTTGATGCACACAGCCACTTATGAAAGTGCTTTCATCAACAGCATGGTATTTGCAGTGAAATCATGAAGAGAAATAAATGTGATTTTAATTATACAGTCATCAATTTGGGTTCCTTTGATCCATCCTAAAATGTGAACTATAGGCAAATGAGTTAAATCTTATACCTCATTAAAAATAGTGTAAAGTCAAACTTCAATTATCCAAGGGGAATACAGAATATTGAGTATGTTTGGATAACAGAGGACTCTGAGATAATCAGGGCAATTTTCAATTCAATTAATGTCAGAAAATAAGTGTTACTTTGGGTAAATAAAGGAATTTTTTGTTTGACTGTTATTGTGCCAAATGCCACAATATGAACTAGTGATATTTCCCCCATTCTGTATTCAGAATTTCTACTGGAAAGAAGATATTGCTATTTTTTGCCTATTATACCTCTCCATCCACATGGACATACTCTTACAAACAATGGAGTGATGACAAAACACGCTGCTGATACAATTTGTACATTACTTGATGCCACACACATTTCTAATCATTGTATAGGCTATACCAAAAAGTTTGCAACAGCTGCACATAATGCATAATTTTGTTAAGGATTAATAATAAGAGTAAAAGTAAAGCCTTGAAACCTATTCCATGCCTGGTATTTTGCATTAGCAGTAAGAAGATGAAAAGAAAACCAGATCTTTTTCACCAGCTTAATTCTACAAATGCAAAAAGTTTAATAGACAAACTAATTGTATATATAGCAAATAAATTCTGCTCTCTCTGGAGTTTTACCAGACATCTTAATCCTTTAAAATGAGAACTTTACCTTTCACAGAGATGGTAACTGAACAAGACTAGAAAGAACATTTTTTGGGAAAAAATACAATTAGAGATTAAGTATAGCAGTTTGGTTCTTAATAACCCAGAGAATCAGGAAGGGGAAACAAAAAAAAGTTTCCTTTTAAAAAAATCTTTTATATGTGACACTTCTCTAATCTTTGCTGTAGTGTGGAAGGCCTTCTGGTAGTAAAAGATACAACAGTATATAAAATAGTGTCAGCATTTAATGGCTGAATTACAGGCTATGGCACAGGCATCATAAATGAACACCCCAACACAGAGGGTGGGGAAAAGTGAGAAGGAAATAATCCAGTGGAGCAACATGGTCAGTCCAAGCACAGAACCTGCAAACATTCAATGCACTAGGGCACCGCTGCCTTCTCCAAATTACTCCCAGCTCAGTATTTAAATACGCAAGAGACATGCTACCCAGAAATCAATGGCATGTGAGCTGTTAACAGAAAGGGTGACCTGATATGATAACACTCCACATCAGACCTTTGCACTATGTGATGCCATTCACCAACATATTCAATTACATAATTTCAGCCCAGGAACACCTGAATTAGGCAAAGGAGCAGCAGGTATGGCAACCAATCAAAACATCTGCACTTGACCTTGGCTGTGTGCCAATATGGAACATTCACACTTCTGTACCTGTGATGGGAGGTAGCCATATGACCAAGATCACAACCTGTCCTAAGAAAACCACAAAAAAACCCCACAATGTTTAGTCTTTTTTTTTGGGTTAGGACTGCTCCTGAACTGACCAAATGGTCTTGGTCTCTGAGGCACAGCTACTGAATCCCTTGGGGTACCTACAGAAACAGAAACCCTGTAGCCTCTTTTTCTCACTACATATAAACATATTAAGTCAGTCTCAGCAAGAATGCAAAGTTGGTCAGAAGTTGCATGTGGCAAAAAGACTAATGTAGAACTAAAATACTTTAACAAAGCAAATTCAAAAAAAAAAATGCAACAAGCTATCAAAACAGGTAATTCCTTGAGGCCAAAAGGCCTGGGAGCCCTTGGCTCAGAAATGCTCTACTTGGCAGATTTCAGCAGAATCTGGGTATTAGGGAAACTCCAAGCTTATCATAAAGGCCAGGAATCAGGATCTGCAAAACAGCATCCCCAGGCTTCCAGGCAACCAAGAATCAATCTCAACAGGAAGAAAGGCAACTGGGAATGGGGTTTCAAAATGCTCAGCTCCGAAAGAGCCACACTAGAAGCCAAAAAAAAAGCAAGAGAAGGGGCTGGCAGAATTCCACAGTGAAACTGAGCCTTTCACAACTTGCTACTACTTTGACCGTTCTGGATTTGCATAAAGCAAATTATTCCATTAGCTACATTAATGAATTAATTCATTTAATAAGTTATAAAAACCCCTAGCCATAGTACTACACATAAAAAGTGTCTCATTAAATTCTAACTCAAAGTGCAGGCATATGGGAGGATTGCAACAGTTCTCTCTCCTGCTTTAAATTTACTATATTCACTTTTCAGCAACTGCCTCTTCCTATAGCCTTAAGGTCCACAGTTACAGTGAATATTTTTGGTAGAACTTTAATAATGTGTTATTCTTTTGGTACCATCCGACTGTTCTTTTGCATATTATGCTTTGTTTAATTAAAAAGAGAACAACATATGTTCTGCAATACAGAAAGCTGAATTACAGATGCATTAAGTCAAAGCTTTCTTTCATATTTTATATAAAAATATAACACCACAGATTTGTGTTTACTGACTTGATATGTATAGGAAACAAACTTCAGTACTATCAGACAGCTAATTAAAACGGGGGGAAGAAAACAGTTATGCTAAATTAAAATTCTTGGAACTTAAGCTTATGGTTTAGAAGCCTATGGAAACAGCTTCTGCATTATATCCTCCAAAGCAGGATTTAGGTAGACAGCATGAGATAAAACTCTTGCAAGTGCCTTCTGTGCTCCTTTTCCATTGAATGTTAAGATAATTTAAGTGTTGCTTATATGCAATAGCCTTATTATAAGTAATTTTCAAGCAATGTATTTCCTTTTTACTTTGAAAGAGTTTTGAAGTGCTACACATGAAGTGCCCTTTGTATCACAGTTAGCTACTGAAAAATAGATCCTTTAATTAGCTCTCTAACTACATGAAAAATAATTTCCTTAGCTGTATTCTGCTTACAGAAATAACCTCTTAAAATACTTCAGCCTCACACATATTACAGCAGGAAAGCCTCAAAACAGTAACAAACCACAAATGAGGCAACAATTGCATAAGTTTTAACTCAGCATATGCCTAACATAACTTTTTCCCAGGCAACTTTAACCCCAGTGCTTCCTCCCAGAGAAAGGCTTTACCTGCAAACATGTGCACCTCAGTACCAACCTCTCCAAGCTCAACACTTCTACTCCTTCCTCCAGAAAGGGAGCAGGGCTGGCACCATCCCTGTTATTATAGAGGCTTAGGTGGGGACTAAGACAGTGGCAGCAATTACCCCCACACCCCTCATGCACCCCTTAGAGAGGAAATCAGGTGCCTTTGCAGAGCATTTAATTGCTATTTGTAAGCACAGCTCTTAGCAACTTCTTTAAAAACTCACCTCCAGAGCAGATTGCTGCCTTAACAGAAGTAAGCTGCTATCTCATGTTCTCCTGCACATGCCAGAGGAGGTAGCTGTGGGCAGTCTGTCTGCTATTTTATTTCCTGTAATACAGCTGAGATTTGAAATGTTAAACTCTGTAATCAAAGTGAAAGCTACCTACATGTTTTTATGCAGAAATACTACTTTATTCTGTCTCCACTGTTATTAAATTCTAAGTGTTGTGAATTCCAGTTATCACTGTAGTTATAAGAGCAACAGGCTTACCACTCTTTTACTTTTTAAAAACACCAATATAAAACATATACTAGTAACTGTTTTTAATGTTCTCCAGTAGCTACAATTAGGAACAGTAACTAACAGTCAAGTGGAAACCTGTGCTCTATTTTCTAGCTCCAAAACAAATGTCAGCCAGGCTGAATAGAATGAATAAAAGTTAACCTGCATAGATACATTTTGCCTCTTCCTTAAAGAAAAGCAGGTACAAATTGGAGGGATTATAATGGCTCATAGCCTGCTGCTTATAAAATCTTGTCTAGGGAATTTCATTGTTTAGCAACACACAAGTACAAAGCATATACATTTTGAGCACAGATGGCTTCCTAACTGAGCACTCACTTGTTTTCATTACTATGCTCTAATATCACAAATCTTTCATATTTATTATGTGAAGCTGTGAATGTGCCAGACAAGTCACCTTACTCTGAATATACCAGGATTTACTTCCAAGTGCAACACAGATGGAATGAGCAAGACCATATACTTTATTTTTAAGTGTTAACACCAATCTGAACAATTTGAGACAATATGTAAACATCTAAATAGCAGCAAATGGTTTTGTATCTTTTTAAGGGCTACTGTGGGCAGCATTTGGGAACACTGTCAGTACAAATATCTATGGGAAAAAAAACCATTTCTCTAGCTCTTCTTTCACAAGAAAATTGGACAGCTTAACTGTTGTCTTATATAGCACCAGTTCTAATGTCACTATAGTGCAAGGATTTCACATCTCCAGAGCTCCGCACCTCCTTGATGTTTCTCACAGGCAGCTCTTCTAAGCACTGACTGTTCCTGGTGCTTGGAGCAGCCATCTGACTCCAGATCCCACCAATCCACTCTTTTATATCACTTGTTCTTATTTGCTACAGGTGTGGCCTGTTAAGATCAGCCCTGCTTCTAATCTTTAGTAATTGGTTCAGCTGCAACTCATTGGGGGATAAGATCACCTTCTATACCACCTTCATTTACCCATATCCCCCTATACTTAACAGCTCCTTTGGAATACTGAGCAAGAAACCCAAATAGATTCCCATTCCAGAATAGTTTGGCAGTAGTGGCCTCTCTGTAAAAGCTGGGAAGCTCCTGAAAGCACCTATCATGAAAATTTGCATTTCTCTTAAAGTAACACAAAAACTAAAGAATTGAATTGCAGAAAGTGTAAAACAACCCCATTGGTATTTATGGAGGCTCTCCTGATTATCTCTGAGACTTATCTCCTTAATAAAAGATTTGTTTCATGTATTGCTCTGACTCTGTTCTGTTCTTTTCTCTAGCACTGTGCAGACCTTTACAATGAAGACTGGTGTGGAAATATATTGGTGTTCCTGTGACTTCTATAGGAAAATGGGTTAATTACAACTCTAAGCCCTGAATTAGTCCAAATGTGTAGAGAAATGACTGCACCTCAGGTGTCTCCTGACAGGTAGGTTTAAAGATATATTCAAGTTCAGAGACTGCAATGCACTTGCAGAAAAGGTAAACCAGTTAGAGCTGGAACTGCAGAATTCAGTACTACTGTTGAAAAGACAAAGTATAAAAGCCAAATTAAAACTTGTTAGTACTAATTTTAGAGCTTATCTCAAAGCTGCTCCAGCTTTGTGCATGCCAGCAGTGGCAGTAACTGCTTCTGTACCTTCCTTCATCTTCAGGAGTATTTGGTGTCTTCCCCCTGCTGTTGAAGCTTTCAATGTGTAATAATTATGTAAGGAAATGGGCAAACAAGCACTGCAGTGTGGAGCAATGGCTTTATGAGTTACAGATTATCTGTGCAAGCACTTCCTCTGGCACAGGAAGGCAGAGATTAGTGTTTGCTACTCTTCTGATGTAGATCGAATCACATTATACCTCATGGTGATATTGCAACAAAATATAAAGGCACAGTACAGAATACAGTTATTGCACACCTGTTCTTCAGGAGGAATGAAAAGGAAGAAAACTTCCTTGTTCTGTTCAGCTTGCAGTCAGGGACTATTCTAACTGGGTGGAGATCTCACACATGTTCATCTGGTTCACAGGTACTAAAGCCCACTAGGCTTTTTACCCCATCATTTACCCATTTTACCCCGGTGCTGTTTATCCTTTCAATGATTCTATTCTCAGCATTCTTTCCTAGTTTAGCCTTACCAGGGCTCTGCCCATAACCTACCTTGTGTGACTTGTCTTGCATTTTGACCTTGGTCTTCTACGGTATTTAATTTTGTTCTGTCTGTAGAGTATCATTCTAATTTATAGATTAAAATAGATGCTTCAACCTGCTTGTCAATAAAGTTTTTCTGAAAACAGCAGCTCAGAGCAGTGACTGCTTGTTCACTGAAGACATTTTCAAACCTTGGACATTAGTACACCACCAGAAAATGTTCATAATGCTGTGGGCAGGTCAAAGAAAAAGCACATCAACACCCCAAGACAAAGTGTAATGAAATGTTTAAAACATATCTGACCTTTCAAAAGGACATACACCCTGTTAAAATGTACTGACCTATGAAGATTACTACACCACTTCAGGTCCAACAGCAATTCTGACAGCAGTCTCTTCTTGCCTCTGGCTGAGAATGGCCTTTTGGGCCTGCTCTTCTGGACGTGCAAAGCAGCCATGTTTGCTGCCAGGGGCCTGGAGAGAGGCTTAGAGAGGGCAGAAAAGGGCCTGAGCCTTTTTTTTTTTTAGATCCTGAATTATCTGTCTTGTTTTGTTACAAACACAGCTGTGGGGTGATCCTGCACTCTCCAGGTTCCTGAGGTGTGCATGCAGTGTATCAGCTGTGCACATGGCACACCTCCACGACCTCAGGAAACCAGAGGCTTGCACAGAGCTAAAAATACAGTTCCTTGTCAGACTAGATTGATGAAGCTTTCTACAGCCAGAGACCTTGAATGCCAGCAACAGCCTGTATTTCAGGCCACTTTTTTTTTTTTAACTCCTTAAATTGACTTGATTCGTCCAACTCAAACAACTTGAACTGTACTATTTAAATCCAAGCTTTTTCAATTGTTTTGGGTGCAGGTGATACTTATCTTAGGGTTTTTTTTGTAATCTAAAGACCTACTTCCTATGTTGAAATAAACAATATGGATTTATGCATCTCTAATCTATGAGCTTCAAGATGCTTTTGATGAACTATAGCTCAATTTAAAATTCTGGCTATGCAGAAGTGTAAGAGCCATCATGCGAAGCACGAAACCAAAACTTACAACTCCAGCATCCTTGTAAACTTCTGCCTCTTGACAAGCTTGATCAATGATCTGGGTCAGTGGAAGAGAACTTCTTGGTGTCCCTGCAAGCAAGAATAATGCTGCTAACCCCAGGGCATGCACAAATCAAACCTATGGACAGTAACAGCTTTGGGCAGGACATCCATGGGGATAGCATACAGAGACATATAGGGCAAGTTTTGTCCAAAGGCTGCCCTGTCTCCTTGTGACATGCCTTAGTGACATCTCTTTCCTTAGCTGAACTTGGCAGAACTGCTGTAACCATTCAGCTCCTAAATCTAATTCACAAACTTAAAGAATGTCTGCTATAATCCCCTGTCTGCTCTTAGCTTGCTATTCACATACTTGTAATTTATCCTGCATTAGTGATGCTCCAGACAATACAACCCATGGGCAAGACTGACCTCTGTGACAGCACAGAACACCTGTACTAAACAGTGAGTTTAAAACCAGTTAAAGCTCTCCTTAATCTGCAAGGATGATTGGATGGCAGAAATACACACATACAGATTTTGTTGAGTTCAATGAATTTGCCTTAAGACCAAAGTCTCTTCTGACATTTGGGCCCCTAAGGTCAGGCAGTGGGAGTCTGAGATGGGGACTGTGCTGAGCCCTGTGCCAGCTCTGTTAGCTGGCCTGATTTCCCAGCACAGGGGGAGCTGGCCCTACCGCCTGGGGCTGCTTCTGGGGCACCCTGAGCTCCGGGCATCAGCCTGTCGAGAGCAAGGTGGGCTGTCTTGAGCAGCCCTGCCCATCCTGAGCCAGGCTGGAACAGATCCCGCCTGTTGTCTGAGCTTCCCGCTGCCTCTAAGGGTATGGGAGAGCTCCATCCAACCTCCATCCCATCCCAATACCCATCCGTGCAACTCCCTGACCCTCGCTGCTTGAAACACAGAGCTCACTGAGCCCAAACTCTTGTTTTCTCAGCCGAGCACCCTGTGTGGAACTGTTTCCCGCCTTTTTTACCTCTGAACGGGGAGCGCCCAAACTGACGGCGCTCCAGGGGACCGCAGCCGGGCTAAGGGCTGGCGCCGGCGACACAGACCCGGTCCTGGTCCCGGCAGCCGTGCCGCCCGCCCGCCGCTTACCTGGCAGTGCTCCCACGTGCACCATTCCGACGACCGCGGCCTTGAGCCGCCCGAACAGCCCGGGCCGCTGCATGGCCTGCGGGGAGGGAAGGAGGGCGTGAGCGGAGCCCGGCCGAGCGTGCTGGCGGCCCCGCCTGCCACCGCGGACCGAGACCGGGACTGGGACAGGGACTGAGCCGGGAGCCAGGGCCCGGACCGAGTCCGGGACAGGATCTTCAGCCCCTCGGCCCCGATCGGATCGGCCCGGCCCACCCCAGCGCGGTCCCACGTGCCCCAGCCGCTCCCGCCGCTTCCGCGTCCGGGCCCCGCCCCGGCCCCGCCCCTCCGGCCCGCTCCGCGCGGGATCCGCAGGCCCCGCCTCCGGCCCCGCCCCCTGCCGCGCGCGGGACTCCGCGCGGCTCCCGCGCCCCGGCGGCCCCGCCCCGGCCCGCGCGCGGGCCCACGTGCGCGGTCGGGAGGCGGCCCCGCGCCGTCGCCGCGCGTTTAAATGTCCCGCCGGGCGCGGCCCGCGCCGCGCGCAGGGACGGGAGCGGCCGCGCCGTGAGGCAGCAGGCGCCCGGCGGAACCCGCCCGCCTCCCGCCCTGCGCCACCGGCCCGGCACCCGCCGACCACCCGCTCCCGGCCGGCAAGGGCCGGTGCGGCGGTGAGTGAGCGGCAGCGCGGGCGGGCAGGGGGCGGTGGGCGGCCGCGGGGCGGGGGGAGCCGGTGGGGCTGGTCCGGCCGCCCGTTGCGCGCCTCTGCTGGGCTTTGTGGGGGGGTCTGCGGCTCGGGCCCGCTCGGCCCCGTCCCGCGCGGCGCTCGGCTCGGCCCGCCGGCCAAGGCGGGTGCCATGCGCCGGGAGAGGTGAGTGCGCCGGGCCCGCCCTGCGTGGGGCCCTGCAGGCCGGGCACCCCGGGCGGCTCCCCGGCCGGCGCTCGCTCAGCTTCTCCTCTCTCCGCAGCGACTGCGCGGACGACAAGGGTCCTGCCAAGGGGGACGCGGGTGCGGAGTACGCCATGCGAGCCCGCAAGAGGAAAGCTGATGTGGCCACGGTGAGTGCGGGCCCGGCTCGGTGCCCGCGGGCCAGAGCCCGCCGGGCTGGGCTCCCGCGGCCTCGCTGCCTTTTGTTGGGGGTGCGGGCCCCACGCGGTGGGCCGGGGCAGGGTGGGCCTGCGGGGCTGTGCTCCTGCGGGACCAGGCGCGTGTCACAGCGGCCAACAGCTGCTGGGCCCGCGGTTTGTACTCCGGAAATCATATGTCGCTTTCTGTAGTTCTTACAGGATCCTGATGAAGAAATTGCCAAAATGGAGATGACTAGAAAAAAGCCGTGCGAAAAACAGGTAATTAAATTTGCCTTATATATAAGTGTTGTAGTCTTACTTAACCCTGTACTTACTTTGCAGCACCTCATTATTTATGGCAGCCTGGTGAAACAGGTATGCTGCTGCCACATGCTGCATAACAGTGGGCAAGAGGGACTGCTGGCCCTGGTTGATGATGGAGTGTGCAGAACAATTCATTTCATATATGTAGTTATGAAGCCTTTGTAAGATACAAGGCATGTGTTGATCTGAAGCATTATGTTAATGCTGAAGTGAATTCAGCTGTCCTGGGGTTGCAAGGGTGCACCTGTCAAGCCTTTAGGCCTACTCTGCATTTACTTCTCTAGAGAGGTGCAAAAGTACAGTCATGTGCACATGTACCTTGTACATGTGCTCCTTAAGCATGCAGGCAGGATCATCTCTTGAGGTGGTTCTCCTTGTAGTCATGTCTCTACTTCTCTGTCATCTGGGAAAGAGGAAAGTGTCTCCTTTTCTCCTAGATCAGCTCTATTCCTATTGACAGGGGTAGTTATCAGACAGATTAAGTAAGGGGTTCCTAGTTAGAACTTGGAAGTGTATACTTGATGCTCATGGTGTGGTAAAACAGGCTCTGTTTCTCTGCAGAACAAAGGAATATTTCTATAAAGTCACTCTGTCTGTGAAAATCAGTTCTGCAGTGGAGATTAATAGTGACCATTGCCACCTTTCTCAGCAAGACACGTAGAATGAACCAGCTTAAAAAATCAAAGTTAGTTTTACTGGTGTCCTCTAGTTCCATTTGTGTGCTTTCCATATTCCTGAAAAAGCAGATGCTTTTGGTATCTCTGTTGGATGCTGTGTGGTGTGTAATGTAGAAAGCGTGACACTTTTTGTACCTTGAGTAGCCTGTGTTTAGGAATAGGTGCATTCCCCTTTTTTCCCTGAACACGTGCATTCCTGCTCAGTCCCTGTCACTTCAGCCTGTCACTGCCCCCAGGGTGATGCTGAAGGTGCAGAAGTCACGGGCAGGGTGTGCAGCCTGTCCTCGTTTGGTAGGCCAGGCTGTGCATAATGTGGCACATCTAAGCCGAAGTGGCAGCTGGAAGTTCTAAGACTGAAGTGCTACCATAACAGATGGGCATCATTGTTTGGAATGGCCTCTGCTTGTTGCAACTGCGTACACTAGTTATCAGTCAACATATTAAGCAGGGCTCAAATGGTGAGCATTTAATGAGGGGATCTCTCCTTCCCTTCTGTCTTTCTTTTGCACAGTATATTAAACTAATTTCTCACTTCTGACAAGGAAGAGCTGCCTGTCCTTCACTGCAGCTTTCTCCTTCACCAGAAGATTCATTCTGTTCAAACTGAGCAAGGCCTTCTTGTGCATGTTTATTGCATAATAACAGGGTGTTTGTTAGAAAATCTCAATGGGCACCCAATATTACTATCTTCCAGGAAGGCAGTGGAAGGAAACTTGAAGTATCTTTTGCATATGTTGACCTTCAACTTTCAAAGCAGATAAAGACTTCCAATTTTGTCTTCTTGTTTGTGCTCTTGGCCTGGTAGCCATTCAGTGTTACTTCAAGATGGATAGGTAAACTAAAACTTAGATTTAGGCAGTAGGCATCAAAAATATTTCTTGGTAATTTTCCAAGGTCATTATAGGATGCTGGTGGAATTTGACCCTTTCATTCTATAAACAATAAATAATATCACACCTAAATATCTTTCCCTGCATAGATCAGGTATTTTTGTTGCGACAAAGTAGCCAGATTGTTCCAGATCTGGTTAAAAAAGCTAACATTTGGCTGCACAGCAGCAGCTCTTCAGTCTATGGTGTGACACAAGCTATTCTCTGATATAAATTGCCATGGACCACTAATGAGAATATGTTTACGGTTCCAGCAGCAGTATAGCAGGCTGGAATGATAGCCAGGGCGACAGTTATTCTGTGGAGACACGACAGTTCTAAAATGCAAGCAGCTATAAATCCACTGCAGCCTATACCACATGACTTCTGCATTAAATAAATTGTTTACTGACACTAGTTTATCCACAAGGCAAAATATCAGAGTCACATCCCACTTTATGACATCTTCATAGTCAATTCATTAGTTTGCTTCTGTGGAACATAAGGCCTCAGTTCTTAATTAGGATGCCGTTACCCTTTATGTAATGAAAGGGTGGCTATATCATCAGGTCTGTGACAGCAGAATATTGCATAAATTCTGTGTTTGATTTTGGAGAACTGGCACTGCTGTAATTCTGCTAGCAATTCTCATACTAATTCTGGCTGCTTTGTGGGGATGAGTACACTTCTGAGGCTCCATGTAAAACAAAATTCATCTAACTAGATTAGAATAATTTGTGTAATTGTGATGCAAGTTGCATGGTCACCTCCGTATAAAGTGAAGAATGGAATCTGTAAGTTAGTTTCTTTAGATGAAACTAGCTAATGTTTTCACATGTAAAGGTGGAGTAAACTCTCAGGAAGGAGTTTTGATCAGTTTCTTACTAGATGTTTTTCAGAATCTGATTTCAGCATTGTCAAAGTGTTCCACCTAAGTGTTTTGAAAATAACCTCAAAAAAGTTGCTTTTACTAATCTAGATTTTTTGAAGATTCAATTAACAAAAACCAAACAAAACAAAGCCCACAAAAGAGGAGTCTAAACTATACACTGGTTGAGAACTGACTTGGCTCTAATCTGGATTAGACTCTTATTTCAAAGGTGTAGAAGAGGATTGGACCAACTTAATAGTGTGAGTTGCTCTTTTCAGTTGTTGTCCTGTTTGCTGAATCTGGAATTCCCTTCTGATGGCAAAGTTCAGTACTTCAAAGTAATGCATCCTATGAGTGAAAAGTGGCTAAAATTGTAGATCTTGCTATTTCTGATGGGCAGACTAAGGCTGTGGACTTGGAAGTGATACCATTGTCTATGGTATAAGGTGGTGCATTAAGGGTGGCAAACAGGCTTGTTCCCCTGCCATTGAGTTCCAATCTGAATAACCTCTGATGCTGCTGTTTGAATGCAGTTCTGTGTCATTCTCTTCCTCCTGCTGCACTCCTTGCTTGTCAGTGGAAGCTCATTCTGGTGGCTTCTAGCTCACGTTGAGGCACACAAGTATTTCAGCAATTTGCATTTTTAGGTGTTCTTCACTGAAGGCCCTGCCTGGCCTGTAACCAATAACCCCAGTGGTCAACCTGCTCTGTCTTGTGTCTGATCTATAGCCTGAAGGTTGTTCAAAAAGATTTTCTGTGAGTATTTGATGTATCAGTGAATGGTGGCATGCTGCAGGGAACTGAGGCCTACTAATGTTTGATTTGAGCTTTATAAAGACCCCCACCTCTGAACTCCTGGGTTTTCTGTATTTGGAGCTGTATGGGCTTGGGTGCTGTAATGGGCTTATCCACCATCTTCCCTCTTTGTACCTCCTCTCTTAATGAGCCTTCTCAGGTGCTTTTTTCCTCCAGTCTGTCTTTTGTTCTTAGGTCTGAGATAGAGATCAGCATCTGATTAGCTGCTCCTGTACCTGGAACATTACTGTGGAGTCATTCACCAAGCTTTCTTGCTGGGCTTCACACAGAGTTGAAGAGGCAGGCTGTTGTCCCCACTGATGTTTTTGCTTGCGTGCTGCTTCAGCTCCTGTTTGTCTCAGAAGTAAGCTCAGGACTGCAGTGTTTCCTCTGTTAGGCTGCAGAGATTCTGGGTAGCATCTGTTGCTTTCTGACAGGTCTCTACTTTTGGATTGGCTCTGTGCAAGACCAAAGGAAGTTCTTCATGGTTTCCTCATACCTTCCCCACCTTAAACTGTTCTTTTTCAGTAGTGGCTCCTATTTCCTCACAGTTGCAGTGTGAGGTAATGCAGTTTCTTGATAGTGTTTCTTGCTTTCGATTGAGTGTCTTGCTAAATCTGTTTTAAAGACTCAAGAGCCTGATTGATATTCTCATTCTCTCAGCCAAAATCTGTGCCAGAGTTATGGTGCTCCCTCACCCACACTAATTAATTCCTGTCTCCTTCCCCATAGGCTGCTTTCTTTTGAGGCCCTGCACATTAGTTTCATTCTTTTCTCTAGCTGAGCTGTGTACTTGTAGTGTACATCTCACATCTCTTCCCCAGTGTCTTGTTAAGTGACATTATGTTGTCAAAAATTGTGTTTTCCCTTCTTGTCAAAACACCTAAGAGGCTCTTGAGCTTTGATTTCTATTTCCTTTTAGAAAGTTGAGGGTGGTGAAATATCTTTAATATTGTTGCATGTGATGTGTCTGCTTTGAGAGCTTTGTGAGCAAGTCTCTTGTCCTTCAGAAGCTGCTGGTGTAGTAGGCACCTTTAAATAGATACTGTATAATCTACTGCTTTTCTGTTTGCTGATTAACTGATAAGACAGCACTTCTGCAAAGGCTGTTGGCAGCTGGGCTTGCTGTGCATTTTGAGAACAAAGTGTGACTAAAGTCTAGTTTTGAGGGAGGACAAAAATTAACTTAAAGCAATGCTGATGTGACATTTTCATTTGAACTTTCAGTTTGTAAGGAGTCTGTCATTTTTAGGATAAGGATACTATTCCCTTGTTTTGCCGCCTTCCTACCCAAATTAAATCCTGGCATGGCTGGGTATGTAGCTATGCTGTATTTGCATGTAGAACTCCCAGGAAGAAAAAAGACTGATCTGTGTGTCAGTAACTCAGAGTGCAAAGCAGTCTTAGCTGTGAGAGAACTGTGAAATGTGGTTTTGGTTTCATCAAGTCAGTGGTTTCTGTTTGTGAATCTGGTGCAGGAAGGAGCCATTTTGCTAGAAAGTGATGTCACATGTAAGAAAGATGGCAAAAATCAGCTGTGGAAGCTTTTTTGCAAGAGGCAAAGTTTCACATAGTGTTATTTGATAGTGCCTAATGATTCTTCTGAACTTGTTTTTATTTTTTTTTTCTCAGTATATTAGAAATCTGTTAGGGAGTTCTGTTCTTTTAGTGGTGCAAAACTGATCAATTTGCAGCAAGATGGCTGACTTCATTATTAAACAGAAATACCATATTTTAATTTGCTTAGGCATGATGACATGGTACTGGCTTTGTATTCTGCAAATAAAATAGTGTTTTCCTCAGGCACTGTGTGAAGTGTACAAGATCCTATTTAAAAGTTAGATGGTAGAAGAGTAAACTTTTATTTGGGCCAGAACTTAAATCTAAGTTGAAAGGACATGCCAGGTGAAGTTTTGCATAGCTGATGTTTGCAGACCATGGCAGAATTTGACATACAAAATTGTCAGCTTGATATTTTAGTAGCAATTGCTTAACATGTACTTGGCTATATTCTGAAAATTGGGTCATAAGTGCTTTGGTTTTTTATCTTAACTCTGCTAAATGAATGAGTACAAAATCCTACAAAATGTTTTGCTGTGTTCACCATCTGAGATGCTTTGAATGAAAGCATGGCTTCAGGCACATTATCTACATATTCCTGACCAGAAATCCTGACCTCATATTTGGGTCTTTGAGTTCCATCTGCTTGTTCTTTACTTGAGGGCAAGTATAATTTTGGTAAAAACAAAGCACAGCATGAGTAGGAGGTTCTGACTTGGGTATCCTTCCATGAAACACTTGTGGTCCTTCAAAAGAGCAGGGTGAATGTTCTTCAGCTTTAGTTCCAAACTTTTCTTCTGTGCTTATAAGCAGCACCCCCTCTACTCAGCACAGGTGAGGTCATCTGTAGTGTTGTGTCCAGTTGTGGGGTCCCCAGTAAAAAAGAGACTTGAGCATACAGGAAAGAGTCCAGAAAGGTCCATTAAGGTAATTCAGGAACCAGAGCATCTTGCTGATAAGGAAAGGCTGAGGAAGCTGGGGCTGTTAAGCCTGGAGAAAAGGTCTGTGGCAACTTGTGTCAATTTTTTATAACTATTTGAAGGGAAGATGTAAAGAAGATGGACCTAAGCTCTTCTCTGTGTGATGGGACAAAAGGAGATGGACACAAACTGAAGCAGAAGAGGTTCCCTCTAAATATCATGGAACACTTTTTACTGTGAGGACAGGCAAGCATGGCACAAGTTGTCCAAAATAATTCTGGAGTCTCCATCCTTGAAGATACTCTAAAACCTTCTGGTCATGATCCTGGGTGACTGGCTCTTGGTGGCCCTGTGTGAGCAGGGAGCTTGATGGAAAGACCTAGAGGTGCCTTCCAGCCTCTACTATTCTGTGCAGTTCAAGGAGATAAGACTCTGGAAAGAAATTCTGACAGAGGTTATGAGTATTATCTATCTACAGCTAAAATGGTTACTTTAAAAAGCACAGTGTGAAATGTGGTGTTTGGTTTGACAGAAGTCCTGGACTAACATCCACGAGCATGCCCACATGCTGATTCCCACTCCGGATAAAGATGACGACGATCCTGTCCGTGTCGATTACTCGCGCTTTATCCATCTGAGCGTTGTTCCCACCAGAGCTACCCCACTCCCAGCTCTAGGGTGAGTGTGCTGGGCTGCTGCTGCTCTGTCTTCCTCCTGTTTAATGAGCCAAGACTAAACATTGATCTCTTTTAGCTGGGCAAACAGGGATGATGTATGGAAAAACATGATAAACAAAGAAGAGACCTACGTGAGGGATAAATTCTACATGCAAAGGCACCCCCAGCTGCAGCCTAAGATGAGAACCATCCTTCTAGACTGGCTAATGGAGGTAAGCTTTTCTGTGCTTCTGAGTGTTTCAAGTGTGCTTTTGTTGAGTGCACTAATAACTGTCATGAGTGCACTTCAGGAGCATGTTTAGCTCCAGATACTTGTCTTCATCTTAAATTTTGTCAATGAATGACACCAAACTTAAAGAATATATGATGTACTGAGCTGATGATTTTCAGACTGTCAATACATTCTGTTACTCATTTAGATTGATAGTGGGCAATAATCAATTTGTCCCTAACACAGGGTAAGCTTTTAAGGTCATACTGCAGACAAAGGCTGAACAAATAATTACAAAAGTCACTGTAAGAAGGAAGGTGGGTAGTTCTGAGATCAGATCCATCTCCTGGCCTTTTTATCTGTTTTTGTCATGCAGAATGTGCTACAGCTGCTCTTGTGTCTGAGTCTGTTTCACTATTTGGATGACTTGGTGGCATAATCCTTGTTCTTTGTTGTAAAGTGCTTATGAGAATTTTCTCTTTTAGGTGTTGGAATAATGGATCTTTGCAAAAAATGAGGAACTGATGTTCTGACATTTTTGGAATATGTGCCTGAATTTCCTAGAAGGATTTTCACTCTGATCTGTTTTTTTTCTTGGAAGTTAGTGTAATGACAGTCATCTTGTGTCAAAGGAAACTGTTTAACTCTTGCAGTTAGTTAACATGTTACTTCACAATAGCAGTGAAGTAGAAAGCCAATATAAATTTTATGTCTATCTTAATGCCTTTTTTTTTGGATACATATGTAGCATCTAGTTTTGACTTTTTAACACTGTTCTTGACCTTTGTAATCTCTGTCTGTCCAGGTTTGTGAAGCCTACAAACTTCATAGAGAAACTTTTTATTTAGCACAAGATTTCTTTGATCGCTTTATGGCAACGCAACAGGATGTTGTAAAAACACTATTGCAGCTTATTGGTGTCACTTCTCTATTCATAGCAGCAAAGCTTGAGGTAAGTGTCTCCAGCTTTGCTTGCCATAAAAATCTGAATGGACACACAGCAGAATTCTTGGATGCTGGATGTATTGTGGAAAGCTTTATGGAGTTACTTGCTGTAATTTTTTTTCAACTGGGAGACAACAAAGATTTTTTTTTGTTTGTTTGTTTTCAATATTCCTGGTTTTTTTAGAAGTGGGTAAAATTATGCTGGGATGTAATCTAGTTTTCTCATTAGAGAATTCAGTGTTAGAGTAAATCTAAAGTTTTAGTTGCAGTTGCTAAATGAATTTTTGGCTGGCTGCTGTATACAGAGACCACTTGTTGCAATTTCATTGCAATAGAGTACCTACTGCATGATAGTCTGAGCTATTATTTACTAGAACATTTTGAACTACTAACATACACAGTGCTTTAAGTTCTTAGTTGTTTAAAAGAGCTGATGTTCAGTCTGTTCTTAAGCAAGGAATAAAAGGCCTTTTCTTTAGGGTGCTTAAAAAAAAATCCTGGTGTCAGTTGTGATGCAGTCACAGTGGTGCTGTAGTCAAATAATGTAGGTTTGTACTGATCCATCCAAAGTGAGAGTTGAAGGCTGTGATGGACAAGAAATCTGTGTCTATTAAAGGCAGAGAACACAAGATTTAAAATGGGGCAATAAGGAACTATCCCCTCTCCCCTTTCTGTTTTGGCAGCCTGAAACAGTTGTTGTTCTGTTTATTTCTTTACTTTTACAAAAAGTAACACATGAATGTAATTGCAACCTATTCCACAGATTAAATACTTGATCCCCTATCTTTCAGGAAATTTATCCACCAAAGTTGCACCAGTTTGCCTATGTTACAGATGGAGCCTGTACAGAAGATGAAATCATCAGTATGGAATTGATCATTATGAAGGTAATATTTACAAGTGGAATTAGTTATTAGAAATGTATAGCATAATCAGACTAAAAGCAGAGCTTCTCAGTTAACCTTAGGTGCTGCTAAGAGGCACAGTTTCTCTTGCTAATTAGAAAGCAGTGTTTTCTTTAGGTAACAAGTGATCTAAGCATCCACCAGTATGTGTATTAACAAAATTATTTGTTCCCTGGCTGTATCAGCAGGTAGAGCTACAGGAGAGTATTTGATTTGCATGTTCTAAAGATGCCTTAACCAACTGGGATTAGAGCTTTTGATTGTTTAACCATCTTGCATGGTTTAAGTTAGGAACTTTATTGGCACTGAAATCTTGTGTATGTCTGTTCTTTCAGGCTCTTAATTGGAACTTAAATCCACTGACAGTTGTATCATGGCTAAACATTTACCTGCAAGTTGCATATTTAAATGATCTTTATGAGGTAATGCTGCCACAATATCCACAGCAGATATTTGTACAAATAACAGAGGTGAGACTGATTTCCTTCAAATGCTGTTTCACCTGAACAAGTGTTTTTCTCTCATGCTTATTCAACATCTCTTGTCTTTTAGCTCTTGGATCTCTGTGTGCTGGATATTGGCTGCTTGGAATATACCTATGGAATACTTGCAGCCTCTGCTTTGTATCACTTCTCCTCATCTGAGTTGATGCAGAAAGTTTCAGGTATTGGCATTTATAGATTTAATCTTGTATGTTGACAAACATTGTCTTGATTCAGGCAGATAAGCCTGTGTCTTGTGTTGCAGGTTATGAGTTCTGTGAGATAGAGGACTGTGTGAAATGGATGGTCCCATTTGCCATGGCTCTGAGGGAAGTAGGAAGCTCCAAACTCAAACACTTTAGTGGGATAGCTCCTGAAGATTTGCACAATATACAGACACACATCAACAGCTTTGATTTGCTGGTATGTATGTGCAAACAAAGACAAAAAGCTGTCTGTGAAGTCTCTGAAGTCTTGCTTCTTTGGTTTGAACATACAGTTAGCTTAAGAAATGCATGAGCAGGCTGAGACTGAGTGTATTTAGATTACAAAAGTTATAAAGTTGTAGTCCAGATACAAAATTCTTGAGACAAAGACTTTTCTTGGGACTGACTTGTTCAGTATTTTATTTAAAAAGATATGCCTTCAGCCTCTCATATGAAAATTTGACTTCTGATTACCCTAGAAATCAGAAGCATTTCTCTACCCTTTGGGGTACTTCAAATACCATGTGTTAGACCATTCTCTCTAGGAAATACCACTAATAGAGTCTTGTCTGATCTGGAGAAAAACAAAGATTGATCACTTGAGACTGATGTGCTGGGATTGTTACGTGACAGTGGTCACTGACAAGCAGTGGACCAAGAGTGGTTTTTAGTGTGAGAAACTTGTAGAGGATCAAAATCTTGTTCAAAGAATTGTGGTTTAAGCTATTGGGGTTAGTTTTTCTCTTAAGGTTATTGAATTCTAGGTGGAAGTTGAAGTTCTTTCTGCTCAATTATTTCTCCATTTTGCTTTCTTGAAGGCACAGGAGTGTGTGTGTGTTATGAATGCCTAATGCTAATCATCAGATTCCAAAAATGAATACTGATCACTTTGAGTTGTACTACAAGTAACTACTGTGTACTGTGTGATTTATCAGTTACTGTTAGGAGAGTTAGATATGGATATGCATATGCATTTCCAGATTAACAGTCCATCAGATCATAAAACACTGAATTCTGTTGCTCTGTTGCATAGGCACACCAAAGTAAAGATTTAATTTTTTTTTCCCTCTTTTTCATGTGCTTTCAGGACAGAGCTCAAGCAAAACAAGCCATATTGGCTGAGCAAAATAGGACTTCACCTTTCCCTACTGGTGTCCTTACACCACCACAAAGTAGTAAGAAACTGTCTTCTGGACTGCAATCAATCTGACTTTAGGAACTGTTGGTGGACAATTTGCTCAAGTGCCTGTTCTGCTGGTTTTAGCTCCTGCTCCATTACAGAAATGCTGCCAGTGAAGTTCATAAGCTTTCACGGAATCTGAAAAGGAAACCTTACTTTCATCTGACAGAAGTTTTTCTATTTGAAATAGTTTTATTGAATGTTAAAGTATTTTAAAGAAATGGATCAAGTACACCAGCCACTTGAAAGAACACTGAAGTGTGCTCCAGATGCTGCTACGGAGGGTGATGCTTGATCAACTGTTCAGAAAAAGGGCTTGAAGTTTAAATTAGTTACTGTGCCTGTTTGTCCTTTGGGTAATCTGCAGATTTCTCTCCCTTGTTGACAAATGGGCAAAAAGTGCTGTGGAAAACAACATTTCAAAGCCTCTTTTTCGAATGGTTGGCTTACAACTTGATGCCTTTTAAAAATCTCTTTACTGTAAAAGCTGCTATGTCTCTGTGTATTCATTTTTAATAAAAATGCTGTCTAAGACAGCTGGTTTTATGTATATTTCTATATTTCTTTTAACTATGATCAGTTAAGGTTTTTTCAGACTGTGACCATTAATAAGTGTGGGAGTTGGGGATGAATAGTGTAGTAACTATTGCTTTATTTATTTACCACTATTGGCTTATCCATGGAAACTTTTATTTGGATACTAAGGTAAAATTGTCATGTTGGTCTACTTGGATTTCCTCTAGCCAGGTGCAGGAGGCTGGGGAGGGGATAATAGACATGACAAAGTACATGGGGAATTAACACTCTGTAATGATCAGCTTACTGGGAAATTCTTGAATCCGGTTGTCTAGATTGTTACCCTGAGGTGATCAGTAGGAAAAGTCTACCTCTTCCTAAAAAGTCATTTAAACATTGGGGGTTTGGCACAGTATTTGACAAACAATCATGTGTGCAGAGTTTAATTCTGGAGAGGTATGTGCCTTGTTACAGGAAAGTCTTTGACTTTTGCAATGTGAGAATCACAGAGGTCCTAGTGGGACGTTTTCTGGAAACTCATGATTCTGGAGAGAAGGGGAGCACAGAAATAAATGGTTCTTTGTTTTTTGTGTGTTTTTTGGTGCTTATTTTGAAGGACTGTTCCATAACACTGAAAACTTTTGTGAGACTACCAGGGTTCCTCATGTCCTGCTGCAGATAACTTAAATGCGACATTTAATATTTCAGGAAGCTTCTCTTCTGTTGTTGGTTAGATTTTTTTTTTTAAAAAAAACAATAGTTCCCAGTCAGGCTGCTTTTGATTATTTTAAGTTATTCTACTATTTTCTCTTCCCTGACCCAGTATTCTGATAAATGTTAAAGCTTTAATGTAATAAAAATGCCTATGGTAATTAACGGTAAGCAAGTTCTTTGGTGCTGCTGGCTTTTTTCCTTGCAATGAATGGTTGTAAGTTCTGTGTTAACAAGTGCAAATGTGAGCTGAACATGTTTGCTGGTGCCAGTTTAGAGAGGTTTTAATTTCTCAGAGAATTGCATGCCCTAGACAAGGGGGATGTAATTTTTGCTGATTATCAAAGGATTTACCAAGGCTTATTTTGGTGATTTGTCCTTAAATGTAGAACACAAAATGGGGGTGGATGAGAGAAACTAATCCTCCTGAAAGGTAGTCTCCAGGCTTAATTCCTAAATCAGCAACCATGCTTCAGTGCTAGGCCTTTTGGTGTTTATTTTCAGATCTTAGTCCCTTTTAGATGTTTCACAGCAAAACCACAATTCCATTTTTTAAATTTCTAGTTGTCCTCTTCAAAATGGGGATTGTATTTAACTGTTCAAGAAAATATCCCATAGCAATATTAGAGATAGGGGAAAGTCTTAACTTTCAGTTGAAGCTGAATATTTAGCTGTGGTTAATACCTATGCAAGAGTGTCTGTAGATGTTCCATGTGTTCCTGAGCTGTGTGGGAAACCAGGAGCTGAGAGACTGATACACCTGTAAATGAAACTTGTTCAGACAACAGTCCTCTCTCCAGGTGTGATCTCTGCTTCAGATGGTAATTCTGTGAATTTGACAATTCTTTCTTCTGTGCAAGGCCAGCCTCCTTTATTCTGATGGAAGACAGTGTGTTCAGAATGTGGAGATGGTGATTTGCAGCTCCCCAGGTAGGAATGCTGTCACATCCTAACTGAGGGTGGGGGGGCTACCTTGAGAGCTATTTTCTTACTTTCTCACCTTTTATAAGAATTGTTTCTGGTTTTCTATTGCAACACATGGATACTGTGTTTTCTGTCCAGTGCTGTCTTTCTAGGGTGGATTGAAAAAAAAAAAATGGCATTGGTTACCACAAGCTGAAAAGAAGTTATTTAGAGGAGAAGAGTACAGGTAATTTTAAGGAAGATAGTTGTCCCTATTAGAAAAAAAGCCATCCACCTCCAAGAGGGAGTTGCCTCCCTTTTTATTTGCTTGTGGATCCTATTCTAAATTTTGTTCCTGGCCCAGTCTGGTAGGGGGAAGTCAGCTCTGCCTGGCTAGATAAGAGAAAAAGGTTTGGGGTGTTGGGCTGAAGTTTGTGCAAAGAAGATAGGCTGATACCAAATATTCCTGCAGGCTCTGACCTCAGGTGTGTCACCCCAAGAGGTGGGGAGAGGCCTCCAGGAGGGAACAGCCCCAGGGTGATGCAGGAGGAGTAGCACTGGGCCATCCTGAGAAAGCAATTTAGCTGTGCAGTGCTGCACGCTCCTCAACTGGAAACTGTCTCTCCTTAATAGCTCCAGACCAGCATAAAGCATGCTGCAAAGTAAATTGAATTTGCAGTAACCCAGGTGGTGCATGATTATCTTCTCCTCCTGAAAGGTTTGTCATAACAATGCATCAAACCCTCACCTTGGTCTGAAAGCTGGGGGCATCAGAGAAACAACAACAGGAATGAATCCAGTGCTAATTTTGCATTACTGCTGCTGTGAAATTGGAAGTTGGGGGTTGCTGTGGGTGTATTGAAGGAAATAGCCCCAAATGAGTGAGCTGAGGCTGCAGTTGTGAGCTGGGGTGGAGGGGAACAGGGCTGGTGATGAGAAGAAAGGATGGAGGCATGGTGGTCCCCACTGAGCCAGCCAGATGTTCAGCTCCTGTAAATGCTGTAGGTACCTAACAGAAATAGTTACTGGTATAAATAGTTCACAGAAATAGCTGTGCATGGCTTGTCTGCCCTAAAGCACGAGGGTGTTTTCTCTGGTTCTATTTCTAGGTCTCAGGTCAGCATCTCCTCCTGGTTCTCAGGAATTGCAACATGAGGGGTTTGTTACATCCCTGCTTGCTCAAGGTGGAGGCAAGAGCCAGCCCTCAGGCCTGGCTCAGGGTTCTCTCTGTTCCTGGGTGCTGTTTGCTGCCCACAGCTCAGCCCAGCAGCCTGAGTGCAGGAGGCTGGCTGGGTGGGACACTCTTCTTCAGCCAGGCTGTCAGGGCACACCTCACTGCCAGTGTTTGAGGCTCACAGCACCATCCACTCCTGGAGGAAGTGTCAGGGAACCTGAACCTTGCCTTGGGAGTTGCCATAGGCTGCAAAGGGCTTTTTCCAGGCTCTATTTGGAGTAACACCTGCAAGGCAAAGCCTTGTGGAACAGCTGGGGTCAGTGTGCAGTGCAGCAGGGGGCTGGTGAGCGTGCAGGTTGACAATGGATGTTCATGCCACTTCCCCTAGTCTGTTGGCATGAACCTTCTGTTCTGGGGATTCAGAGAACTGCTCTCTCTGGGTATTTAACAACAAGCATTTAAAACACCAGATTATTTATACTCCATCTTCCACAAGCCTCTACTATCAAAAAAAAAAAGTGACACTGACACATGCTGTGAAATAGCACAGGTTAGCTTTGTCTAGCCTTGAATTTGCTGGGGATTAACAACAGCTCTGCCTTGCTGGCAAGGCCAGGGGCAGCTTGGCCTGGACTCTGGTCTCTGTTCAGGTTTGGCATTTTAAATAGGGGATGTAGTTCTGTCATGTGCTGCCTGTGGCAGGAAGCAGCCAGGGCTCTTCCCCTTCTGGTCATCCTGCCCTCGCCCCAGCCATGGGGTGGCCAGACAAGGTGGACAAACTGAGAGGTTTGGGGGCTGTATTTTATTTTTCTGTGTCTGTGAGATGGCAGAAGAAAAGCAAGTACAAATATGAGCAGACTTTCATGTTCATTTCTTGTTGTTATAGCAATTTGTGAAACTTTTCTGCTTTGAAGTTAAAATTACAGCAGAGCATCCACCTGGCTTGAGTTGATGAACAGTGAGAATTTTGATGATGATCCTGTGCTCTTTCAGCCACGCTATCTGCAAGCCAGCTTTAAAGTACAAAATGTGTTTCTCTCAAATTTTGAGTAGTCCACTCTTGCCACAACTTGGACATAATCAATCATTTAAGACTGCAGAATATTGCAATGCTATATGAGCTATCCCCTTTCAATCTCTTGGAATAAGAAGTTTATGTTCAGCAGAAAGGGCAGGTTTGTATATGAAGCTTTTCACTTCTGTTAAAGGTGAGTTTCACATTAGAAAAAGAAAGGAAGTGTTCTTTGTAGGCAGAATAAAACCAGGGATTTCAAAACTCCACAGACTGGCTTGTTGGAGGGCAAATCAAACGAGGTGGCTATCAAGGAAGGAAGGAAAACCTCTCTGATCCCAGGGGCTTTGGTCCTACAGATGCTGCCAATTCAGGGGAGCACAGTGTCTACTGGAGGTGCAAATCTTGAAAACTGGGTTTGTTTTACCAAGCCAAACATATTCTCATGTAACTCATATAGTAAGAAAGCAAATGTTTTTATAATGAACTGATTTTTTGATTTTCAGCATGATGGCAATAATATTCAAGGAGGAAAATTATGAAATCCTAAATGTTTGCCTCAGCATATGTGTTTGCCTGGGATATGAGAAAAAATTATGTGTGGAGCTTTTCCCACCTGTGCCTGTTCTGTCAGATGTGCCCCCCAGCCTTACTCCTGGCGTGGAGGAGAGCAGTGCCTGACAAGAGCTGTCTTTATTTGAGGGGAAAAGGTTTTCGTTATCAGCCTGTGCTGTTATAAGTCTCAAATGTTAACTTCTGCCTTGGCTTGGGTAAAGAAGTAAGAGTTTTGTTGCTTTCTTAAATTCCCATGACTATTGGAAAAAGAGAAGTTACTTTGTTTATAGACAGTGGCTGGGGAGGGGAAATGCTTCTGTAAATCTAAATGCACTTAATGTCTTTCTGGCAATACTACAATTGGTCACTCTTCATTTAAAAATCAGTATTTGGTCACATATATTATACTTTTATGCTATAAAGGCAACATCAAAGCATCAAATGTTTGGGTCTCTCACAAACTGTATACAGTAGCATTCCTTGGAAATGAAATAATGGGTTGAGATCTCAATCTAGAGCTAAACAATTGTTTAGCTCTCAATCAAGAGCTAAACAATTTTCCTGACAGAGAAAAGCAACAAGCCTAAACAATTTCTGGAAAATCATGCAGTTATCATGTGTGTGGGGTGGCTGTTTTTCCTGGTGCTAAAAGCAAAGCTGGGTCTATTTTCTTCCTTTGGGGGGCAGATTCTTTCAATTTCAGTAGGAGCCCAAAGTAACTTATGTACAGATGTGTTTCTAGAAAGAAGCTGTTGGTGACACAAGGATGGGAAGTCCCCTAAAGCTGACAGGGTGAGAGTGGCTGGTGTGCCTGAGCAGGGACCAGACACTGCTCTGGGTCTAGGACTGCTGTTCTTAACTATGGATGGAAGAGGCCTCCCATACAACTAAAAATAAGTGGCTTGGCTGGAAAGAAGAGAATAAAAATATAATGAAACTGTGTAGGAATGTGTTTGGGCTCCTCCCAAGGCAAAAGGAGAAGTAGGGACAGCTGTGACTTGCTCAGGTTATCGTGTTCAGACTCCAGTTACACAAACTTACCTATGGTGTGCTCTGTGTGCAGCCAGGATAAATGGTTTGAGCTGTCTTGGACTGGATCCCAGAGCAGCAGCATCAGATGGAGAAGAGTAATATGGTGCTTTGTTTTGCAGTTCTGTGCAAGGATTTTTTTGAGGGAGGGCACTCTATCAGGGTACCAGCCTCTGTACCTCAGCCCAATTTTTCTACATATCAAGAGTTATTGTCCATTACAAGACTTAAAAGATAACTTTTATCTTTTCATCCCATTATCCATTTCCAGTTCTTAGCAGATGCCAATGCCATTTTTGGGCTGTACAGCTCACGGTGAGGTTTGGTTGTTACACTTGGGTTTAAGATCAGTCTGAGAATAAACAAGTTGCTTCTCACCTCAGCCAGACCTGCCAAATGCTGCTGTCTGATGTGGGTAAAGCTGATGTTTCTGGGCTTGCAGGAGGCACCCCTCTTACCTCTGCCAGAATGATGATGATGGTGATGTTATTTGAGCACAGGAGAGGGCAAATGAAAACCTTTTTACATCTCTGATTGGGAAGTCTGGTTGTCAGCCTCGTGAGAGCAGAGAAAAATGTTTTCGTTTTGGCCAAAATCTTGCAGAATGAAGGATGCTCTGAGGAAAGGTTAGCTGATCCTGCATGCTGTTATTAGTATTCTGGGCTTCAGTCAGGAGATTAATAATAGCCACAGACAGTGTCTCTTCATATTAAAGTGTCTTCACATGAGTAGTTTGGGTGAGTGCAAAAGGACTGCAAGGCACAAGCAAGCTGTCTTGTCTCGCCCCAGCTGACAATGAGTCAACACTTTAATATAAAGAACAGACAGTTGGTAACAGTCATTAACATAACAAAGTGCCCTATAGATCACTCCAAATTCATCTGACTGGTTTTAAGCAAATGTTTTCCCCTGAGAAGTGGCAACGGAACAATTTGTTGGATGTTTTGCTGCCTGGGCCACCCTGTTCTGCTGGGAGTGGGAGAGGTGCTGCTTGTGGGATGGCTGCTCCAGACACCCCTAAATAGGGGGTGGTATTTGCTTGCAGTGACTGGGTTGGTTGGTTGGTTTTTAAACCTGATTTCCTACCAAACCTCAACTCATGGGGTTTTTTTGTGGTTCCTCTCCCCCCTTCCCTGTCTCATGGCTTCCATTGGATAACTTAAAGAAGATCTGGCTTCTGCCAGTGCAGGTGAGAAGAAAAAGGAGTCAGACAAGCTACTGATCCCCTGTGAAGGAGCAGCACAGGCTCATCCACCGTGCTCTGTGCTTGGCCACAGCCTGGAGGAGTGATGGTGGAGGCTCTGTGCTGGCAGGATCAAAGGTGGGAAGAGAGGAAGCAGGAACTGGGGCTGTAGCACTGGCAGATGTGATGCCCATCTGGCACTGGAGTGGGCTGAGCCTAAGAGTAGCCCCAAGGAGGGAGGACATGCCATACACAAAAGCAGGTTTGTTACTGGTCCTCAGGGAGGAATTTGCATGACTTCCTTGCATTCCACTGTGCTGGGAGGATGCAGGGGATACACTGGTGCAGCACACCAGGAGGCCATCCTGCATCTGCCCAGAGCAATCCAGTGGTGCTGTTGCTGTAACTTCCATGTGTTTTTGGGCTGTGGTAGGACTCCAGGCTTCTCCTACCATTTCCAAGGACTGCCTGCCACTGGCACAAGCTCTGGAAGTGCCAGCAGCTGCAGTGGGTATGCATCCTGCTGCTGCCCAGTGGGCTTTCTCCCCAGCTGCCTGCCCACAGACAAACCACCTCTCCAGGGGCTGCTGTCACAGAAAGAGTTGGCTCCAGAGATGAAAATCATGGGAATCTGGGGCACTGTGTGCTGGCTGAGTGGCACCACAGGTGAAGTTACTACAGCAACCCAGGCAGGGGCTGCTTTGAGAGGCATCACTTCCCTGCTGTGACTGACTTGGCAGAGTGCCTGCGGGCGGATGGCACCTCGAGGGTGGCTGCAGGCACATGGGATGCCTGGGGCTGGGCTGGATTTTTTGGGATACCTGGGGTTTTTGGGACGGCTGGGTTTTTTTGGGATAGCTGGGGTTTTTGGGGCAGCTGGGTTTTTTGGATGGCTGGGGTTTTTGGGACGGCTGGGTTTTTTTGGGATAGCTGGGGTTTTTGAGGCAGCTGGGTTTTTTGGATGGCTGGGGTTTTTGGAACAGCTGGGCTCTTTGGGATGGATAGGGTTTTTGGGGATGGATGGGCTCTTTGGGGATGGCTGGGGTTTTTGGGGTGGCTGGGTTTTTCAGGATATCTGGGCTCTTTGGGATGGCTGGGTTTTTTGGATGGCTGGGGTTTTTGGAACAGCTGGGCTCTTTGGGATGGATAGGGTTTTTGGGGATGGATGGGCTCTTTGGGGATGGCTGGGTTTTTTGGGATGGATGGCTATGGCACCTGCTGCACACCTGCATGAGAGAGAAGTGCCAGACTCTCCCCAGCTGTGGTGTCAGAGGGGAGCCAGAGGAGCTGCCCCAGCCCCGCCTGTGCCACCAGGCAGGGTGGCCGTGCGTGCTGGCGGTCATTCCTGCGGGTGCGTCCCTGAATGTCCCTTTGTGCGGGGCTGCTGTGCTGGGGGCTGTGCTCCTGCCCAGGAGGGCTGGAAGGTGGGAGCTGGGGGCCCTGGCCATGGCGGGGGATGCTCGGCGGCCCCACGCTCATCGAGTTAATTGGGGCTGCGGCGCGGGCCGAGGAACGCGGCACCGCCGCGATTCTCACGGCGCGGGGAGGCTCCAGGCCGGCCAAATCATTAGCGTCAATTAAGTACAGAATGTGTGCATTACTGACATGTTATTGTTAGGGCTCCAAAGGAAATATAATTAATAAAAGCCCCCCCGCCCCCCAGCAAGAGGCAGCGCTTTGTGCTCCCTGCCGGCACCGTCTCTCTCCTCCCGCAGCCCCGCGCTCCCTTCTGCAGCCTCGGACAGCGTTAACATCGGAATTAACATAAATTCACTTTCTGAAATCTGTTCACATGTATAATGTTGCTGTAACTTCGCCTGATCATTGCATTTTTTTCTGCCAGTTTGAGCTCGGTGAGGGGTTTCTTCTTTTTTCAAGTGATACCAAACATAGACCCATTATGCTGCAAAAAATCTCATATTTGTTTAATGATTTCCCATTGGTATCTTTGTTGCTATGAACCAAAGCATTAAATAGAAGCCAGCACGTTAATGCCATGTTGTTCTACATAATAAATTTGAATATCCCCCGATGAATATTTTTAACAGGAGTTTTCTGAATAAAATGCATATGTGCCAGGGTATTACTAATTACTTGAAATCAGTTTTTGACATTTAATGTTGACATCTGAAATATTTCCTTTAATTTTTGGTTGCTTCTGCAAACAGAAATGATGGCATTCGTCCTAAGGAAGGCTGGGTGGACAAATAACGCTTTTACTCACAATGAAATGAAAAGCAATAAAGAAAATGTGTTAAATGTCAACAGTAAAGCATATCTCCTCTCCACGTATTATGAGGAGAATATACCCCAAAATATGCATCCACACAAAAAAAATCCTTCAAGTGACTTAATACGTTTGAATATTAATGGTTTGAGTGTTAATCCATTGCAATGGCTCAGTTTTTTTTCAAAATTGGCTATTTAAATACATTATTACCTCCATAAATTCTCTATGGTCACTGTGGTAGCCATAGCATGAAAAATAATCATCATAAATCTGAATTTACAAAATATCTCCAAAAATTGCACGGTTTTGCTGAGAGAAACAGAAGATGAAGTGTGTATTATTTAACTCGATAGATTTCTGTCCTTGCAGGAGCTGCTTGTCTGAAAAACCAGCAGATGGAGTCTGCTGGAGGACACAGGGCCTGGCAGCAGCCTGGGAGAGCAGCTCGGTTTTACCCTGAGAGATGAGCTCTGGACACCTCTGCTGAAGAAGGTGGTGGATGCTGCAGCAGCGACCTCTGCAGAGAGCAGCTTTTAGACTCTGTTTTTGTTAAAGTAACCACGAGGAAAACCATGAAGCCCTTCCACACTTCTGCATCCCTGGACACGTGTCTGTCCCTGAATGTCCTGGGGTGTATTTGTGGTCAGCAGCTGCTGGGATGCTCCTGGCACAGAGCTGGCCCTTCCACAGCAGTGTGGAAAAGCAGAGGGAGAGGAGAGGGTGCTGTGGCTTCTCAGTGCTCCCCTTGACACTTTGCCATGACAGAAGGAGGGTTGTGATCAGGGTGTTGGCAAAAAGCAGCGGCCAGCAGGAGCTGCAGGAGAACCATGGGCATCCCTGGTGTCCCAGAGCAGGGGCATTGGGGCTGGCATGGGAGCAGCAGTGCTTTAAACAGAGCGGGGAAAGGCTGCTCCACCTCTTTCTCCATTGCCAAGATATCTGTTCCTCATCATTTTCAGCTTGTGCCCCTGAAGACTGCTCTCAGCCACACCTCAAGGTCCTTGTGCAGGTATCTGGGGATGTTACCTGCTTCTGGATTTCTTTGGCTGCACTGTCACTCAGCTAATAGTGTTCAACAAAAGTGGACCTCTCTGAACCAACATTTGCCAAGGCTGGGGACATGCTGACCCACGTTAATCAATGAGAAGTTTTGCTGTTACTCTTCTCTTTCACCTGAGCCCTTACAAGTGCAGTAACACTGTCTCAGTCAGATGATGCACCCAGGCTCTTCAGCCACACGAGTGGTACAAGGACAAGGAAAGAAGCCAAAGGTCTGTTGAGTCCTTCCCAAGCCCTGAGAAGGGAGACAATGCAGCAGCTCATGAAGGAATGTGCCCTGGCAGCAAGTACAGTATGGACACCCCCTTTCACAGGGGGCAGGGTCCAGACAGACCTGTGTATGCAGGGACTGGTCCTTGCCTGGCTTGGAGGCATCTGTATAGGCCTAGGAATATAGCAGTGGGATTAGCTTTGCTGCTAAACCCTCAAAAAGCTGAGCACCCTGTGAATTACAGCCTCTCCTTTCATATCTGCAGCTGAGTTTGACATATGTAGCTGCAGCTGGCCCTACCTCAACAGTTTTATTTGATAAATCTGATTGATGAGGGTTTTTTAATTCCTCTCAATCTATTTAAATTAAAGAAAAAAGGAGAGAGAGAAGCTGAAAAGTGCTGTAATTGCGAGGGAGCACAAGAGAAACCTACAGCCAGCAGGCATGCTTCAAAGGGAGCAGGGCCAGCCAGAACCCTTCAATTGCTGGCTAGTGAGGGCTTCCAACGTGCCCACAAGGTAGCTGTGTTTTCACTCTGATCCCCACCAAAAGAGCTTAATGGGAAGACCCTGAGGGGGTTGATGCATGTGCCTCTTCAGTCTGGAGAGCAGAGGCTGTGGCTGGAGCAGAGGCCAGGGGTGGCTCTGGTGAGGTAGGGTGGCTGTGCTGGCACCAGGAACCCCCTGCCCAGGGCACAGCCCCTGCCTCCCCTGCTGCCCTCGGGGCACTGCTGGGCTGGGTAGCAAGGAGAGCTTTGCTCCTCGAGGAGCCAGGGACCTGCTGGGTGCCCAGAAAGCCCCAAGGCTACAGAGCAGCCTGCCCGTGCCAGGGGCATGGGGAGCCCTCCTCCCTGGGCTCCTGGGGCACCCGGTGTGTGCTCCAAGCTCCCTGGGCAGCAGCAGAAACCCGGCTCTCCTGAGTCCCTGAGTCACTGCTCTGTGCTCTGTGCCCACCCACACAGCCATGTGGCCCCTGGCTGGGCTCCTGGACGAGCTTGGCCAGCTGCCTGCACACCCTCCTGCTGCCTCACTGCATCAGACCCTTCCCAGCCATGCCTCTGTCCCTCTGTGCCATCCCCCTCCCATCCATCCCTCTGTCCCTCTGCGCCATCCCCTTCCCATCTATCCCTCTGTCCTCTATCCCTCTGTCCCATCCATCCCTCTGTGCCATCCCCCTCCCATCCATCCCTCTGTCCTCTATCCCTCTGTCCCTCCATGCCCAAGGAAGGGGGCACACAGAGCAGCAGCCTTGCCTGGCTTTCCCACTGCCTTCCCCAGCCTGCTCCCTGGTGTCACTGGCAAATTAAGCAACTAATTTTCATTAGTGTCAATGCACCTTGCACCTAACTCTAAACTACCAATTAAAGTTATCGATTCTGATCAGCAAAGGTACTAAATTCCCCCTGGAACTGAAAAAGCAGGTACTAAATGTACAGAGACAATCTGTTTAATGCAGCCACAGACTACAGCAACTCATTCATCATCTTTGCACCTCTGCAAGCACTAATCCCAGGGATGTGTGTCTGGACACACTCCTGTGTGCTTGGAGTCTTCTTCTTTCATCTGACTGGGACAGGTTTGAGCTGTGAATCTCCAGCTGCTGCCCCTAACAGCTCCTCAGAAACAGGTTGATATTTTTTGGTTCAGCTGATTCATTCCACAGGATGATTAATTTGTGTGTAAAGACAATTTTGTGTTTATTGGTTTGGGACATGAGAATTTATCCCTCTATTTCCTGATCCTGCAAACAGAGGTAGTAGCAAGGGGCTGCTCTTTTTCACTGACTTCTGCTGTGGATTCTCACCTGGCATTTCTCACTCTGCTCACTGAATTTGGTCCTTAGCTTGCATTCCACAAGGCATCAGTCCATATAGCTGCACTCTGGAGAAAGTATTTAATATTTTTACCTTCTAATTGCATCTGGCTGAAGGTTGCATCCAAAGAGTCATTGATTCTTAGGGTAATTTGTCCTGGAATATACAGAAAAAAAGGTGCTTCATCCTCTGTTCTTTGGTCTGAGCTGGTTCTGGAGGCAGGACCATCAGCATTGCTGTGCAGCAGGAGTGACCTGTGTCTGCCTGATGCATTGCAGCAGTTTAAGTAGCTAATAGTGTGTTCCAGCTAAGAGTGAGGGAGAATATGAAAGAATATTATAATTGTGCATAACAGAAATTTCTATAATTAAAAATAGAATTCTCTGGCATTGGAGCAGAAATAGCAATTTTCTACCCAGTGAAGCTCCAAATTATTTTAAAGGGAATTAGATGTATTCTCCTGGACTGTGATCACTCTGAAAGATTTTTTGATGCTAAACTGTCTTTGAATATTGGAAAGAGCAAACTGTGTTGTCCTCACCTGCTGCTAAGCTTGGAAGTGAGATCATCACAGTCAGAAGTGTCATGGCTTTTGGATTTGTTGCACAGTTCTGTTCTCTCAGAACTGTCACATGATTACAGCACGGGAAGTACCTTCAATTGTGCATTTCCACACAGTTCTTTGCTGTGTTTGAGACAAGATGAATATAGGCTTTGTATGCAGCTGCATCCCAAGAAGCCACTTCTGTGAATTGGCAGCTCAAAGGTGCAGGAGGTTCCATGTAGAGGCCAGGGAGCTCTGTGTGAGCAGGGACCTGCAGAGCAGGCTGAGGTACCAGAGTGTGCAGGAGCTTTGTGGCCCAGGGACTCCCAGATGTGCCACCCCACAGTCCCTGCAGTGCAGTGCACAACTGAACAACCCCTTTATTTTTCTTGTGTGTTTTTTGTATGGCTTTTTTCGCCATGGTTTTGTTTTTTATTTTTCCCCCACAGTGTTCAGAACTGTCTCCAGTTCTGATCAACCATCCCAGCACAACCCCCAGTAACATTCTGGATTTTTTTTGGCTCTCCCAAACCTGATTTCCTGCATACCAGAAATCTGCCTAGATGGGCTCTGGAGATGCTGGTAAGGAAATACTTGGGATGTGTGTTTGAGCACTAGGTTGCCCTCTAGTTCTATTTCCACTGCAGTTCACCCCAGGCTGTTGCCATCTTGCCCAGGTTTGTCCAAGCAGTGTTTTCCAGGCTGGGAGCCCCAGTGGTGTCACATTAAGTGCCAGCCCTGGGGTAAGTGTGCTTGTGTGACTCATTGTTTGTCAAGTGAGTGTTTGTCCCCATGAGAAAACGCCCTGCAGGCTGGCCCCAGCCCTGTCCCACTGGTTGGGGTGCTGGCTTTGGAAAGGAGCTGGAAGGATGGGTTCCTGTGGCTCAGCCTGGCCGTGCTGTGCTGGGTGTAAATCACAGGAAGGCGAGGGGTGTTTGCCTCCATTAGCTCTGATATAAATATTGCTGCTCTGCCCTGGGTGCTGACAGCCAGTGTTTCCTGCTCAGCAGCCCAGAGCCAGGCTCTGACAGCCTGTCCCAGAGCAGGGAATGCCTGACCTGGCCTCTCACCCACTGCTGAGGATGAGAGGGCTCAGTTTGTGCTTAATGTACTGGGTGGGCACCCAGGGGAGCCTCTGCAATTCCCAGTTCTGCCACTAACTTCTACTGCGACCTGGGATAAATCATTTAATCTCTCTTTCTGCAGCAGCTCTCCCTTGGGGAGAGAGGTGGGAGCAGCAACACCAGGCTCCTTTGTATTGTCTGCTTTAGGTCTGTATTTTTAATAAAGTGTGGCACCAGATCTCTACCTCAGGATTTGCCTTCTGAAAACAGGTCTGTTTTCACTTGTTGCTGAAGGCTTAAACCCACACCTGACCAGGGCTTTTACCTGTGCTAGGGTACTAGGGCTTGCAGCAGGTGATAACACTCATTGCTGCAGGGTCCTGTCGGTGCTGCTGGTCCCGCCACCTCTCCCCTTGCTGGCCGTGCCCTTCTCCTCTCAGGGAAATCTCCAGCTGTCCCCTGATGTCTGTGTTAAAGCAAGAGCCAGCCAAATGCTGCCCTACCTAGCAGCATGGGGAGGTCAGGCAAGGGAACATATTTTACTTGCAGAGCTGACATAATTGTTTAAAGCAAACAGACAGCTCAACATTTTTGCTAACTTAGAAAATCTGGCATCTCGGGAGAACGTGTTTGGACTCAGCAAGGCCATTTTCACAGGCGAAGCATTGTCATTAATCTGCATGTTTGGCATTGCTGCTGGAGAGCCTCCTTTTTGCTCTGAACGAGATGTATATTCATGGCCCGAGAGTTGCCTGGTTTTGTTCCCGTGCTGGCCGCTGGGCTGGGATGTCCATGAGCAGGCACCCGGCTCTCCCAGCTGCACCAGCACAAAAGCTCTGGTCACTGCTGCTGGATTGTCAAGCAAAGTGTGAGCTGTGATTGTATTGAGGCCAATGCAATCATATCACCTGCCAGTCTGGGGAAAAATAGGGTCTAAATAAGATGACGAGTGAATGATGTGGTCAGAATTAAAAGGATAAACAGCATCTTTCCCTTAATGAGCTCTGTTTAACATGTGAGAAGCCCCACACATGCTTTATCAGTATTCTGACCGGCGAGGAGCCTTGCCCAGACTTCATACAACAATTCATCACGGCCGATTTGTGCAAGGCATATTTGAGATGTAAGATGTGTGACTCAACCTCTTTTATTCCCTCATTAATTTTCTATTCTGCCTGAAATGGGTTCTTAGAGTGCTCATCACCAGGGTTTAAGCTGGTGAAAACGGGGCGTTGGGATTTCTGCTCTTACTTTTGTCCCGTGGGTGGATAAAGGGGCAGATGTACAAACACCTGGGCTGGGCAGGCCGGGTGTCCCCTGCCACCAGCACCTGCCTCCACCTGCACTGCTCCCGCATGGGCAAGTCTGAGAACAAGGCTGATAATTGCTGCTATCATCGACAGTGTCGCCAAGAAAATCGGTGGCTGAACAAAAGGAGTTTGAAGCTTTTAGCTCTTGTTGATATTTCTGAAGGCTTCACCTGAAAGTGCTTGAAGATGTGGGATTTTTGGTGAAGTTTGTGTGTACATCTGTGTATCTCGTGCAATTTGCTCTCCTGCTCTGGCTCCTGTCTCCCTTTCAGTGCTCCTGCAGGTGCTTCTCACTGTGTCTTTGTGCTGCATGCTTTATGTGTCCTGCTGCGTGGTGTGTATTAGCTTCTCAGACTCCCAAGGGCCACAGAAGATGAATGGCTTTATCTATAGGATTGCAGTAATAATCCATTTGAGTCTGAAACATGCTCCCCAGCATCAGTGCAGAGCAGAGGGCTGGCATTATCTGATAGCTGCAGAGGGGCTGCAGGCAGCAAGTGTGATCTGAGCTGCACCTCGGGCTCTCCCGATAACTCCTGACAAGTCACCTAAATCCTCCCCGGTGCCCTGGATCCACACAAGGCTCAGCTCCACAGACACCTGGGCTGCCGTGTGGCTTCCTGAGCTCACTAACACCTGTGAAACACCTCAGCCTCCAGGAAAGGGCGGCTGGTGAGTGCTGCACCCACAGCAGTGAATTCAGGCACCTTCAGGGAGGTACCTGCTGGTGTAAGAGGGCTCGGTGATGCTCACTGTGCTCTCTGGGGGTGTCAGAGAGCCCCAGCCTCCTGCAAATGCCCACCTCTGATGGAATTGGGCTTTTCCAGCAGCATGGCAGCTCACTCCAGCGTGCAGGGGTGTTGTCCACGGGCCTCTGACTTAATTTCAGTCTAGGCAAAAAGATGCCGCCGGTGCCAATCAAGAAGCACAAAGCACACAGTAAGCACAGCTCAAAAGCTGCATTACCCTTATCTATTAGTAATGATCAATTAGCATGAAGGTCAGTGGGCAGCCTGGAAATGAGTCAGATAAGAAGGGCAGAAGGAGGACTTGAATGGAGAGGAAATTTTTGATTCATATTTGGCGTTTAAAGTCATAACTCTGTAACAGTGGGGGCGGAGGGTAGCGTTAAGTAGTCCTGCTGTCACACTGACTCAAGCAGAGTGTAAATCATGCTGGGAGAGTGCTGTGGCTTCTGCCTGGTGCTAAAGCATTATATTGTACCACAGAAGGTATTGCAAGCTGCAGGAAGTCCTCCTTGCCCTCCGCCCCCCCCTAAAAACCCTTGGACACCTTAAACCCCCTGGCATGGCACAGCACCACAGGGCTTAAAATTCTGGTCCCTGGCTTGCACCAAAATGAGCAGAATTGGCAGTGAAGGGGAGTGCAGGACAGAGGGGGCCTCAGGGGGCACCTAGGCATGGTGCAGTTAGGAGGTGCCCTTCAGGGCACTGGTAATGCTTGTAGGGGAAAAGGAGGAATGGCTTGTAAGCCTGTCAGGGGTTGAGAGGCATTTGGACACATGGTGCCGGGCACATGGTGTAACTCCTGGGGATGGTGCTGGGCAGACCAGGGGCTGCACTCCATCAGCCCTGGGGGACCCTTCCAGCTCAGCTCATTCTGTGATTCTGGAGCCTCAGGAAGGGACCTGGCCCCATCCAATCCTCCCAGGCCAGGTAAGGGGCATCTTCCTCATAAGATCCATCAAAGCTGTTCCTGAGTATGAGCTGGTGTCTGAAGCAGCTTCTCTGCACTGAAACAGACCGGCGAACAGTGGCTCTTGCCACAAATTGCAGACAGTATGATACAAACTTTCTTGTTTTCTCATGTTTATGTGTCCCAGGTTTTCTCTGCTGCTGTGGGGCAGGTTGGTGGAAGGGGGGGAATCAATCTGTCACTTCCCAGTGTGTGAAGTTTATTTCTATGTATTTCTCCCACACGTGTACACATGCACGAGTGCCAAGGCTTAACAAAACACTGCACATCTTTTCACTCTGTGTGAGTGCAGGGACACAGAGCACTGAAATACCCTGAAATTTCTGCCCCTGAAATACCACATGATCTGGCTAAAATATCCTGGTGAAGTGATGTTTTAAAGCAGGAGAGCACTACAGACAGGGTCTCTTCTGTTTTCTGGAGGTTAATTAACCCCCCTAAAGAGAGGGGTAGTGAAATAGGTGCTCCTGATACCAAGCAACTGCACTGCCTTGTTGAAGATGATGAAACAGAAGTACAAAAGAGAATAGGTAGGGGTAGGTTAAACCCAGTGTTCCTGCCTCTGACAGTTTACTTTGATGAATGCACTCATTCACTCAGCTTCACCATTTGGATCCTGCATAATCAGAGATAACAGGCGGATGGTTTGCATGAATAACTAAGTTTGTCATGTTTAATTTTCTTTAAAAAAAGAAACAGCAGTTGCTTTACCCTCATCCTTCAGGCCCAATACATATTTATAAATTGTCAGGAAATGAAAAGCCTTTTAACAGCACGCAACAAGCATGCAAAGCTACCAGGAGAAATAAGTGGGGAGCAGCACAGCCCACCTGCAGCTCGTGTGGGCTCACCTCGTGTCACCTGGAGTGGGCAGAAGATGCTGAGCAGGCTGTCTGAGCTGCTAGGCAGCGTGGCACTGATATTTGTTTTGTGTTCTGCAGACAGTGTCTTCTGACAGCTTGACATTGTGCAACAAGAAGTGTTAAAACTGAAAAAGAACCCTGCGTTTGGCAGTTGGCTGGCAATTCACTGACTGTGCTACTTAATATTTGATTGGGTGCTCCCTTTAGAGTGCCCATCCCATCACTGACAATTTCTTAAAAACTACAAATGGTCCTGCTGGAGTCTGTGTGGAGCAAAATGGTGGAGGAACATCCTGTGGAGAGCACTGCTCCCAGCAGCCAGACCATCCCCTCCAAAGCCATTCCCAGCCACCCTGGGAGCTGTGCCTGGTGGAAATGTGAAGGTGAAACCCCTGACTCACTGCTGGGATGGCTCTGGCCCAGGACCAGCCCTTCCCAGCCCATGCCAGGCGTAGGTGCGGGCATCGTGGCTGCTCTTGAACACTGCTAACATTACAATTAAAAAATAGCCAGTCTCTTTATTAAGCAAATGACTTCTGCAGAGAATAGTGTGATATATTAAAATGTCTGTGTAGAAAGTTCCCAAGGGAGAAATTCAGGAGAAGAAAGATTGGATCACTAAAACTGAGAGAGAAACCAGGACCCGCTAATGTGACGCTGAAAGAAGATGGCCAAATCTAGTTAGAGGGTCTTCTAACCAGCATGGCTTTCTTCATAATCATCCTATCAAGATGATCTGTGCAATAGGCGACCTCTGACTTCACTACCAATATATATGTCACCAGACACAAATCCCTCAAGAGCTAACTCAATGATATTTCAAGTAAGAACTACTAGGCAGAAGCACAATCTGATTACCAGTGTGTTTGCAGCCTGGCAGGCACGGGAGATCTATGGATGCTGAATCCACAGAGGAGCACCAGGCTAGGAGCACACCAGGCCCCTTGCAGTGGCTGCCTACCCTGGTCCCACTGCTGGCATGTGGCTTGTTACCACAGTTCCCTAAAGAAGTAAAACCTTGAGTTAATTAGGGATCCCTCTGCTGGATAATAATTTGACTTTAGCACCGATTAAAACAATCTCAGGCTTGCTTCAAGTTGCAATCAGTTTATCACACCCTGAAAAGCCCCAGATCACTGGCAGGGTGGGTTCCAGGGTCACTTGTTGTCCCCAGGGAGTCTGAGTCCCTAGTGTGGGCTACACAAGCCCTGCTGAGCAGTGTGCTGCTGGAAGGCAGTGTCAGTGTGTGTTAGTGCAGCCCTGGATCTAATGGTAAAACCAATAAATCTTACCAAAAATACCACCGAGGTGAAAAGTATGAAGTGTTTGCCACTAGTGGTTGTCTGGGGAATAGAGAATAATAAATTAGCAAATTCAAAACCACATGGGCCTGTAAAATGTTGTTTCCCTGCTGAAATTATATTACAGAAAAATCTTAAAAACATCAGTCCCCTTCACTTTTATAGACCCCACTTCAACAGGCCCTTCTGCCTGTGCTCAGTTTTCAGCCTGTGAGCTGCTGTGCCTGTGGGAGGAGTGCAGGCTGAGAGAGCTGGCACGTGGGAATGTTTGGCTGGATCAGCACTCGTGGGAATGTGGCCAAGGGTGGGTGTGAGGAGCCTGATTCTCATTTACCTCGAGGTGGCTGCACAGGGCTCCCTGGGTGAGCCTAAGTGCGTGTGAACACAAAACCATGTAACGAATTTAAAATCCCCCCCAGGTTAACCCAAAACAGTCCCACAGAGGCATTGTGGTGCTGGTAGAGCACAGGCACGGGCTGGCTGCACCCCTGTCCTTGCCAGGGAAGGTGCTGTGCTGCAGGCACCCCACAGCCACGGTGGGGATCTGTGTGCTGTCGCTGCCCTCCCGCCCTGGCCACAGACCAGCCCAGCCCTCTGCCCCCAGCAGCTCATCTGCTGTCTAGACTGAGAGCCTGGTCTCAAACAGAGACATTAATGTTTCCATTAATAGGGATCTCTGTGTTGCTACATAGTCTGAATTGGCCTCTATTACTTATTAATGAAGATCCAAAAGTGCATGTACTTAAGACCTTGCTTAGCTAAGGGGAGTCTTCTAGGGCCAATTTGAGTCCTATTTAATGACTAATGGCTATTGAGACATAATGTCCACTAAGCAGACATCACATCCTATTTAGTATTTAATGTTTAAATATTTAATTAATTAAACACTGCCAAATATTTAATTAAACACCATCAGAGCCATCCTGACACTTCCACTATGCATAATGCAAAGGAAATCAGGGCTTTCCTTTACCAGCCCCACAAGTAATGCAGACTCAGCCTTACTCAGAAAGAGCTGGGGTCTGCATAGCCAGAATACCTGCAAACACACACAACAGAGAAGGTGGGTTATTACAAACACTCCTTTTTTTTGTTTTTCCCTCCAAATGAGCTGAACTAAATGCTTTGTTAGTAAATCAGGCTCTGAAGTGACACACAGGCAGAGCAGTGGCACCGTGTGCTGCACTGCAACAAGAATGCTATGCTTGTATATTGACTTTTAATTATTTAAAAGTAAATGATTGCTACTTAGCATGGCATACCTGCCAGCAGTTTACACTAGTTTTGCTTAAATATTTACTCTGCTATTCAATAAAAAATGAGTCTACTGAAGCAAAAAATGAGAACATGCCATATCACGTGACCCCTTTCCTACCTGTGGCATGCCAACTTCACAAAGATTTATTCACAAAGAGATGCTAGATTTTGATGGTTTTCCTGGACTAACCCAAAACACATGTTTAAATTAACCAGACAGATATCCAGGCACAACCAGGTTGTAATTACTAGCTTTTGACTTCCAGGTTCATATGTACTTATGGAAACTTGGCACTTCAAAAAATGAATAAACCCCAGTTTCAAAATCTGGACAGTGAGCATCATTTGGGGCTGAATTGCTTATCTGAATATTTTATCACCAAGCTCCATCCTCTGATGCATGCTGAAGCTGCTAGGTCATGTTTCATCACTCCCAGCCTGTGTGGGGTTGTCTCACTTTAATGTTCCCACATGGGATCTCTCGCTAACAAGGAATGTGGCTACCAGTTGGAAAAACCATTAAAGTCACATCATTTTTATGCTTGGATTCAAGCCATTTATTAATGAAATGAGGATACATATTTTGGGCTTTCTTTAGAGGATCTTACACTATCTTATTGGCTGCTCCAGACAAATTATCTTTCACTGTAAAGAGCTGATGCTTCAGTTGCTCAAATTGGGTTTTACTTATACAAACAGGAAAAAAAAAATTGGACTCAATGCTGTAAAAAGCCTCTATTGTTAGGGGACCTTTATCTCTCAAGTTCAGTGATGCTTTGCTTTGTCCATTTGCATTTATTGAACAATCAGTTGCCTGAACAGCCAGGAGTTTGCCTACATCTATAGGCTACTGGGATGTTTTGAATTTTCATGTTCTTCTGCCCACTCAAGCAATAACCTCAAACTACATTCATTCCTTTCACTTCTCTGCTCCTTACAGTCTTTTAAACAAAGGTATATTGCCACCCAAAGTACGGAGGGGGAGGTAAAATGCCATTGTGCTAATGCTTTGCCCAAAAATAAAGGCTAAAACCGGGCAGGATGGAGGACTCATCCTCCTCATTTAATGTAACAGGCGCTTGATGGTCTAGCTTGATGTAGGTCATGTCTTTTAATTACCTTTTCCTTTATTCTCACGTGTACACAGACTGCCTCCGCAGCTCATGTACAGCGGGCTGTGTGTCAGAGGTGCGAAGGGGGCAGGAACCGGCCCCTGTCAGCAGAGAGGGGACAGCGACTGCGGGGCTGGGGTTGGTCCCCGTGCTGGGTGGGGAGGCACAGCGGATGGAGAAGGCACTGGGCTGGAGAGAACGCCGCTCTCCTCGGAGGGAGCTTCCCCGGCTCAGCCGTGCTGGGAGCGCTCTGCCAGCGCGGCGTGTGCCTGCTGCACTTGTCACATTAGCGGGGACCCGGCCCCAGCTGCAGCCCAGGCCTTCCTGTGCTCATTTATTATTCAGCACGTCTTGACTGCTTAATTGCGGAGATGTGTAGCAGTCTCTAACAGCGAGTGAGCTCTTTTGGGGGGAAAATCAGTGCGGACAGCAATTCCACGTCTGCATTCTCAGTTTATAAAGAAACTCCTTCCGCCATCTGCCATCAGCCCGCAGGTCCCCAGATAGCCTTGGCAGCCGCTGAATTTTGACGGTGCCGTGTCTGGGTTTGCCGTGGAGCTGTAGTTAAACCCAGCCCCAGCGGTCCCAGCCCGCCCGCTCAGCCCGGTCACAGCCCGCGTACCCAAGGCAGCGGTGCCCAGGACACGGCAGCGTGGGCAGCGCAGGGGACAGTGCAGGGGACAGTGCAGGGGACAGTGCAGGGGACAGTGCAGGGCTGCTTGGTCTCAATTTTGCCCCGGCAGGCAGACGAAGCAGAAAAAGAGGAAAGGAGGAACTTGTTTCTGCCTGTGACACACGGGGTGGGCGAGGGGCCGTGCGAGCCCCAGCACTGCTGAGTCCTCAGCAGCCCCACTGCCCCGAGGGAACCACAGGTATTCCAGGAACAATTTCCTCCTGCTGTGACGTTTAAAAGATCTCGACAGCATTAAATTCCTTCTCGTTCCGGCAGCCTCGCAGCAGCTGTGCCGGCAGCGGGAAGGGGCGTCCCGGGGCGGGCGGCAGAGGGGGCTGGAGCCCGGGCAGCGCTTCTTGGGGCTGAGCCCTCTGCCCCTCGGGCTGCGGTGCGGTACGGACTGGGGATGCTCCGGTACGGCCTGGGGATGCTCCCGCACGGCCCAGCCCTGCCAGAGCCCTGCCGGGGCGGGCCGGTGCCGCTGCTCCGTGGGACCGACCCCTCTGGAGGCGGCTGGTCCCGCGGCGCGGCGGGGCCGGGCAGTCCCGGCGGAGCCCCCGCCCGCCGCCGGCCCCGCCGCCGCATTCCAAAGGGTCTGCTGCCACCTCGTGGGCCGCGCCGCGCCCGGCCCCGCCGCGCAGAGCTCCGCACGGCCCCGCAGAGCCTCCCGCCGCGCATCCCCGCCGCGATACCGCATCCCCGGCGCGGTACCGCATCCTTCCACAGCATCACATCCTCCCGCGGCATTGCATCCCGCATCCCTCCCGCGGCACCGCATCCTCCCGCGGCACTGCATCCTTCCACAGCACCACAACCTCCCGCGGTATTGCATCCCGCATCCCTCCCGCGGCACCGCATGCTCCCGCCGCGTCCGTATACCCCCACAGCAACCACAGACTCCCGTCCATCCTCCTGCCCCTCCACCTCTCCCACCCCACAAGAAGAAGATTCTCGTGCAGGGAATTTCTGGCCCAGCATCCCGGCCCGGCCCAGCCTCACGTAGGGCCACCGCACAGACACACGGGGACTCTTGGGCGCTTAGAGGATTTTGTTCTTCACACAATAAAGTTTGGTGTAGAAGAGATTCACTGAGGCACAGCCACTGTATCCTGCAATCCTGCTGGTGCAGGAGTGGATTAGTATTCTCTCCATTAGAGTGACTAAATTAAACCAGGTCACTTGTCAAAATACAAAGCTCAAATGTACTCTACTAGTTTGGGGTTAATATTTTTTTTCCCTCCCAGGTATGTGAAACACTACTGGAAACACAATGGTTTTGGCTGTATTTGTTTATGGTCAGCGATTTTGTGCTTATGTAAGAACTTGAATCAATATGTAGATGAAAAAGGCCCTTTTTTCCCTCTACAGTCTTAAAATGTACATATTACAATTCATTGTCTCACATAAGATTTTATCAGGCATGTTGTTTCCACTGCACATCCTGACTTAATGCAATGTGGCCTTCAAAAATTAGTCATAATACAGCACATCAGCCAGGAAGAGACAAACATTTCCATAAACTGCATGTTCCATCAGCGTTTCATTGCAACCTATAGGCAGATGGTTTTTTCCAAATTCAGTGGAATCACATGTGTTCCAGATGGCTCCATGTTCACAAATAATGTATTCCCATACAACTCTGACCAGGACACGGGTCAGACTCAGTCTTGAAGCAAAGGCATATTAGTAACAAATGTGCCACTTTTCCTCCCCACCCCATTTCTGAGTGAGCACACTACAAACTGTTGTTATCTGAAATATAGGCTCTAGGGCAGTTGAAGATCCAGCAGCTTTCATGTGGATTTGTTGGTTCCTGGCTCCCGTGGTTGTACACAGGGAAGATCATGTGCTGCAGGGACCATGGACCCCCCGGGCTGCCACAGCCCCTCCAGCTCCAAGGACAGGAGCTCTTGCTGGGATCTCAGCCCATGTCCTGTCCTTGTGAAGCCCACCTGGTGACAGGTTCCTCTTTGCCCTGGGGCAGTGCTTTCCATGCACTCAGCTCCTGGGAGGTGTCTCCGGGCACTCCCCACTCTCCAGCTCTGTCTCCCCATTTTACAGCGCCCTGTGAGCTGCTCCGGTCACCACGTAGCGCTGCATCCCCCGTTTCCCAAGGAAGTTGCCCTGGCAGGGCCAGCAGGATGTGCGGGTGATGCAGAGAGGGAATTTGGGAGCAGCTGTGGCCCCCGTGCCCGGACCCCCCGGGCCGTGTTCAGCGGGTCAGCCCCGCTCCTCACCACGGAAATGATTGTCAGTTGATCCTTCGCTACTTCAGCGATGCTGATCAGCTTTTGAACTGCTGCAAATGAGGCCAATCAGCATTACTTTCGTTTCATTACTTCAAGAGCTTACTCATAAATTTCCTCTTATCCTGCTTCCCCTTTGGTCTGGAATTAGCCACAGCACTTGCTACGAGCTGCTGTACCCAGTTCTCCTCCAGTGGAGCCGTTTGATCTTTCCTGGGTTTAGCAATCAACTGGCAAACACGCCTTATCTTGTTTGACTTAAAGCAGCACACCTTCTTGCCCATTTTTCTCCACGTGGCACGTGTGGTGCTGCAGCTTTGCTGCCTCCCCAGCAGCACCTCACTGTACACCTCACCACCTGACCTCACTATAACACAGAGGAGAATGAATTGGCAGCAAGTCCATAAAATAATTAACAACATCTTTCATTTAGCTGTGTGAATTTTATTACTTGGATGTTAAAAATGAGGAGGATGGATTTCACTGCAGATGAAAGGGTGGTTCCTCCTTGTTACTACCAAGCAGACCATAGCTCAGTGCACTGCAGGGATGAGTTTGTTAGAAACACACTTCTGGGGCAAAGGTCAGCATGTTCCTGAAAAGGTACAACTGTAATGTGAAATATTTCCATTTTCACCACATTTCATTGGTGTTGGGATAAGCTGAAATGAGGTGATGGATGGTTCCAACTACGCACTGCCAAAGGTGCACCAAGGAGGACTTGGATGGTTGGTCCAGGGAACTCCAAAAGCTCTTCCAGACTACAGCAGATGATTAAACAGTGTGGGCATAAAGGAGTTCTAACAAGTCATAGGCCTTCATATGTGCTTCCCTGTCAGAAGAGAGCAAAACAGAATCATTTCCAGAGGTATTTTGCCTCAATTTTCCCAATACATAAAGTAACCCAGCCTGCTTTCCACAGAGAGAGAGCAGCAACTCTCTTTCTTTTAAACAATTTCCCATAAAATGCAAGCTAAAAAATTATTTGCTTCCATGTTAGGATATCTTCTAAAAGTTTATGAAAAAGGTGAGTGCTGAAACTGCTGAGAGATGTAAAAGGCAGCAGGATGGATTACCTGTGTATCTGGGGCTGAGCCCAAGCCTCCCCAGCAGCCACAGGCAAGAGGGTGAGGAGCCCTTGGGCAGCACCACTCCCTCCAACCTCCACCCACTTGTGCTTTTGGGATGGACCATTTCCTGATGGAAGACAATTGTTTCCACCTGGTATAAATTACAGAGCTTTCAGGGGATGCTGAAATTCAAAGCACCTGAAGGAAACTAAAGGCAGGAAAGAGTCCTGTGAGTGCTTTGGGGGCTTGGGCTCTTTCTCAGCACCTGTGTTTTGCAAGCCTGGCCTTGGAGTGGACCCAAGGCAAATAACTATTGCTTCATGCTGTGCTGCTGGCTGGAGAGCTAAGGTGTGAGCTCATGTTCCCTCGGTGTGGCTCTGCAGGGATCCTCTGGGGCAGGAGGGCAGCGAGCAGGAGCCTGGCGCTGGGCTCTGCCTGAGGGCTGGCTCTGGCTGTATCCTGTAATGGCTGGGGAGCTTCCCACCTTTCTGCTGCTGCAGGGTGATGGTCTTTACCAAAAGCAACCCTTTTCAGAGTGATGTGGTGTGCTGGAGCACAGCCCTCAGGCTCTGGCCGTGCTGCTCTGAACACGTGCTGGAGGGAAGGGGAGTTCTGGTGACTCCCGTTTGTCATATATAAAGTGGGGATAATAATAACCTATGTCACAGGGGTGTTGCAAGACTTAATTAATTAGTATTTGCAAAGAGCTTTCAGATAATTGGATTAGAGGTGCTATATTAACACAAACGGTTATTGTTATTATTTATTTATTATGTACTTGTAGAGTTCATCTGTGCAGGATGTTTTTGCTGATGTAGCTTGCAGATGTAAACAGAGGAGATTGCATGGAGTTAAAGGGAGTAAAAGATACAAATTTCTATTCCAGTTATTGCTTGTGACCTCCTGAAAGCCACCCCACACCCAGAGGCTGGGAAACAGTTACAGGGAAGTTTTGAGCAGTGCCTCCTGCACTGGGAGGAGATCCATATTCCTGGAAAATGCTCCCAAAATGGGTGGGAACAAATTCTGCAGTCTGGGAGGCTGTTGTACAACATGTTCAGCTTTCCTTCCCAAGTGCTTCAGCTGCTGTGTCAGGCAGAGGATGACATGGAAGGGGAATAAAAGGCCTGTGCCCCAATTCCCATGTGAGATTCACAGCCCAGCAGCAGTAGATGCTGAAACTGTGGCACTGTGATGTGTGCAGGTTATTGAGGTTGGGTACCTTGGACTCATTTTTATTTTGGAATACGTTTTTAGGGCTCATCTAAAAAGGAAAGACATGAGAAGAGCAGACATGGTCAGAAGGGGCAGCAGTGTGGGGATCTGGTGCTATGGGAAGGGTTCCTGCCACGTTGGGTCATGGCACAACGTGCACCAAATCTGCACTTGTTTCCACAAAATGAAGTTATTGGTGAATATGTAAAATAAGCTTCCTAAAGCTGCAAGTGCTTTTCCATCTGACTCCAGCTTCTCTAGGTAATTCACCCCTGAGGTGAATACTTGGGTCAGAGTTAAATAGAGCTGCTTTGGGATTTTGTGGGTATGAAAACAGACTAATTTGGTGCGTAAGTCATTTTTAGTGCACTAATTTCCTGTTTTACATGCAGAAATGGTCCATAAATGGCACAAAAGTCTTGAGGAAACTAAGCCTAAAGCACCTTGTTCACATAGACTGAATGCAGGAGTCCTCCTATTATGTGAAAACTCTTGGTGCTTTGCTTCTTGCTAAAGACCAGCAAATCTTTATCAGTTTATAGCTCTGCACAGGTTATTAGTGGTCTCAGGCTTGCAAAGCTCTGTTTTTCTTCATTAATATCAGGGTTTTAGCATTTGAATAGTTTCTTTTTGAAGCACTCCGAGTCCATGGCTGAAGATCTGAAGTCTGTTAAAAAGAGCAACAACAACTACAGTGTGCAAATGAGATGTTTAGGGAAACAGAGCAGCTTCTGCTCTGTCTGGGTTGGGTTGCTCCTCTGCAGTGTCCCCAGGTGCTGCAGCATCTCCCCCTGGGCCCCAAAGCTGGGTGTCCCCAGCTCTGCAGCAAGACAAGATGCTGCCCTGCAGTGCACCAAACTCCAAGCCCTGGTTGGAAATGCACCAGCCTGGGTTGAAATCTACCAAACGGCCTTAAAATGAGGGCTTGGTCTCAGTCCTGTGGCTCAGGATTCCCATTGACTGTGGACATTCCTTGGCTTGAATCAAAACCCAGGAGGGAGAGGCTGTCCTGGGGGAAGGTGCTGAAGTCTGGAAAACTTGTGAAAATTCTGAAGTGCAACCAAGCCTGTATGAAAAACTTTGGGGTAAAACTTGTTTCTAGCTGCTGGAGAGTTACCAGCATGGACAAGCCCTTGGCAGAGGTCTGGGGGAGGATTTAATGAGGTGAGAGGGAAGAGCAGCCTCCTTGGAGAGGCTCTGGCTCAGTTTCTGGGTGGCAGCCCCTGCTGCCTGCCATGCTCTGGCCGTGCATCCCTCTGTGCTTTGCCCAGCCCAGACCTGACCTCCAGCCACGCTTCCCAGCAATGCTGACAGAGCTGTGTAGCTGGATCCTGGGGGCAGCAGCACCAGCAAGATGCAGGTGTAGAGAGCTCAGGGGCTGGCTCGAGTGGCAGTGAGTCCACAGCAGGCTCTTCGTGCCCAATTTATGGCCATTTACATGTGAAATTGCGCTGATCTAATTTGCATATGCAGTCATAGTAATCGCGGGCCAATTAAACTTGTAGTTCACAAAATCTGGGCCTGAAACCTTTACAATTCTTACAAACATACTAATCTGAGTGTATATATCACTTCATCAAATTCATGAAACCATAAATTGTGCCTGTCTGGCATCACCAGCTGCATGCCGGAGTCGCTGGGGCTGGGCTGAAGGAGCCATCGGCCCCATGCAGCGGCTGGCGAAGATATTTTTAATGAGCTCTTCCCTATTCAAGGATTGAATCAGAGCTGTTAGGATGTCAGGGTAAGATTCATTGCAATATCTATGGGAGATTTATCTTTATTCTCCCATTTTTTAAAAAATGTAGTTGTCCTGGAGGAGTTGTTACAATGTCAATAAATGTGTCGTCTACATTTGTTAGTGCAAATGCAGTTATAAAATGTCAGAGCTTCGTTTCAAGTTTTCTATTTCTACCTTAACACTGAGGGACAGAAAGTGGCTTCCAGATGGGCTGGAGGCTGGGTGGGGAGCAAGCCTCTGGCCACCCCAGCCCTGGAGATGCTGCTTCCCTGATGGGGAATTGGGTGGTTTGTGTCCCCAGGCCGAGGATGGGGACAGGGAGAGTGTGGAGGTGGCTTCCTTGGGCAAGTGGAGCTGGGTTCTGCATTGTCACCCTCCCTGGCATGGCACCATCCCTCTGGCTGCTCCAAGGAGCTGCCTCCTGCCCAGCTGGAAACATCTGTGAGCACCCAGACAGCAATTGACCCCTGTGAGAGCAGGATCAAAAAATTGAATCTGTCTCCTCCTCTTCAATCATCCTCTTCCTGCCCCAGTGGGGCACATGCTCAGCACCTTCTCCAGCCTTCCCAGAGGACACCTACTGTGTCTCCACTTAGCCCTTTGTGCAGTTCAGCTTCTCAGGCGCATCCTGCTAATTTAGCAGAGCATCTCTGAATAGTTGGTGTTGGAGCAGGGCTTTATCATAGCCAGATGCTGTTGATGACTTGAGGTTTGGCTTTTGTTCAGCGAGAAGAGCTCTAGCTATTGAAGCACTAAGTCTGGGGCTGGCTATTGCAGAGCCAGATGGTTTCGTTCCAAATGTTTAAATTCTATAAATCTATTAATCTATAAATTCTGTTGTCACTATGGAAATGATAGGTTAAATTTTGCAATCCTTGTAGATAGTTACCCTCTGAGTAGATATCATCAAAGATTAAAAAGTCATTATTTCTTGGCTTTTTATATATTTTTCCTTCTTTGTCATTTTTGTATAAGTTCTTACGGGGGGAAAAAATTATTCCAAGTTCTGAGCTGAAGAACATCAGAAATCAGTTTCTCTGAACTGAATTTGAAAGAATTTTTTCCAACACATTGCATCTAGACCAAAAAGGAGCAATGTTGAAGGCCTCTGTGTATTTGTGAATTTTTTTACTCTTCATATTCCAGCCAACTGCAGATTTTATTCTCTCGATGACATTTTACACATTTTGCAGAAAAGCCATGACTTGTTCCATTCTTACCCCTGTATTTTTTGTTTTAGGCCTGTAAGCAGCACCGTTTTTCTTCTCCTTAAGTCTTGGTAGGCTCTGGTGGTGCTGCTCATGGCCCGTGGCTGACTGCTGAGGTTGAGGGCCCCACGCTGTGCCCGTGTGCCACCAGCATCACTTCTGCAGAGCAACGTGGCTTGGAAACCTTGGAGAAGCCCTGTGTCTGCTCAGACTCTGTGCTGAGGGCTGCTGGGGTGGGCTGTGTGCCCTGCTGAAGGACTGAGCTGCACAGTGCCAGTTTGGGATGGGCAGGGTGGATATGGGGGCTTGTGGCTTTCCCTGCCACTGCTGCAGTGCCCTGCCTGCTTGGGTTTACCTGGCCATGCCAGGAAGTGCCTGGCAAGGCAAGGGACAGTCCCACTGGGCAGCAGGTTGTGCCACAGGCTGAGGGGATGCTGCTCTGGCTGAACTCAGCTGAGAGCCAGCAGACCTGGTGCTTTTGAAAGCAACCCCATAGTCTTGCAACAAATTTTATACCTGATCAGCTATGGGTTTGGGAAATGAAACACACCTTCTAGGAAAGAGAAACAGCTGCTGGTGGAGCTAGGTGAATTCACAGGTCTGACCTAGAGGCTCAGCAAAGGGAAGAAATATTTTTGGCCAGCTCCAGCCTCAGTGTCCCAATGTGAAATCATATTTCTGTGTATCCCTGAACTATCTCCTGCTCAGTGACTGCTGCAGGTAGTGTGAGCCTGATCAGCTCCTCAGGGACCTAACACCAGGCTCCAAAGCGTGGGAGTGAAACAAAGCAGACTGCTCAGAGTCTGAGCCTGAGAACTTACCTGCAGTCATAAAACCAGTCTGGGCTCACCTAGGGGTTGCCCTGCTGTAAGCAGGGACGAGCTCATCCCTCCCAAGCGTGCTGCCAGGGCAGAGCCCAGCCCTGCTCCCTGCCCACGCTGCCTGCCCAGGTGGAGCTGAGCAGGGAGAGGAAAACCTGCCCACTTCAACCACCCCCCAAGGCAGCAGCTTGCAATGAGCTCTCCGTGCTGGTGTTTTTGCTCCAGCATAACTTTAAAGTTGTTAGGGACAAAGCTTTCAATGTATTTGCCTGAGTTTATGCAAATGTATTAAAATGAATGCAAATTGCAATCTATTGATTTTTTTAAAATGATATTGGCAGGCATGAATGAGGCAGAAACACACCGCACTGATTTTTCACTATCTTGCATCTTTTCAAGCACTTTACTCTTGTGCACAGTGAACAGAAGTGTCTGAAACTCTGTTTTATGCTCTCTTTGTAGAGGCCAGAAAGCTGAACACACAGTGGAGAGAAGCTGAGCCCAAAACCATTAACCATTTTGAAACTGGAGAGGATTACTGTCACCAGATCTGTGTATTGATGAACAGAAACACATGTGGAGGGGAGCAGTTTATGCTTGATGTGTGAGAGAAGCAGAATAGCTGTAACTTGGGTGTGCTGGGGAAAAACCCCAGCAAGGGAAGGGCCATGGGGGCCTCAGCAGAGGTGCATAGGAACCACTCTGGGCAGCCCTTGAGGCGTGGAGGTGGGGAGAGCTGTGTTAGGAACCCCAGGAGCGTGCTGCGAGGGAGTGGTGGTGACAGCCCTGCTGTGGAGAAGAGGCACTGAGTGATGGCAGCCTGCCTGGCCTGGGGACACGGCATGGACCTGCAGCTGAGCTGCCCAAAACCAGGGCTGGGCACCTGAACCACACAGACAATGGTGGGGCAGCTCTGGGATGCAGGGTCTGTGCCCCCAAAGCTCTGCTGCTCCTCAGCTCGTGCAGTGGGAGAGACACGGCCCCAGCTGCAGCTTGTACTGAGTGACTTACTGGTTTATTTTTGAATTCCTTTTCAGTTTATAATAACGGGCCTGAACCTTTGGGTTCTGCATCTCCTATCCATGTTGTTTTATTGAAGTCTTTGTTATAGAGTAACAGTGTCTATCAATACCACATGGCTTTTATTTACGTGAGTTTGTTAAAGGATACACAAAAAAGGTGACTCTTGATCTAGAGTCCAGGACAGGCAGGTTGGGAAGGTGCTGGTGGGGGAGTGATTGCTGCCATGACTTAGCTGAGAGCTGAAGGACATCAGCCCTGTGCTCTGCTGGTGGGACAGGACACAGGAACCCACTTAAAGATTTTTATAATTTAATTTCAGTTTCTTTGTTTGTTTGAAGAATGGTCTCCTGTGTTTTCTTTATAAGGTGGAAGGGATTTTCCTTGCAGATGGTTTGAAGAGGAGACTTGGGAGGTAAAGAGCAGCCCAGCCTCTTGTCAGAATTTTCTCAGCAGCTGCAGTGAGAGAGGCCAGGCAAAGCTGGGGGGTGCCTGGCAGAGGCTGTGCAGCAAAACACAACTGGAGTGACTTTGGGGCTAATGCTGTGCCCAGAGACAGAGCTTGACATCGGAGGGACTCAGCTCTTTGTGACCTTCCTGTTGTTATGTGGTGCCCCTCACCTGGACACTTGTCCAGCTTCCACCTGGTGTGGCTGGGTCAGATGCCAGCTGATGGCAGCCTGGTGACCTGTGCAAGTGTTGCAATTCCAATGCATTCCTGGAACTGTGGATAAATATCTCCAGTTACAACTTGAATTTGTTGTGGTAGTTTTGTTTGTTTGTTTGTTTTGTGGTGGTTTTTTTTTTTTTTTTTTAAGTCTTCATTCCAACCCTGCAAAGGGAATGGGTATAGGAGTCAAACCCCTTTCATCTGAATAATTTCCTTTCAACATCAGGGCACTACAGGATGGGTTTCACCCTGCACAGGCTCCTGTCCAAGAGTTTTCATCATCTCTAAACTTTTGTGACAAGCTGAACTCAAACACTGGTGGGGGGAAAAAAGCATAGGAGAGGTGTTTGGTGTCATTAGTACTGTAAATAATTGCTGGACAAGATGGAAGTAATGTGATGAAGAAGAATTGATGACCTCTGTCAGAAACACTAATGAAACATTTCTGTTAGAAGGGAATTACATGGTCGTGTTTGTATGGCTTTTCATAGGAAAATATTTCATATTAACTGGCTACAGTGCAAACCTTAGGATAGAAAATGGCTCCTTGTGTCTGGTTCTATATGGAAATCAACGAGCTAGAGCAAATTCCTTGCTAACCTGCAGCTTATATAATATTGCATTTATTGGGGAGTCTTAAATCCTAAACCTGCTGTTATATACCCATTTATGGAGCAAACACCTAATGCTCTTCTATTGGTTTAATGTACTATTTGCTTAATGGACCATTGACATAATCATTTGCTATAGATTCCAGTCATACTATGTTACCAAGCCAGGATATATTAATAGAGCCCCATATTAATGGTGGAGGGCAAGCATGTTATATTATTATCCATGACCAATTAGCTTCTGGCTATCTTAGGGACACACTTCTCTAGGTGTTAGTCTTTATGGACCTGATTTTAAGAAGTCTGAGCATTCCTAGCTTCCACTGAAGTGAATTGTGTTTCCTGATGGATCCATTTTTCCAGGTTACTCAAAGCCCCTAACACAACCTGTGGGCACATCACTGTAACTCTACATTTCCACTTGCACTTGGAGATTTTTCAGTTCTTTTACTGTTAATGGTTTTCTTCTGCTTTTACTCAATAGATAATCAAATAATGCTTTTCTTTCCTTTTCTATTTGTCTTCTCAATCAATCAATCAAAAGATGTCTGTAAGGTCAGAAGGGACTGTTTATGTCAGGAAAGCATGTGCTGCTCCAGGCTGAGAGCAAAGTGGCTAGAAAGCTGCCTGTGGAAAAAGACCTTGGGGTGCTGGTTGGCAGCAGCTGAACACGAGCCAGGTGGGCTCACAGGCCAGTGGCACCTGGTCTGTACCTGTGTGGCCACCAGGACAGGGCAGTGATGGTCCCCCTGAGCACAAGCATTATGAGGAGCAGCTGGGGGGGGCTCAGCCTGGAGAAAAGGAACCTTGGGGGGACATTATTGCTCTCCACAGCTCCCTGACAGCAGGGTGCAGCCAGGTGGGCTCTGCTCCTGGGGAACAAGTGAAACAACAAGAGGAAAGGCCCTCACCTTGTGCCAGGACAGCTTTTGGTTGGATAGTGGGAAAGATTTCTCTACTACAAGGGTGGTCAGGCACTGGAGCAGGCTGCACAGGGCAGTGGGGCAGTGCCACCCCTGGCTGGGTTTAAGATATGTGGATGTGGCACAGAGGGCTGTGGTTTAGTGTGGGCTTGTTAGTGCTGGGTTAACAGTTGGACTCGATTTTAAAGGTCCTTTCTAACTTCAATAATTGTATCACTCAGTGATTAATATAGATACATTTAGTTGCTCACAAATAGGATTATTGTGCTACAGTTATGATAGCTAGTGCAGAGCTGTACAGCAGCAAATATGATCTCTTCTGTCTTTCACCCCCCTCATGCTCAGATTATTAATAACAATATGAAAATACGAGGGACCAGCATGCAGATTCTGCTCTTTGTGGGGTGCCTGCAAAATTAAGTGATCATTATAAATAGGAGGCAAAATTGGCATTTTATCTGTCTCATACACTGTAATTAAGTAGCTGATTTCTTCCTGATGTGGCAGCAACAGTGGCTATGGAGAGAAGGAGAAAGGGTAATAGTTTTTGCAGTCATTTCTGTGAGGCTGCCTTATACAAGAAAATAAAGATATAAAGCACAGGTGACAAGGGAACAGAAGAGTTAGTGATAAAAGGACTAAAATAGGAGGTTTGATTTACACAGATTGAAAATAATGTAGAAATGTTTGAGTGGATGAAAACAGGGTGGAGCAGTCTGTGTTCCTGGAGCACTGAAGGCAGTGTGTGTGAGCCAGAGGGAGGACAGTGCTGGATGGGAGAAGCAATGAACTCGAATGCATGAGTTCATCCAACTGTTTAGGAGCAAGTAGTTTTAATATTCTGGACTGGTTTTAACATTAAAATTAAACTTTAAAAATAAATTTTAAAAAAATGGAACAGGCTTCTGAAAGAAAAGCAGGCAAATTTTCTTGGTTGTTGCTGAAGAGTTACCAGAGGAGCCACCATCCTGCCCATCTCACCTGCTCTGATGGTGATGCTCTGTGTAGCAGCCCCACCCTCAGAGTGGTGATGCTGACAGGGAGCACAGGCTGCTCTGTGTAGCAGCCCCACCCTCAGAGTGATGAGAGGCACCTCCAGTGGGTGTTTCCTGCAGTGTGAAGGCTGTGCTGTGTTCCCTGCTAAAATCCTGGCTGTTTTCCTCAGGGTGTCATGGGGACATGTAGGAGCATCTTTAGGAGAGGCTGTGCTGAGCATCTTTGATTGTGTGCTTGACTCGTGTGTAGTTGTACATATGTCACGCTTGCTAACTCAGAGTGCCATTCATGCTGTGCCCTGGATAATGTAAAATCATGTAGAAAGTGTAATGTGGGAGAATATAATTAAAACTATATGATGTGGTTGCACCAAATAACTTAATTGAGTTCTTGAAGAAACCAGTTGTCTGTTTTCCCAGTTTTTAGCTTTTCATATTAGTTTCTTTTTGTAGCACTGCCATTTTCTTAATGTTGGTGTTTGTAAACAACGTGAAAAGCTCCTTAGATGGAGGAAGTTTCCCCTCCCTTCCTTCCATGTTGTTCTGTGGACATAATGTTAGAGGAAAACATGCCAAGCAGGATCTGAGGGCCTGAGAGGTGAAGCTGCTGCAGCTTCATGTTCTTGTCCAACCAGCAGCCAGGCTGAAGATAAATTTACAGTAAGCAAATCATGTACCACAAAGAGATATCTAGCTAGATAGATTTGTGTGTGTGTGTATACACACAGAGCTGGGGACACAGAGCAGGCAAGTCCAGAGTGCTCACACAAATGCCCACACCACTGAGAGCTCCATCCTGCTCTCCTCTCCTCCCTGCTTGTGTAATATTCTATATTCTATACATCATCAATAAGACACAGACGCACACATGGTGCTACCCACAGCAGCAGTGCTCAGACACCCAGCCTGGCTGGAGCCCTGCCTGCCACCCTCCTCCTGTGCCCCTGAGGGCTCATGCTGGGCTGATGCTGGCCAACAGGAGTCACCAAGGGCTGCCCATGGCTGTGGTGCTCCCCCCTCGGGGCTGGCTGGGGCTGCCTGTCCCCTGGTGCTGTCCCTTTTACTCCCCAGCACAGCTGGAATCTCCTCTCTTCTCCCTGACCCCTTTGGTGGGTCTCACCTGGACTCCTCACTCACAGAGTCCTCCCGGACCTGCTGTGGGATGGAGCAAAGCCAGTTCTCTCCAAAAAGTCCCTTCAGAGTCTGGGGGAGGAATAAGCATGTACAGGAACAATCCCACTTGAACTTGGACAACTGGCAGCCATATGTGTAAGCAAACAAAGTTTTACTGCTTCTCTAAAAGAGATAGTTTTAAAAGCTTTATTTTCTTGCCAGTTGGCTAAGAAGCGAGCAAGGAACAATAGATTCAAGCTGAAATAATTTGCATTTATGATGAAGACAAGGAATATCTACCTTGCATTTTCCTAAAAAAGAAAAATTAAACCCCATTTTTAATTAACTGATAAACTATTAATCAAATTTTTGCAATGTTAGGTGACACATTATTCATTTAGATAGAATGACTGTGAACTTAAACTAATCAAATCTGATTTGCCCACATATGCTTGATTGAAATACATTTTAACTAGCATATACAAAGAGAAAATCTTGGATTTCTTACCTAATCTTCAGAGTATACTGCTGAGTTAATAAGGGCAGTTTTTTTTAAATGAGACCACCATTTCTTAATCTGCATATCAAAATCAAGAGCAACTTAATTGCAAAACACATATTCCTGAAATCTAATCATTATACTGCTTTAGGGTATTTTATTGAAGCATGTTAAATTATGGACAGAATATTAATGATGAAGCTAATCAAACCCAATTAGTCACTTCTAACAATAGTCACATAAATATACAAGTCAGGTACTAAAGTACTGTAGGTATGGTTTTAAGGGTTTTTTTTTTAATATAAAATTTATGTGTTATATATGAATTATATACTCGTTATTTTTAATCTAAAAATCTAGGACAAGCCATTTCAAAGAAAATGTGATATGCCAGAAGACAATGGGACGTGTCCCTCACCATTAGAAGTGACAGTGCTGATGTGTGGCTGGCTGAGGGTTGCTGTGACAGAGGCACAGAAGGGAGGCTCTGGAGGTGCACGTGCAGGTTTGTGTCTGCCCGGGCTGGGACTGCCCCACAGCACAGCCTGGGCTGTGTGCTCAGCCTGCTCTCAGGCTGCACAGGGCAGTGTCTGCATCTGCTGTGCAATAATTGTAGTATGTCATAATTACAGATGTATTGTGTCTGCATTTAAAATCAGCCTCTTCCTTTAAGCCCAGTGCAGCATCTCGTTGAGATTTAAGCACAGTGCTTATCTTCATGCTGACTCCTTTATGTGTACTTTGATATTGATATTTTGGGTGGCTTTCAGTTTGTTTCAGCCTCCTACTTGTTAATTATGAGAGGGCAGCTGTAATCTTACTTTAGGTCTATCTATTCCATCAGAAAATTCACACAATGCAGGGGTCACAGATGACCTTCTACTGATGTATCTTTTGAAAGATGATGTGTTTTCAAAATCCTTTTAAACTGCAACTCTTACAGTTTCCATAATTATTCAGGTCACATAAAAGAATGACTTAACATATTTATAACCCCTCTTTGCACTTTCAGATTTAAGGACATGTATTTTCTAATTTGTAATCATCTAATTTTAAAAAGGGGTATCCATAAATAATAGGTATGGTTTTAGTGCCAGACAGGGAAGCCCTGACAGGATTTGTGATACCGTGGGTGCCAGTGGCTGTGCTGTGTCAGGGAACTGAGCAGCTCTTTCCTCCTACAAGCCATGATTACCAGGGGCTCAGGCACGGCCCTGCAGGCTGGCCAGGGCACTGGGGAGCCTCCCCTGGCAGGTTTCATGGAAATGGGTCCCCAGTGATGAGCAAGGGGAGCTGCTGCCACCAGCAGGGAAGCAGGAAGGGGACAGCAAGGCTTTCACAGGGAGCTGCTGGCTATAGCTCCAGGGGCTGGGCCCCACTGGGCACCAGCAAGGGCTGGGATGGATTTGTGGAACCATCTCAGGAGCACCTCAGGTGGCTGTGGAGGGGCCTCCTGGCACACACCTGGCTGTGAGCTGGTCTGTGCCACCCTGAGCCCCCAGAGGGGAGGCTGAGGCACAGCTCTTGGGGGATGCTACATGGGCCACCAGAGGGGAAACTCTCTTTTCCACACTGACTCCTTCTTTAATAATGAGAACATATACAGGTGCTTATGCTAGAAACCAACCAAAGCATGCTGGTTCTTGTGTTCAGAAAATAGCTGTGTGTCAGAGGTCTTGGCAGGCCCTCCAGAAGGTGCTGGGAGGGGAGCAGCCCCTGTCCATTGATGACTGTGCTGGCAGCAATCAGTGTCCAGCCCTTGCAAACAATCTGTTATGACACTGGGATCTGCAAAGGGCTTTCTCAAATCAGTGTAAGATTAGTTGAAATCTACTTCTATGAAAAGAAAATACTTCAGTGAAATAAAAGCTGCTGTTGAAAGTAGCACTGGAGCTTTGGCTTTAGATAAGATTTACATTTTCACCTGCCATGCAAGTCCAAATTGATTTGTCATAAATAGTGCTCATGTCCACAAAAACAGGCTGAGGGACCAAGGGCTAACTGAGCTGATATGTGCTTATGTGCCTTTTAATGTGAGTATACAGCTTTTTCCAAAAGGAATCAAAAGCTTCTGGCAAGTTTGAAAAGGGAGATGACTGATACTGTATTGTAAATAGGGAAATTAAGACTTCCTCTGCTCCTTCATAAACTCTTCTGGAAAGCTGCCTGTGCTCTAAAGGCTGCAGGCTGTTTTAGTCTATCTTTCATTATAAAGAGAAGATTGAGAAGTGACTCAATTATAATGTATAAGCACCTTCATGGGAAGAAAATACAGGGTACCAGGGAGCTTTTTCAGCTAGCAAGGAAATGTGTCAGAGCAACCAATGTCTGCAAACTGAAGTGGAAACTGGAAATGAAGCTGCTGTTTCCAAGGGCCTGCTGGAACTCTGCTGGGTTTCATGATGGGTTCTGCCTGTCTTGGTGGTCTTCAGACTATCACAAGGTGTCTCTGAACAGTACAATTTAGTCATGTAGAAGCTGTTAATCAAAGTCTAAAGTATTAAAGCAAACCTATTTTGGTGGTCTAGGAGCTTTTGCTGTGCAAGTTGGGGTAGCTGATCTAATATTCCTCTCTTGCCTTGATATAACCAGACCTAGCCATTATACTTCCTTGTCCATCCTAATTGAGCTTCAAGAGATATTTGGTGTTGTCTTGCGAGTGCAAGAGGAAATTACTGGTTCCTTGTTTTTTCTCACATTTCAGTTGCATAACAAACCATCATTCCAACCAAAAGAACATTTGCAAGTAAAGAACCCAGTATTTATTTCCTCTCATTCACATAATATCTGGTTGCTCCTATAGCTACATTAAGGGTTAGTTCTCTCCAAAATCTGAGTTTGTGCAATACTCCAAATGCACTGCAGCTGTGTGTACTTGGCTGGGGCTGCCTTCAGCCTGGCCCATGCCCAGGGGACAGTGACTGTCTGTGCAACCCCTTGGACAAGGGCATGCCTGTCTCACACAGACAGCTGAGTGTCTGGGGGTGCTGAGCATGTGGCAGGGAGAAAATCAGGTCACAGTGTATGGAATCTGGGGGAAGACCCACTCCAAACATAGCTCACTGTAGTGTTTTATAAGAATAAATGGGAAACTGCAAATTAGTTAAAGCTTATCAGCTGGGTGGTTATTGCATCATGCCTCCAGTGAAAAAACAAAAATCCTCTGCTCCAGCTAAACTACTTCAGCATGGCTCAAGTACAGCTTCATTCCCACCGTGGGACCCAGCAAGCTGCATATAGTGGTATTTGAATTCATCAGTGTTTCAAAAGAACATTAAAATTTAACAAGTACATTTAACTAAAAAATCTATATCTAAATAGCATGGAGGTGGTGATAAAAAGGAGGTAATTCAGGCCAAGATATTGCATTAACTTCCCTGTGAAAGGACCTTTCAGACAGCGTGGAGCCGGGTGGAAGTCACTGAACTAATGCCAGTTTCTTTACTCAGAGCCCAAGGAGCCTGCTTCCGTTCAGAGGGGTGTCAGTTTTTGGATTTTTTGAGAGAAGTTTAAAAATGCCCACACAAAAACCCAAAAAACCCCTCAAAAAACTCCCAAAGGAAAAAAACCAAACTCACAAAGAAAAAAAAACAAACCAATTTTTAGGGGGTTTTCTTTGCTATTACTACAAAGCTATTTTGCTTATCAGAATCATTGTTCTGGAAAGCTTTCCTCCCAAACAGATTCACTGAAACAGGGCAAGAGCATGGCTAACCCCTGTATCACTCCAACCTTACAGTGACTTTATTAAAGGTAGTATCTATCTCTCTAATAACTGATTTTTTTTTCTCTTGGGTGAGGTGAAAGTTCTGATGTAGTAGAAGAAATGTGAATTCCATATGACTTTGCATGATTCCTGAAACTATCTACTGCAAAAACATGGACAAAATCTGTCCTTTGCTACCTTCTTCCTACCTCATGCTGAGACACCATCAAAGTGCTAAAGGAACAAAGCCCAGACCCCTTGAATTCATTCAATCATGGATGAAATTAAAGTGCTTACACAATATTGTAGAGTACTCTGCAAATACTGAGTCACCACAGTGAGTTGTCAGTTCTCCTATAAAAATTACTGAAAATCATTATTGTGTGATTTATTTCCCTGGCAGTTTATCTAAAAATAAAAATCAGACCCAGATTTCCTCAAAGGCTCTAAGTTTCAGCTGTTTCAAAACTGAAAGTTAATAGTGAAAGCTGCTGCCTGACAGTTTTAAATCCCTTTTCCTATGTGAGCTGGGGGCATGAGGCATTAGGAGCTCCCAGTGTTGCAGGAGTGGGGGGAGCCATGAGCATGGCCATGTGCACAGACCATTCCTCCCCAGCAGTTCTCCACTGTGTTCTTCCCCTTTCATCTCATAAAAGTGTGGCAGAATTGCAGGCAGAGGTGTTCTGGAGCAAGTCTTCTTCTGTGAGAGTCTCCTACTTGATCTCTGGATGACAGGAGATTAATTGGGAGGCTTGGTTGTAAAGAAAGGCTGGAGAAGGTTTGTTGCTGCTTGGCATGCTGCTGTTTATTACAGATGTGTGATGAATGACACTTCCTCTTTCTGAGAGCTGGGAGTTACCAGATGTTTGCACCCCAGTTTCCAGGCTCTGTAGGTCAGGGCTGTAAAGGTTTGTGTGTGCTCTCTTTTGGGGACATATGGGTTAAAGCAGAGTCTCAGGATAAAAGCCTGACTCTATTGAAATGAGTGGCAAGGCTCCCATTCACTCTGGATTGTCAAAATGATCTGTAGAGCCCCCTAAGATTTGTGTTCTGTTAATAATTATTACTTGTACATAAAAGTAAACTTCTATATTTAAAACTTATAACTTGGCAACCACGGAATGCACATGTCTATAATGAATAACCATGTGAGCTTATTACTTCAGCTCTCTTCCATTCTCATCCTTTTCTATATTTTACCTGCTATTCATCTGTCCAAATTTCAGACTGTAAGGTCTTCTGGGCAGAGACCATTTTTTCTGCTGGCAAAGTGGCTCTGTGTCAAACAAGGCAAGTATTTTAAATCAGGGGAAACAAATGTTCCTGCATTTGACAGTTTCTGAACATGAATGCAAGTGATCAGGCATGCGTGTCTAGAGATGTGCTTTCTACATACACATATTGTTTCCTTTTAAAGCCATCTGCATCTACTGAATTCAGTCCAGAATTTGGCCTATAAGTTTACCATTATTATGCCTCAATTCAGCAAAGCGTGACTGTAGGGAGACTTAAAATTAAGTATACATGTAAGTGCTTTGTTGGATGGAGGCCTCTAAGACTTTGTGCATTTATGCTCTTGTAATTTTAAAATGAAACATATTATTCAAAGTCTTCAGTTCTTTATGCTGTCACTTCCTCACTTATTTTGATTTATTATATATATATATATATATATACATGTCTCCTAAATTCTAGATGCTTTTGAAAACAAATAAATTCAAAATACATTGAAATCAAATATAAAAGTAGCATCTGCTCTTAACTGAGCTACACTAATGTCTTGGATCTACCAGCATCACTTTTGTGCCTTAGCAGCAACTTCTCCATCAAGGCTGTCTCATGTCAAAAACTTGGGTTTTAGCCAAGAGCAAACATGTCTGGCCCAAAGTGCAGGACTCTTCATGGACAAGTAGCCCTAACATCTTTGTTCCCAAGAATGGCAAATATTGATGCATCTTCTCTTTGCTGAGCTTCCACCCTCTTGTTGAGGGGGTGTACAGAAGTGCTGCCCTTCCAGTCCTGCCACCATGGGTGATGATGTTTTGGACTTGCTTTTGGGCCAGCTATAATTTTCCATGCAAATTTTAAACCACAGGGATGCCACTCAAGGATGCCTGCTAGCTGTTGCTGTGGCAGAATGGGCCAGGTTTGCATGGAGATGAAAACAGAAATGAGGTGAGATGGGCAGGCAGGACCTTCCTTGTAATGGAACCCAATAAATGCCAGTAAACAGACACCAGTTAAGGCTCTTCATGTAAATTGATATGGAGCCCAGCTCAGGTTATTAAAACACTTTGAATGTCTCTCCTCTCAATGAGGTCAATTGCATTTGATATGGAAAAACCCACTTGTCTTTAGCATAGGAGTCTAACAAATCCTAATTAGTTGTGTTTTATAAAATTGGTATTATTTGTACATGTGTCCTGAAAACACAGACTGCATCTTTTGGAAGCATTCCCCTCTTTGGGGCTCATTGTTGCTTGCCTTATGTGTTGGGGTCATCTTACTGATGTTTGCTTAAATATTTGTAGTTCACATCACTCCACAGAAAATATGTACTTCAAGTCTTTTATTCTTCTTTATTTCTCTAAATAATGATGATCAACATCTCGTGGGAATCTTCAGGGGTCAGAAAATATGAAGACAACTGACTTTGTTGCATTTCCTTTGCTAAAAATGCTCTGTGAGTTCAACAAGAAGTGGAGTTACACTGCTGAGCCTGCAGACCTCCATTTGAAGTGCCACCTGCAGTGGTGGTTTATGAGATGAGGCTTGCTCTCCTAGAAGTTATAATGAGACCACCCAGCCCCAATTGCATATGCCATGGATTAGAATTCAGATGGTAATAATTTCTCACTATTACCAAGGCCAGATTTGATCTGGTTATGCAAAAAAGAGTTCCAGTCGTGCTCTGACTCTCCTCAGTCTACAGCTTCCAGAGAAACTCCTTCTTAGGCAAGCTGATGAATTTTTCTCTCTTGAGGAGAGTCCTGGATCATGAAGTTACTTTCCCTGAAGCCATGGGGACTGTGTCCATAATTGGGATTACATGCTTAAGAAAGGACTTGCAGGAATGAATTGTAGGAATGAATTGTAATATGTTTTTGGTTTGTAACAGCAGAAGTAGTACTGTGGTTTCTGGCTTCCTTAGGTTTGTCATATTCCCATTCCAGTTATTTTGTTAAAAATCAATGAATTGCTCAATATCATTTGCGATTTTACTGAGAAGAATCAAAGAAAATTGGAAGGATATCTGGAAACCAAAGGTGCCTTTACCAACAAAATGCAGTGTTTTAAAGTAGAAAAAATGCTAAGAAAGAAAACAAAAGGTGAAATGAAAGGGAAGTTGAATGATAGGGAAACAGGTTTGAGCTTGTCAGAGAAATGCCCTGTTTTAATATGAGTACATTTGTTAAAGTGTATAAATAAATATATGTAAATATATGTAAATAGTTCCCTGAAGTGAATAAGAAATTACAATTAAAAGGATAGACAAAGTTATTAATTGAAAATAATGATAAACCCAACCTTTGTAGTTACAAGCTTTACTTCAGTCACAGAAACTGAGGTAAAAAATCTGAGAAACAGTTTAGGGCTTCTGTGCTGCCTTGCTGCATTGTAGAGACAAGAACCCAGTTATTTGGAGAAATGTCCCTTGATCACTTGGAAAGAAGGCAGTGGGAATGTCCACTTAGCAGGTACCCCTCATATAAACTGGAAACCTGAGGAAGAGTTTTTTGAGACATTAACAGCATCAAACTGTGCTACAGCAAAAAATAATGGTGTATAACCTGCTCTTGATCAATAATGGGCAGAAAAACATACCCACTAAAGAGTATTTAACAAGGCCACTTCTGGTTGAGAATTGTCTGGCTCTGGCCCAGCTGGCTCATGCTGGACCTGATGCAAGACCTGTATTAAACACACTGTAGTGGGCCAAGGTTTTAGCTTGCAAAAGTGAAGTGCAGGCTTTGCTTTCACTCACACTTTGTGCTACCAGCTTTGTTTGACAGTTGCTATATTGAAGAGAGTTAGTGACCCAAACATCAGACAAGAAGTTGTGCATTTGTGGTGTGGGAGACCTCTAAATCTGCCCCTTGAGTCTGCACAAGGGCTGCTCTCACACTGCCACCCTCATCAGCACCTTAACACAAGAGAGGAAATAGTTTGTGAGAAAAACAGGCATCTTTAATGTCACAATCTTCCTGTTAATGGAAATTTGCCTTTGGTACTGTCTGTTTAACAAGCTAAAAGAATAAATTTCACAGTACCCCTCATACAAAGCTCAGAACATGATTCTCCTTTCACTAGTACAGGTATAAATCACCAGTGAAGTCAACAGAGTTATTTCAGCTTTAATTCTGGGACATATGAGAGGAGATTGAGGCCCTTAAGGTATTTGGTATCTAGGCTATCTTTACTGATACACTGCCATGATCAGAAAGCTCTCCTCCTTTACAGGGAAAAGATGAGGGGAAAAAGCAAAGTGACACTAATCTTTTCCGAGTCAGGCTTTCCTCTTGGGTGTGACTACATGCAGAAAAGCAGGGATTTCCAGGTGATACTAATCAAAGATGGCAGAAGCAACTACAAAGCATACAAATAAAGCATCCAAGTTTCATGTACCAAACCAACCATGACAGTAGTCACAGAATAGCAGCTAGACTACAGTCAGCTGTGTTGCTGCGAGGGGCCCAGAACTTTGCTGTGTGACAGTAACATGAAAACAAGCTCTGTTGTTATTATTAGCAAACATGTAATAAGGTTAAAGCATAATGCACACTAATAGTTGCTTATCCTGCGTTATGTATATTTTACATAGATGCCTTTTTTATCAGGAAAAATGAAATTTCTACAGATGGTCTCACCAGACAGCTTACAGTTTGTTCCAGCTTTTTTTTTTTTTAACTAGCAGGCCCTAGATGTGTATGGTAATGTATGTTCTTGCATAGGTATGGGCTATTTCTGACAATTTTCTGTATCCTGACTGAATCCAATACACAGATCCAGACTCCTCTTCATCATTACTAATGTGGAAACAAAACACACTGTATTGATGGACTTTATTGTCCAGTAGCTTCAACCAGAAAATCAGGCCCCTTCAGAAACAAATTAACATTAACTTAATACTTAACCCTGTCCAAAAACTGAACCTGAGGTGATGCTTCTCAGGTATCAGAATGTTAAACGTGGGATAGTTGTGTGGATGGATAGCAAGAGTGAGGCTAAGTTGGTGACAGAGAGTACATAAATATTTAGCCGTCACCTAGTGCCCCATAACTTACATTTCAAGCATGAGTTAAGGTATTTAAGTATGTAACCAAAAAGAGAGTAGCATGTTGGTGTCATCCCTGAAGCCTCTCACCTTTCTCTAATGAGAAAAGACAGGAGGGAGGAACATGCTAATGTCAGCACCATGATGTTTCAGAACAACAACCAAATAAAAGCCTTTCTTGTTCCATGTCTGGACAATGAAAGGTGTCTTGTAGTTTGACTCCATTGTCATTATCTGAACAAAAACCACTGGCTGTTTCAGGCTGATTAAACTAAGGGTGGTGCAGGCTTTGACAATGGCTCTGCAAGCATTGCAGAGCTACACTCCTTTATGTAGCTCAAGTGGAACTGGGTTGCCTTCCTGATTTACCAAAAGAGAGGTACTCATGGCCATATTTTTTTTTCAACAGGAAGGCCCAAAAGGACTTATCTGCAACATAAAGAACATTCATTAGAAAAGATAATTGTGATTTTGTTCAGAATAAAACTTTTGGATAGAAAAAAATATTCAATTATTGCTGGCAGAGTGGAGACAGTTATTCTTAAATATTTGCTAGGGCACTTACCCTCCTGGCAAATCACAGCAACAAGGAAAGGCTTTTAATCTTTCACAGGAATTTAAGAATCACTAAAAGTTCATAATAAGCATGCAGGGTGGGTGTTGCAGCCAGAATTATATATACAATCCTAAGATGGACTTGGTCTTATGGCATTTTGATTATGATTTAGCTTTAACAAAAGGATACTAGTCTGGGGTTTTTTCCCAACAGTTCTAGCATGTGCTTTTCATGACATAAGACTAAGTATGAAATTTCCCTTCAGCAGATCAGGGAGCCTGCTCATGGCCTGGGGAGTTCATTCACTATTCCTGTTCTCACACTGTCTCCGTGTGCTGACTACAGAGGTGGTCACATCTCTGACCAAATGGGTCATATCTTGTTTTCCAAAGACGCATTCCACTTGTGGGAGCTCTGTCTAAGGATAACTTTTTCTCCCACTTGATAATGATGAGCTCCTTGTAGCTTTTCCCCTGTACCCAGTTTCCAGTCAATCTCCACACAACTGGTTTTCTTAGCATAGCTCTGCATGTATTTGCACACGTGTGAGCTCCATGATTCTTAACCCTCTTCTCTTCATCCACAACTTTTTGTTGCAATCCCTGCTTTTAAGATCTAAGCTCTGGTTTTGTAAAACAGAGGGGTCATGGATTCAGCTTTGTTTCTCTCTGCAGAAAGACTGGCTGGGGCATTTTCTCCAGTGCCTCCTTTTTGTTTTCCCCTCTCCTTGTTTTCCTCTTCCCTTGTGACTGCTGTCTGTGCAGAGAGGTGGTGAATGACTTTGAATGAATATGGGAGAAGGCACAGACTTCTTTGCCAAAGAAGAATGTCTTTACACTGGAGCCCTGGTGTGAGGTTTTCAGCTGCAAACTTAACTTGACCTCTCCAAGACTTTGCTTCTAATCCGCTGCTCTCACAGGTACAGCTGACCTGTTCATATCAGAATTGAAAACATGACACTGATTTCTCATTTTAAAAGTTCATCCAATCTGACCAGCTTGGGGATTGGAAGAAGCTCTGCCAGCAGCTCTGTCTTCAGCTCCAGTACGGGCATGTCTGCTGAGCGCTAAGCCAGACACTTGGAAGAGAACATGTAAGCTTTGCTTATTTGCCTTTCCCTCACTTAATTAGAGTCCTCCAGAGTTTTCTCCAAGGTTTTATGAAAATCATCTGGTAGGGCATCTAAAGATTTAATGTTGTAAACAAGTAAACAAAAATCTGCAGCTTAGAAGGCCAAATTTCAATTTGATTTATTTTTTAATCTATAGTTTCAATGGTGGCAGTGGTTTTGTACAGGTTATAAGTGCAAAAGAATGTGAGGCTTCATGCTCATCTTTGGCAAATGCTGTATCCCATCTGTTTGTCACTATTAGAACATTTCTTCATTGGCAGCTGAAAAACAAAATGTACAAAAGGATGCCATAAACTATTCCATACTATCATCAGTGCAACCAAAGGCAAGCAGTCATTACTCTGATAATGATGTAGCCTCTCACTTTGGAACTGTCAGAGGCCTTCAACCCAACACATTCAGTGACTAAATGGTCTACTCAAGGCACAGGAAATGGTGAAGTTTTTGGAAGAGGAACCAAAAGAAATGATTGCATGTCTTTATATTCTATTTAGAAAATAGTGTCTTGTGATATAGAATTTCTACTTCCTGGCTCCTCTTGTTACTTAAGGGGTTTTTTATGTAAGACAAAAAATTAAAATCTCAAGATATTGTATCTTTATATTGTACATCTGTTTTATCTTCCGATCTAGTTGAGATGAAATGAAATCAACCAGAACATTAAAAATTACCTGTATTTATACTATCTTCTCTGTGAGCCCTGAAGTGGAGCTCTGAAGAGGTTCTGAGCAGGTTTAAAGGGAATTACCTACAATGGGCATTTAGAAGGACTGCAAGATTTGTATAACCTGTTTAAACTTGAGATATCTTATTGCTGGTGAGCTGTTTTCTGATAAAAATATATGGATCTCTCTTGTCCATTTAAAGGATCCAGAATCCCTCCCTCAGTGACAAACACGTGCCAGAGATTTTAGCTAACTTTCAATTATTCTTGAAGATTATGGATGTAGTTATTTCAAAAACCAAACTACCCAGCTGCAGTTGCAAATTTTTATTTGCAATATTGCAAGCTGTATTAAAGTCTGGCTAAAAGCTAACTTCCAGCTTGAGTAACCATGCTTAGAAAATTGTTTCTAAATTCCTCATCTGTAGAGCTTTAACAAGCTCTTCAAGGGGGATGGGAACACGGATTTACAAAAGTGCACAGCAAATACTGTGTCGTGTGTATAACACAAATAGTTGTTTTGTGGTGTGTATGGGGTTAGTTCTGCTCATGGAAAGGAAGCGTTGATTCTTTGGCAGGAGAAGGAAATCCTTAATCTAAATGTGGGCATGATGCCCCTTTGTACCTCCATCTTATGACATACTCAGTAAACCTGTGGGGGAGACAGTATGAGCCCCTCAACTCTTCCAGCAAACATAAAACCTCATTCACTCAAGGGAAAGGTTCAGCACTAAACACAAGATCTATAAACAGGCCTCTGTGGTGTTTGGAGTTGACATATAGCTGCTAGGGTGGCATCAAGCACCACGAGAAGCTGCTCAGGCCTTCAGCAGCGCTGCCATCCAGCACGCTGTTAAAGCATGGCTCTCTTCCAGCAGTGTGTTATGCCAGAGGTGTGTAGTGGCATTCACAGAGCTGGCTAGCGAGTTCACTGCACATAAATTACCTGTGGTATTCCAAGGGTGGCTGTACACCACTCGCTTCCCATGCAGGGAGTTTTCCATGTAGGCAAGTCCGAGCGCTACTCTGATTTTAAATGAGTATTTTGCAATCTGCCAAGTCATGGCAGCCCACTGTAGAAAAAGAACAAGTTGTAATGGGTAAAAATTGAAAGAGGGGAAATTCAGGTTAGATACTGGGGAGAAATTCTTTCACGTGAGTGTGGTGAGGCCCTGGCACAGGCTGCCCGTAGAGGTTGTGGATTACCCAAAAGTGTTCAAGGCCAGGTTGGATGGAGCTTGGAGCAACCTGGTCTAGCAGAAGGTGTCCTTACTCATGGCAGAGGGGATGTGGGATTTGGATTAGAGACTTAAAAAAGTTTTTTTCACTGGGTGTCAGGCATTGGAACATTCAGGTGTTAGGCACGGGCTGCCCAGGGATGTGCTGGAGTGACCATGCCAGGAGTGTTTAAGAGGTGTCGGGCACAAGTGCTGGGCAATGCGGTTTACGAGTTACAGGGGTAGTGCTAAGCAGATAGTTGGAGTTGATGATCTTGAAGGTCTCTTCTCATCGTGATGATTCTATTCTATCTTTAAGGTCCTTTCTATGATTCTGTGATTGTTCAGGGCCAGCCGCCCTGCCAGGGCACACGCACTCTCCAGAGCCGGCATCCCGAGGGCTCTGCCTGTGACAGCACCTCGCAGTTACAAAGGACACACGGCTCTGTCTCTGCGTGGATCCGGGATTAGTGCAGGCCCATCTGAGCGCCTCGCAGCCGCCGCTCCGCTTTCTGACGCCGAGGCCTTGGCGCCCGGGGCCTGCGCTCCGGAGCACCGGGGCGGCCCGGGCTGCCAGGCAGCCCCGGGGGTGCCGGACCCCGGCGCGGGGGCCGGGCCGGGCCGGGCAGGGGGTGTGGAGCGCCCGCCTCTCGCGGCTCGCAGCCGGGTGCCTCCCGCGGGCCGCGGGCGCGTACCCAGAGTGCAGCAGGCGGGCGGGCGGCGGCGCGGCCGGACCCAGCGCCGGCACCCACGGCCGGCTCTCCCCCGGCGCAGCGGGAGCCGGGCCCAGGCGGCGGCGGCGCGGCCCAGAATGCGACACTGAGATGCTTCTTCCCCCGGCAGCGGCGGCGCCCCGGGCCCAGGCGGCGGCGGCCCCCGCGTGGATGCGGCTCTGGAGCCGGCGCTTCGCCCTGCACAAACATTTCTATAGGACTCATTCTCCCTGCTGAGGAGATCGGCCCAGACCGGCCGCTTTCCCTCCCCTCCCTTTCCCCGCTGCCCCGGAGACCGCCGGCGCGGCCCGGCCCGCATGGAGGCCCCCGGCGGCGGCGCCTCGCCGCTGAGCCCCGCGCTGGTGGGGCGGCTCCGCCGGGAGCACGAGAAGGTAAAGGGGGCACCGGGGCCGGGCCGGGGGGCGCGGGGGGCCAGGGTCGGGCTGGGGGGCCCGGGGCGGGGAGGGCACGTGGCCGCGTGACGTCACGGGCGGCGGGCGAGGCGGGCCGGGGCACCCGGAGACCCCCGGAGACCCTCGGGCCGGGGACACAGTCCCTGGGACATAGCTCCCCGGAATTCAGCTCCCCGAGACACAGCCCCCCGGAATTCAGCCCCCTGGGACACAGCGCCCCGGGACACCGCGAGGAGCGAGGTCGGGAGGCGGCAGGAGGGAAGGCCCTGCCCGCACGCCGTGCCCCGCTGCCGCGGTTAGCAGCGCGCCCATGAACGCGTGTTTTTATCCTCTACACGCCTCTCCGTGATTTTTCCGGCCTTCGGGACAGTCACGCCTCCAAAACCTCCCAGCAGTGTCTGTGACCTGCGTCATGCCGGGGGCCAGCGTGCTCCTGGGCCAGCTTGAGGAGACCGTGTGTCAAAACTTAGTTGTTCATGACTTTTTCTTAGGAATCATTGGGTATATTTGAAATGGGTTTCAAAGAACCAGATTTTTCTGCAGAAATTATTCCCAAGAGGTCAGAGGCTGGTTCCACCTGAGACCATAGCACAAAACTCAGGATACTTTTTCGCATTGATTACGCTCATGATCTAACTCAAGTGGGTCCTGAAAACCTAAGGAGTGCGATTTGGGACTTGCAGGTTCCAGCCTTCCACCCCACTCTGTGTGGGTGCAGGAGTCACTGGAAATAACTTGTGGTCATGTGCAGGGTGTTGTTGACACAAATACAGTCTACAGACCTTTCACTTTTTCTGTTCGTGTGATTAAAAAAATTTTAAGCAGATGGTAAGATGCACATTAGAGTTCCTCAGTTATAATGGAAGATTTTATCTTTAGCCTGTATTTTGTCACATGCTGGTTTAGTTGAGAAAAAGTGAGTAACACCTGTGGGGTATAGAAATGTGCCTTGTCTGGAATATTGTGCGCACAAATGAGTCTACTTTTGAATACCCATTAGATCGTTACTAGAAGACCTGTGTAGCCAACTGACCATTACTGTGGATGGACATTGAGAGGGTCTGCTGGAATCATCTGCCCTGCACAGATTGGAGCCCATCATGCCAATAACTGGGGATAGGAACTCGCCTGCTTGGGCTCCTTCAGTTAATTTTCAGGGTGGTGGAATCTGGTGAAGAATAATTTGCCTTCTACATTAGTGTCAGGCCTAATGTGTAAGCACACATCTGCCATAGGCACAGAGAATTATTCCCAGTTCATGGTAAGACCCCTCTGTAAGCAAGTTTAAGACTCTTCTTAAACAGATCTGCTCCAGTGGAAAAGAGGCCCAGGAGACCATTAATTAAGCCTCTGTTAGGCTGATGTACCAAAGTTATATTTTATCATACGGAAACTTTACATAATTTCTGCAAATTGGCTGAAAAAAATGGAACACTTCAGCTTCAAGATGAAATTATACTAAAGAACTACATATCTTGGTTACAATGGAGTGTCGTGATGAAGATATAGTAGACTTTCCCTCTATGCAATGAATATATATAATTGGATTACAACGGTATTTTCAGTTACAAAAATATTGTATTTTAAGATGGAGGAGGTCTTTTCATTTCAGCTGCCTCTTCTTAGAGATCCGTATTTTTCCCACAGAATCACTGAAGGCTCCTGTTTTGTCTCAGCACAAAGATGAAGGAGAATTAGTTACCCAGTACTTCAGTAAACTAGTAATTGTAGTGTGAGGATCATAGAAAAGAGTGAAGTTACTTAGCCAGAACAATATCTCTATATACTGGCAGGCAAATACATTTCTTTTAATTACTGGGATGTTGTGCTGTCCCAGTGATGCTTGATTAAGTACAAGGAAACCTATTTATTCCCATTAATCTGAGGGCAACCTTTAGTGAAATCATGGAATGCAGCAGTACCTATCTGCAGCATTAAAGATAATATTTGATTTGTGGTTGGTTGTTTTAACACCCAGGCCATTGTACAGCCCTGGTTCAGCTATGGGTTTGAGCTTTTAAATGCTAAAGAGCTGCCCTGGAGAACTTGTGAACTGAGGCTTCCTTCCTGCTTAAAAATACTGAAAGAAAAGGATGCCCATGACTTTCTGTTTTTAATCAGATGGAGGCTGCAACTTCTAGGTTTAGGACCCCTGGTGAAAAGTAATTTTAATTTTTGTTTAGGAGTGCTTGCCTGTTGGACAGATTTCATCTTGTTAATTTGTGATGATAGTAAGACCAAACTGTTAAAAGCAATTTTCAGTGCTCCTACTAAGGGCACTTTGTATAAAAACATGACTTAGAATGTGTATCTTGGGGATAAATTATAGAAGAATATCTAGTAATTTTCATGATAAAGACCATCATTGGAAGCACAGTGCCTGCGTAAAGTTTTGAATATTTCTGTAAGAAGAATATAATGTATGTGTCATGGATTACTTGTAAAAGCAATATATGTTAGCTGAAAATACTGCAGTAAATCTATTGCAAGTTAGTAGAGGAATTAGAAAATGAATATTTAAATAGGAGGTTTCTCATGCTATAGGCCCTGCGTTTAAACATAATATTTGATATACATTTATTCCTGCAGTCAAGTGGGTTGGGATTACTAACTGATGGGAAGTTGACAAGTCAGATGTGTGTGATGTGGAAAGACTTGTGTAGACAGTGAATTTACAGTGGGATGATAGGTTCTATAGTTCCTGAGCAATGCAATGACAATACGTGTAATGGGAGACATTACAGAGCCAATTAGACCCAAGAGACATTTGCAGAGTGCAGACACGGGCATGGAGAATCTAAAGGATTCCAGTATTAGATGGCAATATGATCTTTTTTTTGTATTGCACTGACAAACACACTTTTTTATTTTCCTGTTAGAAAAATTAGGACAAGGAAGTGACTCTCCTGTCACTCACCATGACAGCAAAGCACAAGTAGATTGAGTGCAGCTCTTACTGTAACTCGTTGGCCATTGTGCATTATGACATATTCTTAATTTTTATGAATTTAAATGGTAGAGTTGTATAATCTTTAATTTCCAAATGATTTTCAATATCCCGGGTACTTAAAGTTTTTTGACAGTTAAAAAACTTGTAGGTGGGTTATAGAGAAACAAATCACAGAATCCTAAGCTTACACTCTTTTAAATTGTTTCCTCTTCTACATGATTTACCTTTGGGGCTGACTGCTTCTGTTTGTCTTTTCCAAGTAATATCTGTGCTATGAAATCAGCAACTTGGCAGTTTTAGAGCTGTTCCTGCAGTCTGAAAAGGAGCAGTGAAGCAGAGTAGGGTCTCATTCACTTGATGCTGCTGTGGGAGCCACTGGAAATCAGGAAGTGCTTGCCTGTGGACTCACAGATGAGACTCAGATGTGCTTTCCAGTGCAGTGTCTCCCATGGTTTGTACTTTTTCCAACCTATGTCCAAGTTCACAGAATCCAGAGAACGCCTGGGTATGAGCCACCAGTGCAGCAGGACTTCATTTTGCACAGTAACTGTTTGAGAAAGGGGAACAGAGTGTCTAAAGCTTGGTTTGATGTGCTCCTTTTAAAAAGAACATGTGTGAAGCTTTATTTGCCCTATTCCTTTTTAAGAGCTACCTGGATAATTACCTTTTTGGAAATTGTGATGACATACACTCCACCCTGTCCACTGGTTCCAGTAATGTTTTTTCAGGTACTGCATTCAAGTAAAAGGGCTAATTCAATCATGATCTGGAAGCTTTTTATGGAATATGTATTGTTCCTTCAATGTTAATTGATCATCACTTTAACTTTTTTAGTCAATATTTGTCCATGTTCTTATTAGTATGAGTTAAATACCCACAAGTTTATATAGAACCAAGAGCTGTGAAATAAATTAACAGATCTTCAGTAGGTTTTTTAATGGTAATTGGAGGAGACTTGACAAAAGAGTTGAAAGATCATTGCCTTTATGCTGGACAGGGCAAACCTGTGTTCAACCTCATTGGTAACTAAAATGTGCAGATGAGATTATATGTGTAGATGACAAAAATAGAAGTCTTACTGAATTGTACTGCTCTTACAGCTGTCTGCAGAGGCTGTGAGTAGATGCAGTGACCAGGGTACCATTTGGGAATGGTCTTCAGTACCTTTGCAGATCTCCATTCCATAGGTTCAGCTTGTAACCTGTCTTCTCAGGTCTGTTTGGATGCTCCATGTCTCAAGTACTTCTTTCATCCTTTGAGGTTGTGAAATAATATTTTGTTTTAGTCTGAGCCTGCAGTGTTGCAGGTGGATCTGCTGGCTCAGAGCTTACCTCTTTTGCCCTCAGATCAGCAGGTATGTTAAGGCTTTGTGTTTGTTTGGTTGCATTGGGACACTGCTGCACTGTGCAGGTGCTGCTTTTGTAGTTCCTCTTGTCTGTTAACACAGGAACAACAGCCTCAGCACAGGAACAACAGCCTCAGACCCTTGCTCAAAGTTTTCAGCAATGGTCATGTAAGTTGTCCAACTGACTTAAATTTGAACAACTTGTTAATCTTTTTGTGTGTACTTCTTTCAATTCTTTAGCAGTTTTAGGGTGGCACATTTGTGGCAGTGCTTAGTGAACTGGGCTGGGATCCAGCTTAAAACCAAACTTTATTGACCTTTTTGCCCCTTTTTTCCCCCCCTCTTTCCTGGACTATTTTTCATCCACTGTGGATCCCTAATGTGGTTACAAATGTCTGTCAGCAGATCGTGTCAGATTTGGGAGGATGAGACAGTGGAGCTGAGTAGCAGGAGCCAGGGAGGGATGATGCTGAGTTTACTCAGGACTGTGGCTGAAAGCTGAACCACAGCCTGCAGCTATGTCTGTGAGGCAGGTGTCACAGCTCATGGCAGTTTTAAGCCAGTTAAGCTTAGGTTTTGCTAGCAGCATAGTTTTTGTACCATAAACTCCATCAAAACTTGCAAAACCTGCTTGAGATGTTGGGCGGCTTAGATCATAGGAGTTCTGTGCCTGTGCTGGTCTGCTGCTCTCTAGGTCCCTGAGTGAACCTGGCTGTGGTGTAGCCACACAGATATATTTACCTGACCTCAGCTGAAATAGTAAGTTTTGAGTTCTTATCTCTGTCTCAAGATGAGGTTACAGGACATGGACACTGGAGTGGTGCCAGTGAAGGATGAGATCTTACTCTGTGTTCCTTGCTTGCCCCACTTCAATCGGTTTGGAGTTAGTGAACTCACTCAGCAGAAGACATCCTGCTGTGTAGAATTTTTGAACTCCCCAAAATAATTTTGGTCAGAACTTAGTATTTATTTATTGATAAATAATAGTTATGTACTGCTTATTCTGAAAAACTGCAAGACTCACAGGTGTGTACACAATTAACAGAAAAATAGTAGATCTCACATGGTTTCTTGTAAAGAAAAGTCAAAATCATGGCTATATTTCTAAGTCAGATTTTTTACTTTAGAAAAAAATGTTTGCCATGATTCAGATTTCTTTCTCTCTTTTCCTGCAGTATTCTTCCCAAACCCATTTCTTCAAAAGGCAAAAGTTTCCACCCAAAGGGGGTTTTATGTTAATAATTTGTTGGAATGTAGTATTTTTGAGTAATATGATTTAATAAATGAATATGAGAATTCAGAAGTGCTTTCTTCCTTTTGCATTAGATCGTACAGTGTGCCAACAGACTGAAGAATTTTTAATAGTTTTATTTCATTTTTTTGATTGAAAATGGGGCTCTAGGAAAAACAATTGTACAAATGTTAATTCTGTCTTTCTCCATCAGTGATTGCTGTGTTCTAGGCAAGTACTGTGTAGTTTCCTAGAGGAAAAAATGAAAATTCATTTAAAATGTTTATTTTTTTCTGTGGCTTGTTACATCCTTGTTACCAAGAGATGATTAAATATTTGACCACCCGTTAGTGTTCTGTAATGTAAAGTGGTATGTGAACTGGTAATTTCATGGGTAAAATTTTAGTGTTTGGGGGTACAAGGGGGAAATCTCATGCATGAGTTGCATGGCAGAGAGGGTTTTGATACTGCAAACATTTCCAGATGGAGGCAGCTCATGTGCATGTATGAACCACAGTAAATACTTGAGTGTGGAATATTTAACATTTAGAGCTGTGCAGAGTTGTAGTCACCTGAAGGAACTCAGTAATGGAAATGATGTTGGATTTATCATGAGCCTTGCAAACATGGATCTGCATGTCAGGAAAACACGTGTCAGCATTCACTGGTGGAAGGTTCTGATCAACAGGACCTAGGTTGAAACAGATATTTTTATAGTCCCAAATGGCAGGGACAGTCTCCTGAAGGCAAGTCATTGGTTTTAGACTTTATTAGACCCTTACTTTAATTACCACCTCATTACTTGCTTTGCTTCCACAAAAAGTATTCCATACTGTCATTTTTCCCTAAGTAACTGGAAATGTGATTGAAAGGGATGTTTAAAGTGAGACTAATTCAAGATTAAATAGTCACAAATTATATTATTGCTACATGTAAACAAATTACTTGCATATCTGATTTTATTCAGATTACTTTTCAAGTGGTAAATAATGCTTTATCACTTATATAGTGCTCTTACATCTTTAGAGTGCTTTTCTCACATTAATTAATCATCATTAAACACTCTGAGGTGGGTAGGTTAATACTATTATCCCCATTTTGCAGATGAAGAAATGTAGACTGAGAGGTTGTGATTTGCTCAAGGCCATATAGAAGAAGCAGAATCAGAGCTGGGATTAGATCTGTGTCCCTAGCTTCTAATTTCATAAGACCAGCCAGATTGTGAGCCACAATTTTGAAGCAAAGTGCTCAAGTGTGCATGTAGAACCAGCAGACATTTGCTTGGCCTAACTTGCAACTTATTTAAAGGGAAACTTGGCTTTTGTGCTGTGCTTCACATTCCCACCTTCATACCTGCAAGTGTGGAAATGGCCTCTCATTCATTTAGGGCCTCTTCCTAATCTGATGCAGCATTTTTATTTTCATCATTTTCATTGAATTTAACTTCCATCATGGAAACTTAAAAGTTTCTACTTCTCTGGACTTGAACATAACTATGTGGCTCACATAGAGCAGGTTTAGCATTGGTGCCCCAAACTGCCTGCAGGTGATACCAGGACCAGCTCTGTTACAATTTTTCACAAGCTGAGACATGAATAAGGTTCTGACTTGGCAGCTTGCCTTACTGCTGTTCAGAAGAGATGAAGAGAATTGCCCTCTGTGTGCTGAACCCACCACCTTTGGAGGCAGTGCCCAGCTGCTCAGTAGGGAGAGACATTCACTTGCATGGCCCCCACCTTGGAGAAGTACCTGAATAAAACAATGTGGTGTGGGAATGGAGAGGAGAAAAGACCTCTTTGTGCCACCACTTTGTTAATCAGAAGCACCACAGAGATTTATATTCAGCTCTTAGTAATGGGAGCACCTGCAGAAGTAACAGATCAGGAAAAATAAGGTGCAGGAAGGAAGTGCCCTTGTACAGGAGGGTGGAAGCCTGCTGGGATGATGTGGGATAGTTTGGAGACCCATGGCACATACAGGTAAGGATCTGCTTTGTGCTACAGCATCCTTTTCACCTGTGCTCATTGCCAGGGGAACGTTGGAAGTGACTGTAGAGCCTGGCTGCTGAGTTAGGAGCTCTGGCTTCCCTTCCCAGCCTTGAGCAGAGTCAGTGGTTGTAACTCAGCCTGCAGAATCAGTGCACTGCTTTTTCAAAGTGCAGCTTGCTTGAATTCATGGAGGAGATTTTAAACTCTTTGAATGCAAGATGATGGAGAAGGTAGCATATAAATATATAAACAGATAGGGAAGGGAGAATGTGTTGCAGAGAGAAGGAATTCTCTGTCTTAGGTCAGCTAATGAAGTTCTTGGCTGGATGATAGGAGCTGCCTGGGGGTGAGTTGGAGTCATTAGCCTGCAGTCTGCCCTGGGATCACACTGGTGAGGTGGAACTGGGGACACCTGGGACGTGATCGCAGCTCTAAAGCTGATCCTCGTGCTCTGCTTGTGACACCTACAAACGAGGGATTCCCTAAAAGCAGCCCTAGAAATAGCTCAGGCACGTAGCAGTGAGAGCAGAACAAGCACATAACCTGCTGGAAGGGTTTGGGTTTAATACAGTAGGGATTTGTGCTGGGGTGGCCTCTCCCCTGTCCCCAGGGGCTGCAGTGGAGATCACAGGTCTGGTTCTGGTGGGTCAGGGGCTTGAGAAGCACTGCATTTTAACAACTGCCTGTTGGTGAAAAGGAGGGAAACAAGATATTTGCCTATTTGCTTTCTTTTAAGACTGGAATATGTTTTCTGACAGTGGATCCTGTTTAATAACCAGACCCATGATTAGGTAATGTTAAGTCTGCTGCAAAAGTAGTTTAATAAATATTTTAGTATGCAGATAAGCCAGTGATAACCATGTGCATTCACAAACTCATACATTTTTATGCCTAAAAGGGCAGAATTCAGAGTTTGTTGATACTACTTCAGTATGATGCCTTAAAAGTAAGGCATACTTGGTGGCACTAGCTGTCCAGGTAAATTGAACTCAAGTGGATAAACAAGCAGGTCATTTATTTTATTTACCCTAAACGGGTTTTTCATTCTTTAATTGTAACTCTGGTTATAAATTATATGCGGAAGATAGACTAATGATTTTCCTGTGTTTGATTAAAGGCAAAGAATCAAAGATTTGTTTATATATTTATCTATTTGTTTCTTTGCTTTGATAAGACCAGTTGTTATCCAAACAGTGGGACTGACCTAATAAAGGTCATATGCATAATTGATCTCCATCTGTTTTTCAATATTTATTCTCTCTATTCTTTAATAGACTTCAGTTCCAGAAGTGCAGCCTGCAACATTTTTAAGGTGGTATATTTTAGCACTTCTGTAAAAGGTCTCATTTTATGCTGGCCACTGAAATGAAAAGGTTTGTTGTTGGTTCCACCCTTTGGTATCCCTTCAAGAGAGATTATATCAAAGAAGAAGAATTAAATTAAAATTGATTGGTGTTATTGATTTTTCTCCTTTTTTTTTTTTTCTTTTTTTTAAGGAGGATAAAGGGTGATGGAAACAGCATATGCCCCTATGCTGTTTTGCTGATGGACTGTTTCTTAAAAACATAAAAAGCATATGTGCCCAATTTACATATTTACTAATTAAAAAAGCTTCCTGGAAACATTAAGTAGACTATCTTCTGCAACCTTTAACATTGTGGCTAATGGATATAGCCTGGAAATTTTCATAGAAGGTCCTCTAAATAATGTAAATGATTATGAATATGTAACTAGTTAATATGCAGCTACGAAAGGATTATCATGTAGAGGTTAATGAACATGCTGCTCTTATGGTTTTCAGGGCTTTTCTTTTTTGTGCTTTCAGCTCACTTCATGCATGGAAAGTCATGTATTGGGAATGGAAAGCTTCCTGTCTTTTCCATCTTCATCTGTAATGGGGCAATCAAATGGAAACTTTCTTAAAGGATTTCATAAACATTTTTTGTATGCTAAATTATGTTGTGTACTTCACAATCACTGCCAAATGTGAAAGGATGAAGGATGTGGATAGAATAGGCTTGGACTCCTCAACTTGTTAGTGAGGGGCTCCAGTGTGCCTTAGCTTTGTTACCAGACAATTTGTGTCTTCTGCAGAAACTTGACTCTTAAAATGGGCTTCATATTAATAGAATGAATTAGATTTCTGGCTTGATGTCCTGTACAAGTCTGTGTATTTACTCTGAAGCTTAAAAATAGTTGCCTTGCACATTAAGGAAGATATTTTGCTAGGCATTTGATTTGTAGGAGTTTAAAGCAAATGATAAATTTAAACTTGGCTTATGTGGGATGAGCTACCTGGCTGACTTTCCTGATGGATTATGAAATAACGTAACCACAAATGTAAAGCTGATCCTTTTCATTTAAGAACTTTGCTCTGTTTAAAGAATTATTAGCTCACAAAGTAGTCCCATTTTTTTTATTCCTACATGAGTAGGAAGTGCAGGGTCTGAGATCTGTTGTGCAAAAGCTGCACATATGCTAACTGAAAAAAAAAATGTCTTTCATTCTGTTGTTTGGGAAAAAAAAAAGAATTATCTGCTCCAGTGATTTCAGTGGTACTTGAATGTATGTTATTGTTTTCTCTGCAAATTTTCTCATTAATTGCTTTCGAATGTTAGCATTATTTTGGCTATAGGAAAAAAGAAATTTGTAAAAAAAAATCTAGAAAACACTTATATTGAGAAGCTGTCTAGACATATTTAACTGCCTCATGGCTTCATTGCATTTCATATAATTGAATGAAATTGTTTGTGTTGTATTTTTGGTAACTATTATTCAGAGATCAGAATATGATTTGAAAGACAAAATCTCCATATAATTGTGGCAGAGAAGGTCACAGGTTTCAGCATCCTGCCTGTTTGCTATATATAGTCTAAAAAAATTGCAGTTAAAAAAGATAAAAGTATGTAATTGTAACAATGTGCTTTATTTTGTAAATTCCTTTGTATCTCTTGGGAAAGCCTGTGGTATAAGGAAGTAAGTAAAATGCCTTTTTTGACACCCTGAAAGAAGGGAAGCCAGCAGCCCATCATGGTGTCAAATACCTATATATTTACACAGCACAAAGTTAATTTGGGCTTTTTCAAGTTAAAATGGCCAGTGGAGACATTTGTTGATGTAGTGATAGAGGAAAAAAATGTTTTTGGTGCCGTGAGATTAATTTCTTTTGCTTTTTAAGGACTGGAGTATGGGAGTTACATTGATGTCTTGGTTTAATTTATGTTGTTTTCTTATTCTGCAAACATGTAACACTGAAAATAGATCGGCAGATTGCACAAACTGCTACTTATCTCAGATCGTGTGTCACCTAATAGTTATGGAGCAGGTATTGTACCAAAATAAGAAGTGAAAAGCTGTGATTTTTTTCTGTGGTTATCACTCTGCATTAGCCTGTGATAGAGTGTGCTGCTTAAGAAGGACTATTCACACGCCTTTGCCCTGACAAATAAAAATGTGGATAGAGGCAGCACCAAATCTGTAAAGCTCCTGTTCTAGTTTCTGATGCATTGACATTGCAGCTGTGTGCTTAGCTTTGTTTTTTTCATGAGTAGTTATCTGTTTTAATGACAGGTGGTCACTGGCTGCCAAGAAAAAATCCAGCACTGGTAAGTAAAAAAAGTCTACATGTCTCAAATACTGATGAGTAAGCTAGTTATGTTTTAGTAAAGTATTGCTGTTTATTGTGATGGGAATCAAATCCTGCTGGCATGTTTTGGGGATTATAGTTAGTGATAGCTCAGAATTGTTGCAATGTACTCTCCTTAAAATGTATTTATTTCTCACTGATACAATTAAATTACAAATACAGTGAGCCTCAGTGTTTATACTTCTGCCTTAAAAACCTACCTCATCTGTCATTTTTGCCCAAGTAACCTTGTTGGATGAATGCTTAATCTGCCTTAACGGTGAAAAGGTGCTCCCAGGGTAGAATTATTGTTGTTTTCTAACTGTGGAGCAAGTAGGGAAATTCCACTTGTTCCCCTCTATGTGCTGAAACAATGTGGAAAGTAATGTTCCACTGATATTCCCCCCCCCGCCATGTAAAGTACATGCTAAAGCTTAGTTTTTAATACTTCAAATAAATGGTTTGTTATATTAAAAAAATTATCTCTCGGCATTTTTTTCTCTGTTGGCAATCTATGGTTAATAGAAAACATACCTAGTAAATAATAGTTTTGTGTGGCATCTGAGGAAAATGTACATTTAATGGTGAATGAAATCTTATATTATGAGTTACTGTGAGATATAACAGTTGATCTTACAGATATCAAATTACGATATATCCATGCTGTGTTTACCATGATTTTACTGAGAGAACAACAGGAGCTGTCTTGATTATTGTCTGCAGGGTTATTGCAGAATCACAGCAACTGCCCCTTTAGTGGTGAGATTAAACCTTTGGTTATACACCATCAAGCATATAATATTTTAAATTTATTTTAAGAGGCTTTTTCTTCATGCCTGAAAGATCTCCAAGCAAATAATTTATATTTAGTGTGTATCAAATGTTTTTAGTTTAAATGCACATAGGCTGCAAGCGCTGGATAAGAGGAAAAAAATCAAGGCAATCTATACACATCATCATATTAAATTCTGACTATTGGCTCGCAAAATAATCTAAAACTAATATGTTTCATTTATGTTTAAAATTCAGAGGCTGCATTAATTTTCAATAAGGGAAATATTGAAGTGCCTACTGGTGCTGCTTGGTGAAGGCAGGCAGAATATCTCCATGCACTTTCTCAGGAGCTTTGCAGTGTCTGTGCCTACTGGCTCCCATGTGAAATGCTGCATGTGCATTCTTCCACTCAGACAGGGCTTTTTAGAAATAAACTATTTGGCAGAAAGCTGCAAAATTTGAACAGATTTTTGAGCATTTGGAAAATTGTGACAATTATTTTCCTTTTTACAAGGGCTGAGGTTTGTAGAGTGGCCTGGGAGTGTTTGCTATGGGAAGAGGAGTTGCTCCTCTGTTTGCTTTTGTGCAAACTGGCAATGACCCCATGAACTTGGGGGTTTTGGCCATAGAACCTCTAAGGAAAAAAATAACTTACTGATTTCTTTTATATAGGAAAGCAGTTTATATAGCATCCATACAATCTTTATTTCATAAAAAAAAATTAAAATTTACTACTCTTATTTAGGTCTTGATTGTGCAAGAGCTGAGTGCTCTTGTTTCAACTGAATAATTTGCTCATGTAAGACCTTTTAAGTAGTCAGTGACACAGAAGGATGTTGAATAGAATTGGTTGAATAACAATAGGGTCTTAAAATGCTCAGCTTCAATATATTTCCATTAAATTATTTTCTTTTCCATTTTTCAGTGCACTTTTTGAAGTATATTTCTAAAGCCATGAATCCAATAATGGGTTGGGTATGGGATTAGTAGCTAGAGATGCATTTCCCCTTCTAGGGACATGTTCATAGCTGGAGTTCCAGTATTCCTCCTCCCTGTTCCCTTTGGTTCTTCAGTGCTTGTTGTGGCAGACTGTAGCACTGGCACACCCCAGTGCTTGTGAAAGCATCAGCTATACTTGAAGAGAGAGCTTCCTTCCTTAAGTAATGCTGTGGGAGGCCAGTTATTTAAAATGATCAATTTAAACTTTCTTTATCTGCATGGCCCAGTTCAGGATGTCACCCCACTCATAGAGATTGCCATGGTGGAGGTTTGCTCAGCAAAGGGCTGCAGTCCCAGTACAAAAAGCAGGATGCTTTGCTTCTAAAGTAGCATTGCTTCTGTGGCAAGTGATTTCTCCTGGACCCTGATCAGATTTTTCAGTAACACACAGCAGTCAGACCTTAGTGTCTTCTTTTCAGGTTAATGAAGAAATGTTGAGTGACTTTCAGCCATGAAATGATGGAAATGTTTAATCCTGCTGTGAGGGGGGGATTTTCATGCCAGGCTCTTCCCACTGAGTCCTCTCCTGCACTTGAGACATGTGCCAGGCCTTGTTTTTCAGTGGCTGCTTGGAGTCCATTTCTCAAATCCAGATCTCTCCAGGCGAAGGCTGGGTTCTGTAAATAGCATTAAGTAATTGATTGTTATTGTTGACACCAAGTTTTCATTATATTCCTTCCTCCCCCAAAACATCTCAGTGCATTTTGCCAAGATTCATGAGTTTGTCCTTCTTCTTTGAAGGATGTGAATTATGTTTTCACTCTTATGTGGGCAAGGGACAGAAAGACTTGCCTAAAATGTCTGGGAGAAATCTGCTTTCAGAGCAAAGCAGCAGCAAGCATCTTTTGTAAACCAGTTCTGTGGAATATTGTTTTAATGTCCAAGTGGCATGAAAACCTAAATTCTTTTTTTTTTCAGGATGAGTTCAACAACTTAAAATAGGTATAAAGTAGGGTGGTCACACCAGAGTTCAACTGTGAAGCAAATGAGTCAAACATAAGAGTATCAGATAATTTCTCAAAATGAATTCTGAAAAAGATTTCACTCTGCTTATGAATCTAAGAAAATCAATAGTAATATTTTGAGAGTTGTGTTATCAACTCTGACATTCATTTTTCAGCACATTTATAGATTGCTTTCCTGAATCATCCTCAGAAAACCTGTAATTTGCATCTTGGGTCAGCTTTGCTAAGTGTGCTCCTCTGTGCTTTCAGTTGCCTTTTATTGCAGAATTTACTACCATATATATGTTTATTGTTTTGAAGTACAAGTAAACAATACCATCAAACCTGACATTTATATGCCAGCTACTTCATGGAGGAGCTGATTTCTGACCATCTTTAGAATGGCAGGGATCCATTAAAAAACTTTTTCCAGACAAATAAGGAATGCCTTTGCAAAAAAAAGGCTTTTTTAGAGGGAGTGTAGTTGCTTGTTTTGTACACAGTAAAATCCCTGCAGCCCCTGAAACACTGTTTCTTGCTAAGTCCTGTGAAAAGCCAGGTGTCTGCCATGGGAATGAATTCCTTGTCCCAGTTCACCAAACCATTTCTCTCCTGGGTAGCAACATGTAGCATGAACCTTATTTACAGTTTAGGTAGAGAAGTATCAGAAAGGATGCTTGAAGATGTGACAGAATCATGGTGGTTGAGTCATCTTTCAGGAGTGTTGACTCTTGATAGGAATACAAAGTTCATGGGAAAATCAGAATTAATTAAAATTTTGCTCATTTATGTCAGCTCAAACCGAGGTCAGTATATGAGCTCTGTATTACAAATGATAATTTGAAGAATTTGCCTCTTAAAAAGCATAAACTGGATTTTCAGTTCTTTTTCTAAATATTGGCGGTGTTATAACTTGGGCTTGAACATGGAGTGAAGTACACCAAATCCTAGTGAAAGAAATGCTGCTTTGCACCATGAAAAATTCTAATTCTGAACAAGACATGCACAATCTAAAATAATCATTTACCTATCTTTATACACATTATTAGAAAATAATCTAGCTATTATGTTTGTCATCCCATGTCTTTTAGAAATGAGTTATTAATCTGTCAGCTGTATGTGTTAGAGTAAAACAGTTCATTTTTCTGTGGTTTTGGCGTGTTTTTGATTTAGTAGCAGAAAATTATTAACTCTTTAGCTGTGAAATTGAACCAACTTGAATTTGTCAACAGGAAGAAGGTGGAGAGTGATTATGAGGCTCTTCAGGAGCGACTCCAGACATTGCCTGACAAGTTGTCCTACGATGTCATGGTATGTACATGGCAGAGGTCACACAGGAAAATGGGCTAAAACTGTTAAACCTGGGCTGCCTGCACTGGGGGTGAGGTGCTAGTCAGGTTGCCAGTACTTAGTAATGTTACATTTGTTATGATAATAAACTTTTGCTTTTGTTTCTTTCTCTTTTCCTTGAAATCTATTATAAATTACAGTGTTACTGACAACTGAAAGCTGATGACATAAATGCTTAACACAAAACCTGACATGTTTGATATGTAAATCTATTGTATAGAAAACGATAATTATGACTGAATTATGGTACTTAGTCATTTCCTGAGAAGAAAGTGGCTGTAGTATTTCCTGATTCATGGAAATAAACCCTAGAACATTGATTTTTACATAAAAAGGTGCTGCTAATTTTTGTTCCACCAATCTTCCCATTGACATAGCGATCTTTTCTGGTGCTCTGAATCTTCCCTAACAACTGCACAGCTCCTTGTGTAAAATTTGCCCTGTTATCTTGCACTCACTAAAATTTTGAACAAATTGGCTTCTCTTTCTTTTTTTTCTTCTTCCTTTCTCAGGTTCAACTCAAGATACATCCTTGAAGACAGGGAAGTTGTACTGCACATAACTGAGTGCTTGATTTCAGCACTCAGTGCCTGACTGCTGTCTTCCTTGGCAGCCTGGCTTAGATACTGAGTTGGGTTTTTAGTAAGACAGTGTTGGAGTACACTTCACCATGTGGGAAAAGGGAGGGTTTCCCTTTGCTGTGCTGGTGATACAGCTCTGGCTTTTGTGTGAAGTCCATTCTCATGTGTCTATGTGTGACCACATGATGTGAAGCATAAAGATTGTGTTGTTTCAAAGCTTAGAAACTCTATTTTTAAAGAAAGCTAGATAGTGCTTATTCTTAGTTGAAGCAGCAATGTTAACTCACATGTGTTACTTTAAATGTATAGAAACAGTTCCTATCCTGTTAGCCAAATATTTTCATATGCTTTTAATTTTGTTTTCATCGTTTTGGGGGAAGAGTGAGCTGGCAGCTCGTGCAGTCTGCTACTTAAAACCAAGTCAGGGAGGGCACACATGTAGGAAAAGCACATTGTGCATAGTCTTAGTGTCAGGGTCCTGCCTGCTGGAGAGCTGTTTCCAGCACTGGGACCCTACTGGATATGGAACAGAGGGAAGATGGCTTTCCAAGGAGACAGATCCAGTTGGCCAAGGGCTCTGCTTCAGCACAAACACAATGAGAAAGCAAGTGGCTGTGCTGAGGAACTGAGGAGGAAGGAATAAAGCAGAGGGAGCTGATAAAACCATCTGAGATAGATCTCTTTTTACCCTTAAAAGAGAGAGACTTGATGTGGATGTGGACTTGATGCCACCTCCATTTTAGATCTAATTTGATTTTGGTTTCCAAATTTCCCCACAGGCAGCCAGGCAGGTGGCAATAGGGCTGGGGGTCACAATGCCAGGGCAGGTTCAGGGGACAGGGGTAGGGGTGGCCAAGGCTCCTCCTCACCCAGAGGACTTGCCCAAGCACTCCCTGTAAAATCTGGGCAGTAGAAAATGTCTTAAATCATAAACCCAGTGTCCTGGATGTTGAAATGCTTGTTAAAATGGGGGATTCACATTTTAGGAAGCAGATGTAAAGTTCTAAAATGTGATTGTCACCTATGCCCTCCTGCCTGAAGTGTTCTGCTTTTATCTATTGTCCTTGTGCCTGGAGAGCAGTTAGAGGGTGAGAGTTGCTTGTGGAGCATCCCTGGGAGGTTGAGGTTTGTAGCCTGGTGAATGACCCAGCAGAGTGAGATTAAACACTCTGTGGTCCTGCTGGGAGCCCCAGTGTCTTACACTGGAATTTCTGGATACTCACTATTAGCAAGACAGATTCTGAGAAGAGCAGCTCATCTTTGAGTTGATCATGCCTATTTAAATAGTTAAAAATATAGCAAAGCTAATCTGGCTTTTATTAAGAAATGGATGTAGTCTGCATGTAACTAAAATAATTTGTATTATCAAGGTTTATATGTTCAGATGAAGTGAATTTGTTTTCCAAGTGAGCATTCAGCTGTACTATAGTTCTGTGCCACAAAACAAGTTGTCTGGTGGAATTCAAGTTTCCAGATTTTGTAAGTACAGTACTAAATTCAAATGGTTCTGGTAATTTGAATATTTCTGATGGGTTATTCACTAAATATCTGCTGTAGAATTTTTATTTTTCTAAAATCTATGTTTTACTTTTTAAAAAAAACTTAAGACATGTATGACTGCCTAAGTTTTATTTTCATTACTGATGTCTGTGTCTTTGACAGGTACCTTTTGGTCCTCTTGCCTTCATGCCAGGAAAGCTTGTCCACACCAATGAAATCACTGTTCTACTGGGGGACAACTGGTTTTCCAAATGCTCAGCAAAGCAGGCTATTGAGCTGGTTGAGCACAGAAAAAAACGTATGTATGTTTCTGAACATAATTTAATAGTTAAAATGATGTACCTTGTATATAAAATTAGTGATGTCTATGCTGTTCTCTTTTTTTTTTTTTTTTTTTTTTTTGTGAGCTCACAAACAGAAGTCCCATTCAGGTGTAGTATTAGCTTAGCACCTTATCTTCCATCATTGCTTGAGACTTGATTGGATATGTCTAATTAGGAAAAGAAACTTAACTAAAAACCCCCTTTCACTTTTTTTTAATGCAACAAAGAGGAGAAGTAGCCACTGCCTTGTGCTTTTGCCCTTGGTTACCTTATTCCTTATATTTTGTTCCCTTGTCCTATTTCTGATTTGTTTACTGCCTTGTCTCCTGTGTTTTGGTTGTCATTGGGGTTTTTTTGGTTTGTTTGGGTTTTTGGGTTCTTTTTTGTTTTTCTTTTTGTTTGTTTGCTTTTATGGGTTTTAAAAATTTTTTTTTTGGTCATGTAGTTTTCAGTTTTCCCCCCCCCTCTCTCTACACATACTTTGCTCCTGCTTGTTGGTTTTTATGCTTGCTGCTCAGCTGCATTTTTGCCTCCTGCCCTTGATGTTCCTCTGGTGTGGAGGGATTTATCCTGGATCTCCCCAGGTCCAGTGCAGTTGATTACCAAATTCATCTTACACAGAAACCCACCACAGGGGCAGATAGGCAGTTCCTGGGTTGGTTTCCAGCTCTTTGTAGCTGCTGCTGAGATCTTGGCTTTGAAGAGCCAGGACCAGAGCAAGAGATGTGCATGGTGCACTTTGGAACTTCTTTATGGTAGAAAGGAGGAGAACCAAAAATATTTGATGTAAATGTCAAGGAGGAAAAACCACAACAAAATGGAAAATAAAATGGTGCCTGATAGCCTTTGTTGTTTGCTTCAGACAAGCATTTGAGTTGATTTTTTTTTTTTTATGCTGGTTTACCTGTAACCTGTCCCATTCCTCAGTGGGTGCTCACTGCAGCTTTGCCCTGTGTATATCACAACTATTTACACTGGATTTTTGTTTGACTGCAGCTATCCATGTTGCTGCCTGCAGCAGGATACCCTAGAGGTTCCCCATCTGAATAAGCTTTTTTTTTGCAATTTTGTGTAGGCAGTATTAATATAAAAAGAGTTGAGGATTTTTTTATAAAAATTCATTTGCTGTATTACTTTAAAATACTTCTTTATGAAGAGCATTGCCAAAAGTATGTAATTTGTATTTTACCTATTATCTTCTTAATCTGGTTCTCCTGACACAACTTTGCAATTTTCTTTCTTACTGAACTGAATCTACATTATTTATTGTGACTCTTGTGAGATCTCAGGTCCAGATCTTTTTCTTTGATCATCTGATATTTTTTTTCAGTGCTGCAGAATACTTTTGTCACCGTTACATTCAGTGAAATCATTTGACCTTTGCATAGTAGGTGTTTGAACATTAAGTAGTCTGCTGGGAGACACACAATAAATGCTGGATTCTTTCCTTTATGATCTTTTAAATTGCATTTAAAATACAAACTCAGAAATACTAATTTCTTTCAAAGCAAAATAGTCATTGATGCTGGATATAAACCCTATTCAACTGATAGCTCACTTCAGCTGTGTGATGGCTGCCAGTGGGAGGCTCCAAAACACTGGTATTAACTAAAAACTTTTTTTTTAAGGACTGTTCTCAGTTTTAGATGGTAAAAAACATATTAGTATATATGCTTCTGAAAAGGGGTTACTTCTTTCCTAGATACACTTTTGTCCCTTAAAAAATTCAACTGACTTAAACTCTTTAAACCATTTTCATGCTAAATGAATGCAACTTAGAGATTTTCTTAGTTGTTCTAAGGAGAAGAGTTATGTATGTGAAAGACCTGTAGGCCATTGCTATGTAATGTGAATTGGCTGCTTGTGGCACAGATTTGCAAGACTGATGTTTGGCAAGTATTAAAGTCTCTTTTGTGTGTTTATTGCACTGTAGTTGCTTTCACAGGTGTGACTTCTGTTTTCAGTGGCATTTTGGGAGCATAGTTTACAGGGTGCTGTGTATTTGGCATTATCATCACATTGACACAATGGGATTTGATTTTTGTACATAATCTTTTTGTTTTGGACATAAATTCCAAGAGTAGGTCACCCACACTGGAAAAACAGGGCAGGCTCACTGCAGGGGATTACACTGCCAGCAGTGCCCAACGTCCTGCATGCCAGGCAAGGTCCTAACAGGGCAAAGCTTTTTTAAGCATGTCTTTAAGGCCAGTGTGTGCTTGAAGGCTTTGATATATAGGAACTGGGGGCTGAACAGAGCAAGGAGAGGCTCATGATGAAATAAACGTAGCTGTATTTGTTGGTGGTTTGTTTCTTCAGTGACCTACATATTTTATCCAATATTACTCTGTTTAATTTGTATGGGTGGTTTTTTTCATAACTAGCTGGTCAGATCCATTCAGATAACTGAAACAAACTGAATTAGTACAGCTCTGGTAATTCAGTGCTTTAGCAGGAGTTAGGACTATAAGAAAATAAATACAAGACATTTTCATTGCACGATGTCTCTCATGTCTCACTCTGCTGAATGGTGAGGAGAGGGAGAGCATCTGTTCAGGGTTCAGGTCTAGGGGGGCTGTCTGTCAGGTAGAAGGGGGTAAGAGATTCCTAGAACAGTTTTGGATGTGCCCCCTTGCTGGTTGTGGGGAGTTTTCCTTCTAGCCTTTGGCTCATGTGTGGGTCTGTGTGTTGGAGACCTCTGGTCACCACCAGGGCTGTCCCTGCTGGCCTTGGAGCACCCCAGAGCCTTCCAGGTAATTGAATCAAAGCTCACAGGACATTTTCTTTACAGTTTGACTCCTTCTGTGCATGTTGGGTGCATACAAGAATGGAGGATGTGAATTTGCATGCTTAAGCAGCAGTAGTGCCAGATAAGTCAAACAATATCAGTGAGGATAAAGCCTTGGAAGTTAGGGGTAGCATAAGAGTGTACTATATATAAAAGCTTTAAATATTACTTAGTACTAATTAGGTCATCCTTTTTGTCTTAGTAGTTTTATTAAATTTGCTTTTTAAAAGAGAATGAGTGAAAAAATGTTTGCTTCTGTGGACTAGAGAAATGCCCAGCCACAGCAGATTAATTTCTTGGTTAAAATTTATTTAATTGAAAGGAATAATTGAAGGGTGACTGTACTGAATTTTAAATGCACTTCAGCTGACATAGCTGTAGAAAGCCCTATTTTGGGGATACATTTCTGTTTGCTTTGCTTTTGATTTAGATGCAAATTGTTCAGCACTGTGATTGGTTGAAATGTATTTGGTAAAATTTGGGACAGTCACTCATGTCAAATGTTACTTTTTCATCAAATATTGATCGTGTCTTCTTGAATAATATTTGAGTTGCAGTAGTCTTTAATTTGCTGTGCATTTTTGTGACATTCTAGGTATTTAGTTAGATCCAAAATAGTTAATAAATAGAGTGAAGTTTATAGAATTGCCAAGTATGTTTTTAATTGTTTTAAATTCATTGCAGTTCATTAAACCAGGTAATACAGATAATGGGAAACACTTCACACATATGTTTGTGTGTAAAAATGTGAAGAAATAGTGAAGTAGATTAAGGGATATGCACACCAAATTCCATTAAAATAAAAGAAATTAGCTTTTTAAGTATGTCACAGTTTAGCACAACAATAATGCAATTGTACTTTTTTTCTCCTACAATTATCTTGCTTAAGGTACTTCATAATATTTCTGTTCTCCTCAAGGCGAGACTGTATTGTCTCAGAATTCAAAGAGGGAATAAAGATTCTTTTTGTGAATATGGGATTATATCTTTTACGTGTTTGTGATGATATAAATTACATTTCTTCTCTATATCAGTAATCGCATTAATTCTTTAAGATGGGAAATTTTTCATTACAATAGTCCCTGTGGTAGTTACTATAGAAAGAAATTAAATAGATTTTTCTTGTAAATATTTGTGGATTAATTCAGTATGCTAGGTATTCCAAGTGTCTAAACATTTTAAAAGGGGGGAAATTAAAGCATGCACACAGAACTAGGAGTGGTTTTATTGTGTTAAAAATTTATCAGATAAAAAAAAAAAATCCCACTTAAAGGAGAATTGTTGAACTACTTAGCAATTGTGTCTTCAGTATATGTAAGAATACCCTTGCAGTGTCACGCTGCAAATGAATTCATGAAATGAAAATACTGATTACATTAACATACAGTATTGTGATAGTCCCCAATTGTAAATTGCAGTGTGTAACCCCTAATACAAATATTTGTGTCAATCAAAATTGACCGATAGCTCAGGATACAGGGTTTAAAAGATACCATTGTTTTAATGAGATGATCCGGGTGGATGAGGACCAGTTTGAATTTGTTCCTTATCAGCATTTCCAGAAAAAATGGTTTTGTCTCCAAAACACATGATAGGAAGGCTTTCCATTTCCCATCTGTGAATGAGTGAAGCCTTTAGAGGTTTTAATGTTTTATCCAAGGGTAAAAATATCTTCCCTGATATTCTAAATAATGTAACACTAACTTGTCTACTCACAGTTTTTGGGGTTGAGAACAAAATGTGCAGGCAGTGCTACAAAAAGATTCAGCTTTTGCTTTTTTGTATTAAAAAAAACCCCAACATTTTTCTGCTCTTTTTCTGCACAGCAGAGAATTTTGTTCCACTGTGCTTTTAAACTTTTTTTTTTTTACAATTTTTTGCGATTATCACTTCTTAGTTTGATAACCTCCCTCAGTTCCTTCCTTACCCTTGTTAAGTTAGGAGCTGATTCGATGCAGTGCTAAGTGCTCTAAATTTGCTCTGCAGTTCCCTGGAGGTGTTTGGCTTCTCACAGGACCACAGTCTGGGTATTTTAACCAGAACACACTGGAACAAAGTAAGGAGAATAGACTCCTTTCTGTAAGTTACATACTGTGATTCAAATAAGCTCTTACCTTTTTTATGATTCTTACTGGGCAACAGAGGAGTTGTCTGAATGCCACCCTCCTTCATTTGGAGGAATTTAAATGTCTTCAGATAATTCTAGCAATTACATAGGTGTGTGAACCTAAAAGAGAAATGCATTGCATTTACTTAGTGTTCCTAAAGCCAAATTGCCTGTACAAATTTTTACAGAAGAAAATCCAAATGACTTTGGTTTTGGTACCAAGGGAACATGGAAAACAGAATGAAGATTGTCTTTAAAGGGTGAAAAGCTGCTGCACAAAGGGTTGGACTGCATTTTAAAGAACTGGTGCAATTGCTTTTATAAGGAATGAATTTACATGTCTTGTTGCAAGCAAAAAGAGAGCTTAAATCCATATATACAAAAAGTCATCAGGATTCTCTTTTCACTCTTAAATCCATTTCTAGAAAAATGAACAGAAAATAATAGAAGAACAGAGAAGGGTGATTTGAAAAGCTTCTAGTAGACACTGCTTTCTTTTTTCTTAATTGTTTCAAGTAACCTGTGATAGTCTGCTGGAAAAATATTGGCAACAAAAAATTCTGTTGCTGATTAAATATATATTTATTGACAATACGTTCATAAATCCTCACGTGATTGATCTACTTATGGTGACCCTATAAAGTAAGAAAATAATGCACTTAAAATACAGCTAATTTCCAAGGTGAGAGTATGAACTACTGAGGTTCTGCCTTCGGGTTGTACCTCTTGGTTCTCTCACTGGAGGAGCTGAGCCACTGTCAGTAACTGAGGTAGGTGGTTGTTCTTGGCCTGTATCAACACTCTGTGTATAAATAACTGTGTTTAAGACTGATTATCTTCTGCATGAGAAACTGTGTTAGGCACCCAGAAGATCTTTACTCTAAATCTCAATTTCCTATGTTATATCTATGAGACTCCCCTGAAGACCAGGTGCATTAGGCTTCAGTTCGTTTCAGTTTGTCCTGTTTCACAAAGTCTGACTTTTCAAAATAGATCAACCTGTTCTCACTATTCTTGTCTGTTCTTACTATTTAAATCCCAGTGTAACACACAGTTTCCAGAAGTAACTAAAATAATGTCTATGATTCCCCAAATCCTTATAGACAACACTCCAAGGACATTAATGTCAAACTCAGATAATTAAAATTTGTATCCAGCCAAGCTAATTAACCCATTAAAGCCAAAATGCATAGATGAGAATTTGTGTCAGTTTGGCATTAGTGCGTTGTCATGTCGTGTAAAATCTGGCTTCGCTGGACTTCATTTCAACAATATGAAATGTGGTCCCCAATTATTTTTTTTCCTCAATCAGTGTATTTGTAGCAAGCAGACTGCTGCTTCTTAAAAATGACTAATCATGGTATAAGGAAATCCAGTCAAGTCCTTTCAGACTAATAAAGGAGCTGGGAAAGAATGATCTAAATGTAGAGAAATCTTGCTGCCTGTAAATATGAAAGGCTGCTGTGCAGAGGAAATCTACTTATCATGATTTCTGGTTAGAATATATTTTTCTTTTGGTGGTCCAGGAGAACAGTCCTAGAGGCTCTGGGGGGCTGTGGAACTGAACTGTCTTTCCAAGTGGTTTAGCTGAGACATGTAAATAGGAACTACACGGGTTCACCTGAAAGCCATGTCAGACTTTGCTCAGATTATTGGATGTGACAAAGTTGGACAACAGCCTCTGGTTCAATCCGTCTTAAAAGGCTCTAAGAAGCTTAAACCACGGGGTAGTAAGAGGAGGAGACTGTGGAACCTCTCTTATTCTACCAGTGTTTTTATGGGGGTCTCAATTAATAAAAACCCCTGTAGTTTGTGGTGACTTGTTCCTTGCTATTTCATATTTCAAAATTCACTGAATTCCATTGGAGGCTTTTAGAGTGTGCCGTGGCAAGTTCAAGACACGAGCCCCTGAGCTTGCCCTGCGGTCAGGTGTGTGAGCCTTTTTCCAGGAGACCCCTTCTTTGCTGAGGGGCCTGACAGAGGGAAGGTCTCTGCTTTGGCCAGGCAGGAGCCTTGGTTTTCCTCTGGCAGGGGAGAGCCCGGCAGCCTGGCTGGGGACGTGGGGCAGGAGCATCACGGTAATCCCAGCTGTCCTCTGCCGCGCTGCGTGGCCTGGGGCACATCACTTAAACTGTCTGTTTCTTCATCTGTGAAATAGGAGAGAGTTATACTCACCTCCCTCGCAGGGCACTGGGCAGATTAGTTAATGCTTGTACAGCATTTTAAAGTAAAATACTGTGTAACTGCTCGGGGTCCTCACCTAACAGAGCAAGCCAGCGTGCACCCATCCGGGAGCAACATCACAGCCTGGTGCTCCAGCAGCAGCATAACCTAGGTGGCTGCTGAGCAACATTCAGATATGCAGGCAAGGAGTGAGACACTCATGGTGGTGAAGAAACAGCTGAGCATCACATTTACTATGTATGTAAGATAAAAACCACAGCAAAATTGGTCCCAACTACATATATGCTCATCTATACTGAGAATCTGTTAAAGAGCTGAAGGCATGGATGGGAGCATTTTGTAGAAAAACTACCACTACCTCTCTTTTATTGGACTCTGGAAGGTGTGTTAGACACCAAAAAAGCTGTGGGTAATGTTGATGTGAATTAACTGATAATAAAAGCTGCTCTGTCTGATGGAGGACGAAGGAGTCATGCAAGGGGAGCAGGACCCTGACTGCACATGGGAGGAGCTGTGTCCTCTACTGGGTCTGTGTTGGCACTGCTCCAGAAATCACATACTTTTTTGGAAGCAGTATTTCATCCAGGAGGCAATGCAAACCCATGGCTTTTTTTCAAAGAAGAATCTTAAGCTATTTCTTAGAAACAGCCCGCGGAATGGAGAATGACTGCACATTTGACACATAGCTTGCTGTGTGGTTTAAAGGCTAATGCTTTTGAAATACCCTGAAAGTCTGAGCTTTGTCTTAGTGTTCCTTGTGGGAAAGGATGGACTTTGCTTGAGTAGCCTTTTCCAAAATGCATAAATTTCTTTCTAAACTATTTACTGCGAGTAATACATTTTTAAAGCAATTGTGTTTGAGACAGTGTGAAATATCAACAGGGAAAAAAGCATACAATACTAAATATTATAAAACTGCGAGAGTAATCTCACACGCTTGGTGGTAGTTGTGTTTTGCCTTGACTTTTTCATGCATAATTCCCTCTCCTGTGTGTGTGGGGGGAGGAGGGATAAGAACCTGTTTGTAGAAGTGAGTTAATATGAAGGTTTAATTTTTAAGTACAAGTACAAACTCATTTTGTCTGATTAGATGCATTTTGTAATAATTTTGTGGTTATTATTATATTCTCACACATCCTTATCTGAAAGGCCTATCATTATAGGAAGTGCAATCTCCGAAACATTTACAACTTCCATACATTGCCAGAAAACTGTATGGGGAGTAGCTGTGGATGTACTTAAAACTTTCTAGGATTAGCCCCAAGACCAGCAAGATACTTAATTAAATACTAAAATTTACAGGCAAAAAGAGAGCTAAGAGTAAAAATATGTAGAAATAGTCTGCAAATAATTTTTTAAGCTGGAATATTTTGTGGTTGTCTTCTTCTGTAGAATGGGAAGAGCAGGGTGCTCTTCTGTACTTGTATACTGTGAAAATAAATAAATAGGG